>NC_141535.1:22557500-24017500 GCF_021556685.1 Rattus norvegicus | reverse complement strand
CTCTTTCTTGATGCCAGTTAGGCTAGGCAACAGTCTATGAGTACAGCAGGATATCAATCAGAATCATTTTATTGACTTTTTTCTGCCAGTGGTGTTCTGTTCTATCCCAGGTCTCTGTGCTGTCCAGCCTTTGGTTTCTGGACCTCCAGCCAGTGTCAGGGATGGGGTCCCTCTCATGGCAAGGTCACAAGCTGGACCAGCCATTGGTTGGCCATTACCACAATCTCTGTGCCACCTTTACCCCAGCACATCTTGGAGGTAGGACCAATTGTAGGTAGAAGGATTTGTGGCCGTGTTGGTGTCCCAATCTCTCCACTGGAAGCCTTGCTTGGTTACAGGAGATGGACTAGTTCAGGCTCCATGTCCCCCATTGCTAGGAGCCTTAGCTAGGGTCACATTCATAGATTCCTGGGAGGTTCCATTGTACTGGGTTTCTAGCTAGTCCCAGAGATGCTCCACACACTATCTAGTACTTTCTCCTTCAATCCTCCCCACACCTGGACCCCCTGTTCTCATCCCATGTGCCATTAGACCCTTGTCCATCCCCTCTTTTACTCAGTCCACCCACAATGTCTATTCTGTTTCTCCTTCACAGTGAGATTCCCTCTTGAATCATTCTCCTTAGCCTCTCTGGGTCCGTGGAGTGTAGCATGATTATCCTTTACGGTTACCGTCCAATCGTAAGTGAGTATATACCATGTTTGTCTTCCTGCGTCTGGGTTAACTCACTCAGGATGACCTTCTCAAGTTCCATCCATTTGCCTGCAAATTTTATGAAGTCATTGTTTTTAATGGCTGAGTAATAAATAGTCCATGTGTATATGCACCACACTTTTATCATCTACTCTTTGGTTAATGGACATCTAGGTTGTTACGGATAAAGCTGCTGTGAACATGGTTGAGCAAGTGTCCTTGTATTACGGTAGATTTGCTTTGGGTATATGCCCAGGAGTGGTATAGGTGGGTCTTGAGGTAGATTGATTTTCAGTTTTCTGAGAAGCCACCATATTGATTTCCAAGGTGGCTGTATATGTTCTCACTCCCATCAGCAATGGAGGAGTGTTCCTATGTTTTCACATCCTTACCAGCAGGAGCTGTCACTTGTGTTTTTGATCTTGGCCATTCTGATAGGTGTGAGATGGGATTTCAGGGCCATTTTGATTTGCATTTCTTGGATGACTAAGGATGTTGGATGTTTCTTTAAATGTTTCTCAGCCACTTGAGATTTCTCTTTGAGAATTCTTTGTTTGGATTTGTACCCCATTTTTAATTGGATTATTTATTTTGTTGATATCTAGCTTCTTGAGTTCTTTTTAATTTTGGATATTAGCCTCTGCCAGATGTGGAGCTGGTGAAGATCTTTCCCCATTCTCTGGCTGTTATTTTGTTCTATTGATGGTGTCCTTTATCTTACAGAAGCTCTTCAGTTTCATGAGGTCCTGGTTACCAATTATTGATCTTAGAGCATGAGTCATTGATGCTCTGTTCAGGAAGTTGTCTCCTGTACCAATGAGTTCAAGGCTGTTCTCTACTTTCTCTTCTGTCAGATTCAGTGTATCTGCTTTTATGTTGAGGTCTTTGATCCACTTGGAGTTGATCTTTGTACTGGGATATATTTGCATTTTTCCACAGGCCAGCATTCTGTTAGACCAGCACCATTTGCTGAAGATGCTTTTATTTTTGTCCATTTTGTATTTCTGACTTCTTTATCAAAAATGATGTGTCCATAGGTGTGTGAGTTTACATTTGGGTCTTTGATTCCATTCCTCTGATCAACTTGTCTGTTTTTATGCCAATACCACTTGTTTTTTTTTTTTTTAATTACTATTGCTCTGTAGTACAGCTTGAAATCAGGGATGGTGACACTTCCAGAAGTTCTTTTGTTATAAGGATTATTTTAGCTGTCCTGGAAATGTTTGTGTTTCCATACGAAGTTGAGAATTGCTCTTTCCAGGTGTATAAAGTATTGTGTTGGAATCCTGATGGGAATTGCATTGATTCTGTAGATTCTGTAGATTGCTTTTGGTAAGATGGCCATTTTTATTACGTTGTTCCTAGCTATCCATGAGCATGGGAGAACCGTCCATCCTCTGCTATCTCCTTCGGTTTCTTTCTTCAGGGACTAGACGTTTTTATCATGCAGGTTTTCACTTACTCAGTTACTGAGTTACCCTGAGGGATATTTTATATCATTTGTGGCTGTTGTGAAGGGTGTTCCTCAGCTCCTTTGTCATCTGTATGTAAGAGGAAAACTGAAAAGTATTTTTGGGTAAAACTTGTATCCAGACACATCAGTGAAGTGTTTATCAACTGTAAGTGTTCCTGGTAGAAATTTTTGGGTTGCTTATGTATACTACCATATGGGGCACCATTTGTAAAATAAAAGATTATTCTTTTTTTTTTTTTCGGAGCTGAGGACCGAACCCAGGGCCTTGCGCTTCCTAGGCAAGCGCTCTACCACTGAGCTAAATCCCCAACCCCAAAATAAAAGATTATTAATATTATTCTGTATATATTAATTAATGGTAGAAATTAGTATGGTGGCAATTATTCAGGCCAGCTTTTCCCCAAATAACCCCACAGAGATCATTTAATATTTCTTTTTTTTTCTTTTCTTTTCTTTTCTTTTTTTTTTGTTTAATATTTCAAGGACATAGGCCTTAGCTGGCCTTAGATGCTCAACTAGCTCCTCTAAGTTAACCTGACCACCTAGCCACATCCAGCCATGTGGTTAGCTATCCCTTTTAGGTCTTCACATCTGTCTTCTCCCATGTCTCCTGGCACAAACCTTTCCACCTTCTTCTTCCCAGAGTTCCTTCTCCTTCCCAGAAAGTTCCCCCTTCCACTTTCTGCCCAGCTAATTGGTAATCAGATTTTTATGAAAGCCAATCAGGGAATACCTTAGGTAGATGAAGGATGACAGAGACACAGGGTACGCCAACAATCATATCATCTTTGGATACCAATACTTTGACTTCTACATTTCCTATTTAAATCCCCTTGATCTCCTTTAGATGTCTTATTGCTCTAGCTTGAACTTTAAGTATTTTATTGAATAGACATGGAGAGAGTGAATAGCCTTGTCTCATTCCCAAGATTAGTGGAATTGCTTTCAGTTTTTCTCCATTTAATTTGATGTTGCCTTTGTTATGTTTAGGTATGTCTCTTGTAATCCCTGCTCTCTCTCAGACTTTTATTATGAAGGGGTATTGGACTTTGTCAAAGGTGTTTTCAGCATCCAATGAGAAGATCATGTGGTTTTCTTCTTTTCATTTTTTTAATATGGTGGATTGCATTGACAGATATTCCTAATTTGAACTATCTCTGCATCCCTGGGATGAAGCCTACTTGATCATGATAGATGGACTTCTTGATGTGTTCTTGGATTTGGTTTGCAAGTATTTTATATAGTATTTTTGCATCAATGTCCATGAAGGCAATTGGCTGGTAATTCTCTTTCTTTCCTTGTTGAGCCTTTATATGGTTTGAGTGTCAGGGTGACTGTGGCCTCCAAGAATGGTAGTGTTGCATCCGTTTCTATTTTGTAATAGAATAATAATAATAATAATAATAATAATAATAATAATCTGAGAAGCACAGGTGTGGGGTCGTGGCTTTCCTGGTTCAGGGCGTTGGCCTGGCCTCTGGTGGAGCAGAAGACGTTGGGCAGAGGGGTGGGCAGGGTTATGGTGATGAGAGGAGGAGTGGTTTGTGTTTATTTGCAGGTGTTGGGGAACTGGAGGGGGGTGGGGTTTTCCTGGGGTTCAGGACTCTGGCCTGGCCTCTGGTAGGTGTAGGCCAGGATCCCTAATGATCGAGTTGTTTTGGAAATCAAAGTAAATTAGATCGCCTAGTGTGGATCACTTGGAAATTGTATTTTGTAATTTTTTAGTCATGTCCTAGCAGTATGATATGACCTTGTGTAAACCTCAGTTTTCTCACGTCAAGTATTTGTTCTTTTGCTGGATAAAATATGCAAAAGTATTACTATTAATACTAACAAAATATTTCCTGGTCACAACAATGAAGAACACTGAGCAAGTGGGGAAGTTAAGAAGGAGAAGGCATGACATCTCGTTTCTGTGCTTCTCATGCTTTCAAAGGTTGGGATAACCCTCCTCAGGCATGGTTAGCCAGCAGTCGCTCACAGATTTGTAGGGAGACCACTGAATATGACTCTAGCCAAAAAGTAGTAATAAAGTGTTTAGGGAACTGTGCATGTACTGTGGTAAATACTAGACTGAGTTACACGTCTCCGTTTGTATAACTTTTTTCTTCATTAGGGTTTCTTTCTTTCTTCATCAACATAAATTTCTATTTATTCAGTAGTATGATTATGGGTATGATGATCTACAATTTGCTAGTTTTTCATTTTTAGATATCTCTGAATTAATATTTTATCTTAATAGCTTGCTTACATTTGTGATAGAGTAGAAAATATTATGACAATTTAAATATATACTTAGGGTAAATGATAATAAGATGGGGAATATATTGTTTCTCTTATGCAGTGGACTATTCATATTTAACAAATTTTAAATTCCATTATTTAAGCAGATTTTATGATGAGGATTGATTATGCTCCTGATAGAAGAACTCGAGGGATATATAATCTTAGTTTGTGAAAATTACAGATTTAGCTATAACTATCCTTTCAGGATGGGACCTGTCAGTCATGAAAATTCGGATGATTAATGAACTTTAAACAAGTGTGTAAAACAACACTGTCAACCATCAGTCATCAAAAGATGCCTACAGTCTGCAGAGGGAGCTCAGGACGTGGTCTGTGGCCCTAGGAAACATTGACTTAAGCAAAATACCCAGTTTTAACCCTAAAATTGTGACATTCAGATGGCTAAAATAATCATACTTTCTGCTGATAGTAGCTGATTGTGCCTGTTTAGCTTGAACAACTGTGCTAAGGGAGTGCACATATGTCAATGTCACAGGAATGCACATACATGAATGTCAAAGGAATGCACATATGTGAATGTCACAGCAATGCACAAACATGAATGTCACAGGAATGCACAAACATGAATATCACAGGAATGCACATACATGAATGTCAAAGGAGTGCACAAACATGAATGTCACAGGAATGCACGTATGTGAACGTCACAGGAATGCACGTATGTGAATGGGTGGGTTTCAAGCCAGAAAGAGGAGTTTCCGTGATGTTAGTACTTTCATTTGTTTATCCCCAGTCAATATTTCTATCAGTGACTCTAACAAATTCTGCTTAACACCCGTTTGTTTGGTATTAATGTCTGTGTACCAGGAGTTTAATCCTCAGGAAGAGATACCTGCAGCGATCATTTATCAGCTTTTCTATTAGGTGCCAATGCCCTGTATTAGTTCTGTATGACCGCGGCAGACCTGTGGTAGGAGATGGTGATGGATTTAAATGTGAAGTCAGGTAAGTTGATGTTAATAAGGAAGACAGGAGTCCAAGCCGCTGGCACTGTGCTGCGTGATCTGAACACATTATCTCCTGATACAGACAACCTTCATTACCATCCTTGTACGCATAAGGAGATGGGGACATGGCGGCTAAGACCCTTACCCAGGGACAAAGGCAAGGCCATGATTAAGTTTGACTTCAAAACTCATGCTTTAACTACTTCATAAGCAACAGGAACTATTTTAGTGGACACCAGAAATCACCTGGAGGCTTGTTAAAAACAAATTATTATATAACAGTTTGTTCAAACTAATTGCCGTGTCCACACCTACAGCTTTTAGCAGGTCTGATGGGGACCTAAGAATTTGCAGTTCTCCTAAGCTTCCAGACGGGACCGATGCTGCTGCATCAGAACCACACAGTGAGAACAACCAGGCCTGTCCTCTAGCATGCTTAGTAGAGCTGAGGTACTGCACACATGGTTGGCTCATGTGAGGAGTCGGTCAGTACTGCAACAATTTAGATGGGATGGAAGTTGTCTTGTCAGGTTTGCCAGAAGGAGAACATAGCCTAGCGTTTCTCTTCAAATGATTTGCGGCAGATATGCTTTTAAGAGAAAAGAAGCCAGAGAAGCAGGGCAGAGCAAGGAATAACAGCTGGGGAAGAGAAACTGGAGACAAACTTAATCTGACCTCAGCTCTTCATTTCAAATATAGCAGAGAATTAGTCCCACTGAGTGTCCCTGGGCTGGCCTTTGGTAGTCTAGTAATCAGTTTCAGTAGCCACATCTCAGGTGGGTAACTGCAGTTTCCCAAGTAATCCTCCAGAGAAGGGGTCCTCTATGAGTTATCGGCCAACAGTCATAGCATTTGAGTAGAGGTACACGGACCAGCCTTAAAGAGGAATTAAAGGGCTATCAACAGTATCACTATTAAGGAGTGACATAAGCCAACAAAAAATGAAACCTACCCACTACATCTGCGAATCCCACAACAGAGAAACACAAATATTTGAAAAAGAAAACTGCATTTGTATTCAACATATACAGGCTTTTCTTGTTGCCAGCCTTTAAGTGCCACACTATATTAACAATTTATACAGCACTGTGTTGAATTCAATATTATAAGAGATACAGAAATGGTTTCAAGTGTTTGGGAGGATATAAGTAGATTATGTGCACATACGACACCATCTTATACTAGTGTCCGCAGATTTTGGCACTTAAAACCGTCCTCCGTGGATGCAATCTATGTGTAAGACCTGGACTTACATGAAAAGGGGAGGCTTTCAGAAAGTGGTAGTTTTAGTTGTCTAAAAACTCAAGACAATGAAGAGAGTGTTTAAATGCTAGGAAACTAATTAGAAAGTTAGATACATTGACCAACACAGGGGTAGCCTTTGAATATATTCAAGGAACTCCGAGGTTCCAGAAACCATGTGGAGATCTTTATAGTTAAGATGGCTTCTTACAATAGTGTGAACATGTCACCTGTGATGTGTATTCTCAGGCCCACTCAGGCTTTCCTGAGGTTGCCTCATCTGTGATAGTCAACATATATATGTTATGCGAAAGCAGATAGGGGATCCAAACCCATGGTCACATACATGACCCTGTTTAACCAAAAATCAGTGGCTCAAAACAAAATGAGTCAAGATGAATGTGAAAGGTTTGTCATGGAGTGAGGGCAGCGGGGTAGGAGTAGTGGGGGCAACGGGAGGGTGTGGGGGCTGAGAGTGGTCAGTGTGCAATGGGTATTGTGTGTGAACTTGTGGCAGAACAAATTTAATGTATAAATTAAAGTAGATTGAAGAGTCCAGTTGTCCCTATTACCTCAAGCACTTAAAAATATTTTTAAAATGTAAAACAACGTCATCTTCTTACCAATTCTTTCCTTTGTTTTGGGAAGTATGTCTTCATAGAAACATGATCATAATTATATTTAAATTAAGTGAATAGTTGCATTTGGAATTTAGTTTTTAATATAGCAAGTACCCATAAATAAAACATTGAACCAAAAAATTATTGTCATCCTCAGTGGATTTTAAATGGATTTCCCAATATCAAATTATTTGAGAACCACTGCTACAGTTCAAGTAAAGTATTACATGATTACACGTGAAAAACTTTGGTAACAGGCAGGAACAGTACATTCATTCACCAGTGATGGATTAGGAATTTCAATAGTTCACCTGGCAGAGAGCATGCATGGCACAGCTGTGGTGTGCTGGGGAACCATCATTATCAAGTAGAGGCCGTCTTGGGGATGTTACAGTAGACCAGAAAACCAACAGAGATTAGTCATCTTCAGAGATTGGAATGCTTTGGTGCAGAAGAGAGAGTAAATTTACTTGGTTTCTGAGGCTAGGACTCGTGTCACAGTCTGACAGATGCTCTGGACAAAACTTAGCATTACCCAGAGTGAGGCTGAAGAAAATGCAAAAGTAGGGACTTCCTGCTTCTCAGTGCAGACCTTCAGCTGCAGTGAGGACAGCCTCCCCTCCTCCCCTGCCCTCATCTCTTGGGACAGTAGTGGGCATACTGAACTGCCCAGAGGCTTACAGCAGCCAGGCAGATGGGGAGTCACTGAAATCCGCTGGATGAAGTGCTGAGGGCTGTGTGCAGGTGAACAGGCTACTGAAGGCCAGCTGGCATGGCCTTACAGCTTTGTAAGTGCAAACGGTGGCGGAGGTGTGGAGTTTTATGCACGGTTTGAGGAAACATTGCATGAAATTCAAATAATCTTTATCTTGGGCAGCAAATGTTCCTTACATGATCAGTGCATAACTCCTCGCTTCAAACAGTGCAGAAAGGATACTTGACTGCTGTAGAAGACTAAACGAGGGACTTCTACGTTTCACTTAGAACTCAATGGCTAAGAAATAGTTAACATATAAATCACACTTTGTTTCTAGACAGAGTCTCATTCTGTAGTTCAGGCTACATTGTCTCACTGTGTCTTAGCCTGGCCTTGAGTTCATGGACGTTCCCCTTCCTTTGCCTCCCAAGCTCTGAGAGCACAGGTGTGAGCCACCGCATGTGGCTTATATCGAATTTTATATTTTAAAATGTACAAAAAGATACCTCTGCTAATAACTGAGTTTTTGAAAGATCTGCTTTGAGTGGTATAGGAAATCAATTCACTTTGCTGTTCTATCGCGGACCACGTGTCTTAATTGTAGAAAAATAGCTAGATTTAGATGTATATGCCTGTGACATTATCTACAATGGATTTTAAAGCTCAAAGTGGAACTGCCAAGATGTCTGGAACAGGCCAGTGTGCTTGTAGCCCAGCTAACAAATTGAGCCCCTTTTCCTGAACGTACCTGGTAGGAGGAACGAACTGAGTCCTATAAGATATTCTCTAGTTTATGCTCTGTGACATGTCTCTCCTCTCTCTCTCTGTCTCTCTCTCTCTCTCTCTCTCTCTCTCTCATATATGCACAAATAAACATAAAAATTTGATATGGAATGAAAAGGAGAGGGTCATAACTTCTTCCTTTTTGACTGGCTGTAATTTAAAATTGTCATTAAAATGGAGTAGATGATCCAAAGTGGGCTGGTTAAGTGCATTGAGGTATCTTCTGTGCTAGCCCTGGGAAGCAGGAGTTCTTGGAAGTTGGTGAGTACAGGTGAGACAGTTATAGAATCATTGCTGTGACTTGCCAACTTCTGACATTGGGAATTAACAAGACCACGTCCTTCCCAGCAACACCCCCCCCAAAAAAAAAAAAAACCCCAGGGCACTGACTTATGATCCTCCATGCAGAAAAGGGGATATCCTAAGGGGCAGGCTAGTCAGAACTGCTCTCTGGGATCCGGTGTTTTGTGGGACACTTGTCTTCATTAGTACGTGTTAGGGCTTTTACTTTCCATCGTCAGTTTGTGAACTTTTCTGTTGGATTGAAGACTTTAGTAAGAGAGACGTGACCATTTCGCTGTAGTGAAAACATGACCAGCAGCTGTCTGCTTTGTTGAACATGGACTTTACTGATAATCCTTATCAAACCTTGTTTGGATAAATGAGGTAATAGTTTGAGGTAGAATTAGGAGCACAGACTTTATATTCCAATTAGGTAAGTTTTCTTTCCTAAATATTTTACTCATTTAGTTTAGGAAAGTCTTTTCTACATTAGTTTGACAATGTCGTACATTTCTGTATATAATAGATCTTAATTATATCTACCTCTAGGTCACCCTTTCCACCTCCCTGACAGCCTTCATCCATATCGAATACCTTCATGGCCCTTTCTGCTTTCACCCACTGAGTCCAGTCGATGCACCTGCTGGAATGTTGACTGATTTGTTGTTTGTCCAGGTCATGCGTGGATACCCACGGCTGCGGTGAGTTCAGGTCATGTGTGGCTACCCACGGCTGCAGTGAGCTCATGAGTGGAGCAGCCAAGCCATGTCCAGAAGTCGGCGTTTCGCGCATCTCTTCAAGCCTTCCTATGGTTGTTAAAAATCTTTCTGCTCCCACTTTCGTGATGTTCCTTGAGTCTTGGGGGATAGGGTATTGATACAGATAACCCCATTTAGGGCTGAACATCCAGTAGTCAGTTTCTTAGCACTTTGACCACTTATAGCTCTGCGTCTCCACACTAACTTCTGTCCCCTGCGAAAAGAAGCTTCCCTGGACTGAGAGCAACGTTCATCCGTGGGTATAAACATAAACATTTAGAGGCAATGTTTATACCAAATCTACTTGACAAGACAACGCTAGGTTCCCTCCTTAGCACTAGCATTCTGGCTAAGTTTAAAGTACCAGCTATGTGTTCCTTCTTGTGGAGTAGGCCTCAAACCCAGTCAGAAAATGATAGCCATTCCACGGTTACACCAGTGGGTCCATTGTGCCTTGCTAGTCAGTATTGTAGCATGCAGGGTCCAGTGATGTGTAAGACCACCTTGTCTCCTTCAGTGTCCTGCATAGCACCTCTGGCTCTATGGGAAGTAACCAGCAGAGAAGTTTTCCTGTCAGTTCTGGCTTTATTTCTGTTGTGCAATCGAATGTGTTGTGTCTTCAGAAATAAGGCCTTGCTATATAGTTATGGTAATGGTGATGTAATTACATTGCAGAAGGAAGGACAATGACCTGTGTTGTTTGGGGGACCTCTGAGGCCTGACCAGTGACTCACAGGAAGGCATCCTACATCTGGTACTGAGATTTTCACTTAATATCCCATGTCTTCTGGGAGAAGAATTGTTCATCCATGCAGAGTACCTGTGTTCATAAAACATTACATTTTGAATTGGCCTACAAAATCCTAGGATCCTGTAAAGAAATAGCCTTCTTTCTTATTAACTTGTTCCTGCCCTCTCTCTATTCCAATTAAATAATTATTTTTGATGGAAGAAATTGTTAACCTTTAGTTCATCATTAACTTTTAGGTCATAAAATAACCCACTGATAATTACTAGTCTTTATAATTCATATGTATGTGCTGTTGAAAAGAAAATAATATTTGAAAACATCCTGTGGAACTCTAACTTGCTGGCTCAGAAAGGCTGAGAATACAAAGTTGAAGAGGCAGGGGACAGGGTTCTCTTGTGTTTAGTGTTGGCCACGCAGTAAGAGGACAAAGTGAGATGAACATGGAGCCTTGACATTGCTGGCAGTCAGGAGCAAATTATCAGTGACCACTCACAAGAGAATTGCATGGACGGCTTCTCAGGCTTTTATAGTTAACGTTACTTTGCATTTTTTTGTCTGTTAATTTCCTTATTTGGGTAAATTTTGGATCATTTTCGTGAAATAAAGACAGCTTATGTTTTGCCCTTTGATTACTGTATTTCAATGCTCACGATATTTACATTGGTTAATAGCACTTATATTACTGTATCTGGAATTTTCCTGAACCTTGATTACTGACATTCCATTTCTGTTGCAGAGGATTGGAGATGGGCACTGAGCATATTTTGTTCATCCATTTACTACTTTAGAGCCTCAGGTTGCACCTTCAGATTACATTTTTTTTAAAGCTATGAAAATGACAGCGTCATAAAAGTGCTAATAGTATGTTACTGGAAAAAGAAAAAAAAGAAACAGGTTTTTGTCCTAGGGCCTAGCAGTTCACCAAGTGAGACTTTCCCCAGACAAGCACAGGTAGGATATTATGGAGGGTGAGGTCCTCAACAAAAACAACCCATCATAAACTCCCCGAAGCACAAACCAGAGCGTCACTACGAGAGATGATCTCAGAGGCCAAGAGCACAACCAGAGAATGATGACCCTCCGAGGAGGCTGGCTTCAGATATGCCCACCGCCCTCAGGGTTTTACTAAATGGCTTCTTGGATGACTTCTATTTTGTATGTCCAAAAGAGACTCATATATTAGGATATTATTTCTTTTTTTATAATGGAACAAATGACAAGCCACCGTTCTCAGTAAATGTTAACAATTTCTCTGATCTTAGATGGAGGTATGGTTCTAAGGGCAGACGATGAGTAGGAAGCATGATTAGCCTAGTATTTGGAAACGCAATTATTGGGGCAGCATTGAGATATCAAGAAAAGTTTCTGTTTAATGTCTCTAATTATAAACAAGTAGAATCATGCACTGTAGTCACGGGCTTCTAGATACATGGATGTGTAAATTCTTCCTTTGTTTGTTTGTTTATTCATTTGTGTGTTTGGGAGATAGGGTCTCATTTTGTATCCCATTCTGGCCTGAAACTCACTGTATAACCCAGGCTGCCCCTCAACATGTAGATCTGCTCTGCAACCAGGTACTGAGCCCAGGTTTGCACCACCTCGGTGACTTGGTGACCGGATTGTTAGTCTAAAGGAAATGATGCACCTGACTTCCATGCTTCCTCTGGGACCTTCTTAAGATATGTGTAAGACGAAAGACAAGATAAATCCTAATCTTACCTCTAAAATTTTTATTTTATGTGTATTGCCTGCATGTATTTCTTTGCACAGCATCTGTGCCTGGTGCCTGGCGCGAGTCAGAAGAGGTTATCTGATGCCCGGAAGTGTAAGCAGCTGTGTGGGTGCTGAGAATGGCGTCCCCGGGAAAGGCAGCACGGGCTCTTCAGTAGACACGAAGCCATCTCTGGCTCCTCCGACTCATTTAAGGGGTAACACATGCTGGAGTGTGGTGCGAGGTTTGAGAGGAAAGGGGCATCTGAAAACCAGTCATGTCTGATTAGGACTTTGAATTGCAGTACAGTCGAGAATGGTTACAGGAGCCGGAACGTGCGGCCGCAGACTGTTTCTGTAGCTGGGATATGGCAGAAGTGTTTGTGTGTTCATCAGACAGCGCCCATGCAGGTATGGGGCCGTTTGATGAAACCTGGCTTAGGGGTCAGTGCAGTTCAGTGCTCTGCTGGGAGGAAGACTGTTACAGAGGCAGGGCGTTGTCAGCATTCCGTGTTCTTTCCTGGCTGGGCCCTTGGTACCTGAGTTGTACACTTGGAAACATTCATATAAGATACGCTGTTAGTGAGACCCCGTAGCCTAAATAGATGGCTTCTGAAGGCTACTTTTTTTTTTTTTTTTTTTGCCTTGAAGATTCTGTGCATTCTGTTCTCTTTGGCAAAACTTAAGAATTTATATTTTGAGAGAAACCAAGTTGAAATTCACAAAGGAAGCCAATTATCTTTTCTATCTATCAGGCTAGTAAGAAAATTTGTAAAGACACCTGTGATAGCCGTTGTGGTCAGCAGTGAAGTGTATCAGACAGGCTCCTCTACGTGTAAATCTAATGCTGACAGACAGGGCTGTTATTTCTGGCAGCACGTGTGTGCTTAAGAGGATACCAAGCTCATTTTTGTGTACGAAAACTTGCCAAGGGGATAAGGGTACACAGCTCGACAAAGAGCATGCGCTTAACAGGCCCCAGGCTCCAGGCCTGGTTCCCAGAAACAAACGACCCATCCAGTAGCGGGTAACCTAAACCCAGACAGTGGAACCAGGAGCCTGCGCTTCTCCGGGAGGACATTAGTGCGCTGTTTTAGTTTGGTTGCCCTAGTTACACAGTCTGTCCACGGAGTGACTTGGACGGGTCCATGCTGTAGCTTTTTACAGGACGTTTAATGGGTTGCAGGTTTCAGGTTTGTTTTGAGTCTTTCGTGGAGAATTCCTGAGGAGGATATCTTGATTTTATTAGCAAACCTAAAACAAATAAAAGGGAAACCACGTCTTAGTGTTTCTTCCTCTTTGATTTTTTTTTTTAAAGCCAGGTAGAAGTGTCAGCCCGGGAGAAAGATACACTGCTTAGAAGGTATTGCAATGCGACTTTATCTTACAAGAAATTATACATGAATCTAAAATCCTTGAATTTAAGAATTTATTCATTGCATTGGAAATTAATTTTCATCCGTTGTTAAACCGAAAAGGTTAATTTAGAAACATTCTATGGAGTATTGTTGTGGATTGCACAAATGGGGTAGGGGGTTTCAACTGTGTTCATGGCTCCTGAAGTGCTTCTTTAAAGGCCTGGTTTGCTAAATCAAGCATTGGGTATTTGATAAACCTTGAGGAGAGGTGCATTTAGTCCTGCTGACCTCAACAGAGCCTCCGGGCAGTGATTACATTTGTCTGGCTATATAGCAGGCTGAAGAGAGAAGGGAAGGGAGGTTTCGGGTTGGCAATGGTGTCGAAGAACTCCCGAACGCTGGCTGGAATTGTGTTCGTGGCCAGTGGGTCAGAAGGTGACAGCTGGTGCTCTGGTTCCTTGACTCCCTGACCCCTTCCGAGGGGGAAGTGGTGATGTGAGGAGAACAGTCTATGCTTCGGGTGAGAGTTCGGTGGTTGTAGACTCTTCTGAGTGCCCTTCCCCAGTTCTCGTGCGTGCTGATGTGCTGAGTGTGGACTGTTCTCAGCTGAGGCACTTTGTAAAGGTACTGCTGGTAGAAAGCATAGGTGTCTCGTAGTCATCCACACTGGTCCCAGCCTGTTTTCTGTTTCCTGCTGCACCACAGTGTGAGGGGCCTCTGGTCTATGTCCCCTGTGGCCCTGAGCCCCATGCTTTTCCCCTGTGGCCCCAGCACACCCCACCCCCTCTTCCTGTGCTCACCGACACACTTTAGAGCTGGGAGTAAAACATTCCTTCCATGACAGTTTCTTTCAGGTGTTCTTGTCACATGGTGAAGAAGGTGATATGTTTACCTTGTCACGTGATGAAGAAAATGATGCATTTGCCAGGATCTGGGTGCTTTCAGCAGTAGCCACCGAGCCTAAATCTTATCCCCAATCCTTTATGCCACAACCTGTATTTCTACTACCTGTCCTCTTCTACCAGCCTGTCTTACTCCATCACAACCAGGTTTTGTAAATAATTATAACACCTTTCCTAGCTTCATCATCATCCCAACCTAGGCAGTTTCTCTTATCTTACATTAATGTCAAGAGATGGAAGACATCTTCCTTGTCACTACTAATCTTGGACTTAACAATTCTGGTGTTCATCTTCTTTGACTTATTGTAACATTTGGCTCTATTGACTAAACTGGCTGATTTTGTGTATCAACTTGACACAGTGAGAGTCATCAGAGAGGGAGGACCCTCAATTGAGGAAGTGCATCCATGAGATCCAGCTGTAAGGTATTTTCTCAATTAGTGGTCAGTGGGGGAGAGCCCATCCCATAGTGGGTGGTGCCATTCCAGGGCTGGTGTCCTGGGTTTTGTAAAAACGCAGGCTGAACCAGCCATGTGAAGCCAGCCAGTAAGCAGCACCCCTCTATGGCCTCAGCATCGGCTCCTGCCCCCAGGTTCCTGCCCTGTTTGAGTTCCTGTCCTGACTTTCTTTGGTGATGAACAGCAATGTGGAAGGAAGTGTAAACCCTTTCCTCCCCAACTTACTTTTTGGTCATGCCAATAGAAACCATAACTAAAACATTAATCAAGCCTTTCTTCCTGGAATAAACTATTCTTGTCTGCAAAGCACTAGGCCAAATGAATTCTTTTACTCACCTAACAGGTCACTAGATTACACTATGGCAAAAGTTGTAAACTCTCCCGTAAGCCATGGTCTTTATGAAGTATTGAAGACAAATGCCTACCAACCAAGGTAATCCAGAAGGGGAAGACATGGCTGAAAATGAGAAGCAAAGTCAAAAGACTGAAGGTGGTCAGGAGTGATGGCTCTGACCATCTTGAAACACACTGGGTCTTTGCAGTTCATGGGCGTGTGGGACATCGCCGTCAAGACAGGTCTCGGGAGTTGCTGAGGAGACAAGTGGGAGTCTTCATATGTGGGTAGAGAACCAGGCGGTCTGTGGCTATCGCCAGTGTTGGTCAGCAGCCAAGTTGGACTTTGCTCAGAGATGCTGGGGAGCACTTGAGTGGTAGCCCTATGTTTTGGGTTATAGCTCCCTTATTCATCAACATCTTCATAAATTCAGGGCACATCACCTATTTCATAATACCTTCTCAGGAAATAATCATGAGTGAATTTTATGCTGGAAAGAATGTTTTAAACAACAGTGAAGTTCATAGTTACAGTATGCCTTTTTATGACAATGTCCCCTGAAGGTTAGCAATCCACCCTCTCCTGCTCCATACCAGGCATAAAATAGTGAAATAGTGAATCACGAAGTGAGAATGCACTGTGAAGATCTGTTGTTTGTGGACGTGACAAGGTACATTAAAACAAATTGTCAGTCAACCATGTATCGGGACCTAAACGACGTTTATAGGAGAATGTTATCCAGCTCCCACATTGGAACTTTTACATATGACTCTCTCTTGAAAAGTAATAAACAAATGAATGTTTCAGGAAATCTGCGATAGACGAAATCAGGTGGAACTGATTTAATGCTATGGATAATTACATAATTAGTGCTGTAAAAACTAAAGCGTGCTATCTGCTTGATGGCCTGGGGCTGCTGTGAGGGAGGTATGCAATTATACAATCAGCAGCCTCCTCCTTTGCCGATGCCAGGTAAGCCTGCTGCAGCCTCAGCTAAGAAGGGGCTTCCTTCTATTCCCTGCTGTTATCTAAGAGGAGAGGGCTGAGCCCTAAGTGGCCCACTGTCCTGGATACATTCCCCCATGTCCTGGGTCTATACGAAATCATCCCCTAGGACCAGTGGCTTCTACGCTTTTCTGTAGTAAAACAAATCCATTTTTCCTCAGCCCATAAGACTACACTGAAATCTCTGAAACCAGTGTCTTTGTGAAACATCTTACTCCCTGAGCTACTCTACGACTCCATTATTGTTTTAATGCTAGCCGAGTGCTACCAGTTCATTTCAGAACTCATTGATGGCTCCTGCACCCCACTTGAAGACTCTAACCTTCTGCCCTTAGTGATGGCCGTTGTCAGCGGAGGAGGAGTTAACGGGATTGCCCAGGGATTTGTGTGGCAGGGTGGTACAGCATGGTTGGATGCGCCAAATCTTTGAAGTTGGGTGTATTTGGTTTTAAATCTCTACTTTTACTCACTTTCACCGTGTGACTTTGAAGATATTAGTGAAACTTCCTAAATCTCAGACCCCTTCTCTGTAAAACAGAGTCTCGAATACCGACAGGACTGAGATGGGAACCGGGGTCTTCGTGTCATTCATTCTGTCCCGGAAATAATGCCTATCGGCTGTGAGTGACTCATCACTGCACTTGGTTTCTTTGCCTGTCTTCTCCATCGTGAGACACCTCAGCTGGAGGAGAGCATAGTTACTAATGCAGCCTTATAGGTGGGATTATCATTTGTTCAGTTCTTATAGCACAACCTTAGGGCAGCTTTACTTAAGTAGAATAGAATTTTGGAGGTCGGCAAGCCCTGTGGCCGTCAGGGATACAGGGATACACGGGTTCTGACATCCCACATCTCAGCAGTAGCAGGAATTGTCCTGAGATAATTGTTCCTTTGCTTGGTGTAACAGAAATGAAAGGTTTAGTGTTTATGACACATTTCAATATACATTTGAAATATTATGTTATATATAGAGAATTTAAAGAAACTTTATGATCATTACACAGCCTCCTCATTGTGAGGCGTTAAAGGCCTATACCTTTGTGCCTGGAGTCCTACATATAATTTTTCTGTGGGTTTTCTTGATCTTAGCTGAAATATAATGATTTAATTATTAAATTAGAAAATACAACCTCTGTTTCTCACTTGAAAACAGGGCAGGAGAGAGTCCTCATTGTACATCTGTATGAAACCCCCTTTCTGTAGTCAGTGAAATTTTTATGTCCATGAAATGCCAGTTCCTTGCTAGTTTTATTTCTGGAATTTCTTAGCCAGAAGGAACTTCCTTGGTTCCATTGCTGTCTTTGCTGCCCCCTTCCATTCATCTTTTCTCTGGAATTCTGCTGAGATCACGGTTATTCATCGGTAACCTGGGCTTTGTTGGCTGTGTGGAAAGGACATAAATCAGCCTTGAGAGTATCAGCCAGAGACAGCTACAGGGCATCCCTTTTGCATGACTTACTCTCCCTGGTACCCAAGTGCTGACGGCTTTGAAATGGATCCCGTAGTCTCATGCTTGGTACATACTGACGATGACCCTTATTTCCCATGCCGTCTCTGTTTCCAGGCTCTTACATCACATAGGAAAGTACTGAACGCATTTTAAAGTTCATACCATATCTGAAGGCGTTCAGGAGAAAGGCTCTGGCTCCTTTAAGACAGAAGCACCCTTTTCTCTGCCAGAAAGCTCATTGTAAAACTGCGAGGTTTAACCGAAAAGAGCTTCCATTTAAATTGAATACTGATAGAGAAGGTTAATTGGCCTTAGATACTGGGTTGCTAAGGAAGCATTTTTCTGATTGGGAGGGAACTCTCCTGGGTGTTCTGCAGCTTCTTGTGGGTGCTTTGCTTTCTCTCTTGCTTGCAGTGTCTGAGTTGGACAAGGAAAGAGCAGAAAGCTATCATCGGAATGGAAAGCTGTGTGGAGCAGATGGTTGCTCTGTCTTCGCTGCAGAGAGAGAGAGAGAACTAAATACTGGCTAGCAACAAGCCGGTGCCAGCAAGGACTCTTTGTTTAAGGCAGACACTTGGAAAATACCACGAGGGCAAGATAGAAAGAGCTTGCTGGGAGGACAGAGAGAGGTTAGGCTAGGTTTTCCTCTGTGTCTGGATACATTCAAGCGAAGGAGATGAAAGGAAGTTTTGAATCAGTCTCCAACATCCGAGGAAAACCATGAGATTAACTAGTTGATCATATTAAGAAAATGATTCAGCATAGATTGTATTTTGGAAGTATTACACTACACTTTCTATAATATTTTGGAAGTTTAGAACTTTTAATCTTATAATTTTAATAACTACTACTGGGTTAATAGTAACACTTTATAATGTCTACTTAGTAAGAAAGGTAACTAAATAATTTTTTTCCTTGAACATTTTTCGAAGCTAACATGTCTTTGTATTCTGACTAGCTGCATGGACTAGGCTCTCTGACTAGCCTTTAATTTATAAGCTATCACATCGTTACTGAATGATGCTCCATTAACTCAGTGAATTTAATACCTGTAGTTGGCTGAACTTCGTATTTTCCCTCCACAGGTACTTGTGAGTGTCTCCTGAGCAGGAATTCTTTTGTCCAAGGACATCTGAGGAAGAAAGCACTTGTAGGCAGTGGTAGCTTTCAGGAGAGCTACCCACAAACCCCCATTCCTTCTATTCGTCTTTCTTCATGTCTGTACTGGGATCTACTAGGTCTGTTGAACGATACGATGTAGAATTTTACGGCATCTTTAAATGTTAACATTTAATTTAACTTGATTTTTTTGGTGAATGTATGCTTAAAGAAAGGGCCAGACATTCCTGACACATCCTGAAAACCTGGAGTGCCATACAATTCACAAATCCACCCTAGTGACCTGTGTCGCACACATCCCTGGTTGTATGCCCACTTAACTCTTGCCTTATAAGGGTTATCAGGAGAGTCTTAGAAAAAACACTTTTAAAAAAAAAAAAAAACCTTTTTATTCATTGTTTGTGAGTTTCACATGTACCCCAGCCCCGCTCATCTTCCCATAACCCCTCATATTCACCTTCACCTTGGTAACCTCCGCCCCCAAATAAACAAACAAACAACAACAACAACAACAACAACAGATTAAGCATAAAAACATTTCATTGTGGAAGCTGTACTGTGTTACAGTGTGCCCCTAAGTGAATCCCTCTGTCCAAACATCTTCACTTGCAAATAATTATTGCAATGAGTTATTGCTCTGGTTGGAGATCACTGGCTCCTGTGACACCATCGATATTGGGTCCTCATTGGGACTCCTCCCAGTTATCCTGCTGTTGCCTTGTGTCATGGAGGTCCTGTAGCTTTGGATCAGCAGGACCAGCCTTTTTCTGCAACTCAACCATTCACAGATGATACAGATTTTAGAGTGGTCTAATTCAGAGCCCTGGATCTGGCCCTGAGTAGTAGCTGGTCCACATGTTGGCTCTCCCTTATCTATACCACCAGGGTGAGCTCTCCAGCACTGCTTTGGCTAGGGCACCCAGTGGTGCCATCAACAGGAGACAGAGTCAGCCTCCTGCTCTCATGCCCTTGGGACCCACTCACCTGCACCCATGCCTCCAGAACCAAGCTGTACTGTGCTGCAGCTTGTGAGGGGCTGGGCCAGCTCTCCTGTTCGAGTGCTCACTCTCTCACCCTTGGTGCTGACTGGCTCACTTGTTCTTTCGTCATCAGGGCCAGCTCCACTGTGAGGTACAGGTTCCCTTCTCTGAAGTGCTCCAGCCAGTGATGGGGCAGGGAAAATTCTCCCACTCTCATGACCCCCGATTCTGCTCTCCTGGCGACTGCAGGCCGCTAGGGGAGGAAGGGAAGGGCACCAAAATCACCTCACACCAGACAAGTGGTGGGCTAGCTCTCTCGCTCTCTTACCCTCTCAGGCCTGCTCACCTGCCGAGCCATCTTGCTGGCCTCATCAATGATATATATATTAAGATGGAAAGGCAGACAAGATCATTAACAAAACAAAAAAAATAGAATAATAAATTAAACTGGAATCGCTCAGAAGTAAAGCAATAGAATTGTGTATTTGAGACACAAGGAAGACTCAGTAATCCTTTCTCAATTCTGTGGTGTAAGTACACTCTAATATTAAAGTTTGTGTGCGGGCGCGCGCGCGCGTGTGTGTGTGTGTGTGTGTGTTTTAAGTCTGAATTTTCAGATTGCTTAGCTTTAATCTTGCTCCATAGCCCATTGGTTCAGGACTTTGAGAGCCTTTCAGAGTTAGCAAGTGACGTCTCCTTAGAGAGACAGGGATAACAGTGACAGAAGGGGGCAGCTAGAAGGGAAGCAGCTTCATATAGACTTTGAGCAGGTAAATCAACAAGAGGAAGTGGCACTGTGATAGCATTCAGTCACTTTCAGATAGGATGCTTATTTTAATGTAGTATCCACTGCTTTAAAATATGTGTAGTTTTGTGGCTATGAAAGACTTCACTGAGCTGAGATTTAAAAAAAAAAATTTTTTTTTTAACTTCAGATCTCAGCCGCTTATATTAAGACAAAGCTCAGCTAGTAAACTCATTAAGTCAGGACCCTAGGCAGTTCTCCAGTGCCGAGTCTGAAATCCAGTGTTGCACACATCTTTGCCTCCCTGTCAGGAGTGACCTTGAAGGAAGCCAGCGCTTTATGAACCAGAATCCTTTGTGGTACTTCATTCCGAATTGATTGTTTCTTTACACTAAGCTGTAAGATCTTTTCTTTGGTGTGATTTGGTAAGCATTTTCTTTGGTAAGACTTTCTTTTCTTTATGCTTCATAGAGTTTGCACTTATCTGGAATATTTTGTTGTCAAGTTCTTACAGCAGGACCACCATTCTTCCTGGTCAGGTGTTAGAAGGATTGAGGTCTTGGTACAACAGGATTGTAGCTTTTAGCAACAGGAAAACACAGATGTCCTGACTTAAGTGTTACGCAGATGTTTTTTCTCCTGTCATAGTCAAGCTTCTCGGCTGGCTGGACTGTGAGCACTGAGCTTGCATGACTTCATTCATTACATGAAGGACATATGTCCTGCCTTGCCGCTCTCCACTGCATGGTGTAGATGGACAGTTTTCCTTCTTCTCATTTTTCTAAACTCTAATACCTTGAGAAAGAGCTTTGATATGGTTTATATTCAAAGAAATCTTAGGAGATAAAATGATTGTTTTACCTCCTTGGTGTTACTTGTTGATTCATGCATATATTATATGAAGTTCCGATCATCTGGTTGCTCCAACACTGCTTTATTGGACCCCAGGAAAACCTTTTCCGTGCTGTGCCTCTGGAACGTGTCCTCATTTTGACCCGTCAGGGTAAGTGTGTAACACAGACATTGTGTTAGTGCATCTATCAACTGATGAGTTGTAGATAGTGTACATTTTCCTTTTTCCTAGTGAGTGAACCCAAACTCCAGTGCTTTGTGGAAACAAAAAAGAAAGCACCAGACTTTTCCTAGGCCTCTTTACACTGTGCTTTATGGCAACCCATGGTGGCTGGAACTCGGCGAAGCACCATGAGAAGTCGTGAGTAGGGAGCATGCGAGGGTGTCGTTCGGCAACACCAGAACCTGTTGCCATCTGTGGAACTGGAAACAGGTCAGTACATAGGTCCGTAAGCAGGCTGAACTCACGCTCTTGTTCTTTTCTTTCAATTCCTGTGTTGACATCACGAGATCTTCCGTCTTGGAAACCTATTGAGAGCTTCTGAAGATGCTTAGTTTATTTTAAATATTATTTATTGTATATTGTGTGGGTGAGAAACTTGTAAATTGTTTTGTCTTTTAGAAGTACGCAATAAATACGTTGAGGCTGAAGTAAATTTTTATTATTAGTAATATTCGGTTTTTTTTTCCTTTTCATGGTGCATGGAGGGTGTGCGCATCTATGTATGTCCTCATGGGTGTGTGTGCACATTGGAGATTAATATTGCTATCTTCCCAGACTTGTTCTTCCCATTATTCAATACAACCCAGAGCTTGCTGACATTCTAGTCTTACAGGACAGTGTGCTCTGGGCTCCTGACCCTGCTTTAGTGGCTGAAAGTGTGTGGGCTCTGAAGATCAGGTTCACCTTGCTGTACAGAGGTGTTTTAACCATTGGACCATCTCCAGCCTTGTTATTGTTTTTTTTTCTTTTTATTTTAGAGTCAGGGTCCTAAGTTAGCCCAGGCTATCTTCAAACTTGCCTTGTGACAGAGGATGACCTTGAATTTGTGCCTTTACCCCTGCAGGCTGGGGTTATAGGGCTGTGCCACCATGCCCTGCTCATTCCTTCATTCTTAGTTGTTTATTTTAATTATATATTTTTTGAATCTTACATATGAGTACTGCATTTACATCACCTCCACCTCTCGTATGTATTGCATATTTAATGCAGCCCGCCAGGTCCAGTGAGTGTTGCGTGAACACATGTGTTTAGAGCTGCTCCCTTTGGGTTGGAGAACCTCCAGGAAGCTCATCCTTGGAGAAGACTGGCCCTCCCTCTCTCAGCAGCTATTAACT
Organism: Rattus norvegicus; assembly: GCF_021556685.1. NCBI lineage: Eukaryota > Metazoa > Chordata > Mammalia > Rodentia > Muridae > Rattus > Rattus norvegicus. The sequence goes on along the minus strand of NC_141535.1, from coordinate 23,994,695 downwards.
GGCCATAGCTTTCACTGAGAGGTGGGGCTTTGTGAGAGTTCTCACACCCACGTTAGAATGTCCACATGTTGTCCCTGTGCTGGACGTGTGCAGGCAACTGGAGCTTCCCTCTCAGTGTAGAGAGTCCTACAACCTCTCTGTCCCTTCTTGTAAGACAGCCCGGGAGCCTTAAGTGTAGACAGATCAGTTGGGGTTGTGAAGGCCACAGTCAGCCGTTCTCTGCATTTTGACCAATCGTAGGTGTCTGTGACAGTTCCCTCTGTTACAGAAAGAAGCCTGGGGGTTCTTATACCTGTCTATAGGTGTAAGGATAACTTTTAGAAATTATACTTGTTTAGGAAAATGGCAGTAGTGGGTTCTTCTCTAGGGTCTATGGCCCCACAGCCATGGGTAAGTGGCTGGGATTACAGTACCAGGCAAGAATTCCCTCCTATTGAGTGGACCTCAAGTACCACTTAAGGTTATCACCAAGATATAAGTGCCACTGTTGCCCCCTTGGGGATATCCACCAGTGGGACATCTACCCCATGGTTATGGTTCATCTTTTACAGCTAGGCAGGATGAATGACTGCTTTTACCCACTGGTAGCTTGCGTAGTGTGTCATCCACTAGTAGCTTGCGTAGTGTGTCTGGATTCTGAAACAGCTCATCCTTTGGCTGAAGGTTTCCAGCTCTGGCTTCCAGCTCTATTTCCCTAAGCTCTGTGTCCAGAGTTTTTCTAAGCAGTCAGGCCTTCTCTTTGATTTCTGGGAAGCTAACAGCAACAGAAATGGCCCGTATTGTTTTCTGGGGTCTCTTGGACTCTCATGACCAACAACTTGCAGAGAGGTTTCCCATACTCGGCACTGGAGTTTCTGTTAGTCTAATGGCTGTTAGGAAAGCGTTTTCATTTCAAGCGATGTAACTTCATTTGCATCATATATATTTGTGTGTGTGTGTGTACATATACATATATATCATATATATTTGTGTATGTATATATATATGTACTTATATTATATAGTGTTTCCCTGTAGTTTTTTGAAATATACTTAGTGTTCTTTACAAAAGTACTAAGAGGTTAAATAGACATGCACTCCCTTTACGAAATGGAGGGCACATTGGAAGCCAGTGGAGAAAGCACCTTGGCGACAGAGACATATTTACTTCCCAGGCAGTGGTACCAAGCTGTCCTTAGAACTGGCTTTGAACAGATATAACTAAGTGCATAATTAAACATTTTATCAGTGGTATATATACAAATTAGCATTTTTGTAAGTGCATGCTGCACTTTTTAAAAAATGTCTCTCTCTCAAGCTAACAAAGAATATGAGGACTTGCAAAAATAGTGAATAGTATGAAAACACTTATAGAAAGTTTTTATATTTTTTTCAAAAGCTATATTAAAAAACTATTTCTAATTATTTTCTATTAGGTCTTCAGAAATGCATTTAAAATGTCAAGTTATTTTGTTTTTGTTTTTGAATTGATTGTTAGCTAATTATAATATTTATTATGGAGAAATGATGGACTAGAATGGATAATATTGAATTAGAATAAAAGCTTAAGATTCTAAATAGACAAACAATAGATGTCAAACAAAAGTCTTCTTGCATTTTAAAAATTCTTAAATGGGTCAGTGGTGGATTCCATGAAATTGTTTGATTGAATTTTCGCCAAATGTTCATTTCCCATCACTTCCCAATTCATTACTTAACCTTTATTCAATAAGTTCCATTACTAATTAGTATAGAGAAAAATAATCAAGATATTATACTTATTTTAAAAAATTTTTTTAGAAAACCACATATTTCAGTAAACAATTGAGTGGATTCTACAAAGAAAAATTGTTTCCTGGTTATTGTTACTAATAATGCGATTATAGTTTATGACATAAAATAATGGAATCAAATTAAATGGCAATAAAATCAACAAAATAAATGCCATGAAAAACAGCAACTGTAGATGAAATAAATAATAGCTTTAGGGATATGACATGACTTGAATAAAAAAACATTTGTTCATTTTAGTCGTATTTCATGTGTAGCAGAATGATTGGATTTAAAGTATGTGTTTTAGTTACGTGTTGTTACAAACAATAACAACAACAAAACAACTACAACACTTAGTAGATTTAAGCAACAGTCTGCCTCCAGGTTCAGTGTAAGCCTGGACTTAGCTACAAGTTCCACATCAAGGGGCTCTTTTCACTTGAGTGCTTGATATACCTCCATTGGGATTACTGAATTAGGTGGGGCTAGACCTTAGTGTCTCTGTCTCTCTCCCCCTCACATACCCCCTCTTTCTTTTGTGTGTGTGTGTGTGTGTGTGTGTGTGTCCTGCCACATCTCCCTTTTCCCACCTCTACCCCAACTCCCTTTCCCCCTTCCTCCATCCCTCTCCCTCTCTCCCTCTATCTATCTCCCTCTACCCTCTCTCTCTTCCTCTTCATTTCCCTTTCCCCCTCTCACTCTCTCCATCTCTCTCCCTCCCCATTTCCTCCTCCTCATCTGCTCCTCCCCATCTCCCTCTCCCCATCTCCCCTTCTCATCTCCCCCTCCTCATCTTTCCCCTTCTCTTCAGGAGGCTATCTAAGGCTTCCACCACATGCTCTTCTTTTCAGCACAGTTGATCTCTTAGCTGGTAACCTTTGTCCTCATCCACTTTTTCAAGAGACCAAAATAGCAGCAAATAGGCTTCTTATGACTTCCTCCTGGGAACCACACGGGGCTTTATCTAGGCACCTCTCTTAACTAGTCTAAGTCCTTGGGTGGTAGTTGAAGAAAGAATGGAGTGCCTTGGTCACTGACTGGGTGTAGGAGTAATCATAACAGCAGTTGGCACAATGCACATTCACTCCTCCAAATACTCAGACTTGAACTCTACTTTAATTCAAAAGTATTTTAAAAGTTTAGTCATATAATTTTGCTTGGAAATGAAGTATCAAGGACAAAGCAAAGAAAAATGAAAAGCCGGAGGAGGAGAATGGGGTTGTACTGAGGAGATCTGTGTTGTTGTCAAAGGGAGTGCACTCCTTTGAGAGGTAACTTAGGTCATGAGAACTCTCCAGTGAAGCATGAACTGTGGCTTTTCCTCCTGATGCTCAGCCCTCCTTGTGGAGGAATTTGTTTCCTTAGTTGGTGAATTCTCACTTGCTGTGATCATTGTTAAAACTTTTGAAAATTGGGGAAGTTATGGCTGTTTTCTTAATCTTTATTACTGTTTTTTAATTATGCATGATAATGGTTTCATTATGATTGCATGCAGACCTATGTATACCTTGGTCTCAACCTAACCCCATTACTTTCCTTTGCCCCCTTCTCATTCTGGTTGGTCTCTTTTCTCTCCCCGAACAGCTACCTTTTAACAGTAATGTTTAAAATCTGAATTCTATATGAGAGAAAACATGGGGTCTTTGTCTTTCTGAGTCAGCTTATTTACCTAACATGGTGATCACTACTAGTTTAATATGTTTTCCTGCAGTGACATGTATTTTCTCATATTTATGGCATGTGTGTGCGTGCGTGTGTGTGTGTGTGTGTGTGTGTGTGTGTGTGTGTGTGTGTGTGTGTGTAAATTTTCTTTATCCATTTATTTACCAATAGGCACATAGGAGCCTATAAGTTGTCTGTTGTAAATAGTGCCATGATTAACATGAGTATAGTGGTTTTATCTCTTCACTTGTATATGTGAAGATTATTATTTTTCCTATTAAGTACTTGGAACAAAGGTCAATGAAAAGCCCAGGTCACTTCAATAGTAAAGGGGAGATCTTGTATACAGGGAAAATGTCCGAGAGTAAAGAGTAAGAATCCTCCCACACACATAAGCAGAAACAAGAACAAATTTTGTCCAGTCTTTGTCAGAAAGTAGATGACACTGGAACAGTTTCTAGTTCATTTTATTCTAGTATTGTTCTGATTACGAAACCCAACAACAACAACCAAAAGACAAAACAGTAAACAGGAGAACCACAGACCTGTGTCGCCATTGTGAATAGAGCCACAGACTCCCGTGCACACTGGCGAGTAGAGGTAGTTGATATGGAAATGGCTCAGTGCTTTAACACATTTGCTGCTTTTGCAGATGACCCGAGTTTCATTCCCAGCACCTATATGGTGGCTCACAAATACATAACTTCGGTTCTAGGGGATCTGACCACCTCTTCTTACCACCCCGGGCACCAGGTATGCGTGTGATGCACATTTACACATGCAGGAAAAAGTAAATAATTTAATGAATGCATGTGGTGCACTTTTACATATGCAGGAAAAACTCTCATACACATAAAAAATAAGGTAAGCTATTTTCATCTCATGGGCGAAGAAGGGCTGATTCACCTTTAAAACATGAATTGGAGCCATATACCATATTAACAGCGTAAGTGAGGAAAATCACGCAGTCGTATTTGTCATAGAGAAAGAATGTTTGGCAAAACACAATACCCATTTGTGATACAAACTAAAAGAAGAGTTGAGAAGTTTCACCACTTGATAACGGAAACTAACAACTACGACCACCATAGCACCGTTGCTGTCTTGTTGCTGAGAATTGATTTTGTGGCTTATCCCGTCCAGTAAATGTTCTACCTCTGAGCTGTCCTCAGCCCTATAGCACCATCCTTAATGCTTAAAGACTTTAAAAGACTCACTGTCCCACTAAATTTGAGGAAAATCAAAAGCAATTGCTATTAGAATAATTCCCATGGAAGATCTTTCTAGAGAGTTCATACTGCGGGCCTGAGAAGCTCCCAGGAAACCTGCAGTTGACAAACCCTACCTGAATTTTAATGAGATCTATTTTTTCCCCATGTGTTTTGAAAAAGGGAAAAATGCCTTAAATTTTGTGTCCTAGGAGTAGACTTTAGTGACTACGTCTCAAGAAGCATTTCCGGTGACACAGGGTCATTGGGTAATAATAGTTGGGGAGCTTGAGCATCCAAATCAAGAGACCAAGGTTAATTAGTACCAGTAAATTCTATTACAGTGAATACGTACTAAAAAGCTTTCTGAATAAGATTGTTTCTATGTCAAAATGTTACAAAACACAGGTTTTTGATTTTCTTCTTGAAATGTAGAAAAGGAATATGTAAAAATAAAATGTATGTGCATACTGAAAATGAAAATACAAATGAAAATACATTTTAAAAATAGGAACATTACTAATTTTGTTTCATAGACTCTAGGAAGGTGAGCTTAAATGTTATTCTGAACTCACTGAGGTATTGGGGAGGGCCTGTCAGAATTGGAGGAGAGGAAAGCAGTCTGACCAAAATATCTTATGTGAGGGCTGGAGAGATGGCTCAGCGGTTAAGAGCACTGGCTGCTCTTCCAAAGGTCCTGAGTTCAAATCCCAGCAACCATATGGTGGCTCATAACCATCTGTAATGAGATCTGGTGCCCTCTTCTGGTGTGTCTGAAGACAGCTACAGTGTACTTATAAATAAATAAATCTTTAAAAAAAATATATTATGTGAAATTAAAAGAAAATATACTTTGGAAACAATATTGAAAAGTCAAGCTATTTATTAAATACTATTAGAATAACTATTGGGAAAAAGAGGATTGGATGTCATGTTTGTGAGCTTAGAATTCTCAAAACCTACATTTTTTTTATTGAATATTTTCTTTACTTACATTTCAAATGTTATCCCCTTTCCCAATTTCCCCTCTGGAATCCCCCTATTGCTTTCCCCATCCCCCTGCCTCTATGAGAGTGTTTCTCCACCCATCCCCTCCCATCTCCCCGGACCCTGGCTTTACCCTACATGGGGGCATTCAGCCTTCACAGGACCAAGGGCCTCTCCTCTCATTGATGCCCAACAAGGCCATCCTCTGTTACATATGTGACTGGTGCCATGGGTCCCTCCATGTATACTCTTTGGTTGGTGGTTTAGTCCCTGGGAGCTCTGGACTGTCTGGTTAGTTGATATTGTTGTTCTTCCTATGGGGTTGCAAACCCCTTCAGCTCCTTCAGTCCTTTTTCTAACTCCTCCATTGGGGGCCCTGTTTTCAGGTTTACAACCAAAAATACAAAACCTATTTTTAATAAGGGTTCTTAAATGCTTTAACCTCCCTTCCAGCCTACAACTCACCAGAGGTAGTGCCCAAGAAAGGTTATTAGGATACAGGGGAAGTGGAGCTGTTTAGAAATAGTTCTTTGGAGCAAATCCAGTCTGTGTCAGGATACCAGCAGTTCAGTTCAAACATGAATCAGCAGCAGTAGATGACCCAGCAGAAACATCTAGGCCTCCGCTGAATATGCATGGGTCAGCAGGAGCGACCTGGACCAGTAGGGTCGCCAGAAGAAGTTCTCTGCCATGCCTTTCTCAATGACGTGAAGATCAGGAAAGACACCAGACCAACAAAACCTTACAGAGTTAGCTGTACAAAGCCCTCCATCACTGCCTATTTATACTTCTTCCAAACATCAAGTGTCCTCTCACGGGTCCTGCCTCAGCAAAACATCATATTAGTCCGTCTTAGCAAAACTCTACATGAATCTCAGCTGACATATCCAGAAAATTCCACTTCATTCAGCCAATCAGCCCAAGTCTGTGGAAGCAGCAAGAAGCCACTAGAATACCACCAGAAATCTTTTGGTGCATTTCTTTCTATGAAGTCACGATAAACAGTGACCAGTAAGGAATGGCAAGGCTTACCAATACCATACATACCACCATCTATTGGGTTATATTTGTATTCCTTCTTAACATCATGTGTCCTTTCACTTGCCTGCTTTAGCAAAGCATCCTTTTACCTGTGTGCCTCAGGAAAACATCATTTGACAGAACTGACTTAACAAAGAAACCAGAAGTTCCCGTATAATGTGTTCCTATCGTACACCAAGGGAAATCCAACATCCAAAAATACAGAACTAAAGTATACAGGAACTAAATGAAAATGTGGCTTATTTTTTTATAATATGACACAATGAAGACTTTCTAACCATGATACTGATAATCAAAAAATCATGTTTCTGTTAGCTATTAGTGAAAGTAAACCTTCCCCAAACATAATCCTTTAAAACGATTCTCAGTTATTATTTCTTGAGAGTCCCTAGTCTGGGTGAGCAGGTCCTTATGGATTTCCCTTGACTCCCTTCAATATGGTTTATCTGATAGGTTGTCTCGAGCTGAGGAGACTAAGAGACTACCATCCCTCCCTCCCAGGCCTCTTTACCTTATATGGGGCCTACCTAGTTTTGAGAGACTGAAGGCAGAAGCGGTGGGGTTTCTCCAAACCTCATAAGGCTCTTACACATTTCATTGGTCCAAATAAGTTTTGAGATCACCCAGATATGAAGAAATGAGTAAATAGACTCCATCATTAAGAAGCACCAGCACATTGCAAAGGATATGGAAGTGGTAAGGCATCTTTGGAAACCATTATCTCTCTAGGAAATCTCATCCAAATCTACTTCACTTGGAGGTCTTTGTTCTAATTTGCCATCATGGTAGTACTTTTCTAATTCAGTGATGTGTAATACTTACTGGGTGACCTCAAGGCTTATGATTGGGATGTGTCATTTCATTAATGTTATTGTTCTTACAGTGTATTAAGTTTCCTAAACATGGGAGGCTATAATCTTTAAAATGCCTAACTTCCCCATTCTTCTCACTTGGAGTGCTAGAAGTTGCCTAGTAGTTTATTGACTTCTGCCTAGTATTTTCACTATGTCGTCTCTTATTGTTGGTTTTTTTAGTAGTTTCTATTGTTAATATCAAGTTCACTGAGTTTTTTCAATGTCTGATTTTTTTCTTAATCTTTTTCAGCATTTTCATATGTTGAAGTTTTACTTAGATGTTTGAAAAAAAACATATCATCTATCTGTCTGTCTGTCTGTCTATCTACCTATCTATCTATCTATCTATCTATCTATCTATCTATCTATCTATCTATCTATCTATCTATCTGTCATCTATCCTATCCGTCATGTATCTATCATCCACCTTACCTACTTATTATCTATCAATCATTCTATCTATCCTATCTATCCTGTTTATCAATAAATCAATCATCTATCTTGTCAAGTAGTAGCTATCAATCTATCTTATTATCTATCATCTATCTTACCTATTTTCTACCATTCGATATTTATCTATCATTTATGTTTTATCTATCAATATATAGTTATCAATCATCAATCTATCTTATCTGTCATCTCATATAAAACTGTCTATCATCTATCAATGTATGGATGTATGTATGTTTGTATGTATTTATTTACATCTGTCTACTTATCATCTGTCTTCAATGTTTCCTTTTAACATGTTTTAACATGCTTTTCCTCCAACCCTCTAGATAGATCTTGTATGAGCTGTATCTACCACCTGGTCTCTTGTTTGTTTTTGAGATTAGATCTTTTACATCTCAGGCTGACCTCAAATTCATTGTGTAGCTGGGGATGGCTTTGGACTCTTTATCCTTCCTCTACCTACCAAGTCTGGGTGATTACAGGCATGGGCCAATACATTTGGTACCATCTGCTTTTGAAATGAAGGGGAAAGATTTATTTTGGCTCTTAGTTTCAGAGCCTTCATTCTAGGGTCTCTTGACTTCATAGCCTTGAACTAGCATAGAGAATAAAGGCCTACAGGCAAATTGAAGGTCTGGACAACATGACACCTGATGTGCTTATCCCAAATGACTTAGTTATGAAGGTGACTGCCTGATGTCTGGGGAACTATGAGTAAGCAATACTCATAAATAACTGTTATCTAACTCTTATGTAACTAGTTCTGGCAAGAATCCACTTTTATGTGATTCGGTATAAAATGTCCTTGAGACCAGAGCTCGTGCTCTTGCCAGAATAGAGTGAGTAAAATATGTCGCATCTGCAAACAGCACTCCATCTTTAATTTCCTGACCCTAACCTACCCTCATCTTTGGTCACTGAACTTGGCCTAGTAGCTGGAGGGAAAACGATGTGTTTTAGTTGCCCCCGAGGAAGATAGTTAGGAAGCCAGGAAAAGAGGGAGAGGAGGAAGAAGAGATTTATAGTAATAAAATGAATGAAGTCTTTAAAGTCAGGATAATGTTCAAAAAGATTGTTGGGTACATATGGTAGCTACCATCAAGGGCCTCCTCCAGTCACTAATTTCCTTCCAGTAGGTCTCACCCCATAGGGCATTTACCACCTCCCAGTAGAACTATAGGCTGACAATACGTCCTTAACACCTGCATCTTGAGAAGGCACGTACTTAACCTTATTAACAATCACATTAATTTGTTTATGTGTTTCAGGGCTGGCTTCAATTGGTAGCTTTTCTCTCTGTGTGGTTTTACTTTTTGCTTTCTTTTAGCCTGATGATTTTGATAAGATGCTAGATCCTGGTGAACCTTACTTTGGTGAATGCTAGGTATTTTCTTCTTCCTGTAAGCATTCCTGAAGCTTGTTCTGCAGTGTGTGGATTACCTGGAAATCATTTGATTGTGGAGTCTTGTCACCTTGGCTAGCAATGGTCAGAACAGTTACTGGTCTGAGAGTATTTGCCCCTTCACTGTGGCACCCAGTATCCTGTGAAGTATGGCTGCTGGGAGCCTGAACTATTTTCACTTCTGTGTATCTGTCAGCCATACTTAGCTTTGGATGGTTCTTTCCTTGACCTGGTTAATCTTAATCTTCTCTTAACTGAGTGAATTTGTGTGTGTGTGTGTGTGTGTGTGTGTGTGTGTGTGTGTGTGTGTGTGTGCGCGCGCGCAAATCTGTTTTCTCTAATTCTTTGACTAGTTAACTTGGAAAATTATTAATTAAAATTTTATTTCTGTGGGTTTATAAATTATTTTATTTCATTTATTTTGAGATGGTCTCATTATATAGTCATGGCTGGCCTGCGACTTACTATATGAACCAGGCTAGCCTTGAATTCACAGAGAGCCTGCTTCTGCCTCCTAAATGATGGGATTAAAGAAGCACGGTGCTGTTCTTGCCTTAGTTTTTATTAACACATCAGTTCATTCAGTTAGTGGACTTTGCTATGTGTGCTCTTATTCAGTAACTGTTCTTATACCCCGACTCCTTACCTTCCTCACCCACTTAACTCTTTTTTTAATTAAATGTATCTCACACAATATATTTTAATAATAGTCTTTCTCCTTCACACATATGTGTACACACACACACACACACACTCACACACACACACTCATGTGCACACAAACCAAAATTAAAATAATAAAGCAGACAAAACAAAACAAAACAAAAGGACCAAATTATGAAAACAAAAGGTTTACAGGAAATTCCATGGAATTCATGTTGTGTTGAATAGTTGATCCTGGGCGTGGGGCCTGCCCTAGAGTGTGCTTCATATACCCAGTGATGCTCCATCAGAGAAAACTGGTTTTGTCTCAGGGGGTGGGAATTTATGTCAACTTCCTCTTGTATGGCTGGGATTTTGTGTGCTTTTACTTGTGCCGGTCTTGAGTGTGCTGTAACGGCCTCTGTGAGTTCACACGGGCATCAGTCCTGTTGTGTTTGAAAGAGGCTTTCCTTGGAATCATCTACCACCTCTGGTTCTTAAAGCCTTTCTGCCCCCTCTTTCACATATAGAACCCTGAGCCTGTAGAGGAGGATTTTGACGAAGACATCCATTTAGGACTGAGTGTTCCAGTCTCTCACTCTCTGCACATTGTTCAGTCGTGGGTCTCTGTGTTGATTACCGTCCACTGGAAGAGGGCTCTCTATTGAGAGTTGAGCAATCCACTGATCATAGGTTGTCATTAGGGGTCTTTCTGTTGCTATGCATCTTTAAGAGGCTAACAATGATAGATTTTCCCTATGGCTCATGGACTGTCTAATCTTAGATCCTTGGCCACTTTATCAGTATCGGATATGGATTCCACGACACAGGGTGGGCCTTAAAGCCAACCTAAAAGTGGTCTGTCACTCCCAGTCAACTCTTAACTATCTCAATGTCCTTAGATTCCTAATTGAATCACCTCAACTCGGGAAGCCTTTGACTGCGCTTGCCTGAATACTCTCTACAGGCAGTAGGATGACCAGTCTCCCTCTCACCTGTTTGTTTTTGGTTTTTCTATCTCAGGAACTGTAGTTTTGCTTAATTTTTGTTTTTTTTCTCTCAAAAATTCATTTTCATATGTCTTGTCCAGTGTATAAATTGTTTCCAATGGAAAGATCAATCTTGTCCCTGTCACTCCTTGACTGGAACTTGAAGTAATCACAAATGTAATAATTTTAGATGGCAGGAGATATTTGTGCCTCTACCATATTAAATGTAAATGATACTATTATAGAAGGCACTGTAAACAAGGTTGAAAGACAGAATGTCAGCCTGGGAATTAAAACCCCCAATATATAAAGCAACTGTTAGAAGTCAGTAAAAAATTAACACATAAATTTAAACTAGGGAGAGTATTTTTATTTGTTTGCTTTTGTTAACTAGCAGTTGACAAAAGACATAAAAATAACCAGCAAATGTACAAAGTAAGTTTTTGTTTCAGTGCTAAGAAAAATGTACTAATTGAAATGGTCTAAAATACCATTTTTTTTATTTATCATTTTCACACAGAAGAGAAGCAATAACGGTGTCTGTGTCTGCCACAGTGAGCATTCATACACATTAATGAGACTGTAAATTGTCACAGTTTTTCTGGAAGATGCTTTAGTGATGTGCATTCAAAATTTACTTCACAATTTCTAATCCAGAAATTGATTCTTCACAAATAATATCAAGGATTTATAGATGTATTGATTTGAAAACCTGGAAATAATTTCACCAGCAAATAGTTATTCTTGATATATATAAAATATTTTTAGCTTAAAATGTTTTTAGCTTAAAATTTTTATAATTACGGTTACAAATATTTTGTAATTTATTTCTCCAGTTAAAATTTATGTATGTAAATACACTCAGAATATCACTATTCTCCTATTGCTAGTAATGAGGAAAGATGAAAGATGCCTTCCTGAGAATCAGTGAGGAAAAAGCAAGCTGCATTTCAGTAAGTATAATGGGGAATGCACATAAACATACACACACATGCATACGCACATGTATGGAATTCTTCTGACAGGATTACAAATACTTTCATGTTTTAGTTGCTCTTCTTGTATTTTCAGTATACCAAAATAATAAGAATAGCATTTTCTCTTTTTTCCTTTTACAGATTAATATAATTACAGCAGTTCTCCCTTTCCTTTTCTCTCTCTGACCCCTCATATTCCTCATCGGCTCTCTTTCAAATTATGCTTCTGTTTGTATCAATTGTCGTTAGCATGCATATATATGTACATGTATATACATAAATAGTCCTAAATATAACCTGCTCAGTCTGTATAATGCTACTTGTATGTATATTTTCAGGGTTGACCATTTGGTGTTCGATATCCTTCTTGGAAAACACTGTGTCTCCTGCTCTCGGCATTTCTTGGTTGCCTGTAATTCTTTGAGCAGGTCCTGTGCGTGCTGTCACAGTCTCTTAGTCATGTATGAGTCAGTCCTATTGTCCTGAAGACACTGCTTCTGTGGTAGCATCCACCACCTCTGGCTTTTCCAGTCTTTCTGCCTCTTCTTTCACACAGATCCCTGAGCCTTTGTTTAGAGTCGAGACCTTGTGGGCTTTTCTCTGTCCACTTCGATGTGTTCGTTGGAGTTCTCTTCTTGTTCACCTCACATTTGGGCAGTCATGTTATAGCTCCTGATATTTCTGGGGGACGGTCTCACTGCACAGTCCTTAACCCTTTGGTTCTTCCAGTCTCTCCACCCCTTCTTTTGCAGTGTTACCTGAGCCCTCGATGTGTGAGTGTTTTGTACGTGTATCCATTGGAACCGGGCTGCACAGCCTGGCATTGTGATTCATTTTGAGTTTCTTTAACAGCCTCCATGTGCTGTTCAGAGAAGTTTCCTTGTTGTGGTATAAGGACTACACTTACCTGTGGGTGTAAGGACAAATGGGGATTATGCTGGGTTAGTAAAATAGTAGTTGTAGGTTCTCCTCCAATGCCCATGCCTTCTCTAGAACTGACTTTAGTTCTAGTACCAGGCATAGTTTTCCTCTTGTTGAGGAGGTCTTTAGTGTAATTTGAGAGCCGTTGGTTACAGCCAAGGTATGCGTGCCACTACTGCAGCCTTAGAGCTGCCATGCCATGCCGGTCGTGGTTGTGTTTCACAGACACCATAGCTGTGTAGAACTCTTGGTTGTCAATGACTTTATGAAATTCGTAGGCAAATGGATGGAACTGGAAAATATCACCCTGAGTGAGGTAACCCAATCACAGAAAAAACACACATGGTATGCACTCATTGATAAGTGGATATTAGCCCAAATGCTTGAATTACCCTAGATGCCTAGAACAAATGAAACTCAAGACGGATGATCAAAATGTGAATGCTTCACTCCTTTAAAAGGGGAACAAGAATACCCTTGGCAGGGAATAGAGAGGCAAAGATTAAAACAGACACAGAAGGAACACCATTCAGAGCCTGCCCCACATGTGGCCCATACATGTACAGCCACCAAACTAGATAAGATGGATGAAGCAAAGAAGTGCAGGCGGACAGGAACTGGATGTAGATCTCTCCTGAGAGACACAGCCAGAATACAGCAAACACAGAGGCGAATGCCAGCAGCAAACCACTGAACTGAGAATGGGACCCCCGTTGAAGGAATCAGAGAAAGGACTGTAAGAGCTTGAAGGGGCTCGAGACCCCATATGTACAACAATGCCAAGCAACCAGAGCTTCCAGGGACTAAGCCACTACCTACAGACTATACATGGACTGACCCTGGACTCTGACCTCATAGGTAGCAATGAATATCCTAGTAAGAGCACCAGTGGAAGGGGAAGCCCTGGGTCCTGCTAAGACTGAACCGCCAGTGAACGTGATTGTTGGGGGGAGGGTGGTAATGGGGGGAGGATGGGGAGGGGAACACCCATGAAGAAGGGGAGGGGGAGGGGTTAGGGGATGTTGGCCCAGAAACGGGGAAAGGGAATAACAATGGAAATGTAAGTAAGAAATACTCAAGTTAATAAAGATGAAAAAAAAAGAACTCTTAGTTGTCTCACTCCTTCACAAGCGTGCGTGATGCCGTCTGGTACCATGAAAGCCAGTCCTCAGGGAGGAAGCATTCCAGTTTGTTCCATTTCCAGGGGCCTCTGGGACATGTTTCTGAAGCCCAAGTTGTCTTCAGCAATGGGAACTTACCTTTTGTATCCGGAGACCCATCGAGGGCAATAGCAATAGCTTTTTAAAGTCAGCAAATAGATGAAAGACGTGATGGAGTAACGGGAAAGAGAAAGAAAGCCACTGCCAGGGTCATTTTCTGTAGTCCAGTCTGGCCTTGAACTTGTAATTTTTCTGTTTCTCCTGCCTGAGTTCTGTGATAACAGGTCTTTGCCACAATGCCATGCCAGATCTGAGTGTGTTTTACAGAGGATGATAATAGGAAGGTTTGTTTTTTTAAAAAACGTCCCATAGGAAGTACAGGCATGCAGACACGAGCCTAGCGGAGAGGCTCTACCCAGCAGCTGACTGAGACAGATGTGCAGACCCACAGCCAAACATTAGATGGAGCTTGGGGAGTCCTGTGAAAGAGTTGGGGGAAGGACTGAAGAACCTGGAGGGGACAGGAACTCCATAGGAAGACCCTTGGGGCTCCTGCGGACTTAACCCCCAACCAAAGAGCATACAAGGGCTGGACCTAGGTCCTCCACACATATGTAGCAGATGTGCAGCTTGATCTTCATGAGAATCCCTCAACAACTGGAGTAGGGGCTGTCCCTGACACTGTTCCCTGCCTGTGGATTCTGTTCCCTAACTGGGCTGTCTTGTCTGGCCTCAGTGGGAGAGGGTGTGCCACAGGAGTGGGGAGTCCTGTGGTGACTCAATGTAGCAGGGTGGGTTAGTACCTCCTCCTTCTCACAGGAGAAGGGGAGTGAGGATAGAGGGAGGAGCCATGGTAGGGGGAGGGACTAGGAGGAGGGGCGCTGCAATCTGGACATAAAGTGAATAAATAAAATAAATTAATGGGGGCTGGGGGGGGGGAGTACAGAAACTAAGGTTATAAAATAGAAATTAAACCAGTGATTTATCTTTTGTGCTTTCTGGGTAGAGTAAAATAGTAGACCTGTGTATGAGCCCTAACTTTTTAAACCTGAGGATAGACTTATTTTGGGTCCTGAATCTAGCCTTTAATGGCCAAGCCGTCTCTCCAGCCCAAGGATAGATTTATGGGAAAATTATATAACATCTTTGACTTTAAAAGTTTTAAGTAGTTGTTCTCAAATCATATACTCTGATTGTTATGTGTGTTATGTAAATACTGAAAGAGGAACAAATTATTATCTGACTTAAATAACATTAGTTTTGAAATTGTTATACAGTGTATTTTGAACATGGACGTCCCCTTATCAAGTTCTGCACCTTCCCTTCCCACCCATCTTTGAGGCCTTCTTCCCTCAGTTTTCCCTCCTCCTCTCCTTCTCCGCATCCAGTCTGGTTTGTGTTGCCTAACTAGTCTTGGGAGGGAAGTGCTGCTCTGGAATGTGGTCAGCCCACCAGGGGTCACACAGTTAATGAACTGACCCCTTTCCAGCTCCTCAACTAGTGGGGGCTCTGTACCCGTCCTCCATGCTGGGGCTTCTTTCTGGCTTAAGGTTGTGCAGGTCCTGTGCATGCAGTCACAGTCGCCACCTGTGAGCTGTCCTGTTGTGTCTGGAAAACTCTATTTCATTGACATTACCCACCATCTATGGCTCCTACAGTCTTTTCACTGATGTTATCCACTCTGTGTGGCTCTTACAGTCTTTGTATCTCCTTTCTCTAAGCTCCCAAACCTTAACGGGAGGATTGATATGTATGTCCCATTGAAGAAAAGGAATGAGAATAGCTTCTACCTAATACCAGATGTACTTGGATTCTTGATTATAATTATGAAATACTAATTATCTCTGTGACATCTTTAATATCAGTCCAGCCCTCCCCCATTATTTTTAACCCAAAATATATTAAATGAAGAAACTCACTGAGATTTAAAAAAAAAAAAACCTTTACTATTAGTGACATTCCTAGCTGCAGCTTCTTTCCCTCAGCTGTTTGAGAATCTACCCCACCATCCCTGCTTATGGCCTCTCTGGTTCAGAGCCCTGGACGTAAGCGCAGACCAGCATAAGCTTGCGTAGGCCCGGTGGCTTCCTCAGCTTGTCAGAGTTTCTCAGGCTTTCCCACTTTCTAACCACTCTACTCCTAGGGATAAACTAGACCCGAAGAACAAAAGGAACTCTGCTTCTCCTACAATGACGTGAGGTTAGTAGAGCTATTAAAGGACAGTAATGATCTTGAACTTTTCAAACAAACACATCTCTTTATGGCTTTGCGGCCTGGCTCCAGAGAGTTCACAGAGGGAGCAAGTCTCGCCGCCTCCTTCCATGGCATCAAAACTAGTTTCGTGTCACCAATGTTGTAGAATAGAAATGAGCGTTTTTATCAGGGACGTCGCTGATCTTCCCAGTGAGGACGCCAGCCCTCAGCTATTACGTGGATGTCACTGTTAGTCAGATGACACCCAGAAGCTCAGCGCTGCAGCCTGTCTGGGTTTGGAATATTTATATGCACTGTGATGAGGAAAGCAGGTGCATGCACACATCTATTTCTAAGATTTGACTATTTTGTCAGATGATTTAGGTTGAAAATTCCTGCAGATGTCAACTTAAGCCAATTTTTGCTATTAGTAGAACAGTTTAAAAGTTGGTCTCATGAGCCTCACAGATACACTTCCTGTGGAACGCCTTAAACCCAGCTTTGGAGCCAAATGGAGCCCTCTCCCTTTTGCTGTGTAAGCACGTCCGTCGCAGTCTTTTCCCAGTCTGGGATCAGCATTGCTTGGCAATATCCCTTGATGCCCTCTCGCCCCGTGGCCTCACCTTCTGTTGTTAGATTTCATACATGAGCGGCTGTGCCAGGCTCTGGGGTGTTGAAAGGAGTCTTTGCTAAGTAGGGGTGCTTCGGTACTGAAGTCTTGAGAGTTTCTAACGGGCCCACCTGTCTAAGATGGTTAAAGTCTGTTTGCTGTGGAGGCTCACAGTCCTGGTGAGAACTGTGAACTAACCTAATAGTTTAGCATTGAATGGTAAGGTAACGTTTCTGCAGGTCGTGAATGCTAATGCCTGTAATCAGCAATTTTTTTACACTTTCATACTGTCCATGGTCACCTCTTTACTGGCTTAACCTTCTGTTTATAAAATCATTTGTTCAAATGGTATCAGGTGTTGTTTAAAACTTTTCATTGAGCCTTTGTGAATTTCACGTCATGCACCCCAATCCCACACGTCCGTCCATATCTATCCTGTGCCTTGGCAGCCCCACTTGAAAAGAAAAGAAAATGGGCTGGAGAGACGGCTCAGTGGTTAAGAGCACTGTCTGCTCTTCCAGAGGTCCTGAGTTCAAATCCCAGCAACCACATGGTGGCTCACAACCCTCTGTAATGGGATCCGATGCCCTCTTCTGGAGTGTCTGAAGACAGCTACAGTGTACTCATATAAATTAAATAAAATAAATCTTAAAAAAAAAAAAAGAAAAGAAAAAAGCAAAATAAAACAAAAAGCAGAGAAACAGCAACAACAACAACAACATCAACAACAACAACATCAACAAACCCATCTCACCATGGAAGCTCTGGTGTGTCAGTGTGTCACACAGTACATTCTTTTGTGTGTTACACAATGCATTCTTTTGTCCAAAAGCTTCACATGCAAGTTCACTGCAAGTCCCTGGTCTGGGTCAAGGCCCTTGGTTTCTGCTACACTATCCATACTGGATCCTCACTGGGACTCCTCACAGATATCCTGTTGTTAGCCTGTGTCATGGAGATCCTGTAGCGTTGGAACTGCAGGACCACCCCTTTCACGCACTCCAGCAGTTCATAGATGGGGTATGTCTGTGGGCCCTGGATCTGTGCCTGGGTGGGAGCTAAGCTGATCAGCCTACCAACTCTCCATGCCCTTGCCACCATTATCAGGTCTCTCACTGTGCCCTGGCCAGGAGCAGGGGCAGGTCTCCTGTGCTAATAACGTTTGGGGCTGGCTCTCCTGCACCTATGTCACCAGAACCAACTCTCTACTGTACCTCCCAGGCAAGATGCTGCCCCTCTTTCTGAGTGTTGCAGTCTGTGAAGGATAGGGGTGTGGTGGGGGGCATGGTGAGGGGCAAGATCTGCTCCTTGATACTCTGGATATCAGCATGGCTTCAGGTAGCAGCCCAGCCCAGCCCAGGGATGTGCATTTGGCCTTGGATGGTAACATGGGACATGGACTCTTGCCGATGCAGAGCCCTGGGCTCAGACATGGCTCTCAGTGGCAGCACTGGTCAGGACCTCACCATGGCATCAGATGGCAGCACAGGCTACTCACATGAGGCTGCTCCACACTACCCTCCAGTCTCCAGTTCCACCTCTCTTCCCACTGCACAAACCGTTTAGCTTCTCTTTCTGTCCCAACCCCTACCACATACTTGCTTTTCCCAGTGGTGCCTACCCACACACTGGTGGCCTCTGGTGGCACTGGTGGGCCTCTGTGTGTCCTCTGCCTGAATGTCACATCTTTTAATTACTGTCTTTCCTGTCCATATTATCATGGATCATAATATTATGATATGTTGTTATGTTAAGTTTGCTTAAAGTATCTAAAAAGAAGTAGAAAAGTATACCTCTAAATTACCTACAATATCTTCTGAATTACCTTAAGGTTAAGATGAGCTGGCTCTCCTGGTTACTGGAGCTTTTCTGCTTGCTTGCTTGCTTGCTTTGAGACAGTTTCATTGTATCCTCGCATTTGGCCTACAGCTCACTATGTAGACCAAGGTGCTCCCACACACAGACATCTCTAACATACAAGCCTCCCAAATGCCAGGATTAGAGGTGTGCAGTCCACGTCCAGCCTACTCAGTTGTGTTTGAAGTAATTTAATACAGTCTACTTTTAATTTAACATGACCAAATCCTCTGAAAAATTATAGCCAGTTTTATCTAAACTGCAGCTTTGTGTTTGTTTGTGTGTTTGTTTGTTTGTTTGTTGGAGTGTTTGGATCCAACCTGAGGCCTCCGGTTTGCAGACACACCCTTTACCCCAGCTCTGAAATATCTTTTGTTATGTATTTTGTAGAACGAACTTTCAGTAAACCTCTTTGATTAAAGAGGAACTTTTTCTTGAAGAAGAGTGTTGTGTCAAGAAGTAGTAGTAGCATCACTATGGTTATATACAACAGTGGAAATATTAGCAATAAAGTTTAAAAATCACCATTTTTGCCAAACCCAAACAACCTTCACAATTATCAGGGGTCACAGGGTTATAATGGTTAAGGAATAAAATGTCAAGCATTGTATACAGGCTAATGTATATACCACACTGTCTTATGTAAGGAATTTAAATTTCCTAGATGCTTGTATTCATAGGTGTGTCTGTGTATGCATGTGTGAGTGTACTTATGTACATGTACATGTGTATGCTTATGCGTGTAAATGCATGTGTGTATATGTGTGTGAATGTACCTGTATGTATGTGAATGCACATGGGTATATGCGAGTTGCATGCATGCACATATGTGCCTGTGTATCTTTGTATGCATGGGTGTGTGAGTTTACTTGTGTATATGCATGTATGTATGTTAGAGCACATGTGTGTGTATGTGTTTTCTAGATCCAGTTTATTAAGGATAACAGGAAGACTGCTTAGAAAACTTCACAGTTGAAAAATGTATGTGCAAAGTTTATCAGTATGTCCACACCATCTTAAATTGCTGCAGAGTATTTACACAGAAAAATCTCAGCTAAGCCTCTAACTTACCTGTGCTATAAAAATGTCCACCCCAGCAGCAAGGAAGCCATATACAAAGCTAAACTCAAATTAACAAACAGTGAATCATTTCTTTATCTTATTTCAATTATGTAACTTCCATTACATGGGCTGTTTTTTCTTTAGAAACATATACTAGAATTTTCTTATGCAAAATAATGTGTGTATTTCTACCTTAGCAACATTTTAAATGTTCATTTTACTCATAAAATCAAAGCAGTCTTGTAAAATTGAGCTGGGGTTTGCTGTGGTGTCAAAGCAATGTGTCTAGAGCACAGTTGGCAGTGGGATGGGCTGTGGAAGGAAGTGTAGTGTGGGGCTGACAGCAGCACTGGTGACAAGACAAGGCAGAAGTGTGCCTTCCCACACTGACAGTGACCCAGGCCCAGGTTTTTATATTTCCATGGTTGTCCATTAGTGTTGTTACATTGTGTGAAATCGTAATTTGAAATTATACAAAGAATGAAACATTTTTGCATGTCCTTAAGGTTAGTGTTTTAGTATCTAAAATTACATGTTGTGTGGTACAGTGAGTTTAATCGTGTTAGTTTGTCTTGACCAGGGTCTTGCTATGCTGTCCAAGCTTGCCTCAAACTCTTTGCATCCTCCTCCCTGTCTGGTTCTCAATTATCCCTTTGCTGGGGTTACAGGTGTGTGCCCTCATTTCTGGCCCAAGTTGTTGTTGTTGCCTTTTGTTTTTATTTGTTTTAATTGACCTTAGCATTTTCTTTTTTTTTTTTTTAGTGTTAGTTTTACATATTGCTGCAAATGAAGGCATCATCGTTTCTATACTTCCATATTTAGTATGACTTAACAACAAATGTATCAGCTCACAGGACCAGTAACTTTCCTTCCAGATAAGATAGTTCAGGATTGAGTAAGGTTTATGGTCACAGTGTGGAGTCAGTTTCAATAACAAGTCAAGGGGCTGGAAAGAAAGCTCACTCAGTAAAATGCCTGCCCTGCAAACGTAAGATGTATGTCTGACCCTCAGAAACCATGACAGTTGGCAGGTGTAGTCTCACCGAAGTGGAGGAGACAGAGTGATCACTGGAGCTTGGGACATAGCTGTTCTGGTTGAGTCTATCAACTCCAGGTTCAATGAGAGGCCATGTCTCCAAAAGTAAGGTGAAGAGCCGTCAAGGAAGACAGTTGATGTCAACTTCCGGTGGTCCCCAGTGGTGGAAAGCTGGACAGGACAGATCTCTGGGACTTCCTGGCAATTTTGTGTCTAATTGTCTAGCCCAGGCCAGTGAGGGACACTTGTCTCAGAAATTAAGGTAGATGGTGCCTAAGGAACAATATCATGGTTAACTTCTGGCTCCCATGCCTACATATACATGTGCGTGTACCCCTCACAAAAATAAGCTAAATTCACAGATACTGAAGGGACGTCTTCCTAAAAGGAGTCTGCAGTACATCATCCTGATCTAAGTTCCACAAGTGGATGGATGCTTCTCCTTTAAGTAGTCCCTATGACATCTTCATGATGTAAGGTCCATGAGCATATAGATTTCTGTAAGCAGTCCCTATGATATCATCCTGACATAAGATCATCATTCTTCCAGCTCATCCATACCCATAACAGTCTAGTTAGGAGTATTAAACTAAACTTGAAAAGTGAATCTTGTAAAGGCAGAAGGACAGTATTACTTCTCAAATTTAATTTATATTTAACTAACCATGATCCTAACCCATGGGTCTAAACACTAGACCCATTATAGTAATATGAAAAACTTGCCCTTATCAAAGAAATGAATTGAGGTTGTTAGGATGATTCAAATTACAAAGTTGTCAACATTTTTACTTTTTAGATTACTCCTTGAAAAAAAGTGAAAATCTAAATATTTGTCACCTAAACCTGTATGTATTAATTGGAAAATCTTGAGCTCAAAAAAAAAATTAGATGAAATTTGTTCCCTGCCTCATAGCTTAATAAATTGGTTAAAGTGTGACATAAATACACATTTGACATACATATGTTAGGAAAACCTATTTAGTGATTAATTTAAAAGCAATAACTACTAAAGATTACATTATTTCAGTACAAATGTATCACATTTATGGGATATTAATATAATAATAAAGTATCGCAATTGACTGTATATATTTATATTTCATTTAGAGCTTTCATGGTAATAAGCCTACATTTAAATATTTCTGTATATTCTTATAAATGGGACGATAAAGACACAAAGGATGCTCAATTTGTAATGATTGAACTATACAAGATTAATGTAACAATGTAGTCAATATTCAAATGCTTTGCACTGTGTATGATAGATGGTACCTTTGTTCAGAAAATAGTTATATAGCCCTCTTAAAATCAATAACAATAATCATAAACAAGATAATTCTATCAGCGCAAGTCAGTCTTACTCTGAATATATTAATTTAGCACAGTATTACACTTAATGAATTATCATTAGTCATAAATAAATACATTTTCACGTGTGCATATTTATAGCCTTTAACACTTACAATCTTAGGGGTTTTTTTGACAGGCTCAGGTAAAAGATGCTCATTTCCAAACTGTAAAGCAGTATAATCAGTCTTTTAAAGCCCACTGCAATCAATATCTATGCAAATGGAGTGTCTTTGGAATTTACATTGCTTTGTCAATCACCCCTGGATTCCCCACCCTGCACTCAACCTACTAAGAGAATGTTTGTCTTTTTAAAGGGATAGTGATGACTTCTTTTGCCTAAGTATTTTTGTATGAATCAATGGGGCGATTGCTTTGATTCTCTCACCCCTACCCTTTTACTACCTGTCTTTTCCACTTCTCCCATGTGTCCTCTCATATTGTCAGTCATACGTTGGAGAGGAAGGGTTCCTGAGCTCGAGCCCTGATCCTTCCATGTTCCTATTGTTGGCTTTGAGTTTTCAGGAGAAGGACCAGACCTCTGGAAACTTGAGCTGGTTTACCCAACATGTACAGAACAATGATCGTGTACCCCAGCCTGCTGGGAAAATTGTCTTCAGAGGCTACCAAGACTCTTTTTTGCCTTGACACATCATTAGCCTTAAAACCTGAGTAGTGACAAAGGACACCTGCTAAGCAAATGACATAGGATGTGCGCTCAGTTGGATAACCAAGTGCAGGTGACTCCATAATGGGGAGTTCAAAGCTTACTACAATTGAATTGAGTAATCAATAATCTACAACAACTAAGGGATACAGTGGGAGATGACTTAAGCTCTGTTTTTATAGCAAAGAGAAAAAACAGACTGAACAAAAAGGGGAAAGCCTTGTTTAACATCACTTTTACTACAGAGGCTTGGGTTTTTTGGTTCTGTGTAAGCACAGCACAAGCCTATGGTTTTAAAGACTGCTGGAGAAGCCTGTGGCTAAGGCTGTTTTCCCGTGAAGGAAATGGAAGGCTGATAATTGCCCTGTTCTTACACCGGCCAGACAACATCTGATGAGTTGCACTGTGTTCTATTCTAAACCGCTTGAACGTGAGAAAGGAAATTACTTATGAAATTGCTGCCTATAGTAGAGAATGTGGCTCCGCCGTGAGGGGCACACATGTAGGAGATGCTGGGCTACTGAAGCAGCTCCGTGACATCACTGAGGAGCCTGACTCTGGTAGTCACTGGTTATTTCCTTTCTACATGTTCAAACTCCTCCATTGGGGACCCCGTTCTCAGTTCAATGGTTGGCTGTGAGCATTCACCTCTGTATTTGTCAGGCTCTGGCAGAGCCTCTCAGGAGACAGCTATATCAGGCTCCTGTCAGCTTGCGCTTCATGGTATCAGCAATATTGTCTGGGTTTGGTGGCTGTGTGTATATGGGCTGGATCCTCAGGTAGGGCAGGCCCTGAATGGCCATTCCTTCAGCCTCTGCTCCAAACTTTGTCTTCATATTTCCTCCTGTGAATATTTTTGTTCCTCCTTCTAAGAAGGACTGGTCATCCTTCCTTTTGAGCTTCATGTGGTCTGTGGATTGTATCATTGGGTAATCCGAGATTTTGGGCTAATATCCACTTATTAGTGGGTTCTTTCCAGCTTCTGGCTATTATAAATAAGGCTGCTATGCACATAGTGGAGCACGTGTCCTTGTTGTATGTTGGGGCATCTTTTGGGTATATGCCCAAGAGAGGTATAGCTGGGTCCTCAGGTAGTACTATGTCCAGTTTTCTGAGGAACCTCCAGACTGATTTCCAGAGTGGTTGTACCAGTCTGCAATCCCACCAACAGTGGAGGAGTGTTCCTCTTTCTCTACATCCTCGCCAGCATCTGCTGTCACCTGAGTTTTTGATCTTAGTCATTCTGACTGGTATGAGGTGGAATCTCAGGGTTGTTTTGATTTGCATTTCCAAAACATGGCTGAGGATGTTGAATATTTCTTTAGGTGCTTCTAGGCCATTCGATATTCCTCAGTTAAGAATTCCTTGTTTGGCAGCGCCGAAATAGCTCAGTTGGGAGAGCGTTAGACTGAAGAATTCCTTGTTTAGCTCTGTACCCCATTTTTAAATAGGCTTATTTGATTCTCTGGAGTCTACCTTCTTGAGTTCTTTGTACATATTAGATATTAGCGCTATATTGGATGTAGGATTGGTAAAGACCTTTTCCCAATCTGTTGGTTGCTGTTTTGTCCTAATGACAGTGTTCTTTGCCTTACAGAAGCTTTGCAGTTTTATGAGATCCCATTTGTTGATTTTTGATCTTAGAGCATAAACCATTAGTGTTCTGGTCAGGAAATTTTCCCCAGTACCCATGTGTTTGAGACTCTTCCCCACTTCTTCTATTAGTTTGAGTGGATCTGGTTTTATGTGGAGGTCCTTGATCCACTTGGACTTGAGCTTTGTACAGGGCAGTAATATACTTTATTTTTTTACCTAGAAACCTTGGCCAGGGTTTTCTAATTAAGGAAGAAAGATGACAAAGGATATTGGGAAGCAAGTACTTGAGATCCATGCAAGGTATCTGACTCAGCGGTGGGATGGAGTCAAGTTATACAAGTTCAGAAGAAGGGCATTGTTTACCAGATATGTACAGGAGAGAATTTGCTGGGCTGGGGAGATGTTCTGTGCATTAAAGTGCTAGCCATATATGGTGTGAATGAGAATAGGTTTGTATGTTTGAATGCTCGGTTCCTAGTTGGTAGAACTGTTTTGGGAAGAGTTAGGAGGCGTGTCCTTGTTGGAGGAAGTGTATCACTGAGGATGGACTTTGAGGTGTCAAAAGCCACAGGCACGGAATAAATAAATGTACATTTAAAGAGTTTCCTAGTAGCCTCATCAAATCCACACTGAATCTGGTTTTTCAAAAAAGAGATTCTGATGTCAGTATTGTTGACTCTCTAGAAGCCTACAGATTGGGATTTAAGGAGTCAAGTTAGAGGGGACCTGATTTATGACTGTGATCTTTACCCTCTTCTGTTCCAAGGCACTTCTGTATACACATACAGAAGCCATGCTGAGTGTCAAGTTCATTGTTTTACAAAGGATTCCAGTAAAAAAAAAAAAAGATTTCTGTTACTTCAATCGATAATGACGAATGTTCCTGAAACCAAATACTTGCTCTACCGTCCAACTTTTATGTGATACTCAGCGTATTCTTTTAATGGATGGTGTCTGTGAGCATTAGGGATGAAGGACAGTAATGTGGGAGGCAGGTAGTCCTGGAGAGCATGTCCCCAACTCAGAGGGCAGAGCGTACCTTTTCCTGACTTTAGAACTAATTAACTTAAAAACAAATAAGTACCACATGCATATTTAGAAATGTTTCTGATAAACAAACTCCTGTGTCCTGTGACTAGTCCACAGGGAAGATTTATTCAGTTGGTTGACATTTCATTCGCTTTACACCTTCCAAGGATACAGCATGAACCGTGTAACCCAAGATTAATTGATGGTTGTTTTGTCCTCCTGTAGTATTTTATTGCATGTTTTTTTAGGAAGGCATTAAGAAGCTTGTATGATTTATACTTTGCATATTCACAGTTATAAGATCTTACGCACATTAGAGCTATGACTCGTGATCCCAGGACGTCATTGTACCTTGCACCATGTGCTACGTACGTAGTTTTGTGTCAGCTTGACACAAGCTAAAGTCATCTGAGAGGAGGGAGCCTCAATTAAGAATATGCCTTCTTAAGATTGGCTGTATGTAAGCCTATTGGGCATTTTCTCACTTGGTGATGGGTGTGGGAGAGCTCAGCCCAGTGTGTATGATGCCATGGCTGGTGATCCTGGGTACCATTAGAAAGCAGACTGAACAACCCAGCAGGAGCAAGCCGAGGGGAGCAAGCCAGCTCCTGCCTTGTTTGAGTTCCTGTCCTGGCTTCCTTCAGTGATGGGCTACATGGAAATGGAATAATAATGGTCTGGTGTGATGGCTCAGCAGTTAAAGGCAGGCACAGAAGCCTGGTGACAAGTTCTATCCTTGTAGAAAGGTAAATGGAGAAACTGACTCCACACAGTTGTCTATTGACCTCCATACATGGACTGTGACATGTGCCTAATAATTAATAATAATAATAACAATAATAATAATGGTAAATGAATATTTCAAAACTTATGAGGACATAAGAATTATGAGAGGTTAAATTCTAGAAATATGCTCTTTGGCCTTGCCAGTAGAAGCAAGATGATGAAAGGAGCATCATCCTTTGGAAAGTGTCTCGATAAGACGCACATGCTGTGGCTCTGAGGCCTTCAGAAGTTGACCTGTGGCAAATGCGGCTACCCTGCCAAGCGCAAGAGAAAGTAGCTGGAGTGCTAAGGCAAAGAGATGAAACGCCCCCAGGACTGGTCGGATGAGGGACCTAAAAAGATCGATCGTCTACCGCCAATTCAGACATGGATTCCATTCAGGAACAACACCTAGACCCAAGAGGGCAGCTGTTGCAGCATCCAGATCATCTTGAGGATTTCCATCAATCATAAAATAAATGTTCTGGTTTCAAAAGAAAATTCTAGAAATATTTTTTTAACTATTTCCATGTTCTAGGTAGATGTAAAATAATGTGTAAAGCTTTACACACAGCAACACAGCATCTAATATGAAGAAGCAAATGGCTTTGATGAGGACCGCATTGAACCTAGCCCTGATGCCATGTCCACTCCGGTTAGCCGTTCCACACGAGTTTGGACACGTGTCTAGTACATATCTGTGGCTTGTTCGTAGCCACAGCCTTTCTCCCTCCTCTTTCTTCCCACTTGGCCTTCAGGTCCCTCACAAAGACTAATGTTCTAGAAGTCTATGCTAGAGTGTAATGCATGTATGTATGCCTGGCATGGAGTTATCTACACCTGTTCGTTACAGCTGCATTAGTCTTCGGAGGGTGCTGACGTCCGTGTGTCGTGATCTGGGCATCAAGAATCCGAGCAAGCTTAGAGTCACAGGGTCCTCTCAATGTTTCTAGTAGTCACTGCCGATGGACTGCTAACAGCAGCATTCTGCTTCTTTTTCCTATATGAATGTGTCACATGCTAAATATTCTCTTGTGTTTTCTTTTGTCTGTAAATGTATCCAAGTTTTATGTAGATACTAGCTCATTCTATTTTTCTCTTTGTTTTTAAAACTAACCATCAATTTAAATGGTTTTTCAATTTTGGATAAAAAATGTATAGTTACAAAAATGACATAAGTCAGCACGTGTAATTTGTTTTTCTCTGTATTCTTCAGGCAGTTTATTTAAGCCCGGTCTTCACCTACTATGAATCTCCAGCTACTAGGGAACAGTCAGCAAGACTGTTTCCCTTTGGCTGTAACCCGGGAATTAACTGAAGGGAAGAGAGAGAGGGAGGTTCAGCTCAAAGCTCTGACCCCTGCTGTATTCGGTTAACTTTTCAGGGGAGTGGAAAGATCTCATCTTGAGAGACCTGTCTGAAGGGACGTAGAAGTCTTTTTCTTGGTAAAGCTCTTCAAGATTATTATTGAATAATCCTAGAGGGTACCTATTACTGGGAGGATAACATCTGAATACAATATCGTATCCAGTTAAATATAGCTTTGTTTCAGAACGTCTGGTGTTTATTGGCTTTCGTAGGTGTTTCGAAATAACCGTGGTACTATTGATTTGTTTGGAGGTCATTTATGTTGCATCTGTCCAGAAAGAATTAGCAGTTAGAACAAATACCCACTAGTGGCAGTATCTGACACCACCACACATTTGCATGTGGACGTCAGCCAAAGTATTGTATTTTCCACAGAATTTCTTTTCATTCGTAGTTTGCTATATACTGTTGCTGGCTACTTGGACAACTGACACACCATAAGGAATGCTCCAGGTGTAACTGTTTTTTGAATACTAAGCCACATCATAAGTCTCTATGCTCGTTCATCATTGGGTTTATATGATGCTAAAGTAAACTAAATCATTTTTTGAATATTTTTCCTTCCACACTTCAAGATGTCTTCTTGGGTATTGCCTAAGCCTGCTAATTTACAGCTCCAGAACCATGTTGTCTCATTTGGAAATAAAGCATTGAGTAGTTTAAAGTGAAATGACTCACTGTATAACAGAATTGCTGTTGGATCTTCTGAGCTGTAAGGGTTGTTTTCTATAGCTATGTATGTAACTGTGCATTTGGGTGATGATGCCCTCTGAGTACTAAAGGACACACTTGTGAGCTGCAAGTCCACGTTTAAATCTAAGATTGGACAGTGTTACTCACGAGATAGAAACTTGGTAGTTTCAAGGCCGGATGGCAGCAAGTCTGGAAGTTAATAACCTCTGTACTCCACTGGCGTCTGTCATCTACTCTGTGCTTGACTTCCGTGGTCCCGTGGCACTCACGCCAGGGAGAGGCACCCACTCATCAGGCACCCTCTTCTCTTAGAAGCTGCAGAGGGTAGATGTCAGGATTTTTGTATAAGAATGACAGTAGCACCCCATTATAGTAGTTATACCCTCGTTCTTATTCACACAAAAGTTCTTAAAGAAAACCAGTTTTCTACATATGCAGAATGGGCTGAAAGAACTGCTTGAACTCCTTCACATCCCATAGCCACAAAAGTCTTAGTGCCTAAAACGAAGAATGGAGTAAACAGTTATGTAAATGGATTGAATGGAAGCAGAGCCAAAAGCACACGTCGTTTTTCCTATCTGGCTTTCTCTGACTAGCCTGGTGCTTTTAATATTGCCGCACTTCATCTTCATGGATAATGTGCACGAAGCCTTAATTTCTAGCACAGAAGGATAATGGCTCAGTGATCATTGTCTTTCTCTAAAACACAGCTGAATATAAGCCAGGAAGCTAAGAAAGGGAGCTGTTCTTTTAAAACGGCCTTGAAATGGAGTATGAAGTCAAGTATCTGCGAGAGCTTGTTCACCTTAGTGTGGGTTCTTTTTCCACAGCACACCTCAGGGACTTAAAGTGTCCTTACCTACCTCAGCCGGTCAGCAGGGGAACTGTAGGCAGTCGGCTACTCACACAGGGTGTTGGAGACAGCCGCGACACAGTGTTAAGTGGTTTGGTCCACAGCAGAGGAAGTTCCCTTCTGCCCACCTCTTAGCTACAGAAATCCCCTCATCTGTGGTGTTTTGTTGTTTCTGTTACAAGGGTGAGATCTCCTTTAACATGCTAGGCAAAGGGGGCTTTATAATAGAACGAAAAACCTATCCCACAGCTATTTGTTTTAAAATAGGACATTGATTTTTAAACAGTTGTGCCTCTGCTGATCTTATGTTAATCTTACTATGTCATCTTTTAAAAAGTCATTATAACCGATATAATAGCTATGTGTGTTTATGTGTATGTGTGTGCATATATGTGTATGCACGTGTGTGTGTCTGTGTGTGTGTAGAATAGCTGCAGGTGTAAACAATCGCTCCCTGGCCGCTAGCTAGTTTTATTTCATTTTTTTCCTGTGAAGGAGCAGAAAGCCATTTTAAACAACTGAAATGGAGGACACAAAGGAGTAACCTAGAACAGTTTGAGAGTTAGTGCTGTGCTAACTGGGGGCCCTTCTCCAGCTTCATGTGATGGCATGCTCACTCTATAGAAAAGGCCCTTTCAGCAAGTGTTTAGGAAAATATGTTCCAAAAGATCTGCATAACATTAGTGTAACCAAGTGTTCCTCTCTGTGGCTTCCTGTTTTGGAATTAAATGCCTTCAGGGTACTCAGAATAACTCTGTTTAGAAACACAAGAAGAGTTTAACCCCTTATGTCCTGGATCAGACTTTTAAAACATAAACATGAATTAGAAAGTAAAAGGACCTCATTCTATTCTATATCTCAAAAAATTTATTCTTAAATAAGGAGTTTTTATGTAAAGTTGGTGGTTTAGTTAAAAAAGCAGAAACATAAACATAAATTATCATTAAAACAATAAGGTCAGTTTTGTTTCTTTATAAACAATTTTCAAAGACAACCCTTGTCTTATAAATGGGTGATTTCCACGTGAGCTCACTGGTGAGTTCCTTGTTGTTCCCAGGAAGTGCAGGGTCCGAGGAAGCTGGGCCTGCGCGTCTTTCTTTGTGCTCTTGATGTTTACAGTTCTTGAATTGCTGCTGCAAGCCAGCAGAGGGCGCACCCAGCAATATTTTTGTTTCTCTTAAAGCTTAATAATGCATTACATTTTCCTCCTTCGCTTTCATTAAAAAAGATGTCCACACCTAATCATCCATTGATTGTACATTTTCATTGTGTCGATTCAAGTGTAAATATGTTGCTTTTAAAAGGGAGACTCAAAGAGGCCTTATTTATGTAATTTGGAACATATTTAAGATTGTGATGCAGAGTGAAAGGCGGACACTGCATGACCTCTGTTCTCCAGAATATTTTTTAACTTAGTTACAGAGAAGGCAAGGTAAAGGTCCTTAGCAGGAAAGAACGGTACAAGTAACACACGGCTCAGTCCACGGTCACAGAGAAGGGACATGCCAAGTGAATATTGAAAGAAAGCTTCCCCAAACTGGAGGTCCTAGTTGGGATGCAACACGGTACATTTGGGGACAAACAGCTGTCGGGTTAGAGGCCAGAGAACTTGGACGGTAGAGGAGGTGCCCTGGGGCTTCAGCGGGTCAGAATGGGAAAGTGAAGATGGAGAATGATGACTGTGGAAATCATGCTGGGGAGCTGGTTTTATTCTAGGAGGACATACATTTTGTTTATTTAAATTTCTCTTTGATATTGACACATGTTAATAATATATAAGCCCATCCTCATCCCCTGCCCCCTATGTCTCCCCATTCCCCATTTCCCACTACTCCCCCTTCCCACTGCTTATTTGATCTATCCCCCCACCCCCGTTTTTCTTTTTTCTTTCTAATTCCTGCTGAGTCCGTCCTGTATATATATCAGGGCGATCCCTGAAGAAAATTAACTCTCTCCCCTCAGCAGCCCTCAATTGCCAAATAGCTCCTCGGGTATGCCTGGGACTTTCCTTTCTCCCATCCACGCTGGGATTTTATCACATAATGTCTTTGGGGAATGAAGGGTTAGCACAGAACTGAGAGAACGAAGGTGTTCATTTCCATCACTGAGCAGGGGCAGGCACGATACCATCTTGATGATGATGATGATAGTGGTGGTGGTGATGATGATGATGATGGTGGAGGTAGTGGTGGTGGTGGTGGTGGTGATGATGATGTTGCTGTTGTTGATGGTGGTGGTGGTGATGATGATGGTGGTGGTGGTGATGATGATGGTGGTGGTGGTGGTGATGATGATGATGTTGTTTATGGTGGTGGTGGTGATGGTGGTGGTGGTGGTGGTGGTGGTGATGATGATGTTGTTGTTGTTGATGGTGGTGGTGGTGATGATGGTGGTGGTGGTGATGATGATGGTGGTGGTGGTGATGATGATGGTGGTGGTGGTGGTGATGATGATGATGTTGTTTATGGTGGTGGTGGTGATGGTGGTGGTGGTGGTGGTGGTGATGATGTTGTTGTTGATGGTGGTGGTGGTGATGATGATGGTGGTGATGATGATGATGGGCATTTCCTGTATTTTATCACTAGGTGAGGTCAGCTGTGACAACTTCATTAATAACAATGATGCATTTTGTTTGTGTTTACATATGTAATGTTTATGTATATGGTGAGACACTTATGTATGAGGTAAAATAACATTATGTGCAAGGTAAAATAACATTGATTTTGTATATACATATATATCACATGTACGACTCATATACATTTCAGCGTTATCACATGATTTAAACATTGATATTCAAATTGTTATGTAATATGTAATACACCCTACAGCAAATTCAGAGCAGAGCTGGAACTCAGCTCCTAAGGCTTTGGGTTGAACCTGATGGTTTTTTTCGTTGTGCTCTCTGACTTTTCATCATATAATGTCAGTGTAGGTGGGAAGGGTCAGGTACGCCTTGTAGATGCTGTGGAGATAGGAAGGTGAGCACAAGGCAGAGGGAAGGGATGAAGGCACCTGCCAGGTTCGTAGGCTACGTGATTGGGATGAAGTGATGTCATTACCCCACAGGAAACCCTATACCTATGCAGGTCAAGCCGTCAGGCTGTGACAAGCCAGGGGACAGAGGATGATTCCATTTCGGCAGGTCAAGTTCGAGACGTCCGAGGGCATCTTCTCTAGATGTCTAGCACATACTTCATATTTTAGGTTTGGAGCTCCAAAGAGAAGTCAGAGCTAGAGCTTCTGGACAGCCGAGATAATTCAGAGAACAGGCGCAGACTGGTGATTGACGTCAGAGACAGATTTGGGGGACACTGACTGTGAAAGCAGTCGGATGCCCCATTCGCCAGTCAGCAGGGATATGCATCACCACTGTGTGCAGCTTCTGAAGCCTCTGCCCTGGGGGGCAAAGAAGGGGCTCGGCACACACAGATGTCTGTGGGGAACCAGCAAGGGGACATCACCGGGCCTGTTCACCTTAGGGCGTAGACTTCTTAAGTAGTCACGGAGCTCTAGTTCCCTGCTGGGGTGCAAAGCTGACTTCCAGCTCACTCTTCTGTGAGAGGTCCGAGAACTCAGAGGTGTTCACCTGCCCACTGGCTGGAAGCCAGGTGACTGTCACGAGATGCATTCGACATCCTGCCATCTATCTTCATTTATTCCACTTTGAATTTCTTTATGGGAGAAAGCACTGCTATTTTGTATAGTGGTGTAAAGTCACTAAAAATTTCAAAGAAGAAACTAGGCTGCCACCCTTGAATATAAACCATAGAATAACTGTCAGTACGATTTCCTTCCCTGGAAATTTGTCACTCTGCAGAACTTTCTTTTCCTGTTGCTGCCATTTCATAGCTGACAGGAAACACATTAAAGGGCAAAGGATGGTTTTGCCTTTCAGCTCAAGGGGCTTCCTGTAGTAGCTGTGAGGGGAAGACAGGGCCTCAGGAAGCTGAGGCTGAGGTCATGCTGCTTCTGCCTCAGGGAGCACAGGATGGGCAGAAGTAGGGCTTGGCTAATGAGCCTCAAGGTGCACCCCAAAATGGGAAGCAAGTGTTCAAACATGAGCCTGTGGGGGACATTTCATGTTTAAACCACAGCCTTACCTCCAATCTGCCTCTCCTTTCTGTTGATCTTGTTATGACACTATGCCCATTATTTTAAATAGAATTTAACATTTTTTTTTAAAAAAAACTACTGTTACTTAAAAGAAATCTGGAACTTTTAAATATGTGTTTCTTGGTACAACAAAAATGTGTATACATGTATTACCTATATAATACTGGTTTTATTATGATTTTTCAAGTACATATATATAATGCATTTCAGTCATCTTCACCACCTCCCCTTTACCCTATCTTATTTCCTACTCATTTCTGCTAATGCCCTTCTTCTTCCTGTATTTGTGACAGATCTTTTTTTTTTTTTTAAGTTGTGGAGAGAGAGGCTGGGGACATGGTTCTGTGTAGCTGCTGTCTTATCTAGGGTTTGCATTGCTATGATAGTGCACCATGACCAAAAGCAGCTTTAGAAGGAAAGGGTTTATTTCTCTTACATTTCCTGGTAACATTCCATTGCTAAGGAAGTCAGGGCAGGAACTTAAGCACATTCAGAATCTGGAGGCAAAGGCAAGCTGTGGAGGGATGCTGCCTGTGGCTTACTCCTCATGGCTTGCTCTGTTTACCTCTTTGTAGCATCCAGGACTGGAGCCTTGGGGTGATACAGCTCCATTGAGCTTGTCTCTTCCACATCAGTCACCAACCAAGAAAGGCCTCACAGACTTGCCCACAGGCCAGTGTGGTGGGAACATTTTCTCAGTTGAGGTTCTTGCCTCCAGAGTGACTGTAGCTTTTATCAAGTTGATGTGTCATTAGGCCGCACAGTTGTGAAGCCTACCTAACATTCTTTTTTTTTTTTAAATTTAGAGAATACTTTATTAGTTTTTGTAATCAAACCCACGTAGATAAGACCTTACATATTTAATACAGTGTGTTACCCCTGTACAAATGGAAAAAACTTAAGTTCAACATTTCTAGACCAATATGGCTGTTAATTTCTGTACAGTGCCAACTCAACACAGTAAACGGGGATACTTTTTTCCAAAGTTGACAGCACAGCTAAAGTTTCAAAAAATTCAAATTATATATCTGTATATATATATTTATATTTATATAAAAAGACCAATAATAGCAGTGTGTTATGCATCAACAGCAGCAACAGCTTTTCCAGGTTCTGCAGTCATCTGAACAAAACTGTAGAGACATCCAGCACACTCCATTAAAAAAAAAAAGTAAAAAAACAAAACCCGAGAAAACAGCACAGTTCTGTTACTCTTGGCACCATTTTTTTTTAAATGAGCTTCTCAATCATCATCTGGAAAGAAAACATTCTGAGCAACATCATTAAAAACAGCTCTGATAAAGCACGGTCACTACTACGTATCATAAAGCAGGTACAAGCTATTTTACATCCTCAGAGGTATGATACAGTACTGTCCTACATCTATAATACTAGAGGATACAATTTAAAAGGCATTATTTGAGACTTGATTCTACTTTTCCAGCAGAGGGCCCAAAGGATGGTGTGACACAGCTTTGTAAAGAAACATACTCTAGACAGGATTTCCTTTCACTAGTGGCACAGTTCCAAGGATTCATTCTCTCCATGAATGTCAGCTAAAACCGTTATTAAAAAAATGAAATATCCCTAGAACAAAACCGTATAACCACCGGATTCACATGAAGATGACCTAGTGGAGACAAGCTAGACCTCACCTTACCAACAAGCTATCAAATCTGTTATGTTTAAACAGTGAGACCTCCAAGGAAGGAGATGCCAAGTAGTGCTTCAAAGCTTCGGACCACAATCAAACACAGCATCCTTTTCAACAGAAGCAGAAGCTCATCTGAATATGCTCAAGGATGCTGACATCAACATTTAATCATCTCCTCACTCATCCAGGAAGAAGGGGAGATCAGTTACTACTGTACTTTATTGTGTTCAACCAAATCACCATGTTACAAAAATAGCAAGCTGCCATAATAAAAAATAAGGCTCCTCTATCCAGCACCAGATAGCATCATTTTACTTTCAAGCCTAGAAATTGCACACTTGTATATAAACCAATCGAAGATGAGGATTGAGAGTTCATCTTGGTGGATTTTTTCTTTGATGAATATGAAGTGTCCTTCCTTATCTTTTTTGATGACTTTTAATTGAAAATTGATTTTATTTGATATTAGAATGGCTACTCCAGCTTGCTTCTTCTGACCATTTGCTTGGAAAGTTGTTTTCCAGCCTTTCACTCTGAGGTAGTGTCTGTCTTTGTCTCTGAGGTGTGTTTCCTGTAGGCAGCAGAATGCAGGGTCCTCATTGCGTATCCAGTTTGTTAATCTATGTCTTTTTATTGGGGAGTTGAGGCCATTGATGTTGAGAGATATTAAGGAATAGTGATTATTGCTTCCTGTTATATTCATATTTGGATGTGAGGTTATGTTTGTGTGCTTTTCTTCTCTTTGTTTTGTTGCCAAGATGATTAGTTTCTTGCTTCTTCTAGGGTATAGCTTGCCTCCTTATGTTGGGCTTTACCCTTTATTATCCTTTGTAGTGCTGGATTTGTAGAAAGATATTGTGTAAATTTGGTTTTGTCATGGAATATCTTGGTTTCTCCATCTATGTTAATTGAGAGTTTTGCAGGATACAGTAACCTGGGCTGGCATTTGTGTTCTCTTAGGGTCTGTATGACATCTGTCCAGGATCTTCTGGCCTTCATAGTTTCTGGCGAAGAGTCTGGTGTGATTCTGATAGGTCTGCCTTTATATGTTACTTGACCTTTTTCCCTTACTGCTTTTAATATTCTTTCTTTATTTTGTGCGTTTGGTGTTTTGGCAATTATGTGACAGGAGGTGTTTCTTTTCTGGTCCAATCTATTTGGAGTTCTGTAGGCTTCTTGTATGCCTATGGGTATCTCTTTTTTTAGGTTAGGGAAGTTTTCTTCTATGATTTTGTTGAAGATATTTACTGGTCCTTTGAGCTGGGAGTCTTCACTCTCTTCTATACCTATTATCCTTAGGTTTGATCTTCTCATTGAGTCCTGGATTTCCTGTATGTTTTGGACCAGTAGCTTTTTCTGCTTTACATTATCTTTGACAGTTGAGTCAATGATTTCTATGGAATCTTCTGCTCCCGAGATTCTCTCTTCCATCTCTTGTATTCTGTTGGTGAAGCTTGTATCTACAGCTCCTTGTCTTTTCTTTTGATTTTCTATGTCCAAGGTTGTTTCCATGTGTTCTTTCTTGATTGCTTCTATTTCCATTTTTAATTCCTTCAACTGTTTGATTGTGTTTTCCTGGAATTCTTTCAGGAATTTTTGCGATTCCTCTCTGTAGGCTTCTACTTGTTCTCTAAGGGAGTTCTTTATGTCTTTCTTGAAGTCCTCCAGCATCATGATCAAATATGATTTTGAAACTAGATCTTGCTTTTCTGGTGTGTTTGGATATTCCGTGTTTGCTTTGGTGGGAGAATTGGGCTCCGATGATGCCATGTAGTCTTGGTTTCTGTTGCTTGGGTTCCTGTGCTTGCCTCTCGCCATCAGATTATCTCTAGTGTTACTTTGTTCTGCTATTTCTGACCGTGGCTAGACTGTCCTATAAGCCTGTGTGTCAGGAGTGCTGTAGACCTGTTTTCCTGTTTTCTTTCAGCCAGTTATGGGAACAGAGTGTTCTGCTTTCAGGCGTGTAGTTTTTCCTCTCTACAGGTCTTCAGCTGTTCCTGTGGGCCTGTGTCTTGAGTTCACCAGGCAGGTTTCTTGCAGGGGAAAATTTGGTCCTACCTGTGGTTCCAAGGCTCAGGTTTGCTCGTGGGGTGCTGCCTAAGTCCTCTCCGAGGCGGCAGCAACCGGGAAGATCTGCGCTGCTCTTTCCGGGAGCCTCCGTGCACCAGGGTTCCAGATGACGTTTGGTGTTTTCCTCTGGCGTCTGGATGTGCACAGAGTGCAGTCTCTTCTGGTTTCCCAGGCGTGTCTGCCTCTCTGAAGGTTTAGCTCTCCCTCCCACGGGATTTGGGTGCAGAGAACTGTTTATCCGGTCTGTTTCCTTCAGGTTCCGGCGGTGTCTCAGGCGCAGGGGTCCTGCCGCTCCTGGGCCCTCCCCTACGGAAACCCAGAGGCCTTATACAGTTGCCTCTTGGGCCAGGGATGTGGGCAGGGGTGGGCAGTGTTGGTGGTCTCCTCCGCTCTGCAGCCTCAGGAGTGCCCACCTGACCAGGCGGTGAGGTCTCTCTCCCACGGGATTTGGGAGGAGAGAGCTGCTGCCGCCTACCTAACATTCTTTAGAACCCACATGGTAGGAGGAAAGCAAGTGGTCCTGTGGTCTCCACACACACCTTGGAATGCATGCACCAACGCCTGTGTGCATGAGCATATGCACAGGCACACACGTTCAAACGAATCAAGTTGAGAGGGATTGTGACATTTTAAGGTTAGGGTGAGGTTTTAGAACACATGCTAGGGTGGGAGTGATGGCACGTGCCTTTAAGTTCACTACACTGGAGACTAAAGCTGGAGGGCCTCGGACTGGTTGTTATCCTGGGCTCCCAAGCAAGATCTTATTTTAGAGCAACCTACAACCTCATATCTCTGCTAAGACCAGTACTGTGTTGTTGCTGAAAGTTGTTTCTGTGCCCCTGTCCTTCTTGTCCGTTGCCTGCTTTTGTTTGGTATAATAGATTTGTTACTTTATCAAACTAGTCTATATTTATCTTCGGTTCCATAAGTAAGTTCCATTTTAGTTTAATTTTCCACCCTTGAATTATTTCGATTCGCATTTTAACTGTCCAACCCCCATCACTGGGCAGGACTTTCCAGGAAAGCCTTGCAGGTGGCTGTGAAAATGATCCATGTTGTATTAGCACAGATACATGCAACAGTGCGGTTCCTTCTAGAACTGCGCAGCTGTGGGTCCTTTTCCTCTAGTCTTCAGAGCGGCTGTGGAAAGGCCTGGTTATTCTGTGTTATGTGCAATTTCTCCCTGCTTTCACTCTTATTCTTCTCTTAGTTCCTTGACTTTGTTTCCACTTTAACATTACTAGCCTATGAAATCAGCCTAGGTTCAGCCTCTATTTCACAGCATAACCCTAAGTAATCCTATTTCAGCTGGACGATTAAACATTTTTAAAGAAGCCATACAGAAATTAAGTAAAAGCACTGTAATCTTCAGCAAATGCCTGCGAGATAGAAACTATGAAACAATGATGTGTTCCTAAACCAAAAGGAAAGAAAGATTAGGAAACACACACACACACACACACACACACACACACACACACACACACACACCTATGGAGGGGGGAATCGCAACAAGGTAAATATGACAGGTAACATTTGTATATGTAAGAGTGTATTGTTCCATTTATTATAACGAGCACAAACAAACAAAGAAAAAATAACTATGGGACAGACAGGGGCATTTTGTAAGGGGAGAAAGTCAATAGAAAGGAAATCTCATTTTATATAAGTTGAAAAGTGAACTTTTAAGAAATCAGAAGCTCTTATGTGTTAAACACAGGATTTTTCATGAGCTGTTACAGATATTGGATTAAGTAAGCTGCCAAGTTATGAAATTCTTCAGACCGTGTGTTATATTGGTTTGGGGATGTTTATGTCTCCTCCTGGCTATTAGACTGTTTCCTTCTTCGTAAATTCCAGGAAGATGCCTTATACATCACTCTGTTCATCTTACAAATCCTTTTGTCTTTCTTGGTGCCTTGTCCAAAGTCATATATAATGGTCCTGGAAGTAAATTTTCACTAAATAGCATTTCTATCAATTCTTAAAAAATATTTGTTTAATCGTTCTTGATGAAATATATTTGATAGGGCATAAATTATTGATATTTAAATGAAGACAATAGATTATTTCAAAAATCTAAAAATAATTTACAATTTTACTTATACTTACAATTTTGATTAATGTATATCTCATTATTTGAATTCAAGGATTTACATATTAATAAGGGTAAATGAATAAATTCATTTTTAAATTCAGTTTCTGTTAATTTTGCTAAAAGATCATATACAAAATGGTATTTTTTAGAACCTGGATTTTATGAATTGAAAATGACTGTTTATGACATGCCTGGCTTCTTGGATATTAATGCTGGAATTACTAAGAATTTGGAAAAGTCATTGTAGACGCACAGGGAGACATAGCTAGGGGTAGCATGAGTTTGAGGCCAAACGGCTTTATAGGAGACCTCACCTCCAATGAGAAAATGCTGTGATGTAAAAAGACAGAGCTGTGGCATGAAAGTACGCTTAAAGATTGGTGATAACTGATCATTTTTGTTATGCTGATTTATTTAGTAAGACAGAAAAATTCCTGAAACAAGGTACATATTCAAAGTGACAGGATAGAGCTATAGGCTGCTTAACTGCATATTTTATTTAGAGAAGCATATTGTATAAGTGCTTAGTGATATTAAAGTCGCTATCAACCTCGGGATATCATATGCAATTATTTTTAACTTTTATGCAGATATAGTCATTAAAATGTACATTTCGGGAACATTTTGAATGTCTTTCAAAGCGTGTCTGAGTGATTTCCATTTGAAAAGTAATGTTCTAGATTTGTTATTAATCCAAATATAGTGATATAGCCTACTTTATTGATTTCCCTGTGGTTTTTAAAGCCAAGAGCGAGAGAATTCACAGACGCAGTTTGTTGACATATTGCAGTGCATATGTATGCTTTTCTGGAGGGGAAGGTATAGCGTATACCACCCATCCAGAACACTTAGTACCAGATTTATGATTCCTCTAATTTGGCTTGTAGTTTGCCAAAGAGCATGTGAGTGCATATTTGATCAGAAGCATATTTTGCCTTGAATCAGATAAAGAATACTTAATGAGTCCGTGTAAGGAGTAGTGTGGGGAGGAAGGACCGGCAGACCGAAGGAGTTTTAAAATAGCTCAGTGCAAACTATAATACATGCAAAGTAGTGTTCTGTAAAAAGTCAGCGCAGCTTCAGGTTTCCATGCCATCACCGCAGTAAAAACCCCACTGCAACTGCTGGGGATGGTGTCTCACGTTACATGTGGGACAAAGACGTGCTTCCAGCGTTTCAAGCGTCAGCTCTGCCTGGGGTGGGAGTGGGGGCATAGCCATGCTCTTTTTAGCAAGTGTCTCACAAAATGAGTCTAAAAATTATTGGATAAAATTAATTCTTCTCTGTGATTATTCGATCAATAGGAATTACCTTTTTGTTTTGGTTTGTATTTCTTACCTTATCGCTGAAGCGAATTTAGCCGTTTGTTTGTTTCTCGTCTTTGATACCTTGCCTAATCTTCTTCTTATTGATTTGTGAGATTATTAAAGATGAAATACTGGGTGGGTTACAAATATTCTGCCCAGTTTTCCTTTTTCTTTTGTTTAAAAAGATATTGTCATACATAATTTTCAAAAATAGCTTTGGTCAAATAGAATAACCAGTCTGTGATTTCCCTTTTTGTTAAAAGCTGAGAGCCCTGTATTATATAATTGGTATTTCTTTTGATACTGTGATGCAGGATGAGGTTAATCAAGGCAAGTTTTTTACAGTGTTTAGCTTAAACAAGTTATAAGAAATTTATGGTATTGGACTGCATAATTGTCATCTATAAAGATTAATTTTTAAATATCTTGATAAAGATCAGCTGTTTTGCCCCAGACTCTGAGGCCTCTACTAGAAGTGCCCATCAGCTTCCTGGTTTTCTTGGTGCTTCTTCCTCTGCACCTTTGTAAGAAAGGAAAGGAGCTCTGAGGCCTTTCCAGGAACTTAAGAGGGACACATTTACACACGTAAGAAGTCACTGTGTGCAGTCATTCAGCGTTTACATTAGTCCAAAATGACAACAGTCGTTTTCATGCTATTCATTCAATAAAGTGCCAGCTACGTTTTGGTTTCACTTGGATCTTAGGAGTAGCCTAGAAATCTGAATAAAATTATCCTATCTCAAAATCACTTACACATGAGCTCTGGTAGCACAGACACTGAAGCAGTGGTTCATCAGCCAGCCTTTCTGATGTGAATAAAGCTCAGAAATGCTGGGTTGGTTTTCTGTTACTGACCCTGGAGATTTGCCAGTGATTCTGCACTGAATTAATAATTGTTGGCCAACTCACTGTTTTTATTCATTAAATACATTTTTATTGACCACCAGGCACTATTGTAAATTAATTTCAAAATATTTCAGACAGGAAACATATGAGCATGAGAAGGTTTAGTGAAAAGAAGATCACAGTTTGAACATATTGAATTGAAATACAAGATATAGGCTCCCTGCAAGGTTCATCCACCACTGCAGAAGAGGGGAGAAAAGAATGTGTAAGAGCTGGAGGGATGCTGCGAAACGATGTCTTCTGGGCATGACGTCACTGTCGCACCCACGAAGTCATAGCAGTGGTGATCACCTGCACAAGTGCCATCAGCCTGCCATCATGGATTGAGGGTGAGGTCATGAGGCCTCACTCCTCCCTGCAGAGCTGTGGGCAGTTAATGGTTGCTGGGAGAAGGAGTCCCATTCCTCAGTGGTGTAACCACTTAAAGCCTACGGACTAACTCCCCACCCACACTCATGCAAACAACCATAAATAAATGCAGTGGTCATTGCAAAGACGGGGCTGTGGGAAGGAGAGGAGGTTTGGAGGTCATGAGGGGTAGAGAAGAGAGGAGGGAATGTGCCCGAAGTAATATACACACATATACATATACATACATACATGTGTATATATATATATATATATATATATATATGAAGGAAGTGTGAGAAAAATGCCATGGGACATCTAAATGAAGATATATTTAGACTTCAGATGCGAGGTATTTGGGGGAATTCAGCCTTGTTGTACATACAGATGCTGAAACCACAGAAATGTTTGAGATTAATGGAATAAAGTAAGTGTGGTGATGGCTGCAGACAGAGCTATGGGAAGTACAGCCTTTAAAGAGGTAAGTAGAGAAAACCCAATTGGAGCAATTAATGATGCAAAGGGTCTTAGGAGGAAAAGTCAAGGCACCCCATTACTATCAAAGGGAAAGAAGTAGAGAATTCGAGGAGGAATTAGTCTTGACTTAGTTTATGTGAAAAATATGTCAACAAAAAAAAAAAGTTCTGGGAAAGCCAAAAAATTCTCAATTCTTTTAAAAATAATTTATTTTTATTTCATTAACATTTTATCTTTATTAATTCTTCAAGAGATTCTTATGTGTTGCTGTAAAATTATAAAATGCCCCTCCCCAGCACTAGATCCATGCTGGTAGATATCTTAATCTCAGTCAGCAAAGCCTCTCACCCGCTTTGCTCCATCCCATATCACACTGCCAATGGACTCTCTCTGAGCCTGCAACAATCTCTCTACCCATCTAGTTCCCAAGGCAGGCTGCCACCATGCCAGAAACACACATCTCAATTCCGTGGTGGCTTAATGTCCCAGCCGCCACATACTCTCTTGAACTTAATTCGCTACAAGAAAGAACACACAACAAAATAACCTCTGATCCAATTGATACGATATAATTGCCCACCTAAACATACAAAGCCCGGTACCATCCATCCCTTAAGAACATTCATAAC
Organism: Rattus norvegicus; assembly: GCF_021556685.1. NCBI lineage: Eukaryota > Metazoa > Chordata > Mammalia > Rodentia > Muridae > Rattus > Rattus norvegicus. Next base: position 23,951,967 of record NC_141535.1, on the reverse strand, counting down.
AACCTGTAAATATGCAGAGAGGAATCTTGACATCAGCCTCCATGTTCTCTCGACGACTATTTCTCCAGTCTCCTCCTGTTCCAGTCTCCTCCCCTTCCCTCAAACTTTTCTCCTGCCCATCCTTCCTTCTCGTCCAGTGACAGGCCTTGTTCTGTCTTGTACCTGCCTTCAGCTCTATTACATCCTCCTACACATATGTTGTATTTTTGTCTTGATTAAGGTTACAATTGTGATTAAACACCATGACGAAAGCAACTTAGGGAGGAAAGGGTTTATTGGGCTTACACTTCTACATCACAGTTCATCATCGAAGGGAGTCAGGTCAGGAACTCAAGCAGGGCAGGAACTTGGAATCAGGAGCTGATGTAGAGGCCATGCAGGAGGGCAACTTACTGGCTTGCTTTTCAGCCCACTTTCTTACAGCACCCAGGACCAACAGTCTAGAGATGGCTCACAATGGGCTCTCCCACATTGATCACTAGTTTAAAAATGCCTGACAGACTTGCCTACATCCCAATCTTATAGAAGCATTTTCTCAAGTGAGGCTCCCTGCTCTCTGATGATCTAGCTTGTATCAAGTTGGCATAAAACTAGTCAGCACAATTTTGATCGTATTTATTTCTTCCCCTAACTCCTCCTAGCTCCTCCTCCACTTCCTTAGTCACCCAACACCCTATTTTCTCTCTCTGCTCCCCTTCCTCTAATACCTTCCACACCTTCTCCCCTTAATTTTTTTTTCCGGAGCTGGGGACCGAACCCAGGGCCTTGCGCTTGCTAGGCAAGCGCTCTACCACTGAGCTAAATCCCCAACCCCTCTCCCCTTCATTTTAAAAACTTAAAAACCATTGGGTTCAGTTTGTGTTAGCCAAGCAGTCTTAGAAGTAAGCCTGACCTGGAGTGTGAGCCTTAGGCTGTGTGCTATACATGCCCTTTTTAAGGATGAGCACACTGACATTTCTTATTCTCTGCACATTGACCAATTGTGAGACTGTGTTAACTGCCATTTACTGCAAGCTTCTTTAATAAGGGTTGGATGAGGCACCGATGTGACATTTGGTTCCATCTCCATGTGTTCCTGAGTCAGCATGGTGGCTGGGTGTAGTTGATAGACCTGGCTCAGCTCTTATTTGAACACTATAGTTGATGGTCAGGTTACTTTGACTTGTAGAGATTTTCTGCTACTTTAACTTTATATGTGTGACTCATTTTATAAAACCTTAAAATTGTTGTTGTTTTATATCAACTGTAAGAGGAGTCTTAAGTTGAGAGAAGTGTGTCCTCATTCTGAAGTGAGCCTGCTAGGCAGGTCCAACATCTAACTCTTCCCCAAGTGTTAGCGCTCCATAAAGACAGATCCTTGGTGAGAAAACTTGTACACTTTATTCCATGTGGACAAGGACTATATAAACCTTGGGGGTGGGATGGGATTTGGGGAAGGGGGCATATGTTTTCTATTGGCTGAATTTAAGATGTTAATGATGCACTATTTGCATGGGGAAGGACTCCAGGTGCTACATCACATGACTGACTGTAGCTGACTGCCCATGGTCTTCTCAGTGGGGTGTCATGGTTACCGGTTCCAGAGAAGGTTCAGAGACAGGAAGGGAGCAGCTCTACTCCTGGTGGTCTCAGGTCTCTGAGATTCCCCAGGGTCTGAGCTCACTCAATCTTACCAGTTCTTATGCTGGTCTGATGGCGTGGTCCACTTGCCCTACACCCCTTCCTCTTCCTTTTCGCTAAGCTTCAGGCACCACATTGAACCTAGGTTCATTTATCTGTACTTGTTCTTTGAGTCCTTAAATCGGAGACCTGGCCCCATTTTTACAAAGCAATAGTGGTAGAACCCCAAGCTTAGGTGCTCGGAGTGTCCATTACTCAGGGGCATCATTGGTTCTGGATTCTCCGCTGACAAAGCAGCAGGTGTGTCTTCGCGTACCTAGTGATGTTCTAGATACAGCCACTCCTACATGTGTAGGGCCAAACGGGAGCTTGTGAATAGCACATCGCCACACGGCCCACTCCAGCCTCTTCACTTGCTGCTTTGTTAAGTCAGACTAAGCTGCCCTCTGTGATTTGCCCCTGTTTTTGTAATTCTTGGAGAATTCCACACAGTGTATTTTGCTGATATTCAAATACCTTCCCCAACTCCTCCCACATCCAACCCCATTCCCACCCACCCAACTGTGTGTCCCCCCACCCAAAGGACAAATTATGATGCTCGTACAATCTTGAATGTTACCTTTCCGTTGGAGATGGTTGAAAGCCTTAGAGACTTTTCTTTTCCCAGCAGGTATCAGTTGCTGATAGCTCCTTAGCTCAGGGGTGAGATTTGAGGTCCCCATGCTGGGATCTGGGTTTACTTGAGCTTGTGCCATTCTTGTGTGTACCGTCACCATTATTGAGTTCATTAGTGCAACTACACTATTGTGTCCAGAAGATTCCGTTTCCTTGTAGCCGTCACCATCTCTGGTTCTTACAGTCTTTCCACTCACTTTTTAGTGATCCCTGATTCAAGAGGAAGAGGTGTAATAAGATGCCCCTCGTAGGACTGAGCATCCCTTAGTCTCTTATTCTCTGCACCACCCACCATTGTGGGTCTATGATTTAATCTCCACCTATTGCAAAAACAAGGTCCTTCGATGAGGGATGAGACTTGCACTAATCTGTGAGTGTAGAAATAGGTCACAGGAGTCGTTTCTTGGTCATTTTATTCCTTATACATACATGTCAGCGTGAGAATTGTTGATCTGTACCTGTTCATCTGAAACACCATTAATAAAGTTCGCTGTATGTGTTTTGTCTTCAGTCTTGAGATACCATACCTCCTAGAACTGTTGGATGACATCCTGCATTACGTCCTACCCTCACACTTTGAAAAGTTATTTTTTCTTATTAACTTCCCTGGGAAATAGCTTAGCTACCACAGACTTGTTACTTAATAGTGGGTAGTTAGTCATTTATGATACTTATATCCACTGCCAAATTGCAGCACCATTGTAATGATAACATTGTACTGACTATACCTCATTCCTTAACGTCTCTGGGTCTCTCTAGTCCAGCTCTGCCCCACAGCAAGACCACTGTGGTTTTAGGAGTTGCTTTGGTATTAATTTGCATTTAATTTTTTTTACTTTTTATTAAAATATAATTACATATAATTACATAGCTTCCATCCTCTCTCCTCCTCCCTCCGATCCCATCCATACCTCTCTACCTCCGCCCCACAAGTTCACAGCCTTTTTCTTTGGTTATTGTTGGTGAGTGTATGTGTGCTAGGTAAATACATAAATACGACTTGATGAGTCTGTTTACTGTTGCTTGTGTTTCTGTTGCTGTGATTTCAGGGCTGGCCACTGGCTATTGAATAAGCAGTTGTGGGGCTCCTCCCCTGGAAGGACTCGTTCACCCATTTTGGCAGTCACTGGTCTTTGTTTAAGTGTGACTCCATGATATATTCCTCTTCAAAGTCGGGGTGTCTGTTGGTGTTGCCCTTGTTGAGTGTTGGTAGGCAGTATAGTATTACGGTCATATGAGTGTAGCTTTCCTTCTGTTTCTAGAAGACCCACCTGACTTCCTATCTCTCATGCTCTGCCAGTCTCTCTGCCCCTTCCTCCATGACGCTCCCTGACTATTAAGTGCATGAGTTATGTTGTAAATTTATTTAATGGGGCTAGGCACCCCATGCCATTTGATCCCTGCATCTTCATTGATTGTCTTTGCCGGTGGTCTCCCATCTGCTGCAAAGAGAGGATTCTTTGTTGGGGGTGACAGCCACGGTTATCTGAAGGAGTAAGGATAACGTTTAGAATGCAGTTAGGAACTGCGCTGATGCTCTCAGGAGCTCTGGGTAGTTGGCTAGTTTTGCAGTAGCCAGCATGATTTCCTGCTATTGCTAAGTCCCATCAGATAACTGTTAGCTACCACCAACTGTGAGTGTTACTATTGCACCTTGTGGGATCTCTCCGCATGCTGGGCATTGTTTTAGTTCATAGGGGTCATTACTAGGTACAGGTGTTGATTGCTTCCTTCCCTTGACAGCTTACATAGCACCTTCTGCTACTAAGAAAGCTGGTCCTCAGAAGAGGCCTTCGGTTCGCATCCAACTCAAATCTTCTCGGTCTTGTGTCTAAAATGTGTGGTGTTTCTATAATAGGGGCTTAACCTTCAACCTCTGAGAGTCAACCAAGCCAACCACAGGTAGCATAGATAACCTATAATCTATATTGGTTTAGGGGTCTTTTGGACTATTCTAATCAACAGCTCAAAAGGAGATTTCTTGTGTGCCTGGTATTGGGGTTTTGGTTAGATAGGCTGTGGTACATGGTCTGTATTGTCAGCCCAAGCGACACGACTTCATTTAAGATATCTATATCTATATATCTATATCTATATATATCTATATATATAGTTATATATGAATAAATAGGTAAATATAAAATATCCTTATGGCTTTTTTCAAGCATTCTTACTGTTATTTGTTCTTTCTCCCTCCCTGTTCTTCTCTATTGCATTTTATATGAAATGGATGCTAAAATATGTATTCTGTATGCTGACTCTTCACCTAGCACAATAAACTGAAGATTCACCCACATTATATTGCATATCAAGAGTTTTGTTTTATTGTGGAGTGTACTTTCCCCTCCACTGACTAATATTTGCTGCTTTCCATGTGGAGCTATCGTGTGTACTGTACCACAGATACAGGTATGCAGCCTTTCCCAGTCATGTGTTTTCATTATGTGAGGAGGTAGGGGGTGGGAGGGATTATCTAGCCACGGACATTGTGTCAAATGCAGATGTGTGTTTAACTTTTATAAACAGCCACTTTTTAAAACTGGCTATAGCATTTCATATTGCAACCTGCACATCTTTTGTAAAACATATTATGATAATAATCACTCCTTTAGTGGTATCCCATTGTGGTGTCATATGTTCATTACCCATTTTTGTTTTGGGGGAAGTGTATGTCCAAAATCTTAGCGTGTTTCAAAATAAATGTCTTGTCTCCTTAAGTATAGCAGTCTTACATATTCTCAAATATATATTTCTCACATGCATGGCTTGTCTTTAATTTCTTTTTTTTTTCAGTTACTACTGTACTTTATTGTGTTCAACCAAATCACCATGTTACAAAAATAGCAAGCTGCCATAATAAAAAATAAGGCTCCTCTATCCAGCACCAGATAGCATCATTTTACTTTCAAGCCTAGAAATTGCACACTTGTATATAAACCAACCGAAGATGAGGATTGAGAGTTCATCTTGGTGGATTTTTCCTTTGATGAATATGAAGTGTCCTTCCTTATCTTTTTTGATGACTTTTAATTGAAAATTGATTTTATTTGATATTAGAATGGCTACTCCAGCTTGCTTCTTCTGACCATTTGCTTGGAAAGTTGTTTTCCAGCCTTTCACTCTGAGGTAGTGTCTGTCTTTGTCTCTGAGGTGTGTTTCCTGTAGGCAGCAGAATGCAGGGTCTTCATTGCATATCCAGTTTGTTAATCTATGTCTTTTTATTGGGGAGTTGAGGCCATTGATGTTGAGAGATATTAAGGAATAGTGATTATTGCTTCCTGTTATATTCATATTTGGATATGAGGTTATGTTTGTGTGCTTTTCTTCTCTTTGTTTTGTTGCCAAGATGATTAGTTTCTTGCTTCTTCTAGGGTATAGCTTGCCTCCTTATGTTGGGCTTTACCCTTTATTATCCTTTGTAGTGCTGGATTTGTAGAAAGATATTGTGTAAATTTGGTTTTGTCATGGAATATCTTGGTTTCTCCATCTATGTTAATTGAGAGTTTTGCAGGATACAGTAACCTGGGCTGGCATTTGTGTTCTCTTAGGGTCTGTATGACATCTGTCCAGGATCTTCTGGCCTTCATAGTTTCTGGCGAAGAGTCTGGTGTGATTCTGATAGGTCTGCCTTTATATGTTACTTGACCTTTTTCCCTTACTGCTTTTAATATTCTTTCTTTATTTTGTGCGTTTGGTGTTTTGACAATTATGTGACGGGAGGTGTTTCTTTTCTGGTCCAATCTATTTGGAGTTCTGTAGGCTTCTTGTATGCCTATGGGTATCTCTTTTTTTAGGTTAGGGAAGTTTTCTTCTATGATTTTGTTGAAGATATTTACTGGTCCTTTGAGCTGGGAGTCTTCACTCTCTTCTATACCTATTATCCTTAGGTTTGATCTTCTCATTGAGTCCTGGATTTCCTGTATGTTTTGGACCAGTAGCTTTTTCTGCTTTACATTATCTTTGACAGTTGAGTCAATGATTTCTATGGAATCTTCTGGTCCCGAGATTCTCTCTTCCATCTCTTGTATTCTGTTGGTGAAGCTTGTATCTACAGCTCCTTGTCTCTTCTTTTGGTTTTCTATGTCCAGGGTTGTTTCCATGTGTTCTTTCTTGATTGCTTCTATTTCCATTTTTAATTCCTTCAACTGTTTGATTGTGTTTTCCTGGAATTCTTTCAGGAATTTTTGCGATTCCTCTCTGTAGGCTTCTACTTGTTCTCTAAGGGAGTTCTTTATGTCTTTCTTGAAGTCCTCCAGCATCATGATCAAATATGATTTTGAAACTAGATCTTGCTTTTCTGGTGTGTTTGGATATTCTGTGTTTGCTTTGGTGGGAGAATTGGGCTCCGATGATGCCATGTAGTCTTGGTTTCTGTTGCTTGGGTTCCTGCGCTTGCCTCTCGCCATCAGATTATCTCTAGTGTTACTTTGTTCTGCTATTTCTGACCGTGGCTAGACTGTCCTATAAGCCTGTGTGTCAGGAGTGCTGTAGACCTGTTTTCCTGTTTTCTTTCAGCCAGTTATGGGGACAGAGTGTTCTGCTTTCGGGCGTGTAGTTTTTCCTCTCTACAGGTCTTCAACTGTTCCTGTGGGCCTGTGTCTTGAGTTCACCAGGCAGGTTTCTTGCAGGGGAAAATTTGGTCCTACCTGTGGTTCCAAGGCTCAAGTTTGCTCGTGGGGTGCTGCCTAAGTCCTCTCCGCAGCGGCAACAACCGGGAAGATCTGCGCTGCTCTTTCCAGGAGCCTCCGTGCACCAGGGTTCCAGATGACATTTGGTGTTTTCCTCTGGCGTCTGGATGTGCACAGAGTGCAGTCTCTTCTGGTTTCCCAGGCGTGTCTGCCTCTCTGAAGGTTTAGCTCTCCCTCCCACGGGATTTGGGTGCAGAGAACTGTTTATCCGGTCTGTTTCCTTCAGGTTCCGGCGGTGTCTCAGGCGCAGGGGTCCTGCCGCTCCTGGGCCCTCCCCTACGGGAACCCAGAGGCCTTATACAGTTGCCTCTTGGGCCAGTGATGTGGGCAGGGGTGGGCAGTGTTGGTGGTCTCCTCCGCTCTGCAGCCTGGGCAGTGCCCACCTGACCAGGTGGTGAGGTCTCTCTCCCACGGGGTTTGGGAGCAGAGAGCTGCTGCGGGCCGGGATCCACGGGTGTGGGACTTCCGGTAAACACAGGAAGTGCCCGGTCCTAGAGGAATTTTGCCTCCGTGTGTCCTGAGTTCACCAGGCAGGTTTCTTGCAGGGGAAAAGTTGGTCCTACCTGCGGTTCCAAGGCTCAAGTTTGCTCGTGGGGTACTGCCTAAGTACTCTCCGCTGTGGCAGCAACCGGGAAGATCTGCGCCGCTCTTTCCGGGAGCCTCCGTGCACCAGGGTTCCAGATGGTGTTTGGTGTTTTCCTCTGGCGTCTGGATGTGCACAGAGTGCAGTCTCTTCTGGTTTCCCAGGCGTGTCCGCCTCTCTGAAGGTTTAGCTCTCCCTCCCACGGGATTTGGGTGCAGAGAACTGTTTATCCGGTCTGTTTCCTTCAGGTTCCGGCGGTGTCTCAGGCGCAGGGGTCCTGCCGCTCCTGGGCCCTCCCCTACGGGAACCCAGAGGCCTTATACAGTTGCCTCTTGGGCCAGGGATGTGGGCAGGGGTGGGCAGTGTTGGTGGTCTCCTCCGCTCTGCAGCCTCAGGAGTGCCCACCTGATCAGGCGGTGAGGTCTCTCTCCCACGGGGTTTGGGAGCAGAGAGCTGCTGCGGGCCGGGATCCACGGGTGTTGTCTTTAATTTCTTACTTTTATAAGGACAAAGTATTTACTTCTCTCAAAATCAATTATAATTTGAGAGGGCCATGCTGTTGGTGTGCTAGGAAGTTCTTGCTTATGATAAGGCCATAAAGATTGTCTCCTATGTCTGTTTCTCCTGTGTTGGGGGATGAAAGGATTGAGGATCCAAACCTAGGACCTTGCACATGATAGGTACAGTTTTTCTGTTACAGCCTCACATCTCCACGTGGTGGGTAGTTTCCACTACTGAACCACACCCTCACACCTCCGGGTTCTAGTATAAGAAATTTATGATTTCAACTTGGCATTTGTATCTGTGTTGTCAAATCTGTGCATAATGAAATGTAGATTGGAGTGTACACTGCCTCCCACTAGCCTGCTGGGCTTCATTTGGAACTGCACTGACTCTTCTCGATCAATTTCAGAGCATTTTATGTCTTAACAATACAGATTCTTCTGACATGTGTAGTCCATGACATATTTCTCAGATTATGGAGGCCCTAAGAGAATTCTTTTAGCATTACCTTCTATACAGCAGTGCAGAGCCATGCAGGTCTTTTGTTAGACCCAGTCTTAAGTGGTTGATGATTTGAGTGCTATTTTCAATGGGATTTCTGAATTGTTCATCTTTTAATTACTTGCTGTTACACATAAAACTACACTTGACTTCTGTCTATTAATATTGAATTCTGGAACCTTGCAAAACAACTGTGTGTTTAGGTAGGTACTCTGGAGAATCATATGACTTTCACATAACTGGGATATCTTCTAGAAATAGTTTGCCTTTTCATTTTCCATCTCCTGCCATCCTTCACACCTCCCCTCTCCCCCTTCCCTCCCTTTCTTCTTTCTTCCCTTCTTTCCTCCCTCCTTCCATTTCTCTAGTGAGTGTTTCTTTCTTGCCTCCCTCCGTCTCCTGCTCTCATTCCTCTTCCCCTCCCTTTATCTTATTGCAGCGGCCCCCAGGCAATGTTGCAAAGAAGTAGGGATGGTGTGGACAGTCTCTACATCTAGAAAGGAGTATTCGGTGTTTCATCTTAAGAGTGATGTCCCTGGGGGAGTGGGGCAGAAATAGTGCTGTCCCTGATAGGATTTGTTTCTATCCTTAAAAAAGAAAAACCCTTGGGGTTGTGTTTATGTATGTTTATGTGTGTCCATGCGTGTGAATTGTTTACACATATGTATGCGTACACAGAGGTGCACATGCCCATGCACTTGTGTACAGAAACCAGAGGAAGATATCAAGTGAATCCTTCCATCCCTTTGTTCCTTTGAAACAGGGTCTCCCGCTAAAACTGAAGTTTTTTGGTGAGGCCAGGTAGCTAATGAGCTCTCAGGATCTACCTGTCTCTGACCCCAAATGCTGGCATTACAGACACATGCGCCCAGGCTTAGTTAGCTTTTATGCGAGTGTGGGGTCTGAACTCAAGTCCTCCTGTTTGCATAGCAAGCTCTCTTACCTGCTTAGCAATCCCTCCAGCCCCCCTAGTGGCACTTTTAACTGAATTTTAGGTGAGGCACACTTAGGTGAGGAACATCATTTTTGTTCCCAAGTTGGTGAAAGTTTTTAATCACAAATTTAACTTTCAATGCTTTTTCCCTGCATCAGTAGAAAAGCTTTATGGCTTTTCTCTCTTACTTGGTTACTATGGCAAACTAAATTGGTTGAATTTTGAGTGTTGAACTATCTTTGCATTCTTGTAATGCATCTTATTTGGTCATTTTTAATACTATATATTATTAAATTTAACTTTCTGGAATTTTATTAAGGATTTCATATCAATATTCATGAAGAAGATTGATTTATTGTTTTCTTGTACTTTTTCCTCTTTTCTGTTATTAAGGTAGTAATCAGTCCTATTTCAGATGCTGTACGACATTTCATACAAATCGTGTAATTTTCTAAGTTGTCTAAGGCTTTGGTATCTTGTTTATTGGATCCTTCTCCCCATGACATCTACCCAGATTAGCCCGTGCCTCATTTCTCCTTATTAGAACCATTCATTATGTAGGCTAACTGCCATCTTTTAAACTGAGGTCTTCATCTGTGATTACCTGAACATGTCCAAAGTTTGTATAGCTCTTGTCACAGTATCTATGCCTGTAGTCACCTGAGATGTGATTTACATCATTCTCGTACCATACTGAATTGTTCACTTGTGATATAACAATTGGCAACTTTTTTTTGCATTTAAAAAAATCTAATCAGCATGTCGTCCTAGGATATGCTGTATGTACAAGTATTACTAAATGAATACATATTTATAACTAATAATTTAGATAATTGGCTTGAGTTTCTGAAGCCTCTGAGGTGGAGAAGCTGACATGAAGTTAAATGAATTGAAATTTTAATGTATAAGACATTTATTAATACAGAGTATTAATCTTCAGTGTAGGGTTTTGTTTTTTGTTTTTCTCAGACGTTCGTGTGGTTGTTAGCCACTGTTCCTGTGTTAAACTTTCGCCTATTAAAGGGTCTACTATTGAGTACTAGGAGCGCCTTCCTGGTTTCTGACTGCCCCTGTGAATGTTTGCAAATGCAGCAGCCTTCCCGTTACTAAAGGTTCTGCTTCCGCTTCCTGTGCTCAAGGAAAGTGTAGATTTCTAATTCTTCATATAGGAGTGTTAATATTGTTCACTGTGATAGACTGGGATGAAGGAAAGGCTCCAGTCATCTCGGTCACAGGAAATGTTCCTACCGCTTAACTCTTTCAATTTTGCCACCCCCTCTCCTGTCAGCTCTTTTTCTTGTTCCCCTGGATTTCTTAAAGTGGTAGCTGTCCTTTGTCCAATGGAGTTAATATGCTTCTTCCTAAAATATTTATTTATTTTTAAGACAAATTCGGCAGGGAGATAGAGGACATCAAAAAAAATACATGTCCAATTTTCATGCCCTGGTAGGGATTCAGAATGTGGAGAATTTTAGATAGGCAATAAATAATAAAATTGTATATTATTTAGTTTATAAAATTATATAATTTCATAAAATAAAGGTAAATTCTGTGTTACATCGAATTCTTAGTGGTGTCTCGGCTACACCCCATGCTCCAACATTAATATTTCTTTAGTGAAATTCTATTCATACAAACTAGAATAGGTAAATATTATGGAAAGCCTCCAGTAAGTATTGACCACCAAATCATTCTTTGTCTAGACTTACTTGTTTATTTCCTACATTTTTCAAATCACAGTAGAGATCATAGTTTTGGATAAAAGACTGGGAACTGTTGCCTGACTGCTGTACTGTTTATTGGTGGTGGTTTCTAGACCCATTCCCATCTCCATGTCTGGTGTATACCATTCAATGGCGGTACTCCTGGGGCTTTGCCCAAGGGTGTTCTAGCATAGCTAGAGCAAACTCCGCTCCAGGGTGATATAGCGCTGTGATTTTAGGAGCTAACACCCCAAAGTCACTCACCACCAGGAAGTAGTGAGATTTAATAAATAGATTCTAACTGATTCTAATAAGTGACTTGTAACAGCTCAGGTAGGAAAGTCTGAGGCACATTCTTTAGTCTCTCAGAGGGTCCCAATAGGATCACTTTTGCTTAGCAAGTGATCTATACGAGGTGCTGATTGCCTTCCCTGCCTATTTCATGTCCTCATAACCCTACTCTCTTACTGATGCTCCTGAAATCACTTTCAAATAGATGACTGACATTCGAAGCCTCATCTCAAGGTCTGCTTCTTGTAGTAACTCATGCTAAGACGGGGACCCCCACAGAACATGGATCTTCAGTGTAGGGTTTTGTTTTTTGTTTTTCTCAGACGTTCGTGTGGTTGTTAGCCACTGTTCCTGTGTTAAACTTTCGCCTATTAAAGGGTCTACTATTGAGTACTAGGAGCGCCTTCCTGGTTTCTGACTGCCCCTGTGAATGTTTGCAAATGCAGCAGCCTTCCCGTTACTAAAGGTTCTGCTTCCGCTTCCTGTGCTCAAGGCTACTGCCAAGTGAATGTCTTGGCTAAGGTTTATTTTTTCTTAAGCTGATCATGACTTAAGATATTTGCCTCACATTCACAGTAAAAGAATCTTTTCTTGGTTTGACATTTAATGCACACACAAAATAATTGATTCCCTACAGATGTCCATGGGGATGTGGGCATTTGGTCTGGAGAGACTTTCTCTTTGCATTTTTAGACTCCTGTCATGTTGATTGTAAAGAAGAACTTCACCTATTAAAATAAAATGCATTATAGAGGAGCGGAGATCATTAATTATGTTATAGCTCTTTATCTTTTTATGACACGCATTGCTGTGTGTGTGTACTGCTTTAAAACGCCTGCTCTGTAGTCCATTATAGAGGCACAAGAATGCTTTACGCGAATGCAGTAAAGTGGCAGATGCTTCTTAATGACAACTTCTCAAGTCATTTAGAAAACAAGTCAGTTCTGGATTTGCTGTTTTTTTTTTTTATAAATATGGCAACTGTGTACACAAATGATCCCAAAGATGTTAGAGCTGATATATGAAACCACTCGTATAATATTTTAGACTGCTAGAAGTTAGTTTAAAAGCCACAACTGATAGCATTTTAATAAAATTAGCATTTTTCTTACTATGCAAGTCATTCTTTGTCATTATCAGGAACCAGAAAAAGACATTGATTCAGTATTCTGAGCTTAAACTTCTTTTCTTTTCTTCTTTGGAAACCCGTGTTGAATGTTGACTTCTCGTTAGCAATGTGAGGAGAACAGGCGGTGGTGAGTCCTGACGTGATGACAGGGGCACATGGGGTCCAGCACCTGTAGACAAACACAGCTCCTTCCAGAAGTAAGTTCTGCATTTTAGAAGGCACCGGTGATGCCCATGTCCCCCTTTGTGCAGTCATTCCGGGGCTCACCTCTCCTCAGTGTAGTGGGCAGACACCCACAAGGCATATTCCAAAGGGTTCCAGGGAAGCCACCGTCACCGCCCTGCAGTCTCTGCCACTCAGACTATATGGGTGGTATTTACGAAGACATCTGTGTTCAGGAAACTTTCGTTTAAAAGGTAAAGATTCTTGGCAGCGTTAATATGCACAGGCCGTGGCATTTACTGTGGGTGACTTTGTCCAGCTCCTTGGTATTGGGATCAGACAAGAGGGCTGAAAGAGGAGAACAAGGTCACGAGAATCAAGGGGATGAGGCCAAAGATCAGTTCTGCCATCTTCTAACTTTGCTCTCCAAGGGTCTGGGTACCAGTGAGCTTTCAGAACATGCCATTGGGATGAGATTTCGGGAATAACACAATAACTACTCTTGAGTTTGCATTACTGATATTTAAATACAGATCTGTGTTAGTGTGTCCACTCACTTGTCAGAGAATACGGTGCCATGTCTTACCAAAACATCCTAAAATGAACCAAGGCCCAGACACTAGCAGGAGGTCCAGATCATTTCCGTGTTTATAGCTCAGTGCAGTGTACCTAGCCACTGGCCTCAGCAGGACAGTCCCCTGTTCATCTGTGTTCAATTAGTGCAGCTGCTGTTTCTCAGGCTCGGGGCTTCAAATGATTTCTCCAAAGAAACCTTAGAGGAAAACCAAGGTGTAGTAGATAAACAAAGTCTGAACAGAGTTTTCAAAATTAGCCTGCTCAAGTTTGAAATTGTCTTTTCAAACATAAACTTAAATTTACTACTAATGACTTAACTTCACCTCACATGTGTATCACACTTAGAGGTAGTGGTGTCAATTACTGGCTAGTAACTTACTGAAAAGCACCCAGAGCATGAAGACTAACCTTGTTCACACAGAGAGGACATGCCTATTCACATACATCCATGTCCCAGCACCACCACATGGCACAATATGCAGGTCCATATTGTTGGCATGGTCCAGGGTATCCAAGTGGTGGCTCATGTTGGTCTCATACCTGCCATGTCCCGTGGCTGCCACTTGGCAGCCTGGACATACCTGTTCACATGTGTTCCAGTCTCACTGTTACCTTGGGGTCACCTGAGCTTGCATGTTTGCATATCTATCTATAAACAGATCGATATAGGTATGTGTTAAAGATGAGAAAGAAATTGTTGCTAGTAGCAGAAAGACACAGGAGCAGAACAGAGTGTAGCCAAAGGCCTTATAGTAGACTGCAGCAAGAGAAGTTCAGAAGATTCCAGATGACCAGTGAGTGATCCTCAGTGATAACAATTCAATGCTTTTACACAAAAACAGTTGCTAAAAATCTGCCAGGACCAGTTGTGAGACCACTGAAAGAAACACTGGAGCAGGGTGATTATGATATACAGAGGCCAGTCACTACAGAAAACTCAGTTTATATGGAAGACCTGGAGAAAACATATTCTCAAAAAAACAAATTTATAGAACAGGTGAGCTTGTATAGACTCTGAAAATGAGGAAGGCTTTCTCTAATTGCATCTCTTGAAATTGTCATTTTACAGTATTTGTGAGGTCATTTGATCATTTGTATATCTGCAGTGCAGAACAGAATATTGTTCCTGTCTTTTCTGATTCCTAGACCCTAGGGGTGGTCAAACGTGGTCTGCTGCCTGCTATTTTTTTTCTAATGTTTTATTGATTTCTTGTGAATTTTACATCGTGCACCACAATCCCATTCATCTCCTCATCCCTCCATTTCTGCCCTCCACTGTTGCAACCTTCCTGCCAAAAGACAAAAATAAAGTAAACAAGCAAAGAAAGATCTCACCGTGGAAGCTGTGCTGTGTCACAGTGTGTCATATACCCTTCTGCCTGAACAGTTTTACTTGCAAATGTTCATTGCAATGAGTCACTGGTCTGGTTTGAGGCCTCTGGCTTCTGCTACTCTATCACTACTGGATCCTCACAGAGACTTCTCTCAGATCCTGTTGTTGCCCTGTGTCATAGAGATCCTGCAGCTCTGGAGCCACAGAACCTGCCCCATCATGCACTCCAGCAGTTCATAGATGGGGTAGATGTTGGGATGGGCCAACTCAAAGTCCTGGATCTGGGCCTGAGTGATAGGTGACTTGTTCAGCCTACCAGCTCTCCTGCTTTGCCCAGCTCTCCTAAAATATCATTATCTCCCTTTTTCCTTTCCAGCCCCTCCTATTTCATCCCCTTTCACACCATCTCCCATTAACGGCCTCTTTTTTCTTTTTCTTCAATTATCATTGTTATAAATTTATGTATATATAAATATATAAATAGAAACCTCCTAAGTCTGCTTGGTTTTGCTTGACTGTGTATGACGTCAGGGCTGACCACTTGGTATTAGATAACTGGTTAGGGGGCTCATCACTAGGCACAATAGTAATTAAAAGCCTGTGCTTCTTTGCTTAAGGGGTAGAATCCGGTGAGATTTCCCTCTTCCAATTTAGCATGTCTACTCATATTATTGACCAGGACGTGTTTAGGCAGTCACTTTTTTATGATATCATGAATGAAGCTTCCCTGTCAGTTTTAGGAGACACAGTCTCCTCCATACTGCCTATTTCTATATATCCCACAAGCTATAAAAACACATGGTATAAAAATCAAACAGTATTTCTTGCCTCATTAAAATTATGTGAAACTTAAATATTAGTGTCCATAAATAATGGTTAGTTGGAACAAAGTCAAATTCACTAATTTGCATATTTCTAGGCTTCTTTCATGCTTTGAGCATTTTTATAGACTGTACAAAGCCTGAAGTTTTACTATCAGTCTTTAAGATAAGGGTTTTGTGACCCTTGATTTGGAACACAGAGACACTCTGAAACATTTGTTGATGAATGAATGAGTTAATAGTAAACTTTCTACATGCCAGGCAGTTTTATACACTATCCTACTTAATATCCATTGAATAAGGGGACTATCTTTGTCAGTCTTCAATTGCTGTGAAGAAACCCCATGACCACAGCATCCCTTATAAAGGAAAGCATTTGATTGGGTCTGGCTTGTAGTTCATTGTCATGGTAGGAAGCATGCAGGCATACTGGCAAACATGGTGTTAGAGAAAGAGCTGAGAGCTCTACTAAAGCTCAAAGCATCACACATACAAGAATCACACACCCCACTCTCATCAATGGACAGATCATGGAAACAGAAACTAAACAGAGACACAGTAGAAACTAACAGAAGTTATGAACTAAATGGATTTAACAGATATCTATACATTTCATCCTAAAACAAAAGAATATACCTTCTTCTCAGAACCTTATGGTACCTTCTCCAAAATTGATCATATAATTGGTCAAAAACAGGCCTCAACAGATACAGGAAAATTGAAATAATTTCATGTATCCTATCAGATCACCACGGACTAAGGCTGGTCTTCAATAAAAACAAAAACAACAGAAAGCCCACATACACATGGAAGCTGAACAATGCTCTACTCAGTGATGACTTGGTCAAGAAAGAAATAAAGAAAGAAATTAAAGACTTCTTAGAATTTAACGAAAATGAAGGCACAACATACCCAACTTTTAGGATACAATGAAAGTGCTAAGAGGAAAACTCATAGCTCTGAGTGCCTCCAAAAAGAAACTAGAGAGAACGTACACTAGCAGCTTGACAGCACACCTGAAAGCTCTAGAACAAAAAGAAGCAAATACACCCAGGAGGAGTAGACAACAGGAAATAATCAAACTCAGGATTGAAATCAACCAAGTAGAAACAAAAAGGACTATACAGAAGATCCACAAAACCAGGAGCTGATTCTTTGAGAACATCAACAAGATAGATAAACCCTTAGCCATACTAACCAGAGGGCACAGAGACAGTACCCAAATTAACAAAATCAGAAATGAAATGGGAGACATAACAACAGAAACTGAGGAAATTCAAAAAATTATCAGACTCTACTACAAAAACCTATACTCAACATTTCTGGAAAATCTGGATGAAATGGACAATTTTCTAGACAGATACCAGGTACCAAAGTTAAATAACGATCAGATAAACCATCTAAACAGTCCTATAACCCCTAAAGAAATTGAAGTGGTCATTAAAAGTCTCCCAACCAAGAAAAGCCCAAGACCATATTGGTTTAATGCAGAATTCTATAAGACCTTCAAAGAAGACCTAATACCAATACTCTTCAAACTATTCCACAAAATAGAAAAGAAGGAATACTACCCAATTCATTCTTTGAAGCCACAATTACACTAATATGTAAACATATGAGACAAGGCTTTCTGGAGTTGTTCATTACCATCTACAGTAAATTCATCAGGAACATCACTAATAGGCAGTGATGTTAAATCTCAGCCTAGAATCACTGAGTTCAAAGTTTGAGTGTGGAGCCCAGAAGCACATCTGTTTATCCTTCAGGTTCTCTTAAGAATCTGATGTCTTTGAAGAAAGGCAGAGTCTTGGGCTCGGAGGCTAAAGACTTTGTGTCTTTGCTCAGTGTCTTAGTTGTTGGGTGGCTGTGGACATTCTTCCTAGAGCAAAGGAACAAATGACATCATACACATCATCATGTCACATACATCCTAACATTGCTGCTTTCTGACGTAGAGTGGAAAAGACAACTGAGAAGAAACTTGGCTCACTGACTTTTGATAGGTAAAATACCTGAAAATCTTCCGTGTTCTTTTAGTTAGTCATTATTTATACAAGGAATGCCAGACTTTTGAAGTCTCATCCTGCTAATTCCCTTACATTAGATAGGTAGAAATCATAAATGAAAATAATCTGGAGAGATGGCTCAGTGGTTAAGAGCACTGACTGCTCTTCCAGAGGTCCTGAGTTCAACTCCCAACAACCACATGGTGGCTCACAACCATCTGTAATGAGATCTGATGCCCTCTTCTGGTGTGTCTGATGATAGCTACAGTGTACTTCTATATAATAAATAAATGAATCTTTAAAAAAAGAGAGAGAAAGAAAAGAATCTACCCTTTTAAAAAGGCTGAATGGGCTCTCTTGTTTTTGTTTCTAGGAAAGTGAGCGCTATGGTATGATGGAGGCACTAATGGCCTTTAACATGCAAGGTACTGTGAAGCCCTGTTTCTTCTCGCCACAGGAGATGAACTCTGATAGACAGCCCCTTCCACAGTCTACCCTGTACTCAGCCTTTTTGCTTCCCAGCTCCAGGCACTAACAGGGTTGCTGTCTCCTTTGTGGTTTTTAGAAAACAGGGACTGAGAACTGCATGCCCGGGATAGCTATAAACTGCAGAAAACTGCCAGATGCACTCTGCCAGGTATCTGAGTCCTTCCCTCCTGCCTCGTGTGCCCTTCAGCACAGAAAAGGGCTTAATTTTGTACTGGAGAGAATCCAACGTACATTGGTGATGAGGATGCCAACATAAAACATAAGCAAAGTGGCCAACTCCCTTTCCCCTTTTATATCAGTCGTTCCTCTGATAATAATGCTGGTTAAGAAGGGCATAGCTACGGTGCCTTCTGTGGACCATCTATGTCCCCTGTGGGTTCAGTGCCACCTGGGTTGCATGGAACACCATTCCCCTTATGTGCCACATATAACAGATGCATTTCTAAGAAAATGACATCATTCTCAGTGGTTTGTGTGATCGTGACTAGCTTAAAAGCTACAAAGTTCATGAGAAAAAAAAATCATCCCAGTCATTAAGATAGCAAAAAGACTACGGCACGGTAAGGTGATGAGGACGAAAAACACGAGAGTAGTGACTTAAAGTCCCACAGATTATTTTTATAACTCATATCAAATATAATCACAACATTTCTTATTCAATAACTGCCTTTTCATTGGGCAAAAGGCTTCATCAGTCTAAACCCCGGTAAGTGCCACATGGCTGTTGGTTCAGGACACTCAGCAAATGGCTTACTACATAGCATAGCTTGCTACAGTAATTGGGTGCCCTCGATGAGTACAAGCGGACACAGCTCAAAAGCAGCCTTGGAACTAGCTCTGGCCCACTGCCCCCTCCTTGGCTCCTGGCCATGAATTTTGAGCCACCGACTCTCGGTTTGAATCTAAGAGAGACCAAGATGACTGAGGTGACCGTCTTTTCCTTGAGGACCATTGTGAACAGAGCTCATTCTTATATGTGCTCAGTAACAGTCAGAGATGGCTCACGATAGGAGTGCACCTTCTCTCCCTGTAATTATTTCTCGCTGTAGGATAAATAGAGATACAGATCTCATTTCCAAAGCTCAACACTCTATTTGGATTTGCTTTCAATAAAATATCTATGAAGTGTCTTCAGCAAGATCCCTACTTAATGGGATTTAGTTGTTAAGCTTAATTCATATCAGATTTACTAAATGAGAGATCACTGTCAACTTATTGTTAATTGAATTCAATAAAATCAAGGTTTCTATAATTAATGTAACTACTTAATCTTTTAGCTCCATGAATGAATATAATTTTCTGAGCATAGGTTTCTTCTCGTTCAATGAATTAGTAACATCTCGAGGAAAATAAATGTATTGTGAGTTCTTTTACTAATAACTCTTAATATCAAATTAAGTAAATCCAAATATTTAAAACACTACCTAATGAAAAAAGCAAAACATTAAGCTAAAAATGCTATTATGTTTTGAGTATCAGCCAAAATCCAGTGCAGTAATAATTGAGAAGTGGCTTACTGTAGTGGCTGAGTGACTTTTCCCGAACTGAAGCAAACAAACATCTTTCCAGTCCATAAAAAGCGGCTCAAGAGAGCTGAGAGCCCGCACCTCTGTGTTGGAGACTGTGGAGTCCCACACCGTCAGTTTGGGACTACTTTCAGGCACGTGGGCAGCACGCGGGTAGTGGAAGCGGACGCTGTGGAAATCCCGCTTTACCTTGGCTTCCTATAGATGCCTTATCCCTGGAACTTAATCCCCTAGACCCTTCCTACTCCTAGTCCTCTGAGGAGACTCCTCTCCTCCAGCTATCTTTACTGCTAATATAACCTGGAGAGGAGCCTTGTGACTCATGTAGCTTTGGTCCGGCTCCTGAGCCTCCTCTTTCACTGATGCTTCTGAGTCCCCCCTCCTCCCTCCAGAAGGGAAAGTTCCAATTCTGAGGATGAACTGTAGGCAGAACAAAATGTGGCTGCAGTGCCAGCCCTTGCTTCTGACTCCCTTGATGCCAACTGCATTTCTGGGCCTTGTTTGTATACATCAGCTGAGAGTATTGGGCGAGAAACAAAGATTAAAGTTCCTCTTAGCGTTAATTCTCTGAGCCTGTTTACTGTAACAATGTCAGAAAAATTTTCCTTAGTTTTATTTGGAGGATTAAATGTTCACTAGAGTTGATAGAGCAGTCAAATGAACACGCTAGGAGCTGTCAAGCAATCCCTACACCCACTACTTTGTGACTAGTCATGCCCGCCTGCGCTTGGACTTACTCACTGCCCTAATTATCTTAAACAAATTCTACACATTGGGTTCTTGTTAATAGCATGACCGCTCCGCCATATTTGTGACTAGCTCCTCCAGGTCCTGGAAACCGTAATTACTAAGTCATCAGCCAGATCCCATATGCATATGCAGTGTTTTGTCCCAGTGGTGATTTTTTGTAAAACTATGGTAACTATGACAACTGGAATGTGGACCCTGATACAGTACACCATTCTTACCCAAATGCGCAGTTTTACTGGACCGTGTGTGTGTGTGTGTGTGTGTGTGTGTGTGTGTGTGTGTGTGTGTGTGTGTATGTTAGTGCAGGGGCTATGCAATGTTCTCGTATGTATGAGTGCGTGTAGCTGCCAGTGAGAACAGCGATTGGCTGGAAGCTTTTAATGGGCTCTCCACAAGGCCTGTTTGTTCCTTGTCCCTTATTTCTTAAACTTTGTGGGACCAGAAATGTGTCTTACCCCCAACACATTCTTGAGTTCTTAATTTGAATGAGGCTGCAGGATATTCTTTTAAAAATTTTCCTTTCTCTGGTAAGGCTGTCTCAGATAATGCATCACTATGGTTTTCTGCAGCCATTAAGAGCTCATTTCCTTAGACTCAGAATGTTTCTGAAAAATTGCTCAGTGATGGAGCCGGAGAGGTGGCTCTGTGGGCACAGACACTTACTTTACAAGTGCAAGGATCCAAACTCCATCACACACAAACGCAGGCATGTGGCTACTTGTAAACTTAGCATTTGGGGATAGATGCAGGCAGGCCCACACATTCACTGACAACTCAGGGTTATCGAGACCCTGTCTCAAGATAATAAGGTGGATGGCAATAGAGGAAGACACTTGTCCTACACATATAACGTGTGTGTGTGCGCTCATCTACCTGTATATTGATTGGTTTATTCTTTTGTGAAGTGTTTGATATTTAGTTTGCTTGCATTTTTTGTAGAATTAATCTTCGTGTATTAGAATATACTCTTTTTATATTAGAAATAGTAACTTAGAGATAAATATGTATGTCTACAACCTAGAAAAATATGTCACATACACACACACACACACACACACACACACACACACTAACTAAAAGGTATAGTCTGAGATGATAAATAACTAAAGATTATAAACATACAGATACCTGCACACTCTTAAATTATAGTCATGGAAATACTTCAAGTCAAAGAGAAAAGGATGCACTAAAGGATTCTGGGAGCTTGTCACGGAGACGCATGCTCATAGTCTTCCTGCTTAGGAAGCAGAGACAGTGGGATCATGAGTTAGAGTCTAGTCTGGGCTGTATTGCCAGTGTCTGTCTCAAAAAAAAATCTTGAAATATAGGCAAAATGTTAAGTTTAGATAATTAACTATCTAATGTTAATTTAACAACTTTCATCTTTATAGAAAATTAATATATTTATGATTACTGAACATAAGTTGGGTTATGTAAGAGGCTTTCCATTGAAGGTATGGGACTCAAAAGCTGCACACACAAAATGTGCAGATTTGACTGTATATTAAAAAGCTTTGTAAAAAAAAAAAAAGCTTTGTAATAAGGACTAATAAATAGTTTGCAAGAAAACTGTGTGAAAACATATATATATATGTATATATATATCTCACACATTTTTCTAGGTTGTAGACATACATATTTATCGCTAAGTTATTATTTCTAATATACAAAAAGTATATTCTAATACCTGAAGAGTAATTCTACAAAAAATCCAAGCAAGCTAAATATCAAACACTTCATGAAAGAATAAAGCAATCGACATACAGGTAGACGTTTGCCTTTGCGAAGACTAAAGAAAGGCAGAAATTCAAGCAAAAACTGCAATTCAAGAACTCATCAAACGGCCACAATGAAAGCTCAGTAGTAATTAGACACGGAAGAGGGGGACTCACGGAACACTCCACCATGGTGTCCTGTCAGAGCCACACAACTGTGGACTGAAACTAGGGGTCAAATAACTGCAAATAACTTCTTCCCTCTTGTAAGATGGTTTTCTTCAGCTATGCTGTCCTGTTGGAAAGTCGACTGATACACCGAGTCATTAAAAAATTAGTAGATGAGCAGGGAGAGTGTCACATGCAGTTCTTCTTTCCTTCAGTTTGTAACCATGTCGACCAAGCAAGGGCACCCTCCCTCTCTTTCCCAGAGCTGTTGGCACACCCATATGTACCTCTTCTCTGTCCTCTGCACCCTCTGCCCTGAACCATGTTCTGATATGGTGCGGCCCTTCAGATTCTCATTTACAAATGGTCTGCAGTCTTCATGCCTTCCCATATACCATTGCAGAACTACCTCATAGCTGGCATTTTTTAAAAACATGTCTTTATTGTTACATATTCTAGGTTGATTATGTAATATTTCTCCTGCAATGAAGATCCTAGCTTCTGTGTCCTCATACTCTCGTTTTCCTGTGGTTCAGATTTCCAACAGTGAAACCACTAACTGTATCAGCGAGTAGA
This sequence comes from Rattus norvegicus, assembly GCF_021556685.1. Classification (NCBI taxonomy): domain Eukaryota; kingdom Metazoa; phylum Chordata; class Mammalia; order Rodentia; family Muridae; genus Rattus; species Rattus norvegicus. Next base: position 23,929,217 of record NC_141535.1, on the reverse strand, counting down.
TATATTTTTAAATTGAAGATATACTGACAAACTGTCCTCGACAGAAAGCTGTATCAAGTTATATCCCCAACAAACATGGTTGAACGCCTACCTCTTTTAAGGGTTCTACTAAAGAGTACCATCTATGACAACCAAACCTTTAACGCATGACCCTGTGAGGACACTTAAGATCCAACTCATGACAGGTTGCAATTCTTTTATTATGTTGAGAAACAAAAGAAATTATAAATGTGAAATAACCCAGTTGTGAACCAAAAAGGAAGAACTTGGTTAAAAATTTATTGCAACAGATCTCTAGACCTGCGGCTAAAATTAAATAAACAGAAAAAGAATGCCTCTCTTTTGTTGTTGCGTTAATTGTATCTGGAGTATTTAGTTGAATGATTTCTCGCTGATTATTTAATTCCTTGTATTTAATTGATATGTTTACAGATGTTGGGTGACAACCGTTGTATAAATACCTCCCATTGTGACTTGTCTACTGTAGTGTCTCCTAGGGAGCTGACTGTGAGCAGGGAGTTAGGGAAGGAGAAACAGATCCAGAGAGCAGCTCCCTCCCGCCTTATCTCCACAGGCAACCGGATTTCATATTGATAAAGTTCACCATCTCTTCTCTAGTTCTTTCTGACTGTTCGTGGCTGCTGTTGCTGTTTTGACGAGAAGCTGAAATGAGCCAAGCCCACTTGCTTCATTCTTCCTACTAATTTAATTTAATTTCAAAGGAGAAATTCTCCAGCACAAATAAGTAAGTGCACACGGATGGACCCGGCAACCCTGACTCAACATGCCCTATCAGTTGCTTCTAAATGTAAAGACACATCCTTCAGAGTTGCCCATGCACGATACGAAAGAACTAGTCAGTGAAGAAGGAGTACTTGGGAAGTGGAATGACTGTTGCCATCTCTGCTCACACAGCCTTGTTTAACTGTAGTATGCTGATGACCACACCCTAAGTCAACATTTATTGTTAAGCTGTACCAAAGATACACAAGATAACAAAATCGGAATTACTTGGGATCCGAAATACACCTAGCAAACTCAGACTCTTGCCAAATAACTTATTCCGGATGGAACTGGGTATTGTTCATTGTAATGAGTCATCTTTGGGCAAGTGCAATAGAACCTATAGGGGCATTCCATGGCCTGTGTTCAGTTGTTAGGACGGATTTTAGTTTTCACAGCTCTTGTTGCTAAAAATCGCACAGTGGAAGCTTCAGAGTTCTGCTGTAGAAGTTCTCGGTGCTGCCCCCACCTGTGCCCCACCCCACTCCCCAGCCCCCTTCTTGTTTCTCTACTGAGAGCTGCTTTGTTCCCCCAAACAATCTGGAATTACTTAATGATGCTAATGTTTTCTGGTTTTACTGTTTACCTAGGACTCAAATGTTAAGTGTTTGTGTGGGTAACTCCCTTTTTCTTACCCCCTAGCCTTGAATTTACTTAACTGTTCTCTCAGCAGGGAGAAGCGCTTATCTCTCCCTCTCTGCCTTTGCACTCGGGTGTTGTTGTTGTTGTTGTTGTTGTTGTTTGTTGTTTTATTGTTGTTTTAATTGACAAACGTGGGTTGGCTTAGTCTCTGCTTTTTTGTCCCCTCAGGAGAACTTGGAGCTACCAGTGGATGATTCTGAAGCCGTGGGGCCTGCGGCGGCGGCAGTGATTAGACAGGAGTATCATGTCTTATACTCCTGTAGCTACCAAGTGCCCGTTCTGTACTTTAGGGCAAGCTTTTTAGGTAAGACCATGTCTAATACAGAAAGCGAATTTATAAAATTTACATATAAGACAGGGAGCCCATTTGGAAAATCGTTCCCGAGGGAGGAAGAAAATAGAGGTAAAAATAAAAAGCTGTGAGTGAGGTAAGGTTTTACCAGTAAGACTTCTCATGCTTCAGAAAGAACAGACTTCACAGTGAATGATATCATCCCAGCCTTAAATCTGATCTTCGCATTTCTGGCCTCTTGCCTGAAGGTGACTAAGCCACCTGGCCGTTCTTGACTTTAAACAAGTAGGAACAACTTAAAGCTGCAATGTTTATTTACTTCTCACTTTTGCAGTAAAGATGTCTTTCTGTCTCAAGCAATGCCATTAACTCAAAAGTTCCTGGGCTTCTTTCACCAAGAGCTTATGGTTATTTCAAGAGCTGTTTATTGGTTGGCGTAAAGCATACTTAAGACTAGCAGTAACACCTCCGTTAGCCATCTTCACATCTCAAATGCCTCAGTGTCTCGCTGTGCTGTTATTTAACTCATTCTCCTGCCAAGAAGGTGGACACCTTGTCTCCTTGGAGGCCTCTGCTAGTGAAGTTTATTTAGTGGCAGCCACATGGTGTCCTCACACTGCAGCTTGGGGAGATCAGGGAGGCCGCTGGCTAAATCAGGTCAGCTTCAGGGTACCTTGCACTCGGAGCTCCATCCAGCCCACCTCTTACCTTGTGTCTCTTTCTGTGCATGCCTTTCTCGGCAACACTGCCTTTGCAGACTACAAACTTCCGGATAGCTAAGCCATCTGAATTTCGCCAATGATATTTTATTTTTAATTAAAAAGTAGCTTAAGCTGCTTTGAGCGTGTGTTTGGTGGGTTTAATCACTCGCCGCTTTATATTGTTTAATGGTCTCCAGTTTTGCGGGGCTGGCAGTTTAACAAGCACTTACGATTTAAAACAAGAGCAAATTCTTAGAGACTCCCCGGTGAGAAGATTTTTAATCTGAGGTGCAGTTCCTAAGAACTGACAATTTCGGGTTAATTTTTAACCTGGGACTTGAGGACTGAGGACACCAATAGTTTACTAACTCTCGAACTCTTGCTGCAGACTCATCCATATGATTATTACTAACCTTTAAACATTTGCTTTATTGTAATTATATTTGATTTGGAGTCCAGAGGTTAAAAAGGATTTCTTGCCTGCACGCTGTCCTCTCTACTAAAAGTGGGGGGTGGGTGGGGGAATGCTTTCCTGGATTCTAGTTAGCAGTCGCCCTACCTAGCATCATCTAGATTCAGAGATGAACCACGGCGGCAGGGAGAGGACACAGGACAGTAGTTCTGGTTCTTCAGTACTGTTCTCTCACATGATCAGTATTCACTGTAAGCAGTTAATCACCAGAGATGAGTTTCGAGAGACAAAACAAGCCCTTTAGCCTGTCAGCATCAGGGATGTGAGGTGTTTCAACATGGCTGCTTCTAGCTGGAAGTGGGTCTCGCCGAGGCTGGCTGATGAGCTCACGCTGGCTCTGCGCTCTGCACGTGCCAACAGCTCCCCTCACAGCACGGCACAGTGATTGTTCGTGCAAGTCCAATTATGCTATAATGACATTAGTGTGCTTCCTGCATGCATTTCTGCATAGCCATTTTAGTTCCTAAAACATACGTGCACAACTGGCACTCCTGGTTCTATTTTTAGAATTTTAAGACACCCTTCATTTGTGACTGATAAAGAAAACCAGAGGGGTCATTTGTTTTATGTGGAAATGTATTCCAAACCTCTTGTTCTGTCTTGTATAGAATTGGTTTCTTAGTTCCTTTTAGTCTAGAATTCATTTGGTATTTGTTTAGGCACATTAAAATATGGAATCATTTTTCATAAAGAATATTGAAATGTTTTCTCGTGGAGAAAAATGGAAAGTGGTTCTTCGCTAGATCATTCCTTGTACTTTTAAATTTTGCTTTTACCTAACTTAAACTCAGGGGCCTTCTAAGAATGCATTATTCTTCATTTATGAGTCATAATTTTGCACGTATTCCCCCTGGTCCAGTCCTTCTTTTGATGTCTGCTTAGCCTGGCTGCCCGTGTGTTACCAATCTAATGATGTGGAGAACGTATTCCTCACATCTTCCTCTTATTCCAGGCCCAGGTTTTTCTTTGTTTCCCTCTAAGAGAATCCGACCTAGAAACAGGATGGTTGTAAAATTTCTTGCCCAAGGGTCTTTTCTTTCTTTCCTCCCCCCTCCTTTTTTTTTTTTTTTTTTGGTTGTTGTTGCAAAATATAGTTCATTTGTCTGTGACAGAAGTTAGAGTTTCTTTTGCATCTGTTAGTAAAAATCAACTTCTCTGCTTAACTTTGGATTTTTCTCTCTACATTCATAATACATACACACATATACATATACTTATACACACACATACAAATAGGAAAAGTAAAGGAAGGGTTTGGTGGTTCCCATTGAAATTGACATTACCCCCCTTATCAACTGGTTGAGATTTCTTCTGAATCTGTTTTGTTTCTTGAAATGCAAATCCACCGTGCTTGGAGTTCCCTTTACTCCTGTACATGATTCAGTGTCTGCCAGGCCAGCTTCTGCCTGAGACTCAGCTGACATGCTGACTACCCTTGTTCCTCCCACGCCCTGTATCATATCCCAGCAGACCGTGTCATCACCTCACAACTGCAGCCTAATGACGCGTCTCTTTATTTGCCCCCTACCAGATGGTCCTCAAACGTATGAAGAGTAGTGAAGGATATTAGTGTTGATTACCTACGAAGTGAGAAGCATTGATTATGGATCTGTGTTCGGTAGCTGCATGGCATTTTAACACACACACCATGCTCACCGTGCTGATTTTTTTACTCACAGCGTCAACTGTAGGCAAGCATCAGCGGATGCTTATTGGATGAATCAATAGTGAAGAATATCTAAGCGTTTCTAAATAGAGACAAAAGACTCGAATATTGTAATACTGTTCTCACTGTTGGTACAGGTTATAAGAAGTGATGGTGTCCTTTCCAGGAGACCTAAGGTCCACACTATCTCCGTATCTTTACTGTTGAAGCAGTTGCTTCTCAGAGACTGTAGAAATAGTAAACTAAGGAAAATGGAACATCCTGAACAGCCAAAGCACGGATCTAGCCTAGCTGAACAGCTATCCTAGCTCTGTAAATATGGTTCTTTATTTGATTCTTGAAGGCAGATGGCCAAGTTCATGTAGCCTTTACCTTCGTGTCAATAAGACCCATAGAAACATGGTACCTCCTCTTTTATTTTCCCTATTACTGCTACTACTGCTGAGACAAGATCTCTGTCGTCTAAGCTGCCCTCAACCCCAGTTCTCCTTCTGCAGCCTCCCAAAAGCTTGCTTATAGATATGGTATGCACCACCATACCTGATCAGGAACTTGGTTCCCAAAATGATAGCCTAGACGGAAGAGAAGTGAATTCTTCTCAGGGCACTGGTTCTCTTAACTGCTTTTGCCATGGCTGGTTTGGACAAGGCAAAGGTAGTTCTATTTATCATCAAGTTTCTGAGTGAGAGGTCGCCGCCCTTTCCTTCGAGAGGCTGCAGATATAAAGCATAATGAGTCTGGTTTTGAGCAGTGCCTTGTGATTTGTGAGTCCATCCCCACAGAGCGTCTGTGTTATCCCATATGTGTCGATGCGTCTCCTTTTTCTACCGTGTACTTTTGTGGTGCTGGAGTTTGACCAAAGGCCTTGCGTGTGTTGCTTGTGTGCTCTCCCACTTAGCCCGCCCACTGCTTTTAAAGCCCTCTGCATCAGTTGTGTGTACCACGACAAAGATTCCCCTTCTCATCATTTTTATTGTTCCATGGACATTTATGTCCCATTTTTCCTTGATGAACTTGGCTGGGAGCAAATGGCAAATGTTGGAAACGTGGTTTAAAGAGTCTATTTATACCGAATGGCCTTGATCTCACCAGAGTCATGGATTTAAACACCTGTCCTGACACCTTAACTGGAGATTTTTATGTTTATTCTAGATTGAATTCTGACTTATTTCTTCCATTTCCCTTTTCTCTTTCCCTTTGTTCTTAATCTTTATTGAGAAATGGACCAAGTGGTTCTTCTCATTTTCAAATATTTAATTCTTTGGCTGACATATGCGTTCTTCTTGGGAACTGTTTTGACATATTTCCTTAATTAGTCAGAAGGGCCGCTTTAGAATAGGGACGGAAACATTTCTCCCATTCTGCAACTGAAGTCTGTCTTATTGGCCCAGAAAGCAAGGATATAGAACTTAAAATGCACCCCAGGTACTTCTGTGAAAGATTTGTTCAGTTGTTATGGGCTTAAAAGATGCTCCCAGAGAAGAGGAATGAAAGAAATAGCCAAACAACAGTTTGCTCTCAAAGGTGGGATAAAACAAAGCAAGGAAAAGGTTCAGATAAAGAACAACGAACCGTGTAATTCAAGTGCACAAGTCAGCAAGGTAAAGGAGGAGGAACATTTCTTGGGTCTGGAGCATGAGGAAGCCTTTGGTTTGAAGTACACAGAGTAGATTTAAAGGAAGAAGAAAGATGTGAGCCACAGGGAGTGGAGAAATAGAAGTCAAGGATTTGTAGTTCTATCTCAAGGACCTCAGGGACAGTGAGGGGTATGTGCCCAGCTCTGGGGACAGAGTAGAGAAGGCATGCTTGGCTATCAGTACAGAGCAGTGTGGTTTAGGGGTGTCCCCTTAAGAGAAGCATGGAAGAAATGGTTGAAAAGATAAATGTGGGTCAGATTATTGATGAGGTAATGGGTAGGAAGGAGTTGAGACATAACAAAATGAGAAAATGAACTGAATTGCATTTCCTAGAAATCATGGAACAAAAAGACAGATGAGTAAGTGAGGCTGAGAGCAAAGTGACAGACAGGGATGTGACACTTCGGTTGTTGTCAGCATTATGAAAATCTTAAAATAGTGACCGTCTATAAACGATGAGCTGGAAAGAATGTATTTTGTATTTCCAGGATAAAAATCCTCCCGTTGAATAGGAGTTATTTAGTAGAGAAAAAAAAAATGGATGAGTCTCAAGCAGAAACGATTTCAGTTAATTATCACAATAAGCAGAAAATGGAAAATAAATTGACAGATAATTTAACTTAGAATCTCATCTGATTGTAACAACCTTTAGGAAAGCTCATTAATTTGTACTGTATGTAAGCAGGAGCAAGTCTAGCAAAAGTCCCATCAGCAAACTAGAACATGAATTTGGTGAATCAAAAAGAGTCTAGGGATTGAAATTGGATGTGAGGAGAAAACGGTGAATGCTATGAAAAATAATGAAAATGTGAGTTAGCTAATACAAAGATGGACAAACTGAAAAGTCAAAATTATAGAGAAAAGTTAGCAAGAATGAAGGAATGGGGCTGACAGATGGCTCAGCGGTTAAGAGCACTGACTGTTCTTCCCGAGGTCCTGAGTTCAAATCCCAGCAACCACAAGGTGGCTCACAACTATCTATAATGGGATCTGATGCCCTCTTCTGGTGTGTCTGAAGACAGCTACAGTGCACTCACATACAATAAATAAATAAATATTTTTTAAAAAAAGAATGAAGGAATGTTGAGCCTTGTACATATTTACAGTCCTCTGAGGACTTAGGGGACGGTAGGGCATGTTATAGAACATGATAGTAATAGAAAGAAAAACCCCCAAGTTTATTAATTACACACACCAAGGGGAAAGCGATATGGCAGAGTTAACTGAGCCACTTGGAATAGCGCCTAAGACCACGCATGCGTCATACTGCGTGGAAGGGGCTGCTCAGGGAGGAGCCCACATTCTCACCTGTGAGCGGCTGCATTATAGCTTCTGGGGCATGTGAGTATCTGTTCTTCCCAGTAGAGGAAATCCTCTTCTACTCCACACCAAAACGAAACAACCACCAGCAGCAGCAGCAGCAGTGGCACTGTGAAATGTTTATAAAAGCACCGGAATCCAAAGCCTCGCATCGCACCGTGGTACATGGTTGCAACCCCAGGGCTGGACTTGGAAAGGGAGGCAAAAGGATCAGAGTTTAAGTCCAGCCTCAGCTCCTTGGCCTATTTTTCTATTATTAGACAGATCATTTAAAAACAAAATGGGTCTGCTAGGCTACAAAGATGGCTCGATACTTAAGGATCTGACTTGGTTTCCTAGTACCTACACGTTGGCTCACAACTGTTTGTAGCTACAGTTCCAGGGAATCCAATGCCCTCCTCTTCTTGCCTTTTGGATGCCGGTCCCACACATAGTAGGTATACATACATACATGCAAGCAAACAGTCATACATAGAAACTGAAAGTAAATATTTTCAACAGTTCAGATTTATGAAGACAGTCACTAAAGCCCTTTAAACATGCTCTATCAGTAAGAAGAAAATAATGGGAAATGACCAGGAAAAGCAGAATAGGACTTGGAAATGGATGACAGAACCAAGGGAAGATAGTGGGGGCCCAGTAGTGATTGCAAAGTGAAGCCCTTTGGCTTCAGTGGTGAGGAGAGATTGGCCTTCCACTTGGTTCATAATTTTGGAAATATGCTTGTATACTGAGGATTCAGACATCTACTATATCTGCCTATATGGATTCCCATAAGATGTTTTATGTAAATGCAAAGCATTTATTCAGAGAATTTTAAAACTATGATCATTGCCCTTGTCTTTAGTAAGAACTGGGCCTATTTCCCTAGAAGTAATGCTGAACTCTGTCCTCATCTATCCTCAGCTCTGAAATATTGGCCATAATGTGGTATGAAGATGTTTTTAGAATATAGAGATGGATAAAGGAAACCAGAAATGAATGATGTCCTTGGGGGAGCTAACAGCCCAAAGAAAATAAATCAGGCTGAAATCCACTGGTGGGAAGTAGAGTATGCTCAGGGCCACAAGAGGGGAAACGTGATGCCAACATGGACGGTGATGGGGTGACTTGGACCAAGGTGATCACAAAGCCTTGGGAGGGCATGGAGTTCACAGACACTGTGGTGGGGGAGGGGAGGGCAGCTCTAGTAAGATGAAGGCTTCAGGTACCCCGAGTTGAGCCAGTATTGGTCAAGACCACTAGTGGCAGCAGCAGCAGCACAAACACAGCTTATAGAGAGTTGCTGTGCTTGGGTGCACACAGTGTGGCGGCAGAAAATGCAAGCTCTGGAGTCTCGCTTCTTTTTTTTTTTTTTTTTTTTTTTTTTTTTTTTCTTTTTTTTTTTTTCTTTTTTTTTTTTTCCCCAGAGCTGGGGACCGAACCCAGGGCCTTCCGCTTGCTAGGCAAGCGCTCTACCACTGAGCTAAATCCCCAACCCCCGAGACCCGCTTCTTATTTGCTCCTTTCTGCGAACTTGGGGAAGGTGTGGGCCTCTGTCCTTTGTCACGTGAAAGCAAAAGTTAGACCATGCCAATGTCATTGCATAGGTTTTTGAGGATTCTCAACATTTCCTGAGCCTGGATTTGGCACCGTATGTCATGTCAGTCGTGCTATGTGTCCTGGTCCTCACAAGACAGAAGGAAGACAGAATGTCTTACTAATCTTCACGCGCAGTGTTAAAACAGTGCTTTCAGGGATCCCGATGACTCATTAAGGGTGCGTGGAAACCGCAGACTCAAACTCCATACCTGTTCTCATTTCTCAGTGTTACCACTCCAGTGATTGACAGAAAATGCAAAACCATGAAATAAACGAATTAATTGGCGGTACAGGTGGATGAAGTTGCCATGAGCTGTGTTTTTATGCTTTTTACATAGATGTCTTCGATTAATAAAGATACTAAGTATTAAGTGTTTATAGGAATAAGTGAAAAATGACAGAATTTGCTAGCTAAAGTAGCTGATGTGACCATACATGAACAATTACACTCATTCCATAGCACAGTGTAATTTTCTCACTGAAGCAAAAATGAATTTTCTCCGTTGGTGGAGCGTTGTCTGCCTCCCTGTGGAGTACAACATGAATTTTTATGCCCTTCAAAGCTCCGTGGAAGGCCAGTCTGCTGAACAATGGCATATCTCGTTATGAAAAATCCACTCTGGTTTCTTCTTTATTTCTAATGACCACATCTAGGATGTTTCTGTTAAACTTACTGTGCATAATTTATATTCTTTCTAATCACTTTTAGGAGTTATCTTTTTATTCTTTATTTTTTATTTTTTACTCTGTGGCTTTTTATAGTGTGTGGCTCATACTAGAGTTAGATGGTGCTAGGGAAATATCTCAGGGTATTATTGGACTCACAAAAACTACTACTATTAAGGAACTTAATTTAGGAAGCTGCACATTTTGAGCAATATATAGTTTACTTGACATGTAGGTTATTATTCATTCGAGAGATTTTATGTGAAAATGTCAAGTGATGCTGGACATTACAAAAGATTGCACTTTTTTAATTATTCCAAATTTTTTGTCCAATGTCTCTTGTTCCTTTTCTACTGCTTTAGCATATATGTGTGTTATCAGCCCAGCTAATACCAGCACGCAGTGGTCACTCAGTAAATACTTAGTAAATAAATGACCTCTATTATAGTGTTTATAGGTTTCTTCTGAAGTTACTTTGGCTTCTATTTCGGCTTTTCAGGTTTTTAGAAATTTTACTCCACCTCCCCCTTGATGTATTTATTGTGATTTCTAGACATAAAAAAATCACCGAGTATTTCATATCTGGTGAGAAGTGGTACACAATGTATCTTCTTAACATGGCTTGAAGTTCTTGACTGGAAATCCTTTGACCTGAGTACATTGACACAAAATAATATGTTTAATACACTTAGCCAAGGGCTTACTTACAGTCACATTTTTAAGTTAAAATGCTGCTTTTTAGTTTTCAGGAACATCTATCCGTGCACCAGATACTTTGCTTACATATTGCTTAAGCTCTGTTGGTATGGTGAGATTCTTAACATAGTTGGTTGTCTCGGTTCAGTGGTTCAATGGAATTTCTAAAAACTACAGTTCAATTTGAAATAATTAGAATCAGAATCATATTTGAATACCTGTCATGTGCCCACAGTGTATGCTAAGGTTTGAAGGACTGCTGATTTGGTCATTGTTGACCAAATTGTATGAAAGGCAACAAAATCCAATTCTAGTGTGTCTTCGATCATGACGGGATAAGCTATGGCTAGGCAGATCAGCCCTAAAGACTTAAGGGAGAGAACACATATCTTATGTAGATCATATTGTCAAAAGATGAAGTTGTTATGTCCCTGTACTTTTTAGAGAGTGGGCAATAAGCAGAAGCTGGAGACATTCACAAAATTTCAGAGGAAAATCAAAGTATAGGCTTGATTCCCCACCCCCCCGTCCTTTTTATTACAAATTGGCAGATGGTTACTCATTAAAGAGGAATTTAGTTTGTGTCAATAAAATCATTTGTGGCCCAACATGAAAAAAAAGATGAATACCTTTAAAATTATTATTTTTACGATCTAAGTATGGATTCAGCAAGAGTAAGATGTCTTAATAGATAAAGAAAGGTGTTTGCTGTTCAGTCTGAGTTTGACTCCCACAGCCTACATGGTTAAGGGAGAGAGCTGACTCAGTAAGTTATCCTCTGGCCTTTACCCCTACACACACCATGGTGTGTGCATAGTATGGCCTACACATGAACACACATACAGAATAATGAATAATTATGTAAGTGAACAAGTTAATAATAATGATAATTAATAATGATGATGATGATGATGATGATGATGGCATCATGGAGTCCAGAACTTGAAATGGAAAAAATTCTTATTTTAACAAAGTACCATTGTGACACAAAGTATTTGTTTTCCTTGTCTGGCTCTGAATGTGGTTCCAACGAACAATTCCACTGACAGCTCTTGTAGCATTACTTGAATCATTTAGCCTCCCTTAGTGACTATTTTGAAGAGAAGTGGTCTTTTAAATATTTAAGACCTGGCATGTTTGTTTAAAATGCTTAAATTCTAATCTTTATAGTCATATCAGGCCTGCTATGATCTAGCAGAGGATGCCAAGTAGGAGACATCCAGGGACGCTAAGAGGCTTTGCAGTGGCCCTTGAGAACTAGCCAAGTTACGCATGCACACACACACACACACACACACACACACACACACACACACACACACACACGGGAGGGGGGTAGGGAGAGGGAGAGAGAGATAAAGAGAATGTGCACAAAAGGGCAGTTTTATTTGTTTTTGCAATTTTGTTTGTTTATAATGTTTATATGTGTGTGCGTGTTCATGTGTGGGTACACATGCCTGTGTGCATGAGCATATTCACATGTGGGTGCATACAAGCCTCTTTGTGTGTGTGTGTGTGTGTGTGTGTGTCCGCGCGCGCGCACGCGCTCATATGTGTGGGTATACAAGCTTGTGTGTGTGTGTGTTCATGTGTGTGGGGACACGTATGTGAATGCCATAGGTTGATGTTGCTTGTCAGCTCTCACTGAACCCAGAGCTCATCAAGTGCAATCTCACTGGCCAGTTTGCTCCAGAGAAAAGAAAAACACAGGGCACATACAAATTTGTATATGAGTCATTATTCATAGTAGCCAATAAATGGAAAAGAAAAATACCAAATGCCCATCAAGTGGTGAGTGGATAAGCACAATGTGCCTTGTAATCAATAAATACAACTTGGCTGTAAAAAAAAGAATGAGAGGCCAGTACATGCTATGACATGGAAAACTTATAAAACAGTTCACAAAAGAGCCAGCTGGTCACATACGTGTATGTTTAACAGTGGTTTTCTAGAGGCAGGCAGGTTAGGGGATGCGAGGAACAGCTGATAAGTTGGTGGTTCCGAGTATTGCAAACCCGAGGTGATGCTCACAGAACCCTGAGATTACTGTTGATTTTAAACAGGAGAGTTGGATGTATGTGAATTTCACCTTCGTAAATCTGTCTTTTATGTCTTCTGTGACCCCCACAGGAGCTAAGAGATCGCTCAACCTGTTACTTCTCAGGTCTGCCAGGGCTTCCCTCTCCCCTGTCCCCAGAACCTTCTCCCCTTCTGCCAGGCATCACACTAGCTCACCTGCTCAGAAAGGTCTGACCCCGCCTGTCAGCTGTCCCCCTGCAGCCTCCTTTGTCTTTCTGCCACAGTATACATCACCTCTTAACGTCCCATATGATTTTCTTTATGGACCGTCACGTTCTTGCTCTCTGGCTGTAGTATGACTTCCACGAAAACATCACTTGGCCAGCTGATGTATCACAAAAGCTGGGGATATAGTAGGTGCCACATAATATAAATATCTATTTCTAAAATTAACCTCTTATCTTATTACCCCAAGGAGAAAATTAAGGGGTGAGATACTAGTTCTTCTGTGTTGAATTAAAAGTTATTTTTCATTTTGACTTAGTAATTCCATTCTAGGAAATTTATCAAAAGAAAATAATTGAAAAGAAGAAAAATTGGTGTGGCCTCCTTGGGACTCCTTTGTGTCAGGTACTGTTTCAAAGCTTGTGAGGTTTTAAATGACCAACAGCAATGTGACACTTAAGTAAATATGAGTTACAGTGTAGCATGAGTACAGCATCAGGTAAACAGTCAAGGTGCAAAGATGGCTTTTACTTAGCATGGGAAACATTTATACTGAGTATGAAAAGTATAGAAACTCTGACTTCTACTATGGAGTTAAGACCTCTTTACTGATGACTTACAGTGTCAGACCCTGGCTCAGATGACAGGGTCCATTCAGGAATAAGAATGACCAAGCTCAATCAGAGAAAGAACTGGAAGAGCTTGAAGGGGCTCGAGACCCCTTATGAACAACAATGCCAAGCAACCAGAGCTTCCAGGGACTAAGCCACTACCTAAAGACTGTACATGGACTGACCCTGGACTCTGACCTCATAGGTAGCAATGAATATCCTAGTAAGAGCACCAGTGGAAGTGGAAGCCCTGGGTCCTGCTAAGACTGAACCCCCAGTGAACGTGATTGTTGGGGGGAGGGCAGCAATGGGGGTAGGATGGGGAGGGGAACACCCATAAAGAAGGGGAGGGGGAGGGATTAGGGGGATGTTTGCCTGGAAACCGGGAAAGGGAATAACACTCGAAATGTAAATAAGAAATACTCAAGTTAATAAAAAAAAAAAAAAAAAAAGAATGACCAAGCTCCACATCTATAGATCTCCACGGTTGGGAAAGGCAGGAAATGAAGAGGTGCGTAAGCGGGTAACCTCAGAGATGTTTATTATGAGAAAAGCCAGGGAGAGCAAAGGGCTCGCTGGTTGCTATGAATGTGATGTGTGGATTCACTGCCTTCAGTAAGACCTTGTTCCTAGGGAAGAAAGACAGTGGTGCAGATAGGCCAGTTGGACGGGGCTGCAGTGCCTCTATGCTTGGATTTTACCCTGTGAGGAGAAGAACAGTAGAGTGTATAGTTCGACACAAAATACATATAGTTCTATAATAGAGGTTTATAGGAGTGGACACCCAGCACTAGAGCTTGCAGGACTAACAAAGGCCATTGTGGAAGTTTGAACTTAAATCCCTGAGTAACATAAATGGAAGAGCAAGCATGTACTGTAGAAAAATTTAGAATGTTGGGACAAACCATAGTTTTTATTGTGAGATTGATGGCTGAGAAAGAGACCGCTATGGAATGACTGTTGGGTTTCTGGTCTTTCCTCACTACGTGAGAAATAGAGAAAACACATGGTAATGTATCAGTGTTGGGGGGTTGTCTTCTGAGGTTAGAGCCTTGGGCCTCATACGTGCTAAGCATGTGCTATACTGGTGAAATACAGCCATGCTCTAATTTGTGAGTGAAATTAATATCAAGGATAGAGATAAACACATTGTTGCTAATCATTGGTTTCATGGAGCCTCAAAGAGCCTGAACATTAGGAACACAGTACCTACTACCTTTTTTAAAAGCTACAAAAGCTAAAACCATAGAAATTCTTTTATCTTTCTTTTTTGCTTTTATTGAAAATTCATACAACAAGTTCTCATTATGGTTTCTCTTCAACCATCCCCTTCCAGATCCTCCTACCTCCTGCTCATCCAACTCTATACCTTCTTTTTCTCTCTCTTCTGAAAACAGACAGGTTAAAAAAATTTAAAAAACACAAAAAGTACAAAAAACACACATACAAAACTAAACCTTGAAAACACAAAATTGAGAATCATAATATACAAGCAAAATATCAGTAAGGTAAAAGAGTGCCCAAACAGGGCTGGAGAGATGGCTCAGTGGTTAAGAGCACTGACTGCCCTTCTAGAGGTCCTGAGTTCAAATCCCAGCAACCACATGGTGGCTCACAACCATCTGTAATGAGATCTGATGCCCTCTTCTGATGTGTCTGAAGACAGCTATAGTGAACTTATATAGAATAAATAAATAAATCTTTTAAAAAAAGAATGCCCAAACAAAGAAATATGAGACAAGGGGAAAAGTCATAGAAACACTGTTGACCTCATTGTGTGTTGGCCATCCTGCTGGGTGTGGAGTCTTAAGTGCAATTTGAATCCCCAGTAAGGCACTATGGGAAGATATTAATTTTTTCTTTGCAAGCAGCTGTCAGTTGGAGATAGAGTCTTGGTATGGATGGGTGAGCATCTCCACTTCACCCTCTCACACTGAGAACCCATCTGGCTTAGACCTGTGCAGACGCTGTGCGTTGTGCTGTGATCTCTGAGTTCCTATGTGTACTCAGCCTGCTCTGTCTGGAAGACACTCTTTTCTTGGAGTCATCCATCCCTTCTGGCTTTAAAACCATACAAATCCTTACTCATTTTAACAATGTGCATTTTTGAGATGAGTACAATTGTACTCTTTTTATTTGTTTTGAGCTTGGTTTTAACTGTGGTTGGTTTTTTTTTTTGTTTGTTTGTTTGTTTGTTTTGTTTTGTTTAAGTCTACTATTGCCATTTAAACCCTGTATTCTAAAAAGTTCTCTTTTTTATTCTCCTGATTCAACGTGCTCTGAAAAAAGCACTGGCCCTCAATCCTAGTATCACATTTGATGGGAATCCTGGAACATTCCCTGACATTGTCGCTGGGCTGCTCATTATTAGTCTTGTAGAAACACTCCCAGCCTAGTAGGCAGGCTTTTGACGGTGGCAACAAGCAAATGATGCTTAGGTCATTGATTATTTTAAGGAGTAAAATTAAAATTATTATTTGCTAGCATATACTAAAGCTTAGCTTTCTTCTCTGTGTCTGAAAACTTTGGTGATAAGGAATACATTATCTATGTATCATATATATACATATATATAGTATTTTAATATGTGTATGTATTTTAGTACATACACATAACGCATTCACGGCATCACTGTCCTTGGAGGAAGCATGTCTTAAGAAGAGCCTTGGATTGTGAGTCCTGAAGCCAGCTTCTGATTCTGTCACTGGGGTGAGCTGACAGCGTCATCTTAGAGACTAACACCAGGGTGTTAGTCACCTTATCTCTAACACTAGTTGCCCTACTGTGCTCACCTTATTATTCTCCTACTAAGCCACTCTCATTTTGATATGTAAACATTATTTGAAAGCATGTTGCCTTTTGAAATTTGTTTACTGAGATTGGTCCGTGACGCTGCGGGACGTCGGATCTTATTTACCTCTTCAGAATCAACACACACGTGTTCTGAAGATGTATAGTGCTTATCTTCAGAGCAGAGTTTGGCCTACTCTGTAAATGTGTTCAGAAAACAATATAACACAGATATTGAAGGCAGCTTGTTTTCAACTTGTAGCTAAACATGACATTCAAATGTTAATTGGATGAATAAATCTTGTTCATTTTACAGACATGGAAATGTCAATGGAATAAAACTATTTATCACAAGATAATGGTCTCCTGCTGCCAGATAAATGCCAAGATGAAGATAGTTATTGAAAATGTATCAAAATATTTCAGTGCTATTTATTGAAAATAAAGGTTGAGGGAAAGTTCAGCTTTTTGGGTCAGACATGAGAAATGCCCTGCTTATGCCATTAGCACGTTACTGCATCAAAGGCATGGTGTGTGGCGAGGGAGCCTGGGACAGTCTGAGAAACAGCAGTGCAGATGTAGAGCTATTAGCTTTGAGAAGGACTGAGTGCAACATGGATCTGTTAGCTTTGAGAATTACTGAGTGCAACATGAATCCGTTAGCTTTCAGGACTGAGTGCAACATGGATCTATCTGTTAGGAAGTACTGAGTACAGCATGGATCCATTAGCTTTGAGACAGACTGAGTACAATATGGATCCATTAGCTTTGAGACAGACTGAGTACAATGTGGATCCATTAGCTTTGAGAAGGAATGAGTACAACATGGATCTGTTATGAAGGACTGAGTACAGCATGGATTCATTAGCTTTGAGAAGGACTGAGTACAACATGGATCTGTTAGGAAGGACTGAGTACAGTGTGGATCCATTCACTTTGAGAAGGATTGAGTACAGAATAGAGGCTGGGAGCTGCTGAGTAGTTACTGAGTGTTTTCTGTGTTCCTGACACAGTCCTGAGAAGGCTCGCTCATGTAAGGCTCATGGGAAGAAAATCCTGAAAGGATTATCCTACTGTGTGCACAGGAAAAGTAACTGAAATTCAAAAAGCAAAGATGTACAGAGGAAAGTAGCTGTGATGCACACAGAGAGCAACTGCCAGCCCATGTTTAAGCTCCAAGTAAACTCTAAGCCTCCTGTGTCCCCTCATACTACACTTCTTGTGCTCTCCAGTCTGGAAACCACAGCAATGTTTACTGTTTGCATACGAGTGTTTCCCTGGGCTATACTGCACTTCTTTGAGCCCAGTAATGCAATGTATGAGGTGAAATTGGATGCTTATCCAAGGAAAAGGCCTATGTGTTGTCTTGAGAACTTACTGCTGTGAGTGGACAGAGTAACACTAGATTCTTGCATTTTGACGCCCTTCCAGCAGTGCATTTTGAAAATCTTTATAACTATCTCTCTCTTCCTTTGTATTTGAACCCATCCACCTATTTTCCCTCTTATCTGGGTGCATTTGAAGTACCATGGTGGTCTTCATCAAACACTTTGAGTGGACACCAAGTGTAGAGAGAGAAGTAACAAAAAGGAGAGGATTTCTCACTTCATTTTCTTGCTATTCCCATCATGCAAGTGGCCTGGGTTCTCCAAGGCATTCATTCCACCTCCCACTTATCCCAACACTATATGCTAGTGTCCCCATCCTCTGTGCTCTCCAACACTAGGTTTCCTCTGGCACTGGCCACTTTCTATTTAGTATTTTAAGATATTAATATATTTGTCATAGTTTCCTCAGTGAATGGTAAACTACTTACTATAAGAAATTATGCTCACTTTCCTTTTCATCCCCTCAACGTTCAGTTGAATGATTTAAACATTATTGTCCATCAGCAGGAGACAGAAAATGTCTAGGTGTGGTCTCTGCCTCAAAGACAGAGAAATTACGAAGGCTCCAGCAGCATCTGCAGCAGACCTCTGGGAATCAGAGAGTCTGTCTCCTGGGCGTGCCCTTAGGCGTTAATCTGTTGTTTCTGTCTAAAGCATGTTCACCTTCTAGTTTATAAAAGTCCGAAAGGAGCTCTCTGCTCCCAAACCCCGTGGGAGAGAGACCTCACCGCCTGGTCAGGTGGGCACTCCTGAGGCTGCAGAGCGGAGGAGACCACCAACACTGCCCACCCCTGCCCACATCCCTGGCCCAAGAGGCAACTGTATAAGGCCTCTGGGTTCCCGTAGGGGAGGGCCCAGGAGCGGCAGGACCCCTGCGCCTGAGACACCGCCGGAACCTGAAGGAAACAGACCGGATACACAGTTCTCTGCACCCAGGTCCCGTGGGAGGGAGAGCTGAACCTTCAGAGAGGCGGACGCGCCTGGGAGACAAGAGGAGACTGCACTCTGTGCGCATCCAGACGCCAGAGGAGGACACCAGGCTCCATCTGGAGCCCTGGTGCACGGAGGCTCCTGGAAAGAGCGGTGCAGATCTTCCCGGTTGCTGCCGCCGCGGAGAGGACTTGGGCAGTGCCCCACGAGCAAGCTTGAACCTTGGAACCACAGGTGGGACCAACTCTTCCCCTGCAAGAAACCTGCCTGGTGAACTCAAGACACAGGCCCACAGGAACAGCTGAAGACCTGTAGAGAGGAAAAACTACACGCCCGAAAGCAGAACACTCTGTCCCCATAACTGGCTGAAAGAAAACAGGAAAACAGGTCTACAGCACTCCTGACACACAGGCTTATAGGACAGTCTAGCCACTGTCAGAAATAGCAGAACAAAGTAACACTAGAGATAATCTGATGGCGAGAGGCAAGCGCAGGAACCCAAGCAACAGAAACCAAGACTACATGGCATCATCGGAGCCCAATTCTCCCACCAAAATAAACATGGAATATCCAAACACACCAGAAAAGCAAGATCTAGTTTCAAAATCGTATTTGATCATGATGCTGGAGGACTTCAAGAAAGACGTGGAGAACTCCCTTAGAGAACAAGTAGAAGCCTACAGAGAGGAAACGCAAAAATGCCTGAAAGAATTCCAGGAAAACATAAATAAACAAGTAGAAACCCATAGAGAGGAGACACAAAAATCCCTGAAAGAATTCCAGGAAAACACAATCAAACAGTTGAAGGAATTAAAAATGGAAATAGAAGCAATCAAGAAAGAACACATGGAAACAACCCTGGACATAGAAAATCAAAAGAAAAGACAAGGAGCTGTAGATACAAGCTTCACCAACAGAATACAAGAGATGGAAGAGAGAATCTCGGGAGCAGAAGATTCCATAGAAATCATTGACTCAACTGTCAAAGATAATGTAAAGCAGAAAAAGCTACTGGTCCAAAACATACAGGAAATCCAGGACTCAATGAGAAGATCAAACCTAAGGATAATAGGTATAGAAGAGAGTGAAGACTCCCAGCTCAAAGGACCAGTAAATATCTTCAACAAAATAATAGAAGAAAACTTCCCTAACCTAAAAAAAGAGATACCCATAGGCATACAAGAAGCCTACAGAACTCCAAATAGATTGGACCAGAAAAGAAACACCTCCCGTCACATAATAGTCAAAACACCAAACGCACAAAATAAAGAAAGAATATTAAAAGCAGTAAGGGAAAAAGGTCAAGTAACATATAAAGGCAGACCTATCAGAATCACACCAGACTTTTCGCCAGAAACTACGAAGGCCAGAAGATCCTGGACAGATGTCATACAGACCCTAAGAGAACACAAATGCCAGCCCAGGTTACTGTATCCAGCAAAACTCTCAATTAACATAGATGGAGAAACCAAGATATTCCATGACAAAACCAAATTTACACAATATTTTTCTACAAATCCAGCACTACAAAGGATAATAAAGGGTAAAGCCCAACATAAGGAGGCAAGCTATACCCTAGAAGAAGCAAGAAACTAATCGTCTTGGCAACAAAACAAAGAGAAGAAAAGCACACAAACATAACCTCATATCCAAATATGAATATAACAGGAAGCAATAATCACTATTCCTTAATATCTCTCAACATCAATGGCCTCAACTCCCCAATAAAAAGACATAGATTAACAAACTGGATATGCAATGAGGACCCTGCATTCTGCTGCCTACAGGAAACACACCTCAGAGACAAAGACAGACACTACCTCAGAGTGAAAGGCTGGAAAACAACTTTCCAAGCAAAGGGTCAGAAGAAGCAAGCTGGAGTAGCCATTCTAATATCAAATAAAATCAATTTTCAATTAAAAGTCATCAAAAAAGATAAGGAAGGACACTTCATATTCATCAAAGGAAAAATCCACCAAGATGAACTCTCAATCCTCATCTTCGGTTGGTTTATATACAAGTGTGCAATTTCTAGGCTTGAAAGTAAAATGATGGTATCTGGTGCTGGATAGAGGAGCCTTATTTTTTATTATGGCAGCTTGCTATTTTTGTAACATGGTGATTTGGTTGAACACAATAAAGTACAGTAGTAACTGATCTCCCCTTCTTCCTGGATGAGTGAGGAGATGATTAAATGTTGATGTCAGCATCCTTGAGCATATTCAGATGAGCTTCTGCTTCTGTTGAAAAGGATGCTGTATTTGATTGTGGTCCGAAGCTTTGAAGCACTACTTGGCATCTCCTTCCTTGGAGGTCTCACTTTTTAAACATAACAGATTTGATAGCTTGTTGGTGAGGTGAGGTCCAGCTTGTCTCCACTAGGTCATCTTCATGTGAATCCGGTGGTTATACGGTTTTGTTCTAGGGATATTTCATTTTTTTAATAACGGTTTTAGCTGACATTCATGGAGAGAATGAATCCTTAGAACTGTGCCACTAGTGAAAGGAAATCCTGTCTAGAGTATGTTTCTTTACAAAGCTGTGTCACACCATCCTTTGGGCCCTCTGCTGGAAAAGTAGAATCAAGTCTCAAATAATGCCTTTTAAATTGTATCCTCTAGTATTATAGATGTACGACAGTACTGTATCATACCTCTGTGGATGTAAAATAGCTTGTACCTGCTTTATGATACGTAGTAGTGACCGTGCTTTATCAGAGCTGTTTTTAATGATGTTGCTCAGAATGTTTTCTTTCCAGATGATGATTGAGAAGCTCATTTAAAAAAAAATGGTGCCAGGTACCACAAGAGTAACAGAACTGTGCTGTTTTCTCGGGTTTTGTTTTTTTACTTTTTTTTTTTAATGGAGTGTGCTGGATGTCTCTACAGTTTTGTTCAGATGACTGCAGAACCTGGAAAAGCTGTTGCTGCTGTTGATGCATAACACACTGCTATTATTGGTCTTTTTATATAAATATAAATATATATATACAGATATATAATTTGAATTTTTGGAAACTTTAGCTGTGCTGTCAACTTTGGAAAAAAGTATCCCCGTTTACTGTGTTGAGTTGGCACTGTACAGAAATTAACAGCCATATTGGTCTAGAAATGTTGAACTTAAGTTTTTTCCATTTGTACAGGGGTAACACACTGTATTAAATATGTAAGGTCTTATCTACGTGGGTTTGATTACAAAAACTAATAAAGTATTCTCTAAATTTAAAAAAATAAAATAAAAAAAAATAAAAGTCCGAAAGGCAATAAATAGAAATCTTAGTTGCTATGTGAATACAAAGGAGAAAAGCTTAAATGTTTAATCTTCCCTCAGGAAGAAAATAGTAACTTACGCAGAAGTCTGATTCGTAAGTGTGTGTGTCAAGTGTGTACACCTGTAGAGATTTTCCCAGAAGTCAAAACACTCAGTGCTTTTAGAGCAGCAACAAGCACCATCCTGTCTCACAGATCACTAACGTAGCCTTGCATGTACTTTCACAGATGGGAGACCTTTAGCTCTGGAGGATATATGGGAAGGAGTCCATGAATGCTATAAGCCGCGGCTGCTCCAGGGACCGTGGGATACCATCACCCAGCAGGTCAGAGTCTTTCCCTCTTGCCGAATGTAGCTCCTTACCTCTGTTCACTCTGTCATCTAGTTCCCTCACCTCTGTTTCCATCCTGCACATTTTTAGCGACTTCAGTTCGATGACAGTGTCTTGTAGGACATCGTAGTTTACTCCCCCTATTATAAGCTTTCATAACACCCCATAATTTTCTTTCACGGAACTTATTATAATTTTGAATTATATATTTGAGTGCACTGTTTTTCAAAAAAAAAAATGAGCTCCCTTGTGGGCAGACAATGTCTGTTTTCCCTTTTCCTCTTCACGGTATGCCCAGCATACTGGGTATACTAGGTGCCAAACAAAAGTTTGCTTTATATGTAGAAACAGAATCTAAGTTGGCACATACATTAAGAAATAGGAGTTTCCAGCACCCAGAAAGGCAAGAAGATCTCAGTAAGTTTGAGGCCGGTCAGGGTTACATAGTGAGATCCTCCTGTGCTAGCATGAACACTTGTTGTGGGGCCCCCAGAGTTCTGTACCTCAGTGTTTCAGTGGAGACAGGCAGGTTCTACAGCTCTGAATCAATGAACTACACATGTATACAACATGCACACAGACAGAGCCAGAATGCTCAGAAATACCTTTGATAGAGAAAATAGTTGCTTTTAAGTGTCGAGGAAAATGATAATGGGTGTAGAAAGATCCTATGCAAACTGTATGGCTTTAATTTTCACATTCTTCTTGATGCAAGATCTCTCTGTATAGCCTGGCTGTCCTCATGAAGTAGGCACTTCTATAATTCTATAATCGTCTATAATTACTTCACAGTTTTACTTGTAGGTGCATTTGCAAAAGAAAATGCGAAGTCTTGATTAGTAATAGGTTTGCAATATGCGAAAGATGAAAATAGATCTACAAAATGGGACATAAAAAGCAAATTTGCAAAAGTATAGAAAACAGGCCTGTCAATCAGGCCATTATTGCTGCCTTACGAAAATGGAAGTTAATTATTTTGGAAATTTAAAAATACTCATCACTTTGCAAACCTCAAGAACATAAATATTTTTTTACGTCTATCAAAACTATTTCTCCAAGACACTGTTTAGCTTAATAACAGCTTCCTTTAAAAAGTGCCTTTATCAGCCATTAAACTATACCCTTATGTGGATTTCATTATAATAATGGCCGTTTACTTACCTGTCAATGAGAGTAGGTCTGTGATGTGGCTGCAGGGGACCATTTTGTAGATTTTTAACTGAGGACAAAATTTGTACTAAGTGCCTTTCACATTGCCCTCGGTTTATGCCTTTCCTTTGCACTGTTGTCCCCCGGACTAACCTGGGACTCCCCCTGAATCCATGGGCAGAGCTTTGCATCCCTAGATGCCCGATGCTCTCCTCTCTGCCCGCTTCCTCGGCCATGCCTTCTTCAGCCTCACTCATTCACCCCTCTCTGACTAGCCCTGGGCATGCTCACAGGGCACCACCTCTCCTGAGGGCTGTGGCTGCCACTCCCTGATGCCCTCCTGCTTTCTAAAATTCATCTTTCATTCCACTCTGTGCACCTCTGGCAAAACATGGCCCTTGGTTTCTCTAGCTCCTGTCACTGCTTTGAAACTCTTTCTAGCTTTCTCCCGTCTGTCTGGATAGTACTTACATACTCTTCCATTGAATCTTCCAGACGATATCAGCTAGCTCCCCTGCAACCTGGTTCTATAGACCTAGACCCACTACATGAGAGGCTACTGTGGTTAAAATAATTGTATACGTAAGCAAAATAGCCGTATAGGGCTCTGTGTATAAAAGCACTTACAACACAAGCTGGCAAACTGAGTTTGTTCCCTGGAACCCCTGAAAAGATGGAGAGAGCCCCCTTCTCCAAGTCGGCTGCTGATCGCCACATTCGTATCATGATGTGTGTGTCTGCACTCTCACACAAATAATAGTAACAAAAAATAGCCACAGAAGTTTCTTTTAGCAATGTCATCTTGTTTAACGAAAACTCATCTCTATTAATTTTAAGAATGTTGAAGTGAATGCTGTTTCAACTCTCAGTATTGTCAATGACCGCACAACTCCAGAAATGTATACCACTGAGTCAGAAGCCACAGGGCAGAGAAAAGGTTTGGTTTTAAGTATCATGGAAGATGGCAAGGGATATAGGAAGATCATATTCAAAATATGGGTGTCTTTAATTTTAGCAGGTTTTAAATACAAGGTCTCACTATGTAGTCCTGGCTAGCCTAGAACTCACTGTAGACCAGGCTTGCATCAAACTCACAGAGATCTTTTTACCTTTCCTCCTGAGTGCTGGGGTTTAAGGTGTGCCCCACCACTCCCAACTTGAACTACCTGCTCCTTCTTGATTATGCTTCTGATTCTGTTCCTAGATTTTGCCTTTTTCTCATTAATGGCTTTGTTATTAATCTCGGTGCCAAACCTAGTGGTACTTTCTGGTACTTGTATAATTTTGTGCTTTGATTCCACACGTCTCTGTTCTGTCTCATGACATAGGAATGGAATTTTGAATTCACAACTGGATTTGCTTTTGTTTCTTAAACCAGTGTTTCCTATAGAGTTCTTTCTATTTATGGAATATCTAAGATGTTTACTCAATATAACGAACTAGTCTGTACACTCCTTTAGAGAACTGTCTGTATTCAAATGTAAAGACACATGAATTCCCACTTTTCCCACTTGTCATAGTGTTGCCATGTTACACATCAAATCTGATTACAGTAAGCAGAGTGATTTCTAACATGGGGATCACTTAATAAATATTTTATATGCCCAACTATAAAATTTAGGTGGACTTTTGGAAATTCTTTTATGGGGCTTTTGACTGTGGGTAGTTTAAATAACTTCTCATAACACTTCAGTAAAATCTTCATTTAAGCTTTAGAGTCACTTAGCAAAGTCAGGACAGTGAGAAAACCTCATTTGTAGCCATGGGCACCATTTCGCATTTGAAAGTCATTATATGTAATTCTTTTGAAGATCTTGATTCTTAATCCCAGATTGGCTAACACATTGGTGTTTATCTTTTCCTTTGCTTGGGATCTTTGGGAGAATAGATCTGCATTTTTATAAGAGCTCATGCCTAGGAAAACAAGGTGTTTGCAATGGGATGGAGTGGGTGGGCACCATAAAACCCTAGAGGAGAATAAGCTGATCGAATATTGGTCGCACCAAATAGTAGTCCTCGTTTTGCAGAATTACGCTAAAGAATCATTAGCTTGCAGACTGAGCACTGTAATAATGCCCTGCCCTCCAGAGTGCCTTAGAAACAAAAGCAGCCTTTGCATAATATAAAACGCATGTCACTTCTTTCCCAGGCCTGACTGTGCTCATATAGTTTGTTGCTCTTCATCTTTAGTAATCACACTTCTGTTCTCTCAGCGTTTGTCCTGATGATGAGGGCTTGTTCATGTCAGACATGAACCGTCTCCTTTGAAGACAAGCCACTCATGAATCTCATACATCTGATTATGCTGATGGCTCACCTGCCTTTGTCCAACCCTGCAACCTAATGCAAAATTCCTAAAGAAAGTTAACCAGTACTTAGTGGTTCTCTCTCTCTCTCTCTCTCTCTCTCTCTCTCTCTCTCTCTCTCTCTCTCTCTCTGTGTGTGTGTGTGTGTGTGTGTGTGTGTGTGTGTGTGTGTGTGTACTGGAGCATGTGCACATGCAGTCTATACTCATATGTGAAACACACTCCATTTAATTGGGGTTTCTTACATGAAAATGCTTTGGACGGATTACTTGATCAAAGAGTGACTGTTACGGTGACCATCACTGAAGGTGGGCACTCTATGTTTCAGGGCAAAGGAGTCCTGTGATCTTAGCATAGGCTAAGGTCACAAGATTTTTTTTTTTTATTTTCAACCTTCTTTAATATACCCATTTCTAAAACACACATATTTTTCCAATGTTCTCTGACAAAGAAAAATGGCTTCTAAAATTATAAACAAAGTAGTGACATTTGTTTAGCTGTACACAGCTTCTATGCTTTGTTTCAACAAGTAGAACTTGTGGAAATGTATTCTGACTATGTCTATTACTGACACACTGAGGCAATGAAGTCTGAATGTGTCATGTTCATATAGATTTCTTTTTTTTTTTTAACTTGAGTAATTCTTATATACATTTTGAGTGTTATTCCCTTTCCCGGTTTCCGGGCAAACATCCCCCTCCCCCCTCCCCTTTCTTATCGGTGTTCCCCTCCCCATCCTCCCCCCATTGCTGCCCTCCCCCCAAGAATCTAGTTCACTGGGGGTTCAGTCTTAGCAGGACCCAGGGCTTCCCCTTCCACTGGTGCTCTTACTAGGATATTCATTGCTACCTATGAGGTCAGAGTCCAGGGTCAGTCCATGTATAGTCTTTAGGTAGTGGCTTAGTCCCTGGAAGCTCTGGTTGCTTGGCATTGTTGTTCATAAGGGGTCTCGAGCCCAAGAGAAAAAACCTTCAATTTTTACTTAAAGGTATTTTGTGTGTGGAGGTTTTTATTTCTTGTTTCCTTAAACCCTGTATTTAAGGATATTCAAAAGTATAGATGATAGTATATACACTTATAGACTCATGATGCTCTTGTTTCTTTATCCATTTAGTTAGTTACTCCTGGTTAAACCTAGGTTTCCCCAGTGTGATAATCAGATGTTCTAACCTTAGATAGAGCCCGGCCCCAGGTTGCTTTGTTCATATGTACTTTTTGGTATCTCATCCAGTTTGGAATTTTTTTTGACAC
This sequence comes from Rattus norvegicus, assembly GCF_021556685.1. Classification (NCBI taxonomy): domain Eukaryota; kingdom Metazoa; phylum Chordata; class Mammalia; order Rodentia; family Muridae; genus Rattus; species Rattus norvegicus. The sequence continues at coordinate 23,902,491 of NC_141535.1, read as the reverse complement.
AGATTTTAGACAATATTTTATCTCATCCATAAGTATTTGAGTAGGCATCTTTAAAACTAAGGGCTCTGCATAAGCATTTATAGCAGTGTTATTTATAATAGCCTCAAATGGAAACATGATGGGTGTCCTTCAGTGGGTGGTTGTTGAAACAGATTGTGTGTGCATTCTTACCCTGGAAAGCAATCAAAAGGAGCCAACTAATGACACACTCGACAACCTGGATGAATCACTACATAATGAAACCAAGTGCAAACAGTCTCCAAAGTTTACATAATGCTTCATTTGATTTCTATAACGTTTTTTCTCTTTTCCATTTATTTCTTTCTAAATTATATACTCTCTCATAATTTCACACACACACACACTCACACGAAATTTTTTTATTAATGTCACTCCCTCATTATCCTTTTTACCTTCACCTTCACCTTCGCATCGTCCTACCAATTCCTTCCTTTCAAGTACAGTTCATGAGGTGTGTGTGTGTGCACGCACGTGTGCATGTGTACATGAGCATGTGTAGCATATACACATACGTGAGACTCAGTCCATTTAATTGGGCTTGCTTACATGGAGGTGGTTTTGGAGAGATTGACCAAAGGCAGTCTACAGTGGTTACACAGCTGAGGAATGTGACCCCAACACACAAACCATTAACTCCCTCTGACTTGTTTGGGAGCCTCTCCTCTACCCTGTGGTAGAATTTTGCCCATGTATTATAGTGCTAACCACAGCAGCTCTGAACTCATCTATGTAACAGCCATATCATGTCCAGGACTACTTTACATCCTCTGGCTCTTAGATTCTTTCTGTGATGTTTATCTGGAGTCTTGGAGGGTTGATACAGTCATCCAGTTTAGTGTTTAGGGCTACGTACTTGATTCTTGCCTGTTTTCAACACATTGATTAGTTACGAGTCTCTGCATTAGCTGTTGCCCACTTGCAAAAAGAAACTTCTTTGACCAAGGCTGAACGCAGATTAATTTATAGGCATAAATGTAGACTTTGAAGGCAGTTTGATATGATGCCCAATACAATAGTAGTAGGTTACTCTCTAGGGCTTACGCCCTTCTCAGCTATGGCCTTTGGCCTTTGGTCAGGTTTACAGTACAGTATGAGTTCCTTCTGTCGAGTCGGCCTACCTGAATCTCAAACAGAAAACAGGTGCTCACCTTCTTAACTCCCATGCCTTTGTGGCCCTAGCAGGTGCGTCTTGCCTGAAAGTTGGTATTGTCACTCACAGGGTGCACAGCTGGATATGGCTACTGATGACTTTTCTCCCGGAAGTCTGCTTGACAGTACAAAGCCTAGCCAAGCAGTGAGGAACTTTCCAGTCCAGTTTCAGCCTTGATTTCTCTGTCTTGCAAGCAAAGACATCTTTGAGCAATAAAGTCTCTTTATGTAGTTCTGGTGCTCAGTCAAGAGGAAGGGCTGAGCTTTCAGACCCTCCAGGGCCTGCCCAACAGTGCATAGAGGTGACCCGCACCTGGCACTAGGGTTTTAATACCTTAGAACTTCTAGGAACAGCAACATCTAGCCAGACAGGATAGTCCTATTTCCTTAATTTATACTTTTAATTGGGTTACAAACTAGTGGGCTTCCTGATGACCTTTTTGAACCTCTTACCTTACCCTCTCCTTTGCCCCCCATTTCCCCCATGCTCTCCTCCTCCTGTCCTTAACCTTTCCATTCCCAGCATTCCCATCTCTACTTCACACCACGCATGTGCTCTCCTACCTCCCTTAAGGCACTCCCCATCCACTGGCCTCTTTGTACTTGGCTGGCTTCTATGGTACTCTAAGTTGAACACAAAAATTAAATTCAAAATTAGGTTTCCCATAAGGGAGAATGTGTAGCATTTGTGCCTGGGTCACCTCACTCAGTTATACTTTTTTATAGTTCCATACATTGCAAATTTCTGTTTTCAGTGCATGTAGCTAGGTTTCGCTTTGTTCACATACCAAGTCAGCTACCTGATCCCTAGACTGATCCTCTTTCCCAGCTGAACGGCTAGCACACTAATGAGCGTTGAGGGGCAAGCATCTCTATGGTGGGATACGGGGTCCTTCAATGGAGTGCAGGAGTGGTCCTTTCCCTGTGTGCCACGCTGGCTCACGCTGTAGCTGTTTTCTAACGTTCTGAGGAATCCCCAGGATGATTTCCTCAGGGGATGCGCCAGTTTACACTTCAACCAACAGTGAACGGAGATTTTTCTTTCTCTGTGTCTTCGCCAGCATTTGTTGTCTTTTGATCTCTTGATGGTACCCATTCTGGCTGGCGGGAGAAAGGAACACAGCGTAGTTTTTAATTTGTGTGGCCAGTGATAATTGACTGTGTTTTAAAATGTTCATGAACATTTATTTTTCCTCTGAGAACTCTGTTCAGGTCTATAACCTAATTTTTTTTTATTAAGCCAGTGTTTTTATGTTTTGCCTTTTGAGTTCTTTGTGTGTTTTAGATGCGTATGCATCCCTTTGATGCTGGGAAAGATGTTCTCCTACTGTGCAGTCTGACTCTTAATTTGACACTTTCCTTGGCATTTTAATTTCAGGAGGTGCCATTAGCTTACCCCCCTCCCCCTTTTTCCCTAGATCACTGTCTTAGTCAGGGTTCTCTCGAGTCACAGAACTTATGGGTAGTCTCTATATAGTAAGAGTTGATGACTTACAGCCTGTAGTCCAACTCCCCAACAACGATCAGCAGCAGCTGTGAATGGAAGTCCAAGGATCTAGCCATGGTTCAGTCCCATCAGGCAGGCAGGCAAAAAAAAAAAAAAAAAAAGAAAGAAAAGAAAAGAAAAAGAAAACCTTTTCCTTCTTCCAATGTCCTTATGTAGGACTCCAGCAGAAGATGTGTCCCAGATTAAAGGTGTGTACCACCACTCCTGGGTCTCGGACTTGGTTTGCCCCAGGTGACCTTGAACTCAGAGATCTCCTTGCCTTAAGCTCCTGGGATTCATAGACACTTTGCCTCAAGATCTCCATGCTAAGATCCAGGTCAGAAACTTGTATTTCCCAGCCTCAAGATCAGGATCAAAGGTGAGCCTTCCAATTCTGGACTGTAGTTCATTCCAGACATAGTCAAGTTGACAACCAGGAATAGCCACTACAGTGACCAAAGCTTTGTTTAGGAATCCTAGTTTCTGTGTGTGTCTTGTAGGATACTCTGTCTTTCCTTCTAGCTGTGTCAGAGTTTCAGGTATTGTGCTAAGGCCTTTCAACCATTTTGGAGCTTATCTTTGTCCAAGGCAAGAGAAGAATCAACTTACATTCCTCTACGCAGTAAAGCATTTTTGAAAGGGTGAAGTCATACCCGACATCAGGGTTGCGGTGGTGCGGTGCTGAAGCAGGCTGTAATGAGGCCGGGGGAGCTCTGCGCTCTGTGTCCTCACTTGGTGAGCATCTCAGTTGTCACACAGTAGGGTTATGCAAGATGTTGCTGTTGGAAGGAGCTGAGCAGGTTGCAAAAGATTTCTTTGTATCATTTCTTTCCACTATATGTAAAATTACAATTATTTCATCATAGAAAAATTAAAAACTAAAAACTCTCAGTAATGTGAGTCTGAAATTACATCTAAAATTGGAGGAAAGTACAGAAACATTAAGCAAGCAAGCAAGCACTATTTTAATTTTTTGAGTTGGTTTGAATCAATATCCAAATAAACTTAACCCAGAATGGCCAAAATCACTTAGAACTTTAGAAATCTGCTTAAAATCTATGTGGATTTTCATTCCTTCCTCTTTTACATGGCAAACCATGGAAGAAACAGGTTGTTTATTCTACAAATTTATTTTGCAACCTTGATTATTTTTCCTGGCTGCATCATTATGATGCTTCATGTGTTCTCCCCTAAATTTTATGAGCTGGTAATTAGATATTAAGGTTTGATCAAATTTGTGCTTGAATTTGGGGTGGAGCAGGAAAACTTCATAAGTGTTTTTGATTAGTCTCATGCATGATCATGGCTCTGTTTTTTAATATTAGCATCTTCTGATGGCCCTATATCATTAACTCATTAAGGGGTTCAATAATTGGGATGTTTTAATTGTATCATTCATTATTTATTTGTGAGACTGTTTCAGTAATGACAAAGTTTCACCCACCACTCTTGTTTTAGAAAGGCAGCAGACATCTACTTCTTTCTTTTGTTCTAGCTTTGCAGATGGAGTTGACCATTTAGCAACCTCTGCAAGACACCAAGATTGTTTTATTAAATTTCTGTGAATGGATATTAGTGTTTTGTCTTAGTTCATGATTGTTATTGTCTTTTTTGATGTTCAGCATGTCTTAAGTTACTAGTGAACATCTCTTTAACTCCTGAGTCATCTTGATAACAAGCTATGTATTTTTAATGCCTTTCTTGCCTTATGGTATGAAACGTTGCACATAAATATTGTACATGTCCTGTCCAAATTTTAAATGGTAAAGCCGTGTGTGCGTGGTGTGTGTGTGTGTGTGTGTGTGTGTGTGTGTGCCCATGTGTGCCCATGTGTGCCCGTGTGTGCCCGCATGCCTGAGTGCCCGCACTGGGCTAGTTGCAGGATCTTCTGCAAATTATGACACACCTTGTGTCTTAGTTTAATTTTCCTATACAGATGATGCTATCATCTACAGAGTTGGAGGGAAAACTAAATCAATATACATATAATACTTAGAACGTTGTCTAGGATATGTAAGAAAATACATTATGGAAAAAAATCAGCATTGATTACTTCAGGGCAAATAGTTATTTCAGTAATTTCTACAATAACCAATGAATTAACTAGAATAATATTAGGCTGAAAAGCTCTCAGGGAGAACTTTCCTTTGTGATGGAGACCCTCCAACTCCAAAGACCAGACCGAGACACCACAGGATACAATCAACAAGAAGATTTGGTTTATTGTTGGGATACACAGGCACAGGCACCTGCAGGCGCTTCAGTCACTCGGGGGACTGGCGCGCCCCACGGAACCAAGGTTGGGCTTTTATAGGATTTTGGGGAGCAGAAGCAAGCATACAGAAGCAGATGCATGGTTACAGGGATATAATTGGTGGATTCTAATATGGCAAGGGTTTAGCCCGGGGGCAAGTTTCTTAGCTACCTTCCTGAAACATAACGACTGACTCGGCCCCCCACCAGGGTGTGGGACCTCTCCCGGGGCTTTTTTTTTCATTGTCAGGTGCTCAACCGAAGTCGTCCTGTTGCCAGGCCTTCAACCAAACACATCTTGCTTGGCAGCCGCTGTGTACTCAGTGTTCTAACCTTTCCCTGAACCAGTCATCTTAAGTACAGCCTTGCAAAATGGCGTTACTGCTGCTAAGCTGGGGTCTTTCAAGGCTTTGACCCACCCCTCTCCTTGCTCATGTAGTTGACGCCAAACCCTTGTGACTTAGTCGATTGCTTGGGCCTCAGGATTTCTTTTGGCTCTAGGCTGCTTCACTCCTTTTCCCTCTCTCCCTCATTCTCCTTCATCATTATTTTCGAATTTCAGGATTGTAGAACATCCACCATTATCAAATCTGTATTAGTTCATTTTGTGCACCAATGTGAAATATCGGAACATGGGTACTTTATTTTGGAAAACAAAACAAAACTTGATGGGGTTACCATTTTGGAGGCTGGCAGTTCACATGTGAGCAGCCCCACCCATTCGGCCTCCGGTGAGGAGGCCCCTGGTGACATCACAGCAAGACAGAGAAGCAGAAAGGGAGATAGACACATGCGTGCATTAGAGATAACATACCAAAAAGTAAAGTCATGGGATTCAGGGCCAGCTTCGCTTTGTTCTTGGTATGCTATTCACAAGGGAGCTAACCAATACCCCATGAGAACCCCATCAGAACCTTCTGAGCGAACACGGTCTGCAGGGATTAGCCTTCATCGCTAGCTTGAAGGGATTTGGAACCATCTGGGAGATCTCGCCTGTGGATGTGCCCAGAGAGTTTTAGCTGATGTGGGAAGACCGGCCTGGAGGGTGGGTGGCACCATTCCATGCACTTGGGTCCCAAACTGAGCGGAATGGAAGGAAATAGGAGACATCAGATGAATACCAGCGTTCCTTCTCTCAGCTCCTTGCCTGTGGAAATGCGAGGCATTCTAGTCATGCATACCCAACCCCGTGAATCATGCCTTTGCCACCATGATGCAGAGCCCCCTCTTAGGCTGTGAGACAAAGCAAGTGCTCTTCCATTCAGTTGTTTCTTAGGGATTTTATCGCTGTACAGCGACAAAGAAAGTAACTACTAAAATCCTGACCATGTAACCACCTTTCTACCAGGCTCAAAACTATGACACAGGGGACCAAATTTTTAGTATATAAACTTTGGGGGTATATGTTGCAGGAAAACATAAAAAAAATGGCAGAACCGGTTCCCATTCATACCCTGGCAGTCTCTAGTTCTGGCTCCAATGGGCCATTGGAACGAGCGCTAATTTATCTCAGATTAGTATCTCTCCCGAGGCTCTCTGCTAGCTGCAAACTCTCTGGTTCCAGCTACCCAGTAAAATCATGGTTCTAGAAGTCCAGCAGCAGCTGGCCTATCATGGCTCCTGCCACAGACTCTGCCCACACTCCCAACAACCGCCCCCTGGTAGTTATAAAAGTATAAACTCTCAACTTCCCGGTAAAACCAAGACTCAACAAACTGTAACCCAACAATCAGATTTATATGTTAAATTCTCAATCCACAATACATCCACACAATAAACTCACAACCAATTGATAAGGATATAAACCGCCCACCTAGATAAGATAAATGTGCCTACAGAAATCTATCCCAGCTACCTTGGCAATTCAGGACCACCCAGATATGGGTCATCTTCCCCGTCTCCATTTTGATTCTCTTTCTCTTCCCCCTCTCTCCCGCCTTACAAAAGCTTTGTCCCTGCCTTATTTTTTTACTGTCCAATCATGGCCTTGACCTAACTTGTCTGCCTTCACCTGCTTAATGATATCAACCTACAAGTATACACTAAAGTCAATTCCAAACTATTGCAGGCTCCTTTTCCCACACAAAAATATTAAAATTATAATTTTATAACTCATAATAGAGATGACTATATTCACATTCTGTGCCAAAATATTTAATTTCACCTAAAAGTTTTGTCTTTTCTTTTTACAAGTAATATAAACATTTTTATGTGTCCTTAAAGGGTAAGTGGCCCCTAGGCACTGTACTTGAGGAATACATGACTGGGCTATAGGAACCTCCAGGAGCTGTCCCTGGTCCTCTCGTGCCCAATCTCAGTCTTCCTATCATTTCTCTCTACCGCTGCTGATATGAGTACGTGATGGGACGTACATTTCTTTTTATGGCTTCTAGCTCTTCAGCTAATGTGCTAGAGACACACTTCTATTTTCACGCTCCCAAACCACAAAGGAGTCCATCACATTGGATCATTTTCTCCACATGTGCATTTGGGCTCGTGAGGGATGAACACATGCCCATAAGTCTTTTGTGTAACAGCTTGTTCAGAATTGCCTTCTCTTCAAGTCCCCAGCTTAATTCCTAAAGGTAAGCAGGAGACTTACATATGAATAGCAACCTATGTCTTACCTCCTTTTACATAATTATTTCTAGCACCTGAACCGGATGCTTTAAATTTGGAAGCCTAGAGTTTGGAAGCCCTTTGCTTTCTGTTTCTGTGTGCCTGAGGGGACCGAGTCCAAGTCAGTGAAGGTTGTTCAGGGGTGAAACTATGAAGAAGCACGCTGATTGTTTATCTCCCTTGCATTGCATGCCTCTGCAAGAACCTGACTAAGAGACCGGAGAGATGGCTCTGCTTAAAGTGTGTGCTGTACAGGCATGAGGACCAGTGTTCTGATCCCCAGAACCCATATAAATGTTTAATGGTTGTGGCAGTCCACCCGTGATTTTAGCCTAAGAAAACAGGCGGGATTTCCAGAGCAAGTTCTTTGGTGCGAATAGTCATGTAGTTGAGCTCTAGTTTTGATTGATGGGCCTTGTCTTTGAGCAAAATGATGTACCATTGATGTTCGTTCCCAACATCAACCTCAATCCCCCACATGAAATTTATATGCATGTGCCCACACACATGCAGAGATGCATACATATAGGTGCACCTCACGTACACACACAGAAAAATAAAAAAAAAAAGCACCATCTTAAGTATCTATAGGGAGTAGAAGACCAGCAGCCTCTGTAAAACACGTTTACCCAGATACCATGATTTCAGCTTGAAAAGCAGGGCTTGCCTAAAACGTGCAACAGGATGATAATTTGAGGAAGTTTCACTTTCTTACCATAAAAAAGTTTCTCCAAGATTAAAACAAAGCACGTATACATAACTCAACAACAAAAATATTTTAAGAGTCTTCGGTGAATAAATTCCTCTTGACTCTCGGTGCTGCAGGAAGTCATTGGCTTGGGGATCTTGAGTAAGGAAGCTTCGTGCGTTCCTCAGTGATTTATAATGATAGCTGATGATTTAATTGTGCTTCCTCTAGTAAGAATTGTGAGTGCTCAAGTGAAGCGCCAGTGATTGGCTTCTTCTGAACTCAGTCTCCCCGGAGTCTTTAGGCATCTCTTTTACACAACATCCGATGGCTGACTTTTAACTCTTCCTGGTTTAAATAATACAAATCAATTAAAACACACAGCTGTTTAACAGAACAGCGCCGTGTTGCTATAGGTCTCCGTGGGTATTTCCTGATGGCTCATAATGACATCAATTTAGCGCACCTGGTAGGATCCTTGTGAACTGGAAGTGGCTTAATTCTTAAATGACAAGAAAATTAAGTTGCTTTATAGGTTGCTGCTGCTTCTTCAGAACCTCTGCCAGCTCCATGGCTGGCGCCTTTCACGGTGGGGTTTGATTTAAGTAGCAGTGCCAATATCTTGTGGTTGTTTTCTCTGTAATTTGCTGCTAATTTGTTGTATCTGACTTTGAACACTAGTAAGTCATTCGGTAAGCAAGTTAATGGAGGCCCAGCGCTGCGTCTGTCTTTCAGGACTTTTTTTTTATTTCTTTGGTTTTTTGGTTGCTTTTTTTTGGGGGGTGGGGGTGTTGTTTGATTTGTAGGTATAATATTTTAATAGTTCTCAGTAATCTTGTCACTTGTTTTAAGAGGCTGAAATATGCTCGGATCATTGGCATCTCAGTGCAGGGCTGTTTTTCTCTCGACTGTACTAACTGTTTTTAGATTGCCAATCTGCTTGTCCACTGAGTTGTTGATGGCCACGGAGACTGTATATCATCAACATAATGGATACTGGATACTGGATATCGCCAACATACTTCACTTTCCATGTTCATTGTTTTGTCAATCCAGAAAAGTCCACTGTCACTCATGGTGCATTGTGCTTTTCTTGTTTTATAGAAAACCGCCACATTTTTATAAGGATTTTATGAACTCGGTTTGTACCCTTCACATTTGTTGCATAAAGAAAAGTATGAAGATGGGAGACTGGCAGAGGACCAAGCTGTGCTCCCAGCCCCAGTGCATTGGCATCTCACAGCCACCTGTAACTCAAGCTCCGGGGGATCCAGTTCCCTCTTCTGGGCTCCATGGGCACCTAAATAGATGCACACATACACATGCACACACACACACACACACACACACACACACACACACACACACACACACACACATATTTAAAAAGAAGAGGCAGCATATGAAACTTACTTTTCATTGTCCTTGGCTAACCTGTCTTTCATGAGTATCTTAGTTTTGTCACAGGAGTCAGTGCTGGTTTAACACTGTCTTCCCATCTGGCCCGAACTTTCTGAAGTTTCTAACCGCTCGTCACTAATGTTCACATTAATCTAAATAAAGAGATTTTTAAAAAAAAGTCTTATTGACATAATTTCTCAGATTTGCTTTGTTCCATTTTAATGAGAGTTTTAGATTGCATTTCTCATAAATAACCTGGATCTACTGATGTATTTGAGGTCACATGTTTATTTTACTGAACGGTAACAACAAGATGCTGCCTAATAGTTTCTGTCTCACGTGTACCTACTTGAGCAAAACAATTCTTAGGTTTTGATCATTAAACTTTTGATTCAGTGCATGCCTTGAATATATCCAAAGGCCTTATTTAAGAAATTTAACAGTATGTCACTAGAATTTCTATTCCTGAACAAGGAGCAGCTTATAAATATAAAAATAAAATACCATTTAAAATATTTAATAATTCATTTTAATATTATTCATCCTAGCACATTTCATTTTTATAATTACCTACTATCAATTTTTAATTTTTAATAAACACCTTAGATCCCAAACTTCAAGTTTGAGGAATATTTATATTCTCATTTCCAGTATTTTACAAAGAGGTTTGTGATGGGTAGGTGGTAAGGACTGTGCAGAGACTGGCATGCTGGGGACGGTGACACAGGATTGGGGAGAAAGGAGTGCAGGCTCAGCTGGGGCTTCACCCTGGATGTGTTCTCCATCACCAATAGGATTTGAAGCTACCGAAGAAAGATGCTACTTCTCTTTTCTTCTATGAGACAGTGTCTCATGTAGCTCAGGTTGGCCTTAAACTCACTCTGTAGCCAAGGCTGGCCTTGAACTTTGATTGTCCTGTCAGCACCCCGCATGCTGGTGTGCAACATCACACCCTGTGTTTGACTGTGTTTTGGATAGAGTCGTCGCGGTACACACATACTCTATCATGCATTCCTTTATTTTTCATTCCTCGTTCACCCTCTTCAGCTTTCCCTCACTAGTCCATTCCTCTCGTTCAGATCAGCTGCTAAGTCCCCCATATTAATGTTTATAGTCAATGTATTATTTTAAAGAGTAACCCATAAGTAAATACAACAGCAAAGTGAATCAAGTATCTATGGAAGCCATTACCACTATCTCAGAGTATTCTTCAGGGTAGTTGTCCAGGGGTTCTTCCTCTGTCCAATCCGCTTTTCAAAACCATGTCAAGTAATATACATGTATGTCTATCCACTCCCACTAATATCCACTGCATACATCTAGGACATGCATGTCTACCTTCTAACATACAGTGCACACATATACTATAACTAACATAGCAAGTGAATAAGGACTAAATAATGGAAGAAGCGACAAGTTTAATAGAGAGCCCAGGCTTAGGGATGTCTGTGCTCTCTAAAACAAGAAATACAGGGGAAAGCAATTCAATATACTTCGTTCTGTAATAGAAGGAAGAAGACATGTGTATCTGAAGAGACTAAATTTTCTTGTGCCAAATCTTTTGTAGACAATTTTGAAATATAAAACAGGATTCTCCTTTACAAATATCACTCTCATCTGTGATTGAAGCTGGGCAGAGGATCTTCAGCCTTTCTACAGTAAAGCTATAGCAGTGTGTGCTGCTGTGTGGGTTATGCAGTAAAGGTCCTTACTAGTAGCTTACTGTCCAGGTTCAGCCTGCAGATGTGCGTTAAAGGTCCTGAGACATTTTGAATTTAGATGCTTTTAAAATAGATACATGATTTATATTTAATCATGGTTAGCTTGGCTCCCTCAGATTCTGTGTATTTTATGTAATTACTTTGTCTGACTATTTTATAAACCATTAATTTTCCTATACATTTATTGAGGAAAAAGCAAAGAACAACAATCCTTTCTCTGATTTACAAAGGCATATGTGTGTGTATGTAATATTCCATAAAATATAGAAGAAAATTAAATTATTTAAAACCCCAAGACATCCCAAGTTAGCACTGTTAACTTCAAAGTAGATAACTTTCTGGAACTTGGGTATCTGTGTTTCTCTCTCTCTCTCTCTCTCTGTGTGTATGTGTGTGTGTGTGTGTGTGTGTGTGTGTGTGTGTATGTATGTATGTGTGTGTGTATGTGTATGTGTGTTATAAACACAAATGAGTCAAATTATGTTCCTGGATTAAAAAGTTTTACATCACTGACTTTTCATCCCCATGACTTTCTTTAATGACTGTACAGGATTCTAAGCTGGCCTCTTATCAGATTTTTGTAGTTTGAAAATTGAGTGTTTTTCAGTTTGTATTCGGAAGCTTTTGAGTAATATCCTTATAAGTATAGCTTATATATGCTGATTGTTTCTTTGGATATATTCTTAGAATGGAATTACCAGGTCAGTGTATATTTACTTTTAAAGGTTCTGTTAACCACCATTAAAGGGTCTGATTTTCATTCTTGCCAAAACCAAGCGTTCTTCCTCTGTCCAGGGGCAGCCTCCAGGAATAACCGCCAGCATTTTCCAGTTCGTTAGATTTGTTAGTGTATGAGCAGAACAGCACGGATGCCCTTAAGTTCTTCCCTAAGCAATATAGGATAAGTAGAGTCTTGAGGCATGAGGCTTTGTGTGTGGTAAGTGGGTCAGCTACCTCCTCTAGATAATAAGGTCGGTGTGGAATATTTGATCAAGTAAACCTATGTGAGGGCTAGTCCATTGTGAATATATCCCTTTCCAAACAGAGATTATTTTGCATACTTTAAACATCCTCATTTGGCGCCTTCAGAACACGTTCCCAGCTAGGCATGGAGTAGCTGTATTTGAGGTATTTGTGCTGCCTGTAATTGGCACCATATAATTTATTCTGTAAGCAAAAACCAGGCCATCATCCTAAGGACAGGTACGGTCTTTACAGGAAACCAAGTGCTTCCTTTTCTAAGATCTCCATGGAACTGGAATAAATGTGAAAGTGTGTGTCTATTATGTAACTTCCTAAAAGTAGAATCTGCCTGTCTAGAGGTATTCTAGCAACAGCAGCTGCCACTCAGTAAGTACTTTCCAAGTGCCAGGTGCTCCACACTCCCTATTCGCAGGCTGACTCCACACCTTTGCGTACAAGAGACACTGAGACCCCAAAAGCAATGTGCTGAGAGTCAAATACCCAAGAAAAGAACCAGAATCACATCTCAGACACCTGTGTTTGGAAGGTTGTGTCCTCAGCCACCATTTTACCGCCTGGCACAACATCCATCTCGCTCTGAAGTTGGCATCATAATAAAGATAGTATATTAAAGTGGTCTGATCCACTATAGAGTCAGAAACCCCCTTGAGAAGCTGATGAAAACTTTGGAATCTTTTCCTTGACATACACAAATTTGCAGCCCTAAATCAGAAATTCTCTGAACCTCAAAGGGCATCCAGATCCCTGGAACTTGCTATAACCATAGTGATAGTAAGTTGTCCTCCATCTTTAGTGATAGTAAGTCATTCTCCAACCCTAGTGATAGTAAGACATCCTCATGCATAGTCATAGTAATTCACCCCCATTCATAGTGATGTCATTCTTCATCCATAGTGATAGTAAGTCAATAATGAGTAACAACAGAGGCCACAGAAGCCTCTTAAGTTCTGGTCTTAAGAAGAAACGATGGGTACTGGGGTGTCTACTTCTGGAGTGTGACTCTGGAAATGTTCCTGTAAAATGAACTAGCCTTGGTTTCTCAACACTCCCAATAAGGGCTTCAACTATGTGAAGCAATTCTATTTCTTCAACTGAACTTTGATAATACATAACTTGGCCAAAGTGGGCTGGGAAGTTGGCTTTGAAGTCAGAAATACTTGGGTTCGTCTATTTAACTAGCACTGTTTCTATTTCGATGGGTTTGGCCTTTTACCTTCCTTGTCTGCAGAATAGGAAATTATTTTCACACAAAGAATCTAAGAACAGATCCACTAGGTTCCTCTGATCCCGTTTGTGCCGTGATACCTGTCATATGCTCAGCCTCATGGTCAATACCTGAAAAGAACTGCACAGAGCAATTTCATTCTGTGTACATCTAACACCTCAGTGGCAGAATAGTCACGGGACCTGCTGACTGTGGGAAATGGGTTAACACGTGAGTGCTCATACCATACCTACTGAGCGAGTGTAAAGGGTTTACAGTCTCACCCCAAACAAATTAAAATCCTGTTGACTTCAGAAGTTCTTCCTTAGGAAATATATACAGTTCTGGTGGTCCTGGAACTCACTCTGTAGAGCAGGCTGGCCTTGAACTCAGAGATCTGCCTGTCTCTGCCTCCAGAGCTCTGAGATCAAAGGTGTGCACCACCGTGGCCTGGCAGGAAAGATCTACAGTTTTAACTGTTTGACAATTGTGTAGCTTATTACGGGATGGAGCTGGCAAATCACAGGAGGAATGTCCTAAGGCAGAAGTAGTCCCACTAGACCCCAGTGAGCATCGTCCCCATCAAGCTTCTCCTTGAGCCAAGCTACTTAGGAATTGCTGGCAGGTCTGTAGCTAACCCTGTAGATTCCCACGGAGACACGTGGATCTTAACCCACCTTCAGTGCATCTAGTATAGAGTAGCGGATACACTCGGCCTGGTTTTTTAGACCATTTGCTGGTGTTGAAGCATATGCACGTCTAAGTAGCTTCCTCCAATCGAGACCCTCGTTTCCATCAGGACTTGCTCCCATCTCCACTACAACCTTATTCAAAAGGTGTTTATTAATCAAAATCGAAGTGGCCTATTCCTCAAACCCAGGCGTAGTGTTTCAGACTTAACAAATTTAGATTTGTTCATACACAGCTGAGGCGGAACCTCCACAGGAAGGTAGTCGCAGCAGTTGAGTGTGCGCAGACAGTCGCCTATGAAGTCTTTTCTAAAGGTCCTTTCCCCCTCATCTCTCACTCTGTCTTCTCATAACCACACTCATTACAACTGCTGAGAAAGAAAACCAGTTTGAATGAGTCCTATAAAATGATCATTTTCGGTTTTCCAAAGTCCATCTTCTGAGAAGAAATCATCAGCACAGCACATTTGTTCTGGGCGTCATGTGTGCTTGACCTCCATGCCGTTGTTACGCTACCGGGAAAGGCCAAGCGATCAGCAGTCCCCGTGTCTCGCGGATTTGAATGTCCCTCCTTGGATTCGGACTTTGCGAAGTTGGGTTGTAACTTTTTACAGGACCCTGCTTGCTCCCCTATCGCACTTGTTACAAACCCGATACTTTTTGCCATATTGCAGGGATGGATTAATCTCACCTGGTGTATTAAGAACAAACCCAGTGTGGGATTTGTGGGACTTGTGGGATGTTATGACCTTTTCATGGGGCTATAATTTGCATACCACCAAGGCTACCATTTGAAAGTGCATTAATTCAGTGATTTTTGTTTTCTCAAAATGCTGTATTGCAAACACTCCTGTATAATTCTAGGACCTTTCCACCATCCCTAAAAGAAGCTGTATGAGCAGTCGCTCTTGCAGTTGCTCTCGCAGTCGCTCTCCATCGGTTCTCTCCCTCACCCTTTCAACACGACAAGGTAGCCTGTCCCAGTACCTAGCCTGTTCTGGAATCTTGTATAAACGAAGCCACAGACCGCACGTAGCTTGTTCTCATCTGGTTCAGAGCTGAAGCGTCTAAAGTTCATTCCTTCTGATGACGACTGAAGGAAATTCTGTCACATTTTGTCTTTTTCTCAGGTCACGAATATTTGGCTTATTTTCCTCTCTGTTGTATTACTGAAAATGCTGGTTCAAACACATACATTTTGTATGTGCCTAAAAGTAGAATGTCTAGGTCACATGGTAACTCCGCTTAATTGTGAGTACTGGCTACTGAACTACTTTTAACACAAAAATCATCCTTTTTTTTAATTTCCACCAACAATGTGGAGGCAAAGAAGATTTCCCCATCCATGCCAGTGACTGTTATTATCTCCTAATTAATTGTTAATATTCTGTTAGATATGAAGTTATATCTAACCATAGTGTTGGCGTACCTTTACCTAATGTCCAATAGTATGGAGTGTGTTTTCATGTACTTATTGTGTGTGTGTATGTCTAGATCCTTATCAGATATATAATTTTAAAATATCCCCTATTCAATGCACTCATCACTTTCCTGGCAGTGGATCTGACTCAAAACCCTCACCCTGAGAGAGCCTCCTCTGTTTTCCCTTTGCCAAGCCTTAGGTTTCATGTCTACAAAATGACTGTTACTCACAAAGATTCTCAACAATTTTTAATGTTTGAATTGAAGTGAGGTCTTTGTTTTGCTTGCACATGTTGTTATATGTGGTTCTAGAAAGAGGTCAGATTCATCTGCACAGAGATGTCTCAGGGCCTCAGAAAGTGTCCTTTGTTACAACTCTTCTTTTCCCATTTAAATGGTACTGCTAACATTCAGTTGAGTGCATGTGTGTATATTAATTTCTAAACGCCCCGTCCTCTTCCACTGATGTGTGGACACAGTATTACAACAGCATCACGGGTTTCCTTGTTGGGTTTTTGTTTTGTTTTTGCTTTTGTCCTGTTTTGGTTTTGTTTTGTTTGAGACAGTCTTATGTACCTCAGGCTATCCTCAGCCTTGTTGTACACTGAGGGTGACCTTGAATGGATCCACTTTCCTCTATTTCCCCATGCTGAGAGGACAGGTATCTACCACTGCACCTGGCTCCAGTCTTGACTACTACGACCTTACAGCAGTCAGGCCTGACGGTCTTGCCTTGAGTAGGAATTGCTCTTCCTGGAGTTTGTTTTGACTAGTTCATGTTCCCTGCACTTCAGTACTAACCTTGGGCCAGCTTCTCAGTCGCGCCCACACTAGACTGCCTTGTACATCTGGCTATGTGTTTAATTTCACCATTAGACTGAAGAGTGCCCAGCCTTCTTTCTCCTTTCAGACAGTGGCTGCCATTCCTTGGCTACCTCTTTTGTCACTCTATATAAACTGTAGCATTAGCTCTGTGGTATCAACTGGTAATTTTGATAAGGCTGTTTAATTTAAATTTACTTTGCCATATAAATTATAGATGTAATGGCAGAGTGTGTTTATATGTACATATCAGGTAATGTTTAATGCAGATTAAACATTCATTTGCTCAAACATTTCTCCTAACTTTACTGTGAAAAGCCAATCTTTTAGCTTTCTCAAATGTACAGTGCATTATTGTTCCCTGTAGTCATCTTTCTGCATAACAGGACACCAGAAATTCTTACACTCATCTCACTGTCTGAGCACCCATTGTAAACTTCCCTTTATCTGTCCATCCACTCTGGAGGCCACTGTTCTGCCTTTGACTTCCATGAGGTCATGGCTGTAGACTCTAGCCTAGGTGAGTTCAATGCCTTTCCTTTCTCACACAGTGCTATGAGCGCTGGTGAGAATGGCTATCCGGGCTGCATGAAATAGATTCAGTGGATGTTAAGTGAATCAACTAAAGCTTACAAAGAGAAAAAGAACTAAGACTAACTGATGGCGAGCATGTGAGAGAAAGGAATGTGTATACTGTCCGGGGCTTTGAATTAGTGAAGATTATGGAAAATGTATGATGGTTCCTCCAAAGAGTTAAAAGTAAAGCTATGGCATGACCCAGGCATCCAGCTCCTGTGTACATATACAAGTAAATGCCTCAAAGAGACAAACCTTCACGGTGTTGTCCACATGTCTTTCCCGCCCACTTCTTTTCACAGACACTCCTTTTCTCAGTTTGATGGTTAGGAGGAGGGTTTCCGCATGTTTTCGTTGTGTACTGTTTCATGGTGGTACAGCACTGGGTCACAGTCAGGAGGTAATGCAGGGAGGGCAAGGGAGCCCACTGCCACAGAAGCAGACATCCACCTGGAAGTTGTCACCTTCCCTGGATATAGGGCTACCTGGCCCACTCTGTCACTGTGGTAACTTTACAGAGGCCTCCTGAGCTGGCTATTTTTTGTGGTTGTTGTTGTTGTTGTCTTGCTTGGTTGTTGTTTTCATTAGGGATAATTTTATTGATTTTTTTTTTTGAGCAGTCCTATTTGGTTTTACCCTAGGTTGCTGGGCTATCCAGGCTCTGGTACTTGGTTACTCAAGCAGTGTGGGATATGGGTTCCTTCTTATGGAGTAGGCCTTAAGTAAGATCAGACATTGATTGTTTTTACTCCCACAAGTTCTGTGCCACCATTACCCTAGCATAGTTTGCAGGCAGGACAGATTACAGGTCAATGGTTTTGTGGCTCAGTTAGCGCCCATGTTTCTCTTTTGGTAGCCCTCAGAGTACCCTCTTGCACCAAAGAGACTAGAATGGAGAGGTGAAGGCTCCATGTGGACGCCAGTTCAGTGGGTTGTGTGGATGTTGTAGAGAGTAGCCCTTTGTCTTAACATTACCCTACACTGTTTGAGGATTTCTGTAGTACCCTGTTGGCCAACAACTCAGTGGATTGCAAACCAGTCCCACCACTGTAGGCCTTGTCTGGGAACAAGAGATCAACAGCTGAGACTCTGAATCCCCCATTATTAGATCCTCATTAGGGTTACTCTCATAGATTCCAGGAAGTTTTCACTGCTCTAGGTTTCCATGCCACACCCCAGAAACCACCCTTAATTCCACCCATCTCTCCCCATACTTTCTCCCTTCATCTCATCTCCCAGTTCATGTGATCTTCTTGTCCCTGTCCCCAGGCATCTGCAGTCCATTCATAAAATCTATTCTATTTTCGCTTCCCAGAGGGATCAGTGCGTGTCCCCTAGTCCCATCATCTTCACCTAACCTCACTGGGTCTATGGATTGTAGCTTGATTATCATTTACTTAGTGGCTAATATCTACTTATAAGGGGAAGCTACCATATTTATCTTTCTGAGTCTAGGTTATCACACGCAGTATGATTTTTTTCCAGTTTCATCCATTTTCTGGCAGATTTAATGGTATCATTTTTAAAAAGAATTATTTATTTTACGTATGTGATTATACTGTGGCTGTCTTCGGACACACCGAAGGAGCACATTGTATACCACTACAGATGGTTGTGAGCCAACATTTGGTTGCTGGGAATTGAACTCAAGACCTCTGGAAGAACTTCTGAGCCATCTCTCCAGCCCCCATATCATTTTTTTTAACAGCTGAGAGATACACCATTGTGTAACTGCACCACATTTTGTTTATCCATTCCTCTATTGACGGACAACTAAGTTGTTTTCAGTGTCTGAGTATTATGAATAAAGACAAATGAATATATCTGAGCAAGTGTTCTTGTGGAGAACCCTTTGGGTGTATGCTCAAGAGTGATATAGCTGGGTCTTGGGGTAGGTCTATTCCCAATTTTCTGAGGAACTGCCATATTGATTTCCATAGTGGCTATACAAGTTTTCACTCCTACCAGCAATGGAGGCATGTTCCCCCTTTTCCACATCCTTACCCGCATGAGCTGTCACTTAGGTTATTGATCTTAGCCATTCTGACAGGTGTAAAATAGAATATCAATGTTATCTTGATTTGCATCTCAATGAAAGTTAAGGATGTTGAATGTTTTTTAAGTGTTTCTCAGCCATTAGGGATTCCTCTATTGACAATTCTCTATTTAGATCTATACTTACCTCCTTTTTTAATTGAAGTATTTGGGGGTTTCTTATATCTAGTTTCTTGAGTTCTTTATATATTTTGGATATTAATCCTCTGTAGAATGTAGAATTGATAGAAACATTTTTCTATTTTTTTATTCTTTATTAACTTGGGTATTTCTTGTTTACATTTCAATTGTTGTTCCCTTTCCCGGTTTCCAGACCAACATCCTCCTAACCCCTCCCCCTCCCCTTCGATATGGGTGTTCCCCTCCGCATCCTCCCCCCATTACCGCCCTCCCCCTAACAATCCCGTTCACTGGGGGTTCAGTCTTAGCAGGACCAAGGGCTTCCCCTTCTACTGGTGCTCTTACTAGGCTATTCATTGCTACCTATGAGGTTGGAGTCAGTCCATGTATAGTCTTTGGGTAGTGGCTTAGTCCCTGGAAGCTCTGGTTGGTTGGCATTGTTGATACATTTTTCTATTCTGTAGGCTATTGCTTTACCCAATTGGTAGTATCCTTTGTCTTACAGAAGCTTTTCAGTTTCATGAGATCCTACTTTAATTGTTGATCTTAGTGCCTGCACTATTGGTGTTCTGTACAAGAAGCTGTCTCCTGTGCTGATGCTTTCAAGGCTATTCCTTACTTTCTCTTCTGTCAGTTTTGGTGTATCTGGTTCTATGTTGAGGTCTTTGATCCACTTGGGCCTACGTTTTATGCAGCGTGATAAATATGGATCTGTTTGCTTTCTTCTACATGCTGACTGACATCCAGTTAGACCAGCACCATTTGTAGAAGTTGCTTTCTTTTTCAGTGTGTATATCTGGCTTCTTTTACAAAAATTAAGTAGTCATATATGTTTGGATTTATATTTGGGTCTTTGATTCAATTCCATTGACCAATCTGTCCATTTTATTCCAATACCATTTGGTTTTTATTGTTATATTTTCATAGTACGATGTGAAATCAGGGTTGATGATGCTAACAGCAGTTCTTTCATTGATTACAATTGTTTTATCTATCCTGGTTTTTTTTTTTTTCTCATTTGAAGTTGGGAATTGTTCTTTCAAGGTCTGTAAAGAATTGTGTTCAAGTCTTGATGGAGACCATATTGAATTGGTAGATTCCTTTTGGTAGGATGGTCATTTTTTTCTTTGCTATAAGAAGATAGCTTCTTCAATTTCTTTAAAGGCATGAAGTTTTTATCATGCAGATCTTTCACTTGCTTGGTTAGAGTTACCCCAAGATATTTTATATTATTTGAGGCTATTGTGAAAGGTATTATTCCCTGAATTATTTTTCAGTCCATTTGTCATTTGTATATAGGAAGGCTACTGCTACTGTTTGGTTTGGTTTATTTGTTTTGTTGTTGTTGTTTTTAGTTAATCTTGTATCCAGGTACTTCATTGAAAGTTTTTATTGGCAGTAGCAATTCCCTGGTATAATTTTTAAGGTCACTTATATATACTATCATATCATCTTCTAATACTAATACTTTGACTTCTTCCTTTCCAGTTTGTATCCCCTTCAGCTCCTGCAGTTGTCTTATTGCTCTAGCTAAAACTTCAAGTACTATATAGAACAGATATGGAGAAAGTAGACAATTTCTTTATAGCTTTATTGATTACCAGGTGCTATAG
Organism: Rattus norvegicus; assembly: GCF_021556685.1. Classification (NCBI taxonomy): domain Eukaryota; kingdom Metazoa; phylum Chordata; class Mammalia; order Rodentia; family Muridae; genus Rattus; species Rattus norvegicus. Next base: position 23,881,668 of record NC_141535.1, on the reverse strand, counting down.
TAGTTGCTAGTTAACAGCACAGACACGGTTCCTGTTCTCTTGTCATCTAAATTTAATGAAAATCAAATGTTTAAACAACAACTGTAGATTAGTCTGGCTATAGTCTGGAAGCGATTGAACAGAGGATAATTGGGGCAAGGAGACCAGTTAAGAGGGAAAAGTAACCCGAGCAAAACATGAAACTGGTGCAGATGGGGGCAGAGGCATATGGAGGTAAATCATGGTGGCACTAACCACATAATACAGAGGAGATGGGGCTGACAGTACGGGGAAACTGGCCGACATATAAAGTCATTAACAGGCGTGAGTTCGGATGCACACCCTAAGCTTAGAGAACAGGAAAGATGTTTGGATAAGACCTGTATATTGGAACCTCATGAGACAGTTCAGGAATAGAAATGTGGAGGTTTGTGTTATCAGCAATGGTAATGAGGCCTCGGGAATAGATGGAGTCACGCAGGCATGTGTAAAATGGAGAGTCAGAACAGCATGAAAGGGGGCTGTAAGCAATGTGCAGACAGTGCCAGGACGTTCTGCTGGTGAGGAGCTCAGGCATGAGTGGGCCTCAGCTTCAGAGGACCCAGGTAAGAAGAGCCTGAAATGTGCTCATCCGGTTAGCAGCACCAAAGTCCTCTGTGTCCTCGTGGTGAGTAAACACGTTCTGCTTTGTTGGTTGGTGTGGGCGATGAGGAAGCAAGCACAGGAGATATTTCCACAACTGAAGAGGGAGGAGCACGGAGAGGAGAAGAAAGCTTGGGTCTTCACCATCGTTCAGTTGTTTGTTTCCAGTGGGAACAACTGGGAGTGTTTAAAAATGGGGATAGAGGAGGGGTAGAACCAGAGGAACACAGCCCTAGAAAGAGGGTGTACGGAAGGGAGGGAGGCTCTTCCTCTGTAACAGGAAACAAGCATGTGCTATGATCAGATGCAATTGTTGGGACAAGAGAGGATATTGTATGGTCTGTCCCTTTTTTACTGTAAGGTGATAAGAATGTTTATCTTCATTACAGACAGGGAAGGATGCAGAGTGTAGAACAAATGCAGGTTGAGTTCCTTCCCAGGAGAAATGGAGAAGGAGCTAGAGAAATTATCAGGATGTGCAGGAGGTCTGGGGGATCCCCGGGAGCAAGGGCAGTTATGGGATTCTCTGAAGAAGCCCTGAATTCAAGGGCAGAGCAGGAAGTCATCCAGAACTGGGACTTCACGATTAAGATGCAGAGGCAAGAGGCAAGGGACACAAGAATATAGAAGGGAGGGCTGGGGATTTAGCTCAGTGGTAGAGCGCTTACCTAGGAAGCGCAAGGCCCGGGGTTCGGTCCCCAGCTCCGGAAAAAAAGAACCAAAAAAAAAAAAAAAGAATATAGAAGGGAAAGTTGCTGAAGAGACAAAGTCTGCAACCCAAATCTAATAGGTAAGAGAGGAAGCGAGCACACAGAACATGTGACCAAGAGGTCGATGAGCTGAAATGTTAAATAGAATTCAGAAGAAATTTCAAAAGATCTGAAACCACAGACTGCAGCTGCTGGAGTGCCAAGCCGCAGTGGGAGTCAGAGAAAGGCTAGGTATTGAATGAATCATCTGCATGCATGCAAAGTCACCCAGGAGGGGGTAGGACTTCAGCCAGATGTTCTGAGTCACCCGGGAGGGTAGGACTTCAGCCAGATGTTCTAAGTCAAAGGAAGGTGGGCAGAAACACTGCATGGCAGTGATGTGCATTTGGTGTCAAAACAACTGGTGGCAGTCAGTTCTCTCTTCCATGATGTGCGTTCATTGAACCTTTACCCACTGATCCATCTCACCGGGCCACAAATATAGTGTATTATTAGCCTACCTCCTTCCTGCAACCATATATACTTGCGTGGATGTTCAAGGCACATTTTGAAAATTACACCAACCTGAACTGCCAAGCTTATTAATTAGCATGCAGCAACTTTTCCTGTGTATGTACCACCCAGTCAAAAATGACGATCATCCATCATGGTCAAGTAGGCTTCATCCCAGGGATGAAGGGATGGTTCAATATTTGAAAATTCATCAACATAACCCACTATATAAACAAACTCAAAGGGAAAAAACACATGATCATCTCATTAGATACTGAGAAAGAATTTGTCAAAATCCAGCACCCTTTCATGATAAAAGTCTTGGAAAGATCAGGAATGCAAGGCCCATACCTAAACATAGTAAAAGCAATATACAGCAAACCAGTAGCCAACATCAAAGTAAATGGAGAGAAACTTGAAGCAATCCCACTAAAATCAGGGACTAGAAAAGGCTGCCCATTCGCTCCCTGCCTATTCAATATAGTACTTGAAGTCCTAGCCAAAGCAATCAGACAATGAAAGGAGACCAAAGAGATACAAATCGGAAAGGAAGGAGTCAAGATATCACTATTTCCAGATGATATGATAGTGTACTTAACTGACCCCAAAAGTTCCACCAGAGAACTCCTAAACCTGATAAACCATTTCAGCAAAACAGCTGGATATAAAATTAACTCAAACAAATCAGCAGCCTTCCTCTACTCAAAGGATAAACAGGCTGAGAAAGAAATTAGGGAAATAACAACCTTCTCCACAGTCACAAATAATATAAAATATCTTGGTGTGACTCTAACCAAGCAGATGAAAGATCTGTATGACAAGAACTTCAAGTCTCTGAAGAAAGAAATTGAAGAAGATCTCAGAAGATGGAGAGATCTCCCATGCTCATGAATTGGCAGGATTAATATAGTAAAAAATGGCCATCTTGCCAAAAGCAGTCTACAGATTCAATGCAATCCCCACCAAAATTCCAACTCAATTCTTCATAGAGCTGGAAAGAGCAATTTACAAATTCATTTGGAATAACAAAAAACCCAGGATAGCAAAAACTATCCTCAACAATAAAAGAACTTCTGGGGGAATCATCATCCCTGACCTCAAGCTGAATTACAGAGGAATCGTGATTTAAAAAAAAAAAACTATATGGTATTGATACAGAAACAGGCAAGTAGATCAATTGAATAGAATTGAAGACCCACACACCTATGGTCACTTGATCTTTGACAAAGGAGCTAAAACCATCCAGGGGGAAAAAAAGACAGCATTTTCAACAAATGGTGCTGGTTCAACTGGAGGTCAGCATGTAGAAGAATGCAAATCGATCCATTCTTATTGGCTTATACAAAGCTCAAGTTCAAGTGGATCAAAGACCTCCACATAAAACCAGATACACTGAAAGTAATAGAAGAAAAAGTGGGGAAGAGCCTCGAACACATGGGCACTGGGGAAGATTTCCTGAACAACACACCAGTGGCTCTTAAGAAAGAACCCAGATGCCCTTCAATGGAGGAATAGCTACAGAAAATGTGGTACATTTACACAATGGAGTACTACTCGGCTATTAAGATCAAGAATCGACAAATGGGGCCTCATAAAACTGCAAAGCTTCTGTAAGGCAAAGGACACTGTTGTTAGGACAAAACGGCAACCAACAGATTGAGAAAAGATCTTTACCAATCCTACAACAGATAGAGGCCTTATATCCAAAATATACAAAGAACTCAAGAAGTTAGGCCCCAGAGAGCCAAATAACCTATTAAAAAATGGCGTACAGAGCTAAATAGAGAATTCTCAGCTGAGGAATATCGAATGGCTGGGAAATGCCTAAAGAAATGTTCAGCATCCTTAGCCATCAGGGAAATGCAAATTGAAACAACCCTGAGATTCCACCTTATACCAGTCAGAGTGGCTAAGATCAAAATCTCCAGTGACAGCAAATGCTGGCGAGCATGTGGAGAAAGAGGATCACTCCTACAATGCTGGTGGGATTGTAAACTGGTACAACCACTCTGGAAATCAATTTGGAGGCTCCAAAATTGGAAAATAGACCTTCCTAAACATCCAGAAATACCACTCTTAGAAATATACCCCAAAGATGCCCCACCATGGCACAGGGGCACATGTTCCACTATGTTCATAACAGCCTTATTTGTGATAGCCAGAAGCTAGAAAGAACCCAGATGTCCTTCAATGGAGGAATAGCTACAGAAAATGTGGTACGTTTACACAATGGAGTACTACTCAGCTATTAAAAATAATGACTTGATGAAACTCGTAGGCAAATGGATGGAACTAGAAAATATCATCCTGAGTGAGGTAACCAATCACAGAAAAACACACATGGTATGTACTCACTGATAAGTGGATATTAGCCGAAAAGCTCGGAATACCCAAGATACAATTTATAGACCACATGAAGCTCAAGAAGAAAGAAAGATCAAAGTGTAGATACTTCAGTCCCTATTAGAAAGGGGAACAAAATGCTCACAGGAGGAAATACAGAGACAAAGTGTGGAGCAGAGACTAAAGGAAAGGCCATCTAGAGACTGTCTCACATGGGGTTCCGTTCCACATGCAGTCACCAAACCCAGTCACTATTGGGGATGCCAAGAGGTGCATGCTGACAGGAGCCTGATATAGCTGTCTCCTGCAAAGCTCTGCCAGGGCCTGACAAATACAGATGTGGATACTCACAGCCAACCATTGGACTGAGCATGGGGTCCTCAATGGAGGAGTTAGATAAAGGACTGAAGAGCTGAAAGGGTTTGCAACCCTATAGGAAGAATAACAGTATCAACCAACCAGACACCCCAAAGCTCCCAGGGACTAAACCACCAACCAGAGAGTACACATGGAGACACCCTTGGCTTCAGTCACATATGTAGCAAATGATGGCCTTGTTGGGCATCAGTGGAAGGAGAGGCCCTTGGTCCTGTAAAGGCTAGATGTCCCAGTGTAGGGGAATGCCACTGTGGGGATACAGGAAGGGAGTGAGTGGGTGGGGCAGCACCCTAATAGACTCAGGGGGAGGGGAATGGCATAGGGGTTTCTGGAGGGGAAACTGGAAAAGGAAATAACATTGTGTTAAAAAAAAAGGAAATATCCAATGAAAAATAAAAAGACTAAATAGCACTGTTTACAACACTGAAATGATTTCAATGTTTAGCATCAGTGGAATGGCTGGATACATTTCACAGTGTATGCACACTAGAGGTCTATTAAGTAAGTTATCTCTGCAGTTATAGACAGGAAAGTATATCAGTGGTGCATTAATAAAAAGATATTTCTGATTAGTATGAGTTATTTAATGTCATTTTTATGATTAAAAAAGAAATAGCCAAAAAAATGAGAACATTTTTAAATACCCACTACCATGGTGTTTTCTTCCTTCCTCCCTCCCTCCCTCCCTCCCTCTCCCTTCCTCCTTCCCTCCCTCTTTTCTTTTCTTTCTTTCTTTCTTTCTTTCTTTCTTTCTTTCTTTCTTTCTTTCTTTCTTTCTTCCTCATCTTAAGTGTATGGGCCTCTTTCTTCTGGGTTTTAGCCAAAATCACTCAATGCTCACATACCTGAAGCATAGAGTATACATAAACATGATCACTTTCACTGGGTGAAACCGGTATTCTCTATCCTGTACACTCCTTTCAGCAGTGTCAGAGTTGGGGTCACCCCATAATCCAACCATGTTTTAAGGTGTCACTCTTTTTAAGGATAGGATTCAAGTGGCTAGTATGACCAAGGGACTGGAGTCTGTGTAACATGCTATACACTTTATACATATTACACAGTGGTTGGAAGCTCCACTGTGTTTCACACACCAATTACTTCCATGTGACCCCTGGAACTGCTTGGTGTGAAGTATTGTCCATGTAGCACTTTTTCCTGTAGATACCAGTCAGCACAACACTATTCATTTAAAACAAAACTAAACCTTGACCTTTCAACTCTGCCCTTTCACCTTCGTGATGTGTACACTTGGATCTGTTCCCTCAGTTGTCTGCCACTACCATACCATCTTTAATCCAGAGAATTGATAGTAAGGAGAAATATTTCATTTCATTTTTAACCTATTCCTGATTTGATTTTCATTTAAATTTTATAAGAAGCCTAATAATTTCCACAGTCATGCTGATGCTCTGACATTAAATTAGATCTGGAGATTTAAGCAAAATTCACAATTTTACATTATTGATTCTTCCAATTATCGATATGTTGTATCCCCCCGGTAACATTTAAAATTATTTTTCTTAAATTATTTTACACAATATGTAGACATTGTTTTACATAATTCTGTATCTTTGGCATATATTTCATTGCACTTTCTTAGCTTCTTGTTTTATTTAGAGCCACCGACACATTTCTGAATCTAGGTGATAACTTGGGCATTCTTGCCTCTTTCTCAATTTCAGAGGGAAAACTGTAAATATTTTAAGTGCATAGCTCACATTAAATCTTTTATTCTTTTTATGCAAATTTTCATACAAGAAGATGCCATTCAATGGGCATACTGTCCCATACCATCCTCCTCTTACCCTCCCCCTCCGCCCTCCCTCTCCTCCCCCTTGTCTTTCCCTCTCCCCCATCTTCTTCCCTCCCTTCCCTTCCTCTCTCCTCCCCTGTTCTATTGGTCTCTTTTTCCCCTTACTCAGTCTCACCTCTACTTGCATGTCTTGTATACATACATGATTTTATGTATCTATATAAAGTTCTATAAATCACAAATGAAAAAATATTATGCGATAGTTGTCTTTCCTAAACTGGGTTAATTCACTTAACACGACCATCTCCAATTGCAGTTGTTTTCCTGCAGATAACATGACTTTGTTTCAGTCAAAAATTGTCTGTCATTGCATACATCTTATTTATGCATCTCTCTATTATTGCCACCTCTTGCGCTTATTTAATAATATAGTATATATTTACTATATATTCTTGCTGTAATAAACAGTGCTACAATGAGCATTGATATTCAAGTATCTCTGTGATACCGTGACTTGGAGTCTCTTGGTAAATATCCTATGGAGGTACAGGCAGCCAAATGTAGATCTTTTTGCCCTTTTGAGAAACCTCCATCCTGACTCCCCTGTGGCTGAGCTAATTTCTTCGCACCAGCGTTGTATAAACTTCTGTTTTGCCCAAATCCTCACCAGTGATCGTTGATGCTGTTTTCCTGATGACTGACGTCCCCTTAGAGGTAAGATGGAATCTCCGTGTAGTTTGATTTGCATTTCTCTGATGGCTCATAGGGTTGTCATCATTAGGGTTTTTAGCAATGTGATAAAACCATGACCAAAAGCAACTTGGAGAGGAGAGAATTTATTTCAGCTTACAGTTCCCCTTCACAGCCAATCACTAATGGAAGTCAGAGTAGGAATTCGAATGAGGAACCTGGGCAGGAGCTGATGCAGATGCCATTTGGGTGTGCTGCTTACTGTCTTGCTCCTTGTGGCTTGCTTGGCCTCTTTACTTGTAGCTGCCAGGACAACTAGCTGAGGGAGGATCCTATCTGCAGTGGGCTGTAACCTCCCTGATTAATCATCCATCAAGAAAACGCACCACAGGCTTGCCCCTAGGCCTGATCGGGTCAGTTTTCAATAGAGGTTCCTCTTCCAAAGTGGCTCTAACTGTGTAAAGTTGACACAGCCAGCACAGAGGCTGAACTTTGTTTTTTCATATGTTTATTGGCCATTTTCATTTCATGTTTTGAGGGATGTCCATTTCCTGGGCCGTTTATCAATTGGGTTGTTTGGTTTCTCACTTAGAGTTTTGAGTAGATATGAGTAGCTAGCAAAGATTTTGCCCATTCTGCAGGCTGTTTCTTCACCCGATTAACAATCTCCGTGTGCCGTGTGGAAGCTTTTTGGTTTCATGAACCGCATTTGTAGATCCTTGGCACTCTTTCTGAGGCAGCTGGAGTGATATGAGGAAGTGTTAGCCCGTGCCTAATCTCCATGCGTTTCCCCTACTTTTCCTTCAACAGTTTCAGGATTTCACGTCTGACATTCAGATCTCTGATTCATTTGGAGTTGAATTTTGTGCAAGGTGAGAGGATCCAGTTCACCCCTCCCGTGTAGATAGATACCCAGGTTGTCTAGAACCATCTGTTGGGCAGGCTGCCTTTTCTCCACTGTGTACTTCCGGCCGTACCCTTTCCCGATTCTTGGTGTTTTAACTTATTTTTCCGTCAGATGTCTTATAGTCATTTTAAGACAAGCAAATAATTTTTGTTGTATTTTTAAGGTGGTAAATTGCATTGATGTTTCATGCATTAAATCGGTTTTTCTCAGGGAAGAAAATCCAAACATGCAGAGTAGCCGAGAAACACAAGCTTTCCAGAGGAGCACACGCCTGGCTGCCTCAGTGTATTGCTAGGTTTCATTGGCTAATATTTTGGTTGGGACGTTTTCTTCCATATTCATAAAGAAATTGGCCTGTAATCTCCCTTTCTTATAATAGCTTTGTCACTTAGATATCGAGCATATGTTACCTTCATAAGATGACTTGGGAAGGGAGCTTCTTTTCCTTTTCTGGAGGAGTTTTATGTTTTCCTGGTGTTATTCCTTCTTTAACTGTTTGGGGGAATTAATCAGTGAAGCCATCTGGTTTGGAGTTTTCTTCATGGGAAGAGATTTAATAAAAAAAATGATTTCTTTGATAGAAGTGATACTATCCAGCATTCTCAATATAATGTGGGCTTCTTCCCCCTGCGGCCTAGAGTGATGGTTGCTGCTTTAAAGATTCCATTCTGGTGGGTTTCCACTTTCATGATCCCATCGTACAAATGTCCATGTCCTCCAAAATTCATATATTGGACCATGAATTCCCCAGTGTGATGGGACTTAAAAGCAGAACTGTTTATTTAGTGATTTGATGACTTAGTCATGAAGAAACATGCTTATGCTGGGATTGCTACCTTACAAGAAGGCTCCCAGAAGCCCCTTTCTCTTGTCTGAAGTGAGGACACAGTAAGAAGCTGCTTAACGTAAGCCAGGAAGAGGGCCTTCACCAGACACAACATTCTCTGGAGCTGTTCCTAGACTTCTCGCTCTTCTAAACTGTGAGAAACAGATATCTATTGTTTTTTAGTCACTTCAGTCTGTGGAATTTTCATGAGAGTAGCCTAATTGGAGTACAATAGATGATGTGCCCTAATATATACCTACATCTATTCTATGTATCTCTCTCCTCTTTGAGACACATGGTTTCCTTCAAATCCATTCCTTGATTATTTCCCTCTCTCTTTTAAAATTCTTGGTTATTTTCTCTTCACACAACTTCTACTATGTCACTCTCCAAGACTCCACTTCTAGATGCCTTCACCTTTCTGCCACATGTTGTCTGTCTGTAAATGTTCTTCCCACTTTCCCTCCCTCAATTCTGTTCTTATTACTCATGGTCTATTATTCTTTATTATTTTTGCATATATGCAAGTAAATGAATGCAAAGTGCTAAATGGGTTTAGTGTCTCTTGGACTCCCTTGACCAACAACTTGAAAGTTTTCTCATTCCTGATACTGGGATTTTGTTAAATTGACTATTACTCTTGGGAGAAGCTTTGTCACCCCTACTGGTATATCATCATTTAAACTGTATACATTCATATACAGATATACTTACACATATTTTAGGTAAATATAAAATGATGTGATTCCTTACAGCTTTCCCATGCATCCTTAGTGTTACTTATCTCCCCCTCCTGAATCTCTTGTAGTGCCCAACCCCTCCTCCTTGAGCCCCTTCCACTTTTCCATCTCTCCCTTCATGTAACCTTTGTCTCACCCATATAACCCTCCAAAAGTCATCCTCCTAGCCTCCCCCACCGCCATGGGTGTGTGCATGTGTCCCACTGAATTTATCCAGTGGATCATGGGCATGGAACTGTCAGTAGGCCTGGTAGACCACTCGGTGGCTTGTCCAAGTGAGGATGGTTACACACATACACACATACACACATCATACACACATACACACATACACACATCATACACATCATACACACATACACACATACACACACATCATACACACATACACACATCATACACACATACACACATCATACACACATACACACATACACACATCATACACACATACACACATCATACACACATACACACATACACACATACACACACATCATACACACATACACACATCATACACACATACACACATACACACATACACACATACACACACATCATACACACATACACACATCATACACACATACACACATACACACATCATACACATCATACACACATACACACACATCATACACACATACACACATCATACACACATACACACATCATACACACATACACACATACACACATACACACATACACACACATCATACACACATACACACACATCATACACACATACACACATCATACACACATACACACATCATACACACATACACACATCATACACACATACACACATCATACACACATACACACATACACACACATCATACACACATACACACATACACACATCATACACACATACACACATCATACACACATACACACATACACACATACACACATACACACATCATACACACATACACACATACACACATACACACACATCATACACACATACACACATACACACACATCATACACACATACACACATCATACACACATACACACATCATACACACATACACACACATCATACACACATACACACATACACACATCATACACACATACACACATACACACATACACACACATCATACACACATACACACATACACACACATCATACACACATACACACATACACACACATCATACACACATACAAACATCATACACACATACACACATCATACACACATACACACACATCATACACACATACACACATACACACATACACACATACACACATGGCCCATCATGAGCCAGAGTTTGGCAGAGACAGGGAGAGCCCTTCCCTGAGCAGTGATTGATTATTGGTAGTTCTCGCAGTGGCCCAGGCTGGATGCAAGCTCACTGCTACGGCTTTGGCCTTCTGAACACTGGGATGATGGGTGTATACCACCATTCTCTAGTTAACTAGAAATATCTTGGCCAGGTATGGTGGCTCACACATGTAATCCCAGGACGTTGGAGGCTAAGCCAGGAGAATCCCTTTGAGTCCCATGCCATTAAATTGCACAATAAGTTCTAGGTCAGCTTAGCCTACAGATTCAGACTCTGTCTCAAAAAAGAAAAAAACTCACATATATAAAATAAATAAATCTTTTTTTTAAAAAAAGAGTGCACCACTATGCACAACTTATATTAACATTTAAAAAAATCCAGTTACTCTACCAAAACTCTCAATCCTTCTTGAGCATAATGTTAGAAATTGAACTAAATGTCTGGTATTTTCATGTCTGACAATAAATCTGTATTATCTCTGGTATTTATCTTGTCTTTTACTTCTTATAGTTACTTTTTATTTAGTACCAGATATCAAGAATAATTTCACATGGATAATAGAAGTCTTTTTTTAAATGCTATTTCTATCCAGAGAAGATTTTTTTCTTCTTCGGGTATGCAGCTCATTTAAGGGCACTAGCAGTTCTAATCACAAAAATCCCAACCAAGGCAATGTTTTGAAGCTGGGTTTTGTTTCCTGTAAGAATTGGTCTGTTTCCGGTACCCTAACTTCTAGAGGATGCTCAAGAAAGATTGAGAGTTTTGGTAGAGTGGATTTTTTTTAATGTCAATATAAGTTGTACATAGTGATGCACTCTTTTTTTTTGTAAAAAGGATTTATTTATGTTATAGATGTGAGTTTTTTTTTCAGACCACACCCCAAATCCCTTTATGCTTCCAGGGCTCCTTTCCCCTGGTGCACCCTGGGCTTGCAGAACCAGCAGTCACCCAGATGTCAAGTCCTGTCTCTGGGCTTCCTTCTCCTTCTGACTCTTTGACTTACATACAACTCATCATCTTCTAACTCCAGTGCCTTCCAAAGATATTGGATCTGCTTCCCTCTTTCTTAGAAGAAACATGGCTAGATATGAAACCCTATTGAGCTGGGCCATTTGAAGGAGAGTGCAGGAGAGAGCTGGGGAACAGCATCTACCCTGTATCCACATAGTTTCTACATGCCTGAGCAGTCTGCCTTTAGTCAGGACAAGGGGAAAGAATATGCTGAGGAGAGTCTGAGGAAGCCAGAATGTTCCGAGTCAAGAAGGATTAATCAATTCTTTTTCTTTCTTTCTTTCTTTGCTTTGGATAGGCTAAGTCAAACTAGGTGACATCTAAGCCCTATATAATTTGAAATTCTAGGATTCTATTAAATGAAGATGAGCTTCATTTAGGTTAATTTAGAAGTTTAATTAGAACTTAAAGTTTCTCCTGTAGCGATAAGGAGGCTTATCACCATAAAGAAAACTCCTAGGTTTTAATTTCAGCACAATAGCTCCCACTTGTAAAACACTGAACCAACTTCCATCCATAGTGCGCAATGGAACTGAAACTGAATTGTCCAGAACGATCTACTTGCAATGTTATCTGCTAAGAATGTGCTTTTCTCTGAATCTCTACACAGTCATACGGTGAAGTGGCTTCATCCCTCCCCTATCCTGTATTGTGATTTTTATTCTTTCTTCCATATGCTTCAAAGGTTCTGGATCATTTCCTGCTCATGGTATTAGTAACTTCGCTTGCCCAGTCTTATGTTCCTGTATTCTTACACATTGTTTTCCTGTCTTCTCTTTCTCTTAACCCCATTTCCCACTTCTCTCCTCCGAGCTATAATTTCCACCGTGCTCTGTAGACCTTGTTCTCTACAGCATAACAAGAGGAGGTGTTGCCCCTAGGTTCTCTTCTGCATTCTCCTTTATTGAATATCTGTTTGGCCATTGGCTTCCGTTGAGCTCTAATTGTCTTGAGGGGATCCTGCTTCTCCTGTAGCTTTCACTTTCCTCCTCATCTCAAACTGTCATGTCAAGCTCATGACTCCTTTACCATTTAAAACTCACCAGCTCCTTGCAGCCCTGGATAGTCTACCCCTGATTGTCTTACCCAAGTACTCCAGGACTCAGATACTGTCTGTTCTCATGCCAGCATAGAAACTACAGTATTGAGGCTTTCTTCAATTCGATGACCACAAAGCCCAAAGATCCACCCAGCTACCTACACATAGTGTTCCACTCCGCTATTGAATTCACTTTGCTGACTCCATAGGAGATATTTGGCGTCTTCTTTCATGACCCAGGCCCTCTCTCCTCCTTCATATGTCAGAGTAAGAGCAAATGTAATATGAAGAGAGTCACATCATCTCTTGCAGCACCAATTCTGGGATTGACATTCTCTGTCAGTGCTCCTATTGCAGGAGAAGAGGACCTACCACTTCCCTGTACTGCCAACCTGTTCTTTTTCTCTGAATTCTAAACGTTATTTGGATGTGAGTCTTTATTGTGACAGCATGTCTCTCTGACATAGGATCTTTCATTATTTATCTCCTGTGTTGAGAAACTTCCCTTTTAAAGGTTATGAACACACACAGTTCACAGAGATAAGTATCCTAAATATTTGAAAAGACACGCAAGCCAATCTATAAAACTGTACAAAATAAAACTGCAGTGAAATGCCATTTTTATCTTACTGGCAAAAACACAAAAGTCTGAAAGACGTTGTGCATGAGAAAGGAGCACCCTGTTTAATCAAGACTGCCTCCCTCCAGTGCTGGAGGATTGAACCTTGGGCATGCTAGGCTCTACCCTGAATAGCCTTCATCCTGGAAGGGTCAGTTTCATATTTCACTGCTTGGGGGGGAGGTTGCAACTTTACATCAGTTGGGTACTATGTAACAGCATTGTGAAGCACATATAGCCTTGGGCCTCAGTCCCCGTCTCAAGTTCACCCTATATCAGACTGTGCATCTTAGAGTGACCTCCAGACTTGGCTCTGTACTCTTTCTGGATAGTTCTGTCCTGTCCCAAACCTTTAAATACCCTTTTGTAAACTACTGACCCTGACTTTAGGCCTGGGGCTCAGAAACTCCTCTGGCTACCGACCTGTGGCTGTGGATACTGACTCTCCTCTCAGGGTGCCCGGATGCTGCCAATACACCGGCTAGGAGAGGACTGAGAGAAGTCTGGAAGGGGCGGGGTCTGCAGTCATCCTGGGCATCAGATGCCTATGTATGCCAGGCCAAGGAAGGTGGGCGGAGTCTGGGACAAACAGGATCCAGATCTAGTTGGCTTTCTTGGTCTTAGCTTGTCGTTAACTTCTTTATTGGGGGTGAGTTTGAACTGAACACATACTTCATTGGGGGTGAACCAAGGGTTATATTGTTTTGGGGGTGAGAGTATCCAGAGTGGCAAAATGTCATTGGCTGAAAGCTAAGATACTGAGATGCCTCATTTGCATGGAGAGGCGTTCCAGGCGCTTTGCTTCCTGACTACTGGTGACCACCTGCTTGCAGGGTCTCCAAGGCAGGCACACAAACAGGGCGGGAGTTAACCCTACTCCTGCTGGTCTCAGGATAAGGTTTTAATCTCAGGTTTGAGATTTCTATGGTTTGGACATGCTCAACCTCAAACATCCCGTGCAGTTCCTCAGCTGTCCGGATCCACATGCCCCACACGGACCAGCCTATTTACACAGGCTATGTGTTGGGCTGATGGTACTTCAAACTTATGGTAGCCCAAATAAAATGGATTTTCCATCTCCCCATCTACCCCCACAAATGTCTATGTTCTCCACGAGCTCCTCCTCCCCCAGCCTTTGATTTTTACCTAACTGTGAACAACTTTGTATATTCCTTGCATTCTCTTTGTCTTTTGGCTAAGAGCCAGTGTTTTTAGCCTTTGACTTTATACACTTTCAGCATTACTTCTCAAGGATGTTGGCTTTGCCGGCATTCCCTAGTTTCTACTCCACCCTTCACTCTCGCACTGGCCCCAACAGTAGGGTTGCTTCTCACCATGGTCCCTGCACTGTCTCTCCCTTCCTTTGCGGCTCCTAGCTCTTTCCCCAGTTCCTGCAAGGTGACGTTCTGTCTGTGACTTCCGTCTTGTATTTGTGCTTTGAACAAAATGCTAATTAAGTGCTTAAGTGACAATGTAGGGTGTGTATAACTGGGATTGTGAGGCATAGCTGCAAAGAAAGTGGAATGCCATAGCTCATGTCTGCCAGTTAGCCTTGAGGAACATTTATGGCAAAATATAGTGTAGCCAACCAGGAGGCACAGCAAGAATGAGATGGTCTTAAAAGGCACCATCTACCTGCTGTGGTAAACCCCAAGTGTCTTCCTGTCTGTGTTGGAGACCAGTCACTTCATCGGGTGCTAGAATGCTGGCTCTCTGGGTTGGGCCTATGTCTTTGATGTATTTCATTAACTCCAAATTTTAACCCTGGGATGAAAGTCCAGAATCTGCTGCTCTCCATAGCCACAGTGCTTCACAAGATCTGCTATCTCGTGGTGTCTCACTGTAGTTTTGTCCTGGTCTCTGATCGTAACTCCTCTGCTATTGACACTTTATTTTGGCCTTATCCAAGCCAGAGTTGCCCCTTCTTTCTTTTGAGCTTCAGAGAACATCATTTAAGTTGGTTTTGAACAAATCCGATCGTGTTTCTTTAGTGTCAAGTTCTCCAGTCGGTTACGCTATTCTTCCTCAGTGTAGCCAGGGTAACTGCCTGAGCTTTTCATTAGACTAAGATAGCAGTAGTAAGGCTTCTACTCATACCCATGGGCTTGCTCGCCATGGTCCTTTAACATTACATCATCTGTGTGTATGGAGACACACTATAATCCACAAATACTTAAATATGAGTGAAGAGCTGCTTCCAGAAATGTCATTCATCCTCAGTGATACAAAATTGTCCCTAAAAATCTCACTCGTCATGTGAATTCGGAACGTTTATTATCGGTAAAAGTAGAACTAGAAAGTGTGGTGTTCTCAGGAGGCACATGTGTGGGGTTATAAATTGAATAGGAATAATCTAGCGGAAGCAGGTGAGGACTAGTAATTCACAAAAGATTGCCGTCGCATTGTTGTTGCAACAATTGCTACACGTTTCTAATTACAATTACCGTCATGATTAGGCAAATGGGATGAGATTTTTAATACGAAAATTACTGAAGACTCATTCTTCCCTTCCGTGTAAGAGGATTTGAGTATTAGAGCATCACTGACTCCACCTGCCAGGGATCTTCTTGTGCCTGAGAAGACTCTCCCTACGTGTAGCATTCATTGATAGGTCAGATAGCCCATAGTTTACCCGAAGCCTTCCACAAGAAAGCAGATCTCGGGGCTGGGGATTTAGCTCAGTGGTAGAGCGCTTACCTAGGAAGCACAAGGCCCTGGGTTCGGTCCCCAGCTCCGAAAAAAAAGAACCAAAAAAAAACAAAAAACAAAAAACAAAAAGAAAGCAGATCTCTCAAGTGGGAGGGCTTTCTTATCACATGGCAGCCAGTGGTTGCTCTTACGGGGAAGCACAGGAGAGCTGGCAGCTAGAGGAGAGCTCACAGAAGGGTCTTCTGGGCCTAGATGATGGGGACAACGTGTGTTCATCTACACTCCATTCTCAGTACCGCTCTGTGATGGTTTGTATGTGGTTGGCCGGGGAGTGGCACTGTTAGGAGGTGAGGCCTTGTTGGAGTAGGTGAGTCACTGTAGGCGTGGGCTTTAAGACCCTCAACTTAGCTACCTGGGAGCCAGTCTTCCAGAAGTCTTCAGATGAAGATGTAGAACTCCCAGCTCCTCCTGCACCATGCCTGCCTGGACACTGCCATGCTCCCACCTTGATGATAGTGGAATGAACCTCTGACCTGTATGCCAGCCCCAATTAAATGTCATCCTTATAAAAGTTGCCTTGGTTATGGTATCTGTTCACAGCAGTAAAACCCTAACTAAGACACTCCCCAAGTTCATGACATACCAGAGACTATTCTTAAATAGTTACTAAATAACAAATGATGACATGTAATTTATAATTATTTTTTAAATTCCCACATGCCAGGAAATCAGGCATAACCTAGCTATGTCTTCTATTTAGGGCTTTTCACTGAACTTAATGTCTTCTTAAGAATTGTCTGGGAGGGCTGGAGAGATGGCTCAGCCGTTAAAGGCGAGGCACATAACCAAAGCTCTAAGAATTGTCTGGGAAGAGCCACTTTGTAGCTCATTCGTGTAGTTGTTTGGTTGTTGGTAGAACTCAGTTTCTCCCTGTCAGAATGGAGCCTCTCTTTGTTCTTTGCCATGCGGCTTATCCATGTGACATCTCGGAACATGGCCACTTGCTGTGTCAGAGCCAGAGGTGAGAAAGCAGGGGAGAATGCCAGCAAAAAGCAAGTGTGCCCGTAAACAGACTCGGTAAGGGCCTGTGCCTAGTCATGGACATGGCACCCCTTCTTGTGGCGATGTTCATTTCTGAAGAAAAAGTCACTAAGTCTGACTGACCTACATACAAGAAGCCTGGATTACACAGAGAAGTAAATTATTGGGTCAGTTTGGAAAGTTGCCTACCAGATCTTGATGGCTGTGTTAAGTTATTTAAGGCCAGACATAGGAGCACTTGCCAGCAATTTTAGTACTCAGGAGGCAGAAGTAAAGAAATTGTAAGTTCAAGGACAGCCTGGGCTATATAGCAAGAACATCTCAAAGGAAAATAAAATCACTTGCATTAAACATCATGTTTGATAAGAAATAACAGGTTAGGGTTAGAGAGATGGCTCAGTGGTTAGGAACATTTGCTGTTCTTGTAGAGGACCTGAGTTCAGTTCCCAGCTCCTACATCAGAGAGCTCACAGTGTGCTTATAGCTCCAGCTCCATAGGATCCAGTGCCTCTTCTTACCTCCTCTAGGACACACATACACACTCACACACACACATACTCACACACACACACACATACACACACACATACATACCACACACACACACGAATACACACACACACACACACACACGAATACACACACACACACACACACAAGGGGGAGGGAGGATGCGGGGAATGAATTTTATAAAAAGAGAGAAAAAAAAACCAATTCATTTTGTCTTGAAACAAAAACAAATGCTAACACATAATTTAGCACCTTCATCAGTCATATTTTTAAAAAATATATTTCCAGATAGTTACAGTGTAGTAATTAATAACCTTCTGAGAACTCAAAGACCCGAATACAAGGGAGTGTATTGCAGCAGGCTTAATCAATGTTTAGTGTTGATAGAATGTAAAATCGAAGCACCAGGGATAGAAATAAAATTGCCTTTCTGCAGAAAGATCCTCAACAATTGAAAAACAGCTCTATAAAACTGGAGAACAGCTTGATGATTTAGAAAATAGAAACCGCAAAAATATTCTGTAGATCCTAGAGATGTCTCCAGTGTTCATTACCTTGTCTGCTTTTGAGAGTCAAAAGGAAGGGTAACAGAAAGGGTTTTTGCTCTGGCCCTGAGCCACTCTGGGTTGAGACTATTAACTAAGCATAGTCTGATCTAAAAATAAACCTTCTGCACTCTTATTTTCAAGTAAGTCTCGTTCTTCATATCCAAACCAGGATATAGACATGAAATTACTAGCTTCTATGTGCGCTTATCTGATGAATTCTTCAATAAATGGGTTTGATGTTATATATGATAAAAATGCATTAGAGCCACAGGATTATCAGTGCTTTAAAACAACACAGTCCCGTTACTCACCTGAGCAACCTGAGTTACTTCAGGGATGCTAATTGGACGTGGGTGAGACTAGAGATCAATGGTAGGCTGGCAACATCTCTTTGAGAGACCCTGTTAGGTATTTGCCCTATGCCCAGGAAATGTCTCCACCTAGCAGTTGATTATTAGCATAGGCCTTGACACTAAAAGTTGTGGTATCATGTGGTTTCACCAGACTCATCTGAGGCAGGCTGATAAGAATGAAGATGATGACAGCCTGAAGCCATCCTTGTGATGAGACCCACGGTAGAACTGAGAAGGCCACAAGCGTCACATTTAGGTAGATGAGGGTCTTTCACTGCCTGTTACTGGCTGTGTGGTGTCAGTGGCACTTAGCTTCCTTGGAAACTTAGTGTCCTCCTATATAATGGGGAAGAGATAGCAAAGATGACGATGGTGGTGATGGTCACAGACAACTTTTAGGAAACCCTTATTAAATAACAAATGAATGCTGGGTGATGTGTGTTTTAATTCACTTCTGTTCTCATTACATCATACTGCATTACTGTGTAGTAACCGATGAGGTATAAATATATTCCTAGTCAATGTGTGTGTGTGTGTGTGTGTGTGTGTGTGTGTGTGTGTGTGTGTGTATGTCAGAGAGTACTTTCAGCTACGTTTATCCTTTGAGGTATCTTATGGAGTATGTATCCATATCAATATATGAGCACAGATATGTATTCATGTGCGTGTATATATAGTTGTGCACACAAAGGGCATATTATTTACTGCCAAGCAGTATGCTTCACATGCATTTATCTCACTTCCTCCTCAAAACAGCCCTGTGATAAAGATTACAGTAGACAATTCTCACAGAGACAGAGAGCGACAGAGACAAGGATACTTCGTGTGATAACATCGGTTTCCAGCTTCACCGCTGCTTACTGGAGAACCAGACACGGATTCAGCCAATTCTAACTTAGCCCTTCTAGTGTAGAGGCGAGCGAGTTGTGGGGGTTGATTCAGCCCCACAGTTGGGTGGGGCTCAGTTCTGCCTCCAAGACCGTGTGGTTCTTCCTCACCCCAGGATCTGCGGGTGTTGATTCCATTCTTAATGCCTTATCTCCCATCTTTACTTACTTGGAGTGAGGAGGCTTGAACTCTTAGATCTAACTTTCATTTTTGGGTATTTCTTGACAGAAAGAGCAATGGTAAGTGCTCTTATTAGGTTGGTGCGGTTGTGGGTGTCCCAGTAGCCGAGAGCAAATGGCGGGAATAAACCCGGTGTCACTGGATACAACAACTTCCTTCTATTCCTTCAGTTTACTTTTCTGGGCTATTTTTTTTTTACATCAATTCAGAATCTCTGTAGGTTTTTTTTTTCTTCATATGTAGTTAACAATCTGAATGACACATTCTTTATAATACCACAATAATTCCGTCTATTACATCACTTAATTTATAGGAGTCCTAACACTAAAATCGATAAACATTATTTCTAAAATGTCAAGAGTGTTAATGGTGTGATTAAGAAAGAAAAGATCCTACAGTTTCCCTGCACAGCACCCGTTGATATACTGTTGTCGAGCACACCTAACTGAAGCTGCAATATGGGAGATTTAAATCATTAAGACTCTGTCAACTTTAAAAATGTGTGTCAGAAGCTATTTTTAGCTTCACGGATCTTCTGTGCCATATTGTGGAATTCTGTTAGCAGAGAAAGGGAGAGACTACATGTCTCAGAGAAGATTGTCTCAGGTTGTTTTGAGACATATCAACAGTTGCTAAGGAACCATCTCTAATGCTTCTGGGAAATTCTGTAATACTTCACTTAGAAATTGGGGGAGATTTTTTTTTTATAGAGCAAATCTTCGTGGACAAGGAAAGCATATAACGGCTGATATTAGGGAACTGGAAAAATTATTTTAACTTTCCTAGAAGATTGAGTTTAAATGGGGCTTCCTAGCACCGTATAATCTCCTTACAGAATCCTGGAAGCCTCCATTTACATCTGATTTTAGAACAAGCAGCATTTTAAAATCTGGTCACATTTCAGTTTATTTTCCATGATTGATGCTCTAAAATGGAGATTAGCACTTCTTTTCACACGGAGAATTAATTAGCATGCTAGCATGGTGGTTTCACTGATTTTCTTCCCTTTTGGTGAAAAGCGATCTCAGTAGTAAACATTTTGTAGGCGCTGACTGTTTACTAGACCCTGCCAGACACAGTCTTGTCACCTAATGGCACTGCTGGGTGAACGGTTCCCTCTTTTCATGTGGCTCTGCAGAAGGTGAAAGACATTCAGTAGCCAGCTTTCGGAAGACTCATGCTGCTACTCAACTCCCTTGCACAATCCTTGTGAGGATGTTGGACCAGTGTCTGGTAATGCCTTCACATCCATTAAGCCTCATCCCCCTGGCTGGACAGGAGGCTGTTCTTTCATAAGATCATTGCTTTGAGACAAAATAGTGTTAGCTAAAATGTTTGATCTACAGATGTTATCACTTCTGGAGTTACTTAAACAATAGAGTAGAAATCACTGGGTGTTTTCTTTCTTTCTCATTCACAAACACTAAGTGTGCACCTAGTATGAGACCGTTGTTAGAGTTAGCACTGAGGCTAGGGTACAGTTATCACGCAGCCTTGGTCTTCACAGGTCTTTAGTGTAACAGAACCACTGCTCCATTCACCTGCTCCATTCACGAGCAGCCGCAAAGGAAGAGGCTGAGGACCATAACTATTGCAGAGCCATCAGGGATGGTACAGGCTGAAGAAATACCCCTCCCATGCACACCTTCTTCCGCTTGAGTTCTCCAGTTCTCTCTTGGTCCCTGTATACACCATGCTATTGTTCCACAACGTCATAACTTTGCTTCTATGGTTATGGCTCTTTCTCAAGCATCCTTCCTAGCTACTAGAGTTTACCAGCATATAAGTCTCTAAACAGGTACATTTTTTGGCCTTCAGATTGGAGAGCATGTGCCAAATACAATGGTAAGTTAGAAGATGCCTGGATATTAGATCATTGTAGAAATAGGAAAACCCAGATATTGCCATTTTTTGTTCACACAAAGGTTTTTCCCACAGCTAAAGAAGCCAATAATGTGAGATCAAACCATGTAATGGGACTCGGATTCTCCAACAAAGTAGTTCAAGGACCTGATGTTGACAGCATTGCTTGTGGGCATGGAAGATATGTTTAAAAAAAATAAAAAATGATAATGGCCGCAAGCAAATGCTAAATACCAAATGAATGATTCAACAGCTGTGAGATAGAGAAATGTAAAAAAATATATAAAAGCCACAGTCCTTGAGGATATTGTTGCAAACTCAGCATTAATTTGGAGTCTGAAGTCCTGACTTTGCACTCCAATCAGAATACCAACCAAAGGACATTTTGCTGGTGTTTTACTGATTATGTTAACAAGAGAGCGTGTGTTAGAGGTTCACTAAAGATCATGACTAAAGTGGGCCAAACTGATGTTGTTCGTGCATTTCTTCCTACATTATAGGCATAGAAGTCATCCAAGATGACCAATAACTTCTCAGTCATGCCTTAGAAAGCTCAGCTTTCTAAGTTTTATTTTAAAGCAAAAACTGGGGTCTAGAGAGATGGACCATGGGTTAAGATGCTGGCTGCTCTAACAAAGGACCTGAGTTCAGTTCCCAGCATCCACATAGTAGCCTGTAAGTTCAGCTCAGAGGATAGGATGCCCTCTTCTGGATTCTGCAGGCACTTCATGCATGCAATGCACTTATATGCAGGCATAATATCCATACACTTATATGCAGGCATAAAACCAAGACTGCTTTGGTCTAATACTAGATTTCCCAAATGAATTATCAAATGTCAATCAAGAGGAAGATACTGATTCAATGCAATCCCCATCAGAATTCCAATCCAATTCTTCAGAGAGTTAGACAGAACAATTTGCAAATTCATGTGGAATAACAAAAAACCCAGGTTAGCTAAAACTATCCTCAAAAAAAAAAAATGACTTCCAGAGAATCACTATCCCTGATCTCAAGCAGTATTACAGAGCAATAGTGATAAAAAAACTGCATGGTATTGGTACAGAGACAGGCAGATAGACCAGTGGAATAGAATTGAAGACCCAGAAATTCCCACACACCTATGCTCACTTGATTTTTGACAAAGGAGCCAAAACCACCCAATGGAAAAAAGATAGCTTTTTCATCAAATGGTGCTGGCTCAACTGGAGGTCAGCATGTAGAAGAATGCAGATTGATCAACGCTTATTACCCTGTACAAAGCTTAAGTCCAAGTGGATCAAGGACCTCCACATCAAACCAGATACACTCAAACTAATAGAAGAAAAAGGGGAAAAATCTGGAACACATGGGCACTGGAGAAAATTTTCTGAACAAAACACCAATGGCTTATGCTCTAAGATCAAGAATTGACAAATGGGATCTCATAAAACTGCAAAGCTTCTGTAAGGCAAAGGACACTGTTGTTAGGACAAAACAGCAACCAACAGACTAGGGAAAGATCTTTACCAATCCTACAACAGATAGAGGGCTTATATCCAAAATATACAAAGAACTCACAAAGTCAGACTGCAGGGAAACAAATAACCATATTAAAAAATGGGGTTCAGAGCTAAACAAAGAATTCACAGCTGAGGAATGCCGAATGGCTAAGAAACATCTAAAGATATTTCAACACCTTTAGTCATAAGGGAGATGCAAATCAAAACAACCCTGAGATTTCACCTCACACCAGTCAGAATGGCTAAGATCAAAAACTCCGGTAACAGCAGATGCTGGCGAGGATGTGGAGAAAGAGGAACACTCCTCCATTGTTGGTGGGATTGCAGACTGGTACAACCATTCTGGAAATCAGTCTGGAGGTTCCTCAGAAAATTGGACATTCCACTACCTGAGGACCCAGCTATACCTCTCTTGGGCATATACCCAAAAGATGCCCCAACATATAACAAAGACACGTGCTCCACTATGTTCATAGCAGCCTTATTTATAATAGCCAGAAGCTGGAAAGAACCCAGATGCCCTTCAACAGAGGAATGGATACAGAAAATGTGGTACATCTACACAATGGAATATTACTCAGCTATCAAAAACAATGCCTTTATGAAATTCATAGGCAAATGGATAGAACTGGAAAATATCATCCTGAGTGAGGTAACCCAATCACAGAAAAACACACATGGTATGCACTCATTGATAAGTGGATATTAGCCCAAATGCTCGAATTTCCCTGGATGCACAGAACACATGAAACTCAAGAAGGATGACCAAAATGTGAATGCTATACTCCTTTAAAAAGGGGAACAAGAATACCGTAGGAGGGGATAGGAAGGCAAAGTTTAGAGCAGAGGCTGAAGGAACGCCCATTCAGAGCCTGCCCCACATGTGGCCCATACATATACAGCCACCCAATTAGATAAGATAGATGAAGCAAGAAGTGCAGGCTGACAGGAACCAGATGTAGATTTCTCCTGAGAGACACAGCCAGAATACAGCAAATACATAGGCGAATGCCAGCAGCAAACCACTGAACTGAGAATGGGACCCCCACTGAAGGAATCAGAGAGAGGACTGAAAGAGCTTAAGGGGCTTGAGACCCCATATGAACAACAATGCCAACCAACCAGAGCTTCCAGGGACTAAGCCACTACCCAAAGACTATACATGGACTGACCCTAGGCTCCAACTGCATAGGTAGCAATGAATAGCCTAGTAAGAGCACCAGTGGAAGGGGAAGCCCTTGGTCCTGCCAAGGCTGGACCCCCAGTGAATGGGATTGTTGGGGGGAGGGCGGTAATGGGGAGAGAATGGGGAAGGGAACACCCATGAAGAAGGGGAGGGGGAGTGGTTAGGGGGATGTTGGCCTGGAAACTGGGAACGGGAGTAACATTTGAAATATAAATAAGAATACCCAGTTTAATAAAGATGGGGGGAAAAAGAACTGTAAAAAAAAAAGATGGAGATACTGAGCCTTTTTATGCCTCAGTTTCTCACAGTCACTTCATGAACTAATAAACATTCCTTGCACATAGAATGTAGTCACACTGTGCATATTAGCTATTGCTAATATTAATGATTTTACTTCAGGTTGATAATGAAACCTAGTATTCATTAAAAAATTTGCCAAATTTAAAATGAACTATATTATATAGTTCATGAAGGAGTTATAGTATTATATTTATAGAGAGATCCATGGCTTTTATCCCATGAAGCAGTCATCATTTGGTGGGCCATCTGGCAGTGATCATAGTTCTATTGAAATCTACCACTAAGGCTAATTACTACCCAAGTGGGCTCTTGGGGGTGGAAGACATCCCTTAGACTCTCAGGCACATTGACTGCAGTTACACGGTACGAGCAGAACTGTGCGTGCCAAGATAACAGTCAGGCCATGTCATTCTTTTAGGTTTCAAAGAAAACAAGTGTCACTTTTAAGAAGTTTAGCCACACCGTCCCTGATACAGTCCTCAGAATGGTGCTGTAATTTGTATGCCATATACTTGGCTTTAACAAGGCTTTTAAGTCTGTTAGGCAGGTTGGAGGATTAGAAAGCCCTACGCAGACAGGCTGTGCACGGACATTTATAAGCAGCATTTGTTTACTCTGTAAAGAGCCAGTGGCGAGAATATAGATGCAGACGACAGATAGCAGACACATCTGCAGTGACTAATAGCACCAAACAAGGCCACGCTCATACACCATTATCATCTGCTATCGGGTTTTGTTTTTTCCGTCGCTTTTTTTAAGATGCCCTTTGATGCCTCCAGAGATTGAAATTCCATATAAGCACGAAGGTTAGGTCAGATAAGAATGCACGCAGCCTCTACTGTATGCAGATGTCAGAAGAATGTTATTAGTTGGAATATAAATAATCTTATTACATACCGTCTGCATGCTGGTGTCTGCACACTTGTGGCTTGTCACCAGAATGAGGAATGACAACACTTAGGCTCTTGCTAAGTTGTGCATCACAGTCTCGAGGCAGAGAGAGACTCTCTGAAGTTTCTATGGATCACCCCTGGATGTGAGAGATAAATTTCATCACCCAGCACTGTCATGTCTTGCAGTCCGTCATCAATAACTAACAAACAGAGATCTATGGAATTGGTATACAAGGCTCGGTGAGAAATGGCACTGTTCGGGACCAGAGAGCTATAGAGTGAGCTCCTTTCCCCAAAGATGGGCAGTAGCACGCAGATAACACAGAAGAATCGGTCAATGAGAATATGATACTGTTGATACTAGTTGGCCATAACTGGGCTGGAGAGATGGCTCAACAGTTACTTGTACCGCTCTTGCAGAGGACCCCAGTTCAAGGCCCAGCGCCCATGTTGAACAGCTTACAAACTCTCTAACTCCGCCTTCAGAGAGATTCAATGTCTCTGGCTCCTAGGGATACGTGCACTCACATGCATATGTCCACACAGCTAATTTTAAATAATAAAAATATCTTAAAAAGTACTACACAAGACCGCAATAGAACTTTATAGTCTTACACGTGGTGGTGCATGTAATCATGGTAAAGTCATAGACCATTGATAGAGATTATACAGAGAGATGTTTTTAAAATGGGCTTTTTGGATTTTTATCTATTTTTAGTCTGTGTGTATGGGTGTTTTGCCTGCATGTCTGTATATGTGTGCAGAGTCCCGAAGAGGGCGTGAGATCTCCTGGAACTGGTGTTTGACTGACTGAGTGTGGTTTTAGAAGAAAACCCAGGTCCTTTGGAAGAGTATCCAGTGCTCTTAACCACTGAGTAATTTCTCGAGCCCCTAAATATGTGTATAGTTTAATTAGAACACATCCCTTCCTTTCTTGTCTTTTCTCCTTCTAGTCCTGTCCAGCCACCCTCCTTTGAGGCACTCCTGTGTCTCCTGCTCTCCAGTTGATAGCTTCTTTTATTATTGATGTACAGTACATACACATACATGTGTATGTATACAATGCATATGTGTGTATGTATGTGTATGTCTGAATAATACAGTTTAGTGAGATCGTTTTTGTTGTTTGTATATATATTGCTTTGGTACTGACCATTCTGTACTGGATAACCAATAAGGGAGCTCATCCCTGGGGGGAGCAGCTAATTTTCCTCCCAGAAGACATTCATTGGCTGTAGTTAAAATAGACTTTATTGTGAGCTGAAATGGAGAGAATTTTTCAGTTAGAAAGACCAGCACAGCAGTAAGAAAATGCTAGCCAGCTATAATGGCTGCAGAGAGCAAACCATGTTAGGAATATACAGTGTGAGCAAAGCCAACCTTCTGTAACTGGGACAGCATACCTGTGAGGATGAACAGCGGCAGCTCAGATATAACTCGACCCAGAATAACCACTGAGCAACACACAAACCTTTGTGGTTGTGTTTGCCAGTGAGTATTTAGGGCTTAGATTATGGTTTGGCAAGTGGTGGATACGCAATGAAGCCTTCATTCAATTCGTGATTAGGTATAGTCTAAAAGGCAGGCTGGAAAAATTGTCTGGAACAAGTTGCAGGAGAAATAGAGGGCTTCGCAGTTGGAACTTTATCATATAGGTATAGATTTTTAGCCAGGCAAAACCCAAATACATTAATCAGGCATTATCCTGTGACCCACGGCTCTGATTGGTTGTTGAAAGAGGTTTCTGTTCCCAAAAGGGTTGAGCAAGGGATGATGTCATGTTAGTATCTGAGTTTCTGTATTGAATGGAAAAGGAGAAAATGAAGAACCCAAAGCAAAGAAGGCCTGAGGAGAGGTGCCTGCCAGAGTCTGTTTGGGGTCTGTTTGTCTTCCAGTGGTAGAAGGAAATGGGGGTGTTTGGTGGAAGCTGTGCTTTGTGAGATGCTCAATGGTGCTTTGGAGAAATAAGGGGATAAGAGCAATGAAGTGAACATAGATTCCAAAACCCCTCCTTCAATGAAGGTTACTTCTGAGCCTCCAAAGGCGTCCATCTGAGACGCTCTTCCCATCGCCGTGGCGAGGTGGTGTTTCTCTGAGGTCTCAATTAGACAGAAGGGGTTGCTCTCCTTCCTTGAGTTAAAGAAAAAGGTCTGTGTCTGCTGTAAATTGTAAAACCAAAGGAATGCCTAAGTTGGATTTTTCAAAATTACATGGTTTAAACTTTTTGTCTTATGCATGAAAACTGTTATTTCTACAAATAATCGGGTGTCAGCAATGTGGCAGACAGGCAGATGTTTCGTCAGCTGACACCGCTGAGCCCTGTACTTGTTCAATATGAAAAAGTACAAAGTAAAAGATTCCAAGATTTGCGAATTCAAGAAATAGATTTCCTCGTTGCCAGTGCAAAGTAGTTTGACTAGATCGTATTTGAAGGGGAATGTTGTAATCTTACAAACGAACATACCAGCTCTCACAGTGCCCCTCAGTTAACGCAAAGACTTGAGAGCTGTGACATCAGAGGAGCTTCTGCTCACAGTCACCTATGATCACGTGAGTCAGCAGGGAAGAGAAACATCCTGGGTTTTAAGCTGACCAGATGAAGAAGGCTGTGGAAAGGAGACGCTTTCTTATGAAGGAAAACACTTCGCTCCTCAAGCAGATTGCAAATGAGCCCCCCCCCTCCCCGTTGCTTCCTAGACATGTCACAAGAGTCTAGAACCAGTGACCTTGGCTACTCTATTTAGTGGGAGGGTGCAGTGGCCATAGCGCTGGCCATAGTCTCCATCTCCTCAGTTTATGCCAGTCTCTGCCTGTTTCCAGGGCTGCAGCAGGTATAAAGTCTCCATGCCTACTGTGTGGTGGATGGCTCTCTGGCGGACTCTGGTGGTGAATGCTCTGCATGTTTCCAGACAGAACAGCCCAAGACTGACTCTATTAGAGAACATTTGAAAAGATAATCAAGAAGTATAAACAAATAGCCCATATACTAAAGTCCCCTGTTTTGGACCTTAGTACAATTTTAACTTGCAGCTATGACTCTGAAGCATCCCAGTATCACAGACAGTGCGCACAAGCGTCTTAGAGTGAGTACGCACGTGACGTGTAACGCTGTTTCTTGGTTGAAGGGAAGGAATTAATCATGTAAAGTCAACTCAAGGTATGTGTGCCTGTGTGTATTTAAGTTCTCAGAGCTCGTGTGCCTCTCATTTTTCAGACAGGCACTTCTCAACATATGTCAGCATGTCTGTGGGTTTTCTCACTGTGTTGCTAGCATTTGGATTGCCAGCCGGCCTTCAACCTGAGCACTAAAGTTTTTAATTATTATTGTCATTGAATGAACAAGTGAATTGGAGATATTGATTTGTTATATTAAGGAGAGCTAATGCATGTGTTTCCATGCATATATTAGCATACTGCATCAGAGATCATGTCTCATCTCTTCCCCTTTTTTCCATTTTAATTTTTGATAGACCATGTATAATCAGTGAAATAAACACCATCCATTAGTGAGCTTGGTCTTCCCTGAAGTATTAATATTCTAAACAATCCTATTACCCGAGCATTATTTTGATAGTTTATTAAAAGTCCTGCAGCTCTCACATTGCTATATCTAAACAAGCTTTACGCAATTAAAGTTATAATAGGAACTTTATTACAATGATGTATAACTTGTATCATCCTAATAAAAGTTCCTGTACACAGCGATGCTTTAATAATGCTGTTTCTGTAACCCTGCTTCCTTAGTAATGGGGCTTCTCTCATGGCAACTTCATTATTAGGAAATGATCTCAGTAATAGAAATGCAAATACCGAGTTTGAAAGGAGCGTTGTGTGCACAGCTCTATTATTGACCTGCTGTCTTCTCATGCATTGCATATCATCATTATAAGCCAACCATGTAGATTATAGTTATGATTACGACCATGCTGTTACATTTTAGCATTCATGTCATTCCAGGTCGGCACTGACTGCCATTTTAAGATGAAATTCAGGGGTTAAAATGATTTAAATTTTAATTAAAATTAGTTTCAAAAGCATTAAAATGACTTACAAAACTTTCTCTAATTTTTATTGTATCTCAGATTGAGTAGACATCGGCCCTTAAAATGGGGTGTTCCCTTGATACTCAGACTGTCTTCTGAATAGATATATGAGAATAATGCTTTGAGGGAAATGATTTTATATCTCCAACTTTCATAGATACCTGCTCAAAAACCCTGACTGTGGAGACACTTGAAGCAGAGATTTTCCCCTTCCAACCCCTCCCCCATGCCCTTTGAGCTTTGCTCATACCAGGGCACTGAACAAGCAGCAACTTGGCAACTTCATTTATGGCACCCCATGGCCCAGATTATACTTTTCAGTATAAGGGAGCAGAGGAGGTAGGTAAGTGCCTCGGATATGGAGACAGACAGTCTCTGAGGAGCCATCTAAGCTTTCTTCTCCTATTCTACATCTATAAGATGGGGATAATGATAGTAGGATATTGAAATGGTCATGGTGATTTATATACATATGAAAAACTGTACTAATAGAAAATATTTATGTACTGATGAAAATAGGTGCTAATACTTATGTATGCTATACGATGCTTTTACTCGTAGTTTCAAAAATTACTTTTGCTTTGTATGCTTCCTCCCTTATTAAAATTTAAATATATTTGTTATTTCAACCAACTAAGTACTAGTGAAAATTTTCAATGCCAATTAAATCAGATACTCAATATAATATTTTCTGAAAAATATATATGTTCTCTATATATATTTGTTTTAAGCTTTACATAAAGATCAATGAAATTATTTTAAACATAAAATATATATTGAGATAAAAAGTAGGATGGAAATATGACAGAGAGAAAAATAAAAGATCCAAGAGTTTGTGTGTTTTTCAGTGAATGATGGTGGGTATGTATCTTCCGTTGAAAACATCTAAGAGAGTTATGTAGTAGTTTCATTTACGATCACCAGTTTGTACAGTACACTGAAAATGACATGTATATAGTGTTTAGGTACACATAAACAAAAACATTTGAAAAGTGAAGATATAACAGACATGAAATTATCTCTATAATATATGTTTCTCTGAATACCCACTTTGCTTGAAAACAGTGTTTTTTTTTTTTAACAAGTTCTGAAGCTGTGTAAATCATAGAAGTCAGAACCTCTCAGCCCTGCATAAGAGACTTCACTGACACATCTCTTACTTCCCTGAGTACTCGGCATGCTCCCACATAGGTAGTAAGCTGGGGCAGGAGCCTTCTAGGGCCTTGCTTTGCTCCAGGCAGGCTGGCTGAGCCCATCCCTGCCCTGTGGCGGAGGAGGAGAGATGGAGCTTGGATGAACTGGCCTTTATGGAGAACATCCCAGGATGTCATTCTGTACTTAGAAAATTGAATAAGAGGAAATGTGTGTGTCTTAAGCATGTTTACTGCTTATTACATTTATGTGAGTCGGCGTGTGCACATTCGTTTTTGTTTTTTATTTCATACTATGCTTCGTGTTGAAAGTTTGGATGCCACCTTGTTTGTGGGTAAATTTCATATCAGGATATCAAAGATACAGTTCTGTAGGTCGATACCTAGACTTAATATTCCTGTTTCAATTTTTCGTTGCATTTCAGTTTTTATCATTGTTTGTGTGGAGGTCAGGCAGTCGGAGAACAGCTGGTTGGAGTCAGTTCTCACCTTCTACTGTGTAGTTCCTGGGGATAGAACTCAGATAGTCACAGTTGATGGCAAGCCCCTTTAACCTTTGAACCATCTCACTAGCCACTTCCTTGATATTCCTTTTCAGACCCTTTGCAGGGTAAATAGAGTTTTTCTGAGGGGTATGTTAACACTATACACCGATCAATGCAGGAGCTCAGGCAAATATGAGCTTTAGTTAATTTGATTTTCTATGGCCTACTTCTGTGGCCCTTTGAGACTCAACCAGCAGCTTGTAGAAGAGACTCATGTCAGATAATGCAAGCCTGTTCCTAGAAACTAGAGCTTTGAAGCATTCTAGTTTTGAAAAGTCACAGACTCTTGCCCTACCTGTCAGGACATACTTTATATATTTACAAGTGTTCTAGATAGTCAAGCACAACCCTTCTCCCCGTGTCATTTTGCAACAAGTCGGTCATTTCTCAGTTCGCATCCTCACATCTCAGTGGTCATGTCGAAAGTGGCTTAAAACCTAAGCTAGTTGCCTAGGACCTTATAAAAGATGCTGCGTGCTGTTTAGATGAAATATTGCAAAGTTGCAATATTAAGACAGTGTTACTTTACAATGCAGTTTGTATTGGGGCAACAAAAGTTAACTGAATCTTCTTTTGAAGTGATAGGCAATATAAATATTCCTACTGTTTTAACACAGTCATAAATGTTACTGTAGGGAGATAAGCCATAAGGAAGAATATGTATGCGCAATGTGTAATAGTATAAAACTGGAAAATCATCCAAGTGTTTCATTGTGGTGTAACGTTTACACACTGTGATTTGTTAACAAGATGGAATATTATGTAGAGGAAGTTGCAATAAAGAATAATATATGTGAAATAATATTAAGAAGTAGGATATTTTGGTCACAAACATATTCATTGGTTATTACATAACTATTACAGGTATTACTATGTAGGTAGGTACATACATTTCTACATCTCAATAAGTCCTGAGCAGAATTCACCTCCGGCAGGAAGGAAGGAGGCTAAAGGACTCCTGAGTCTGAAGCTCCAAGGAACTTGACTTTTCTGTTTGGAAGGAGAAAAGAATGGCTGGCTTAGCTTCAGCCTCCATCTCATACACATATCATCTCGTGCACATATCATCTCATACACATATCATCTCATACACATATCATCTCATGTACATATCATCTCATGTACATATTATCTCATACACTATCATCTCATGCACATATCATCTCATACACATATCATCTCATACACATATCATCTCATGCACATATCATCTCATGCACATATCATCTCATGCACATATCATCTCATACACATACCATCTCATGCACATATCATCTCATGCACATATCATCTCATGCACATATCATCTCATGCACATATCATCTCATGCACATATCATCTCATACACATACCATCTCATGCACATATCATCTCATGCACATATCATCTCATGCACATATCATCTCATGCACATATCATCTCATGCACATATCATCTCATACACATAGCATCTCATGCACATATCATCTCATACACATATCATCTCATGCACATATCATCTCATACACATATCATCTCATGCACATATCATCTCATGCACATATCATCTCATGCACATATCATCTCATGCACATATCATCTCATGCACATATCATCTCATACACATATCATCTCATACACATATCATCTCATACACATAGCATCTCGTACACATATCATCTCATACACATAGCATCTCGTACACATATCATCTCATACACATATCATCTCATACACATATCATCTCATACACATATCATCTCATACACATATCATCTCATACACATAGCATCTCGTACACATAGCCATCTCATACACCTATCATCTCATACACATATCATCTCATACACATAGCATCTCATACACATAGCCATCTCATATACCTATCCATCTCATACACATATACATATACCAGGTTCCATCTCATACACAGAGCCCCTGCCTTTCCTGGTATCAGTCTGCTTTCAGGACCCTGAACTCCCCTGGGTTTCTAGGCGTTCTTGTCTAGAAAAGCCCACTAAATTTTTACAGTGCTGTTGTTGCTATTACCATGATTACTTTCTTGTTTTTATTTGACACAGGGTTTTGCTTTGTAGCTTAGCCAGCCTTGAGTTTGCAGTCTACCTGCTTCATGATGAAAGCCCATAGTCCCATAGGGCTACTTCAAGTTTGAGGCTAGCCTAGGTTACATAGTGAGACCCTGTCTCTGAAATAAAAAGGAAGGAATCGGAGAGAGGAAGAAACTGTGACCTTTGACCTTAGTGCAATCCTTTACTTACTTCCAAAATACTCACATGCAATTGTCTCAAGAGCCCTAAACTTAAAACTCCCAGCGATCATACTTCTGTGACCAGGACTTGCTCTGTCACACTTCAGCTATGGGTAGCATCGTGCTACCTTGTTTCTAACTATTGTTTCTAACTGTTAATAGTCAGGACAATAGGAAAACTAATGTCCCCGAGCTCAGTGTTTATAGGTCAGAGATTTACCTAACAGTTTTCCTTATTGGAAGGGGTTGCACAGTATCTGCAATGAATTCATCACATCTCTGGGAATTTTTCTCTTGGAGTGTCTTTGAGAGAGCTTCTAAAGAGAAAAACTAATTTTAGCTCAACAAAATCCCCAGGAACGTGCTTCAGGGAAGAGGGGGGGACAGCAGAGCACCTTATTATCAGAATGGGGTGAGAAGCAGGAGGAGCCACGTAATTGCCGGGAGCCTGAGCTCTGAGTGGATTCTCTCATTAGAAATTTACACTGATTATATGTATCTAAAGAGAACATTGTGGCATTATAAAAACTGATCTGGGGGGAGGGAGAGCTAAACCTTCAGAGAGGCAGACAAGCCTGGGAAACCAGAAGAGACTGCTCCCTGCACACACATCTCGGACGCCAGAGGAAAAAGCCAAAGACCATCTGGGACCCTGGTGCACTGAAGCTCCCGGAAGGGGCGGCACAGGTCTTCCTGGTTGCTGCCGCTGCAGAGAGCCCCTGGACAGCACCCCACGAGCGAATCTGAGCCTCGCGACCACAGGTAAGACCAAATTTTCTGCTGCAAGAAAGCTGCCTGGTGAACTCAAGACACAGGCCCACAGGAACAGCTGAAGACCTGTAGAGAGGAAAAACTACACGCCCGAAAGCAGAACACTCTGTCCCCATAACTGACTGAAAGAGAGGAAAACAGGTCTACAGCACTCCTGACACACAGGCTTATAGGACAGTCTAGCCACTGTCAGAAATAGCAGAACAAAGTAACACTAGAGATAATCTGATGGCGAGAGGCAAGCGCAGGAACCCAAGCAACAGAAACCAAGACTACATGCCATCATCGGAGCCCAATTCTCCCACCAAAACAAACATGGAATATTCAAACACACCAGAAAAGCAAGATCTAGTTTCAAAATCATATTTGATCATGATGCTGGAGGACTTCAAGAAAGACATGAACACACTTAGGGAAACACAGGAAAACATTAATAAACAAGTAGAAGCCTACAGAGAGGAATCGCAAAAATCCCTGAAAGAATTCCAGGAAAACACAATCAAACAGTTGAAGGAATTAAAAATGGAAATAGAAGCAATCAAGAAAGAACACATGGAAACAACCCTGGATATAGAAAACCAAAAGAAGAGACAAGGAGCTGTAGATACAAGCTTCACCAACAGAATACAAGAGATTGAAGAGAGAATCTCAGGAGCAGAAGATTCCATAGAAATCATTGACTCAACTGTCAAAGATAATGTAAAGCGGAAAAAGCTACTGGTCCAAAACATACAGGAAATCCAGGACTCAATGAGAAGATCAAACCTAAGGATAGGTATAGGTATAGAAGAGAGTGAAGACTCCCAGCTCAAAGGACCAGTAAATATCTTCAACAAAATCATAGAAGAAAACTTCCCTAACCTAAAAAAAGAGATACCCATAGACATACAAGAAGCCTACAGAACTCCAAATAGATTGGAACAGAAAAGAAACACCTCCCGTCACATAATTGTCAAAACACCAAACGCACAAAATAAAGAAAGAATATTAAAAGCAGTAAGGGAAAAAGGTCAAGTAACATATAAAGGCAGACCTATCAGAATCACACCAGACTTCTCGCCAGAAACTATGAAGGCCAGAAGATCCTGGACTGATGTCATACAGACCCTAAGAGAACACAAATGCCAGCCCAGGTTACTGTATCCAGCAAAACTCTCAATTAACATTGATGGAGAAACCAAGATATTCCATGACAAAACAAATTTACACAATATCTTTCCACAAATCCAGCACTACAAAGGATAATAAATGGTAAAGCCCAACATAAGGAGGCAAGCTATACCCTAGAAGAAGCAAGAAACTAATCGTCTTGGCAACAAAACAAAGAGAATGAAAGCACACAAACATAACCTCACATCCAAATATGAATATAAAGGGAAACAATAATCACTATTCCTTAATATCTCTCAATATCAATGGCCTCAACTCCCCAATAAAAAGACATAGATTAACAAACTGGATACGCAACGAGGACCCTGCATTCTGCTGCCTACAGGAAACACACCTCAGAGACAAAGACAGACACTACCTCAGAGTGAAAGGCTGGAAAACAACTTTCCAAGCAAATGGTCAGAAGAAGCAAGCTGGAGTAGCCATTCTAATATCAAATAAAATCAATTTCCAACTAAAAGTCATCAAAAAAGATAAGGAAGGACACTTCATATTCATCAAAGGAAAAATCCACCAAGATGAACTCTCAATCCTAAATATCTATGCCCCAAATACAAGGGCACCTTCATACGTAAAAGAAACCTTACTAAAGCTCAAAACACACATTGCACCTCACACAATAATAGTGGGAGATTTCAACACCCCACTCTCATCGATGGACAGATCATGGAAACAGAAATTAAACAGTGATGTCGACAGACTAAGAGAAGTCATGAGCCAAATGGACTTAACAGATATTTATAGAACATTCTATCCTAAAGCAAAAGGATATACCTTCTTCTCAGCTCCTCATGGTACTTTCTCCAAAATTGACCATATAATTGGTCAAAAAACGGGCCTCAACAGGTACAGAAAGATAGAAATAATCCCATGCGTGCTATCGGACCACCACGGCCTAAAACTGGTCTTCAATAACAATAAGGGAAGAATGCCCACATATACGTGGAAATTGAACAATGCTCTACTCAATGATAACCTGGTCAAGGAAGAAATAAAGAAAGAAATTAAAAACTTTTTAGAATTTAATGAAAATGAAGATACAACATACCCAAACTTATGGGACACAATGAAAGCTGTGCTAAGAGGAAAACTCATAGCGCTGAGTGCCTGCAGAAAGAAACAGGAAAGAGCATATGTCAGCAGCTTGACAGCACACCTAAAAGCTCTAGAACAAAAAGAAGCAAATACACTCAGGAGGAGTAGAAGGCAGGAAATAATCAAACTCAGAGCTGAAATCAACCAAGTAGAAACAAAAAGGACCATAGAAAGAATCAACAGAACCAAAAGTTGGTTCTTTGAGAAAATCAACAAGATAGATAAACCCTTAGCCAGACTAACGAGAGGACACAGAGAGTGCGTCCAAATTAACAAAATCAGAAATGAAAAGGGAGACATAACTACAGATTCAGAGGAAATTCAAAAAATCATCAGATCTTACTATAAAAACCTATATTCAACAAAATTTGAAAATCTTCAGGAAATGGACAATTTCCTAGACAGATACCAGGTATCGAAGTTATATCAGGAACAGATAAACCAGTTA
Source organism: Rattus norvegicus (assembly GCF_021556685.1). Taxonomy (NCBI): domain Eukaryota; kingdom Metazoa; phylum Chordata; class Mammalia; order Rodentia; family Muridae; genus Rattus; species Rattus norvegicus. The sequence goes on along the minus strand of NC_141535.1, from coordinate 23,844,833 downwards.
AACAACCCCATAATTCCTAAGGAAATAGAAGCAGTCACTAAAGGTCTCCCAACCAAAAAGAGCCCAGGTCCAGACGGGTTTAGTGCAGAATTCTATCAAACCTTCATAGAAGACCTCATACCAATATTATCCAAACTATTCCACAAAATTGAAACAGATGGAGCCCTACCGAATTCCTTCTACGAAGCCACAATTACTCTTATACCTAAACCACACAAAGACACAACAAAGAAAGAGAACTTCAGACCAATTTCCCTTATGAATATCGACGCAAAAATACTCAATAAAATTCTGGCAAACCGAATTCAAGAGCACATCAAAACAATCATCCACCATGATCAAGTAGGCTTCATCCCAGGCATGCAGGGATGGTTTAATATACGGAAAACCATCAACGTGATCCATTATATAAACAAACTGAAAGAACAGAACCACATGATCATTTCATTAGATGCTGAGAAAGCATTTGACAAAATTCAACACCCCTTCATGATAAAAGTCCTGGAAAGAATAGGAATTCAAGGCCCATACCTAAACATAGTAAAAGCCATATACAGCAAACCAGTTGCTAACATTAAACTAAATGGAGAGAAACTTGAAGCAATCCCACTAAAATCAGGGACTAGACAAGGCTGCCCACTCTCTCCCTACTTATTCAATATAGTTCTTGAAGTTCTAGCCAGAGCAATCAGACAACAAAAGGAGATCAAGGGGATACAGATCGGAAAAGAAGAGGTCAAAATATCACTATTTGCAGATGACATGATAGTATATTTAAGTGATCCCAAAAGTTCCACCAGAGAACTACTAAAGCTGATAAACAACTTCAGCAAAGTGGCTGGGTATAAAATTAACTCAAATAAATCAGTTGCCTTCCTCTATGCAAAAGAGAAACAAGCCGAGAAAGAAATTAGGGAAACGACACCCTTCATAATAGACCCAAATAATATAAAGTACCTCGGTGTGACTTTAACCAAGCAAGTAAAAGATCTGTACAATAAGAACTTCAAGACACTGAGGAAAGAAATTGAAGAAGACCTCAGAAGATGGAAAGATCTCCCATGCTCATGGATTGGCAGGATTAATATAGTAAAAATGGCCATTTTACCAAAAGCAATCTACAGATTCAATGCAATCCCCATCAAAATACCAATCCAATTCTTCAAAGAGTTAGACAGAACAATTTGCAAATTCATCTGGAATAACAAAAAACCCAGGATAGCTAAAGCTATCCTCAACAATAAAAGGACTTCAGGGGGAATCACTATCCCTGAACTCAAGCAGTATTACAGAGCAATAGTGATAAAAACTGCATGGTATTGGTACAGGGACAGACAGATAGACCAATGGAATAGAATTGAAGACCCAGAAATGAACCCACACACCTATGGTCACTTGATTTTTGACAAAGGAGCCAAAACCATCCAATGGAAAAAAGATAGCATTTTCAGCAAATGGTGCTGGTTCAACTGGAGGGCAACATGTAGAAGAATGCAGATCGATCCATGCTTATCACCCTGTACAAAGCTTAAGTCCAAGTGGATCAAGGACCTCCACATCAAACCAGACACACTCAAACTAATAGAAGAAAAACTAGGGAAACATCTGGAACACATGGGCACTGGAAAAAATTTCCTGAACAAAACACCAATGGCTTATGCTCTAAGATCAAGAATCGACAAATGGGATCTCATAAAACTGCAAAGCTTCTGTAAGGCAAAGGACACTGTGGTTAGGACAAAACGGCAACCAACAGATTGGGAAAAGATCTTTACCAATCCTACAACAGATAGAGGTCTTATATCCAAAATATACAAAGAACTCAAGAAGTTAGACCGCAGGGAAACAAATAACCCTATTAAAAAATGGGGTTCAGAGCTAAACAAAGAATTCACAGCTGAGGAATGCCGAATGGCTGAGAAACACCTAAAGAAATGTTCAACATCTTTAGTCATAAGGGAAATGCAAATCAAAACAACCCTGAGATTTCACCTCACACCAGTGCGATTGGCTAAGATCAAAAACTCAGGTGACAGCAGATGCTGGCGAGGATGTGGAGAAAGAGGAACACTCCTCCATTGTTGGTGGGATTGCAGACTGGTAAAACCATTCTGGAAATCAGTCTGGAGGTTCCTCAGAAAATTGGACATTGAACTGCCTGAGGATCCAGCTATACCTCTCTTGGGCATATACCCAAAAGATGCCTCAACATATAAAAGAGACACGTGCTCCACTATGTTCATCGCAGCCTTATTTATAATAGCCAGAAGCTGGAAAGAACCCAGATGCCCTTCAACAGAGGAATGGATACAGAAAATGTGGTACATCTACACAATGGAATATTACTCAGCTATCAAAAACGAGTTTATGAAATTCGTAGGCAAATGGTTGGAACTGGAAAATATCATCCTGAGTGAGCTAACCCAATCACAGAAAGACATACATGGTATGCACTCATTGATAAGTGGCTATTAGCCCAAATGCTTGAATTACCCTAGATCCCTAGAACAAACGAAACTCAAGACGGATGATCAAAATGTGAATGCTTCACTCCTTCTTTAAATGAGGAAAAAGAATACCCTTGGCAGGGAAGGGAGAGGCAAAGATTAAAACAGAGACTTAAGGAACACCCATTTAGAGCCTGCCCCACATGTGGCCCATACATATACAGCCACCCAATTAGACAAGATGGATGAAGCAAAGAAGTGCAGACCGACAGGAGCCGGATGTAGATCTCTCCTGAGAGACACAGCCAGAATACAGCAAATACAGAGGCGAATGCCAGCAGCAAACCACTGAACTGAGAATAGGTCCCCTATTGAAGGAATCAGAGAAAGAACTGGAAGAGCTTGAAGGGGCTCGAGACCCCAAAAGTACAACAATGCCAAGCAACCAGAGCTTCCAGGGACTAAGCCACTACCTAAAGACTATACATGGACTGACCCTGGACTCTGACCCCATAGGTAGCAATGAATATCCTAGTAAGAGCACCAGTGGAAGGGGAAGCCCTGGGTCCTGCTAAGACTGAACCCCCAGTGAACTAGTTTATGGGGGGAGGGCGGCAATGGGGGGAGGGTTGGGAGGGGAACACCCATAAGGAAGGGGAGGGGGGAGGGGGATGTAAAAAAAAAAGAAAAGAAAAAAAACTGATCTGGAAGATTCATCGATATTTTTTCTGTTGCTTTCAAATTCTACCTGGCATGATTCTAAAAAGTAATAGTGTTATACATAATATACGCGCACATATATAGGCTGCTGTTTTATTTTGTTAATAAAATATCTTCCTTGTGATGGTTGCTATGCATTAGTGCCTGGTTTTCAATAAATTAATATGTTTGTGTGAATTTGTTCTTAAAACTCTCAAACTCTCTGACTATCCATTGCTAAATTCTCTGGATAGTCAAAAGTGTTATCACTATTTTACATGGATCTCAGGCGTCTGGGCCAGATATTGCCATCATTCTGAAACACAGTGCAAGGGTGGAGTAGTGTACTGATGCTTGGAAAGGGTAGGTCACAGTGATTTCACCTAAAAACAGAGTGAATGTACCATGTTGGTGTCTCATGCTTAAGTTCTGTTTAGTGTCAACAGACAGCATTGGAAACCTAATTCTCCTTTTTTCTATTTAAGTTTACACACACACACACACACACACACACACACACACACACATATTATGCAAACACACACATATATACACATTCATTGTATATACACATATATTGTATATATACACATGCATGTATTGGTTGTAGATATACACAGATACACATATTGTACACACCCATATGCATACATTGTGTACACACATATATATTGTGAATATACACATACATATATTTATTATATATATACAGACACACATACATATATTGTGTATACACACTACTATATAGACTATACACACGTTGTGATTGTGGCTTTACCTCGGGAGCATAACCCACAGAGCACAGATTGACAAAGTGACCGCTGCAATAGCATGAGGTTTTTTAATCCATGTATGTGGGGTTGCTAATCCATGCAGGGAGAGGCAACCCTGAACCCAAAAAGCACACAACTTTTATTCGTTACAGAGGGCAGACTTCAGCAACAGGGTTAGCTGACCTATTCTCATTGGTGGTACACAGAACAAGGGATCTGGTCAGGTATTGGCTGGCCTGCTCAAGGGGCTGTTCTTGGCTCAATTAGTCACTTTCCTCCTCCAGCCCTACACCTGGCCTTGAAGAATCACTGGGAAAGGGCTAAGTTGGCAGGTCTCTTAGAGGGGGGGCGGGGTGAACTGAGTGGTCGGGCAGGGTCAGGATGACATCTTGCGGTTGTTCTCGGAATTTACCACAGGGAGAGGTAGAGGGTTTCTCCAAGAACAGTTGTTATTGTTTTGTCTTAATTAGCTTAGTCAGAATCTTGATCACCAAAACTTTATCATATCACTGGGCATACCACCAGATGTATTTCTCAAAACCTTGTTTTTATAACTTTGTTTCTCATATCTATGAAACTTTGAAACTTTATTTCTTCATGATCACATTGTGATGGTTTGTATATGCTTGGCCCAGGGAATGCTCTATTTGGAGGTGTGGCCTTTTTGGAGTAGGTGCGTCACTGTAGTGTGGGCTTTAAGACCATACTCCTACTGCCTGGAAGTCAGTCTTCCACGAGCAACCTTCAGATGAAGATATAGAACTCTCGGCTCTGCCTACATCACACCTACCTAGACGCTGCTCCACCCTGATGATAATGGACTGAACTTCTGAACCTGTTTAAGAGAGTCTGCGGCAGCTAGAGACACTGGGCCGCCGTGGAATTGGGATGTGTGCTTCTGACAAGGTATCTATCAGATATCTTGGGGCAGTGCAGTGCAGGACCTAGTGGGGTAAAAGAAAGCCATTTTACAACAACAGCAATGTTTCTCCAAACCACTTCAATGCTGACATCCTGTCTCTTGTTATAGTGATGGTGAGAGATGGCTTAGTGGTTGTGAGTACTGGCTGCTCTTCCAAAGGACCTCAGTTCCCAGCATTGGCGTGACAGCTCACAATGTCTTTAGTTCAAGTTCTTGAGGATCTGACACCCTAACACGAATATGAATTTAGACAGAACACCAATGCACATACAATAAAATTAAATAAATTGTTTTAAGAAAAAGGATGAAGAAAAGCCTTCATGAAGAGATCTTAGGTCCTTTGGGGAAAGCATATTCAGATCCTCCCCAAGTAGAGCCTTTACTGGACAGAAGTCAGGGACTGCTTAGAGAGGTGGCTCTGAGCCTGATCTGCAGTGTAGATGCCAGACTCTGTAGAAACTATTTCTATCTTGGAGCATAACCTTTGGACACAACCTATGGGTGCGTTGCACACCCCATGTGTGTTTCCAGTGCTGCAGACTCAAGAAAGGAAGGTGGAGACAACAGGATGTGGGCACTAACTCTACATTAAGGGGTGAGCAAACTCCGGGGAAAAATAAGGAAGGCAAATCGATGACTTTAAAGTCAACCCTTGGTTGGGGATTTAGCTCAGTGGTAGAGCGCTTGCCTAGCGAGCACAAGGCCCTGGGTTCGGTCCCCAGCTCCAAAAAAAAAAAAAAAAAAAAAAAAAAAAGATTGCTTAAAGTCAACCCTTAAACATGGACAGACTTTTTTTTTCTTTCTTTATTTATTTATAATTTTATTTTTCTTGGATATTTTATGTATTTACATTTCAAATATTATCCCCTTTCCACCCTCTCCCATACCTCCTTTTGCCTCCTGCTTCTATAAGCATGCTCCTACTCCCACCCACTGACTCTAACCTCAACGCCCTGGCATTGCCCTACGTTGGGGAAACCAGCCTTATAGGACCAAGGACATTTCCTCCCATTGATGCAGGACAATGCCATCCTCTGCTACATATGCAGCTGGAGTCAAGGGTTCCTGCATGTGTACTCATTGGTTGGTGGTTTAGTCCCTGGGATTTGGTTGGTTGACATTGTTGTTCTTCCTATCGGCTTGCAAACCCCTTCAGCTCTTTCAGTCTTTTCTCTAACTCCTCCATTGGGGCCCCCTTGTTCAGTCCAATGGTTGGCTGCGAGCATCCTCATCTGTATCAGTAGGGCTCTGGCAGAGCCTCTCAGGAGACACCCATATGTGACTCCTGTCAGCAAGCACTTCTTGGCATCAGCAATATTAACTGGGTTTGGTGGCTGCATATGGGATGGATCCCCAGGTAGGGCAGTCTCTGGATAAGCTTTTGTTCAGTTCCTCCTCCACTCTTTGTCTCTGTATTTCCTCCCATGAGTATTTTGTTCTCCCTTCTAAGAAGGAGTGAAGGATCCACATTTTGGTCTTCTTCTTGGACTTCATATGATCTCTGAATTTGTTCTTAGGTATTCCAAGCTTTTGGACTAATATCCACTTATCAGTGAGTGCATACCATGTGTGTTCTTTTGTGACTGGAATACCTCACTCAGGATGATATTTTCTAGTACCATCCATCTGCCTAAGAATTTCATGTAATCATTGTTTTTAATAGATGAGTTGTACTCTATTGTATAAATGTACCACATTTTCTGTATCCATTACTCTGTTGAAGGGCATCTGGGTTCTTTCCAGCTTCTGGCTGTTATAAATAAGGCTGCTATGAACATAGTGGAGCACATGTCCTTGTTATATATTGGAGCATCTTTTGGGTATATGCCCAGGAGTGGTATAACTGGGTCCTCAGGTAGTATTATGTCCAATTTTCTGAGGAACCTCCAGACTGATTTCCAGAGTGGTTGTACCAGCTTGCAATCCCACCAACAATGGAGGAGTGTTCCTCTTTCTCCACATCCTCGCCAGCATCTACTGTCACCTGAGTTTTTGATCTTAGCCATTCTGACTGGTGTGAGGTGGTATCTCAGGGTTGTTTTGATTTGCATTTCCCTGATGACTAAAGATATTGAACATTTCTTTAGGGGCTTGTCAGCCATTCAGTATTTCTCAGTTAAGAATTCTTTGTTTAACTCTGTACCCCAGTTTTTGATAGGATTATTTGAATCTCTAGAGCCTAACTTCTTCAGTTCTTTGTACATATTATATATTAGCCCTCTATCAGATGTAGAATTAGTAAAAATCTTTTCACAGTCTGTTGGTTGCCATTTTGTCCTAATTGACAATGTCCTTTGCCTTACAGAAGCTTTGCAATGTTATGAGGTCCCATTTGTTGATTCTTGATGTTAGGACATAAGCCATTGGTGTTCTGGTCAGGAAATTTTCCCCTGTGCCTATATGTTTGAGGCTCTTCCCCACTTTTTCTTCTATTAGTTTGAGTGTATCTGGTTTGATCCACTTGGACTTGATCTTTGTACAGGGCGATAAGAATGGATCAATTTGCATTCTTCTACATGCTGACCTCCAGTTCAACCAGCACTATTTTTTTTAAATGTTGTCTTTTTTCCATTGGATAATTTTAACTCCTTTGTCAAAGATCAAGTGACCATAGGTGTGTGGGTTCATTTCTGGGTTGTAAATTCTATTCCATTGATCTACCTGCCTGTCTCTGTACCAATACCATACAGTTGTAATCACTATTGCTTTGTAATACAGTTTGAGGTCACGGATGGTGATTCCCAGAAATGTTCTTTTATTGTTGAGGATAGTTTTTGCTGTGCTGGATTTTTTGCTTTTCCAAATGAATCTGCAAATTGCTCTTTCTAACTCTGTGAAGAATTGACTTGGAATTTTGATGGGGATTGCATTGAATCTGTAGATCGCTTTGGGTAAAATGGCCATTTTTACTATATTAATCCTGCCAATCCATGAGCATGGGCGGTCTTTCCATCTTCAGAGACTTGAAGTTCTTGTCATACAGATCTTTCACTTGCTTGGTTAGAGTCACACCAAGGTATTTTACATTATTTGTGACTATTTTGAAGGGTGTTATTTCCCTAATTTCTTTCTTAGCCTGTTTATCCTTTAAACATAGGAAGGCTCCTGATTTGTTTGACTTAATTCTATATCCAGCCACTTGGCTGAAGTTGTTCATCAGGTTTAGGAGTCCTCTGGGGGAACTTTTGGGGTCACTTAAGTATACTATCATATCATCTGTAAATAGTAATATTTTGACTACTTCCTTTCCAATTTGTATCCCTTTGACCTCTTTTTGTTGTCTAATTGCTCTGGCTAGAATTCAAGTACTATATTTAATAGGTAGGGAGAGAGTGGGAAGCTTTGTATAGTCCCTGATTTTAATGGGATTGCTTCAAGTTTCTCACCATTTAGTTTGATGTTGGCTACTGTTTTGCTGTATATTACTTTTACTATGTTTATGTATGGGCCTTGAATTCCTGATCTTTCCAAGACTTTTATCATGAAGGGGTGTTGAATTTTATCAAATGCTTTCTCATCACCTAATGACATGATCATGTGGTTTTTATCTTTGAGTTTCTTTATATAGTGGCTTATGTTGATGAATATCTATATATTGAACAATTCTCGCATCCCTGGGATGAAACCTACTTGAGCATGATGGATGATTGTTTTGATGTGTTCTTGAATTTGGTTTGTGAGAATTTTATTGAGTATTTTTGCATCAGTATTCCTAAGGGAAAGTGGTCTGAAGTTCTCTTGTAGGTCTCTTGTAGTTCTCTTTGTAGGGTCTTTGTGTGGTTTAGGTATAAGCATATTTGTGGCTTCAAAGAATGAAATTGGTAGTGTTCATTCTGTTTCCATTTTGTGGAATAGTTTGAAGAAGATTGGTATTAGGTCTTCTTTGAAGGTGTGAAAGAATTCTGCACTAAACCTATCTGGTCTTGAGATTTTTTTTGGGGGGGGTTGGGAGATTTTTAATCACTGCTTTGATTTCTTTAGGGGTTATGAAACTATTTAAATGGTTTATCTGATCCTGATTTAACTTTGGTACCTGGTATCTGTCTATAAAATTGTCTATTTCATCCAGATTTTCCAGTTTTGTTGAATATAGGCTTTTGTAGTAGGATCTGATGATTTTTTGAATTTCCTCAGTTTCTGTTATTATGTCTCCCTTTTCATTTCTGATTGTGTTGATTTGGACACTGCCTGGTTAATCTGACTATGGTTTATCTATCCTGTTGATGTTCTCAAAAAACCAACTCCTGGTTTTGTTGATTCTTTGTATAGTTCTTTTTATTTCTACTTGGTTGATTTCAGTTCTGAGTGTGATTATTTCCTGCCTTCTACTCCTCTTTGGTGAATTTGGTCCATTTTGTTCTAGAGCTTTCAGATGTGCTGTCAGGCTGTTATTGTATGCTCTTTCCAATTTCCTTTTGGAGGCACTCAGAGATATGAGTTTTCCTCTTAGCACAGCTTTCATTGTATCCCATAAGTTTGTGTATTTTTTGTCTTCATTTTCATTAAATTCTAAAAAGTCTTTAATTTCTTTATTTCTTCCTTGACCAAATTATCATTGAGTAGAGTGTTGTTCAGCTTCCCTGTGTATGTGGCCTTTCTGTTGTTTTTGTTGTTATTGAAGAGCAGGCTTAATCTATGGTGATCTGATAGGATGCATGGGATTATTTCAATCTTCTTGTATTTATTGAGGCCTGTTTTCTCACCAATTATATGGTCAGTTTTTGAGAAGGTACCATAAGATGCTAACAAGAGGGTATATTCTTTTGTTTTAGGATGAAATGTTCTATAGATGTCCGTTAAATCCATTTGGTTCATAACGTCTGTTAGTTTCACTCTGTCTCCCTTTGGTTTCTGTTTCCATGATCTGTCCATTTGTAAGAGTGGTGTATTGAAGTCTCCTACTATTATTGTGTGTGGTGTAATGTGTGCTTTGTGCTTTAGTAAAGTTTCTTTTATGAATGTGTGTGCCCTTACATTTGGAGCGTAGATATCCAGGATTGAGAGCTCATCTTGGTAGTCTTTCTTTTGATGAGTATAAAGTGTCCTTCCTTACCTCTTTTGATAACTTTTCATTGAAAGTTGATTTTATTTGATATTAGAATGGCTACTCCAGCTTGTTTCTTGGGACCATTTGCTTGGAAATTTTTTTTTTCCTGGCCTTTTACCCCGAGGTAGTATCTATCTTTGTCACTGAGGTGTGTTTCCTGTATGCAGCAAAATGCTGGGTCCTCTTTACGTACCCAGTCTGTTAGTCTATGCCTTTTTATTGGGGAATAAGTCCATTGATGTTAAGAGATATTAAGGAAGAGTGATTGCTCTTTCCTCTTATTTTTGTTGTTAGAGGTGGAATTATGTTTGTGTGGCTCTTGTCTTTTGGGTTTGTTACAAGAAGATTACTTTCTTGCTTTTTAATAGTGTGTAGTTTCCCTCCTTGTGTTGGCATTTTTCCATCTAGTATCCTTTGTAGGGCTGGGTTATGGAAAGATATTTTGTTAATTTGGTTTTGTCATGGAATATCTTGGTTTCGCCATCTATGTTAAGTGAAAGTTTTGCTAGCTGTAGTAGCCTGGACTGGCATTCGTGTTCTCCTTGGGTCTGTATGACATCTGTCCAGGATTGTTTCAGCCTTGGAGTGGGTTCCAGAAATCCGCGAGGTCAACACAGAACAGATGAGTCTGGTGTGGTGGCACCTGCACAATCCCTGCCTGTGACTGAAAGGGAAACTTGAGTGCAGCCTGGCTGCACAGTGGGCCCCAGGCCAGCCTGGGCTGGGACGAGATGAGACCCATGATACCTGATGGTCCTGAGCCTGGCTGTGAGAAGATGCTCTACTATTCCGACTTCTGAGGCTGTGCACATTCTGCTCACTACTGCAGCTGTACCCCGTCTTCACGCTCATGTCTTTTCCTGTTTAGCATTTGTCATTGAACGTTCTCCCTGGGAATGTTCTCTTACTTTTTCAGGCTAGTTTCCTTATAAACTCGCTACCTCCAACTGCCCTAGTACCAAGAATTTTGTTTATTCTTTTAATGTGGAAAAAATAGATGAGGCCTCCATTTTCCTCTGCCCCATGCTGTAGCTCAGTAAACTCTTCTGGCTTTCCCTCCCCGCATCCAGGATTTTGAGAGGCACTTGGAAATCTGCAGGATCATCTGATAGTGCTTCCCCCAAGGTATCTTTAAAAATAAGTTATTCCACCAGAACAGAGGATTTTAATGTAGACATTGGTATGGATCATAATAAGGTTTCCAGACAGAGACACGGGACCTAGGCAGAGACACGGGACCCAGACAGAAACTAAGCTTTTTGACTTAGTTTAAATGTTCTAGCTTTCTTTCTGTGACACTATATAAAAATCTCGGCAATATACAAAAAATGATTCTGCACCTTAGACTTTCTCATTGTCTCTGGATGAGAGCTTTGATTAGCTCTTTATAAGTTCTTCATTAGTAATGGGCCGCTTTCTTGTTTTGTCTTTAGCTGCTGTCTCTAAAAAGTTTATTTTCTACCAGAGAATTCTTTGAAGATCATGTGGAAGCTGCTGTGCTGTGTCAGGTTATGGAATATTGCAACTTAATATGCTGTATAAAATGCAACAAGTGCTGTTGGGTTTAAATGCCCATCTCTCCTCAATGCTGCCAGCTGGGGTGCTTGCTCAGTCTTAGCAACTGCCTGACCTACTTGTGCAGCGTGACTGTTTAATTAATAGACATTTACATAAACTCCTTGCCCCGCAGCAGGCTTTATAAATCCTGGTGGTTATCTTCTTTCCACCCTGTGAAGTATCAGCTGTGCTGTTTCCATTTTTGCATATCAAAACACAGAGAGATTAAAATTATATACAACAAATTGATAGCTAAATAAGTTAGGGAACTCAGAGAGCTCTCACATGTGAGTCATATGGCTTAAAGCAATAACCCATAACTTTGTAAATATGTTCAGAGTCTACTGCTCTCTTATCCATGGGTTGGAGTTGGAGCTGTCAGACTCACAGAAATGGAGCCCTTTATAGATCTGTGCAAGAGTGGAGGAATCTCTTTCTGGGCTCTCTGGAGCCATGAAAGGAAGGTTCGGTAGTAGACAAGGTGGTATGACAGAATTATTACTGTGATGTCTGTAATTTTTAATAAAAATTCTAGGAATCCTGGTGATATCTGTGCAGCATGCGACTCTGAAAAACTGTTCATGGTATATTTTTTAAAAACACTATCTCAAATATCATTGGATTTTCCTGGCCACAAGATGTTTAGGTACAGCTAGAGCAAAGCGTGTCTCATTTGACTCACTAGCCCGCAGCAGAAGGAATAAGAAGGGAGCTCACCTTTCTGGGAAAGGTTTTCATTCCTGTCTCATGGTTTTGTCCTTCGATACTTTTTCATTGCCTGTCTGCTGTCTCTTCAGCACCTATACAGGATAGAAGCATGGACTTAGGTCACTAGTCTTCCCTCCTAAACTATCCTTCCAACTGTTAAATGAAATCTCTGCATGCTGTGCCTTATGTTTTTGTCTTGTGTAGGTGTTGATTACTTCTAGGAGATTTGTGGATCATAAAGGGTCTGCCATACTCATTTAACAATATCTTTAACAAAACAAAAGCTTTTCAGTGTTGTGTATAAAATGGAAGTTGTATGTCTGTCTTTTAACTAATTTTTTTTGTTTTTGTTTTTGTTTTTTTCGGAGCTGGGGACCGAACCCAGGGCCTTGCGCTTGCTAGGCAAGCGCTCTGCCACTGAGCCAAATCCCCAACCCCTTTTAACTAATTTTGCAATAAATTTGGAGTCAGCTTTGGGGCTTACAACCTCCGGCCACATTCTGCTCCCCTCCAGCAGTAATCCCAGCTGGCCTTTAAGATCAGAATCAGGTAAAATGTCAAATTTTGGGTTGTCTCCAATGTTCCCGTTCACTCCACCACCCCACCCTGGTCTGACGCAGCCAGTTTCTTCCTCAGTCCCTGTATACTGGATTTGGATCTTTAGATGCCAACATCATAGTCTACTGTGTTGTCATGCCTTCTGTATCCTTGCACTTTGGTACCCTAACCATATAGCAGACAAGCAGGCAGGGACCTTGATGCATTGGTTTTCTCAGTGAATATAATTGTTTATATAGAAACAAGTAAATAAGCATGATATTGATAGTACATCCCTTTAATCCTAGCACCCAGAAGTCTGAGGCTGGAGGATCAGGAGTTTTAGACCACATAATAAGTTCAAGACCAAATTTGGCTACATAGTGAGCTCTTGTTTCCAAATGGAAGGTGGGTGGTTAGATTTTAGAACACATTGCAAAACCGACATGCCTTAAAGTAAGTTACATGGGGTGAGTTATTCCTATTGGTACCCCCAAACCCTCTTCCTTGGAGAACTGACAGAACAGATGTTGAACTTCTCCCGTAGATATACAGGATGTGCTGCATCTAGTCCCATGCCAATGAAACAACCATTCTCTCTCTTGTGTCTTCCAATGCTGTAGGATTGCTGATGTCTCCCACATATATATTCCCATTTGTGGTGGAGGTGGCATTTGTAAGGAACACTTTCATTTGGCACAACAGACTCCCTCTGTCTAGTCATTAGTTCTATAAATATTCATTTATTACCTGGAGCAGAGTCTGGCGTGGTCATGGAAGGGATGGTGTGACATGGTTCTGGGCCCTGGAGCAGAGCCAGCAGGGTGTGGGCCTCCATAAGTGTTGAAAGTTGCTGTGGGCATATGGCTTATTTGTATAAATATATAGGACATATTCTCCCTGCCAAGGCTAATGACTCCATGATAATTTGAAGCATTACTGGTCTGGGAGTCAAGGGTGTGTCTAATGTCTCAGCAAAATGGTAGAATGCTGTGACCTTCAGGACACCCCTTAAGGCTGTGGGAAAGAACTGTAAAAACATGAGTTCAAAAATATATAATTTCTCAACTGTGCAATATTGTAAGGTCCATGATTTGCCGAAGAATGATACCCGTAATAGTATGCAAAAGAAAAGACCAATTTATTCTGTAGAAGTCCAGCATGCTGGGGTCTACCATTTCAAGATGGAGATTCCCAGGTAAGCTCACAGTCCCAATTTAAAGCACATTAGGGGAATTCCAGGGAAGGGTAGGTGGCCTTTATCTTAATTGGTTGGCTCTATCTCTAGGGACATTCCAGAACCATTGCTGGGAGACTGGAAACTGTTGCTGGGGAAGCCTAGAAACTGTTGCTGACCCTGCCCTTGCCTCAGGCCAGCTTCTGATGGTGGGCCAGCTTCTGATTGGCTGCCTGAAGCCTGGGTTGGTTTTTTTTTTGTTTTGTTTTGTTTTGTTTTTTCCAATACCTGACTTGGTGGGATAATCAAAAGGAAACCTTGGCTGGATGATTGAAATTTAGGCCTAGTCTCCTGACCTGCCAGTTTGAAGCCTGTCATGGAGTCAGCCTTCTCAATAGGAGGATACAATATGAATTATATGAGGGGTTTCATGGATCTAAAAGAACAGAGGCAGCCACACTATTAAACAGCTTGTCAGAAAGATACAAAGACAGACAGATTCCAGAGTTCAAGGTCAGCCTGGGACAAAGTGAATTTAGGCCCAAGCATGGTGGGAGTGGTGATCTCAGAGCTACATCCCACCCAGCTAGCTTGTTGTGTGTGCTTACAAAGGCAAGCAGATCTCTGAATTAATTTGCAATGTTAAGAAAAAGGTGCTTGCTGTCTTTTCCTAGGAGTCAAGGAGCTAAGGTCAAAAAATGCTAATTGGTGGGATAATCAAAAGGGAACCTTTGCTGGATGATTGAGTTGATGTGTAAATGAAAGACTGGACTTCTGCCTACGATTGCTGACCTGTCTGGTCTTCAGGACACTGTCTGGAGCAGAACACAAAGCTGTCAGCTTATACCTACAATTGGCATCAAGTCATTTTTTTCCACTGCTCCCAAACTCTCAATCAAGCCGAGGCTGGACCTTGGCAACTTGTCATGTAAAAGGTAGTGTCTTAGATGCTGAAATGAAACATCACAATCAGAAGACTTTGTGTGTCCTTAAAGAAATGCAGAACACTTGAGGTCCTTGCCTATAAATTGTTAGTTGTCTAAACACTGTGGAATTAGCAATAAGCATGGGGTGCAGTGGTAATATGGGTGGAAGGCATCTGCTTCAACTGTGATCTCAGGGAAAGATAAATGTCTGTGGATGAGGAAAGGAGAGAAAGTTTGAGGCAGAAAGACCAACATGCACAAAGGTCTGTAGAAAGAAATGGCTGTTTGGGGAACCATAGCTGGTTTCCTGGTGAACTGTATGCCAAGTATTGGTTTAATTCTCTAAGATTCCGTCACATTTCTAAGTCACTGTAAATGAGGCTCTTTGCACAGACAACTGGCTTGCTCCTCCCAGGTTTGCTCAGCTGTGAATTCTGCAGAGAGGCCTTCCTTACCAACTATGTCACATAGCTCTCATGCATCGTTTTCTTTAAAAAAAAAAAACACCTCTTCCTTTTCATTCAATCTGCCTTGCTACCTTTAAAAAGATGAAAGAGAAAAAGATCTTCAGAAATTTCCTAAACATGGTCTTCATGTTGGTATCTTCATGTTAGAACGCCTCCTCAATACTGTGCAGAAGCATGTAGAAAGTTCTGCAGAGGGGTACACATTTAATCACAGGCCCTAAAGAAGTACCAGTATATAGTCATACCACAAGTAAACAATTAAAAATACAGAATTCGTAATGAAAATCTAAGAGAGAAGACAAGCCAAGAAAACAAACTTTAGTTATTAGAATCCACAGATTCAGATACTGAAAATACTCATTATAAAATACAAGTATATTGAACATATTTTTGAAAGAAGACTATCAAAAATGGGCAGATTTCAAAGGGTGTGAGAACACATACCTGTAATGCCTTCATTTAGATCCTAGAAGCAGGAAGAACAGGAGATCAAGGTTCATGGCTGAATAATGCATTTAAGGGCACCAGAGACCCCATCTCAAAACAAAATGAAGCTGAATATGGGTCTTTAATCTCAGCAACAGGAAGGGAGAGTCAGGTGAACTCTGTTAGTTTAATACCAGCTTAGTCTACACAGTGAGTTCTAGGCCAGTCAGGGCTACATAGAGAGACAAGGTCAAGATGATGATGATGATGATGATGATGATGATGATGATGGTGGTGGTGGTGGTGGTGGTGGTGGTGGTGGTGGTGGTGGTGGTGATGATGATGATACAATAATAATAATAACTAATGCAAAATTAAGGAAAACCAAATAGAACATTTAGAAAGCAAAGTATCATTAGAAAGCCTAGATTAAAATGCAGCTAAATATAGTTAAAGGGGCTGCTACTGTGCGAGAAGATGAATCTGAAGAATTGTGCATGGCATAGTAAAAGTGAGAGGAAGTGGTAAATGCACTCACAGGTTAAGAGAGATAAAGGACAGACGAGAGTTGACGTATGTAATAGAATTTTCGAAGCATAAAGATGAGGCCATACTCAGTAAGTTAACTCCAAGAATTTCTCAGAATTGTTAAAAGGACCTCCCTGTTTGTGTTTGGGAAGGTCAGTGAATTTCAGGCAGTATAAACAAAGGAAATCCACACTCAACCACTTCACAGTGAAATACCAGGAGGAAAGAGGAGGCCTAAAGATGATGCCAATTAACTTTCAGTTACAAAACACCAGAAGCTGGAACGTGAGGCCGTGTAGCCTGAGTCCTGAGAGATATGTGTGCAATCTAGAATTATTTTACCTACAACTCATTTCTCTTTCAGAAATGAGGGCAAGGTGGAGCTTCCTACGATGGGGCTGTGTATTACCTGCAAAGCTATGCTGAGCATAGATCACTCACTAACACACACTCCTGAAAGATCAGTGTTAGGGAGAAAGAGAAGGACTTCCAGAGGAAGAGGCAGGAGACTCAGGACAAGGCCAGCCTCCAGTTTGAGGCTATCCTGGGCTACATTAGACCTGGTCTCAACAACAACAAAAACCCCTTTAATAAAACTATCCATAAATGAATGTTAAGAGACACAAAAAAGTAATTGGATAAAATGTGAATAACTCACAAGGAACATGGAATTATAAAATACTGATAATATCTAGTAACTGGATCCGAGCAACAGCAGAAGTAATGGAAACACCAGGAAACAGCACATAAGCAAGGGGGGTAGAGGGATACTCACCCCACAATACTTCAACTGCCTGGGAAACGAGGAGGCTGAATAAGTAGTTTTTTTTTTTTTTTGGTTCTTTTTTTCAGAGCTGGGGACCGAACCCAGGGCCTTGCGCTTCCTAGGTAAGCGCTCTACCACTGAGCTAAATCCCCAGCCCCATAAGTAGTTTTTATTAAGAGAAAAAAATTTAAAAATTTGGAGGACAACTTTAAAATTAAACATACATGTAATGTTCAACTTAAATAAAAGAGAAAGAACAATGTGAAAAGATTTTTCCCTGTGGCTGGAGAGATGGCTCAGTGATTGAAAATGCATACGGCTCTTGTAGAGGATCTGAATTCTCATCCCAGCACCTAGGAGTGGTACAGTGGCTTCTGTACCAGGAGATCTGGCGCCCTCTTCTGGCCTCCACAGACATCTGCACTCATGTACACACAACACATACATAATTAAAAATAAATCTTTTTTTTCTTTTTTTCGGAGCTGGGGACCGAACCCAGGGCCTTGTGCTTGCTAGGCAAGCGCTCTACCACTGAGCTAAATCCCTAACCCCTAAAAATAAATCTTAAATAACTTTTTTCTCTTATTGTAGACTCAAAATAAAGGCACAAGGAGAGGCCAGAGAGGCCAAAGGAAAGACATTAGAATGCAAGGGTTTGTTGTGCAGTGGGACAGAGGGGCTGCTGAAGAACTGAAGAGGGATCAGTAAAATGTAGACGAGAAGATGGGCGAGAGGAGCAGGAGGAATAGGAACAAAGTGACTGAAAATGTTACAATGAAACCACTGAGTTTTGTTCCAACTTAAAACCAATAAATACACTTAGATAAAAAAGTTAAATAGGAAAAGGTTTTTAAAATCCACAATAAAATGAAATTATATCTTGACCCTCCATGAAAAAAAGAGATTGTATTGGTTTTTAATCTATATTCTTTTCACATTAAGTAAAGATACAGAAAGAGTGAAATTAATTTCCAGTAAGAATGCTAGGCAGCTGGTATGGCTATACTAATATGAGATAGAAATCTTGTCAGACAATGTGATTAGAGATAAGTATAATCATATCGTATTAAAATCCCAATTTTTCTGGAAAGGTATTCTTCCATGCATTTAATAATTAATAACACAGATTTGGGGTGTGTGAAACTATATGTATAATATATTATGTATAATATATTGTATAATTTTATATAATATATTTTATATATTATAGTTTATATATAAAAACTGTAGAGATAGAAAAAATTAACTATTAGAGGAGAGATTCCTATTCCTCTTAGAAAATGATAGGCCACCAACAACAAGAGCATAGAGTTCTAAGCACAGATCTATCAATAGAAAACAAAGCAAGGGGCTGGGGATTTAGCTCAGTGGTAGAGCGCTTGCCTAGCAAGTGCAAGGCCCTGGGTTCGGTCCCCAGCTCTGAAAAAAAAAAAAAGAAAAAGAAAAAGAAAACAAAGCAAACAAATGCAGAGAGATGTCTGTCTTACCTCACACACTGTGTAAGCAGTGATGGACTGCTCCACATGGGTCAGCGGCCACAGCGCCTATCCGAGGGCTGGAGAGATGGCTCAGTGGTTAAGAGCACTGACTGCTCTTCCAGAGGTCCTGAGTTCAATTCCCAGCAACCACATGGTGCCTCTGTAGTGAGATCTGATGCCCTCTTCTGGTGTGTCTGAAGACAGCTACAGTGTACTTCTATATAATAAATAAATAAATCTTTTAAAAAAAGATCATTCATGAACAATATCACGATTACAAGCTAACTAATGTGATATAATGGTCCAATGTACCCAGAAAGTGAGGAATATATATTCTCTATTCATGTTTTTCAAAGCACTTGTGGATCATATCAAAGATTAATAATGGGGGGGGGGGGTGAAGGTGCCTCACCAGTTAGTAGTTCTTGCTGTGCAAGCACAAAGACATGAGTTCTAATCCACAGAACCCACATGGGAAACTAGGCATAGTCATACACACAGTCATCTCAGGGCCGTGGCAAGCAAGGGACAGGAGGGTCACTAGGGTTTGCTAGCCACAGCTTAGCTTCAGGTTCAGGGAGAGAAACTGTCTTATAGGACCAAGATGGAGAGTGGTAGAGTTGGACCTCTGGTGTCTACACATATGCAGGGTTATGTGCATACAGTACACACACACACACACACACACACACACACACACACACACACACACATTTTCTTTTACATTTTTAAAGGTTAAGATCAGTCCAAATATAGAGTACAAAACAAATAGCGAAGCAGAAGATAACAGTGCTTAGGGAAGATTCCAAAAGCCATGTGTAGCAGGGACTGGCACACAGAGCAGGCACTTACAGAACATACATTTGTTAAACAAAAGGCACCTGAAGCTATGAGCGCATGTGTGCAATGGATCTGGATGGGCATTCACTGGCATCAAATCGTCCTCATCCACTTCGTTCTTTGTTCTCTATTTTCTGAGTTCTGTGTATGACTCATAGATGCTTATGAATGTACACCCTAAGTAGATGCTTGCAGGGGAGAAGTCGAGAGTTGAGAGACTGAGGAAAGCTATCCTGGGCATCCACTCTGGTTGGACGTAAGAGGAGTTTCAGTGCCATGAGCAACAAGACTGGTGGTGTGAAGGGCCTTTGCCCTCATTACACAAATGACCGTAAACATAGCTCACCATGGTGACCACAAAGCCCTCCTCGGGTGCTGTTGCTAAAGCCAGTACCCCGTCCTGCTGGTGCTCATTCCCCTACACCAGGTGTAGGGTGCGGAAGAAACCTCTCTCCATTTTTTCTCTGTTTGGTTTTTGAGAAGGGGTCTTGCCCTGTAGCCCTGGCTGTCCTAGAGCTTGGCTGTGTAGACCAGGTTGTCCTCTGCCTCCTGCATGCTGGGATTAAAGGCATGAACCACCATACCCAACCTAAGCTTTCTCCATTTCTGAGGGATGTGCTCAGAGTGGAAGCAGTGATCAGTCTGCATTACGAAAGTGGGTGAAAAGAGTGTGTGAAATTGCATTCGAGCCCTCCCGGAGAGCCAAGAGAATTAAGAAATGAACCAAGTAACTCCTCGTGTTTATTACACGCAGGACGAAGGTGCAGTGTTATCATTTCCTCTGATAGTTATATCTAATAGTTCTAAAAGCAATTCATAGTATTCATGTCAGACTTACTTTATGCCACATTTAACCGTCACAAAATTAAATTTCATAAGGGAGTGTGCCTATGTAACTCCCCCGGAGTCCCAGAGATAGAGATCTAACCCATCTCTTCTATTTGCACAGAAAACCATTTCGCAGAATTGTGTTCCAGAGAAATGCTTAGTGAGCTGCAAGCCCAACACCGTCGGCTGTGTGCTTCCTCAAGGACAGTTTGCTTCATGCTCAGTTCAGTCGCACTAACAGCAGATGGTAGCACTTACACGTGAATTTACCTCTCAAACAGATCTCAAAACGAGTAACACGGAAAGAGATCATGGCGGTTTTGATGCCCTTTCATTTCTGGAAAAGGTGTGTTAAACAAATCAAATGTTGGAGTTTAGAATTTTTTCCCCCTTTGATTCCAACATGTAATTCCTAAGTGAACTAAGGATTGCTTTCATCTCTGGGTCTGGCTGTCTACACAGAAAGCAGAAAGTGCACACATTATCTCCTGAGGGGATCAGTTAAAAGAACTGTCCGTTGCAGAAAAGTACCTTTTGAAAAATATTGTCCTGATTGTCTTCACTGGTCATACACCAGAGCGTTTGAAACCCTCTCCCTCACTGTGCTGGATAGTCTTATATATAACTTATAGTCTTATATATAACTTAGCACAAGCAGATGCCATCTGAGAGGAGGAAACTTTAATCAAGAAAATGCCTGCATAAGATCTGGCTGCAGGCAGAGGACTGTCTTATGTCAGTGGGAGAGGATGCACCTAATCCTGTAGAAACTTGACATCCCTTGAAGAGGGATTCTGGGAGTAAGGTGGGGGGAGGGGGTGGGAGAGCATGCTCTCAGAGGCAAAGGGGTGTGTGTGTGTGAAGAACTCTGGGAGTGGGGACTGGAAAAGGAGGCAACACTTGGAATGTAAATGAATAAAATAATTTAAAAAGAGTAAAATAAATATGAATTAAATTCCCAAGCCCCTCCCCCCAAAAAAGATCTGGCTGTAGGCAAACCTGTAGGACTTTTTTTAATTATTGATGAATGTGGGAGGGCCCAGCCCATTGTGGAGGGTGCCATTCCTAGGCTGGTGTCCTGGTTCTATAAGAAAGCAGCCTGAGCAAGCCAGTGAGCAGCAAGCCCCCCATGGCCTCTGCATCAGCTCCTGCCTCCAGGCTCCTGCCCTGTGTGAGTTCTTGCCCTGAATTTCCTTCAGTGATGGAGTGATACCTGGAAGAGTAAGAGAAACAAACCCTTTCCTCCTTCAGTTGCTTTTGGTTATGGTGTTTCGTCACAGCAATAATAGCCTACTAAGACACCTACTTGTTCTGAAAACAAATTTCTAGGCCTAGAGGATCAGGTAACTGAATGGGGCTCAGGAACAAGCATGGAGGGTAACCGGCATTATTAAAGGGTGTGATCACCTAATTGCATCCATCTTGGTCAGGGTGTCTGTTGCTGCAAGGAGACACCATGACCGAAGAGCGAGTTGAGAAGGAAAGAGTCTCTTCAGCTTACACTTCCACATCATAGGCTATCGTTGCAGATGTCAGGGCAGGAACTCTAGCAGGACAGGAACCAGGAGGCAGGAGCTGATGCAGAGGCCATGGAGGGGTGCTGCTTACTGGCTTGCTCACCATGGCTTGTTCAGCTGCTTTCTTATGGAACCCATGACCCAGGGGTGCCAGAGGTGGCACCACACACAATGGCTGGGCTGTTCCCCATTGATCACAAATTGAGAAAGTGCCTTACACTTGGATCTCGTGGAGGTATTTTCTTATTGAGGCTCCTTCCTCTTGAACGACTCTAAATTGTGTTCAGTTGACACACAAAACCTGCCGGCACAGCCATCATCATATCCCATCTTTGTATTCAACCTGGGGGAAGAAACCCTCCGTTATTTAAAACAGCCGTGGCTCAGCAGTCAAGAGCACTTGTTCTTGTAGAGGACTGGGGGAAGCGTCCTAACATCCGTGTAATGGCTTACAACTGTCCTAGGCTCTGGTGCCAACAAAGCTGATGCCTTCTTTTAGTTCCCTTGGGTACTGGGTATGCACACAGTGCACATACATGCATGCAGGCAAAACACGTACACATATAAAATAAAAATATTAAATAAGACTTTCAAAAAACAACCCTTTAAACATGATGCCAAACACTGGTGATTCATAGGGCCTCCAGGAGAGCACAGCCTAAACCAGATATGAGCTGAGCTCTCAGCCTGTCTTAGAGGATGCAGCACTCAGAAGTGACTTGATTGACTCCAGCAGCCTGATTGACTCCACCCACTCCTAAGCCTTGGGGGACTTCAAAGTCCCGATCAAGAAACAACCACTCCTGTCTAGTCAAGCTGTCAACTCGTCTAGACTGCCACTCAACATGTGTACAGACATACAGCAATAGCATCTTCTTGATATGGTTACCAGCCCCTGACTCAGGTATCGCCAGCTGGTCCACTACATGGGATGGAGAGAGAAGGGGAGCTTGAACTTAACCCCACTATACCCCAGAAACGACGTCAGCGTCCCTAAACCCCTCAAATTCTACCTCCTAAATGCTGTCCCATGAAGTCATTTCTTTCTCCCTTTTTATTTTATGTGAGCAAAAAGACTGTTAGGTCACAGATGCTGCCCCTATCCAGGGGACTAGCCATCCCTGAAATCCTATCCAGTGCCTTCACAAAACTGCTAAGCTCCTAGAATGTAGCAGCCCCCAGAGAGTGAGGCAATGGGGTTAATTTCCCAAAATGCAGATTTATAGCTTGTCTAGTATGATTACTAATCTTCTGAAGTCAGAGACTCTTCTCTCCTAGCTCAGACCCCTACTCTTCAGAGTCTACAAATGTAAAGAATTTCCTTTGTTCTTCAGGTGGCTGTTGCACCTCCTACCCCAGTTCTCTTACTGCCCGTAGTTAGCGTTATTAGAGGACCTGATCATCTGAAAATATTTGGCCAAGATCACTGCAAAAACTGAATTTTGTGGATTCTGTAGCATTACAACCTTCATGATTGGAGCTGAAGAGATGGCCTGGTGGTTAAGAGCACTGGCTGCTCTTCCAGAGGACCCAGACTTGATTTCCAGCATAGTGGATCAGAACCCTCTGTAATTCCAGGTCCAAGAGAGCTCATGCCCTTGACCTCTGTAGGCACCTGTACTCACATGCATATACCCACACACAGACACACACTTAATACCTCATTTTTAAAAATTAAATTCTTAAACCAAAGATCTTCAGGAGCTAGTAGTGTTCATGTCTGTAATCCCAGCACTTGAGAGGTAGAGTGTAGGAGAGCCAGAGTTCGGGGTCATCCTCTACTGTGTAATGAGTTCAAGACCAGCCTGGACTACAGAATGCTCTGTGCCACAGAAAAAGAAGTAGCGGTGGGATGTAGAGATAGCCTTGGGCACATGCCTAAAATATCAGCGCTTTGGAGGCAGATCCTGGAGGCTCAGAAGTTCAGTCATTCTCTGCCCCACGTGTAGTTTGAGGCCAGCCCAGGTTACATGAGATCCTGTCTCCAAAAAATCTGTCTCCGTGGAAGTAACCACATTTTTTAGTTAAAAAAAAATGCTTTGACCTTACTTTGATTTTGTCATAAATCAATTGAAAATTACATAAGAATTATTGCTAAAAGAATAAATGAGAAAATATATGCATTTAAATCACACCAAGCAAGCAACATTTTTCTGTACAGTGTGAGTGCTCTTGGTTTCGTAATGATTCAGAGCCTCGTATTCCCCAATCCCATGTACAGACTCGATATTCCTGACCCAAATGTCTGAAATAGGAAAGGCTCTGAAATATAAAACTTTTTGAACATCAACAAAAGTTTCAAATTTTGGAGCATTGTGAAGTCAGGTTTTATATGAGAAACGCTCGACTTGTAAAAGGTCTGAAAATATTCCCAAACCTCCAAACTTGTGAGGTTTCTGTTCCCAGGCATTTAGGATAAAGGAAATAAAAATTTACTTTCAGCATTTTAAAAATTAATACTCCATCTGTCTCTTAAAAGTAGTTAAGGATCTGGTTAATTTTCTCCAACTAAGAGGAGCAAATACTGTTTAGAAAGCATTGCATGTTAAAACACGTACAGTTTAACTATCTAATCGATTAAGGATATTTTCAACACATTGCTAGAAGATTCTCATGGTCAGCCACATACTTCAAGGGTTTTATAGTCTTTGGAGTCTAAATGCTCTCCCAGCCAAACCCCTTACTAACATTCCAATGATAGCGTACCGCTGGGTCCCGCTTTGGTTCCGACATGGAAACTCCTGAGCAGTCTGCCCTTCCTTCCTCTCTCTCCTCAACTGCCACTGTCTCTGCCACATCCACACAGGTTATAGAATGCCCAACAGAACAATGCATTACTTTTTCTTTTAGAATTATATGTCATTTAAATAAATTGAGAGAAGAAAAATGTCATATTCTGTGTTTTGAAACAGGGCGTCACTGTGTAGCCCAGGCTGGCCTTGAGCTTCCTTACCTTACATCTCGGTCTCTAGAGTGGGGGTGGGGATACAAGCATGTGCCACCATGCCTGGCTTAACTACAACCTTCATCATGTAAGAAGCTTGTCTTTATCTTTTCTTTTTTTCTTGTGAATTTGAGTTTTCCTTTCATAATATTTACTAAAAGACCTCCCTTACTGTACATTATGACAGATCTTGCAACAAGCAATTCTTAGCCCATCACCCCAGAAGCATATATGCACTACCTTTATTTCTGAAGGTAGGGTTGCTGAATAAAGTGTTAAGGTACATTATGAGGGTCTCTCTGCAGACTAATTAGTCAGTCCTGTGTGATCATTCCTCTTTTTTCAAAACATTTTTTTCTTTTATTACAAAATAGAATCTTATCCCCTAAAGGTATAGAAACTACACAGAAAGATCAACCGAATCAACAAACTTGAACCCTTGGGGCTCTCAGAGTCTGAACCACAAACCAACGAACTTACACGAGCTGGACCTAGGCCTCCCTGCACATATGTAGCAAATGTCTTCATATCTGCTACAAATGTAGCAGATAGGTCTTCATGTGGGTTCTGAACAACTAGAGTAGGCGCTGTCCCAAAAGCTGATTGATGCCTGTCCATAGGAAATGCTTGTCTCACAGGACTGCCTTGTCTGGCCTTAATGGGCGAGGATGTACCTAACCTCAAGAAGACTTGAAGTGCCAGGGTTGGGGGGGGAGATAAACAGGGGACCCCCAACCCCTCAGAGAAGAAGGAGATGAGGCGATAGGGGGATAAGGGAAAGATTATGGTAGAAGGTGGGCATTGAGTGGGATGTAAAATGAAGAAGTAAAAATAAATAAATAAGGGGTTGGGGATTTAGCTCAGTGGTAGAGCGCTTGCCTAGGAAGCACAAGGCCCTGGGTTCGGTCCCCAGCTCCGAAAAAAAGAACCAAAAAAATAATAATAATAATAATAAATAAATAAATAAAAAATAGATTCTTTTCTCAAATGATATATCCTAATCATGATTTTTCCCTCCATCTACTCCTTCCAGTTCCTCACCACCTGCCCTCCAGATCCACCCCTTTCTGTCTCACATTAGAAAAGAACAGGTTTCTACGAGATAGTGATCAAACACAACAAAACAAAATGTAATAACATGAAGCAAAAACTATCATATGGGTATTGGACATGGCGACCCATCAGGGACAGGAGTCCCAAGAGCAGGCACAAGAGTCGAAGACCCACAAGTCATGAGTCCATAACAATATTAAGACAATATTAAGCTAATAGATAGAATATTTATGGAAAAACCTGGTGCAGACCCATGTAAATACTGTGCTTGCTGTGAGAGCTCACAGTCCTTGCTTAGTTGCTTCAGAGGGCCTGGTCTCCTGGTGTCCTCCATTCCCCCGACTCTTAAAATTATTTCACCTCCTCCACAGAATTCCCTGAGCTCTGAAGGGAGAGATTTGATGGAGACCTCCAAACTAGACTCTCCCTCTAGGTCTTTGCATCTGTTCCCATCTACTGCCAGTGGAAGCCTCTCTGATGATGACTGCAGAAGGCAATAGTCTATGAGTATAGCAGAATATCATTAGGAATAATTTTGTTGAGTGTTTGACCAGTCATATTTGGTCTTGCCCCACATCACTGGGCTATCTAGTCTCTAGTTCTTGATTACCCAAGCAGTGCGTTGGGTGTGTGTTTCGTCCCATGGAGTGGTCTTAAATCAAATCAAACATTGGAGAGTTGACTTCTCCCAACAGTTCTGGGCCACCATTGCCCTAACATATTTTGCAGGCAGGACAGACTGTAGGATTAAGGTTTCGTAGCTGGGTTGGTATCCATGGTTCTATTTTGGTAGCCTGCAGAGGACCTTTCGTACCAAAGAGACTAGAATATAGGAGTGAAGACTCCAGGTAGGCACCAGCTCTACTTCTTCCCATTTAATGAGTTGTAGTCGACAATGAGGCCCCACTGTCAGTTTGCAGAGATCAACCCTTTGT
Source organism: Rattus norvegicus (assembly GCF_021556685.1). Taxonomy (NCBI): domain Eukaryota; kingdom Metazoa; phylum Chordata; class Mammalia; order Rodentia; family Muridae; genus Rattus; species Rattus norvegicus. The sequence goes on along the minus strand of NC_141535.1, from coordinate 23,818,254 downwards.
CTTAGCATCATCCTTGGTTGTTGAGGGATTTCCATGAGACCTCCTTGGCCAGAAACTCAATTGATGCAAACCAGTCTCACCACTGAAGTCTTACCTAACAATAGGAGATTAACAGTTGAGACTCTGTCCCTATTACTAGACCCTCATTAGGATCACCTTCATGGATTCCAGGAAGTTTCTACTGCACTAGGTTCTCACACCCCCTCCAATTTCAGCAGTCTCTCCCCAGACTCTCTCCTTCTATGCTATCTTCCCCCTCCACCAGATCCCTCCCATTGCTACCTCTACCCGTCTCCAGTCCACCCATGAAATTTATTTTCCCTTCCCAGAGGGATCTATATATTCCCCCTACATCCCTCCTTTATATAACCTCTATGGGTCTATGGATTGTAGCTTGGTTATCATTTACTTAATGGCTAATGTCCACTTGCAAGTAAATACATATCATATTTATCTTTGGGGCTCTGAGTTACCTCACTTAGGATGATTTTTTTTCTAGTTCCATTCATTTGCATGCAGATTTCATGATGATATTTTTTTAACTGCTGAGTAATACATCATTGGACAAATGTACCACATTGTGTTTATTCATTCTTCTGTTGAGGGACATCTAGATTGTTTCCAGTTTCTGGCTATAATAAGGCCTCAATGAACATGGTTGAGCAGGTCCTTGTGGCAGGATGGAATGTCCTTTGGTTATATGCCCAAGAGAAGTATAGCTGGGTCTTGAAGTAGATTGATTCTCAACTTTCTGAGGAATGGCTATATTGATTTCCATAGTGGCTGTACAAGTTTTCCCTCTCACCAGCAATGGCGGAATATTCCCCTTGCTCCACATCTTCACAAGCACGAGTGTCACTTGTATTATTGATCTTAGCCATTCTGACAGGTATAAGATGGCTGAGAATGTTGAACATATTTTAAAATGTTTCTCAGCCATGCGAGATTCCCCTTTTGAGAATTATCTGTTTAGATGTGTTCCCCATTTTTATTGGATATTCGGTTTCTTTTTATGTCTAGATTCTTGAGTTCTTTTTATATTTTGGATATTAGTCCTCTATCAGATGTGAAGTTGTTATAAAATCTTCCCATTCTATGAGCTACTGTATTGTCCTCTTTGCCTTACAGAAGTTTTCATTTTCAAGAGGTCCCATTTTATAAATCGTTGATCTTAGTGACTGTGTTATCTATGTTTTCTTCAGAAAGTTGTCTTCTGTGTCAATGTACCCAAGGCAATTCTCCACTTTCTCTTCTATCAGGATCAGTGTATCTGGTTTTATGTTGTGGTCTTTGATACACTTGGACTTGAGGTTCATGCAGGTGATATATATGGATCTATTTACACTCTTCTGTATACAGACATCCAATTTAACCAGCACCATTTGTTACCGATACCATCTTTTTTCCAAGGTGTATTTCTGACTTCCTTATCAAAACTCAGGTGTCCATATTTTGGATTTATGTCTAGATCTTTAATTTGATTCCACTGATGAATGTGTCTCTTTTAATGCCAATACCATATATATATATATTTTTTTTGCTGCTATTGCTCTGTAGTACAATGTGAAGACAGGGATTGTGATACCTCCAGCAGTCCGTTTATTGTTCAGATTTGTATTTTTGGTTTTCCATATGAGATTAAGATTTGTCAAGGTCTGTAAAGAATTGTTCAAATTTTGATGGAGAGTATATTTAATCTGTAGATTGCTTTTGGTAGGATGGTCATTTTTACTATGTTAATATTACCGATCCATGACCATAGAAGATCTTTTCCATCTTCTGATATCTTCTTCAACATCTTTGTCCAAAGACTTGAAGTTTACGCAAGATATTTTACATAGTTTGAGGCTATTGTGAAAGGTCTTGTTTCCCTGATTTCTTTTTCAGTCCATTTTTCATTTGTGTAAAGAAGAGTTACTGACTTTTCATTTTTTTCTTTTTTTTTTAGTTAATCTTTTATTCAGCCCCTCTTTTGAAGGTATTTTTCATCTGTAGGAGTTCCCCAGTGGAATTTTTAGGGTCAATTATGTAAACTTGTTGTTTCATCTGCAAATAACTATGTTTTGACTTCTTCCTTCTCAATTTATATCCTTTTGATTTCCTTCAGTTGTTTTATTCCTCTAGATAAAACTTCAAGTAATATATTAAATAAGTATCGAGAAAGTGGACAACCTTCTCTTGTTCCTGATTTTAGTGGAATTTTTTTGAGTTTCTCTCCATTTATTTGATATTGGCTAAAGGCTTGCTATATAAATTGCTTTCATTATGTTTAGTGTATAAGATATGTCCCTTATATCCCAAATCTCTCCAGGACTTTCATCATGAAGGGGTGATGAATTTTGTCAAAGGCCTTTTTTAACGAAATTATGGTGTCATTTCTGTCTTTAAGTTTGTTTATATGGTGATTACATTTACTGATTTTCTTATATTGAGCCATCCCTGCCTCTCTGAGATGAAGCTTACTTGATTATGTTGGATAATCTTTTTGATGTGTTCTTGGATTCAGTTTGCCAGTATTGAGTATTTTTGCATTTATGTTTGTAAGGGAAATTGATTGTGCTTCTCTTTTTTTGTGATTCTTTATGTGATTTGGTTATCAGAGTAAATGTGCCCTCATAAGAATGAATTGGAGAGGGGCTGGGGATTTAGCTCAGTGGTAGAGCGCTTACCTAGGAAGCGCAAGGCCCTGGGTTCGGTCCCCAGCTCCGAAAAAAAAAAAAAAAAAGAACCAAAAAAAAAGAATGAATTGGAGATTATTTGTTCTGTTCTGTGAAATAAATTGAGGAGTATTGGTGTTAACTGTTATTTGAAAGTCTGATAGAATTCTACCCTAAATCCATCTGGCCACAAGCTTTTCTTGGTTGGGAGACTTTTAATGACTGCTTCTATTTCCTTAGCTGTCATAGGTCCATTTAAATTGTTTTTTCTGATCTTGATTTAACTTTGGTAAGTGTTACCTACTGAGAAAATTATCCATTTCTCTTAGATTTTCCAACTTGGTGGAGTACAGGCTTTTAAAGTATGTCCTTATAATTCTCTGGATTTCTTTGGTGTTTGTTATGCATCACAAACACACACCCCTTTTAGTTTCTGATTTTGTTAATTTGGATATTCTTTCCATGGATAAGGATTTGTCCATTTTGTTGATTTTTCTCAATGAACCACCTTTTGGTTTCATTAATTCTTAGTGTTACTCTTTGCTTCCTTTTTATTGATTTCAGCTTTCGGTTTCATTGTTTCTTGCCATCTACTTTGGTGTGCTTACTTCTTTTTGTTCTAGAGCTTTCAGGTGTGCCATTAAGTTGCTAGTATGAGATCAGTCCAATGTTTTTGTAGGCTCTTAGTGCTGTAAACGTTCCTCTTAGCCTTCTTTCATTGTGTTTAGGTATGCTATGTGCTCATTTTCATTGAATTCTACAAAGTCTTTGGTTTCTTGCTTTATTTCTGTCTTCACCTATGTTTGATTTAGTAGAGAGGTGTTCAGTTTCTATGAAATTATAAGCTTTCTTTTATTGGTGATACCCATCTTTAATCTCTGGTCTTATGATCGTATGCAGGTAGTTATTTCTATTTTTTTCTGTCTGTTGAAACTTGTTTCTGAGTATGTGGCCAATTTTGGAGAAAATTTTATGAGGTGCTAAGAGGAAGGTGTATTCTTTTGTGTTTTGGGTAAAATGTTCTCTAAATATCTGTTTGGTTCTTTTTGCTTATAATGTCTGTAGTTGTCTGTTTAGTTTGTGTCTGGATGATCTGTCCATTGGTGGGAGTAGGGGATTGAAGTCTCCCAAAATCAGTGTGTGAGGGTCAATTTGTGATTTTGACTATAATAGTGCTTTTATTACATGTTAAGAATTAAAATGTTGGGGTTGGGGATTTAGCTCAGTGGTAGAGCGCTTGCCTAGCAAGCGCAAGGCCCTGGGTTCGGTCCCCAGCTCTGAAAAAAAGAAAAGAAAAGAAAAAAAGAATTAAAATGTTCCATTGGTAGATTTTTCTTTCGTTGAGTATGTAGTGTCCTTCACCATCTGTTTTTATTAGTTTTAGTTTCAAATCTCTCTCTCTCTCCCTCTCCCTCTCCCTCTCTCCCTCCCCCTCTCCCCTCCCCCCTCTCTCTCCCTCTCCTCCTCTCCTTCCCCCTCTCCCCTCCCCCTCTCTCTCCCTCTTCCTCCCCCTCTCCCCCTCTCCCCTTCTCCCCCTCTCCCTCATTCTCACTCTCTTAAATATTAGAATAGCTATACCAGCCTTCTGCTTTTTTCCAGTTGCTTGGAATATCTTTTTCCAACCCTGAGGTAATGTCTATCCCTGATATTGAGGTGTGTATCTTGTGTGCAGCAGAAAGATGGATCCTGTTTTCAAATCCATCTTGTTATTCTGTGTTTTTTAATTTGGGAATTGAGACCATTGGTGTTGATAGATATCAATGACCAGTGATAGTTGATTCTTGTGATTTGCTCTTGCTGCTGGTGGTGGTGGAAGTGGTGTATTTATGCTTCCCTTCTTTTGGTTTTGCTGGTGTGAGATTATTTATTTCCTGTGTTTTCAAGGGTATAGTTAACCTCTTTGAGTTAGAGTTTTTCTTCTATTGCCTTCTGTAGAGTTAGATTTGTAGATAGATATTGTTAACATTTGACTTTATCATGGAATATCTTGTTTTCCCCTTCCATGATTGAAAGCCTTTCTGGGTATAGTAGTCTAGACTGGCATCTGTGGTCTCTTAAAATCTGTAGCACAGGCTTTTCTGACTTTTAGAGTCTCCATTGAGAAGTCAGGTGTGATTCTGATATTTCTGCTTTTATATGTTATTGATCCTTTTCCCTTGCAGCTTTTTCTTTCTTCGTTTTGTATATTTAGTGTTTTGATTATTATGTGCTGTGGGAGGGGTGTCTTTTCTGGTTCAATCTATTGGTGTTCCATTTGCTTCTTGTACCTTTATACTCATATCCTTTTTTAGGTAAGGAAATTTTTCTTCTATGACTTTGTTGAAGACATTTTCTGGAACTTTGACCTTAGGTTTCTTCTCCTTCTTCTATTCCTATTATCCTGTCCCAGATTTCCTGGATATTTTGTGCCAAGAAGTTTTTGGACTTAACATTTTCTTTGATGATGTATCCATTTCTTCTGTCATATCTTCAATGCCTGAGATTCTCTCTTCCATCTCTTGTATTCTGTTGGTGAAGCTTTCCTCTGTAAATGTTTAAGATTTTCTCGGCTTTGGACTCTTAACCATCTGACTGTGATATGTCTACTGTTACACCTGTCACCAAAGTGTATGAATTTTTAGCCAATCTCTCTTTGAATATTTAGTATACTCCTTTCTCCTCTCTTCAGATTCCTATTACATGTATGTTGCTGTAGTCAAGTCCAACCACGAGGTGTGAGGGGCTCATTTCCCCCACAGCTTTTCTCCTCTTTTTCAAAGCGAATATTTCTTTTAACATGTCTTCAAATCCACTGACTCTTTCTCCTGCAGTCTCACATCTGTTGATGAACTTACCCTGCATTGCGCAGTGAGTGCGACATTTCTGTAGGCCTCCTCCCGAGCTGTCTTTCCCTCCAGTGACATCACCACTTGCACAGTCATCACCATCACCTTCCTGTTTAATTCTGTAAACAAATTCAAGTCTGTGGACATAGCTGTATAGCTGCTTTGAAATCTTTGCAAATCCAATGACTTGGCCCACTCAGAGTTCATATTTATTTTTAAATGAATCACCCTATGTGGTTTCTTCATATGCGTCATAAATTTCTTTTGAAAACTGGACACTTTGAATGACATATTACAACAATCCCAGATTCTGGACTATTATTATTATTTTTTTTTGCTATTGTTGCTGTCATTTCTGTTTGGCTTTAGTAACTATCCTGGACTTTGATTTCAGAAATGGTCCCCCTCTAAGTATAACCATTGATATGTCTGTTATTTTTCTTTTTAATTCTGTTTTGTTGTTGGTTTTGGTTTGTTTGAGACAACGTCTCAATGTGCTGCTCAGGCTGGTGGGGATCATGATCCTCCTGCCTCAATCTTCCAAAAGGATGAAATTATACCCATAGTCTATCTCTGTGTCTGTGTCTGTCCTTGTGTCTGGCTCTTTATTTTCATTTAAAACAGTTTTGCCTGCCTTCCTCAGAGTGACACAGCTATATCTGCATAGTTTACAGGTTGATAGAGATTGTATTCAGCACATTGAGCCCATAAACTCTATGACATACAGCCTCCCTTTTTTGCCACTGGCTAATATATGGGTGAAGTGCCCTCAAACTTAAGATCCTCCACTTCAGGATCTCTGTGTTACAGTGTTTGGCTTACCAGTTACTTGCAGCCTCCCGTGCCAGAACTGGAGAGCTCCTTCTTTAGATCAGGTTCTGTGATTGGTATTGATAGCTTCTCAACAGTGGCCAGGATCATCACAGCCCGTCTGACAGCACAACTGCTGCTTCCTGTGGCCAGAGGGTGAGCTCTGGCAAAGCCACCAGTGAGGAGAGCCAGGATCTGGTACAAGGAATAGGAAGTATTCAAAGCAAGAAGGCTGCAAGATTTCCTCTGTTTCTAATTCAAAACCCTTGAGCTAATCATAAACTATACTTCTCAAAAGTTTTATTTGCCTTTGCTTGTTGATTCCTAGTCCCTGGAAATAGTTTGTGTGGAACTGATGTTTGACAGTTTCATTCAGGTTTGTACTTACTTTGAGAGGAGAGGAGTTGCTAGCCCATTTTGTCACAGTGGGGGGGGGGTCTGTTCCCCTTCACTGTTATTTCTCTTCCCTTTTTGTAATATTTTTATTAATTCTTTAATAATTTCATAAATGAGCCATGTGTCAGGGTTTACACCTTTAGTTCCGGCACTTGGGAGAAGAGACATTTGGATCTCTTGAGTTTGAGGCCAGCCTCATCTACACAGTGAGTTCCAGGACAGCCAGGTCTACAGAGATAAAATCTGTCTTGAAAAAGCAAACAAACAAACAAACAAAAAAAAAAGAATTTCATAAACGTATTTTCAGTATCTTTACACCCCAGCTCCTCCCCTTATTCTATCCTCTCTTATCAAACTTTGACATTCCTCCTCCTCCTCCTCCTCCTCCTCCTCCTCCTCCTCCTTCTCCTCCTCCTCCTCTTCCTCCTCCCCCTCTTCCTTGGCTTCTTCTGCATCTGCTTCTGCTTCTTCTAAGACTTCACATTGTTTATGTCCATAAACTGGCAGAAGAATGATCTGTAGCTTATAGCTAATCCTTCCCCTATAGAGAATATGGAATTACACCATAGGGGATTTCAGTTACAGAAACAGCCCTGTTCATTTGAGAGACAAAGGGGAGGGGAAGTCAGAAGGGAAAGAAATATTGCAGATCATTCATTTTCACATACTGTGTTGTGCTCACAGAACATGTGCCCACTGACCCTGGGAGGAAGGTAGCCTGCTGAAGCAATTAACACACTAACCAAATTTCAGCTTAAATATACAAATGATTTTGGTTCCTTGACAAGGAAGTAAGGGAAATGCTTTGTTTTGACTGTCAAGTTACTGGTCTTCATGTACATCACTGAAGAAAAATTAAAATAATTATAAGCCAATTAGAAACACTGGCTAACAGACAGAGCCAAGGAAATTTATCTAATTTATAGTGTCTGAATGGCGTGTGTGTCCCATTGTGCTCAACAGAACATCAGCTCCTGTAAAAGTATCTGTTATTTGCCTAATATTCTTGTCATTTTGGAGGCCCATTGCCTCTATCTGCTAGCCTAGGCCTAATCCTGGAAGCTTCTAACCTCTGTACCATGTTATCTAGGCCTAGAATGTTTTCAGCCTCTGAGACTTACTGCTGAATAAGCAAGCTCACCCTTTCTTGTTCTTTCTGAACTCTGGCTGGGTGATTCAGCTAAGCTGCTCTGGTTCAAAGTCTACTCCAACCTTACTGATTCAATGTGGCTTCTCTCTTGGCCTCTGACTGAATTGATCTGCTTGGCTTCATACTAATTTTGGCAACCTGTTCTAATCTTTTGGCTACTTATTCTCTGGCTCATTCTGTCTTCACTGTGTCTAGCTTGTTGTCTCTCTGCAACCTGTCTCTCTATTATTGTCCTGGTAAAACTGCCTTCTCTCTCTCTATGTACTACTCCCTCAAATAGCTTCTCTTTCCTCTTTCTTCTTGTGAGAGTTGAGCATATCCTATTCTGTCAGATCTTTCTCTCATTCGTCATTTTTCCTGCCACTGAATTAGATGCCACTTTCAAACAGGTATGCTTCTTTCTACTAACTAACTTCACTTTTATTATTTGGGATTAAAGGTGTGTACTAAGGTCATATCTATTCTATTCTCCAGCCAGAGGGATGAAAGGTGTGTGCTAAGGGATGAGTCACACCACAACTAGACAGTGTTTTTTCACAACCTTTGTCATGTTTGGATTATAATTGTATTTCAAAGTAGAAAGTCAACCTGAATGCTAATCAGTTACTTGGAATTTAAGTTAGATGTTTATCTTAAAAGAGCAGAGCTAGTGATCTGGCTTAGTGATATTCTACTGCTGTGAAGAGGCACCATGACCATGGAAAATCTTTTTTTTTTAAAGATTTATTTATCTTATTTATATGTGAATATGCTGTAGTTGGCCTTCATACACTTCAGAAGAGAGCATCCTATTACAGATGGTTGTGAGCCACCATGTGGTTGCTGGGAATTGAACCCAGATCTTCTGGAAGAGCAGTTAGTGCTCTTAACCACTGAGCCATCTCTCCAGCCTGGAAACTCTTATAAAAGGAAGCATTTAGTTGGAGACTTGCTTCCAGTTTCAGAGGTTTAGTCTGTTATCGTCATGGTGGGAGCGTGGTAGCATGCAAGCAGTAATGGAGAGCCATCATGATCCAGAGGCTGAAAGAGAACCTGTGCCTGGCATGAGCTTCTGAAACCTCAAAAGCACATTTCCTCTAACAAGGCCACACCTCAGAATCCTTCTTTTTTTAAGATTTATTCATGTATCTTATTTATATGTGTACAACTGTAGCTGTCTTCAGACACACCAGAAGAGGGCATTGGATCCCATTACAGATGGTTATGAGCCACCATGTGGTTGCTGGGATTTGAACTCAGGACCTCTGGAAAAGCAGTCAGTGCTCTTAACCGCTGAGCCATCTCTCCAGCCCTCATAATCCCTAAACAGTACCATTCCTTGAGGGTTAAGCATTCAAATATAGGAGCCTAAGGGACCCATTCTCATTCGCACCACCACAGTGGGTAAAAGCACTTATAACCAAGCCAAATGACATCAAATGGCATGAGGTCAAGCCCCAGAACCCACATGATAAAAGGAGAGAAACAACTCCTGCAAGTTGTCCTCAGATCTCCACATGTGTGCATATGTGCACATGCTTCCTGTGTCCAAACACACGCACACGCACACACATACATGCACACACACATGTACATAGTTTGGAGGAAAAGAGATGGCATACAGATTTTAAATAATAAAAAGGAAAGCAGATTGTTTAGCTTTTTTCAAGTAGTTCCCAGTGACAGTTTGGATTTTTTTACAGGAGCATCCAATACTTGGGCAACCATTTTTTGTTCTACATCCCTGCAAGACAAATGAATTCATGACTGCTGTGCTAAAGAATTCACAGAAAATCAATAGGTAAGAAACACCATCAAGACTCATGGTACTCTACTCTGATTTTAAAAGTGTAAATCTTTTTGTGTGACTCTAAAAGCTAGGCTAAAATAAGAAATATTCTTTCTAATAGTAATAGTAAACACATTGATTTTGTCTGTGTGCTAGGTGTTCGAGTTTAGATATATGAGCACACTGGGCTTTTATAACACCCCAATAACTTTTAGTTAATTTTCAGAGAAGAAAGGTAAAGGCGCAGAGGAGTTAAGCGACTCTAGCAAAGTCACGAAGTTAGTTTGGTGTAGGACTGGGATTTGAATACAGGCAGCGCCAGGATTTTAACTACTTGCTCAACAGATGTTATAAATTCGAATGGAAACTTGGGGCCATCATGAGGAGTCCAAGGCCTGGTTCTCTTTTCCAATTTAACTACCTTGAGAGATCTTCATACCCTTGAATCACAAATCCAACTTACACCACCATGTAGATGGCATCAGGGGCTCGGCTGTTCCAGGCAAACCTCAGGGAAAGGCTTCATTTTTCTTCCTTCTGGCCACTCGCTGGCTTGCCATCAGAAACTATCATGGAACATTTGTATTACATATATCTTACTTGTTTCCTAGAAATGTCAACTACATCACATCATGGCTGAGCATCGTGGGGCCAGTTGTTGGTCTGAATTTACCTCTGAGCTACGCCAAAGCAACATCACAATCTGAGTGATCTGTGAACAAGCAAGGTAAAGAGAAAAGCCTGGGTCTCATTCTTTGTTCTTAGAAAGATGACGGTGTCTCTCTTACCCTTAGCTACACCCAGGGTCTGGGGTCAGTTTGCATTGTCTTCATTGGGGTGCGCCCTGGCTTGGTCACTCGTGTTCCAACAGTGACCTGTCCAGGTATCTGGGAAGGGTTGTATTTTGTTACAGAGAGCATCCCCACAACTGCAGGTGGTTTTATTTTATGGACACTGTTCTTGAAATAAGACTTTACTGCTCTTTTTCATTCTCTTTGCTTTTGTTTTCTCCTTGTTTTCAGATCTGCTGATCCTAGAAACTGCAGCATGAAGGATAGCAAGAGCTCTGCCTGGGAAGCCTCAGCTTTCATGGAAATGGGACTGCAGTATCTCATGTCACCAAGATTTGATGCGGAGTTCTTTCCTCAGAAAGAAGACATCTGCAAAACCTGTTTGCTTGGGATAGTGGTTGTATGGAAGGAACAAGTCACGGATTCAGATCACTATAAACAACAAAGATGAACCTATTTCAGTGGTGATGTCATTGCTGGCATCATCAAGGCTCACACAGGTTCTTTTTGCCTTGGCACAGTTCTTCTGTTGTGGAGATTGATGGGGAAGTATATTTGTGTGCTTGCTTTAGTGTACAATGTGTGAAAATTAAAATGTAGAACTTGCCTGTTTCTGAAAATTAATGTTATACATTTGACCCATCTTAAATTATTCTCCAACAGTCAAACTCAGGAGCAATGGGTTATTTCTCAATTACTCACCAAAAAAAAAAAAAAAGTGTGTGTGTGTGTGTGTGTGTGTGTGTGTGTGTACATAGAAAATTAGATACAGAATAAAGAATAACTGATCATTTTAATATAATGATGTATTTTACAAGCCAGGTATAGAAAGGTAACTACAGGTTTTTAAAATAGCTATAAAAAACATTCAAGCATTGCAAATGCTTTTTTTTTAATAAAAATAACACAGTCGTTTTTCCTTCTATGTGTGAGACCCATGACTGCTCTGCTGCAATACTGCAGGCTTTTGTGTAAGTCTTCATAGCCCTACAATGTTCTTTCTAATATGAGAATAACAAGCTGTCTCATAATGTTGCTGTGAGAACTATATGAAGTCATTAACACACAACTATTGAAACACGTATACAAATATTAATTAAATGTTCACCTGCTGCATAATTGACTACTGTTAATTTAGCCCATAACGTGTTTCCTAGCCAGCAAGGCATCAAGACAAACCATATCTGGAGGAATTACAGGTTTCTTTGTTTCAGATTTTCGTTTCCTAGAAGATGAAAGTTAAGTGGAAAGTACAATGGTTATAGTTGCTTCTGTGAAGTGTGCCCTGCAGAATCACCTGAGAATGCCTTATACCTACAAATGCCAGGTCTACCTTCTGGAACATCCTGACTGGGGTGACCTTGGCAGCCATGCTCCCTGGAAAACCTCTGCTGTGGATTAACCATTACCATAGCATTGATTTATGCTCCACTGGTCCAGCAAGCCCTGCTGATTCTCTAAAGGATACACTTGCTTCCTGGTGTTTGTCAGCACAAGGTTCCACCATAGCCTGATAAACTCATTAATATAATGTACTGGCGGATAATACCTGCACTGGCTGGTTTTGTGTGTCAACTTGACACAAGCTGGAGTTATCACAGAGAAAGGAGCCTCAGTTGAGGAAATGCCTTCATGAGACCCCGCTGTAAGGCATTTTCTCAACTAGTGATCAAGGGGAGATGATCCATTGTGGGTGGTACCATCCCCGGGCTGGTGGTCTTGGGTTCTATAAGAGAGCAAGCTGAGCAAGCCAGGGGAAGCAAGCCAGTAAGTAACATCCCTCCATGGCCTCTGCATCAGCTCCTGCTTCCTGACCTGCGTGAGTTCCAGTCCTGACTTCCTTTGGTGACGAACAGCAATTGTGGAAGTGTAAGCTGAATAAATCCTTTCCTTCCCAGTTGTTTCCTGGTCGTGATGTTTGTGCAGGAATAGAAACCCTACTGATGCAATACTATAAGCTGAAGATATGTTTAATAAAACTAACTTATTGAGCATTGTAGTCTAGCTACCCATCTTATTTTTTAACTTTTATACTTTTATTTGTTTTATCTGTATATAAGCACAGGAAAGAACACTTGCCACATAACACTTGTGAGAAGGAGGGACAGCTTATGAGATGGGGTATTCTCCTTCCACTCTGTGTCCTAGGAATCAAACTCAGGGCATCAGGCTAGGCCTTGGATGTCTTTACCCTCTGAGCTACCTCACTCATTAAAGCATTAGCTGCCCTTAAATATGACTGGAACACTTACATTAGCCTGCGGTTAGGCAAAACTACATTATGAAAAGCCTATTGTTTAATAGAAGTGCAGAATATCCCTCATGTACAGGCATCGAGCATTTTGTAAATATTATGGGATGTGAACACACAAAACATTATATCCAAGAAAACACAATAACAAGCACAATACTGCAAAGCACTGTTTATACTGAAAAAAGTTTCCAGAAAATATACTGTGATCATGGATTTCCCCTTCCCCAGTTCCTTCCAGATTCTCTGTACCCACCCAACTCTGTTCTTTCTCTCCCTTTCTCTTTAAAACAAAGGATAAAATTTAAAAAAAAATAGAAAAAAAAAAGCACACACACAAAAACCCCACAAAGTATGAATCAAAATCAACGGAAAGAAAGAAGAAAGAAACCCAAACAAAACAAAAAGAGACAAAAAAAAAATCTACAAAGACACCACTGAGTTTGTCTTATCTCAGCCTGTACATTGGGTCTGCCCATGACATGTAGTTAATATGCCCAATGAGACTCCATTAAAATCAGGAGAAAACTGACTTTCCCTTTGCCAGTGGGTATCGGTTGCAGATAGGTCCTTACTTAGAGGTGGGATCCTTTGTTCACTTCCTCCTCCCCATGCTGGAACCTCATCTGGCCTGTACCGGTGCAGGCTCTGTGCTCATCCATGCTACTGTCCTGTTGTGTCCAGAAGACACTTTTCCCTGAAGTTACCCACCATTTCTGGCTCTCACAATTCTTCCTCCTTCTCCTCCTCCTCCTCCCCCCTCTTCCTCCTCCTTCTCCTCCTCCCCCCTCCTCCTCCCCCCTCTTCCTCCTCCTCCTCCTCCTCCTCCTTCTCCTCTTCTGCATAGCTCTCTGAGCCTTTAGGGGATAAGTTGGATGAAGGACCTCATCTTAGGGTTGAGTGCTCCGAAGTCTCTCGCTCCCTGCACAGTGTCAGAAGCTTTGCTATTTGAGTCTCATGGTCTCACCAGCTTGCCCTTGATGCCTACTGTCACAAGAAAATACTGCAGATCACAGGCTCAGGAGAGGATCAAAATTCAAACTATGGTTTCTGCTGCCTATGAGCCGTCACGAAGTAAAAAAAAAAAAAATAGCTACACTACTGTAAATTGGCTTGCATGTACAAGATTAATAAGAACATTTAGACTTCTTTTTTTTTTTAACAAGATGGCTGCTCTGGTTTGAAACTCGTCACCTTTGAAAGTTATTCCCAGTGATATTGAGAAATAGTAGGTTGTCTAAGAGAATGGAGTCTGGTTCAGATCTCAAAGAACTGGATCAAGTTCTGATGGGAGTTGGTTGTTATAAAGCAGATGTGGTGGTTTGAATGACAATTGCGCCCCACGACTCAAGTGTTTGAATTCTTCCCTCCTTGGTAAACTGTGTAGGAAGGATTAGAAGGTGTGGCCTTCTAGGAGAATGCCCTTAAACCAACAGGCTAGGAAAGGAGGAACAGTGTTAGAGGGGTGATAGATCCAGATTATCATGGGGAGATTGGATTTAACTGGAGATGGGTGGGCAACCAACCTTGTTTACAAAAGTTGAAACCCATGCTGTCTTACAGGAACAGCTCTCAGCAGTCTCAGAAGTTATCTGTCCTTAGGCAAGTGGCCCTTACAGGTTTGTCTGTCCTTAGGCAAGTGGCCCTTACAGGTTTATCTGTCCTTAGGCAAGTGGCCCTTACAGGTTAAAGGCAGTTTTGTTTTATAGATCTTTTCATCACAGCAATTAAAACTTAGAACATAACTTTAGCACTCACAAATCCTGTGTTAAGGAGATAAATGGATTGATGAAAATGAAAGAAGCCTGGTACTAATGTAAGACTCTCAGAGAGAATCTTCCCTCAGGAGGGAGATCCTCAAGCCCCAATGACCAGTCCGAGTCCACCGGCTGCAATCTGCAAGAGGATTTTTATTGATCAGGATACACAGGTATCTGTGGGCATCCCAGTCAATTTGGAAGACTGGCACGCCTAGCAGAACCAGGGACGGGTTTTTATAGGGCATTGAGGAGCAGAAGCAGGCTTACAGAAGCAGATGCATGGTTACAGGGATGTGATTGGTGGAGTAAATGAGGCATACGTGTATGTTACTTATTTTGGCTATAATCATAACAGTGAGTTAGCAAAAAGTACATGGTGGTCAGGGCTTCCGGGGGGTCAGGGACTTTTTCTTTTTCCTGCCAGGTGGCCCATGGAGCAGTGTCCATAATTTAGTCTGGTTTCTGCATTTTGTTTTCTTTTCTGGTCTGTTTCGTCTAAATGATGGGTCAGCTTGTCCCACATATCTAAAAACTTACTTTTTATTTCTATAGTTGAGGGCCTTGGGCTTGTACAATTCCCTTTCTGGGAGGGGGTCTTTCATTCCCCCATTTTCTTTTTTTGTCCTTGAGTGGAATCTTCCACTCAACTTGGTTAAGGTACCTCTGTTTTTTGTTGTTTCACCATCTGATACTGTTGTCTCAGCACAAAAGTTTGAATGACTGAAAGTCTGTATCTCTTACTATTCCTGTCTGATCTGCATAGAAACCACATTTTTCTTTTAGTGTAGCACACAGACTCCTTCTTTAAGGAATATCAGGTCTAATCTCCTGTTTTGAAGGACTACCTCTGAGAGGGAGGTTAGGTATTCTTGGAGGTCAGCTAAAAAGTCTTTTTTATTCTTTTCATATCTGAGTCAATGGCAGTTCTGAATTCTCTATAAGCCTTGCATTATAGGGCAACAGCAGATGTCCTTGTGCTGCCCTTGTAGCACCTGGATAGCCTTAAATAATTTTTAACTCTCTTTTGTCTCTTATTAAGTCTTTAGCATCAGGATTCCAATCTGGACACTATCTGAACCTATACACCAAGGTCATGACTGTCTTTTAGAACTTCTAAACTTATATAGGTTGTGATCCCTGAGGCACAGTCCCAAGAAGTGTTAGGAGTACTAACATATGCAATGTTACATCATTTGTAATAGAAATCAAGCGTATCCCTACACCTATTCTGAGGGAACCCAGGGCAAACAGGCAAACATGAAATTTTTGTTTCTAAAACACACTCCTCAAGTGAGAATTATAGCAACCTCCCAATCACTTAAGTCTAGGGAGCTTTTTGAAGATCTGAGTGTCCCTCTAGGTCCCAGCTCTCAGTCCCAACAGCTAGTATGCTGCTGGTGAGGGCTGAGACTTGACGGCTGTCAGGGTGGTCAGCAGCACCAGGTACGGTCCTTTCCAGCGAGGCTCGAGTGTCTGGGCTCAGTGTAGCTGTAGTCTCTAACCTGGAACTGATGGGATGTCTCAGGGGTCTCCGGGGCATAGGCTGCTGTAAGCTGTGAGCAGATTTCTTTCTGTATCACCTGTAGGTCTTTTAGCCTGGCATACAAATCATTATTACTATGACATGTTGGTTCAGTAACATCATCTAATACAGTCAGGGGAGCTGAGGCCCCATATAAGATCTCAAAGGGGGTAAAGCTGAATCTGGAAGGGGTATTTCTTGCTCTGAAGAGAGCAAGAGGGAAGGAGTGTCACCCAGTCTACGCCAGTCTCCATGGTCAATTTGGTCAGGGTCTCTTTTAGAGTCTTATTTATTTATTCTACCTGTCCTGAACTTTGAGGTCTGTAAATATAATGTAATTTTCAATCAACCTCTAAATACTTGGCCACACCCTGGCTTACCTTGGCAACGAAAGTAGGGCCGTTGTCTGACCAGATTACCTTGGGCACTCCAGACCTGTGGAAGATTTCTTCTAGTATCTTCTTGATGACTATTGAGGCCGTCTCTTGCTTGGTGGGGAAAGCTTCTACCTATTTCTGAAAAGATATCTATAAACACTAGGAGACATTTATAACCATATTTTCCTGGTTTTATCTCTGTGAAGTCCACTTCTCAGTAGTATCCAGGCCATTCCCCACGGAGCCTCCTACCACAGTCAACTTTTCTGAAAACAGTTACCTTTTGGCATGGTATCCATCAGTGCACGATCTGTTCCACGAGATACTTGAGACCTGTGACATAATATTTAGTTTTTTGAAAACGTCTGGATGAGTTTGCTTACCCCTAAGTGAGTCCATTGATGCATTTGTTTTACCATGGCCTCTGCCTGTAAAAATTGTAGCAGGATCTTCTTTCTCGTTGAGGTGTACCAGAGTCTCTTCCTCGGCCTGGCTGGGTCATGTAGGGCCGTTAACAGAGCCAGAATCTCTTTTTTTTTTCTTGCCCTCAGATGTCAGCAGGCCCCTCTGCTGATGGGCTGTAGCAAAGGCATACGTGCTGTCCACATAGATGTTAAGTCCCTTTCTCAGCCCAAGGGCTTTGGTGAGGGGAGCGAGCTCTACCCTCTGAGTAGAAGTGTCTTCTGGTAGGGCCTGAGCCCATATGATTCTGTTTCCATCTACCACTGCTGCCCCAGCCCATCTTTTTTCTTTTCTAAGAAGCTGTTCCCATCTATGAACCAGATAGCATCTACCCCCTTTGGTGGCTGGTCAGTCAGATCTTTATGCCACTCCTGTGCTTTAGTGAGCACCTGCTGACAGTCATGAAGGGGCGTGTCTAGGTCGGGGTCCGGAAGCAGGGTTGCAGGGTTTAGACTCGTAGGGGCAGTCTGGAATCACAAGGAACAAGTGGGATACCCGGCCCACGCCAAGGTCCACCGTTCTTCGGGTAGTCCATGAGTATCATTTGTTGCCAGTAGTCCCCTGTACTCAAGGTCTTTTGCTGGACACTAGCCCATTTGGGCGTAGGAACACAGAGTGTTAGGCCCCCGCCCGTATTCACAAAACAACTAGGCAGGCTTCCCTTCTATCTTAGCGCATAGCCAGCACTCTAGGACCAAGAGGCTTGCCTTCCGGGCTGCTGGAGAGGCCCCTCTTGTTCTTCCTGGGGCAGTCCCTGACCCAGTGTCCTTTTTCCTTGCGATAGGCACACTGATCTTTAGCTAGGAATTCTCTTCTGTTGCCAGGTACTGTCTTCCTAGGTTCCCTAACTACTGTGGCCAGTATATATTCCTCTCTTGTCTTTTATCTCTCTTTAGCTCTCTAGCTTCTTCTTCCTTTTGTCTCTTTTCTTCCTTAGCTTCCTGCTCTTTTTAACCTTCTTTCCTCTTTCTCTTCCTCAGTCGCTCTCATATCTCCTGCATCTTCCTCTACAGCTATTAGATGCTGTCCACTTATGTAACTACACTTCAACTTTACTTTCTCTGCAACTTACACTAACTCTCAGCAACTTAGCTTAACCCTTTAAATTTCTGTAACTTTCTCTCTTTATATCTTTTCCTTATCTTAGCCAGATTGGTGGGGCATTTTCCAGCCCCTCGGAGACCCACCCTTGGAGCCTGGTGGCAGACCTGGAGCACTCCCTACCTTCAGGGGTATTCAAGTCAACAGTCAGGAGTGAAGGTCTTCCATCCATGTCTGGAACATTCTTTCTGGCCTCCAGTAGGATTCTGTCTTTCCTCGGTGGTAAAGAAGACCTGTAACAGTTACTAACAAGCATCTCAAATGGGATGGTGAGAAAACAAGAGAATCTTGAGAATAGAGGTCCACTGAAGAGGACAAATAGCATTTAGTCACACAGCTAAACCAGGAGGACTTTTTGGGACAAAAAGGCCATTGTAAAAATAAGCACAAGCTTTGTGTCTGTGAAACAGAACGGCAAGCAGAGAGGGAGCTGATCTGTTACCGACTATCTCTCTGGACTTAAGAACTAATAACAAAAGGATGGAGAGATGGTTAGGACTTGGGTGCTAGATGCCAAGTGGCTGACAAAAGAATTGTAACCAGTTCACCTGGGACTTTCAGGACCTCAGTAGCAGCCCTTTACCAAACTGTCTCAGTGGGCTAAAGGCCCATGGAAAAGAAAACATTAATCCTGACCTTGGCCACAGCCAAAGCCTGAATTCTAAATTTTGACTGGCAAAACAAAGTTCTTCACAGTTTGTTGCAGATTCCCTCCGAAACTATCTCAGGGGCTTCTCTGTCCCCCAACCTGGGGCATTTTGACCACAGGGGCAGGAACTGGCTGCTGTGGGGATAGGATCAAAGGCACTCTCCATGTCAATGATGACTAACAGGGAAGGTTACTTAATGTTGGAGATCAACTCCTCTCTTGGAATAGGGCCAGCAGATATGGCAGGCTCCCTTAAAGAACTTCTCTTAATGAACACTCTCCTTCTGTGAGCAAGTGTTGAAGGTCTGGTCACTGAAGGCAGCAACTGGAATTATTATTTTTTCAGGGCCAAAAGTCTCATAAAACAACCACTAACTCTACGCTATCTTTTTGTTGTCAAAGCCGGCCGGCCTCATCACCTTGAAACTCCTCTTACGCTGACTTGGCCAGAGCTGCGCCACTGCCCACATGCAGCCTGCAGCTTGCTAGCAGGCCTGCATGCTTGTCACCCTCAGCCCCTATATTTTTCTACTCTGTGCTGTCCCTTCCTTAGAAGCGGTGAATGTTTAAGCAACAGGGAGAATTTTTCTTCAGGATCTAAGGTAAAGCTTTCAGGCTCTTGTTAATACCTTCTTCAGACAGGGTCACTCACTAACCTGGAGTTCTTCATACACAACTGTTAACAGCAGCTGGGCTGGACAAGGGGAGCAAAGGGAGGGGCATCTCTCCTTGGGGAGGAGGCTCAAGAGAGAAAGATAAAACTCCCCGGCAGAAAACAATTTTTCTCAAGCAAATTATTTCCAAGTTAAGCACCAAGAGGACCAAGTAAAACTCCTTGACAACCAAAGCAAACAGTTTCATGATTTCAAACACAGTCGTCAGTCCAAAATTTTAAACACAGTTGTCTATCCAAAGTCCAAAAACGAAACAAAAGCCAAAAAGACACTGGACAATACCACAGAAAACAACCCAGACAAACAAGACCAAGACAAAGAATCCTATAACCAATTTCCACAGGTGTTCAAAGACAAACAATTTCAACAGTCAAACAAGCAACAGACAGACGCACCGCGCGGCTTCGGTGTCAAACTGAAACCAAAAATTCAGACAGAGGCGACGAGGGTCCGGATCCTTCAGTGGATCCGGCTCTCTCCTCTCTCCTCCAACCCAAAACCATGTATCCTTCCAATACAGGCTGAGCCCCGAAAAACCGGGCTCCAAACACCCTTGGAACGTCTTCCAGGGCTGCGGGGGAGAAGTCCGAGCTCGTCAGCTCCTTCTCTGGCCCGCCCAAATACAAACGGTCTAAACCCAAGCCAAGTAACTAAGCATTTACAGAACAAGTCACAAAGCAAGACAAGACAGGACAAGACAAACACTGGCCAGCTTACCTCCCGGTGGGTGGTCGGTGGTCTCTAGGCAGAGGATCTCCGATCCCGGACGAGCCCCCATATGTAAGACTCTCAGAGAGAATCTTCCCTCAGGAGGGAGATCCTCAAGCCCCAATGACCAGTCCGAGTCCACCGGCTGCAATCTGCAAGAGGATTTTTATTGATCAGGATACACAGGTATCTGTCGGCATCCCAGTCAATTTGGAAGACTGGCACGCCTAGCAGAACCAGGGACGGGTTTTTATAGGGCATTGGGGAGCAGAAGCAGGCTTACAGAAGCAGATGCATGGTTACAGGGATGTGATTGGTGGAGTAAATGAGGCATACGTGTATGTTACTTATTTTGGCTATAATCATAACAGTGAGTTAGCAAAAAGTACATGGTGGTCAGGGCTTCCAGGGGGTCAGGGACTTTTTCTTTTTCCTGCCAGGTGGCCCATGGAGCAGTGTCCATAATTTAGTCTGGTTTCTGCATTGTTTTCTTTTCTGGTCTGTTTCGTCTAAATGATGGGTCAGCTTGTCCCACATATCTAAAAACTTACTTTTTATTTCTATAGTTGAGGGCCTTGGGCTTGTACAATTCCCTTTCTGGGAGGGGGTCTTTCACTAAAGGGTGTGGTGACTGAAAGATCCTAGCTCGAGTCTCAGGATGGCGCGCCCCAGGAAACACCGATCCCGGACAAGCCCCCAAATGAAAGATCCCCGAAGAGAGACCCTTTCTAAAGTCGCGGGAAATCACGGACCCCAGACACAGAGAGACCATTTTGGATGTAATAAGCAAAGGTGAGGTTTATTACGGAGATCTATTACGGGGATCTCCGGGTCAACACATATCCTGCGCAGGAGACAGAGGTGTCGACCCAGAAGCTCAAAAGTCAGGGGTTTATATAGGGAAGGCTAGGGGGGTTGGCGCGGTTACACACAATTGGCTAATTTCTGGCGTGGCTATAAGTGATTGGCTCATTCAAACATGGCAGTGAGATTACACCACAGCAGAAGAGTACGTGCTGACTGGGGCGTTCAGGATTTTAGAAGCTAGGGGTGTATCAGGGTTTGAAGGACATCTGGTTAAGGTATGACTCTGAGTAAGCTGGTGGAGGTGCCCTTCTGCCAGATGGTTCAAGTCAGTCCTGATAACTCAGGCTGGTTCCTGCATTCCTTTTCTTTATCTTTATGGTCTGTTAGTCCTAGCGGCAGGGCGGGGCTGCCTGGACTTGCTTTTCACAGTGTTTAGCCCTGAGTCTGTGAATTTTGAAACTTACTCTTTTAACTTCATATTCTTAAACCTTAAATCTGTAAAATTTTCCTTTCAGTGACCTCAGGGCAAGACCCTACCTAGCCAAACTTCCAACTGGAGAAAAGGAACTAAAGCAAGCTTGGGGCATGATGTGGTGGCCAGAGCCTTCCATCTCAGCACTGGAGAGGCAGAGGCAGCAAGATTTCTGAGTTTAGGCTCAGCCTGATCTGCAAATTGAGTTCCAGGACAATCAAGTTTACACAGTGAATGGGAGCTTCATAAACAAAGCCAGTGAATATCTGAGTGAGTGGCCATGCTCCAGCCTGAGCAAACAGCAGAACTTGGCAGCTTCGCTCACATGGCTCTGGCTTTAGAGTGAAGGAGGCAAGAAAGGAGTTATGGAACCTTCCCCTTTGTCCAGACAAAATGCTGAGGCAGGGATGTCCCTACATGGAGACCCAGAGAGGCTTTTTCATGAAGCTGTGTTGATGAAGCCTGGATTGTCTTGAGTGTTAGAGATGCCAGTGAAAGAATAAAAAATGCAGCCAAGAAGTCAGAAGTTTAAAAAAGCCCTAAATACCTCAAATTCCAGACCCTGCCCTCTACCTGTAAGTAAAAGGTCACATTTCTTGAGCCTGCTCCCCCAGGATCCAGATAAAAGGGTTTAAGATAAGGCCCTTAGATAGGTGAAACCAACCTAGTAAAGATAAGAGGAAGCTTCTTCCAGGAACTAGCTGACCATAAAGTTAGATTAAAATCTTAGAGAACAACCTGGAGAAGCAGGAAGCTTCTCCTAGGAACTAAAGGGAACACAAAGTTAAGCAATCTTGAGAGACAGGAAGCTTCTTGTGATTTTCCAATGATACCACCCCTCCCCCCTTTCTCCCAGCCTCTCAGGGTCAACACCTCTGTCTCCTGTGTGGGATACGTGTAGGCCCAGAGATCTCCATAATAGATCTCTGTAATAAACCTCACCTTTGCATATTACATCCAAAATGGTCTCTCTGTGTCTGGGGTCCGTGACTTCCCGAGACCTAAGTAAGGGTCTCCCTTTGGGGATCTTTCACCAGTCTTAGGACACCTGCCCTGGAAAGCTGCTAACAAGGAGTGGAACCAGCCCAAGAGAAAGGGATGTGTTACATTCAATGAAGCTGAAAGGAGTTAGGAGACCTGAAGAGCACTTCGATGTCAGACGTGGCGGTACAGAGTTTGGTCTTGCTTTGGTTCAGTATTTTTTTATTATGTTCTTTTCCTCCTTTGCAAACAGTAATGTATATCCTATGCCATTATATACTGGAACTATGCACTCTGCTTTTTAATTTTGGTTTTATCAGGGATCACACTTAGAGTGCCGTTTCAGAGTTTGCACTTTGGATTGAATGCTTTCTTGTCTATGAGTCTGTTGGGGACAGGAAGAGGAATGTGGTGGTTTGATGAAAGGGTCCCAGAGGTGCATAGGGAGTGGCATTATTTGGAAGGATCAGGACGAGTGTCCTTGTTGCATTGACATGACCTAATTAAGATGGTGTCTCCTCACAGCAATGAGAGAGCACCTAAGAGCACAGGTTAGCCCATTGTCCCCTTTACTTTTCCTCACATCTACCTGCTTTCCGTCTTTCTGCCAGAGGATAAGTAGCATAAGGCTTTAGCCAAGTGCAGCTGACAGCTCTTGAGCAATGAGTCAAAAGAAACCATTTCCCTTATAAATCAATCTCAGCTGTCACATGGAGAAAAACTGACACCTAAGGCCAGAGATGGCTTCATGAAAGCGGGGTCTCCACTAGGTGAGGTAATGCTTCTCTGGGGAAGCAACCCAGGCCACCTCTATGGGACGAGGACTGAACTCTCAGAACAAGTAGAAGTAGAAAGGGGTTAAACTGTGAGAAAAGCTACGTGTAAATTTAAAATGCTGATCTGGGAGTATCCGTGCTAGTACAAGTGCTTGCACCTGTGCTGCCTGGGCACTCTACTGTTTACCACTTAGCATCTCTGTAGCTTCTGCAAGGGAGTCTTCCCTTCAGCCTCCCTAAATGAACAAAGATTTCTCAGCATATGTGTGTGTGTGTGTGTGTGTGTGTGTGTGTGTGTGTTCTGAATAATACACTTATCCGGAAAAACTAGGTATCCTTTGCTAACAAGCTCTGGGATGTTAAGCTACCAGCTCAGGACTCTTTAGCTTTGGTTTGGGGTTTTGTTCTTTTTCTGTCCAGTACTAGGAATTGAACTGAAGGCCTTGAACACGATAAGCAAGATATTTTCAGTCTCTTTGAGACAGGGTTGCTGGGGTTGACCTTGAACTCATTTTGTAGCCCTGGCAGGTCTTGAACTCTTCATCTTCCTGTGTTTGCTTTCCTGACAGTTGGGACTACTAGCTTGTTCCACAAGACCTGACTCATTAGGGGCTTCCAGTGGTTGCTCCTTCACATTGACTCCTCTTGGAAGTGGTGCCTCTTCCTTTCTTTCTTTCTTTCTTTCTTTCTTTCTTTCTTTCTTTCTTTCTTTCTTTATTTATTTATTTATTTATTTATTTATTTATTTATTTATTTTTTACACTCCAGATTTTATTCTCCTCCTGGTCCACCCCCCAAGGGTTCCACATCCCATACCTCCACCTTGTGCCCCCATACTCTTCCCCAACCCCTCACTCTCCACCCCCCCCCATCTCCACAAGGATGTCCCCACCCAACCCACCCCACCAGACCTCTAAACTTTCTGGGGCCTCCAGTCTCTTGTGGGTTAGGTGCATCTTCTCTGACTGAACCCAGACCTGGGAGTCCTCTGCTGTATATGTAATAGGGGTCTCATATCAGCTAGTGTATGCTGCCTGGTTGGTGATCCAGTGTCTAAGAGATCTTAGGAGTCCAGGTTAATTGAGATTGCTGGTTCTCCTACAGGGTTGCCCTCCTCCTTAGCTTCCTCCAGCTTTTCTGTAATTCAACTAGAGGGTCAGCAACTTCTGTTCATTGGTTGGGTGCACATAATTGCATCTGACTCTTACAGCTACTTGTTGGATTTTTTGGAGAGCAATCATGGTAGGTCCCTTTTCGTGAACACCCCATAGCTTCAGTAGTGGTGTCAGGTCTTGGGGCCTCCCCTAGAGTTGGAATCCACTTTGGGCCTGTCACTGGCCCTTCTTTTCCTCAGGCTCTTCTCCATTTCCATCCCTGCATTTCTTTCAGACAGGAAGAATTATGGGTCAGAGCATTGACTGTGGGATAGTAATCCCATTCCTTACTTGATGCCCTGTCTTTCTGCTGGAGGTAGATTCAGTAAGTTCCCTCTCCTCACTGTAGGGCTTTTCATCTAGGGTTCCCCCCCCCTTTGAGTCCAGAGAGTCTCTCACTTCCCAGGTCTTTGGTACATTCTAGAGGGTCTTCCCAACCTCCTTCCTCCTGAGGTCACCTATTTTATTCTATCTGCTGGTCCTCAGGGCTTCAGTCCTTGTCCCCCACCTAATAACAGATCATGTTTCCCTCTCCCCCCAAACCCCATCCCCTTTCTCTCCCCTGTTGCTTCCTCCCTCCCCCCTTGTGGCTGCTTTCTCTTCCCTCCCAAGTGGAATTGAGAGGCCTCACTTGGGCCGTTCAGCTTGTTGATCTCTTGTTGAGTTCTGTGGACTGTATCTTGGGTATTCTGTACTTTTTTGGGGGGAGGGGACTAATATCCACTTATTAGTGAGAACATACCATGCATGTTATTTTGGGTCTGGCTTACCTCACTTGGGGTGACATTTTCTTTTTCTTTTTTTTTTTAAAAAGATTTATTTATTTTATGCATACGAGTACACTGTAGCTGACTTCGGATGCAACAGAAGAGGGCATTGGATCCCATTACAGATGGTTGTGAGCCACCATGTGGTTGCTGGAAATTGGAACTCAGGACCTCTAGAAGAGCAGTCAGTGCTCTTAACCTCTGAGCCATATCCCCAGCCCGGGGTGACATTTTCTAATTCCATCCATTTGCCTGCAAAACTCAGGATGTCCTCATTCTTAATAGTTGAGTAGTATTCCATTGTGTAAATGAACCATATTTTCTGCATCCATTCTTCTATCATGGGACTTCTGGGTTGTTTCCAGCTTCTGGCTATTACAATAAGGTCTCTATGAACATAGTGGTACATGTGCCCATGTGCCATGGTGGGGCATCGCTGGGATATATTTCCAAGAGTGGTATTTCTGGATCTTTAGGTAGGTCTATTTCTAATTTTCGAAGGAACCTCCAAATTGATTTCCAGAGTGGCTGTACCAGTTTGCAATCCCACCAGCAATGGAGGAGTGTTCCTCTTTCTCCACATTCTCGCCAACATGTGTTATCACCTGAGGTTTTGATCTTGCCATTCTGACTGGTGTATGGTAGAATCTCAGGGTTGTTTTGGTTTGTATTTCTCTGATCACTAAGGACTTTAAATATTTCTTTAGGTGCTTCTCAGCCATTTGAGATTCTGCTATTGTGAATTCTTGGTTTAGTTCTTTTTTTTTTTTTCTTTTCTTTTTTTCAGAGCTGGGGACCGAACCCAGGGCCTTGCGCTTGCTAGGCAAGCACTCTACCACTGAGCCAAATCCCCAACCCCTCTTGGTTTAGTTCTATACCCCATTTTTTTGATTGGGTTGTTTGGTTTTCTTGGTGGTAAACTTCTTGAGTTCTTTATATATTTTGGATATTAACCCTCTACAGATGTGGGGTTAGTGAAGATTTTTTTTTCCAAATCTGTAGGTTGCCAATTTGTCCTATTGACTATGTCCTTTGCCTTACGGAAGCTTTCCATTTTCATGTGATCCCATTTATCAATTCATGATCTTAGAGTGCGAGCCATTGGAGTTCTGCTTTAGGAAATTTCTGCCTGTGCCAATATGTTCAAGGCTCTTTCCCACATTCTCTTCTATTAGATTCATTGTATCTGATTTTATGTTGAAGTCCTTGGTCCACTTGGACTTGAGCTTTGTGCATGGTGACAAATATGGGTCTATTTTCAGTTTTCTACATACAGACATCCAGTTAAACCAGCACCATTTATTGAAGATGCTTTTTTCCCATTGTATACTTTTTGCTTCTTTGTCAATGATTAAACGTGCATAAGTGTGTGGTTTTATTTCTGGGTCAACCTGTCTGTCTCTGTAGCAATACCATGCAGTTTTTATCACTATTGCTCTATAGTAGAGCTTGAGGTCAGGGATGGTGATTTCCCCAGCCATTCTTTTATTGTTTGTGGGATGATGTCATACAGGTGAGGCAGGTACGAGATAGAATGAGGCCTGTCATTGGATGAGAAGGAAGAAGGGGTGGGAGAAAAGTTTGGAGGAAGAGGAGGAGACAGGAACGGAAGAGGAGAGGAGGGAGAGAAGCCATGGCAGAGACAATATGGAAGCTGACGTTAAGATTCCATGCTGTAGGGGTTGGGGATTTAGCTCAGTGGTAGAGCGCTTGCCTAGCAAGCGCAAGGCCCTGGGTTCGGTCCCCAGCTCCGAAAAAAAGAAAAAAAAAAAAGATTCCATGCTGTACCTTTACAGGTTGTTATAACTGTTCTTAAGGGATGGATGTGTAAAGGGCTTTGTATGTTTAGGTGGGCAATTATATTTTATCAATTAAATCAAAGTTTATTGTGGTGTGTGTTTTTTCATGTGCAGATTTAAGTGTAAGAGAGTGTGCGGTGGCTAGTCTGTGCTGCCGCAGAGTTGGATGTGTGTTTCTGGCATGGAAACCTGCCGTGGGAACTAGATAGGTAGAGAGATTTCTGCCAGGCTCAGAGAGAGGCCTTTGGCAGTGTGATATGGTGTTGGGAGCGATGCCCTTGAAGCCCTCCAATATTGCTGTTATTATTATGGTTATCGTTAAGTATGACTAGGTTCGTGGAAAATCCCTAGCCAGCTGCAGAAGACTAATACAAATCTGGTGGTCAAAATGAATAATAATATGATAAAGTTCTCTTGCTGAGAAATACATCTGATGTCAAGATACCCAATGTGATGACCTGTAACCTTTCTGAAAAACCAACATCCTGCTGACTAATAGATATGCCAAACCTGTGACCTTTCTGACATCCTGTCAACATCAGCCTACTCCCTGACCACACGAATACTGTGTCCTTGGCCTGTGTAAATGTTTCACATTTCCCCCTCCCTCTGTTACCCATGTTATGGTATAAATTCAGCCTTGGGGAAAAATAAAATTGTCGCCTTGATCAGACTCTTGTCTTGGCGTCCTTCTTCGTATCTCTTGTCCCCCATTCTCTTACAGGTACCCAGCACCGTCGTTGACAATATGGGATGGAGCAAAGCAGGTGAGAGACTTAAAATATCTAGCAGACATCTTGGGACACTGCGGTGCCAGACCTAGTGGGGGATAAAAAGACTTTTATTTTTCATATTTGTACAATTGTTAAGAATTGTTTTCACTATTCTGGGTTATTTGCCTTTCTAGATGAATTTGAGAATTGCTCTTTCCATGTCTTTGAAAAATTGTGTTGGGATTTTGATGAGGATTGCATTGATTCTGTAGATTGTCTTTGGTAGAATGGGCATTTTTACTATGTTAATTCTACCAATCCATGAGCATGGGAGATCTCTCTATTTTCTGAGATCTTCTTCGATTTCTTTCTTGAGAGACTTGAAGTTCTTATCATAAAGATCTGTCACTTATTTAGTTAGTTACCCCAAGATATTTTATATTATCTGTGGCTATCTCAAATGGAGTTGTTTCCCAAGTTGTTTCCCTAATTTCTTTCTCAGCCTGTTTATCATTTGTATGAAGTAAGGCTACTGATTCATTTTATTTAATTTTATATCTGACCACTTTGCTGAAATTGTTTATCAGTTGGAAAAGTTCTCTGGTAAAATTTTGGGGTCACTTATGTATACTATCATATCATCTGCAAATAGTGACACCTTTAATTCTTCTTTGATAATTTGTATCCCCTTGATCTCTTTTTGTTGTCTTATTGTTCTAGCCAGCACTTCAAGTACTATATTGAATAAATATGGGGAGCGTGGGCATTCTTGTCCCAGAATATAGTGGGATTGCTTCAAGTAACTCTCCATTTAATTTGATATTGTCTGTTGGTTTTCAAGTAAATTGCTTTTATTATGTTTAGGTATGGATCTTGAATTCCTGATGTCCCCAATACTTTTAACATCAAGGGGTGTTGTATTTTGTCAAGTGCTTTTTCTGCATCTAAGGAGATGATCATGTGTTGTTGTAAAAATATAAAAAATAAAAAAGGTAGGATTGTCTTTTATCCCCCTAGGTCCGGCACCTCAGTGCCCCAAGATATCTGATAGATATCTTGGTTGAAACACATCCCAACTCCATGGCAGCCCAGTGTCTCCTGTCGCCACACACTTTCCTACACTCAAACGGTCACATAAAAGAACACACAACACAATAATCTTTGACCCAATTGGTAAGATATAATTGCCCACCTTAACATTCAAAGCCCAGTACCATCCATCCCTTAAGAACATTAATAACAACCTGTAAACACACAGAGCAGAATCTTAACATCACCTGCCATGGCTTCTTGCCCTCTCCCTCCTGTCTTTCTCTTTTCCATTCCAGTCTCCTCTTCCTTCAAACTTCTCTCCCGCCCATCCTTCCTCTCACCTAATGACAGGCCTCCTTCTATCTTGTACCTGCCCCTCACCTGTATTTTACAAATTCAATGGGGAGAAGTTTGAGTCCTGAGTAGGTGACTAGGCAGCTGTCCTTGAAGCAGCGGAATTACCATCAAAATACAGATAACTCCAGGGCAAACCACAACAATCATGTGATTTTTTTCCCTTTGAGTTTGTTTATATAGTGGATTTTCATCCTTGCATCCCTAGGATGAAGCCTACTTGATCGTGGTGAATGATGGTTTGATGTGTTCTTGGATTTGGTTTGCAAGAATTTTGTTGAGTATTTTTGCATTGAAATTCATAAGCTAGATTGGTCAGAAATTCTCTTTTTTGGTAGGGTCCTTGTGTGGTTTAGGCATCAGAGTAATTGTGGCTTCATAGTATGAATTAGGTAGTGTTCTTTTTTCAGATAGTGTTTCTATTTTATGGAATACTTTGAGGAATATTGGTATCAGGTCTTCTTTGAAGATCTGGTAGATTTCTGAACTAAGTCCATCTGGCCTTGGGCTTTTTTTTAGTTGAGAGGTTTTTAATGACTTCTTCTATTTCCTTATGGGATATGGACCTGTTTGGAAAGTTTACCTGATCCTGATTTAACTTTGGTATGTGGTGTCTGTCTAGAAAACCATCCACTTTATCTAGATTTTCCAGCTTTGTTGAGGCTTTTGTATAGGCTTTTGTAGTAGAATCTGATGATATTTTTGAATTTCTTCCATTTCTGTTGTTATGTCTCCCTTTTCATTTCTGAGTTTGTTAATTTGGGTACTGTCTCTGTGCCCTTTAGTTAGTTTGTCTAGGGGTTTATCTGTTTTGTTGATTCTCTCAAAGACCCAGCTTTTGGGTTTCTTGATTCTTTGTATAGTTCTTTTTGTTTCTACTTGGTTGATTTCAGCCCTGAGTTTGACTGTTTCCTGCCTTCTACATCTTCTGGGTGAGTTTACTTCTTTTTGTTCTAGAGCTTTTAGGTGTGCTGTTAAGTTGCTAATGTAAGATATCTTCAGTTTCTTTACCAATGCACTTAGTGCTATGAATTTTCCTCTTAGCACTGCTTTCATTGTGTCCCGTAGGTGTGGGTATGATGTGTCAACATTTTCATTAAATTGCATGAAGTCTTTAATTTCTTTCTTTATTTTATCCTTGACCAAATTATCATTGAGCAGAGAGCTGTTCAATGTCCACATTTGTGTGGGTTTTCTGTTGCTTTTCCTGTTATTGAAGACCAGCTTTAGGTCATGGTGGTCTGATAGAGTACATGGGATTATTTCAATCTTCTTGTATTGGTTAAGGTTTGTTTTGTGACCAATTATATGGTCAATTTTGGAGAAGGTACCATGAGGTGATGAAAAGAAGGTGTATTCTTTTGTTTTAGGGTGAAATATTCTGTAGATATATGTTAAGTCCATTTGGTTCATAACCTCTATTAGTTTCACTGTGTCTCTGTTTAGTTTCTGTTTCAGTGACCTGTCCATTGGTGAGAGTGGGGTGTTAAAGTTTCCCACTATTATTGTGTGGGGTTCAGTGTGTGTTTTGAGCTTTACTAAAGTTTCTTTTATGAATGTGAGTGCCCTTGTATTTGGGACATAGATATTCAGAATTGATACTTTCTCTTGGTGGATTTTCCCTTTGATGAATGTGAAGTGTCCTTCTTCATCGTGCTTGATACCTTTTTGTTGAAAGTCTATTTTATTGGATATTAGGATGGTAATTCGAGCTTGTTTCTTGGGAATATTTTCTTGGTAGACCTTTTACTCTGAGGTAGTTTCTGTTTTGTTAATGAGATGTGTTTCCTGTATGCAGCAAAATGTTGGATCTTGTTTGTGTTTGCATATTCAGTCTATTAGCTTATGTCTTTTTATAGGTGAGTTGAGTCCATTAATATTGAGAGAAATTAAAGACAGATGACTGTTGGTTCCTCTTATATTTGCTTTTGTAGGTAGTGTTGTGTGCTTGTGGTTTTCTCCTCTTGGCTTTGTTGTGAGATGCTTAAATCTTGTCTTTTCTTTGGTATAGTTATCTTCCTTGTGTTGGAGTTTTCCTTCTACAATCCTCTGCAGGGCTGAATTGGGAGATAGATACTGTTTGAATTTGGTCTTGTCCTGGAATATTTTGGTTTCTCCATCTATGTTGATAGAGAGTTTTGCTGGGTATAGTAGCCTGGGATGGCATTTGTGTTCTCCTAGAGTCTGCATGACCTGACTAGGCTCTTCTTCATAGTCTCTGTTGAGAAGTCTAATGTAATTCTGATAGGTCTGCCTTTATATGTTACTTGGTCCTTTTCACTTGCAGCTTTTAATATTCTTTCTTTGTTCTGTGTGTTTAGTGTTTTGACTATTATGTGATAAGAGGATTTTCTTTTCTGGTCCCATTTATTTGGTGTTTTGTAGGCTTCTTGTACCATTATAGCCATCTCTTTCTTTAGGTTGGGAAAGTTTTCTTCTATGATTTTGTTGAAGACGTTTTCAGGTTCTTTGAGCTGGAATCTTCATTTTTCTCTATTTCAATTAGCCTTAGATTTGCTCTTTTATTGTAGCCCGAATTTCCTCTATGCTTTGGGCTAGTTTTTTATGTTTTGAATTTTCTTTGACTGTTGTGTCAGTCCCTTCTACTGTATCATCTACATCTGAGATTCTCTCTTCTATCTCTTGTATTCTGTTGGTGATACTTACATTTGTAATTCCTGACCTCTTTCCTAGGTTTTTTATTTCCTGGTTTGCCTCCATTTGTGTTTTCTTTATTGTTTCTACTTCCACTTTTAGGTCTTGGATCACTTTATGCAATTCCTTCACCTGTTTGTGTTTTCCTGTATTTCTTTAAGAGATTTATTTATTTCCTCTTTAAGGGTTTCTACCTGTTTACCTGTGTTTTCATGTATTTCTTTCATTGAGTTATTTATATCTTCCTTAAAGGACTCTATTATCTTCATGAGATAGGATTTTAGGTCAGCTTCCTGATTTTCAGATGTGTTGGTGTATTCAGGGCTTGCTGTGGTGGAAGCACTGGGTTCTGATAATGCCCACATATATTGGCTTCTGTTGCTTGTGGTCTTGCACTTGCCTCTTGCCATCTCATTATCCCTAGTGTTTGCTGGTCTGAATGACTCTGTCTGGAGTCTGCCTCTTTTGTCGTTGGGTTGCAACAGATCTCCTGGTAGGCCTGCAGCCCTGGCTGTAGCAGACCCACTGTGGGGATTTCCCACTGGAGGGTATTCAGAGGGGCAGAGAAACTGCTGATCTGTTGCCCTGGCTGCAGTAGATCTCCTGGGAGGCTTCAGACTGCTGGGTCTTCAGAGGAGCAGTCACACTCTTGTCCTGTGAGAAGCTGTTCTCCATGGTGGGGGTGGGGAGTGTCAATGGACTGTGGTTTCTGTTTCCTTGTGTGCAGCCACACTCCAGGGAGACTTTCAGTCTTTTGGGTCAGTTGCCCTGCATGCCACAGAGCCCCTGGGAGGTCTTCAGACTGTGGTGTCTATTGCCCAGTTGCTCTGTGTACAGAGGAACTTCTGGGATCCTTTCAAGCTGTGGTGTCCTGGGTGCAGTGGCTCTCCTGGGATGTCTCCAGTTGTGGTGTCAGATGCCCTGGGTACAGCAGATCTCCTGGGATGCCTCAGGATGTGGTATCAAATATTTTGTATATGGTGGTTCTTCTGGTATGTTTCAGGATATGATGTCAAATGTTCTGAGTGTAGCAGGTCCTCTGGTGTGTCTGAAGATATAGCCTCTTCCAGGGAGCAGACTAGCTAGCAGTCTGTCCCAGCAGAAAGAACCAGGCAGAAGGGTAATGGTGGATCTTGTCATTGAAGGTGAGGACACTTTTGGAGTCTAGCATAGTGGTACATGCCATTAATTCCAGGAGATTCCCAACAAAAATAAACTCAATAGATGAAAACAGAAACTAAAGTTGACAAATATATTGAGAGGGGGAAAGGGCATGGAGTTGGGGAGTGGAGAGCAGTTGGGGGAGGGGGAAAGAATGATCAAATATATTGTAGGAAAAACTTTTTTTTCAATTAAAAAGAAGGAGAAGTCTTCTAGCACTCAGGAGGCAGAGGTTGGAGGCCACTTGGATTTACATAGTGTATTACTAGCTAGGACTATATGGTAAGATTCTATCAAGAAGAGGGAGATGAGGAGGAGGAGGGGGGAGGAGGAAGAGGAAGCCACCACCCTTGGCCTCTCATCCTCTCCTGATGGATCAAGAAAGTTCCAATCTGTAGTAGAGATGGTGTTTATTCTCTGGCCAGTAGGAAAAGAGGCTATTAAGATCAGAGCAGGGGCTGGGGATTTAGCTCAGTGGTAGAGCGCTTACCTAGGAAGCGCAAGGCCCTGGGTTCGGTCCCCAGCTCCGGAAAAAAGAACCAAAAAAAAAAAAAAAAAAGATCAGAGCAAAGTTGGGTTTTCTCATCTCTTTCTCCCTGTGATAGTGTCATTTAAAATATGTGTGTGTGTGTGTGTGTGTGTGTGTGTGTGTGTTCTGCAGTTGCCTTCAGACACACCAGAAGAGGGCATCAGATCTCATTACAGATGGTTGTGAGCCACTATGTGGTTGCTGGGATTTGAACTCAGGACCTCTGAAAGAGTAGTCAGTGTTCTTAACCACTGAGCCATCTCTTCAGCCCTAGTGTCATTTTAAAAACAAAGACCACATTATGAAGAAAATATCGAATGTATTTCACATATTAATGAAAGACCCCAGCTTAGCAGCAGTAACGCCATTTTGCAAGGCTGTACTTAAGATGACTGGTTCAGGGAAAGGTTAGAACACTGAGTACACAGCGGCTGCCAAGCAAGATATGTTTGGTTGAAGGCCTGGCAACAGGACAACTTCGGTTGAGCACCTGACAATGAAAAAAAGCCCCAGGAGAGGTCCCACACCCTGGTGGGGGGCCGAGTCAGTCGTTATGTTCCAAGAAGGTAGCTAAGAAACTTGCCCCCGGGCTGAACCCTTGGGGGGCCGAGTCAGCCGTTATGTTTCAAGAAGGTAGCTAGGAAACTTGCCCCCGGGCTAAACCCTTGCCATATTAGAATCCACCAATTATATCCCTGTAACCATGCATCTGCTTCTGTATGCTTGCTTCTGCTCCCCAAAATCCTATAAAAGCCCATCCTTGGTTCCGTGGGGCGCGCCAGTCCCCCGAGTGACTGAAGCGCCCGCAGGTGCCTGTGCCTGTGTATCCCGACAATAAACCAAATCCTCTTGCTGATTGCATCCTGTGGTGTCTCGGTCTGGTCTTTGGAGTTGGAGGGTCTCCATCCTGAGGGAAAGTTCTCCCTGAGAGCTTTTCATTTGGTGCATTGGCCGGGAAACGAGATCCTCCACCCAGGGACCACCGACCACCCACTGGGAGGTAAGCCGGCCGGCGTCTGTCTGTCTGTCTGTCTGATTTTGTCTCGTTCTGCCTTATTCTGTCTGTTCTGTGAGCGCTCAGCCAGGTCTGTTCTGTGAGCGCTCAGCCAGGTCTGTTCTGTGAGCGCTCAGCCAGGTCTGTTCTGTGAGCGCTCAGCCAGGTTGTTTGGAATTTGGGCGGGACGAAGAAGGAGCTGACGAGCTCGGACTTCTCGCCCCGCAGCCCTGGAAGACGTTCCAAGGGTGTTGGGGCCCGACTTTTCGGGGCCCAATCTGGGAGAGGAGAAAGATCCGGACTAACGGCACCTCTGTCTGTATTTTTGGCTTTCAGAGGGCCCCGGACCTTTGCCACCTCCATCTGACTTTTTGCTTTCAGTTTGGTACCAAAGCCGTGCAGCACGCCTGTCTGTTGTTTGTTTGACTGTTGGTGTTGTTTGTTTTCTCTGTGTTCTAATCTTCCTTAGAACTAACATGGGACAGTCCCTAACAACGCCCCTAAGTCTCACTCTTGATCATTAGAAAGACGTCCACGACCGGGCACACAACCAGTCCGTCGAGGTTAAAAAAAAAAAAAAAAAAGGAAAATGGCAGACTCTCTGCACATCCGAGTGGCCCACTTTCGGAGCGGGATGGCCAGTGAATGACACATTTAATAAGATCATTATTTTACAGGTTAAAGATTGGGTCGTCCACGGACATCCTGACCAGGTTTCTTATATTATCACTTGAGAGAGTCTCGCCTTAACCCCCCCCCCCCCGGGCGGAACCCTTCGTGGACCCGAATTGGCCTCCCCTCAACCCCCAGCCTGTCCCCTCGGCCCCGCCCGGTCCGCCGGCCACGTCTTCCTCTCTCTACCTTTGTGAAATCAGAGCCTTCTAAGAAACCTGTCCTCCCGGCAGACCCAAACTCCCCTCTCATAGATCTTCTCACTGACAGGCCCGGCTGAAACGGAGGAGACACAGCCGCCGGCCAGATCAGTTGCCGGGCCACAGTCTGATAAGGGTTTCTCCCCTGTTGAAGGGAGATTGCGCAATAAGCGCGAGGTGATGCCAGATACAACCTCCCAGGCTTTCCCACTTAGACAGGGAACCGGTGGCCAGACCCAATACTGGCCGTTTTCAGCAGCTGACATTTACAATTGGAAACAACACAACCCTTCTTTCTCCAAAGATCCGGTGGCATTCACCGTCCTAATAGAATCTGTTTTACTTACCCACCAGCCTACTTGGGATGACTGCCAACAGCTCTTACAGGCCCTCTTAACCTCAGAAAAAAAACAAAGAGTGTTTCTAGAAGCCAGAAAGCATGTTCTGGGAGATGATGGGCGTCCCACCCAGCTGCCTGAAAAAATTGATGCTACATTCCCACTTAAGAGACCAAACTGGGATTTTAATACAGCTGAAGGTAAGGGACACCTACGCCTTTATCGCCAGTTGCTTCTAGCGGGTCTCCGAGGGGCTATACGACGCCCTACTAATTTGGCTCAGGTAAAACAGGTATTACAGGAAGCAGGGGAAACTCCCTCCGCCTTTCTAGAGAGACTTAAGGAGGCCTACCGTATGTACACTCCCTATGACCCAGATGACCCAGGACAAATGACGAGTGTCTCTATGTCCTTCATCTGGCAGGCTGCTCCAGATATCAGGACTAAGTTACAGAGGTTAGAAAATTTGCAGGGCTATACATTACAGGATTTACTTAAAGAAGCTGAAAAGATTTTTAATAAGAGAAAAAATTGAGTCAAATCTTGGCCGCCGTAGTTCAGGGCCAAGAAAGGAAGGGAGATAGGGGGGAGCTCGAAAGGGGCTGAAGCTGGATAAAGATCAATGTGGCTATTACAAAGAGAAAGGGCACTGGGCCAGAGAGTGCCCCAAGAAGCCTGGCGGACCCCGAAAGCCTCGACCACGAACCTCCCTCTTGGCTCTAGATAAAGATTAGGGAGGTCAGGGCCAGGAGCCCCCCCCCCTGAGCCCAGGGTAACGCTTAAGTTGGGGGGCAGCCGGTTACTTTCCTGGTAGACACAGGAGCCCAGCATTCAGTCCTCACTCAAGCTTCAGGACAACTCAGCGACCGGACGGCCTGGGTACAAAGAGCTACTGGTGAGAAACAATACCGATGGACTACGGACCGCCGGGTTCAGCTGGCTACTGGTAAGGTGACCCATTCCTTCTTACATGTTCCGGACTGCCCGTACCCTCTGCTGGGCCGTGACCTGCTCACCAAACTAAATTCATTTTGAGGAAGGAGGGGCCCAAATAACTGGCCCCCACGGAACTCCCCTTCAAGTTCTAACCCTACAACTAGAGGATGAATATAGACTATATGAACTGGGACAGGACAAGCCACAATCCCTAGAAATAGACACTTGGGTCACGAATTTTCCACTGGCTTGGGCAGAGACTGGTGGGATGGGGTTGGCGCTCCAACAGCCCCCCTTAATTATACAGTTAAAGGCCACTACAACTCCAGTCTCCATAAAACAATACCCCCTGTCACATGAAGCTTATCAAGGTATAAGGCCTCACATTACGAGGCTTCTAGATCAAGGCATCCTAATCCCCTGCCGGTCGCCTTAGAATACGCCTCTTCTGCCTGTAAGAAACCTGGCACTGGAGATTATAGGCCAGTACAAGACTTGAGAAAGGTCAACAAGAGGATAGAAGATATTCATCTGACTGTTCCAAACCCTTACAATTTGCTCCTGACTTTAGGGTTCAACATCCCACCCTCATACTCCTGCAAACCTTTTGAACTGTTCATCGATGAGAAACAGGGGTATGCTAAAGGGGTCCTAACACAAAGGTTGGGACCCTAAAAACGCCCTGTGGCCTACCTGTCTAAGAAATTGGACCCTGTGGCCTCCGGCTGGCCACCGTGCCTAAAGATGGTGGCTGCTATTGCTGTCCTGATCAAGGACGCTGGAAAATTGACTTTGGGACAGCCACTCACCATCCTAGCACCCCACGCAGTGGAGGCCTTGGTAAAGCAGCCCCCAGACCGCTGGCTCTCTAATTCTCACACCAAGCCTTGTTACTGGATGCAGAACGGGTTCAGTTTGGGCCCGTAGTCGCCCTCAATCCTGCCACCTTGCTTCCTCTACCAGAGGAGGCAAAACAGCATGACTGCCTACAAATCCTCGCAGAAGTACATGGAACCAGGCCGGACCTATCGGACCAGCCTCTTCAGAATGCTGACCACACATGGTACACGGATGACAACAGCTTCTTGGCAGAGGGAGAGTGAAAGGCTGGAGCTGCGGTCACTACGGAGGACA
Source organism: Rattus norvegicus (assembly GCF_021556685.1). Lineage (NCBI taxonomy): Eukaryota > Metazoa > Chordata > Mammalia > Rodentia > Muridae > Rattus > Rattus norvegicus. The sequence goes on along the minus strand of NC_141535.1, from coordinate 23,780,879 downwards.
AAGTGATTTGGGCGAAAGCCCTGCCTGCTGGTACCTCCGCACAACGGGCTGAACTCATCGCCTTGACTCAGGCGTTCAAGATGACAAAAGGTAAGAGGCTAAATATATATACAGACAGCCGTTATGCCTTTGCCACGGCACACATCCACGGGGAGATCTACCGGAGGCGGGGGCTGCTCACATCTGAGGGTAAAGATATTAAAAATAAGGCTAAAATTCTGGCCCTCTTAGAAGCCCTATTCTTGCCCAAAAGACTGAGTATTATACATTGTCCAGGACACCAGAAAAGACACAACCCAGAGGCACGAAGAAACCGGCTGGCCGATGCCACGGCGAGAGAAGCGGCCATGAGCAAACAAATCTTGCCCTTAAATAGCCCAGACCAACCCACACCCCCACCAGTGGGACAAACCAGTTGGGTTTATGCCCATGAGGACATAGAGCTCCTAGAAAAAAAAATGGGGGCCATCTACCACCCTCAACTAAAACAGTGGGTCTACAAAGGACTTTTGAATTGATCTCCTTTTTACATAAATTAACCCATTTGGGGTTTAAGAAGATAAAAACCTTACTAGATCGGGAAGAGATAAATCTGTGTTTTTTTTTTTTTTTAATTGGGACAAAGCGATACAAAAGGTGACTGAGAGTTACAAAGCGTGCGCTCAGGTTAACCTGGGAAGGACCATGATTGGACAAGGAGTTCGTCCTAGGGGACACCGTCCCGACATCCATTGAGAAATTGATTTTACTGAAATTAAACCAGGTATATATGGATACAAGTATCTCCTAGTGTTTATAGACACCTTCTCAGGATGGGTCGAAGCCTTCCCCACAAAGCACGAGACTACAAAAATGGTCACCAAGAAGCTCCTCGAGGAAATCTTTCCCAGGTATGACATGCCTCAAGCGTTGGGGTCGGACAACGGGCCCGCTTTCGTCTCCCAAGTAAGTCATTTGGTGGCCAAATTGCTGGGGATTGATTGGAAATTACATTGTGCCTATAGACCCCAGAGTTCAGGTCAGGTAGAACACATAAATAGAACAATTAAGGAGACTTTATCCAAACTTACGCTTACAACTGGCTCAAAGGATTGGGTGGCCCTCCTTCCCCTAGTTCTATATCGGGCCCGGAATACCCCGGGCCCCCATGGTCTAACTCCTTTTAAAATAATGTATGGAACACCACCCCCATTTGTCCATTTCTTTGATTCAAACATTGCTGATTTTGCTGACAGCCCTTCTCTGAGGGCCCATTTACAGGCCCTACAGATTGTGCAGAGAGACGTCTGGGGACCTTTGGCCGCTGCTTACCAGGACAAGCTTGAGCATCCGGTGGTGCCACACCCGTTCCAGATTGGAGACACCGTGTGGGTACACAGACACCAGACCAAGAATCTCGAGCCACGGTGAAAAGGAACCTACACCGTCCTCCTGACTACCCCGACCGCCCTAAAGGTAGACGGAGTCTCGGCTTAGATCCACACACCACACGTCAAGGCAGTCCGGTCTGAGGAATTGACTAATCACAACACTACACCCCAGACATAGAGAGTTCAGCGCACTCCAAACCTTAAAGTTAAAACTCCTACGTGGCTCCTCCTAGCCCTTTTGTGGCCTAGAGTCAGTGGGGGAATAAGCCCCCACCAGACAGAAATTTCTTGACCAAGTCGAGTGAAAGATTTCACTCTAAGTTAGCAAAAAAATGGGGGAATGAAAGACCCCAGCTTAGCAGCAGTAACGCCATTTTGCAAGGCTGTACTTAAGATGACTGGTTCAGGGAAAGGTTAGAACACTGAGTACACAGCGGCTGCCAAGCAAGATATGTTTGGTTGAAGGCCTGGCAACAGGACGACTTCGGTTGAGCACCTGACAATGAAAAAAAGCCCCAGGAGAGGTCCCACACCCTGGTGGGGGGCCGAGTCAGCCGTTATGTTTCAAGAAGGTAGCTAGGAAACTTGCCCCCGGGCTAAACCCTTGCCATATTAGAATCCACCAATTATATCCCTGTAACCATGCATCTGCTTCTGTATGCTTGCTTCTGCTCCCCAAAATCCTATAAAAGCCCATCCTTGGTTCCGTGGGGCGCGCCAGTCCCCCGAGTGACTGAAGCGCCCGCAGGTGCCTGTGCCTGTGTATCCCGACAATAAACCAAATCCTCTTGCTGATTGCATCCTGTGGTGTCTCGGTCTGGTCTTTGGAGTTGGAGGGTCTCCATCCTGAGGGAAAGTTCTCCCTGAGAGCTTTTCATTAAAAGTGCTGTGATTTCTCAACTTTGCTTTCAGTCAGTTGTTTGTCCTCAGTGGTGGGATTTGTATTTGTTCGGAAGAACAAAGCACTGTTAGGTATTCCATCTGTCTGTGGGAATCACAAGATGTACAGCCTGCTGCACACAAGGCTAAGTCATATATGTCATTTTGTCACAGACCAAGCTGTCTTCAGGCATCATGACTGTATACAGTATATAGGCAATCTGTGTATAACTGTGTAAAACCTTCATAGGATGTGCATGTGTCTGTGGAGGTAGGGTTGGTATGTGCTGGTTTGTAACTCAGACAGATTTCTCACTTCAAGGAAAAGAGATCTAAAAGTGAAACAGACACATTAGTTTTTTCTACGTCAAAAATCCTGTCCTGGCCTTGTTACTCTGTTGGCCAGTGAGTTGATGTCACTTTTGTAGGAGGACTTAGGTAGTAGTTAACTGTTCTTGTGCCCATAGCCTTGGCTATTCTCATGGATATGAGTCTGAAACGGCCCCTCTGGGTTTGAGTTTTAGGTTTCTGTTTGTTTCATGTTTTGTTTTCTCTTATATATTACATCCTGACCACAGTTTCCCTCCCCCTAGTATCTCCCTCCCCCCACCTCTCTTCTCCCTCAGATTCACTCTCCATCTGCCTCTCCTCAGAAATGAGCAGACCTCCAGGGACGCCAACCAAATGTGGCAAACAAGTTACAAGGAGACCATGCACATAATCACATCAAAGCTGGACAAGACAGCCCTGTTGGAAGAAAGGGGCTCTAGAAGGAGGCACAAAAAAGGACAGTCCCAGCTCCCACTCTTAGGATTCCCACAAGAACAGCAAGCCACTCAGCCATGGCATGTCTGCAGAGGACCTTGGTCAGATCAGGCTCCCTGATCTTTGCGAGTGCCCGGAAGTCCTACTCAGCTGATTCTGTGTGCTGTGTTCTCTTGGTGTCCCTGACCCCTCTGGCTCCTACAATCCTTCCGTTTCCTTCTCCACAAGACTCCCTGTGTCCTACCTAATGTTTGACTAGGATTCTGCATCTGCTTCCATCAGTTGCTGGATGAAAGTCCCTCGGGTCTCTTTGATGATGAATCTGCTAGGCTCTGGAGTCCCAGAACACTCTGTAGGCAGAACAACTGTAGGTCAGAAGTTGTGTGGCTCGGTTGGTGTCCCATTCCCTCCACTTGAAGTCTTGCCGGATTACAGAAGATGGCTAGTTTAGGTTCCACACCCCCCATTACTCAGTCTGTTGGGGTCACTCTTGTAGATTCCATTGAATTTCCATGGCACTTGGTTTCCACCTCTCCCCAAAACGTCCCCCAGAAACAGGAATTGCTTCTCCCAGTATTTTCTCCCCCTCTCCTGTTCTCTCCTGTTCCCACCTACCCCACCCCCGAGTCTACCTGGGAAATCTATTTCCCATTCCCAGGGAGATCCTTTCATTCCTCCCAACACCCTTGAGTCCTCCTTGTTACTTAGCCTCTCCGGGTCTATGGACTGTAGCATGATTTTCTTTCTACTTTATATCGAATGTTTTGTTTTTAATAGAGGTTCTCACACTGTAGCTCAAGGAGGCCTCAAAATCAATATGTAACCTAGGCAGGCCTCAAACTCATGGTAATTCTCCTTCCTCAGCCTCCAGAGTGCTTGTATTGCAGGTGTAAGATAATGTGCTCATATTAAGCCTCAATATTTTATAGTGTGTGATTAAGTGTTTTTGCCTTTTATTCTTCAGTTTGGTAGTGATCTAGGAACTGTATCACAGCCCTTGCTTTTCGTTTGATGATGTCAGCAGCGACATCTAGTGGTCTTGGTGCCAAGTGCCCTTCAGAGTTAGTCCTCTTTTGAAAAGTATTAAAAGTGACCAACCCCACATGTATTTTATGTTCAAATCAACCTATCTAATAATAAGCCCATAGCTCTGTGATACGTTCTTGGACTTCTTTAGAAGTGTCACATGTCCTGAAGCCATTCCTAGTTACAAAGAAGAATGCTAGCAAAGGTGCTACGCGGTGTTAACAGGAAACCACACAGTTCAACAGATCTGCAGTGTTTGATGATTAGCAGTTCCCAGGCTTTGCCTGGCAAATCACACTCACTATGTCTCTGTTGGAGGCTTGATTTACCTCGGTAATCACAGAGCCAGAGGCTGAAGGACGATAACATTATGAAAGTAGCCACGACTACTATGCAATGGGTTTTTAGCTATCTATAATCCCAGCATTTGAGAGGCTGAGGTAGAAGGATTACCATGAGTCCAAGGCCACACTGGGCTACATAATGACTGCCAAGCCAGGTAGGCCCACTTACCAAAGCTCTACTCAAGCAAGAAAAATAAATGTTCTACACAACATTTGTCACTTGACTGTCCCCACATCTTTATTTTACTGATGGTCCACGTACTCAGCAGCTATACAGATGTTCTTGTATGGTCAGTGTTGTGGCTACACCATCAGAATGTATGGAAAACTCTAAATTATGGAAAATTTTAAACATAAAAGTGGAGACTGGCTTGATCCCTCACACATCTAAAAGTCAGAATGAATGAGCGCACCAAGACGGCGTTGTATTTGCTTCACTTACTTCCTCAGTTGTTCCAGGGCCTTACAACAAATTACAGACATTGTGCCATTTGTTTCTATGAATACAGACTTTTTCTTTGATCTTGTCCATTGATTTTTGATCTGTTTTTCAATCGTTGAAAATTGTAACCCTTAGGACTGGAGAGATGGCTCAACGCTTAAGAGCACTCACTGCTCTTCCAGAGGTCCTGAGCTCAATTCCGAGCAACCACATGGTGGCTCACTACCATCTGTAATGGGATCTGATGCCCTCTTCTGGTGTGTTTGAAGATGGCGGCAGTGTACTCACATATATAAAATAAGTAACTTACTGAAAACAAACAAAGACATGTAACCCCTAAACTTTGGTGTTTTGGTTCATTTCTTTTTTCTCTGATGGTGGGCTTCATACCCATGTTGTGATTGTAAATTTACCAGAATCTTTGGGCAAATTTCATTTTCAATGACTGTAATCAAGCCATTGAGTACAACCACAGCAGAATGGCCAGGTGCATTTTACAGGTTCCATAGGAGGTATCAGTGATGTGGTTTGTCCCCCACAGGTCCGTTCATGGGGTGGGAAGAAGTGTGTTGACAGTAAATAATTCCCTGCATGGCTTATACCTAAGATCCTGCCTCCAAGTTCCTACCTTGAGTTCCTGCCTTGACCTCTCTCAGGGATGAACTGTTCCCTGGAAGTGCAAAATAAAATAAACTATTTGCTCCCCATGTTACTTGTGATCTTCCTCACTACAATACAAATGTTAACTATATACCCCAGTTCTAGGGGACCCAACATTCACTTCTGGTTTTCATGAGAACTGTACACACATGGTATACATGTCTACATTGAGGCAAAATACTCATGCACAGTAAAAATCCTTTTTTTAAAACGTATTTTATGTATATGAGTACACTGTAGCTGTCTTCAGACATACCAGAAGAGGGCATCAAATCTCATTACAGATGGTTGTGAGCCACCATGTAGTTGTTGGAAATTGAACTCAGGACCTCTGGAAGAACAGCTAGTGCTCTTAACCGCTGAGCCATCTCTTCAGCCTCATATTTATATTTTGGTATACAATGCTTTATCTGCATATACACCTTTCAAGAAGAGAGTATCAGACCACATTATAGATGGTTTTGAGTCATCATGTGGTTGCTAGGAATTAACACAGGACATCTGAAAGAGCATACAGTGCTCTTAACCACTAAGGCTCAAGTGAGCGTGGGCATGTACACACACAACTCTACCAGAAACTCATATAGGGATGTTCCTACACCTCTTAAAATTCATCTGTAGGACAAAACTAGATCAAGAATCCTGCCTGATGAGTGTACACACAGCATAGGAAAGAGAAAAAAGGCATGTAATAATGGGACCGTGTGTGTACACACAATACAATGTGTAAAATACAGAATGAATGGAAATGACTCTAGCTGATGTCAAGGTGACAAGGAACTAGCCAGCAAAGCCTATGGTCCAGATCACTGGTAAAGGACCTGCAGAGGGAGTAGGTAGTTCTTACTAGATATTACTAACAGTAGCACTCCATAGGCCGAGAATACTGAAACCACCACACATACAGTATAACCTTTTAAAAATGCCTTCTTGTATTTCTAGTTGCTACAGTACACCGATTTCATTATGTTATTTAAAAACCACACGAACATTTGTCTGTGTGAAGATCTGAGCACAATGAGTGGTCCCTGGAGAGGCCAGAAAAGTTTCAGATATCCTAGAGCTGCAGTTATGGTTGTGTTCTGCTGGACATGTGGAGAACCCAGGTCCAAGTGTGTGTGTAAACCACTAACTTGTTTCTCTAGTCCCAGCAATAGTTTTATGGCTAAATAGTACATCATTTTTTAATATACCACAAGCTAGCTGCCTCTCCTGTAGATTTATTTCTAGTCCTTGGCTGTCACAAAGTTACCATAAATATTTGTGCACAGGATTTAAATTATGGGCATATATTTTGTGTAACTACCTGGGAATTTAATGGCTTAGGTCTATGTGTACTGCATAACTTCATACAGAATTGCCAATCCCAACAGATAGATGGGAGATCCAGTTTAGTATTTTGCAAGTACCCTGCATAGATTATAATCTGCGTGATTTTAATAGGACTGCTTTACTTCTGAAGTTAGCAAGCAGATACAAAGCCTTTGAGTATATGACTTGAAAATACTTGTTGCCTTTTAATTTTAGATCTTCAAAAACACTAGTTTAAAAACTTGACCAAACCCAAAATTTAACAAAGTGTCTTGGTGTGCTGTACACATCTTTTATAAGACATCCTTGGAGGAACAACTAAGGACCTTACCTTAACACAGGTTAAAGATGCTTGTTTCTTGATTCACCTTGTCCCTGTTTAGAAACTAGAATTTCACCACTCATTTTTGTCATCAGTCTTAATACTGCAGCTATAAATTGCCTGAAAGTCAAGTCACCCGTAATATTTTTTAAATTACCCTAGTTCTTCCATACATTTTACAATGTTCTCCATTCTGAAAGAGGGGCAGAAACTGTCCCAAGTTGTTCATTCCTTTCTCAGACCATTTTTTTAAGAAGGCTTCATTATGATCCTTACTGACCGTCAAGCCCAGTCTTCCTTCCCTGATGAGATTAAAGGTGTGAGCCTCTGCCACAGCTTTCTTGCTCATTGGGAAAAGACATGGAGACGTAAATGTAAAGGATAGGGCTTTGTTTACCAACACCGATGGTCACAGAGGAATTTAAAATCAGTTCCACACACTGGATTGAGTTTGGTAGCCACTGTACTGAGGGGCTATGTAGCTGGTTTAAAAAGGGTTGGGGGAAACATGTAAGAGTTAAATACACAAGACGCTGTTGAGTCCAGGTTCAGCTGTACAAAGATGGAGAACAAGGTTCTCCCTGGCCCTGGGAGCCTGAGCTCCAACTCTCCTCCCATTGTCCTAATAGTAGCTATATACCCATGCCAGATGTCACAAGAAGCCTGTTCATAAATGCACTCCCTGGTAGGGTTGACCAGTGAAGTCTGAAACACCAGTTGACCAGTGGATGCCTCAGCTAAGGTTCCCACCTATGAAACATTGTATAGAATCTACAGGCAGACCTGCTCTACCCTAGTGCAGATATAATCATCTTTCATTTATAATCTCCCCTTGAGACAGAGAACACCGTGACCAGCAAGGTTTAAAAGGTAAAGGTGAGGCTTTGCAGAGATTGAAGAATGGTTTGAGCCAATTAAGTACAAATATAGTCAACCAGCAAGAGCAAAGCTGACATGGGTTGTTCTTTATCCATTTAATTTAAACTGGTCCTGCAGTTTCCAAGTACTTCACTGTTAAGGTAGGGTATGGACTCTCCCTTACTCAAGCCTTTTCCTGTGCTCTCAAGTTTACCTTGGCCCAAGCTCCTTAGCACTATCACCTAATGCACAGATGACGTGGGTTGCACCCCTTTCCATACACTCAAAACATTCTTCCTGCCTCAGGCTCCCAAGGACTGGGATTATAGTCCCACGAAATGGCAGTCTTTTCTAGGACTCTCAGGAACTTTCTGCATGCTAAGAATTCTCACTCACAAACACTGAAAATTATAGTACAGATGACAACATTAAACTTGAACTGCCAAGAAATAGAAATGCAGAGCACTTTTAGAGTCCTGTGCACAATGACACTGTTCACTTGTCACAGGGTTATGTCTATGCTGTAACTGTGTGGAACAAGCCCCACTTACAAAATATTACATTACAAAATATTTTAGCAACTGTCTCCTATACCTGGTAAAAGCCAGATATATTTGGCGTTTCAGGGCAGGAAGTAAGACACAAAGTATTTTTTCTGGATATGAAAATTTATTATTCTGTTTCCATTGTCAAAATTTTATGATCTTGGTCTTTCCTTCTTGCCTTTGTACAGAGCCAAAAGAGACACATTGGCTACTTTAACCACCTTAAAGCGGACTCCAGGAATATCACCCACGGCATGGCCTTTGCGACCAAATCCAGCAACCAGAACTTCATCATTTTCCTGAAATAAAATAAAGTCCATCATAGGCATTACTGGCAATTAAAAGAAATACCCACTTCCCAGAGTAAATAATTTAAAGACCCCCCCCAGCACAATCATAAGACAAGTCACCTCAATGAAGTTCAAGCAACCGTCATTGGGCACGAATGCTGTGATCTTCTTGCCGTTCTTAATGAGCTGCACCCTGACACACTTCCGGATGGCAGAATTTGGCTGTTTGGCTTCAACCCCTCTGCAACATCAATGGCACGTGAGTTAATAAGGTTTTAAAAAACGATTACTAATAAAGCAGAAGCAGTTCCTACTCAATCCAATCTCAAATCCTGCAGATGCCACCATTTCAAAGAAGTTTCCCCAGACAAAACAGAACTAGTAAACTAGAGTTGTAAAAATTAGTGTTGCTAAATTTGTGAACACTACACAAAAAACATCACCATTTTAGAAAGTCAATGCATCCTTAACATGCTAGAAAAGTAATTTTCTCAACTCCAAAAAGGTCCTAAGAACTGTACCAGCTGGTTATGGTACAGTTCCCACACTGTTCAATATATGCATTAGTATGTATTATTACCTGTTACCTTTCACGCCTTCCAGACTACAGTTGAAATTAAAAACTTTACTAACCCCCAGCAGTAGTCCTAACATAAGCAAGGATACTTGCCATTCTCTCTCCTAATAAAACCCAGACCAACGCAGGCACACGATCATTTGCAACTTTTTAAGAATCAGTTCGTTCTCAATTACGGTAAACTAACGCTTTTAGGGAGCCTTTCACTTACACTTTTTCCAGTACAATTCCCTTTGCGTGAGAGGCACCCCCAAACGGATTGGCCTTCAGGGCTGTGCCCAAGTGGGCTTTCTTGTACTGTTTATCATGCCACTTCTGGTCCCGTCGGTGACTGCGGAGCTTCCGGGCAGTACGGAGACCACGACACTTACCTGAAAAAGAAACACCGAACCCTCTGTAAACCCTTCGAACTCGCGCTTCCACACACGATCATCGGCAGGAGGTACTTTTACGTCCGAGTCCTGCGTCTCCTCTTAGCCCGTGGATCAATTACCCTCGAAATTCCCTAACTAATTCAGAGATGCACACAAAACCTGGGTAGGGATTTTTCAGTTTATTTACATTTCTAGTGCAATGGGTCTGGAGCAGGGGCCCGGCAAGGCAGCCCGTAGGCCGCAGGAACTCATCCGCACGGCCACGTGCCCGCGAGCCGGCGCCCCTTCACCCGGCCTCCGCCCGGATACAACCTGCTCCCCGCTGTATCGACCCACGACAGCCCGTACTACGAGCTCTAGGTCCCTCCAGCAGCCCCTCAATCCAGCCCACACAGCTCACCCATCTTGCCGGCGCCACGGGCCCGAGAGAAAGAGAGAAGAGAGGCAGGAAGGACCCACAAGGCATTGCGGGAAGCCCCGCCCCAGCCAAGGGCCCCGTGCGGCCGTCCGAGCGGCGCCTGTACCGCTGTGTGTAGGTGAGTGGAGGGATGATCTTTGGAAACGACTCAGTGCCTCCGCTTTTCTGAGACACAATCTGAGTTTTATTTAATATTCATTAAATTCAAAGCGATCTCATTTACGCTGTTTTTTTTTTTCAGGCAAATGACAAGGATAGAGGTATACGGACTACCAATCCCAGAAATCTTTGCGCTAATTACTCATTGCGCAGGCGTCCCATGCAAACCGCTCAGGTGCAGGACTGGGCGGTGTTAATTCGGAGAGGGCGGAGCGAGGTGGGGCTTGGCAGAAAGGGCGGTACCCAGTTTCACTGAGAGGTGGGAAGTTGAAGTGTATTTAGGAAATGAGGTTTCTGCTTACAGGTTCACATGCTTCACAGTAAATTATAAATTTTAATGAGGCAATGATTCAGTGATGAAAAATCTAGCCAGACTTGAGCTTTTAAACAGTGAGCTTGCATTTGTTGATTGTGAATCCTTGCTTAATTGTAGTACCTTTACAATACGAGTGTTTCCTGTAAATGACGTAAATACAACGTTTTTCTGGAATGTTGAGCCACTGAACGAAAATTTTAATGGCTTTGCACTGGAGATTTGGCAGTTAAGAGAATGAAAATTTCTGCTCGTTAAGTTTATATTCTAGGTAAAGGGCCAGAGTACATAAATATAAAGAATATCTTTATATACTGACAGATGTTATAGAAAAGTACAGTTTTGTATGCAGGGGTACATTTAAGAAGGTATCGCTGGTGCTGGAGAGATGGGTCAGTGGTTAAGAGCACTGACTGCTCTTCCAGAGGTCCTGAGTTCAATTCCCAGCAACCACATGGTGTTCATATTATTATATAATGCATATTTATATTAATGCACACATATGTAAATATATAATATATTTAAGTATATATTATAAATATATAATTATATATAATATATAATTTCATAATATCTATTTAGTTGATCAAGAACTTTAAAAAATAATTTAAAAAATGACTTCTCTGATTAAAATGGATCACCATCTTCCACTAAAATTAAACCCCAGCTATCTTTTTTTTTCAATTAATCACTATTCGTTTACATTTCAAATAATATACCCCTTCCCGGTGACCCCTCCACAAACACCCCATCTAATTCCTCCCTCTCCCTTTGCCTCTATGAGGGTGCTCCTCCACCCACTTTCCTACCCCTGCCTCCCCGTCCTGGCTATCTATGCTGGGGCATAAAGCTTCCATAGGACCAGGGGCCTCCCCTCCCATTGATGTTGGACAAATGTATCTAGAGCCATGGCTCTCTCAATGTGTACTCTTCCTCTTCCGCTGGTGATTTAGGGGGAGATCTGGGGGGTCTGGTTGACATTATCGTTCTTCCTATTGGGTTGTAATTCCCTTCAGCTCCTTTAGTCCTTCCTCTACTTCTTCCGTTGGTATCCCCAGGATCAGTTTGATGGTTGGCTGTGAGAATGCGCATCTGTACTGGTCAGGTGCTAGCAGAGCCTCTCAGGAAACAGCCATATTAGGCTCCTGTCAGCAAGTGCTTCTTGGCATCAGCAATAGTGTCAGAAACCCCAGCTGTCTTAAGGGCTTAAACATCTACAACAAAATCCATAAGAAAACAGATATTGATATTTATTTGAACTTGGGAAGAAAAGTACTTTTGTAAAGAGAAATAATTCGATCACTTAAAATGAAGAACCTCCATCAGAAAGAGCTGGGATGTAGCGGTAGTAGAACACTTCTCTAGCATGCACAGGGTTCAACTCCCAGCACTGAAACAGAAATCCGAAAATAAAAAGACTGACTCTGAACTGAGGCTTACTGTTTAGTCGAACAACTGATACTTAAATAGGTTGATACTTAAATAAAAAAAAACTTTATTCATACATAAAGAGGAAATAAACCAGCAATAGAAATAAATAACATATCCCAGAAACAGAAGTAGTGTATTCCATAACCTCTTGAAGAGCCATGCATCATTCTGACTGTGGCTTTAAGTACCATGCTGGCCTCGAACGGCATTAGGAAGCATCTCCTTATTACATCTTTAAGGGTCCAGGTAAAACTTGGACGGCTTGTTAGTATTGTAAGAACTATTTCATCTGTACTCATGTGAACGTGTGTTTCTGGGTGTATGTACACATGCCTGCAGGATTCTGTAGAGGCCAGGCAAGGGTGCCAGCTTCCCTGGAGCTGGTTACAGGTGGGTGGGCACTGAGCCCCTCCACTGCTGTGTGGACGCTGGGAACTCAACTCCAGTCCTGTGAAAGAGTAGAAAGTGCTCTTAACTTTGGAGCCACCGCTGTAGCCTTGATTTGTTTCTTAAAAGTTTAGTAAATCATCCTGTAAAGTCACCTAGGCTGCCATTTTCCTTGTAGCAAGATGAAGTACAATGCCAATCTCTCTATTGCTATAAAACTACGCACAGACTTAACTTGGATTTTCTATATGAGTCATTTTTCTAGGAATTTACTATGCCCACCCTCAATTTATCTGAATCCTTAAAATAATTTTTTTTATAGTTATAGGTTTTGATTGAAGAAATCTGCCCATTGTTACATTTTGCACTTGTGGGATGATGTCACAGGTGAGGCAGGTACAGGATAGAAGGAGGCCTGTCATTGGATGAGAAGGAAGGATGGGCGGGAGAAAAGTTTGAACGAAGAGGAGGAGACTGGAAAGGAAAAGAAGGGGGTTGGGGATTTAGCTCAGTGGTAGAGCGCTTGCCTAGCAAGCGCAAGGCCCTGGGTTCGGTCCCCAGCTCCGAAAAAAAGAAAAAAAGAAAAAAAAAAGGAAAAGAAGAGGAGACAGGAGGGAGAGGAAGGGCAATATGGCGGGTGACGTTAAGATTCCACGATGTACCTTTACAGGTTGTTACAGGGATGGATGTGTATTGGGCTTTGTATGTTTAGGTGGGCAATTCTATCTTATCAGTTGGGTCAAAGGTTATTGTGTTTTGTGTTCTTTCCTGTGTAGATATAAGTGTAATGGAGTGTGGGGCTGCTGGTCTGGGCCGCCACGGAGTTGGGATGTGTGTTTCTGGCATGGAAACCTGCCTTGGGAACTAGATAGGTAGAGAGATTGCTGCCAGGCTCAGAGAGAGACTTTCGGCAGTGTGATACGGGATGGAGCAAAGTGTGTGAGAGGCTTTGCAGACTGAGAATTAAGGTATCCAGCAGATATCTTGGGGCACCGCAGTGCCAGACCTAGTGGGGATAAAAGACAACATTTTATTTCTTATGTTTTTACAACATGCACTCACATATGTAAGTTTATATATTTGTGTGTGTATACATAAATATTGTAATACATCTAATTATGCATTAATTTCTTTAGTAAATATAATATTAGCAGTTTGGTTGTTTGATTATGCTGTGCTTTCGGTAGTGGGCTTGATTACTGCATTGTTCTTTTGCTTTTTTTCCCCTTCGAATTTTTAAATTCTTTTAGACCACAAATAAAGCGTGATTTGATGTTCAGTGTGAGTTCTAAGGCAAGGATTCCCATTGCTGTGTGGAAGCAAGGCAATAAAAGAGTTAAAGGAACTTGTGCCCCATGCCTAGCTCATAACAGGAGCCTCAGCAGCATAGCCAGCTGAAGGCTAGCCTGGGCTTCAGGAGGCCTTGCTTCAGAAGCCAAGGTGGGGTCAGAATGAAGAGTGAGCCCTTGGAAAGAGGGGCTCCACCACTTCTGGAGAGTGAGCTACTAGGAGTGGAGGAAGGCAGAACTGAATAGGTCAATAGTCCCAGCCACGTCTGGTCTGCTCTATGCTGACAGGCCCGGGAAAGGTTTCGGGTAAGAGTGTGGCAAGATCTGAGCTACGTTTATAAAGGATCCCTCTGCCTGTTCTGAAAGAATGGTTGTGGGAGCCAAGGAGAGACTTGGGTGAAAGAAAGAGAAAAGCCACTGCTGACCACTAAGATAAAGAGGGGACTCCCCTACACTGTTGCTATTCTCTCCCCCAGTTCCTGAGGGCTGTTTGGTGTTTGTTTTTTTAAATTATTTATTATTTATTTAATGTATATGAGTACATTGCAGTTGTCTTCAGACACACCAGAAGAGGGCATCGAATCCCATTACAGATGGTTCTGAGCCACCATGTGGTTGCTGGGAATTGAACTCAGGACCTCTGGAAGAGCAGTCAGTGCGCTTACAGGTTGAACCATCTCTCCGGCCCTGTTTGGTGTTTTATTTAACCATCACAATAATCCCTGTGTAATAGGTGCTGTTATTAATTCTGTTCTACAAAGAAGGCACTGAGCTTAAAGAAGCAACTTCCTTAAACAAAATATGCTTGTTTTTCACATTAACTATAAAGCAGAAAATTTTTTTTCAGGTTTAGAAAAAAATGTACTGAACATTAGATAAACATAATTTAAGTCTAGATGGAAAACGGGCTGCTAAGCTGTAGTATCCGGGGCAGCTACAACTAAGCGGGTGTGGCTGCTGTAAGTGTTGTCTTTGGGGTTGCTGCCCAACGTCCCTGGGTTATTAGAGATTCAACAAACAAACAAACAACAAACACCGAGAGACACCAGGTAACAGAGGAGGTGGTTTGGTGGCTCCTGCGATGCTGGCAAATGTCAAAAAGGGAGTGAGCAGTCTTCTCGTGTTCCTGGTAAATTTAGGAAGAATACTTCGAACATTGTTCACTTTTCCCTTTTGGGCCAGGCTGCTCAAAACATTTCCTCAATTCTTTCCCGGCAGGCCTCTCTTCCTGCTGAGAGCACGCGTTGGCTTCACCGGCGGCCATGTCTGGCTCTTAGAATCCATCCTGCTTCCACAGTGAGCTTTTCTGGAGCCTTTTAGCGATGGGGGAGGGAGGGTTTCCGGCTCTGCAGCTCCTGCTTTGTCCTCTTCCTCAGCTTCGTTAGCACACAGGGGTGTGGGGTAACACTTTTATGTCAGTTCTCTGAGATGTTTGTCTCCCCAACTAAGAAGGAAGATTTGGCTTTCAGAAATTAGATCAGGTGGTGAGAATTAGCTCAGGGGTGATGCCAACCACACCAGGGAGAAGGTGTAGCTCGGGGGAAAAGAGCCAGAGGTTTTAACAGTGCTGACAATTAATATTGGAGCATTAATGTAGTTAGAAATGACGCCGAGTACTTTAACTATAAAAAGCGATGTAGCAGTTGCTATGGAAATGTGACAAGTTAAAATAACAGCTTTAAGTGGAAGCACAGGAGAGAAGCAAGGGAGGGCCCCCTGATTACACACCCTGAGTAACGGAGGCTGATGAATGCCAAGTGCTTCATTTTACCTGATTAAATTATTAAACATAATTTTTTCTCTTTATACAAAATGAATAGAATTTCTTTTCCTTTCCTTTGAGCTGCCATTCTGTGCAGTGATTATTCTCATAACTATTCCAAGGAGAAGCTAGAGAAATAAGTCTGCATTGCCATGTAATCTAACTAATATTCAGGCCCAATCTGTAAAAATCCTGTTATAATTAAACCTCTATAGGACCCCGGGGGGGGGGGGGACTTGGCAATGCTGTTCTTTGATACCCTTTGTGAGATTCCCGAAAGAGAACTCTCTTTTTAATATGCACATTAAAACTTACCCCCAGGTGTTCTCTAGCTTGGCCAGGAACCAAACAAAGGAAATAGATTTCAATTTCAGCGGGGACCTTTACAGGAAAGGTAATTCCTCCCCCTGCTATGGAGTATTAAATTTTTGAATGTCCTTCCCTGGAGAGGTTAGATGAATCAGATCTGCATTGTCTGTGAATTCAGCCGGGAACTACCTGATCCAGGGGTGTGGGAGGGGTAGTTAGAGATTCCTCCTGCCCTCAAATTCCACAGTGGAATGAAGACTCAGGAATATTTCAGAAGTATGTACAAAGAATGTGTGGACACAATATAGACATATAAAGCAACTAAAGTAATTATATAAAAAAAGTAATTATATTAATCTCATCTGAGATTAGTGAGAGGTCATTGGCTAAAAGATTTTATGCAGAACAAATGTCTTTTTTTTTTTAAGATTTATTTATTTTATTTATACAAGTACACTGTAGCTGTCTTCATGCACAGGAGAAGAGGGCATCAGACCCCATTATAGATGGTTGTGAGCCACCATGTGGTTACTGGGAATTGAACTCAGGACCTCTGGAAGAGCAGTTAACACTCTTAACCACTGAGCCATCTCTCCAGCCCAAACGTCTTTAAAGAAAAGAGAATAAGAGGGAAAAGGAAAGACAGGGAGAAACAAACATGTCGTTGTAAAAATATATATATATAAAAAATCTATTGTTGTCTTTTACCTCTCTAGGTCCACACCGTGGTGCCCCAAGATATCTGCTAGATATCTTGTCGGAAACACATCCTAACTCCGCAGCGGCCCAGACCTGCCGCACACTTTCTTACACTCAAACCCTCACATAAAAGAACACACAACACAATAATCTTAGATCCAACTGATAAGATATAATTGCTCACTTAAACATACAAAGCCCGGTACCATCATCCCTTGAGAACATTAACGACAACCTGTAAATACACAGAGCGAGATCTTTACATCAGCCTCCATTGTCCTGCCACGGCTTCTCCCTCCCTCTCCCTTCTCTTTTTTCTGTCCTAGTCTCCTCCTCTTCCTTCAAACTTCTCTCCCACTCATCCTGCCTTCTCCTCCAATGACAGGCCTTCTTCTATCCTGTACCTGCCTCACCTGTACTTTACAAATTCAATCCGGAGAAGGTTCTGGTGAAGGTTTCTGATTCCAGGCAGCTGTCCTGGGGACAGTGGAATTAGCATCAAAATACAGATAACATCAGGGCAAACCACAACACAAACAAATTAGGGCTCTAGGTTTTTATTAATTTTTAAAAAAACGATTTATTTTTATTTATGAGTATACTAGCTGTCTTCAGACACGCCCGAAGAAGGTATGGGGATCCCATTGCAGATGGTTGTGAGCCACCATGTGGTTGCTGGGATTTGAACCCAGGACCTCTGGAAGAACAGTCAGTGCTCTTCACCACTGAGCCATCTCTCCAACTCCAGTTTTTATTATTTTATTATCATACAAAATGACAAATTTTTCCTGTTAAAAAAAATTGCTTTCCTCTCTTATTGGTCCCAGAACTCATTGATCATGAGCCACTACAAATGAGCTTGTCTGACCAGTAAGATGACCATCAGTTCACCTACTGTGGAATAAGTACACATATGCGTATTTACTGTTTATTCAGTGGCTCTCTCCTAAAATCTCCAAATTTATGTTCACTATTGAGAAAATAATTTCTCAGACTCTTACAATCCAGGACTAGGGAAGTGGAGGTTTGAGGAGTTCAGGACCAGCCTCAGCTATATGGTAGGTTCCTGGCAGCCTGTGCTATATGAGTATCTTAACTCCTGACTCCACCTTACAACACAGAGATAAAATAATGTCTTGGATCTATTAGCAAACAGCAATACAATGTGCTCTTTAAAATGAAACGGGCTGGTTGACGTCTGTCAAACAGACCACCACACTCTTGTCACAGATACTAAGCCATGACAGGGCAGCATCCCAGAGCACGTGCCTTGGAGTGAGCTTAGTTTTTGGTGAATTCAAAGTGCTTTCTGTGTCTGCTGACTTGGGCCCCTGCAATCATCTGGTAAAAGCTGTTCTTTAACGCTATTTCCTCTCTAAGTTCCTAGTCAGAGTCTGCTCCCAACCTCAAGCTTCCCCTTCTGCATCATGTCTCTGTCATCTCATCGAATGCATCATTAGTCAAGCAGACACCCATATCAACCTCTTTCATCTCTGTTTGTCACTGTCACGTCACTGTCCTCCTTTCTTTTGTCAACCTGGGCAGAAGTGGGCCTCAAGAAGATTACGGGTTTGTCTTGCACACCTTTTAAGGATATTTGTCTCGGCGGTCATGTGTTTGCATTTTTGAATATTTATTACCAGGTTTGGTTTGATTTTTTTTTTCCTTGTGTTCCTGGTAAAAGAAACTGGTGAGGTGCCAATCAGTGTTGCCGGGCGGACAATCATAAGAGCGGACCTCCTGCCTCAGTTTAACACGAGCAATGATGCATGATCTTAGACATGATCCATGCTTCAGGAAGTGAGAGAGCGAGAAACATTAACATTTAAATTAGACGCACGTGTCGCCATTTGATTTACTATTCAGATTCCAATCAAATCAGAAGTTGATTTGGTGGAAATTGATAGGAACCTGAGCCGCAGTTAGACTCTGAGCTAGATGTGGAATTGCACACCCCGCACACAGTCCCTGCGAGCAAGGAGCGGGAAGCACATACTGTATACCTGTCTGTTGGGAAATAAGTATAACCTGGGTTTCTTTATTTCTTTTTAGTTTTTTAGCATATAAAAGAATGGATTTCATAATGGCATTTTCATAGGTCCGTTTAGTTTTACTACATCATGTCTGCTTTTAGTCAACTAAATTCTATGGAATGTTTGAGGTAATCCATTTTCTAGTTAGAGTGATTTAAGATTCAGGCCCTACAAGTCGTAACTGTTAGCATTTTGTCTAAGTTCCGCCCCACAGTTACCTGGCAACAGCCAGGTTTGCCTGACTCACTACAAAAGGGGCTGCTTGCCCCCTCTGCTCTCTCTTGCTCTTGCCTTCTTCTTCTTTTATTTTTTTTTAATTTATTTCATTTATTTTGTGTATATGAGTACACTGTAGCTGTTTTCAGACACACCAGAAGAAGGCATCGGAGGATCTCATTACAGATGGTTGTGAGCCACCATGTGGTTGCTGGGATTTGAACTCAGGACCTCTGGAAGAGCAGTCAGTGCTCTTAACTGCTGAGCCATCTCTCTAGCCCCCGCTCTTGCCTTCTTTTTTTTTTTTTTCTTTTTTTTTTCTTTTTTTTCTTTTTTTTTCGGAGCTGGGGACCGAACCCAGGGCCTTGTGCTTGCTAGGCAAGCGCTCTACCACTGAGCTAAATCCCCAACCCCCGCTCTTGCCTTCTTACTCCCACTCTGTCCTCTCACCCCTTCACCTTCTCTTCCATTCCCCTCCCCCATCCCTCCATTGCTGGCTTCTACTCTCTCTCTCTCTCTCTCTCTCTCTCTCTCTCTCTCTCTTTCTGTCTCTACTACCCTCTCAGTTCCCCTCCCCATGCCCTGAATAAACTCTATTCTGTACTATACTGTGTGTGGCCGGTCCCACATTGGGGAGGGATACCTCCTGCCTGGGGAGGGATACCTCCTGCCTGCGGAGGCACCCCCTTACCCCACACCTAACTACACATCCACCAAACATATCTCTCCTTATCTTTTTATAAACAACAATAACCACATGGCTAGAACTGGGGATTCCTTCTGTGGGATTGTTTTTTTTTTTTGTTTTTTTTTTCTTTTTTGGTTCTTTTTTTCGGAGCTGGGGACCGAACCCAGGGCCTTGCCACTGAGCTAAATCCCCAGCCCCCCTGTGGGATTGTTAACAGGTTCATTCATCCAGCCACTCACTCATTACAGTTCAGGGTATCTATTGAATGTCCACTAGAACTCTAAGTATATATTGGTTAATTAGTCAAAGCCCCTGCTTTCACTAGGCAAGCTTTCTGAGGAGGCAGCAGTATAAACAAGTAAATGAATATTGAAGTGTGGGTTGTGATGTCAGGCTACAAGGGAGGCTGAACTGATGTCCAGAGAGGAGGCCCATGTGACCTACTTGGACAGAAGAGCTTGGGCACAAACCTGTGTGCTGCAGTTTGGTCAGGTGACGTAGCTGATGTGGTGGAGAAGCGGGACAGCAGGGACTGGTATTCTGGGCTTTGTAGAGGGTCTCTATGCAAGGACCATTAATTTACCATCTGACTGGTGGATCTCCCCTCCCCTGAAAGCACTGGATAAATACAGACTTCTATTCGTATATGCTTCCTAACTTGTTAGATGTATTGTTTTTTCTTTTGTGAACATAGTTCTACATGGTCATATATGAGTGCAAGAGATGAATTTTTGATTTTGAAAATTCCAGTTAATATTAATTTAGTAATATGTAGCAAATCAGAAAATTAAGCATGGGATATACAACTTCCTATTCCTCCTGGAGGGCTGTTGAGGGAAAGTTTCTACCTCTATATTTTCTGCATGTGTGTGAGCCACTCGCCTTTTCTCTGTTCTGGGATTTTCTGTTTTCACCGTGAATAGCTTTGAACATGAAAATGCATCTCCTTTTGAAGCCAATGGCAGGTTTGTTCAGAACATTAGAAACAGACGCTTTTCTTCCTGAATTAAAAGCAGATGAGTTTCCTAAACACCATGCACGATCGGGGTTCCTCCAGTTAGTAAGGCTCTCATCACGTGACTACACCCAAGCACAAGAGGCAGGGATGCTTTTGCTTTGGCTCATGGTCTCCCAAGTTCCAGGCATGGATGTCTGCTGCTGTGGGCCTGTGGTGAAGTAGACCGCCATAGCTGTGGAAGGAAGGGCAGCAGAGACTCCTCACTTCACAGGAGTCTGCAAGAAGGGGAGGGAGAGAGAGAGAGACTGTGAGAGAGTGAGGGAGTCTGGGCTGCAATATGTCATGTGGTGATCTATCTCAGGTGACCCCCACCTCCAGCTATATCCTAGCTCTGTTCAGTTAGGACACTGACCCAGGTATAGAGACATTCATGGAATCGCTAGGTGATGAGTCAGAAAGTCTTTGTCTTTCACCCAGGACTCTTGTGTTGTCTGTCACCTTCTTTGAAACGGGAAGACTAATCTGTCAGCTGCAAGTGGGTAAGATCTCAGCTTTACACGTTCTCAACAAAGACTCCCAAGCAATCTGAGAGGCAGGAAGAACACCAGGCCAGGCCATTCCCAAGTGTGCTCAGCCTGCGCGATATCTAATTAACATTTTTCTACTGTCTTTCTCCTGCAAAGTCACAAGATGAGCTATTCTCAGACAATCTCATCAGAAGTGTGACTTCTATTCTCCAGTTTGTGAAAGCTACTAGGTATTAATTATTCTGCTTTTAATATTCTTAACCAAGTGGGAGGATATTCCCACAACGAAAAGAGCGGTATGGTAAAGTGTTAGGATCATCAAGACTTATAATCCTTGATTTAAAACTAACCCTTTTGTGTGCATGGGCTTGAATGATACCCAAGCATAGTCCTCTGAGTGATTCTTACAACACTGTAGTTTATCTGCATTCCCAGGGCCAGCGAGTGCACACAATAGGGGGATGGTTTTTCGACTATACCACCTCCCCACTGGGTTCTGAGGAATAGACAGTGTCATTGATACTGTACTTCAAGGAGCTGCTTTGGCTGTTGGAGATGTTGTAAGTCTCCAATATAGTGGCTAGTTGACCTGGAACCTAACAAGTCTGAATTGAGAGTTATTATGTATGTAGATTTCACACCAGCTTTTACGCTGGCCAAGTCTCCTCACAAAATCTTAAAACTAGAAATGGTAGTATCTTAGATATGCTAAGTTAAGAATCATTAAAAGTACTTTCACATTCATTTTTGCTTCTTTAAAGTGACTACTAGAAAATGTAAGCTACATATGTTGCTCTCACTTAGCAATGCCCGTTCCGGAGTCTTGCTACTTGAAGGACAATCCTTGAGCCAGCAGCAGCTGGGTCATGAATAGGAACACGGACTCCTCACCCCACCTGGACCTACTGACTCAGAACCCAAATCCCACCAAAATCCTTGTGCTTTGAACAAACATGAGAGATTAAGGAGTAGAGAACTCCCTAGGGCCAGGGTTGCCAGATTTAACTATTAAAAATGTAGGCTACTCAATTAAGTTTAGTTTTCTGATAATCAATGATTTTTACATACACCATATCTTTGTGTGTGTGTGTGTGTGTGTGTGTGTGTGTGTGTGTGTGTGCGCACATGCGTGCTTGTTCCTCTCTGTGGGTGAGGTGAGGCAAAGTCTAACTCCTGTCCCTCAGGGTGATATCCGCTTTGATTTTGGACATAGGGTTTCTTACTGGCCTGAGACTTACAGAGTAGCCTAGTCTGGCCAGCAAGCCTTAGAGCCCACAGGTCTCTCTCCAGCACTGAGATTCCAGGAGTCAGTCTCTGTGTCTTTTATGTGCAGGTTCTCAAAGTCTAACTGGATCTTCATGCTTATACAACAAGCACTTTGCCAACTGGTTCTTCTCTGCAGTCTCATATACTATGACTTAAATATTGCATGGGACACACATATTGAATTGACTTGTTTTTCTTGGATTCTAATTTAACTGGAGATTGTGTAGTGTGGTGGTTTGAATAGGTATGGTCTCCATACACTCATGTAGGGAATACTTGGCCCAAGGGAAGTGGCACTAATAGGAGGTGTGACCTTGTTGGCGGAAGTGTGTCGGGCAGACTTTGAGATCTTCCATGCTCAAGCCACACCCAGTGTGACACACAGTCTCCTGCCGCCTGCAGATCAAGATGTAGGACTCGGCTCCTCCAGTACCATGTCTGCCTAGACTCTGCCATGCTTCCTGCCGTGACGATAATGGACTGAATCTCTGAGCCTGTAAGCCAGCCCCAGTTAAATGCTGTCCTTTATTAGAGTTACCTTGGTTGTGGTGTCTCTTTACAACAATAAAACCCAACCTAAAACATATAGTTTATCTGTTATTAGATGTCCAGTTAAATTCCTGCTCTCCAAACCTGCTTTACTACTTGTAATTTTGTAGAAAAGATCAAGTTGATAAAAACAGAGATGATGAGTAGAAGAGGGAGTGTAGAAGAAGGTAGAAAAGTGCGTGTGAGAGGAAGTAGAAATGAGTCAAGGCACAAGAGATGGTACTGAACTATAATCACTTATTATTATTATCATGATGACGATGATGACAGCATTTCATGTGGCCCAGGTTGACCTTGAACGTGTGGTCAGGGATGAAGTCAAACTTGTGATCATTTTGCTTCCAGCATTCAAGTGCTGGAGAACAGGTGTGTGCCAGCTCACCCAGGATATTATTAAGCTATTATCACACCCTTCCCCTTTAATTCCGGGTTTTTGCATCTTCCCCAGTTATGATGCTTCATTTATCTTTTGTTTTCTGAACGGGTCCCTGGTGCCATGTAAGGAGGAGGCAGCACATAAAGAAGGGAAGGACGTCACCAACAAGTCCCCAGCTTCCCTGAAATCCTTTACCTCTCCCCAAATTCACTTCAAAACAGCTCTTCCCGGGCTGGAGAGATGGCTCAGTGGTTAACAGCTCTGCCTGCTCTTCCAGAGGATCCTGATTGATCCCCAGCACCCACACAGTAGCTAAAACCATCTGTAACTCCTTTTTCAGGGGACCCAAGGCCCTCTTCTGCCCTCTGAGGGCAACCGTACACATGCACTCCACAGACATATATGCGGGCAAAGCACTCATACTCATAAAAAATAAAATAAAAAATATCTTTAAAAAAATTAAAGATAGCTTCTGTCAACTACTAGTACTTTCCCATTAGACGTATCAAGGTCCCGAAGAGACAAAAATGCCTGTGTTTTGTTTTGACTTTCACTGTCACGGATTTTTGTTACGTGTGGTTTTGCCATTTCATCTTTACCAGAATCCTTTTTATCCAGCATAGAAAATACTGGACTTTGTTTTGGCATCTCGTAGCACATGTGCCATTGTCCTGTGTTAGTATCCCCTCCTTTTTCCCTCTCAGGCAATTATTTAAAGCACCCCTGCCTGGGATTCTTCAGAAACCTTCACAGAAAGAAGAACTTCCCTGGCTGTTACAACAGAAGTTCTCAAAGTCATCCATCCTCTTGGGCATGGCTTTAGCAGTTCCTAACTCCAGATCCTCAATAACTCTCTGGGAGGTGGAAAGTTCCATTCAACAAAGAACTGTGATCTAGGACACGTGTGGAAATAAAGGTAAGTTCTAGAGAATGTTTTTCCAACCAGTTCACCTTAAAAATGTCTGGAAAAATAAATACTTTGTAGACTTGAGAGAGAAGGTTATCATTTCCTGAAAAGCAGCGTGAGAACCTTAGTAAAGGGTGTGTAGCAGTCACACAACAGGGCGATTTCCCATAAAAGGCTCACTAGTGATGCATTTTCTCTAAAACCCACTCTCTAATAATGTTTAATGCAATGAATAATTGAAACGCTAAATGCTGCGTTAACTCTGAGCTCCAGCTTGAACATTGTCAGGTCTCGACCTCCTTCTTTCCTCGCCCCCCCCCCAACCCCCATAGTGCATCCTGGGAAAGCTATCTTTTTATTGGCTGAAGGTGCTGTCAGTCACTTGGCAAGAACAGTCCCTCCTCTGCTCTGCTTGCTCTATGTATTAACAGATGTGCTTGGCTTGAAGAAGCATACATTTCTTGATGGGAAGAAAACTCTTGTTTAGTTTCTCACTTCTGTTCTTATGTATGGTGTTTTCAGTCAGTTTGGATCAGATACTTGCCAGGAAGAATGTAGGGTGAGTAACAGCTCATCTTTTAATGTGATGTGTTTGCAAGTGTGACATTAGATGTTCTGTCCTTTTTTTTTTATAGAGTTTTGTACCTGCATTTGTTTATGGTTCAAAAATGTATAAGCTAGGTTATACCATACAGCTAACGACAATATTTATTAGACTATACTTTTATTGTAAGAAGCAAGGACTATTGTCCAAAACACTAAGAAACACTGCATTTGTATTAAACACACCACTGCTTAACCGGCTCTCAGAGCAGTCCTGGTTCCGGTTTCTTTTATGTTTATAAATAGGGGCTAAGTTCACACTTTCTCCTGTCAAGATTATATGAGTGGGCATAACTTGTGATCCCAAAGAAGTGATGTTAGGTCTCACTGATTAATAGAAGGTGCTGATGGTTTAAGACGGCCCTGGCAATTAACAAGCACCGTTTTTGTTTTCTCTCTATATCTTACAAAGGAGTACTCGCCTATCTCTAAAAAAGTATATTTAGACTCTCAACTACAGCCACTGCATGTCTTGTTTCCCAATTATTCATGATGTGCCATCTCACCCAGTGCACTGGGGACATTCGTGTGAACACGGAGCCCAGCAGCAAGCAGGGCAAGCTGGAAAAGCTCCTTGCAGAACTCCCAAGTCAGCAGCTGACAACAGCTTTAAGAATAGACATTCACGGGGTTAGGGATTTAGCTCGGTGGTAGAGCACTTGCCTAGCAAACGCAAGGCCCTGGGTTCAGCCCCCAGCTCTGAAAAAAAAGAAAAAAAAAAAAGAATAGACATTCACAATGGTCTGTTCATTTCTCCCCCTAAATCAATTGGTGCTTTCACTGAAGCTTTCTTTTAGATAGGAGATGGCTTACATATCTTAGGTAGTTAAATGTTACCTTGTTTTGTTTGGGACAGGTCTCCTGTAAGCCCAGGCTGACCTTGAACTTCTGACCTCCTATCTGACTTCAAGAGCTGAGATTACAGAATTCATGGTCACACCTGGCTTCATAATATCATGGAATCCTGTGCTTTTGTGATGCTTGGCAATTAAATTTAGGGCTTCATGAATGCCAAGCAAGTGCCCTACCACTGAGCTATATCCCAGTCTATAAAATGTACTCCACCAAATTTATATAGAAATGAGTGGCTTTTGTATTATATTGGCAAAGAAGTCAAAATTAAAAAAATCAGGGGTTGGGGATTTAGTTTTAGCTCAGTGCTTGCCTAGCAAGTGCAAGGCCCTGGTTTCAGTCCTCAGCTCTGAAGGAAAAAAAAAAAAAGGAAAGAAAAGAAAAAGAAAGCAACAGTGTACTCATATGAATAAATATGAATACATATTTAATATGTATAAATATGAATAAATCTTAAAAAAAATCAAATTCTGCTTTTATTAAGGCATAATATATATATATAATTTTAGTTTTATGAACATCATAGAACTTAGAAATTATATGAGCAGCTGTACTCTTCAAGAAAGCTGCAAAACCTAGATGCTACTAATTAGTACATATGGAAAAGTACATATATAATGAAATATTTATCCTAAAGAAAAAAACTATGGCATTTGCAAGAAAATGGGTGTAACTGAACTATTAGGTAAATTATCTCTGACTTAGAAACAGAAATATAGCATGTTCTCTCTTTTAGGAAGACCTTAGATTTTAATATAAGTGTTGGCAGACAGAGTAGTAAAGGTCATGAAACTAGAAAAGGGACCATGACAGGAAAAAGGGAGGACTTAAGGGAGGGTTGGGTAGGAGTACAGGGATGAGGTGACTGAATACATGTGTCCTTAGAGAGGAAGGGGCTGCAGGGAAAAAGGAGGAGATGTGGGGTGGGGACAGAGGGGGAAGGAGGGTCAGTGAAAGCAAATTATGAATGACAGTCCAAGAATGAAACCCATTGTTCTGTGTGATAATTTAAACATTAACACAACGTAAGTCATGTAGATGACCGTCCTCATCTAGTAATGCATGCTAACTCTCTATGAAGGAACGGGTAATTTCTATTTCATGGATGTTCTTTCAAATCACAGATCTGAAAAGAAGAATATCTTTTAACTCTGTAGGGCTATCCCTAGGAGAGATGACAGCAGGCTAACAAGATATATATGAGAGGTGTGGGGAAGGCTGGTTGTTTTTCCGGAGGTCCTGAGTTCAATTCCCATCAACCACATGGTGGCTCACAACCATCTGTAATGAGATCTGATGCCCTCTCTGGCCTGCAGGCATAAATGCAGGCAGAACGCTGACTACATAATGAATAAATAAATAAACAAACAAATAAATAAATAAATTAATTAATTAATCTTTAAAAAATGACTATTTTTGTATGGGTTGACCAGGGATTAAAATGACAGTGAACTTCTTTGCTTACTTTAAGTCCTTCATTAATGAACACATGGAAAAATTTGATTAGACGAAGCAGTTTAATGGTATTATGGCTTGTTCATTCATTCATTAAAATACTTATATCCAACAAATATTCCATAAATTCTTCTATAAGTTAGGAATGCCAAATTGACTCTGTACATTTTATTTTTCCTAGGTAAAGTATACTTCATTAATTCTACGTTTTTGTTACTGAAGACACTTAAAACTTGAATATATAGGTTGGCGTTAGAATATATAGCTTGTGAATGACAACATTTAAACTGAAGAAAATACTAAAAATGTTTTTTTTTTGTGTGTGTGTATGAGAGCTTAGACTCTTCAGGAAGTGTTTCCTGCTTATTAGCTGTTCCTTTGTATATTCAATGACGCTTCAACTCACACGGGAGGGGGGCGTGGATTTGGAGGTTGGGTAGGTAGAAATGGTTTGCATAAGACGCATGTTACTCGGGGAAATTAAATTTCTTAGTGCCCCCAAGCTCGCCAAGATAAGATTGGCCTCAGAGGACTGACTCATATCCACCCCATTCATGAGGGACTTACCGTAAACAGATGTGTCTCCTAGGTTGTGTGTGGTTAAGTGGCATAGCACATGCCTGGCACGAATGAAGTCCTAGGTTCAGTCCTCTGCACTGCAAAAGAAAATAGATAAAACATATTCCACACGAACTGGTACTTACGAAAGCTCTTAGATCTTTGCTTAGAAAGTCCCAAGCTACAAACACCACACATGCCTGTCAAGATTAGGATGAAGCAGCGGTAGATAGATCAGCGTTCATAAATTCCAAAGTCATGGGTGAAGATGAAAAGAAACCGAATACTAAGGGATAAATGTTATATGACCATTAATTCACAATTCTGTAAAATGACAACTCATACAGAATGAAAGGCAGTCTGTCTATGTGCTCGGGACGGAAGGTGGAGGGTGACAGGTACATCGTAGCAATGCTCGGAGAACCTCTGGTGGGTGGCATTAATATTCTTTAACTCTGTCGTAGCTCTAGTGTCATGGTTATGCTCCTGTGTCAAAACGCATGGTGTTGACCAGGTTACATGGACAGAGTTTACTGTACAAAAATTACAATGGAATGCTGTCCATAATGAGGAACAGACTGTTGCATACACTTTCTCAAAGTTGTCACCTGTAGACATTTTCACTAGATAATTTAGAATACTGTATTTGATTTGTAACCAGTTCTATTTAATTACGTATGAAGTAGGATTGGCTGAGACACAAAGGCTGAATCCTGGGTTGGGGCGGGTGGGGGGGATTTTGTATTTTGGCCTGCATTTTTAAGAAGATTTATTTTATTTTAAATCATTTGTATATATGTGTACATGTGTGCCACCTGTGCGTGGGTACTCAAGGAGGCCAGAGGCATCGGATTCCTTTGGAGCTTGGGTTCCAGGAAGTTGTAAGCCATCTGATATGGGTTTTAGGGATAGAACAAGGGTCTCCTGGAAGAGTAATACATGTCCCTGAGGCACTTTCCGATCCCCTGTTTTGCGTATTTTTTAAATGCATGGAATACATGACAAAACACTTCTCTATCTCCTATCCTAGCCTCCTATTTTCCCTTAGGAATTCATGTTAAAGAGCTTCACAGTAAAGAGCCATCCACTGTAATGTCCTGGGACAGTGGCTCTCAACCTTCCTGTAGCTATGACCCTTTACTACAGGTCCTTATGTCACGGTAACCCCAGCCATAACAGTATTCCATTGCTGCATCATAGCCATACATTTGCCACTGTTATGAATTGTAATGTAAACATCTGGTATGCAGGACATCTGCCGTGTGACCCCCCAAAAGGGTTCCAATCTACATGTTGAAAACCACTGTCCTAGAATGTCAGAACACTGGGAACAATTTGTGTGAGAGAGCTGTTCAGTATGATAAGGAACTACTCTACTCATGCTATCTGGGAACCAAAAAGAGGCTGATCTATCTCACAGGAGAGAGGCTTATTTATCTTACGTTTTCGGATGTTCAAGGGCAAGAAACCTGAGTTGACACAGATCTGCTGAGGGTCCAAGGCTAATGGCAGACAGTGAGATGAAGTGTATCTTGGGACAAGGAGGGGCATCTTCAGCAAGGAAATAGAGAACAGGAGGGGCAACGCTTGCTCTTTTTATACAAATGTTCTCAAAAAGAATTACTGAGGGTTGTAGGAGAACCATCACTAGGCTGTGTAAGAACCACCACACACTAAGGACGTCTGCTTCACCCACATGCTGCCACCTGTCTGCCCAGCCTACGGTCATTGTGGACCTTTGGAGGACATTTAAACCACACCATAAATATGTGAAACTAGGAACATGGCTGAAGAAATCATGATACATTTTTATTATGTAATGCTGCATGAAATTCAAAATTGTGTCAAGACATATATGACAGCATAGGCAAATATTTGTGATATATGCTGAAGTCTAAAAATTGCACTCTGAAAAACAAGATATTCTCAATATATTTTTAAGTGTTGTAAATTTTCATCTTAGAGACAGTGATTAAAGACAGAGTGTGGGATGCCTGAGAGGTTGCAGATAGAGAAGAGGTCTGAGGAGAATTCCCTGAGGCATTCTATAAGAAGTAAATTTTGTGGTATAGTATGTTATTATCAGTATATATAAAGAGTAAAAGGCTATCAATAATTTCTATTTCAGAGTTTTCAGAAATACCTTTTTGGCAATTAAGTTTGTCTTTTTGTTCAAGACAGGGTTTCACTGTGTAGCCCTGGCTGTCCTGGAACTCACTCTGTAGACCAGGCTGACCTCCAACTCACAGGGATCTGCCTACCTTTGTCTCCCTTTCTGGGATGGAAGGCGTGTGCCGCCACTGGTGGCTGAATTTGCATTTTAAAAAATAAAATTGAATATTGAATATTTCTATTGAATATTACTATATATCATATAGTAACAGCACAGTGTGAGATAAAATTTCACTGAAAAATAATTTATTGCTCATAACCGTATTTATGTTATTGGTTAATGCTTGGTGGATAGCTCATTGCGTGGTATGGAAGTTGTCTGTCAGTAATCTCTGGTGAGTAAGAATCACAATTCATCCACAAAAGCAGAAAATTTTCAGAAGTTTCTGTATTTTCTATATCTCGTTTGGAGAGGATGGGTCGTATTTAAATCAGAAATTCATGGCTAAAAATGTTGCATTCTGAGTGGCCACAGTGTGCCTCGTGGAGAGATGGACACAGCTGAAGACACAGCTGAGATGGCTTCTCAGAACTACAGATGTTTGTTTCCCATTTGAAACTCTGTTTCTCATTTCAGTTCTCAAGCGTCTTCCAGCAAAGAAGCGATTGTACCGAATGGTAAGACTTGGAGTTGCCCTTTCAGTTTCCTGGGTGCAGGGATAAAGAAAAGCCTGTTCTGGGATACATTTTCCTCATTTGTGTTGTTAGTAAGGAGAATCCCTCCTGGAAAAAAATCTTTTAAACTAGGGCATCTTTAATGATAAGCCAAAACAGGCACATGCAGGATGTGGTCCAGTGTGGTCCTCAGCATCATTCAATCATGTCAGCAAACTGGTAGCATCCAGCCTTGTCACTCACAACATTATTTATTTGACAGGTCAACTCATTATTCATTTGACAGGTCAAAGGAATAGCGGAGAGGTGAAACCAGTCCAGAATCTCACGACGGTGCCCATCACACAGGTATGGCTGTTGGCACATTAAACTTTACATACAGGCCTTCCGAGGCTCTCAGGGCTACCCTGAAGATGTGCACGTTAGTTGTGTCAACTACTAACATAATCTTACTCTGGGTAGCTGAGAAAACCATACAGTTCTTAATTGTATTTGCCCTCTCCTGCTGTCCTCACGGTGTTCAGTTTTCTGGCTTTATCTACAGAGACTGCAGCAAGGGCTTCTTTTACTCCTGGGGAACTTACTGCTCTTTCCTGAATTTCTTTCATTTACCCTGGAATAACTGCTCCACTCCCTATGATGTCTTTTAAGTGAATATAAAACAACAGGTGGGATGGAGAGATGGCTTAGTGGTCAAGAGCATTGACTGCTCTTTCAGAGGCCCTGAGTTCAATTCCCAGCAACCACATGGTGGCGATGCCCTCTTCTGGTGTGTCTGAAGACAGCTTCAGTGTACTTACATATAAATAAATAAATCTTAAAAAAAACAAAAACCAACATGTACCCATTATTGCAGGATATGAAATAACCTTTATATCTGTTGGAAGACTTTGCTTCCAAGGACACACATTCGTCTCTTAAAAGTTCTTTTATTTGGTTAACCAGACTTTCAACTACAATCTGAGCAAAGCACACTGGAGTACATTCAGCCATCACAATCCTGTTAAGTTCTCCAGGGATGGGATTCCCTGCATCCTCTTCTGGACAAAAAGAATCACAGTTAAATTTAAGAATCAGACGTGGCTGGACCTCACTGATGAAGCACTTGGTCAAAACACCACTGTGGACACCGGCAACTCTAACTGCAGCGAGGAAAACGCGGTGTAAGTTAGTCTTCCTGACTGAGAAAGCCTTAGAGGTTCTGCGTGATCCAGTGTGACTAGCCGATTAAAATCAAGTCACAAATTAACTTAGAAATATTTAATTAGTTTTCTAAGAATTTTGTACAACCTCGTTTGATCATATTCACCCCCAGCTCTTCCCAGATCCCCCCTCTTCCTAACCGCCTACCCAACCAACCCCTAAATTTTGTGTCATTTTCTTCTTTTACTCAAAAGCAAATTTATTTGTCCAAATATTTCTGCATGTGAATTCTGCTGGAGAGTGTTTGGTTAGTTTTATTTCTGTAAGCTTTAAAAGTGAGTTTCTAATTCACTCTAAAAAAGGAAGGGAAAAAAAGGAAGGAAGGAAGGAAAGAAGGAAGGGTCTTAGGGTTTCTATCGCTGTGAAGAGACACTATGATCAAGACAAATCTTATAAAGGAAGACATTTAACTGGGGCTGGCTTACAGTTTCAGATGTTTAGTCCATTATCATCACGGTGGGGAGCATGGCAGCATCCAGGCAGACATGGTGCTGGAGGAGCTGAAGGAGCCAATAGTTCTATATTTTGATCCAAAGGCAGCCAGAAGGAGAGTCTCTTCCCCAGGCAGCCAGGAGGAAGGTTTTTTCCTCACTGGGTGGAGCTTGAGCACTAGCAGAGTGCCAAGCCTACCCCCACAGTAACATACTTTCTCTAACAAGGCCACGCCTCCTAATGGTGCCACTTCTCATGGGCCGAGCACATTCAAACCACCGCAGGAAGGAAGGAGGAAAAAGTTTATCTATGAGCATGTTCGCATTTAGAAGGGAGTTTGATAATATATCAATTTAATTAAACAATAAGACTTAATTACCCACTGGGCCTATGATGTCCCCAGTCCTGGGCTGTTGACTTGCCTTACAATACCAGGCATGGGCACCTCCTTCCATGCTCCTACCCCAAATCGGAGGGTAGTTAGTTACAATAGTTATGTCGTTATTGAACGGGTGGGCGCATCTTGCCCAACAGGTTGGAGTTTTGGTTGCAGGGTTTCCAACTGGGCTAGACCACGGAAACCTAACCTGTACTTCCTGAGCAGCTGGAGGACGCCCTTCTGTACTTTTGAAAGCTAGCCACAGGGAGGTTTCTGGCGAGGTTCTAGCTTGCTTTCTCTGTATCGCACAATGGAGGTGTGTGATATCTTCTGTAATGTGCTCGTGTTCTCTAGTTCTGATAGGCAACCAAGAACAGACAAGAGCCCGCATCATTTGGAGGAAGAAGAAAGGAAGGAAGGATAGGAAAAGGGGAGGAAAAGGGAAAGGAAGGAAAGGAAAAATGTTTATTTTCTGGCTTGGTCTCAACTTCAAATGTTCAAGTACCCTGCTCTTACCATGAAATGAACTTAGATCATGCAGCAGGGTACACATGTCTTACTGGGTGACTCAGGAAAGCCTGTTTACTCAGAACTAGGTGTTGTGTTTGGTCATGGGGGAGGTTCTCAGATTATGGAACACGGGTAAGTCCACGGTTTGTTGCTCAAGAGGACAATTGGTTGAAGTTCAGAGATTTACTCTTTGAGCATTAGAGGAACAGACTGATTAACGTTGGTTTGAGGTAAGCAGATTAAGTAAAAGTCCCCATGGAGAACAGATCACTCCCAGAAAACCTTTCAGGCATCCAAATCTTTTGATTGTTTTTGTTTTGTTTTTTTCTGTTACTTGCTTTGGTCCAGGAAGAGGAAATCTGAACTGTTCCGATTGAGTCCCATAAACCCCATTTAATATTTGTTGGTACAGCAGATGCTTTTGTAAGATTCTTTGCTCTTGTTCTGTTCTGTGACGGTTAGGATACTTTGTATCAACTACAGGATATCATGTATGCTCTCCTGTGTGCATCCTTTTTATACATTATACAGTGTGGCTGGAATTGCTGGCTTGCTCCTGACTTTTGTTTCTTGTTTTAAAGTTCTTGATGATGGGTGAAATGGATTATTTTGATATATTTGTATAAAGGATATTAGGCATCTCCATTCAGAATGACGCTCTCCTAAAGGACTTAAGGAGTTATAATTGCAAGATTTAGGGGACTATTAAGGATTCATCTACATTTATTTCACTTGTTACGACACAACCATCAAGAACTACAGAAGAGAAACCCACACTGCTGAGGGCCCAGGACTCTTTTCCCAGGCTCCAATTAATTCCCTACAGGGCTCTTTGTTTGTGGTCAGTTTCATGGAGAAATGCTGATTGCCTGGGGACAAGCATGCTTGCCCAGAGCTGGCTGGCATACCGCCACTCCATTTATCCTGACATTAGGGGGTTGTGGGAAGATAGGCGGGCAGCATGGATTTTTACCGGGCTGTGGAGACGTTAGTCATCAGAGGGAACTGTGCCTGGAAAGAAAAGTTAAGACTTGCCTTGCAGGTCCAGTTCTGCCAGGGAGATGTGCCATTAGGTCCCATGGGCTGGTCACACGTCAGATGGAGATGGTGGTAACTTCACCGTAGCTGACAGCCTTGGTGGGCTTACCACAGGCCAGGGATAGTGAGGTCTCCACATCTGGTAGTCATCACAGTGGCTCTCCGATAGGTCATAAGGAGTCAGGCTGAACAAGGCTCGGAGACTTACTGGAGTTCCACTCGGAACTCCAGTTTTCAAGTGTCTTTAAAAGGGACTCATTCCCAACTTCTGCTTGGTCTTTTCTCACAGGATTAAACAGATGAGGAAATCCAAGCACAGGCTCTGGAGGACCGTCAGGTGCTGTTCAAAGCAGTGGCCCCTTCTCCTTAATACCAATGACAAGCCCAAAGGCCTGCTGTCTCACAACCCGCTGGAGAGGCTGTGGGGGCTTTCTGCTTGTTTGAAAATAAAATTTAAGATTATTTTACTTTTTTTTTTACTTATGTGATTGTGTCTCTCTGGGTGTGGATGTGTGTTTAGATGCCTGAAGAGGTGACAAGAGTGTGCTGGATCCCCTGAGGCTGGAGTTATAACCTGCTGCTAGCCATGTGACCTGGGTACTGGGAACTGCGTGCTGAGTCCTTTGAAAGAGCATCAAAGTTCTCTCTGAACTGAGGAGTGCTTTCTCTAGACACGCGTTTTAGTTTTCATAGTGCATACGTCCGATATTGAGCAGGTACTGGTATTTTATCTTCCTAGTCACCACCCTAGAAATATACTCAGGTATGAGCCCAGGGTGGGCAGCCCCCCTCTCCTGCAGCCCAGCTCACAGAAATATGCAGGCAGCCTGGGTATACCCACACCCAGAGAGTAAGCCAGTGTCTTCTTCCCAGGAAGTGAGGAGTTTTAGTTCCAGCTGGTAAGACCTCCGGATACCGATTCCTCTGTAAAATAACGAGCTGCCTTTCCCATTCCAGTGAGGGAACCCTTGTGTTTGACAGAACTATAGTACGGGTTGCTGGAAGAACAAACAAACCCGAGTGGAGACATAGCCATGGAAGGTCAAAAGCCCAGATTGGAAAAAGATGACCACGCTTTAGCTTTTGGAAATAAAATGTTCAGGGAGAGGCAAATTTGGCAGAGAGATTTGCTGTGGAAGTCTTTTTAACTAGTGAGCACCCTGCAGACAGACTACAATCCCAGCATCTGTGCGTGTTTTGAGGTTGGACAGTTGTAGTGCAAAGAATTCAGAATCTGTTGTAAATGTGTAAGAACTGGGCACCAACTGAGATCTTTTTTCCACTCTTGCTCTGCGTTGTACCCATTTTTGTGTCCCTGGTTAGCTGTATGCACCCGGCACCTACAACATCCTCACTGACCAAATAGTGAATTGGATATGTTGAGATCAGGCCTTAGGCTCTTTGCTCCAAAGCATGGTGTGTTTTTGAGCTTCCATGGGAACCAAGGCCACTGGGCAGAAGCCCCTGGTGGATTGCTTCTGGGAGCTTGCCTCACCAGGTGATGGATGAGTCAGAATGGCTTTGCTCTGAGGTTTAGTTCACAGGTACAGATCAAGCCAGTGAGTGACCAAGCCAGCGAGGTCCACTGGAAGAACTACAGAGGTTTTTGTCCACACCTGGCATAGCTTGTTCCTTGAAAGGATTTTCTTTGGAACTTTGACAGTCAAAATACCACCAGGGAAGGGATCTCTTGAAGCTTCCCTTAGCAAAGAGGTTCCCAAAGTGTTTGCAAACAGGCATATGAAAGGGGTCCAAGTTTATCCTGTGAGGAGACACAGACTTTTTTTTTTTTATCAGTCTTGGTTATATGATTTGCTTTGTGGTCATCACATGCCTTCCTCATAAGCAGTATTAGGGTATAGTTCAGTGTGGCCACTGATGTTTTGGAAGTACGTCAAGCTAATGACGCCACAGCATGCTAATGACGCGACAGCACGCTAATGACGTCACAGCACGCTAATGACGCCACAGCACGCTAATGACGTCACAGCACGCTGTCTTCCATTCCCCATGCTATTTGATTTTGCTGTCTTTGGTTCCTGAAGGCACACTAAGGTGTTCTGACTTTTATTTTACTTCTAAGATATTTTATTGATATAGCGGCAGCCTTCTCTTTACACGTAATTTTTAAAATATTTTCCTATCATAATGTGTTCATCATTCTTATATTTCTAACCTTATTAAAATATAAGTGAAGACTAACCTGCACATATTCAAGTGTATCACGTGACCACTGGTCACATATAGACATACACACGTAGTACTATCACCACAACCAAGACAATAAATACTTTCATCATGTCTAAAATATGCGTGTACCCATTGTAATCCATCATCTGGGTCACTCCTACCTCTTGAGAGAACCATTGGTTATTTCAATAGAGTCATATAATGCGTTCTCTCTTTTTTAGTGTGGCTTCTTTCACTTAACATGATGACCTAGGCAATCTTCTGTGATCAGTGCAGCATTCTTTTTCATTGCCAAGTGATATTCCAATGTATGGCTATATGACAATTTAATTATCTCTTGACCCATTGATGATAAAACTTTGCTACTCTCCTTTATGTAACTTTTTAGATAGTTATGAACATTCTTGCATAAGTCATTGTGGCAGAATGTATTTTTGTAAAAATTTTTTCATGTAGGAGTAGAATGGCCAAATCATATTATATAGGCATAGATATCAGTCTATGAAACTGCTAAATTTTAATTGAAGAAATCTTTTGGGTCACACACTGCAGCAAGGCTAGCTTAGAATGTTCTACATAGTGTAGTATGGCCTTAAGCTCATGGCAATACTACTGCCTCAGTTTCCCCAGTGATGGTATTACAGGAGTGCAACATCATGCCTGCTCCAAACTTTAAAAAAGCAAGTCCCTGATTTTGAGACAGGGTCTCTTGCATTTAAAATTTGCTTCAGATTTAATCTGCTGTTGAGGCTGGCCCTGAACACCTGATCCTTTTGCCTCTACTTTCTGAGTGGGTAAACACCACCAATGCATTCTGCTTTTCCCAGTATCACCCACTTGCTTCGTGTCCTCAGCAGTGTGAAACTCAGAAGAAATTCCTTTCTAAAAGTTTCTGTGTGGTTAATACTTTCTGAAAAACACTCACTGGTCTTGGGCTAAAGGGTACATCTTGGGGTTAGTAAGACAGTTCCATTCTTAGGGCAATGTGTGTGCACCACAAAGGCCAAAGCGACACATCTTCCTGCTGGAGACATTTATGAGACGCAATCTAGAAGCACAGCCATTCATGTCCTTTGTGGTAAGCCAGCAGCTTCTGTCCAGAGACTGATTAAAATTCTTCCACTTACCTCCCGGATAGCAGCCCAGCATCTCCTCTCTCTTTTCCCAAGGAGAATCTGTCAACACTAAGGGACCAGATGCTTTTCTGTAATATTCAGAAGGTGAGGAAAAGCCTCCAACTCTCCACGCAAACGCTGGACTCCTTGCTTCCACTACAAACCCCAGATTCCAGTGAGGGTGGAAAGAGGGCTGGCTCTCCCGCACTACCCAGGGGTTGGAGCGTGCCAAGAGAGCTGATACTGTTGCTCCTGAGAGAGAATGGTTACTCTGTCTTTGACTCAGGAAAGCTACTGTTTACCTTCAGAAAAGTCTGCAGAAATACCAGTTGTAACCTGTGAGCTCCGCTTGTGAGATGCGTTAATCATCCTGTTTGTTGTTCTGTGTTATGCAAATTTGTTTTTATTCTATGATTAACTAATGGCCAATGATGCTGAGCATATTTTAAATTTTATTGTTTTGACTCTATCTCTCTGCCTCTGAATGTCTGTCTCTGTCTCTCTGTCTCTCTGTCTGTGTGTGTGTGTGTGTGTGTGTGTGTGTGTGTGTGTGTGTACATGAGATGACTGCAAATACCCTCAGAGACCAGAGGCATCAGATCCCTGGAGCTAGGGTGACGGTACTCACAAGTCTAGGTTTGTGACTTCCTCCCTAGGCTGAGTGCTGGTGTCACAACCATGTACTACCAGATAGAGTTCTGTTTTGATTTCTCTCTCTCTCTCTCTCTCTCTCTCTCTCTCTCTCTCTCTCTCTCTCTCTCTCTCTCTCTCTCTCTCTCTCTCTCTTTCATTTTTGTATATTTTCTTTTTTTTCTGTTTTTATTTTCTTAATGGGTCCGTTTGAGAAGCAAAACTTTTTATTGTAATAAAAATCCAGCCTATCATCATGTTTTATGGCTCATGTATTATCTACGCCCAGTTGTAGGAATATTCTAAGTCACTGCTATCAATGTTGGATGTTTAGATGTCACATTTAGTTCCATGACCTGTTCTGAGGGTTTTTTTTTTTTTTGAGTGTCTGAGAGGAGTCAATCATTCCTAATAACAACCGTTTTTGATTATAGTTATTTATTCTGCCCCCTCACACCCGTGCCCATGTGTGCACACTCAAGTGTAGGTGTGCCAGTGTGGGGGTTAGAGGGGAATTTTCAGGAGTTGATTCTCTCCTTCCACTAGATCTCGGGTGCTGGGCTTGGGGCCACATGATCCCACCAGCTGAGCCATGCTGTAGTCGGAGCCATTTCTTTCTTTCTTTTTTTTTTTCTCCATCTTTATTAAATTGGGTATTTCTTATCTACATTTCAATTGTTATTCCCTTTCCCGGTTTCCAGGCCAACATTCCCCTAACCCCTCCCCCTCCCATTCTATATGGGTGTCCCCCTCCACACCCTCCCCCCATTAACGCCCTCCCCCCAACAATCACGTTCACTGGGGGTGCAGTCTTGGCAGGGCCAAGGGCTTCCCCTTCCACTGGTGCCCTTACTAGGCTATTCATTGCTACCTATGAATTTGGAGCCCAGGGTCAGTCCATGGGTAGTGGCTTTGTCCCTGGAAGCTCTGGTTGGTTGGCATTGTTGTTCATATGGGGTCTCAAGGCCCTTCAAGCTCTTTCAGTCCTTTCTCTGGTTCCTTCAACAGGGGTCCAGTTCTCAGTTCAGTGGTTTGTTGCTGGCTTTCACCTATGTATTTGCTGTATTCTGGCTGTGTCTCTCAGGAGAGATAAACATCTGGTTCCTGTCAGCCTGCACTTCTTTGCTTCATCCATCTTATCTAGTTTGGTGGCTGTATATGTATTGGCCACATGTGGGGCAGGCTCTGAATGGGTGTTCCTTCTGTCTCTGTTTTAATCTTTGCCTCTCCCTTCCCTGCCAAGGGTATTCTTTTTCCTCATTTAAAGAAGGAGTGAAGCATTCACATTTTGATCATCCGTCTTGAGTTTCATGTGTTTTAGGCATCTAGGGTAATTCAGGCATTTGGGCTAATATCCACTTATCAATGAGTGCATACCATGTATGTCTTTCTGTGACTGGGTTACCTCACTCAGCATGATACTTCCTAGTTCCAACCATTTGCCTACGAATTTCATAAAGTCATTGTTTTTGATAGCTGAGTAATATTCCATTGTGTAGATGTACCACATTTTCTGTATCCATTCCTCTGTTGAAGGGCATCTGGGTTCTTTCCAGCTTCTGGCTATTATAAATAAGGCTGCTATGAACATAGTGGAGCACGTGTCTTTTTTATATGTTGGGGCATCTTTTGGGTATATGCCCAAGAGAGGTATAGCTGGGTCCTCAGGCAGTTCAATGTCCAATTTTCTGAGGAACCTCCAGACTGATTTCCAGAATGGTTGTACCAGTGGAGGAGTGTTCCTCATTTTTCACATCCTCACCAGCATCTGCTGTCACTGGAGATTTTGGTCTTAGCCATTCTGACTGGTGTGAGGTAGAATCTCAGGGTTGTTTTGATTTGCATTTCCCTTATGACTAAAGATGTTGAACCTTTCTTTAGGTGCTTCTCAGCCATTAGATATTCCTCAGCTGTGAATTCTTGTTTAGCTCTGAACCCCATTTTTAATAGGGTTATTTGTCTCCCTGCAGTCTAACTTCGTGAGTTCTTTGTATATTTTGGAGATAAGCCCTCTATCAGTTGTAGGATTGGTAAAGATCTTTTTCCAATCTGTTGGTTGCCGTTTTGTCCTAACCACAGTGTCCTTTGCCTTACAGAAGCTTTGCAGTTTTATGAAATCCCATTTGTCGATTCTTGATCTTAGAGCATAAGCCATTGGTGTTTTGTTCAGGAAATTTTCTCCAGTGCCCATGTGTTCGAGATGCTTCCCTAGTTTTTCTTCTATTAGTTTGAGTGTATCTGGTTTGATGTGGAGGTCCTTGATACACTTGGATTTAAGGTTTGTACAGGGTGATAAGCATGGATCGATCTGCATTCTTCTACATGTTGACCTCCAGTTGAACCAGAACCATTTGCTGAAAATGCTATCTTTTTTCCCTTGAATGGTTTGGCTCCTTTGTCAAATATCAAGTGACCATAGGTGTGTGGGTTCATTTCTGGGACTTCAATTCTATTCCACTGGTCTATCTGCCTATCTCTGTACCAATACCATACAGTTTTTTGTTTTTTGTTTTAATCACTATTGCTCTGTAATACTGCTTGAGTTCAGGGATAACGATTCCCCTGGAAGTCCTTTTATTGTTGAGGATAGTTTTAGCTATCCTGGGTGTTTTGTTATTCCAGATGAATTTGCAAATTGCTCTATCTAACTCTATGAAGAGTTTGGGTTGGAATTTTCATGGGGATTGCATTGAATCTGTAGATCGCTTTTGGTAAAATGACCATTTTTACTATATTGATCCTGCCAATCTATGAGCATGGGAGATCTTTCCATATTCTGAGATCTTCTTCAATTTCTTTTTTCAGAGACTTGACGTTCTTATCATACAGATCTTTCACTTGCTTGGTTAAAGTCACACCGGGGTACTTTATATTAATTGGGACTATTATGAAGGGTGTCATTTCCCTAATTTCTTTCTTGGCTTGTTTCTCTTTTGTGTAGAGGAAGGCTATTGATTTATTTGAGTTAATTTTATGCCCAGCCATTTTGCTGAAGGTGTTTATCAAGTTTAGTAGTTCTCTGGTGGAACTTTTGGGGTCACTTAAATATACAATCATGTCATCTGCAAATAGTGATATTTTGACTTTTTCCTTTCCAATCTATATTCCTTTGATCTCCTTTTGTTCTCTGATTGCTCTGGCTAGGACTTTGAGAACTATATTGAATAAGTAGAGAGAGAGTGGGCAGCCTTGTCTAATCCCTGATTTTAGTGGGATTGCTTCAAATTTCTCTCCATTTAGTTTAATATTAGCTACTGGTTTGCTGTACATGACTTTTACTATGTTTAGGTATGGGTCTTGAATTCCTAGTCTTTTCAGGACTTTTATCATAAAGGGGTGTTGAATTTTGTCAAATGCTTTCTTGGCATCTAATGAAATGATCATGTGGTTTTTATCTTTCAGTTTGTTTATATAGTGGATTACATTGATGGTTTTCTATATAGTAAACCATCCCTGCATCCCTGGAATGAAGCCTACTTGATCAAGATGGATGATTGTTTTAATGTGTTCTTGGATTCGGTTTGCAAGAATTTTATTGAGTATTTTTGTGTCAATATTCATAAGGGAAATTGGTCTGAAGTTCTCTTTCTTTGTTGGGTCTTTGTGTGTTTTAGATATAAGAGTAATTGTGGCTTCATAGAAGGAATTCGGTAGTGCTCCGTCTGTTTCAATTTTGTGGAATAGTTTGCATAGTATTGGTATGAGGTCTTCTATGAAGGTCTGATAGAATTCTGCACTGAACTCATCTGGACCTGGGCTCTTTTTGGTTGGGAAAGTTTTAATGACTGCTTCTATTTCTTTAGAAATTATGGGGTGGTTTAAATGGTTTATCTATTCCTGATTTAACTTCAGTACCTGGTATTTGTTTAGGAAATTGTCCATTTCCTGCAGATTTTCAAGTTTTATTGTATATAGGCTTTTGTAGTAGGATCAGATGATATTTTTTAATTTCCTCTGATTCTGTTGTTATGTTTCCCTTTTCATTTCTGATTTTGTTAAT
The DNA here is from genome assembly GCF_021556685.1 of Rattus norvegicus. NCBI lineage: Eukaryota > Metazoa > Chordata > Mammalia > Rodentia > Muridae > Rattus > Rattus norvegicus. The sequence continues at coordinate 23,739,077 of NC_141535.1, read as the reverse complement.
TTGGACACACTCTCTGTGTCCTCTCATTAGTCTGGCTAAGAGTTTATCTATCTTGTTGATTTTTTCAAAGAACCTACTTTTGGTTCTGTTGATTCTTTCTATGGTCCTTTTTTTTCTACTTGGTTGATTTCAGCTCTGAGTTTGATTATTTCCTGCCTTCTACTCCTCCTGGGTGTATTTGCTTCTTTTTGTTCTAGAGCTTTTAGATGTGCTGTCAAGCTGCTGATATATGCTCTCTCCTGTTTCTTTCTGCAGACACTCAGAGCTATGAGTTTTCCTCTTAGCACAGCTTTCATTGTGTCCCATAAGTTTGGGTATGTTGTACCTTCATTTTCATTAAATTCTAAGAAGTCTTTAATTTCTTTCTTTATTTCTTCCTTGACCAGGTTATCATTGAGTAGAGCATTGTTAATGCTCTACTCCATGTATATGTTCCATGTAAATGAGGGCATTCTTATTGTTATTGAAGATGAGCTTTAGCCCGTGGTGATCTGATATGATGCATGGGACTATTTCTATCTTTCTGTATGTATTGAGGCCTGTTTTATGACCAATAGTATGGTCAGTTTTGGAGAAAGTACCATGAGGTGCTGAGAAGAAGGTATATCCTTTTGTTTTAGGATAGAATGTTCTATAAATATCTGTTAAGTCCATTTGGTTCATGACTTCTCTTAGTCTGTCTATGTCTCTGTTTAATTTCTGTTTCCATGATCTGTCCATTGATGAGAGTGGGGTGTTGAAATATCCTACTATTATTGTGTGAGGTGCAATGTGTGCTTTGAACTTAGTAAGTTTTCTTTTATGTATGTAGGTGCCCTTGTATTTGGAGCATTGATATTTAGGATTGAGAGTTCATCTTGGTGGATTTTTCCTTTGATGAATATGAAGTGTCTTTCATTATTCTTTTTCATGACTTTTGGTTGAAAATCGATTTTATTCGATATTAGAATCACTACTCCAGCTTGCTTCTTCCGACCATTTGCTTGGAAAGTTGTTTTCCAGCCTTTTACCCTGAGTTAGTTTCTTTCTTTGTCTCTGAGGTGTGTTTCCTATAGGCAGCAAAATGCTGGGTCCTTATTATGCATCCAGTTTGTTAATCTGTGTCTTTTTATTGGGGAATTGAGTCCATTGATGTTGAGAGATATTAAGGAATAGTTATTGTTGCTTCCTGTTATCTTTGTATTTGGAGGTGAGATTATGTTTTTGTACTTCTCTTTTCTTTGTTTTGTTACAAAACAATTAGTTTCTTGCTTTTTCTATGGTGTAGCTTGCTTCCTTGTGTTGGGCTGGATTTGTAGAAAGATATTGTGTAAATTTGGTTTTGTCATGGAATATCTTGGTTTCTCCATCTATGTTATTGAGGATTTTGCTGTGTACAGTAACCTAGGCTGGCATTTGTGTTCTCTTAGGGTCTGTATGACATCTGTCCAGGATTTTCTAACTTTCATAGTCTCTGGTGAGAAGTTTGGTGTAATTCTGATAGGTCTGCCTTTATTTGTTACTTGACCTTTTTCCCTTACTGCTTTTAATATTCTTCCTTTGTTTTGTGTTTTTGGTGTTTTGACTATTATGTGATAGGAGGAGTTTCTTTTCTGGTCCAATCTATCTGGAGTTCTGTAGGCTATGTTCATAGGTATCTCTTTCTTTACATTAAAGAAGTTTTCTTCCATGATTTTGTTGAAGATATTTACTGGTACTTTGAATTGTGAGTATTCACTCTCTTCTATACCTATTATCCTTAGGTTTGGTCTTCTCACTGTGTCCTGAATTTCCTGTATGTTTTGGGCCAGTAGCTTTTTCCGTTTTACATTATCTTCGACAGTTGTGTCGATGATTTCTATGGACTTTTCTGCTGCTGAGATTCTCTCTTCTATCTCTTGTATTCTGTTGGTGATGCTTGTATCTACTGCTCCTTGTTTCTTCCTTTGGTTTTCTATATTCAGGGTTGTCTTCCTTTCTTTTTTGTTTCTATTTTCAATTCCTTCACCTGCTTGATTGTATTTTCCTATAATTCTTTCAGGGATTTTCCCCTCTAAGGGCTTCTACTTGTTTACTTGAATTTTCCTGCATTTCTCTAAGGGAGTTCTTTATGTCTTTCTTAAAGTCCTCCATCATCATGATCAAATATGATTTTAAATCTAGATCTTTCTTTTCTGGTGTGTTTGGATATTCAGTGTTTGCTTTGGTGGGAGAATTGGGCTCCGATGATGCCATGTAGTCTTGGTTTCTGTTGCTTGGTTTCCTGCGCTTGCCTCTTGCCATCAGGTTGTCTCTGGTATTACCTTGTTTTGCAATTTCTGACAGTGGCTTGACCTTCCTATTGGCCTATGTGTCAGGAGTGCTATAGACCTGTTTTCCTGTTTTCTTTCAGCCAGTTATGGTAACAGAGTGTTTGCTCTCAGGCATGTGGTCATCCCTGTCCACTGGTTTACAGCTGTCCCTGTGAGTGGGAACCAGAAGGGCCTGCCCCTACTTCTCCTAGATCCCTGTGGACATGGGGCCCAGATGGCGCTAGGCATTTTCCTCTAGAGTCAGAAATGTGGGCAGAAAGTAGTCTTCTCTGGTTTCCCAGGCGTGTCTGCCCCTCTGAAGGTCCAGCTCTCCCTCCCACAGGATTTGTGTGCAGGGAGCTGTCTGATTGGGTCTGCTTAGATCCCAGCAGAGTCTGGACCACAGGGCTCCTGCAGCTTGACTGCTCCAATCTTCCCGTACCCAGAGGCACTATAATGTTTCCTCTTGGGCCAAGGATGTGGGCAAATGTGGGGAGAAGTGGCAGTCTCTCCTGTTCTGCAGTCTCAGCATTGCCCACACTTCTGGGCAATCAACTTTCTCTCCCATGGGGTTTGGGAGCCAAGGGCACGGTTTTTAAGGATCTTGTTCTGGCTCCTCAGATCTGAGAGTGCTGCCAGGCACATTCTAGGTACTCAGTAAATGTAATCATTTGCCACTTGAAGGTGGGGCACAGGGCTGGGGGATGGCTCAGTGTGTGAGAGTGCTCGCTCTGCAAGTCATTAGCACCCCCTGGAGCCATTTCTGTTTTGATGAACGATACTGTTTCCATTTTCTTAGGTTGTCTTTAAAGTTTGGTGATGCTGAAAATCCCAAGGATATTGATATAAGGTAGGAAACATTATAGTTACAGCATGCCAGATATATTATGAGCTGCTTAATTTACTCATGCCAGGCATGTGCCCATGCTATGACACTGCAAACTCCATATCTAACTACACTGAGAGGTTGGTGGCTGTGTCTGATGGGATCCTGTAGGAATGCTTTCTACACAACGAAGTCCAAACATATCTCAGTACTCTGAGAAATCAGCAGGTAAGGGAATCTTGTAGGAATGTTTTCATTATCGTCATCACCACCACCACCACCACCACCACCACCATCACCATCATTGAATTCTTTTTTCAACTACTACCCAAACGCCTGTACTCCTCCATCTCTCCATTGAGGGGTTTGAGCGCACATGAACCTGAGAATGTGGTCCTTTCCCCAGAACTAAAAAATATCGCTGAGAGAGTCTGGTAGGCTTCAGGCTCTATTTTAAGGTGATTCATCATAGCTTTTTATGAGAATCACTCTATTTGACCACCACGAAGAGATCTTTGCTGTTCTAATTCCCCATCAATCATTCAATAAAGGCCTCAGTATTTTTTTCTGCTGGATAGAAGGCTGCATCTACAAATAATGACTTAGCTTAGCAGCCAGTAATCAACAAACTTAAAGCAAACAATGTTCTCCATGTGTTGGGTAGCGTATCCCTTTAACCCCAGCATGCTGGAGGCAGAGGCAGGCAGATCTCTGTCAGCTCGAGGTAAACAATGAATTCCAGATAAATGACACCACACAGTAAGACCCTGTTTCAATTTTTCCTTCCCATAAAAATATTTATAATTTTCTCAGAGTTGGTGATCAAGACATTTGAAGGCACAATTTTTTCCCCACAGTCAGTCAATGTAGGCAGGAGGACCTGAGTATGTTAAAACTTACATTAAAAAAAGCTGGGTAGGGGTGGTGTTGCTTATAAACCCAGTACTGGGAAGGTGGAGACAGGTAGACCTGTGGGTCTCACTGGCCATATAGGACAGTGAGAGCTCTGACTTTAAAATAGCAAGAGGAGGGTAGCTCCTGAGAGGTTGTTCTCAGGCCTCATATGAATGCTTGCGCACGCGCATGCGCGCGCGCGCGCACACACACACACACACACACACACACACACACACACACACACACACACGTGCATATAGGGCAAAGATTCCCTTCCTATAGGATGGACATTTTAGTGAGATGAGCTCAAGTGTGTTCAGCTTTAAGCGAAGATCCAGTAGGGGATGCTAGGGCATATGTGCTCTCCTCCTGTACACTTTGGCCATGTAGAAATATTTATGAGTCTCTGATAAAAGTCTCTGTATTCAGGCTTGTTTGAGAGTGACGACACACCTCGCCTTTCAAACAACTCAAAAGATAAGTTTTTAAGGAAAATTGGCTTTTTATAACTGAGTAATCCAGCGTATCGTAGGTTTGACCATGAACAGCTTTCTTCCTCAGGACAGCTGCCCCCACACCATAGGATGGTAGTGTTTCACAGAGCATAAAGTAGAACATACGTACTCCTACCCTTCAGAGCCTTGTGCTTGCTAGATAAGGACTCTAACACTAAGCTACATGCCCAGCCCTTCAAGGAATTATCATGAGGAAACAGACTCCACTAGGTACCTGGACAGATGTGCACATCTGATCTAGAAACGCCAAGCACTTTTGCTTTGAAATAGCACTGTTCCCCAACTGGAAAATAGTCCTGTAAATCCTCCTCCCGTGCCACTCCTCTTCCTCCTCCTCTCCCGCAGCTAGGACAAAGGTGTGTGACATGTATGGCCATATTCCCTCTATGTCTTAGCATTTGAGGATAATAGAACTTACTTGCCCAACTTTCATCTGCCCATCTTCTCTCCCTATAAGCCTTTCTGGCCAAGGCGGGCTCTGCTATGGTCGTTTTTCTTTTTTGTTAATGTGACACAAAGCTAGATATAATTGAACAGAGGGAACCCCAACTAAGAAAAGGTGCCCTCCTTAAAGTCAGCCTGTGGACAAGGCTACTGGGTATTTTCTTCCTTAGTGATTGATGGAGGATGGCTCAGCCATTGTGGGTGGAGCCACCCCTGGGCTGGTGGTCCTGGACTCTATAAGAAAGCAGGCTGAGCAAGCCATGGGGAGCAAGTCAGTGAGCGGCACCCCTCCATGGCCTCTGCATTAGCTCCTATCACCAGGTTCCTAACTTGTTAGAGTTCTTGCCTTGATTTACCCCATTGTGTGGTTATCTGAGATTTAGGTCCAATTGGATTTAGGTCACGGTGATTTTTATCACAACATTAGAAACCCCAACAGGAAAGTTTGTGCTTACTATGCTTAGAAGGCCAAAAGTTGAAAAAATGTTTCCAACATGTACGTCCCTTGTAACTTATACAAGCGGTACCCTAGCAGTCCACTTCCTCAGGCCTTGCTCTGACATGGCTAGGAGCTGCATCTTGGGATGGCTTTCAGGGGCAGTCCTGGACCCACCTGGGGGTCAGCTCTTAGATGAAAAGGCTCTTGTTATTCCAATGTATTTGTGGTCATGATGAATCTCTAGTGAGCCATCACACTAACAAGACAGGGCTCTGACTACTTCCCATCCTTGCCATGGGAAGTGTCAGCCCCAGCCTCCTCTACCTCCTGTGAGACTGTTCGTTTTACCTCAGCTCCCAGAATTCTCTATGAACACAAAGTAAAATAAAGAGAACCCATGAAAACAGAAAGATAAGAAATATTGAGTTATAAGAACAAGAAAGTAATTGCTAATCCAACCAGTATATCCAATTACTACTGATGCTCTAATCCTACCAGTGTTGAATTTTGTTCCATGTGATGTCTCATCTTTTAAAATAAAAGAAAATTATCATGAGTTATATATTTTCACGATATTTTTCCACGATTGGAGAATGTTCCAATTTAAAGCCATTAGTGGTGGGAATGATGGTCTCAGGTTGAATCTGACAGGCAGCTTAAACACAGCATCTGAGGGAAATTGGGCAATAGGTTTTTGTCCTGCTAGGTTCAATATGACACGAGGATAATGTAATAAACCTACTCCTATTATTTTACGACAATTTAATTCTGTGTTAATATACACCTAAGCTTTTATTAAATCTATAGCAGTTATAAATATACAATTTGATTCTTAGTAAAGAAAAAAAAGCCCCCGGACCCCCCACCCCGTAGGATTTCGTATTGCTCTTTTTCCTGTTCCCAATCTCTTGCCTTCTTATCTATCTGGCTGTTGTTTGGCTCCAAAGAGAAGCCTCTCCCCAATTCCACAGCCTGACAAAAGAGGGCGCCATTGTACTGTTCACGGATGACGATCGATCTGAGACAGAAAAAGAAAAAAAAAAAAAAAAAAAAAAAAAAAAAGAGCCAGCTAACACTAATGTACAATCCTCCTCAGGTTCACCCTAAGCAATTACAACAAGCTGTCCAGCCAGAGTTGGTTTAGTTTACACCGTGTCGAGATAATTTTCAACAATTCGGTGCAAGCAACTTTTAATGCAACCGGTATATATGCTTTGTCAACTTACTCCTACCACTGCCAACGCGTCAGCAGCCTGCGGCGGAACGATGCGCTCCTGTTGCTTAGCAGCTCAGATGATGTGACAAGCCTGTGGGAGGTCACGTTTATTGATTTCCAGGTAATAAACGAAAACTTACGCTTTACAAACCTGCATACTTGGTGCCAAAGAAACTCAGTGTTTGTTTAAGCCACCCAAAACAAGCCGTTTAAGGAAGAGTGTCCTCGCAGTACCTTTAAGGTAGCATTGGTTTATTCTGGGTCTTCTGAGGTATGAGATGGAGCAGGATGGAGAATTCCTTCTGCCTGAGCCCTCCAGGGCTCGCCTTTACTTTCCTGTTTTCCCACTCACTAGGCACCTATCTAAACCCTAGTGCAGCTGTGGCTGAAGCCTGGTGACTGACATTTCCTGGGCCCAGAGGCTCCGTGAGAGGAGAGTCCTTCTGGGAGCGAAGTGGGTGATCTTATCAGAGCAGATAAGAAGTACATCTGCAGTGTGAAAGGCAGTGTTGACAGGTAGCCTGGGAATGGAATCTTAACCATCAAACGTAGCCCGGAGAGCTTGAAAACCTTGGGAGAAACGCCTGTGAGCATGACTGGCTCCTTTGCACCCCAGCAGCCCAACTGAGAGACAGTCTATCAAGCCTCTCTATTTTGTTTACGTGGCCAGTCTTACTCACCGAAGTAGCATGCGTGGCGTTGCACATCCCTTATAAGGGCATGTTCCCGCTTTTTCCGTATTTACATGGGGATACAGATTCATATATATTTCTCTCAGCTTGGAGGAGCCATCGTGTTGGTGAAAGGCGCAGGGGAAGAAGGGAAGAGCACATACTTTGGAGTCAAGCCGATCTGATTTTAAAAATCTCTCCTCTGCCACACGGCTAAGTTACATAACTGTGTCCGTACATTTTCGTCCATGTAGAAAGTACACGGCCTCAAATGTGTGAGACATTCAGGACCATTGCAGGCATGGCGTAACAATAACACTTAGAGCAGCATAGGCTAATGGTTAAGACGACATATTTTATGTTATTTACATTTTGTGACTGAAATAACAAAACAAAAACAATTGGGTAAAGGCAAGGGATGGGGATTTCAAATGAGGGATAGGAAAAGAGGATCGGAAGATGACTTTGCAGCCACCAGGGATGACTAGGTCACAGACTCAGGGGATGAAACTCTGTGCTGGCTGAGCGAGGCAACATGATTTGGCTTCGAGGCTCTGAAGCAGAGCATAAGGGAGAAGCACCCCAGTGTACATTCACAGAGCCCCCAAGACTCCGGAGAACTTGCAGTGAGGAGCATATTCCTCTCCAGGACTGTGTAACATGTATACAGAAGCAGGAGTGCAAGCTCAGGCCGCGGAGAGGAGAGTCCACAGAAGACAGCTGTCCACACTCCAGGGTCGCTGGCTTTTCCTGTAGAATAAACATTTGTCCCTCGGTAGGCACAAGAGATTGGTAGCAGACCCTAATTCCTTCTGTCCGCCAAATCCAGGAATTCTCAAGTCCTTTACACACAGTGGCATGGTATTTGCATATGACCCACATACAGCTTTCTAGGGTAGTGACAAGAAAAGAGAGAGATGATACCAGAAGCCGTGGAGTCCTATGAAGTCGCATGTGTGTGAAGCCGGGTTTCCCATGTGTAAATTTTATCATCACACGATTTCTGCTGTGTGACTCCAGGTGAATTACAGAACTTTCCTGAGCCCAAGGCTCTTCTTTGGGCTACAGTAAAATAGTCACTTGCTCACGGGCTACTATGAAGGCCAAGTTGGGTAAACAGTGTCTGGTACACACAAAGCCTTCGGTGTGTATCTCGGTTTGGGCTTTCACCATATCAGTAGTCATGTCCTCCCTTCCAACCACTCCCTGTCAGCAGCATCCAACACCATACTTACCAAACCCAGAGCGTCCTTTGAGTTAGACACATAGCAGATGTGCCATTTTGTATGAACTCAAATAGTCCTAAAACCAGATTAAAAGATGTTTCATTTCAGAGACTCGAACTGCACACTTTTAGTTGCCACAGCTCATCCATCCCAGAACGGTTGGTCAGTGTTCTTTGAAAATCAAGTTTCCTGCCAGAGATGGTGGCTCCTGTCTGTGATTTCAGCACACATGAAGTTAAGCAGGAGGAAGACAGTGAGTTTAGGGTCAGCTTGGGCTATACTATGAGCCCTCAAGGCAAACAAAATTTCGTTGTCTGAGTAAGCAGAATCATATTTATCAGATCACAAACTTAAATTATTCTATAATGTGGTAGTGATAGGTGCCCTACTCCTTTTCTTATTTTCTTGCAAAATTACCCTGAGGAAAGCTGGTTTAAGGGAGAAACACTTTATTTGGCTCACAATTCCAGGTTCCAGTCCATCACTGCAGGAAGTCAAGGCAGTACAAACTTGAAGCAGATAGCTACTTCCACAGTCAAGAGCATGCTAGTCTGCATGCATGCCTAGTCCTCAGCTCACTTACTTGGTGTTTATACAGTCTGCGATGTAAACCTAGGGAATGGTGCCGCCTGCAGTGGGCTGGATCTTCACACGTTATATTTGTATAATCAATTTGTCCCCTAGACACGCCCACAGAGAATCTGATACAGACATTCCCTCGCTGACATTCTCTTCTTAGGAGGTTCCAGTTATGGGAAGTTGGCGATTAAAACTTAGCGCATGGGCTGGAGAGATGGCTCAGTGGTTAAGAGCACTGACTGCTCTTCTAGAGGTCCTGAGTTCAATTTCCAGCAACCACATGGTGGCTCACAACCGTCTGTAATGGGATCTGATGCCCTCTTCTGGTGTGTCTAAAGACAGTGACAGAGTGACAGTGTACTCACATACATAAAATAAATAATTAAAAAAAACCAACAACGCAGTATGTAAAATTTGGTTACTTAGGGCCCAGAACCATTAGCACAGTGTGAATGGACTCTTAGAAGGTCACTTCTGTTCTTTTCTTTGTCTGGACAGATCCAAGGCTTCTCCATCAAGGGGGCACAGTTTTCTCAGGCTCGAGACTGCAGCTCTTCCTTCTCACCTGCTGTTCTGATTGGCCTGGCCATGTCTCTGATTCTGTTGCTGGTGTTGGCCTATGCTCTGCATATGCTCATCTACCTGCGCTATCTGGACCATCACTACGAGTTCATCACCTCTCCTGCCCACTTCCCATCTTTGAGAGCGCTGGACACAGGGGAGGAGAAGGAGCTTCTGGGGAGCCAGGGAGCAGAATGCTACGAGCTAAGGAACCAACAGATCTGCAAAATCTATATTTAGTAACACGAGTCTCCATCTCCTCACCAAGGCCAAACCGTCTCCAAAAGACATTGTTCTCTTTTGTGATGTCTGACTTGTGAATTGTTCGATTAAAAAAGAGAAAAAGAAAAACCTTGCCAATGAGTTGGTTTCTAGCGTTTATTGGCTTTGCTAGGAAGGTCTGAGGCAGTGAAAAAGTATCTCAAGAGATCCCACAGAGGTAAGCAGTACTGTTCCCCCAAAAGATGCCTTGGACATTAGTGAAGAAAAAGACGAAGAAAGGGAGTGCACTGGCTAGTTTTATAAGTCATTGAGAGGAGAGATCCTCAACTGAGGAAATGCCTCCGTAAGCCTGAGCTGTAGGCAAGAGTGTAGAACATTTTTGTAATTAGTGATTGGGGAGGGGCCAGCATGTGGTGAGTGGTGCCATCCTGGGCACGTGGTCCTGGGTTCTATAAGAAAGCAGACTGAGCAAGCCATGAGGAGCAATCCAAGAGGCAGCACCCCTCCACGGCCTCTGCAGCAGCTCCTGCCTATAGACTCTGGCTCGGTCTGAGTTGCTGTGCTGACTTTCTTCAGTGGTGAACACTGATGTTAATTTAGAGTCTTAAGGCAAATAGACCCTTTCCTAATATGGGGATATTAGAGAAACCTTGAGAAAAGAGCTAGGGAAGGGGAAAGTTGGCAGGAAAAGTTCAGATCTTTTTTTGGGAACACAATTTACTCTTTTTCCCCAGAAATTATATTGCAGCATCATTTTAAAAAGTAGTTCTCAGGCTGGAGAAATGGCTCAGTGGTTAAGAGCACCCGACTGCTCTTCCAGAGGTCCTGAGTTTAATTCCCAGCAACCACATGGTGGCTCGCAACCATCTGTAGTGAGATCTGGTGCCCTCTTCTGGTGTGTCTGATGACAGCTACAGTGTACTTATATATAATAAATGAATACATCTTTAAAGAAAACAAAAGAGTAGTTTTCCTTTTCTCTCTTTTCTAGAGCTTTCTCTAGATAGCTGCTGTGTGTCTGCACAGAGCACTGTACTCTTAAGTCCAGGCCTTTGACAGACAGAAGCAGCACAGCCCATGCTGTGTGGTAGGGATGACGGTCATGCTTCTTCCAGCTGGTTGTGGGCCCGGGTTGGCCTCACACACGTGCAGCAGACTTCTGTAGACTGTCATGAACACCCCTGATGAAGAGTGTGCATGCTGTACAAAGCCCACTGTGGACAAGCCCTCTAGTCCCCATCTGCTGAGAGTGTGTCGTAACCTCTTCCTGAATAGAAATTCTGAAGCCAACACATGTGTTCTTACTACCACACTCTTCCTCACGGTCCTTCTTTTCGGGTCTTGGAAGATCTGAGGATTGGTTCGTTCTCTATCTCTCCAAAGCCGGAGTGCACTTTCCTTGCGACAGAGCTGGCATTCATAAGAAGGGCATTGCATTTCCTTCTCCTGAGTCTGTGCATAACCAAGGCTTACTAGGAACACTCCCCTCCTCTCCTCCAAACTCAGAGTGCACACCAAGGAAAGGACACTGGGAGGTTTTGGTGACAGAATTGTTGTCCACCTGAGATGACGATCAGTGGGCGATGAGCCCTGACATTTCTGATAACAGCAGTCGGCTGAGCATGTCTTTTCCATTTCTTTTGGCTGAGTCATTTACCAGCTGAATGAAGGTTGAGGTCTTAACCCTGTCAAAGTCTGAGTGATGAAAATACTTCATCTAAAGTTCCTTTTGTTTGGTTCTTCAGAGTAGACTTGATAGCCTGGAGCTAAGACTCATGTAACTGATTTCACAGAGAGGACTGCAGAAAAGAGATGCTCAGAAAAATGGAAACCCAAGGTGATCTATTTGCTCTAGCTTGCTTGGAACCAACAGAATTCCTGCTAATACCAAAGGTGGTCAACTCAGACCACACAGCTCAGCCATGACAGCTGGATTTTCGCTGTTGTGGCCTTGATTATTCACTGGTGATATGAAAGCTTTTTAATAGGTTATAAGTACATGAAAACTAGAATGTTTATTGCTCAAAGTAGGATGCTTTTAAGAGTGAAAAGAAATGTCATTAAAGTTCCATGATAGAAAACATGATCAGTGCCAGGGAACTGGAGGGTTCCATCACCATAGGTATTGGTTGACTTACTCTATATGCTGGAAAATGTGAGCTAGAGATTTTAAATAAGAGAGAGTCAGGTAGGCTAACTTCAGATCTTCATATCCCCCTTCTCCTTCCAAGTCCAATGCTCTAGTCTCACCCTCCAGCTCTGTAGCAGATCACTTGATACAGCCTCCCCTCCTCTTAGGCCACCATCTTCAGCAGATGACAAAGCTCTTGTCCTCTAATTTTTCTTTCCCCAACTCATCCCATTGTCCTAGCCCCAACTCTAGCAGTTATTCTCTGGGAGCTCAGCAGCCAAACTTGTCAGAGCAGCAGATTTGCTCTCCCTCCTCTCCTCCGTTTCCAGTTCCCTAGTCTCATTCCCAGCTCTGGCAGACTGGCTATCGTGATCTCTCCTCACTCACCCTCTGCCCCATTTCCCAAGCAGATCCTGGAGGAATACTCTGCTTCCCTCTATCCTGTGGACTTCCTCAGCACCCTCGCCTCTGACTCTAGCCCATTCCCCTTATAACCCCAGCTCTCAATACCTAGAAACACATTTTATCTGGAACCCCGTTCCCCCAGTGACCACATATTATGTAGCATACAACACACAGCCACCCTCCTAAATATCAGAAAAGGCAACAAAAATCAAAGAAAAGAAGCAAACAGACAAATAATCCTGCTCAATTTTTTAAGTCAAGTCCAGATATCAGTAACTAGAATTATAATCATACCAATCCCAGATGCTTAGACACCAATGTAAAAACACAACAACAGTCAGAATAACATGTCAGCACTAGAGACCAGCAATTGTGCCACAGTAGGCCCTAAGAAATGGAACATAAATGTAGCACAAGCAAGGACCTTAAAATAATTACATAAATATGATAGCGGTCCTTAAAGAGAAAATGAATAAATCTTTTAAAGAAATCTATGAAAACACAAACAGTGGAAGGAAAGAAACAAAACAGTTCAAAGATCTGGAAGCAGAAATAAAATCAATAAAGAAAACCCCAACTAAGGGAAACGAAATGAAAATTTAGAACTCAAATAGGGAACTCAGAGACAAGCCTCACTAACAGAATACAAGAAATGAGGGAATCATGCTTATCACCCTGTACAAAGCTTAAGTCCAAGTGGATCAAGAACCTCCACATCAAACCAGACACACTCAAACTAATAGAAGCAAAACTAGGGAAGCATCTGGAACACATGGGCACTGGAAAAAATTTCCTGAACAAAACACCAATGGCTTATGCTCTAAGATCAAGAATCGACAAATGGGATCTCATAAAACTGCAAAGCTTCTGTAAGGCAAAGGACACTGTGGCTAGGACAAAACGGCAACCAACAGATTGGGAAAAGATCTTTACCAATCCTACAACAGATAGAGGCCTTATATCCAAAATATACAAAGAACTCAAGAAGTTAGACCGCAGGGAGACAAATAACCCTATTAAAAAATGGGGTTCAGAGCTAAACAAAGAATTCACAGCTGAGGAATGCCGAATGGCTGAGAAACACCTAAAGAAAGGTTCAACATCTTTAGTCATAAGGGAAATGCAAATCAAAACAACCCTGAGATTTTACCTCACGCCAGTGAGAATGGCTAAGATCAAAAACTCAGGTGACAGCAGATGCTGGCGAGGATGTGGAGAAAGAGGAACACTCCTCCATTGTTGGTGGGATTGCAGACTGGTAAAACCATTCTGGAAATCAGTCTGGAGGTTCCTCAGAAAATTGGACATTGAACTGCCTGAGGATCCAGCTATACCTCTCTTGGGCATATACCCAAAAGATGCCCCAACATATAAAAAAGACACGTGCTCCACTATGTTCATCGCAGCCTTATTTATAATAGCCAGAAAATGGAAAGAACCCAGATGCCCTTCAACAGAGGAATGGATACAGAAAATGTGGTACATCTACACAATGGAATATTACTCAGCTATCAAAAACAATGACTTTATGAAATTCGTAGGCAAATGGTTGGAACTGGAAAATACCATCCTGAGTGAGGTAACCCAATCACAGAAAAACACACATGGTATGCACTCATTGATAAGTGGCTATTAGCCCAAATGCTTGAATTACCCTAGATGCATAGAACACATGAAACTCAAGACGGATGATCAAAATGTGAATGCTTCACTCCTTCTTTAAAAGGGGAACAAGAATACCCTTTTGAGGGAATAGAGAGGCAAAGATTAAAACAGAGACTGAAGTAACACCCATTCAGAGCCTGCCCCACATGTGGCCCATACATATACAGCCACCCAATTAGACAAGATGGATGAAGCAAAGAAGTGCAGACCGACAGGAGCCGGATGTAGATGGCTCCTGAGAGACACAGCCAGAATACAGCAAATACAGAGGCGAATGCCAGCAGCAAACCACTGAACTGAGACTAGAACCCCCGTTGAAGGAATCAGAGAAAGAACTAGAAGAGCTTGAAGGGGCTCGAGACCCCATATGTACAACAATGCCAAGCAACCAGAGCTTCCAGGGACTAAGCCACTACCTAAAGACTATACATGGACTGACCCTGGACTCTGACCTCATAGATAGCAATGAATATCCTAGTAAGAGCACCAGTGGAAGGGGAAGCCCTGGGTCCTGCTAAGACTGAACCCCCAGTGAACGTGATTGTTGGGGGGAGGGCGGCAATGGGGGGAGGGTGGGGAGGGGAACACCCATAAGGAAGGGGAGGGGGGAGGGGGATGTTTGCCCGGATACCGGGAAAGGGAATAACACTCGAAATGTATATAAGAAATACTCAAGTTAATAAAAAAAATAAAAAAAAATAAAGGTCTATACCACCACAAAAAATAAAAAATAAAAAAAATAAAGGTGAAACTGGAACCCCCCCCCAAAAAAAAAGAAATGAGGGAATCTTAGGCATTGAAAAAAGAACAGAAGAAATGGGTACCCCAGTCAAAGACAATTTTAAGTCTAAAACAAAACAAAAAACCAAAACAAACCAACAAAACAAAAAACAAAAACAAAGTAACAATAACAACTCTTCCCAAAAAATTCTGGATAAAAAAATATTCAGAAAATCTGGGACACTATGAAAAGTCAAAATCTAAGAGTAATAGGAATGGAGGAAGGAGAAGAAAGAAACCAAAGTCCAAAAGGCACAGAAAATATTGTCAACAAAATTATAGAAGAAAATTTCCCTATGGAAATTATCCCTATATTCTAAGGGGAATGACTATCAAGGTATGAGAAACATTGTAGACTACTTGGTATAGAACCCCAAATAGATTAGACCAGAAGAGAAATTCTCCTTATCACATAATAATCAAAATACTAAACATAGATAGCAAATAACGACTATTAAAAACTACAAGAAAAGTAGAACAACTTCTAACTATATAAAGGCTGAACCATTAGAATAACACCCAGTTTCTCGATGAAGGCTCTAAAAGCAGAAGGACCTGGATAGATGTTGTAGTGGCTATTCCTGGCTGTCAACTTGGCTATATCTGACACGAACTACAATCCAGAATTGGAAGGCTCACCTGTGATCCTGATCTTGAGGCTGAGAGATACAAGTTTCTGACCTGAATCTTGGCATGGAGATCTTGAGGCATAGTGACTGTGAATCCTAGGAGAGGGGCAAGGAGATCTCTGAGTTCAAGTCATCTGGGTCAAATCAAGTCCCAGATCCAGGGGTGGTGGCACACACCTTTAATGTGAGCCACACCTTCTGCTGGAGACCTACATAAGGACAGTGGAAGAAGGAAGAGCTCTCTTCTTCGCCTGCCTGCCTTGTGGGATTGAGCAACTGATAGATCCTTGGACTTCCATTCATAGTTGCTGCTGACCATTGTTGGGGACTACAGACTATAAGTCATCAACAAATTCCCTTACTATCTAGAGACTATCCATAAGTTCTGTGACTCTAGAAAACCCTGACTCATAAATGTGATGCAGAGACCACAGGCACCAGCCCAGAATACTATACCAGCAAAACTTTTAATCACAATAAATCAAGAGAAAAGACATTCCCTGATAAAATCAAATTTAAATAATATCTACCTACAAATCCAACGCTACACAAGGCTCTAGAAGAAAAATTTCAACTTAAATAGGTTACCATAACCACCCCCCCCTAAAAAAAACCCACAGGAATAAATAATCTGAGACCAGAAAATCAAAAGAAAGGGAAATGCTACCTCCCCAGTACAGCATCAAAATGTCAGGAATCAACAAACACTGCTCACTGATAATTCTTAGCAACTTAATTCCCCAGAAAAAGAACACAGACTAACAAAATGATTGGAAAAACAGGATTGAACCTTTTCTTGCACTCAAGAAACACACCTTAATACCAAAGAATAGACATCACTTCAAGGTAAAAGGCTAGAAAAAGATATTCCAAGCAAATCTAAAAAAGCTTTTATAGTCTCCATTGAGAAACTGGCTGTGATTCTAATGGTTCTGCCTTCATATAGTTACTTCCTCTATTCCAAGCAAGAGGCAAGCTAGTTTATCCATTTTATAATACTCGACAAAACAGATTTAAAAAAAAATCAGAAGCAATAGGAAAGAACACTACATATTCATCAAAGAAAAAAAATCCACCAAGAGGACATTGTAATTTTTTTATATTGCAATCTTAACATCTATGTTTCTAACACAAGAACACCTAAGTTTGTTAAAGAAACATTGCTACAGCTTAAATCACATACTGACTCTCATACGCTGATTGGGGGAGACCTCAGCACCCCACTTTTTCCACTAGACAGCTCGTGCAGACAAAAACTAAACAGAAAAATGCTGGATCAAAATGATGTTGTAAAACAAATGTACCTAGTAGATATTTACTGAACTATTCACCCAAACATGAAAGAATATACCTTCTTTTCAGCACCTCAGGGAAATTTCTCTGGCCAAATACTTGGACATGAAGTAAGTCTCAACAGATATGAAAAATGGAGATAACAGAGTAACCTATCTGACCACCATGAATTAAAGTTGGATATCATCATTAGAAGAAATCTTAGAAATGCATGAGAACTGAACAACTCACTACTAAAAGAAAAAAAATGGGTCAAAACTGAAATAAAGAAAGAAATCAGAGACTTCCTAGAATTGAATGAAAATGAATACACAACATACCCAAACTTACAGGACAGAATGAAGACAGTTCTAAGAGGAAATTTCATACCACTAAGAGCCTACATGAAGAAAAATTGGATATATCTCATAAAGCAGAGCTACTTCGGACTTGCCAGCACTATAAATAATGACACAGACTTTTTAATATTTTAAAGCATGGGCCCTTCAGCTAGGGCAGCCTCCTACTTCTCTAACCTGACTAATCCTGGCATGACGTACCACCATATGGCGAGCTCTACCTCTCTGCTCCTCTCTGGTTCATCAATTCACTTCTGCGTCTGCTGCTGAATCTCTCACCTCCAATTCTTCCCCAGCATCCTTTTCTCTGCTTGGAAGATCTGCCCTCCACTGCCCTCACAGATGCTGATTGCCAGATCTTTATTACGGCCAATCGGATACAATTCTAGATTGCCTTAGACAGGTGAGGAAGAACAAATAGTTACAAAATATAAGACCAGAGATGGGTCCCGGAAATAATAACCAAGATCCTGAAAGTATTTATCTGTCCGCCAGCCCAGAATTAACAATTGAATATGCAGTGCACCCCAACAATCTCATACTTGTAAATTTAACAGCACACCTGATAGATCTAGAACACAAAGAAGAAATCACATCCAAAAGGGGTAGATGGTAAGAAATAATCAAACTTGGGGCTGAAATCAAAATACCAGAAACAAATGAAAAATACAAAGGATCAATTAGACCAAAAGTTGGTTCTTTGGGAAAAAAATCAGTCAGACTGACAGACCCTTTTCCAACTTATTTAAAGGCAGAGAAAGAATATCCAAATTAACAAATTTAAAGATGAAAATGGGAATATAACAATAGTCACTGAGGAAATTTAGAGAATCATAAGGACATACAATTTGAAAATCTAAAAGAAGTGGATAATTTCCTTGAAACACACCACTTACCAAAATTAAATCATTATCAGGTAAGCAATTTAAACAGATCTATAGTCCCTAGTGAAATAGAAGTTTTTTTAATTAAAATTCCTCCTCCAATGCCAAGTGCCAGATGGTTTTATTGCAGAATACTCCTTAAATTATTATACCATATTATACCAATCCATAGGAACACTGCCTGATTTATTTTATGAAGCCACAATTACCCTAATACTCAAACTACACAGAGACCAAACAAAGAAAGAGAATTGATATCAATATTTGTTTTGAACATAGATGCAAAAGTTTTCAATAAAATATTTGCAACCTGAATCCAAGAACACATCAAAAAGATCATTCACAATAGTCAAGTAAGCTTCACCCCAGAAATACAACGATCGTTCAACATACATAAATTGGCACATGTAATCCTGGAGAGATCAGGGATACAAGGGCCTCATGTTACTATAGCAAAGACAATTCATAGCAAACACATAGCCAACATCAACTTAAATGGAAATTCCTTTACAATCAGAACAAGACTAGGTTGCCACTCTCTTCCTACCTATAGTACTTGAAGTCTTGGGTAGAGTGATAAGACAACTGAAGGAGATCAAGGAGAAAGGAAGAAGCCAAATTATCTTTATTTACAGATGATATGATAGTATGTTCAAGTAACCCTCAAAATTCTAGTTTGAAACTCCTATGGCTCATAAACACTTTCAGCAAAGCAACTGGATTAGAAATGAACTCATGAAATTAGTAATGCTCCTCTATACACGTGATAAATGGGTTGAAAAAAAATTAGGGAGCGACACCTTTCAGAAAAGCCTTAAATAATGTGAAATATCTTGAGGTAATGCCAATCAAAATCATGAAAGACTTGTATAACTGCAACTGTAAGACACTGGAGAATGAAATTAAAGAAGATATAAACAGATGGAATGATGTCCCATGCTTAGGGATTGGAAGGATTGATATAGTGAGACATGCAGTGTATAAATTCGATACAACCCCCATCAAAATTCCAACACAATTCTTCACACATGTGAAAGGACAGTTTTCAGTTTCATATGGAGACAACAGGAACATCAAATCGGGATAAGCTAAAACAATCCTCAACAACAACAACAACAAAACAACAACAACATGAACAACAATCTGCTGGAGGGAACACCTCTCCTGATTTCTAACTGTTCTCCAGTACATAGTAAAGAAGCATACTATTCACACAAAATCAGACATTTGATCTAACTGAACATCTAGGCATAAATCCAGACACCTATGAGCACATGATATTTGATAAAGAAGCCAGAAATACAACTAAATAGAAAGAGAAGGGGGGACAGAGAGAGAGAGAGAGAGAGAGAGAGAGAGAGAGAGAGAGAGAGAGAGAGAGAGAGAGAGAGAGAGAATATCTTTAATAAATGGTGCTGTGATGGCTTCATGTACAAGAATTCAAATAGTTTCATACTAATTATTCTACAGAAATCTCAAGGGCAAATCTATCAAAGATGTCAACAGATATACTGAACCTGAGAGGAGAGGAAGTGGAAAATAAGCTTGAACACATTGACACAAGAGACAACTTCCTGATCAGAACACCTATTCAGCCCAGGTTCTAAGGTCAACAATTAATAAATGGAACCTCAAGAAACTGAAAAGCTTCTGTATCGCAAGGGACACTATCATTTGGACACAGCAGCAGCCTATAGAATGGGAAAAGATTTTTTTACCAGTTACACATCTGATAAGGAGTAATATTCAAAATGGATAAAGAATTCTTAAAGACAGTATCTCAAGAGAACAGATAAACCATTTAAAAATATCAAAGTGGAGAATTTTCAAAAGAGGAAACTCAAATGGCCGAGAAACAGTTAAAGACATGTTTAACATCCCTAGTAGTCAGGGGAATGCAAATCAAAATGACTTTGAGATTTCGTGTTGCACCTGTCAGAATGGCCAGCTCATGTTGGCCGGGATGAAGAGCAAGAGCAGTTATCCGCTGCTGTTGCGATGGTAAACTTGTACAGCCACTAAGGAACTCAATGTGGTTGTTCCCAGGAAAACGGGACTAGATCTACCTCAACATCCAGCTACAGCGCTCTTAGGCATATACCCAAAAGACACTTAATTATACCAGGGAGACCATGCTCAAGCATATTCATTGCTGCTCTATTCATAATAGCGAGACATTGGAAACAACCTAGATATCCATCAATAATGACTGCCTAAAGAAAATTTGGTACATTTACACAATGGAGTATTATTTAGTAATTTAAAAATGAAATAATGAAATTTGTGGGCAAATGAATGAAACTAGAAAAATCCTGAGTGAAGTAGCCTAGACACAGAAAGCCAAATATGGTATGTATTTTCTTTTTCTTATTTTTTAAGACTATTCATTTACTTTATTTATATGAGCACACTGTAGCTATCTTCAGACACACCGGAAGAGGGCATCAGATCCTATTACAGATGGTTGGGAGTCACCATGTGGTTGCTGGGAACTGAACTCAGGACCTCTGGAAGAGCAGTCAGTGTTCTTAACCTCTGGGCCATCTCTCTAGCCCTGGTATGTATTTTCTTATATGTGAATATTAGCGGTTAAGTCAATGAGAAGTAAGCTACAATCCATAGAACCATAAAGGTCAGGTACAAAATAAGAGACTGGGGAACAAGTAAATCTCCTTCGGAAAGGGACATGCAGTAGAAAGTTATGGATTGATGGAATTAGAAGGTAAAGGAGGGATATAGGGAGGAGGAATGTGGGAGAAAATAGAGAGATAAGGGCCATTTGAGGGGTAAAGTAGAAATCTAATACAGCAAAATCTTCCTAAAATATATACATATGTGAAAGCAATCTGAATGAATTACCAAATAAAGGGGAAGACAGAGCCTCAAATGGACACCTCTGTCACCAAATGAAGCTTCCAGTAGCAGGATTGTGTTATATCTAATAGAGTTGTTGACCAAAGGGGGCCTGTGGAAACCCCCAAGCAACCCCAGTTATTACCAAGATTATAGCTTGCTTTCTACAAGTTGATGGCATGGTCCTAATGCTGAAGACAGCACTACATAACATCTTGTAC
Organism: Rattus norvegicus; assembly: GCF_021556685.1. Taxonomy (NCBI): domain Eukaryota; kingdom Metazoa; phylum Chordata; class Mammalia; order Rodentia; family Muridae; genus Rattus; species Rattus norvegicus. The sequence goes on along the minus strand of NC_141535.1, from coordinate 23,718,012 downwards.
ATGGGTAAGTCAAGTTGGTCCCTACCTAGCTTCCTCACATCTATGGGCTAGTGTTTTTAGTGTAGGAATGTACTCTGTGTTCTAACAAAGGAGCCACAAACACTTTGATCTATGTAGGATGATGTCTATGCAGGTGAAAGCAGGTACAAGATAGAAAGAGGCCTGTTATTGGACGAGAAGGAAGAATGGGCGGGAGAAAAGATTTAGAGAGGAGGAGGAGACTGGAGCAAGGAAAGAGAGAGAGGGCAGCCGAGTGAACAGAGAGAACATGGAGGCAGATGTTATGATTCCTCTCTGCACATTTACAGGTTGTTATGAATATTCTTAAGGAATGGAAGTGTACAGGGCTTTGTATGTCTAGGTGGGCAATTATATCTTATCAGTTGGATCAGAGGTTATTGGGTTGTGTGTTCTTTCATGTGGCGACTTAATTGAATTCAAGAGAGTTTGTGGTGGCTGGAGACATTGGGCCACCGCAGAATTGGGATAAGTATGTCTGGCATGATGGCAACCTGCCTTGGGAACTGGATGGGTAGAGAGATTGTTGTCAGGTTCAGAGGGTAACCATCGGATATGGGATGGAGCAAAGCAGGTGAGACACTTTGCTGCCTGAGATAAAGACATCCAACAGATGTCATGGGGCACTATGGTGTCGAATCTAGTGTGGGATAAAAGAAAGCCATTTCTATTTTAATTTTACAGAAACAGATCTACAATGGTGACCTTCCAGCAAGCTAGGTTGGTGAAACGGTGGCCCAAGGCTTGTGGAAGTGACCAACCAATATCTGCTTTGACTTGAATCTCACTCTGCAAGATGGAACCTATACCTGATGCTGTATGGGTGACCGAGGACCTGAGACTAGATAGCCCCAGGCTCTAGACCTAGGGATCTAACCAATATCACTATTCTACTAAAGGTAAAATGACTCCTAATGACATTCTGCTATAGTCAGAGCTCATCCTTTATCAGAGAAGCTTCCTCCTGCAGCAAAACAAATACAGAGACCCACAGCCAGACATTGCCCAGAGGGTAAGAGACCTTGGAACACTCAGTCCTAAATGGGATGTCTCCATCAAATCCGTTCCTTCAGACATCAGGGAATCCCATGAAAGAGGAGGCAGAAAGAGTATACGCTTGAATGGTCACATCTGGCACATAAGGAAAGAAAGTGCAGAGAGCAAGCCATGTACAGGAGAAGAGATAGATAGGAAGGATGCAGAGTAGGCTGTGTCCATTTTAGTCATCTAGTTTCTTCTTCAAACTGTGTCACTTATGAGTCAGATGAAGAAATGTTTCGTTTAGCAAGCTTAGATACGAAACCTAAACTCTTAAATGTTACAGGATATCTGATCACATTGTGAACCCTAAGATTGTGAACTGGAAAAGCCTTGTCGTGGTGTGGTTCGGCCCTACCACACACCTTTAATCTAAGAGTTAAATAAAGTCAACCCTAGGTCAAGAGGTGGAGCAAGCAACCAGCTGACAGGGAGTGTATGTAAGTAAATGGAAAGGAGAGTCTTTGAGTTGAAGGGTATTTATGACAGGACAGCAACAGCAGAGGAGAAAGGGCTTTTTCTTTCTGGGACATTGGCTGAGGAGGAAGGTCAGCTGGGTGCTTTCTCTGCCTCTCTGAACTAGCAGGTTTTCACCCCAGCATCTGGATCCTGAGTCTTCATTGGTAAAATCCAATGTTTGGAATTTTTGTTTTTGAGACAACACATAAGTAAAAGGAAATTTTAGTAGGGTAGAATCTTGCCCTAAAGACCCAATTTCTTAATCTGTTCTCTCCTAGAACACAGGACTCAGCTCCATTTCACCTCCTGGTGTCCCTCGAACCACACCTTTTATATTTTTTCTTTTCTAAGTTTGCTAGGCTTGTTCAAAATGCTCTTCATGAGAATTAACCAGAGAAAAAAGTTTCTATTGGGCTTTTTTGAGGCTTCCTTTGTCAGTGCCATTAGCATAAATCTCTTTATCTTTGCCTCAGGTAGACTCTTCAGACAAGGACAAAAAGCAACCACATTCTTCACGAAAATACCACAAAAACAGTCTCTACTCCACATACTGAAATTCTTCACTGAACCATCTTGAGCCAGGTTCAAATTACTCTCGGTAATGAAGTCTTCCATATTCCTTCTAGGACAGCCCATTAAACCCCATTTAAAGCATTCTACAGCTTTCCAAATCCATAACCCCGAAATCCACATTGTTTCAAACAAAAGCACGGCCAGGCCTATCACAGCAATATCCTAGTCCCTGGTACCAACTTCTGCCTTAGTTAGAGTTTTACTGCTGTGAACAGATACCATGACCAAGACAATTGTTATAAGAACAACATTTAATTGGGGCTGGCTTACAGGTTCAGAGATTACATCCATTATCATCAAGGCAGGAACATAGCAATATCCAGGCAGGCATGGTGCAGGAGGAGCTCAGAGTTCTATCTCTACCTCTGAAGGATGCTAGCAGAATACTGGCTTCCAGACAGCTAGGAGTAGTAGGGTCTTAAAGCCCACACCCACAGTGACACAGCTACTCCAACTGAGGCCACACCTCCAAATAGTGCCACTCGGTGGGCCAAGCATATACAAACCATCACACATTTTTTTCTCGTCCATTGGAAGGGTGGTCAGGGACTTGGTTTTTGACTATCTTTATGTTGCTTTAGAGCTTAGAAACTCAGGAAGTCGTTTTCCCTTTGATAGTTCCCACCAGCCACAGCCATCTGCTACCAGCAGCGCTAGAAGGCTGATCATTAAGAAGCTCTCTAATGGTAATCTATAGCTTTGTCTATTTTTCTGGGTTTTGTGAACTAAAAATTTAATTACTGTTCTATAGTAACTAGTTCTTTATTTTGCCATATAAGGAGATTTAAAAATAAAAACAAATACAAAATAATAACAACAACAATAAAACTCTTTTTTAAAAAATATTTATTTATTATGTAATTATGTAGAAGTACACTGTAGCTGTCTTCAGACACACCAGAAGAGGGCATCAGATCTTACTACAGATGGTTGTGAGCCACCATGTGGTTGCTGGGATTTGAACTCAGAACCTCTGGAAGAGCAGTCAGTGCTCTTAACCGCTGAGCCATCTCTCCAGGCCAACAATAAAACTCTTACATCTAAAAATCATCACTTAAAGTTAAGTTGAACCTTAGGAAATTGCTGGGTTTTTTTTCTTCCAACAAGTAACCCAGGTTAGCCTTGAACTTTAAATGTAACTGAGGTTAGATTCTCTGAATTCTCCTGCCTTTACCTCCCAAATGCTGGAATTATAGGTGTATACCATCATATCTGGGTAGAAATTGCTATTTTTGTTGGTCAAAAATTAGTTGAGTATTGGAAATTTCACATGGTTCAACTAAACATGCTAAAGAATATTTCAATTTGAGAACTTTGAAGAATATAATTTTACAGGAAAGGACCGGATTTCTATATGTCTTTAACTTAATGAAAAATACACTAAATTCTTTAATTTTCTTGTTTCATTATGGGCAATGAAAATGTCCTCTTGGGCCCGCCCTTTCTCTCTCCCTCCCCTCCTTATTTACTTCCTTCCTTCCTCCCTTCCTTCCTTCCTCCCTCCCTCCCTCCCTCCCTCCCTCCCTTCCTTCCTTCCTTCCTTCCTTCCTTTCTTCCCTTCTTCCTTAGTCTCTCTTCAACTCTTTCTTTTAACTTGGAAATAAGGTTTTGTGAAACCAATTTAAGGCTTTGAACTTGTGAAACCTGTCTTGGGCTCCCGAGTAGCTGGATTTAGAGGCCTTCATCAGCACGCTTGGTTTGGTATCTCATTAACCACACACATCCCACCCCAGAAACAAAGCAAACTAAAAACTAAAACCCAACAAACCAAACCAAACTAAACCAAACCAAACCAAACCAAACCAAACCAAACCAAACCAAACCAAACCAAACCAAACCAAACCCAAAACACCACTCTAATAAATGCATGTGGGTGAGCCCTTCAGGGCAAGACTCATTACTTAGACATCTCCACTGTTCTGAGGACCTTATGCTCTTGATGGCTGGATTTCTCACTTGTACTGTATTTAGAATCAGGAGCAATGTTCTACCAATGAATGCATTTCCATATGTTCCCAGCCCCTAAAGATTCTGGTTACTTTTACAAGAGGATCCCAGTGAGTGGTGACACTCAGTGAATGAGACCTACCAACCCCAAATCAAAGGTGGTGGAAATGTTTGGCATCATTTTTGACCAATTTGGCATTTTGTGTCCAACTTTTCTGTCATTTCCCTTCCAGGCTGGATCCAGACAGACTGTAAACCAATTTTGGTTATTAAAAACATCTTTTTAGCTCTTGGCACTACAAGCAAAACCACTCCTGAAAAAAAAAAAGCCTGTCCATATGGCTTTGGATAGAAGCACTTTTTTTTTTGAATTTACTGTACATGTGAAAACAATAAACAATTTGCATTTCTTTCTTTTTCTAGTAATCCAAACTCTATCCTAAGGGTTTTTGTAGGATCGGCTTAGTTATTTCTACATTGCCCTGCTTTCTGAGATATTACTGATTCTTAGTGAACTAAACCTTAGTTAAATCTCTCTCCATTCCCCTCTCCCCTTGTCTCTGTCTCTATTTCTCTCCCTCTTTTTGTCTCCTCTCCCTTTGTCCCTCTCTGCTTTCTCTCTCTCCCTTCCTCTCCCCTTTCTCCCCATTCTTACTTCCCTCTCTCCCTCCCCCTCTCTTCTATAAATGCATCAGGAAAATGTTTACTTAAATGTTAAAATGCACATATGACGGCATTAAAGATGTGGCTTTGCCTTTATGGGGAAGCAAATAGAAACAGCAAACTCCTGATATCTGTGGTAATGGGAAACAGACTGTGTTTGTACTGATAGTTTTTAAGTTTTTAACTTTAGAAATTAAGTTGTACCTTGTCCTCCACCAAACTTTTTGCCACAAGCAGCGGAATTCTTTCTCATTTGTTGGTCTCAGACAGATTTTAGAATACAGAAGTGGCCAGGAGGAAAAAAGAAGAGAATCAAAAGACCCCTAAATCTCATGTTTCCTCAGGTTTTTCTCAATGTGTTGACTACATCCATTTGTGAGCAGAGGGATGCACTCTGTGTTAAAAGGGGATACAAGTCTTACATATATATTTTTATGTATGGCATTTGTTTTTCTTTACAGTCTAAGTGGCAGCATCCGCCTGATTCTCATTAGCCCCTTTCCCAGTCCAGTTGCTAGTTATGGATTGGAAAAATTGGTAGAGGGGTGGCCATTCAGGAATCTGTGGCCTCGTCCAATATATTCTTTCAAGAGGGAATGATTTGAGGTACGGCTCAAGGCAAACATGCAGCCACTGGTCCATCTACCTCTATCTAGGAGCTTACAAGAGTAAGCGCACGCGCGCGCACACACACACACGCACACACACACACAAACTCACACATGCACACATGCACACACGCGCACACGCATGCATGCACACATCCCATCCCATCCATCCATCCATCCATATGTAGGACTTTGGGTGAATTTCTAAGGAAGGTTAAACTGGTACACAAGGTTCTTATATACAGGGGCTTGTAACAGAGTGGAGGGGCAAAGCCTCATTTATTGTGAATCTGTAATGTTTCCTGAATGTTAGCAACTCACACACAGGGAGCAGTGTACATTACAGATGTGGTATCCAGATGTACTGTTTCAATGATGTAGTCATTAATTTGTTCTGGGAGAATTTTTATCTGTTGAACAAGACTTTGAAGAAGACTTCTAATCTAAAATAATTCCAGAGGATTTTATATCTCTTGGTCACTGATAGCAGTGACCTTGACACAGTTCTGCAAAAACTTTGGAGATCACACACACACACACACACACACACACACACACACCCACACCCACACAACACTCACACACACACACACACACACACACCATACTATCCATATGTAGGATTATGGTAGACTTGGGGGAGTAATAATTAACATAAATTAGAGAAACTGAAAACACCAAATAAAGTGATGGGTTTTAAATGAGGCTGGATATTGTAATTAGACCCAGATGGCTCCTTTTGTAGTAGTATGGTTTGCCCAAACAGCCACATTTCTTTGTTTGAATGTCAAAAGAGAAAACAAATTAAGCCCTTGTTCTATTTCCTTCTCCTCAGAATGTCTAAGGAGCCTGGCAATGTAGGCTTTGTGAGATGTCCATTGGAGCAAAATGATGCCGTGTTCTCCATGACAGAGGCCCTGAGATGCAACATATACCACCTCATAACCAAGGGCTTCAAGAATTCGAAGAGCCAGTTCCTTTTCTCTGTCCCATCTGTTCAGAGTGCTCACTGCCTTGGGGGAACTGTCTCAGGAATCTCAGGGTGCCATCCCCATTTGCCATTGGCAACCAGACTCATCACCAAATGGAAGCTCTGGTAGCCAGGAGAAGAACCGCGTGTCTTCAGGCCATTCCAATTGTCACAGGAAATCAGGGAAAATCAAGCTGAGAAGAGCAAACAGCTGATTGCCAGCAAGGCCGCTGTCTTTTTTAGTTTTGCAGAAGACATCACTGGGTCTTCGGTTCAGAAAACCTGTCAGTGGAAATGCCTTTCCTTCACGTTAGCCATCCTCCTACCCCCAGCACTATATCCACCAGCCCAGTCCCCTTCCCCCTCAGCAACTTAATTGGTTACAGTCATCAGGCAGGAGAATGCACACACACCCAATCTTTTCTCATAAATGGTTTCCTCAAATCTGTAAATCTGTATTTATTTGTCTTGGAGATCGAGTCTTTTTTTAAAAAGTATTCAAAATGTTTCCATTTTTAAGGAGATAGATTAACAAAATCTGTTTCTCTTTTACTAAAAATGAAACAAAACAAAAAACCAAAACAACAATAATAAAAATCAAAACAACCAAAACAGACTAAAAACAAACAAACAAAAAACCCCAATAAAAAATAGAACAAGAATCGTAAGGCTATAGAAATCTAGATGAACATAAAGACGCAAAGCCTGGTATCAAGAGTAAGTGAGAACACATAAAAATACATGAATATTAATATGATTTTGTAGTTCTTGGAAGAGCTGCTTTAACCTCAGCTTGCTTTGGGGTATATGAGTCCTAATATGTTGACCTTAGGACTATGAGAAGTTGGGAAGGCCATCATAGTTTTCTCTACATATGGAATTTAAAAGAGTTGTCTCCACAGAATCAGAGACTAGAATTGGCATTGCTAAAGTCTGTGTGGAAGAAAGGGGGTGGAGAGGAGATAATTGGGGATGGAGAGGAGACAGAGAGGGGTGGTAAATGGGTACATGAGCATATTGAGAATGACTTCTGCTGTTCTAGCTCAACAGAGAAGCTGTTGTCAGTGACTGTATATTAATTGATTGCTTGCTTGATTGATTGATTCACTTTACATCCTGATCACAGCCTCCCCTCTGCTCCAAGCTCCCCCTCACATGACCCTTCCCCCAAAACCTCCCTCCTCATTCACTTCTCAGAAGAGGGAGGTCCCTCCAGGGGAATCAACCCATCCTAGCACCTCAAGTCTCCCACTGAGGCCAGACAAGACAGCCCGGATAGAGGGCAGGATGCACTGGCAGGCAACAGAGTCAGGGTTGGCGCCCGTTCAAGTTGTTGGAGTACCTGCATGAAGACAAAGCCACACATCTGCTACATATGTGTAGGGGCCCTAGGTCCAGCCCTTGTACGCTCTTTGGGTGGTGGTTCAGTCTCTGGGAGCCTCCAAGGGTCCAGGTTAATTGACTCTACTCTGTTGATCTTCTGGTGGAGTCCCTATCCCCTCTGGGTTCCTCAATCCTTCCTCCAACTCTTCCACAAGACTAATGCTTGGCTATGTGTCTGCATCTGTTTCTGTCAGCTGATTGGTAGAGCCTCTCAGGACAGTTATGCTAGTATGAATCTAGGCTGACAGAAATATAGCCTGAGGCTGCAAGGGAGTTGAAGGATGAAGGCAGGCCAGCAAAGTGTCAGTATTGATCTTCTGAGGATATCTCACCACATCTTCTTCCCACTTCCAAATTGGCAGGGGTTGTTACTCCATTCATTTATGTCCATCTTATACAGGACACCTGTGTATCCAGGCCAGCAGTGACAAACATAGCTGTCAATAGTATCTTTACATGTCGTAACATGGAAACCCTTATCACTGTGATAAGACTTTGACCAACAAGAGGCATCAAGGTCTCACAGTGTGACCTGTGAATCCACTCCCCATGCAGATACAGTAGTAGTTGTTTCCTCCATCCACACCTAGACCGCCATAGAGACATGGCTGGCTGGCACAATCATCAAAGTTTAGTTCACAGTGGTCTCCAAGGAATCCAGGTACACAGTCACAGAAGTATCCCAAGAGCATCCTGACATCGGGCATCCCATAGGCATGGCAGGATCCACATTCATCAATTTCCATCTCACAATTCACACACAGTTCACTCTTGAGGACAGACACACCTGTATCTTCCTATCTCATTGAGGCACACAACCCCATTCATGCAGGGACCAGAAACTCATTCATCCATTTCTAAGTCTCAATGCCTGCCTTGGTGTCCAGGCACACAGAAGCAGAAGGAGCCATTGATTCCATCCTGGCACACAGCTCCATTGTGGAAAGGGCTGGAAGCACACTTCTTGTGATCTGTTTCACAGAACCTTCCAGCATATCCAGCAGGGCAGACGCTCAGGATCCATATTGGTAGATGTTTCCTCCACAGGAATTAGTGGCAGTTTCACAGTCAGCCCACTGAACCCAGGAGGACACTGGCACAGGAATCCCCTTTCTCACAAGTAACAATTCCTTGGCAGGGACTGAAGAAGCAAGCGTCTTTTAGATCTTCAGCCTTTGTCCAAATTATTGAGTATGTCTAAGCAACAATTGTTGTTTTGTGGAAAACCATTGTGAGTGATTGTATGTTTAAACATAGATAATAGAGAAGACTTTGACTATTTCCCAAAGAAATGATAAATGTTTGATGTGGTGGACATTCTGGTTACCCTTTTAAAAATATTACATACTATATTATACATTATATAATCCAATTATATCCCATTAGCATCTCCGATTGTTAATTAAAATGTTAAAAGTAAGTTCTATATTGCTTATTACAGGAAGACTAAAACAGTTACAAAATGTCAATTGTTAACATTATGTGTAGCATTTGACATCCTTAAAGTTCAGCATTTGGAATATGAATTATCTAAATAATTTCAAGACTTTCTCCCTTTTTTTTACTCTTTATTTGCTTTGCAACAGTCTGCTTTGGAGCATCTGTTATGCCCCAGTTTCTCTGGCAGATGCCAAGACACCTCAGTAAGAAAGTCAGGCCTTGCTCAGATAATATAGGGCTTCCTCCAGTCAACTTTGGAATTCTGGCATTTACAAGTCTAGGAACCATTCAGTTATGTCAGAGAGTCTAAGTTCTTAGTGGAGCCTCAGGTAACAACAGCTACTACAGCTTCCTGTTTCTTCTTCACACTCCTGAACCTGGAGAGCAGAGTAGTGTGGGGCCATGTAGGGCTGTTCCTGAAAGAGGACTCAGTGTCCTGGGAAAAGAAGGCCTATCTGTGTTGCAGGAGGAACTATGTGCAAGCACCTGGTGGAAATGATTGTTGTGTTGAGGGAAATCAAAGTTTGCATTGCCTTGGCTTTCAGTTATTGGTGGAAAGGCAATGCCAGCCTGGGAAAACAACAAGATACATTTCATGAAAGTACCTTTGAGTTTTGTTTCTTGATCTCTCTATTTTTTTACTGTTATTTAAAAAAAATGTGTCTCCTCTGCCCAGAATGAGGAAAATAATCTATGCCTTCAGGTCAACAGATAAAAGAAATGCTTTCCTGTGTGAATGCCTGTGTTTAGCTCTTCACAAGTGTAGAACTTCTTGGACGTAGCCTCAGGCGAGTGGATGAAAATTGTGACTACAGGTGTCTTTAGATATGAGGATATACAACGGGTTTGTTAGGGAACTAAAAGATGTTGCGACAGACCGAGTGGATTTCAGTGCAACATTCTTCTTGCAGTTGAAATGTGATGCAAACCACTGATAAAAGGAGGTGCTTACTGGGCACACGGATTTCCTCATCTATAGGTGGAAGCCAGCTGCAGGAGTCAAGAGCTCTGCATACCGTAAAGAGATATTCAGCTACCTTTGGTTCACACACCACAGAGGCATGCCTCAGGCATTGATGAAGTTTTAAATCTCAGGAAAAATATTTTTCCGAAAGGAGTCAATATCGTGCATCTGAAATGAAAGTAAGAGGCATATGGAATTAGGAGAACCTTCTTTTTCATGAACAAGCAACCCACATAGGGAAAATGAAGAAAGAGTTGAAAGAAAATTAGGTAGAAAAATTAAATGTAAGCAAAAGGAACTCATGGTTTACTGCCTAGCTATTTTAATCTGTTTTGTGTATGTATGAATTCATATGTGTAGGTTATGTTATGTTTGTTCATTATAGTTTAAGGTAAAAGTGCTGCCAAGAAGAAAGAAATAATGTTCAAGACGCAGATGAAAAGTTCTTAAAGAGGTGGATTGTTTTAGACCATATAACTGTGTTCAGTGACTCTGGCGTGTGATCCTGAGGACAGAGCCTTCATTGTGCTTGGGATCAATGGTCCCTCTGACCATCATTGGCAGAAGTAGGTAAAGAACATTGTATTCTAACACACCAACCCGTGGGATCCAAGGTATGAGGCCATGAGACCAAGACTGCCTTTCCACCATGGTTGGTGTGCACTATAAAGGTCTAGGCTGAGCTCTTCCAGGTAGCATGAAGGTTACATAATGAGCAAGCAGGTCTCCTCACTGCGTATATACGTTATAGTGTATACACTGAATGATGACATTTGAAAACATTCAATTCCTTTAAGTAATGCTACAATTATTTAATAAAATGGGTCTCTTAGAGAGTAGTGTTTAGTTTCATAATTGCTATATCGCTTTTCTCATTGAAGCAACAAGATATTGCATGAAAGTTATTTAGAGAAGAGAAGGTCTGTTTTGGCTCACAGGTTGAAGATGCAGCCCCTCATGGCTGTGAAGGCACGGCTTCAGGAGCATGAGGCTGCTGGTCACATGTCAGTAGTCCGGGATTAGAATACAGCTCACTCTCACACTTTTATTCAGTATAGAGCTCCAGCCCATGGAGTGGTGCTGTCCATGGTGAGGGTGGATCTTCCCATTTCAGTTAACTTCATATAGAAACTGACTCACAAGCATGTCCAGAGGTTGTTTTCATAGTACTCTAAAGTCCATCAAGTTGTTAGTATAATAAACCACCACGATTTCTACCTTCTCAGAACTCTGATAGCATTAGAGGAGATTCTAATTGCTCTAAGGAGTGTGTAATTATGTCAGCTTATTTTAAAATCTGAATCAATGAAGTCTGAAGAAATGATTCAGTGGAAGAGTGTACACTGCTTTTCCAGAGGAAGACCCAAGTTGAGTTCCTTCCATCCATGTCAGTTGGTTCACAACCATTTGTCACACCAGTTTCAGGGTATCCAACGTCCTCTTCTGAACACTGTGGACATTCACAGCTGTGTAGTATGCATGCACATGTGAGCACGCACATACACGCACACACAAGTGTGTTTAGAATTTGACAAACTAAACTCTTAGGTTTTGCACTTATCAATTACACAGAGATTATTATATAGCATAAATTTTCCAGACATTTAGTAGATTCAACCTGTGCATTCATTTAGGTCAAATCACTCAATGACAGGAAATCCATGTATAAAGGAGTTTTCTAGGGAGCAGAGGCAATGTAAGAGACTGGACATGGTTCGTGAAGATAATGAAAGTCTAGATGGGCTGTGGTCGTTGCTTTTCATGCCTGGAGTGCACCCTATGTAACTTGACAGTTGAGCAGGTGGCCTGCATACCATCCTGCCTTCAGATGCCAACAGACATATTGCTTCTTACTTTGTGAAGTCTCTTACTTTCTAATTGGGTTTATCTACGTGAGTCTTCCACACCACTGGAGCAGGGTGTGCACCAGTGCTTGTACTGAGTGCCAAGAACTGTGTGAGCTGGCTTGGAGCATTTGGAGGAGGTTTGGGGAGATGTCCAGTGGCATTTCTTGAACCTAAGGTTTTGTCTTTCATCAGTTGCAGTCAGCCAAGAAACAGGGTTGTAGAACTCATAACTGGCTGTATTCCTCATCTTTCACTAGTAAGCAGGGCCAGGAGTGAATTACAATAAGGAGTAGGCTTTCAAGGACTTCTATTTATCCACAAGGTAGTTTAAAGCATTTGCACTGAGGCTACAGTTTATGTGTCCCCTTCTTTACCCAGAGCAGACATTTGTAATGGATGCACCAACCCTTTCCCACACTGGTGTTGTTCCTGGAAGAGCGAGGCAGCCACAGTTAAGTATTCCACAAATAAACCCTGCTAAGAATAGTGTCTTATTTCTAGAGCCTCTGCACGAGAAACTCCACACCCTATTGGAGTCAGATAAGGAGAACTGGTTTGGAGAGCTCTGTCCAAGTGAGAGGAGCCTCAGAAAGACACAGATTGAGTGAGTCTAAGTTCAGTCAGCTTTTCCGGATGCTGGCTCAGACTGGAAAGTGTCTTTGATAGGTTGCTGAAGGACTGCCTGTCAGTATGGTGGAGGGGGTACGGTGGGGGTTCTAAATCCTGACAAACTCTGTGCCCAGCAACCAAATGAAAAATTCCCACTAATACCTTGTGCTTGTTAGATGCCAATTAGACTTTCATATCGCTGTCACTAAAATACTTTGGAAACTTAAAGTTCAGTCTTTCTTCTTTAGCCAGAAAGACATAAGTTCTTTACTTATAATTAGCTTTTATTTTCTTTTAAAATTATTTTTAATTAAAAAATAAGAATAGCATTGTTGTTTTTGAACAAAGTATGTTTTACAGATTTTTCTTCCCTTCTTTTCATTCAACCACTCTACCTTTGTCCCGTTTGTCCCACTAACACATGCTCTCCCCAACTTGCCATCACCAGGTCCCATTTAGAAGAATTGTCCTGAAACTTGCTATAATTTTGCCGTTGATACTGTGCTTGACTTCTCCACTTAAAGGCCTTCAGAGAGTCTTGAATCGTTATTTTGTTATCATTGAGAAACAGCGGCCCAGATGAGTGTGTGCTCGAGTTTAGGTTTGGTAAATGACAGCTCTGGATCCAGTATGCATTTGCTAGTGTACATTTGCTATGTTCCTATGACTTCACAGTATCTTTGTGCACATGTGACTGAACACCCAAGCCTCAATTCCTTCAGCTATTCTTTCTCATGGATTTGTTTTAACTTAGCAAAGGAAAAAAAATTGAGGCTACACAAGGGTCTTAATTTGAGGCAAGCATCCTAAATTTCCCCAGGACTTAGAAGAGTCATCTCAATAATAGTTCTTACATGACTCTCCACAGTCATGAAAATATTATATTTGTTCTTCTGAGCAGTTCCCCTATTGTTCCGCCACGGCTGCATTTATTTAACATACATGGTTTGCATTTAGACTGCCTGGTGCTGTCTGCTATGGCCTAAATTATGCTTTCCAAGTTAGAATATTTTTCCTTCTTTGGCATCCATTAAAAATCAACGGCAACATGGCCGCCCTCCAGAAACAAGTCTGTAATGCTAACCACAGGACTTGGTGTCTAAAAATAAGAATTGAAAAAGAGATTTAAGTTAATGCCCAGAAAGAAATCTTTCCATGTGTCTTTACTACAGTTTGGTAAGCCCCGTTCTAGGGAAAAGTGTGAAATACCATGGGCTGTGGGTGCTGCTCCCTGTACCACGAGGCTGCTCAGTGGGCACCCGTCCCTCATCATCCAGTTTCCATCTTAACCATTGTCCCCAAAGGTCATGTCAGTTCAGACGGGGTTCCTTTCCCCCTGGAGCTTGCAATGTGCCCTAAGCAGGCTCTACACTAATGGTTCCCAAGTTTTTGAAGTTCTTATGATCCACTGGCCATCATTTACTCCTTCCTTTCGGAACTGATTAAACTCACCAACTGATGCAATGGGAATTTAAAGAGTTTGGGAATGGTGTGGGCAGTTTAAATGTTGTTAGAAATTTAGTATGGAAACTGTAAGATAAATAAATTCAAAGTTAATTATTTGGGATAGTCAGACCCATTCTGCCACCACAAACTCTTCCAGCTCATCCCATAAGCATATTTCCTACAGTGAATCATCCGTATTTGCTGTTTATTAATCTGTACTCAGCGTTTTCATCTACTTTGCATTTTCTGAATTTCAAGACTATGGTCTACTTGGGAAGCTCTCCATCCAGTCCAGTCTTAGAATTTCTCAAATGCTTCAGACCTAGTATGTTACTAATTGTTTGTCCCATTCTTCCACCTGCCCTTCCTCTATCCAACTTCTTCTTTCTCCCTCCTCTGTCTTCTTTCATGCACTCAAACTGTGATGCAAGTTCTTAGGGCAGACTGCTAGGTTTTAGTGATGAATATAGGAACTTTTTCTGGGATATGGAAAAATAAAAATCAGGCTTCAGTCAATGACAAGACAGCATGATGTTTAGTACTTGAGGATTCCTGCTTCTCCCCTTTCATCATTATATTTTCACAGCTTTACATGTAATTAGAGAAATATCACAGATCTTCAATCTAAAGAGTATCTATCATGACAATTTCTGTATGTGTTCTCATTCCTCAGCAGTCTGTAAATAGCACTTCACATCCTTGACCACATTTAGATTAAGGTTAGTGGGTTTAGTCACATATCCAGGTTTGCAATGTCAGCCTGTTCTTTCTCTGACTATCCTGTCTACTAGAGAATACTGTAGACTCACACAGGTGTATAATTTAATTTTGTTTTTATCCAGAATGATTTTGCTTGATGTCTTTAGGACCCAGGTATTTCCTGTAGGTTCTTCTCTGTACTCACAGTTCATGATAGCCAAAGCCGTAGATTTTACTGTGGTGCTGGTGGTAGAAGTGAGGTCTGTACACATGCAAAACACATGTCTGTACACTCAACTACATGCCCAACCCATAGTTATGAGTTTTAAATTTATGCAAATGCAGTTAAGATACATTAGCATATCAATAATGTAGTTTTTTTTATTAACTTAAGTATTTCTTATTTACATTTCGAGTGTTATTCCCTTTCCCGGTTTCCGGGCAAACATCCCCCTAATCCCTCCCCCTCCACTTCTTTATGGGTGTTCCCCTCCCCATCCTCCCCCCATTGCCGCCCTCCCCCCAATAATCACGTTCACTGGGGGTTCAGTCTTAGCAGGACCCAGGGCTTCCCCTTCCACTGGTGCTCTTACTAGGATATTCATTGCTACTTATGAGGTTGGAGCCCAGGGTCAGTCCATGTATAGTCTTTGGGTAGTGGCTTAGTCCCAGGAAGCTCTGGTTGCTTGGCATTGTTGTACATATGGGGTCTCAAGCCCCTTCAAGCTCTTCCAGTTCTTTCTCTGATTCCTTCAATGGGGGTCCTATTCTCAGTTCAGTGGTTTGCTGCTGGCATTCGCCTCTGTATTTGCTGTATTCTGGCTGTGTCTCTCAGGAGAGATCTACATCCGGCTCCTGTCGGCCTGCACTTCTTTGCTTCATCCATCTTGTCTAATTGGGTGGCTGTATATTTATGGGCCACATGTGGGGCAGGCTCTGAATGGGTGTTCCTTCTGTGTCTGTTTTAATCTTTGCCTCTCTATTCCCTCAAAAGGGTATTCTTATTCCCCTTTTAAAGAAGGAGTGAAGCATTCACATTTTGATCATCCGTCTTGAGTTTCATTTGTTCTAGGCATCTAGGGTAATTCAAGCATTTGGGCTAATAGCCACTTATCAGTGAGTGCATACCATGTATGTCTTTCTGTGTTTGGGTTAGCTCACTCAGGATGATATTTTCCAGTTCCAATCATTTGCCTACGAATTTCATAAAGCCGTTGTTTTTGATAGCTGAGTAATATTCCATTGTGTAGATGTACCACATTTTCTGTATCCATTCCTCTGTTGAAGGGCATCTGGGTTCTTTCCAGCTTCTGGCTATTATAAATAAGGCTGCGATGAACATAGTGGAGCACGTGTCTTTTTTATATGTTGGGGCATCTTTTGGGTATATGCCCAACAGAGGTATAGCTGGATCCTCAGGCAGTTCAATGTCCAATTTTCTGAGGAACCTCCAGACTGATTTCCAGAATGGTTGTACCAGTCTGCAACCCCACCAACAATGGAGGAGTGTTCCTCTTTCTCCGCATCTTCGCCAGCATCTGCTGTCACCTGAGTTTTTGATCTTAGCCATTCTCACTGGTGTGAGGTGAAATGTCAGGGTTGTTTTGATTTGCATTTCCCTCATGACTAAAGATGTTGAACCTTTCTTTAGGTGTTTCTCAGCCATTCGGCATTCCTCAGCTGTGAATTCTTTGTTTAGCTCTGAACCCCATTTTTTAATAGGGTTATTTGTCTCCCTGCGGTCTAACTTCTTGAGTTCTTTGTATATTTTGGATATAAGGCCTCTATCTGTTGTAGGATTGGTAAAGATCTTTTCCCAATCTGTTGGTTGCCGTTTTGTCCTAACCACAGTGTCCTTTGCCTTACAGAAGCTTTGCAGTTTTATGAGATCCCATTTGTTGATTCTTGATCTTAGAGCATAAGCCATTGGTGTTATGTTCAGGAAATTTTTTCCAGTGCCCATGTGTTCGAGATTCTTCCCCACTTTTTCTTCTATTAGTTTGAGTGTATCTGGTTTGATGTGGAGGTCTTTGATCCACTTGGACTTGAGCTTTGTACAGGGTGATAAACATGGATCGATCTGCATTCTTCTACATGTTGACCTCCAGTTGAACCAGCACCATTTGCTGAAAATGCTATCTTTTTTCCATTTTATGGTTTTGGCTCCTTTGTCAAAAATCAAGTGACCATAGGTGTGTGGGTTCATTTCTGGGTCTTCAATTCTATTCCATTGGTCTATCTGTCTGTCTCTGTACCAATACCATGCAGTTTTTATCACTATTGCTCTGTAATACTGCTTGAGTTCAGGGATAGTGATTCCCCCTGAAGTCCTTTTATTGTTGAGGATAGTTTAACTATCCTGGGTTTTTTGTTATTCCAGATGAATTTGCAAATTGTTCTGTCTAACTCTTTGAAGAATTGGATTGGTATTTTGATGGGGATTGCATTGAATCTGTAGATCGCTTTTGGTAAAATGGCCAATAATGTAGTTTTAGATGTGTCCTAGTGTGATCCTTATCAATTTTCAAAATGGTAGCTTTTCCTTCATTAACTAGACCCTGTTGGGACCCAGGGAATCAAAAAGGAGGACTCATGGGTCTTGTGAATCAAAGTCCAACATAGTTGCTTTTTTTCCTCCTTATTAGTCTCTTATTGTTTGATTTTTTTCAAATACACAATACGCAATCTTGCCAATCTGATAAGAACAATTATATTTAAAACTCTTGTAGGTTCTTCAAATATGCTTGATTCCTGGTAATTCTTCCCATTCTTATTAATGCCAGGATGAAGGTGGCATAGATAGAGATTTAAAAGAAATTCCCTGAAAATATGGGTGTGCTTGTCATGGCTTCTGCTAAGCCCAGACATCTGTATTGACACCCTTCCTTGGCCAGCTTGGTTGCATGCCTCAGATGACTTTGTGGACAAAGCTATCCATGTTGTTATCCTCTGCACTATCCTGGGAGCTGAGAGGAGCTGTGAAGTCCTCAGAAACAATTCCAAGCCAGAAGATTGTTGCCTACCGTCTCCCCTTAGATGTGGGTGCTGTTCTGTAGACTTCCAAGGTGTTGTCACTGGAACTTTCTTGAGCAGAAATGTTAGGACATCCAGCTGTGTCAGAGACAAGGATGCTTGTGCTTCCAGTGAAGTGTGTCCCGTTTCCTCTGGCATGGAGGACTATCTTGTATTACTACTGCCTCATATATCTCCAGGGAGCACAGTATTTGTGCCTGTCATAACAAGTTGTGTCTGACATGAGGGAAACATGACAGCCAGCGCCAACTATTTCCTGTCTTCACTAATCATCAACCCCTTTAGAAAAGCATAAACCTAGAACACAGTCTCTTTGATTAAGGACAACACCTGTCAGGTGCTTATAATTTATGAAGCCTTAAAGATCACGAAGCCTTAAAGATGATTGATTTGATATTTTCTTATGTTTGAGTCATTTTTCAACCTCATATTTGGCCCATATTGAGTTCTCAGTTTGTATAGGCGATTGCGTTTGGTCAGAATTCATTGTCAGAGTCCCCCAGTTTCAAGTACTGGAAGATAATGAGGACAAAGAGGGCACAGGCAAGGACTCCCTGTTGCTCGTGCTTCTGTGTCTATTGTGCCCCGAGGTTCTCTATTGGCAGAGAATGGTGAGCCTGCCGCACATGTCCACTGGGATGACTCACAATTGGACCTCACGGATGATCTATCACAGTCTCTAGTCATTTGGTGAACTGAGCATGGGACTTGTCAGAAACATTTTTCTTCAGTGTTTTACTGTGTGCCCTGTAAGGGAAATTTAATCCATATGTGTCAAAGATTCATTTACACTTAAATCACTAAAGCATTGTTCTGAGCTTTTGATGTCTGACAAGTCTTTTGACTTTTTCCAAGCAGTTCCAAGTTCCTTGCCAAAGGCAGTCCTAATCCTCAACAGTAGAAAATGCAGATTTTCTCCTTGACTCTAAACCCATTTGCCTCCTTCTCTGGGAAAAGTTCTTTAGCAAATTCACATTTACCTGCCTCTGTTTCAAAATACCTCTGGGCAGCAGAACTTTGGAAGGGTACAATGCAGTACAGGGTAATTTCCACATCTGGCCCCGATCCGGGCCTTGGGGGACCAGCTTTCCAACTTGGCATGGGAGACAGGATGTAGTTTTCTTTCATCTACCTTTACTCACTGAGGGCATTGTGTGGGGTAAACACCCGAATATTCTCCATTCATCTGGCCTAGGGTGGCAGAAAGGAAGAAACCTGGTCTAACGGAAAGGAACTTGGGTATACACATTAAGGGACATGAATGGCCAGAGAGGGAGAGTTCCATTTCTCTCTGGGTTCTTCCCAGGCTGGGAGTTACCCTGCTTTCAGTTGCACTGACAGTCCTTAAGTCTGACAATCACCAAGATTCCAGTAGTCTCGTAATAAAGGAGACTGCACAGCTGCTCCGTGTACCAGTGCCCTGTCTCTGAACTAGCAATCTCTGGCCCTCGTTTCAGTAACGGTTTTAGTTACCTGGGTTAGGGTTGGGTCTGGCCCTAGGATACTATGGCTGTGTAGTGAAGGTTGTCTCCTACAGGAACTTCATTTAAATGCTTTGCTTAGCTGTTTTCATGTGCCAGTCCCCATGGTCACTTTCCCTTTCTCTTTTCCTCTCTCTCTCTCTCTCTCTCTCTCTCTCTCTCTCTCTCTCTCTCTCTCTCTCTTCCTTCCCTCCTTCTTTTCTTTGTTCTTTGTTCTTTGTTTCTCTCTCTCTCTCTCTCTCTTTCTTCCTTCCCTGCTTTCTTTCTTTGTTTCTTTCTTTTTTTCTAGAGGAAATACTTTATTTTTCTTGGATATTTTATGTATTTATATTTCAAATGTTATCCCCCTTTCCCCCTCTCCCATATCCCTCCCCTCTCCCCTTGCTTCCATGAGGATGTTCTCACTCCCATCTACCCACGCCAACCTCAATGTGCTGGCATTCCCCTACCCTGGGGAAAAGAGTCTTCACAGGACCAAGGGCTTTTCCTCCTATTGATGCTGGACAATGCCATCTTCTGCTACATATGTGGCTGAGTCATGGATCCCTCTACGGGTACTCATTGGTTGGTAGTTTAGTCCCTGGGAGCTCTGCTGGGGTCTGTTTGGTTGATACTGTTGTTCTTCCTATTCTGTTGCAAACCCCTTCAGTTCCTTCAGTCTTTTCTCCAACTCCTTCATTGGGGTTCCCTTGTTCAGTCCAATGGTTAGCTGCAAGCTTCCTCATCTGTAGGGCTGTGGCAGAGCCTCTTAGGGGACACCCGTATATGGCTATCAGCAAGCACTTCTTGGCATCAGTAATAGTGACTGGGTTTGGTGGCTGCATATTGGATGGATTCCCAGGTGGGGCAGTCTCTGGATGACCTTTTCTTTAGTCCCTGCTCCACTCTTTGTCCCTGTATTTCCTTCTGTGAGTATTTTGTTCTCCCTTCTAAGAAGGAATGAAGTATCCACATTTTGGTCTTCCTTCTTTTTGAGCTTCATATAATCTGTGAATTTTTTCTTATGTATTCCAAGCTTTTGGGCTAATATCCACTTATCAGTGAGTGCATACCATGTGTGTTCTGCCAAAAGCAATCTACAGATTCAATGTAATCCTCACCAAAATTCCAACTCAATTCTTCATAGAATTAAAAAAAGCAATTTGCAAATTCATTTGGAAAAGCAAAAAACCCAGGATAGCGAAAACTATTTTCAACAATAAAAGTACTTCTGGGACAATCACCATCCCTGACCTCAAGCTGTATTACAAAGCAATAGTGATAAAAACTGCATGGTATTGCTATAGAGACAGGCATGCAGATCAATGGAATAGAATTGAAGACCCAGAAATGAACTCACACACCTATGGTCACTTGATCTTTGACAAAGGAGCCAAAACTATCCAGTGGGAAAAAAGCATTTTCAACAAATGGTGCTGGTTCAACTGGAGGTCAGCATGTAGAAGAATGCAAATTGACCCATTCTTATTGCCCTGTACAAAGCACAAGTCCAACTGGATCAAGGACCTCCACATAAAACCAGATGCACTCAAACTAATAGAAGAAAAGTGGAGAAGAGCTTTGAACACATGTGCACTTGGGAAAATATTCTGAACAGAACATCAATGGCGTTCTGTGCTCTAAGATCAAGAACCGACAAATGGACTTCAGAAAATTGCAAAGTTTCTATAAGGCAAAGGACACTGTCAATAGATTGGGAAAAAGTCTTTATCCATCCTACATCTGATAGAGGGCTAATATCTAGTATATACAAAGAACTCAAAGAAGTTAGACTCCAGAGAATCAAATAATCCTATTAAAAATGGGGTACAGGACTAAACAAAGAATTCTCAACTGAGGAATACCGAATGAATGAGAAGCACCTAAAAATGTTCAACATCCTTAACCGTCAGGGAAATGCAAATCGAAACATCCCTCACACCAGTCAGAATGGCTAAGATCAAAAACTCTGATGACAGTCGATGCGGGCAAAGATGTGGAGAAATAGGAATACTTCTCCATTGTTGTTTTGATTGCAAGCTGGTACAACCACTCTGAAAATCAGTCTGGAGGTTCCTCAGAAAATGGAACATTCTACTACCTGAGGACCCAGCTATATCATTCCTGGGCATATACCCAAAAGATGCTCCAACATATAACAAGGACACATGCTCCACTACGTTCATAGCAGCCTTATTTATAATAAATAGAAGCTGTAAACAACCCAGATGTCCTTCAAGAGAGGAATGGATACAGAAAATATGGTTCATCAATGGAGTACTACTCATCTATCAAAAATAATGACTTCATAAAATTCATAGGCAAATGGATGGAACTAGAGAATATCATCCTGAGTGAGATAACCCAGTCACAAAAGAACACACATGGTATGCACTCACTGATAAGCAGATATTAGCCCAAAAGTGTGGCATACCGTTCGCTTTTCTGCCCATAAAGCATCCTGGATCTTCTTGTTACTGAGGAAACATGTGGTAAATCTAGTCCTATAAAGTTTGTATTGAGCACATGCTGTTTCTTAAGCATGATTGACAACTAGAGGTAGAATATGTCTCTTTCATTTCTCTGCATGTCTCTAGTGCCTACAGCAATGCCTGGCATACTACTGTTGCTCAACTATCGTAACATTTCCTGAATAAATGTAGTATCTACGTCTATGAAAGAGTAGAGCTAACTGTAAAAGGTTCAAACTCAATCATGAAATGTCAGTTGTAGATTGAGTCTCACCCTTGGCTTTTAATATTTGTTTTAGTTGCTTTACCCTCTAAACCCTGACTCCACACTAAAATATACTAATGGCACCCCACGGGTCTAACATTTTTTTTTTTTTTGGTTCTTTTTTTCGGAGCTGGGGACCGAACCCAGGGCCTTGCGCTTCCTAGGCAAGCGCTCTACCACTGAGCTAAATCCCCAGCCCCATGGGTCTAACATTTTTTAAGAAGTAGTCTTTACACTGCCCTCATCTAACTCCATGGATGTCACAGCTGGCCATTTACTGAAGACAGAATGAGACTGACCTTTATCTGCAGATGGGTAAATTTGCATGAAGGCAGTGTATAGGGCTATCATCCACTTCCTGTGATATTCTGGTCTTTTCTTTATGAAGCAATATTTCCTCTTTGTAATGTGAGGCTTAGACTATGTTGTTGGTTATATGTGAAGTGTCCTCCACAAGCTCATGAGTTTGAACACTTTGACTACAGCTCATTGCACTTCACTGGGAGGTGACACTTCACTGGAAGAAGTGTGCCTCTGGGAACAGATCATGAGGTTTATAGTCTAGTCACTCTAGAGTCTGTCCAGTCTCTGCTTCCTTTACTACGTGTGTGTGTGTGTGGGGGGGGGGTTGAGGAGTCCCAGCTCAGAGAAATGATACTATTGATAAAGGGCCCTACTGGTTTTAAAGCCACATACATTAGGCCTCTCAAATTGTTTCTTTCAGGTATTTTAGTCACAGCAACAATGAAGTGATATGGTGTTGCAAGGTTACTGATTAGTTTCACTTAAATGTTAGCTAGCCACTCTCTCAAAGGTCAGGTTAAGAGTAACACAAACATAGTGTTCTGTTTATACAGAAAGACATTGCAACATAGCATTGCAAACATGTACTTTTTATCTTTATCTACAAAAATATGATGATAGGCCAAAGGTTGGTTCATCATGTAAACATGCTTGCTGTCATGTTGGTGACGTGAGCTCAGTCCTTAAGACTCAGCTGGAGGAAGCAGCTGAGCAATGACTTTTGAAGGCTGACCCCTGACCTCTGCATAGACATGGGCATCTACCCAGACACCCACAGTATGATAATAATGACCAATATGACCAAGCCCTTTCTATTACACCCTGAAAAGATTAAAATACCAAACCCAAACCAAAACAGTTTTGAATGTAGAAGGTTTGACATCACTCTTATAACTTGATATTAAGAAGTATACAAAAGATCCTGTATCTGCATTTGGAATGTGCTCATTTTAAATGAAAAAAATGGAAGTGTTGCTTTTAGAAATGAGGCAATTTATTCATATAACGACCATATTATTCACTACCTAGTGAACATTGGCATTTAAAAATTATTAAAATGAGATAAATTTGAATAAGTCATTTTGATCATGCTAAAAATTATATAATGTGACACCTTTGGGAATTTATGTGTTTATGAGAGGAAATTCACTTCAGTCCCAGCAGGGGCCTGTTCACCTCTTTCACTCAAGCATGACACTCACATTTATTAGCAATGCAGTAATTGCACTCCCATAGTAGAAGGCCATTTTATTCTGTCAGTATACATTGCAGTTTTAGGCACAGAACTAATTCTGTGATATATTGCCAAAAACATTGGCCCCATTTCCAAGGAATTCAAATTATTTATTCATGACTTCAGCAAGCTTTGTATGATTGAAGGTCTATCTTTTATCAAGCACACATAAATCCAATTCTGACCTCAAAGTGCATAGATGTTCTGGTTGTGGTAGTCACGTATAAAGAAAGGTAGACAACTGCTTCCTTTTTTCTCCAAGACTCTTAGAGTGTCTGCCGATTATGTACCAGGCACTCTGCTGAGCACAGGGGTAGATGGACAGGAGCAGAAATTCACTGCTAACTGCAATTCATTTCTCATGGAGCTACCCTTACATGGGAAAGGCAAATGTATATTAGTTTAATGGGTCATCTTTTTGTTGCTGTTGGTCTTTAGATTTTTATTATTTAATTCTTTTATTCCATCAATATTTCTTTTATGTTCAATAAAAGCTGTTAACTTAGAAAAAAACCATTTAGGATATAGAAAAAGAGTAACATGTTCTTCTTGTACCTTCCCACATCAGCTTCACTGTGAAGTCTGGAAATGTTCTGCTAATCTGTGTGTGTGTGTGTGTGTGTGTGTGTGTGTGTGTGTGTGTGTGTGTGTTTTCTGTAAGATTACAGCAACTAATTTAATATGTATGAAAATACTATCTATATATTATACAAACAGAAACAAAATAAAACCCTCTCAAATGTTCTTCACACTAAAGCATTTATTCTAGGGTATAGTAACCACTCTCAAATTTTTAATCCCTATGAAAATATTGATGACCCTAATTGTCAATGTACTGTCAATGCTAATATTTCCTTTGAACTTCAAATTCTAACATGGAACTCTCCACTGAATGCTGTCATGTGGCTACCTCTTAGAAATCTTGAATTTACAATGCCTGTGAAAGAGCCAGAGTTGGGGTCAATCTAAGGCCAGTGGGAAAATTCCACCTCAAACCTCTTAGCCCTAAGAGCTCTCCCTTCCAGGAAGAGTAGAGCCAGCTTAGTTTCTGGAACAATTGCAAGACAACTATCAGACAAATCTATCTGTGACTCCCCAATCGACCCCTTGGAGAATCAGGGATGGTCTACTGACCACAAGTCAGTGTGAAGGTCACTTTGCCCCACCAATAGTACTCTGCCTAGTTACTATTGTTTGAATTCTGCCCTTATTGTTTGAAATTTGCTCTTATCAAAGGTACATAACTCCCTGTTAGAGTCTGCTCAGGGTTGTCTCCCTCTTGAAGTGGGATGACCCCAGCATGCTGGAATAATAAAACTCTTCTTTCTTTTGCATCAATCACCACCTCTGTGAGTCTCATAGAGGTCCAACTCTTATCACACAGCTGTTGCATGTAATCTGAAATGTCCCTTTTTGTTTCAGTTGTAAAACACTTCACCCTGAACTTGCGCTGTTTTAAAGGTTATGGAACCTTTAGGAAGTAAGTGTCCTGGCTAGTAGATTGGGAGAGGGGGGAGGCATTAGAAACTGGCCCTGGCAGATGCCAACTGCCCTGGTCTCATTCAGTCTCTGATCCCCATCTGATGCCACATGAACAAGACTTTAGCAGTTTCTGGCTGCGAGCCTTCTCCACCATGCTGGATGGTGTTGCAGGGTATTTGATCACAGTGTGAACCCCAAGACTGTGTTATTTACTGAACAAAAGCTATTTCTAGTTGTTGTGTGGCACATCCCTTAGCACACACCTTTAATCCCTCTGGCTGGATAAAGACATGTCCTTAGTATACATCTTTGATCTTAAACAATGAAGGTAAATTTAGTTTGTAGAAGGAAGCATCCATTTTTAAAAGTTATGCCTAATTGAGTGACAGACAAAGTGATGAATCAGAGAAATATTTGACAGACTAAGAAATGCCCAACTCTCAGGAGAAGAGAGTGGAAAGGGAAACCACTTAAGAGAGCAGAGTAAAGGAAAGCAAGGAGATAGTTTTACTGGGACAGTGATAGAGAGACAGGTTGTAGAGACAGAGCAAACTAGACACAGGTGAAGACAAAATGAGTCTGAGAATAAGAGAGAGCCAGAAAGACTAGAATAGATTTCTAGAATTAGTTTGAGGTTGAGTAGAGCAATTTAGGAGATAATGAGAGAAGCTAGGTTAAATCAGTCAGCCAGAGTTCTGAAAGAACAAGAAAGGGTGAGCTTGTTCAGTAGCAAGTCTCACAGGCTGAAAAACGTTCTAGGCCAGATAAGAGTATATGGAGGCTAGAAGCTTCTGGGACTAGGCCTAGGTTAGTAGACAGAGGCAGTAAGCCTCTGACATGACAGTTAAATCAGGTGAATAAAAAATACGTTTATAGGAAGGAGACCCAAGTTTTACCTTTTTACATTGCTTCTTCCCGGAATTTTGGTGCCAGCAACAAAAAAATAATGCATGGAGTCAAGCCATTGTTGCCAGCTGGACCTGCATGCCCCATTCTCATCAGTGCTCTGATGTGACTGAGCACTGAAGAAGCAACACTCTCCATCCTTGACCCCCTTAGATCCTCATCCAATTCACTGTCAAGACTTAACCCAGTTCCTCACTTTTCCCTTACCCTTTTTAGTTCTGCGACAATGACCTCACTGCACATCTCTTTGGCGGAGTCAATCAAACCATTGGCGGGCTCGTCTTTTTTTTTCCTCCTCAAAGTCAGGCTCCTCTAATCCTGAGAACAATAGTAGATTCTTCAATTTAGCTAGATACTTCCTGCTTTATATCTTCTTAGTGGTTATACATGGAGAACAGCAAGTGGGTTAGGAAATTCTTTAGTAATGTAGGATAATCAGAGCTTCAAATAATATAAGATGTTGGAAGGTAAGAGACTAGAAAAAATATTGCTCTGTACCAAAAGAATGATCTAAAACTTGTTGCAGGGTGTGTGTGTGTGTGTCTGTGTGTGTGTGTGTGTGTGCGTGTTCCCGTGCATATTTAATAGTAATAAATAAGGCATCTTTGACTGGGTATCCTCATGTTGAAAATGATTGATACAGACACACATTGAGAAGGTTGGAGCAGTCCACAAGAGTGTGGTGTGTCATCTAAATGAAATAATTTTACCATTTAGCTCTTCCGTTTTCTTAAGCTTGTCAAATCTACAATTGCCTGTTGTAAATGCAGTTCTTTAAATGCCCATCTTTACCTTTGTTCTCTGTTGCCGCCATCCCTACCTGGCATGTTCCACTTCTTAGCCTCAGAAACCAGACCCAAATGTTAATGGTCACGTTGCAAAGTACAGGTGCCTGTTTGTGGCCTGCCCATGATGGGTACTTTGGATTTTTGAAATGCCCATCTGGTTTCTGTCACTCTTGTGAGGATTAATTTTAATTGCCAACTTGACACAGTCTAGAATCATCTGAGAAGACAGTCTCAGTGAAGGACTGCCTGGCTCATGTTGGCCTGTGGAGGACTGTCCTTTTCCCAGCCTGTCTTGAATTTTCTTTTTAATTGAGGTTGGAAGATCTGCCCACTGTAGGTGGCCACAATGCCAGGGTTTGGGTCTTGAACTGTGTTAAGGGTGGAGATTGGGTGAGGGCAAGCAAGAGCATACACACATACACTCTCTCTGCCTGACTGTGGATGGGACTGACTGCTTCAAGTTCCTGCCCAGACTCCCTGCGGCAACAGACCATAGCCTGGAATTTTCAGTCAAAGAATTTCTGCCTCTCCAAAATTACTTTTGTCATGGTGTTTTGTCATAGCAACAGAAAAGAGAGTGGGACAACCACTACTTACCTTCCTTCTCTGTCTCTGGTGCTAGCATCTGGCTAGGGTATTATCCTTCTCCAGGCTGATCCTTCCTCCTGAAATAGGGCTCAGCTTAGGAATCATTCCCTCATGGACAACCCCCTAACTCCTGAGAGGAGCACCCCAAGTTTCCCATTAATGATTTGTGCATGATAACTTTATTATGTTTCCCTAGGCAGCTTCTAAGTCCTGATTGCTGGTGACCCTGCCCTAAGCTAGCACATTTAACATTTATATTAGGATATATCATAGTTGAATGCTATGTTATGCTATTAACGACTCAATTAATTTTCTTCATGTTCCCACTTCGCCCATTAAGTAGGTGGACTGGCACACACTATGATTCTTTGCCTCTGAGGGGAAAGTTAAATCTTTCCTTTTGGCCTACTGCTTATGTAAAGGATTGCAGAGAAACAGGTGGGGTTGAGGGTGACCTTTGTGGACAAACAGGAATAAAAGAGAGCAACCCAAAAGAGAAGGAACGAGAGTAATATGAGAATTGCTCTGGGTTGGGAAAAGGATGCAGGGTGTACCAGAGGCGTCCTTTTGACCCGCACAGAAGCAGGGTCCTGAAGGATCATGTGTATTACCATATTGGTATCCTCAGAATAATGGCAAGATGCTTGACCAAGGACTGTGTGATTTTTTAGCACTGGAACCAGGGCCCTGTGATTGTGTGCCCTGGCTGCTTCAGGTTCACTTGAAATTCTGGTTTTCTTGGAATTCATTTTAAGAAAAGAAAAAAGTGGACCACTATTACCCATCTAACTTTGAAAACATAACAGATTTATGTCTGTTACAGCAAGGTTTTGACTTTGTATTTGACTTTTTAAAAACTGTTTTCTCTTCAACCAACTCCTCCCAGATCCCACCTCCCCACCTACCAATGTTATATTCTTTCCTTCTCCCAAAAACAAAACAAAACAAAAACAAAACAAGAACGACAACAACAACAAAAAATCCAAGAGAAACAAAACAGTGAAAAATCAAAACAGAAAAATAAACTAAATAAGAAAACCCCCCAATACCAAAACATCACACACACAGACACACACACACACACACACACACACACACACACACACACACACTTTTTTTTCCCTCTATTAATAGTTGACATTTATGTTAGCACTTTATCTACCCTGGGTTATTTAATTCTCCTAATTATTGTAAGTCCAATCCCATTGTCTTGTTTGGGAATTGGGAATGTGATTCCATAAAGGTTAACATGCTCCAGAGCCAACCAACAGGTGATGGAATCTGGAATTAGACCCAGGTAGCCTGGCTTCTTGGTGATCCCAGAACATTTGTGTCACCGTGCTGCCCTACTGGCAGATGCTCCCTATGCAAATCTAGGGCTCTGTACCCTATCTTCTTCACTTAGAGACATCAGGGGTCACCAACAAAGAGCAGTTGACACATTTGTTTGATTTGTTGGCCTTACAAGGAACTGGCCTTCTGCTGAGAAGGGTGGTTAGAGTATAGTTCTCTCCCCATTTCTCCATCCCTACTCTGCCTGTTGTTTGGTGATTCCTGGGGAGGGGAGTGGCTGGGTTTTATATCACCTCTCTGTGTTATCTCCCTGGTTTTGATATTTCTGGACCTGTGTTTGTGTTTCAAGCTGAATAGAGAGGGGCTTCTGGAACCCAGTATGCTACTGATTCTCCTTTCCAAGGTAAACTCTGCAGCATGACTCCTGGGTGTGACTGGGATTCTTAGATCAATAGCAAGGATTTGTGGGGCTTAGCGGTCAATGTGGAAGTCCCTGTCATGGTTGACTGAAGACATTTAAGATTCTCCTCCAGTGCAGAGAGGCAAGGCCAGTGGAGATCCCAATTTCCCCTCAAACACACAGTCTTGGTTCCCAAGGAAGAGATCATTTTCAGTTTCCGTGACTTTGATTTGAAACCAAGTGTTCCATCGGGACAGAAGCACTTTATTCTGGGTCTGTCCATGCAACAAGGAGACAGTGTGAACTCTCACAGCACAGCACAGTGTAGCCTCACCAGGGTCTACACAGTGGCAATTCATGCCTGTCTCGGCTTGCTATGTTTTGTGAGTTCCAGGAGGAAGCTGTGAACTGAGGGCTTTTGTAGCCTAGGGACTGAAGGATGAAATATGAACTATTTCTGTTTCCTCGCCTCAGCTAGCCCAGGAAGTGGCTATGCTAAGGTCTGGGGAGACAGTAGACCAAACTGTTTCACAGGTTTGTGTGGCTTACCACAGGACCTAGGGTCTTTTCTCCTACCTCTGTCAGGCTGTCCCCAACCCATTCAGTGTCAGGAACGTCAGGTGTCTCATATGCAGAGCCATACATCAAGCATGAATAACCCCAGCTGAATTGACTTCTACCAGAAGATCCAACCTTAGCCGCTTGGAGTATTGATTTTTATGGTTTCTGAGGTGTTTACAGATGCAGATGATAGACCAGGATCCATTCAGACTCTGTGATGGGCATCTGGTCCAGAATCACGTGAGTTGGCCTGACTCTACCAAATTTAAAGGATATTTGTTATGAACTGCTTTTCTCCAAGCTCTGCTGAGAGAGCTAGCCATGCAAGAATCTTCCGTCCATTGCTTCAAGCTTCCAAGTTCATTTTACAAAACTACCTCCTCTATAACTTTGATTAAGGAGACCAAGAGAGTGTATGAGTCCTTTATAGACCCTAGAATGGAGGTGTTAGAACTTCGGTCACAAAAGCCTGACTCTGAATGAGACCAGCCTCTAAGTCACCATTCACTGTTCAGTTTCTCCCCAATAGGCCCCAGGGCCTAATGTTGGGTAGACTGGTACATTGCCTCCCTTCATGAAGGATACAGGATGAGATCCTCTAACAGCTTAGTGCTAGGCTGGCTCTTAGGATCTGTGGATGAACTAATAGGGAGATACTCACCTACCTACTGCCTTTCTGCCAGCATCAGCACCATTGCTTTTGGCTGCCATGCATGTCTGGCTGTTAAATGCAGAGGATTGACTGGTAGCAGGCTGGGGCTGTGCTGGGAAAGCTGTATGCTTTCTCTGTGTTTTCATGAGATATTTATCCTTTTAGATAGAGTTTTCCTGCAATAACATTTCTTTTTGATGTAGCTTGCTTCTGTCTTCCCTCGAAAAGGAAAGAGATGGCTATAAGTGGGCCAAAAGTGGACTCCCCTTTTCAATCACCAACAATATTTTCCTTGCTCCACTTCCCATGATGGATCCCTGCTCTGTGCAGTCCAACCATATAACACACCCCCAACACACACACACACACACACCCCCAACACACACACACACACACACACACACACACACACATGGAGGGCATGCGTTCTAAGCTTGGTCCTGGACTGTGTTGGAAGAGTATCGTTTGGCAGAACAGAATGCTCTGCTAAACAGTGGCTAGTTACAGGGTATCTTTCTGAAGACTAGAGGGTTTCTATGCCGAAAAGACGTCTGAGCAGTGCCAAACCTCCAGGTTAATGGATTATCACCACTGACCCATGCTTCCCTCTCAACATTGATAACAACCTTTTTAATTTATGGCCTTTTCTTCTTGTTGGTAATTCTAGTTAGTCATTTTCTCTGAAAATCTGTTTAAGGAGCACTATGGATATAAGCTTTTTAGTAATTCTCTCTCTCCAGAGCTAAGACTTCTTCGTCCATTCCCAGAGGGTGCGGGAAGACATTCCTCCACTTGCTGGTGGAGGCAGACAAAGGGTAATGTGACAAAAGAGACCTGTGGGAAGACTTCCCCGAACCCGGAATGATCCCATTCTTCTAGCACAATCGGTTCAATTTCCCAAAACTGTCTCAACAATTGTTAAGTAACCAATTTGCTGAATTTACTGAGTTACCAAAATACTTTATTTCTTTTATGCATTTATAAAGACTTTAGCAATTGGCTTGGGCTGGGTTGGCAGGGCCTGAAAGGGCTTTGAGATGTCAGGAACAATAATTTCTGTGGAAGGTCCTAAGGGCTCAGGCAGGAGACTCCAGGGGGCTGTTTGTCAGACCGCCCACATGGGGCACAAAGGTGGTAAAAGGAGTCACTGCTGAGAACACCATTCCTGAGCATTTGGTTATCATTTGCAAACAGGTTCCGTTAAAGTTACTTCTTTTCTGACCCTCTTTTAAAAATTCAGCTCATTAGGGGGATGTCATCCTCTCTGGCCAGTTGACTCGCAAGTTTCCATTCTTTACACTGCTTGAGTCATTGACTGTTCATTTTACTTTTGCTGGTCACTCCGATGTGACAGCAATGTCTTCTCAGTGTCACCCACAGAACACAGCAGACCTGCTTAACTGGCCCTTTGGTTCTCAACCTGTGGGTCATGACCCCTGTGGCAACCCTCACCCTCTAAAAATTTACATAATGATTCATAAGAGTAGCAAAAGTAGTTAGAAGTGGCACTGAAAAACTTTTATAGTTGGGGGCCAGCACAGCACCAGGAACTTACTAAAGGGACGCAGCAGCGTTAGGAAGGCTGAGAAGGAATGCAGCAGCTTTTGTTCCTAATCACATTAGCACAACCACAGAGTTACTGTTTACCACAGATTATCCAGAGAGGAGGGAGACAGAAAGACAGAGAGGCAGAGACAGAGAGAGACAGAAGATGGGGAGAGAGGAGACAGACAGAGAAAAGAGAGAGAGGAGAGAGGAGATGAGAAAGAAAAAGAGAAAAAGGAGAGAAAGAAAAAGAGAGAAAGAAAGGAGAGAGACTGAGGGGGAGTAGAGGAGAGAGGACATGTGTGCACATGCATGCACACACAAACACACACACATACACACACACACACACACACACACACACACACACACACACACACACGGATTATATGGATTCTTTCCTAAGGGTATATGCTACCAGTTTTTCAAGTAACACCACTAATTTTTCTTTCCACATAGATACATTTTGCGATTTTTGCAAAATGGAAGTAATACCAAACCAAACTTTTATAAACTTGGTGTGACAATCTCTGTGTAGTATTCTAGAGAGCAACAAGTGATTGGTTTTTGTAACAAATCTCATCCTGACATAGATCAAATACATAAGTTTGAGAACTAACTTGCTCTAAGACCACCATCTTTGATTTTGACCGTTCTGCAGAATATTGTTGTGTTGCTCATCAGTTTCTTTTCCTTCCAAGCTAAGTCAATCAGGAAAGCAACCGAAAGAAAGACTTTCTTCTCCCCTTCCCTCAAACATTTGATTGAAAAGCTCTCTGATGCTACAAACTACACCCTTACTGATCAGCCATGTATCAGTATGCTCATGTTTAATGTGGGCCAACCATTGCTTTGATAGGGTTTCTGGGGAACTATGTGCCTACAAGATGAAAGGAACCTACCCAGATGTGAGCCCAGATGGAGTAGACTCTTCTGGGCTTATCACTTTTTCCAGTGGACTGACCTATCCTCAGTCTTCAGAAAGAAGAAAGGACTTACTCTTAGCTCTTTGGTAGAGGATGCTTTCACTGTGGAGACACGTCCTTACCCATGGAATTGAACTTTGAGGCAAAGTGGGAATGTGCTTAAGATAGAAGGATGTCATGCTCAAATTCTACCCCATTTCTGTAGGTGTCTTCTGCTTTTCTTACACTTTAAAATATATTACTATTTTAATTAATACAGTGATTGCTGGCCAGATGTGGTGGTGTATGCTTTTAACCCCAGCACTCTGGAGGAAGAGGCAGCCTGGTCTACAAGGCCAGCTCCAGGACAACCAAGGCTCTTACACACAGAAATCTTGTCTCAGAAAAACTAAAAAACCAAACCAAATACCACTCCCTTAACCAATTGATCAACTAACCAACCAACCAACCAACTAACCAACCAACCAATCAACCAACCAACCAGCCAGCCAACCAACCAACCAACCAACCAACCAACCAACCAACCAACCAACCAACCAGCCAATCAACCAACCAACCAACCAGCCAACCAACCAACCAGCCAACCAACCATTCAACCAACCAACCAGCCAACCAACCAACCACCCAATTAACCAACCAACCAACCAACCAACCAACCAACCAACCATTCAACCAACCAACCATTCAACCAACCAACCATTCAACCAACCAACCAACCAACCAACCAACCAACCAACCAACCAGCCAGCCAGCCAGCCAACCAACCAACCAGCCAACCAGTCAACCAAACCAAAAACCATAACCCAAATCAAATAAACAAGAACACAGCAATTGCATGTGTTTCTGAGGGACAGTGTGACATTTCAATATGTGTACATCATATATGAAATCAACTTGGGGTTTTTCTACCTTCTACTGAAATAATGATTTGCCCGATGCCAAGCGGGATTACAATTTTTCCTTTTAGAAAAATGTCCTTCTAGTATCTGTTGGCGAGCATGTATTTAATTATTCCATTGAGCTCTGGTCTGCACAGGGCGGCACAGAGGGTCCATATGCAGAGGAGGAGCGAGAGGTGTGGGTTGGAGCTGCAGATCAGTGGCGCCTTGCCTACCTAGCATGTACAAGACCTACGTGATATATGTTCAGTAGTTGTGTGAGCGCACTGTGAGAGGAAATAAAAATCATAACCCAACCATACAATAAGGATCCAGGTTGGAGATGACTGCTCCATCACCCGCAGTGCAGAGCTAAGGGGTGAGTTTTATCTGTCGAGAAGGTCATTGCTGGACTTCATGGAGAGTTTGATATAATTTTTCTTTGTTGATTCTGTATGTTTTAATATGTATTGAAAACATGGCTCTTTATGCTTCCAGATTTTCATGATGGACACACAATCCCCAGCACCACCTATGCTGCCCCAAACCAAACCAAACCAAACCAAACCAAACCAAACCAAACCAAACCAAACCAAACCAAGCCAAACCAAGCCAAGCCAAACCAAGCCAAGCCAAGCCAAGCCAACCAATCAAACAACAAAAGCAAAACAATACAAAAACCCCGAAAAAAGAAAAACTATCCCCAAAGTAGCAAAAACCAAAACTGAACTATATATACATATATATATATATACACACACACCCTGGAAACAATCAATCTTAATTCCTCTGTCCCGGGCAGTTACTATGGAAAACAACGAAGACAGTAGTAGCAATGTCCTTGCCCTGGTTTGGAATTGATATACAAAAACTTGATGATCGATAAACTAAAGATAGAGTGAATGCCGCTGTGGAACCAGATGCAGGACGTCATGGAAGGCACTGGAGAAATGTATCTTGTTTAAGGACTGTAGACAAAGCCTCCAAGTAGGCTTGGTAAAACAGTGGGGACAGATAAACCCGTTTGCGACAAGACAGAGACAATAAAGGAGAGGACACAAAATATCGGAGATGGGAAAGACTTAACTCTTCCCTTATTTAAAATTAGATCTGTTCCTTAATCCCCGGCTTCTCACGCATTGCCCCAGCAAACATCCCTTCACGTCCCTGTAGACAGAATATGTTCCCCATTGCACCACTAGAGGTCAGGAGAGAACCACTGATCAGTGTCCGAAGCTGGCTAGATAACCCGTTTCAACTTTGCAGGAAATGCTTATTTTTTCCAAACATGAATAGTCCTACAGTCACAGAAGAGCCAAGGCCTAAGCCTTAAGTTTCAAAGGTTAAAGCATGGATATGGCTATCGCAGTACGCTGTTACCTACGCACCGTGAAGCTGGCTTCATCATTTTTATAAAGATGTCCGTGGTTGAATTGAGAGTAGAAAGTTCGCTGTTGGGCTAAAGAAATGGCTCAGCAGCTTGCTACAAAAGTGAGAGGCCCTGGGTCCCGGTTCCTGGAACCCGTGTAGACTTGGATACAGACGCTCCCATCTGTAACCCAGTACTCCTATGCAACATGGGGTGTGGATTCAGAAGAATACTTGGAGATTACCTGGCGACTTGGAGTGAGTGGTGTTGGCGGATACAGCTCCCTTAGCATCCATAGTGCTGAGCATCAAACAGACGTCATCGCAAACGAGGCAGAAGGGAAGGCTGAAAGCCAGGATTGTCCGGAGACACACATTATTTACACTTGAGCGCATGCTTGCATGATCCTGGAGGTGGAGGGGTGGGTGGGGAGGAAGGATCTCAACGTTTTGTACAGTAATGACATTGCAACATTCTTTTAGTGTGTGTGTGTGTGTGTGTGTGTGTGTGTGTGTGTGTGTGTGTGTGTGTGACATGTACACGTGTGTGTGAGAACTGATGTTAATACACCCTATTAACCTAGGACTTCAAATCTGTTGGACAAGCAATTGAACTACATTCCCAGCGCCTTTCTAAACATTTGATTTTGAGCCAGGGTTTTAGTATGTTGAACAGGCTGGCTCTGTAGTCCAGGTAGGCCTTGCATTTGCAGTCCCTCTGCCTCAGCCTCCGGAGTAGCACCACAAAGCACCACTTGGCATAAGTATTCATTTCATCCTAGTATAAATTACTTCCTGGGGTTAGTGGGAGACGAGGAGGAGACAGCACAGGGGACATGAAGCCAAGCGCATCTGCCTTGCAGCAGTTTGGAGATCTCACCTCTATGTTTCTCATCTTGTGCTTACCAAGTGCTATGGGCATTGGAACCAGCTTTGAGGTCAAGAAAAGAAATCCAAGAAACAAAACAAAACAAAACAAAACAAAACAAAACAAAACAAAACCCCACCTGTCCTCAGTGCCCTTAAACCCTCCCTTTCCAGACAATGACTTTGCTGGACTGGCACTGGCACCTCTGGAGTACTTAATGTGAATGTATTTTGGGCATGGCTGGCATTTTTGATAGTGTTAACATTGTTAAGTGTGCATTTCAATAATCTATTGTTTTGACTACTCTTAGTTTCTTGTGGCCAATCACTGAAGTCAAGGAAACAATGGAATCCTGTCTTAATCTCCAAGTGATTAGCTGTGAGAAACTTTTGCTTTGATTACATTTCCGTTTCATCGAACGAATTCTGAGTTATTTCCTGACGTACGTTTATTTCCCTTGCCCTTATCCATGCTTCCAACATTCATTTTAATTCTACCACTATGTACTTTCCACAAAGGCTCCACAAATACAAAGATGCACAGGAAACAGAACCTGGATCTCATGTTAAAGTGGTTTAAAATGTCAGATGAGTAAGTAAGTGAGAATTGAAAACCTTTTTCTCAGTCTGTCTGAATGCAGCTGCCGATTATGGTTTTGTCAGGGAAATACTCCCTGACAGCTCACCTGCTTTCTTTCATACTTAAAAAACAAACAAACAAACAAACAAACAAACAAACAAAACTCAGCTAATGATTTGAAAACCATGGGCATTGGGGTGCTAGGGCAGGACACATGAAAAGCAATATGGCCACGGCCTCTGTGTTTTAACCAATTCTGCATCAGAGGACACACCTTTCTCAAGGGGGGCCAGTGACTACCAGAAGCTGCTATGTTTTCGCAGAAGACATGTCGGAAGTAATGGGATCAGTGATGCTTGCTAGCTGTGTCCACACTAGATATCAGTGGCCTCTCAGGGAGTGTGGCTATCTCTCAGCACCCCATCCTGAAGACCGATAAGATAATTAGATGAGCTACTAAGATGTGCGGTGGGCATCTGTCGAAGCAGCAGCAGTGATCTTGGTCTTTCTCTTTACAGATGGTTGTGAGCCACCATGTGGTTGCTGGGAATTGAACTCATGACCTCTGGAAGAGCAGTCGGGTGCTCTTAACCGCTGAGCCATCTCTCCGATCTTGGTCTTTCAAGTGAACTGTGAATAGGCTCTTATCATCTTCCAGGCAACCTTATGGTTCTTATGTTGATGAGTGTGCAGAAGGGCCATGGATAGCTTCAGACCCAAATAGCATTTTTAGTCAGTGCTCTTGTTTTAAGTAAATTTCAAGTTTTTACTGTGTTTTGTTCAAAAGCACATCTGTATTTATAATGACTAATCCATTTGGCTTCTTTCTGTTTGGTGGGCATGCTCGTCTCCTGATGCCAGATCCTCTGTTTTCCTTGGAGAACTGTGCTTGTTTTTTCTTAAGTGGATTTGTAACTATTTTCTTTGCTCTGATATTCTTCCTGGTGGTGGTGGTGGGGCGGGGGGAGGTTTGAACTCCTAAACCACAAGTGAAGCAATAGGAAGTGATGTTCCCGAGACGGAGACATGAGCAGAGCAGGTGTGTTCTGAGGATAGTTATGTGTTTACGTAGGGGGAGAGTAAACTATTAGAAAACTGCTGGGAACGTAGGAAGACTTGTCACCAACTGAGACTTAAAAATGAGCCAAAAGGAGTGTTGGATCCAAAGTCTAACAACTTCCTTTTAAAAAAGAATTTTATAACTTTTGAGATTATAATAAAATCTTGTCATTTTCTACCTTTTCTTTCCTCATTTCAACCCCTCTTATGTGGTTTCCCCCCTTTCAAATGATGGTCTCATTTCCTTTAACTGTTGTTATGTGTGTAAAATGTATTTCTACATGCAAAAGTACAACCTACTCCGTGTGTGTGTGTGTGTGTGTGTGTGTGTGTGTGTGTGTGTGTGTGTTCAGGACAGACCATTTGGTATTAGGTAGTGGTTATGTTCTGCCCCAGGGAAGACTTTTTCTCCTCTTTTCAGTCTTCCTCATTGTCCAAAGATCTTTGTCTAGGATTGAAGTCTCTTGACCTCTAATCTTCTCCTATTAGCATATCTATTGGTGTTGTCCTTTCTCAGGGTCTGTTTAGGTAGCAATGTTGTGAGACATCCTGGGTGTAGCTTCTCTGACATTTAGAGAAGACAAAATCTCACAGCAAACTCTCTGACTTGTTAACATTTTTCCTTTCTTTCCTCTACAGTGATCCCCGAGCTTTAGGGACAGGAATTGTGTTGTTCATGTATCCACTGTGACTGACAATTCTGCACCTTGGTCAGCTATGGTTTTCTGTAATAATCCCCATCTATCCATCTACTGCAAAGAGAGATTTCTTTGATGAAGGGTGAGAACTTCATTTATCTGCTGAATGTTTAGGATGTAGTTAGGAATTATGTTGGTTTAAGAAAGTGGTGGCTGTTGGTTCTCCTACAAGATCTATGACTTTACTAACTCCGAGTCATTGGCTAGGTTTCAGAACCAGGAATGATTTTCCTCTTGCTGACTAGACTTTACATCCGATTACAGAGCTCTTGATAACCACCAAGGTATGTGCGATCCTACTCCACCCTTGGCTGCATGCTGCTGTGGTTTGTAGGTCATAAACCGTTGCTTCCTTCCTTTGGAAGCTGCCACGGTACATCTGGAACCATGAACACTAGTTGTCAAGGGAGGAGGCTTTCAGGTCAGATCCAGCTCAGATCCTCTGGAACCTGGTATTTTCAGCAGTAGGGACTTACTTCACACCTCTGAGGGTCAGGAGGACAACCAAGGATGGCAGCAATAGCCTACATAATGTTTGAGAGCCTCTTTGACGGCCTTGACCAACTGAGAAGAGGGTTTCTTATCCTGGTGTTGGATATTTTCCTACAATGTTCAGTCCTCAGCTGAGTTAGTTAGCAGTCACCAAATCCACGGAGTATAGCAGGCACTGTAAGACCAGGTTGTGGAGAAGCAGGACCCCCCGAGACTGACAGCTGCCAAGTTAACTAGTTCTGGCTCTCATGAGAGCCCTCATGTCAGGTCGTTATATCATTGTCCCATCTCACTTTTATTACCAGCATGATTTAGAATCTGTCTCTGTGGCTTTTCTTTGTTTGCTGCATTCCAGGGGACCCTGGTACTTGGAAATCGCCATACAGATCGAACAATAAATATAGTATCCTCTTGAAATATCTTTACCCTGTTTTAGGTTGCCCATGCGAAGGGGCTCTGGATATATGGGTGTTAAGAATCTAGCATCTTCAAAGGTACACATTTCTATTTGGGTAGAATCCACTTACTGTGTGTGAAGAAAATTGCTATGCCTGGAAGAGAGTGGTTTACATCGTTTGGAAGCTCAGTTAAGAGCTGAGATGCTGTTTCAAGCTAGACTTCTTAGTCTTGTAAGGAGTGACTCAAGAGACACATTGGTCTTGTGGGAGATCTTGGGAATCTCTTCAGTTTGAAATTACTCTTTCTGGCATCTCCTACACTTCCAAAATACCCTGAGCCGCGGATGATGTTGTGACTTCAGACCAGCACTCAGAGAATCTTCTTCTCAGGGTCTTTACTTAGTTCATGACTGGCCTGACCATAGACAGCTGCTGCGTTGTGCCTTTTACTGAAGAAAGGCCTCAAGACTTACATTCAAAGCTACCTCCAAAACAATGCACGCATGTTCTTTTCAAAATTACGCCTGGGTCAAAAGCATTCATTTGCTAAATGTAAACATAAAGATTACCATAACTTGTGAAGCAGCATTCTGGAATATATTCAATTTTTAATATATTAGAGGTTTTCAAATACGTAATTGGTTCAGAGCTTGCTTAGCCTCTGAGAGGCCCTGAATTTACCACTAAATAACAGCCAGCTTTTGAGGTCCCTTAGGCTTTTGTTTGCTGCCAAATGACCCAGCTGGTTTCTGTGCTCCTAGATCCAGAGAACAGATTAGCTTTACTTTAATTCCTCATCTTCCTTACACGGATACTTCAAAGATGAGGCTCGTAGCATCGTCTTTCAGACTTTTCATGTTCATAGGACACCAGAAACTTTTTAATATTTTACCAGTTGAAGGGAAACCCTAGTTAGAGACATTTCTTTGTAAATGGAGGGAAAACAAAGGCTGAGTCCCCAAACTGCTCCAGGGATAATTCAAAGCAAGGCTGAAGGAACAAAACAGCACTGTGTGTGTGCTTGCATGTGTGTGATCTTGTGTGTGTGTGTGTGTGTGTGTGTATGTATGTGTGTGTTTGTGTGTGTGTGTGTGTGTGCACACGCGTGTGTTCTCGCATGCGTGCTCGTGCACGGTCATTCCTGGGCACATGCCATTTTAGTCTGTTTGTCTCTCTGCCTTTGTGAACTCATCTGGTCAATCCTATACAGACTTATGCAGCAGAAACTTACATATACGCAGAACTGGCTCAGGTGTTGGCCTCTACTTGTAAAAGAATCCTTGGCTTTGCCTTTTCATGGGCTGGAAGTACTACTAGTTATCTCTAAGAAATATCTGTGGCCCATTTCCATTTCAATTTGGAAGCTTGGGTCTCTAGAAGCTTCCAAGAGAAATGTCTAATTGTGCCAGCAGGGGAAGTCATGATGCAATCTCCACATACTCGGTGCTCTTTGGTTGCTATTTTCTTTAGAAAGTAATGTTTGTGCATTGCAAGACATCTGGTTTTTTAGTTTATTATACATTTCATTTAATTATTTCTAACTACAAATCTATACAAGTTCTTGGTGGAATTTTGGAAAGTATAGAAATACAGACTACCTACAGTCTAAGATATACATAACCTTGCTGTTAAAGATGACAATTCTACAAAGAATGCTCTTCACTCTTACTAATTATTCATTTCTATGCATGAAAATTATGTCACTAAGCGTAACAGCATAACATCAGACTCTTCTGCTTGGCCATCTGCCCCTGATTGCAGGGACTCTAAAATACGGTGGGGGACCTATTTAGATGCCACCTTAATCTAAAAGCTTTTTAGTACATGTTTTGATCATTCTATTTTCTATTTTTATACTAAAGAGTGACAGGTAACATTTATTGCTGACTTTGAATTTGTCATTGTGCTAAATTCTTCACATGGTTCACTTACTTTAATATTTAACCTGTTTGTTTTTTGTTACAAAAGCAGTAGGTATTGTAAACAATGGCATATTACAGTCCCGTTTTCCAGGTGGAAAAGTTAAGGAATTTAGTTACTTGGTCAGGGTCTCACAATAGCAAGTGGTAGGGTGAGCCAGTCCTGGGATCAAAAACCCTCCTCATTCAACTTTATAATGTTAAAATTTCTTGATTTCTCGCAGAGGCGAGGGCATATTAAGGTCAGGCAGGACATATATGAGCACATGAAAGGACATTAAACCATACTCCTTGATTTCAGCAGAAGTATGTCCCCTGCATCAGGCGGTGACAAGCCTCATGGGGGTTTTGCTCTGGTGACAGGCTGTAAATGCGTGTGTGTGTGTGTGTGTGTGTGTGTGTGTGTGTGTGTGTGTGTGTGTGTGTGTGTGTGAGGCAGGCCTGTGAGATCACATCCGAAAGCTGGCTGGACTCAATTCAGCCCTTTGGAGTGTTGATTTAGACAAGGGGCAGAAGAGACAACCCCCTCTTCTTTGGCTTAGAGTACTATGGATCTGCAACTTCAAAAGCTGTTTGCAATTTTATATTCAAGTCTCCCTGCCAAGGTGCTTGTCTTATCTTAAGTCAGTTGGCCAGGACTGCTTTGAGTAAGACGCTGTTTCCTTCGGCTTGCAGGGAAGTTACAGGGGTGAGGAGGGGTGGGCTGTGCAGAGGTGAGTGAGGCTGAGAGTATGACATCCGTGTGAGAGAGGAAGGCATCTGAGAGAGATCCTTCTGGGTAGTGTGGGGAGGAGGGAGGAGGCACTCTGTACTGAGTTACCCCTGCATCCCCCAACTGAGCTCCCCAGTGCCTGAGGCAGAGGAACTCAGGTCAGATCTCAGGGGTCTGGCTTTCCAGTTCTGAGACTTTGTTGGCCATGAACAAAGTGCTCACCCTCCATGGCCAGCCTCTCCTCTTTTCTGTTTGCTCTAGGCTCAGTCTATACTTACTTCCTCAATATGCAGATTTTCATTCAGAATTTTCAGCCCTCTTGATGGCTGAACCCTGTCCTGGGAGACATATGAGGACAGGTTTTCCTTTTTTGCTGATATCAGCTTTCTGACCTTGAGAGAGACCACTTCTGTGACCTCCAGTTGCCTCATTTATGAGTGAGGATCCAAGTACTTGACTTGAACACCTCACAACGCTTCTGAGAGGCTCAAAAGTCAGGTATCAGCAAAGATTTTGTAAAATGATGTCTCCAGATGCTCAGCTAAACACACAACTGAGCTCAAACTGTTAGTGTCTGTTTTCTGTCACTCAGGGATGGCAGGGAGTTTTTGATTTGTGAGCCAGTTCTCACTGACTGCTAGGGGCTGCTTGGACCTCTACAAGAAGGGTTCTGAACTTGAACTAGGTTCATTGGCAGTGTTGGTACTGGTTAATAATGCCTGCTGTGAACAAAGGAGTGGGAGAAATAGTTCTTATGCTATATATTTAATCTCTCTGCTTAAGAGTGATTGTTTCTAAATCTGGCTGACCACTTAGATTCACTCACATAACTTGCTACAGACACCCTCATATAACCCATTGTAACTCAGTTTGTGATGATGAGAGCTGGGTAAAGTCCAGAGATCTTTCCAGCTTTAAGGAAAAACATCCTTCCTGGTTATTTTGTAAATGTAAGTTTAGATCCCATTGCCCTTATTTAAAGCTGGGCAAAGATTGATTCTCATGGAGCTGTGGGGTTTGAAACAGAATGCACAAGAGGTAAGCAATTTGTTTTGTAGATATGATCATAAACCTGAGAAGTGAGGCCCGTGGCTTTCTGAAGGCAGCCTAACTCCTTCCTCTTTAAACAGATTGGTTATTTTGCCCATTTGCTAGATGTCTCACCTGCGTCTGCAGGC
Source organism: Rattus norvegicus (assembly GCF_021556685.1). Classification (NCBI taxonomy): domain Eukaryota; kingdom Metazoa; phylum Chordata; class Mammalia; order Rodentia; family Muridae; genus Rattus; species Rattus norvegicus. The sequence goes on along the minus strand of NC_141535.1, from coordinate 23,675,292 downwards.
AGATCCCTTTTCCTCTTGGCTTAGCCAGCTACCACTAACTCCAACCAATAAACATGGGCACTTTCTGAGGCTCATTTCTCTCTCTCTCTCTCTCTCTCTCTCTCTCTCTCTCTCTCTCTCTCTCTCTCTGTTTTTAATCAATATTAGATCGCCATCATCGATTTGATGAATAATAACAAATGAAAAGGTAGATCAGATCTGTGACTACCTAGTGGGTTATGAAATTCTGCTTACTACTAAATCATTTTAATATAAATTTTTGGTATACACCAAACGGCAAACCAAGCACTCTATCATGCCTGTGTTTCTCCATGTTGCTGGGGAGGTCACTGATATTTCACTGTTGACAATCATGTCTATACAGGGAAGAGGTACCGCCAGGTAGACAGACACACTTGTGTTCCCTGTCTGGCAATCTCTGGCTATTATTCTGCCTGGCAAGTAGCATATTGACTGATATAACCGTGGGAAGGGAAGACATTTGTGAGCTTTCTTCGAAACTTCAATTCCTTCCCATTCAAGAATCAAGGGAAAGAGGCTGCCAGAGTGGGAGTGCTGGTTCTGCTTTCTGCCATTCATTTGGTCAGAAGATGGGACCTGCAAATCCTGGCATTCTGCAGGCTGTTGGACCTGGGTCCCAGTCCTAACACAGGGCCTCTTAGACTTTTTGGAAAAGGTTGCAACCGTCGATGAACTGGAGTACTAAATCCGTGGTCACCTAGGGATTCTGTAGGCGCGGTGGCAGTCCTGGGAGCTGGAACTGCTTCAGGGCTCACAGAAGAGAAATGGGTCAGAGATAACAACTTACTGTTGCCACTGTATGATTCTTGATTATTACCAAGGCATAGTGTACAGTAAATCTTTCTCTTTTATCTGAAGTCGAGGTCCCTGAATCATGGTATAAACCAAAGGCCTTTCTTTCTTGCCACCTCCCTCTCCTTTGTCATGCTAAAATGATACAAACTGGAAACCTATGTCAGGAATCTAGCCCTCATAAATTCTTAGTCTGCTTAGTGTAGCACTTGAAAATTGAAGTTGTCTATGGGTCCCTGTTTTTTCATACCAAGTATCTTTCTCATTCATAAGATTTGGTCACTGTCTTAGTCAGGGTTCTCTAGAGTCACAGAATTTATGGGTAGTCTCTATATGGTAAGAGAATTGATGACTTTCAGTACATAGTCCAACTCCCCAACAATGATTAGGAGCAGCTGTGAATACAAGTCCAAGGATCTAGCAGTGGCTCAGTTCTACAAGGCGGGCAGGCAGGTGAAAAAGAGACTTTTCCTTCTTCCAATGTCCTTATGTAAATCTCCAGCAGAAGATGTGTCCCAGATTAAAGACGTGTACCACCACGCCTGGGTCTGGGACTTGCTTTGCCCCAGGTGACCTTGGACTCAGAGATCTCCTTGCTTTAAGCTCCTGAGATTCATAAACACTTTGTCTCAAGATCTCCATACCAAGATCCAGGTCAGACACTTGTATCTCCCAGCCTCAGGATCAGGATCAAAGGTGAGCCCTCCAATTCTGGGTTGTCGTTCATTCCGGATATAGTCAAGTGGACAACCAGGAATAGCCACTACAGTCACCCACATCATGGTACCTGAAGAATTGAGGCATTGTTTTAGCTAAAATCTTCATTTTCTGAGAGCTTTGTATGAGTGAGGGGCAAACAACCTGACAATAACAAATGAGTACACATTTCAAAGTGTTCTCAGTGCAACCCCAATGTTCATGTTTCTGAGGCGGTCCTTTGTTTTACAGATCTTAGCTCCCCTACAAACGGTGAATCCACTGTAGCAAGTGTATCCTCACATCACACACACTGCTGGGCTCGCACTGACCCTCATTTTGAGAATTTGTTTTTTTTTTTATTTTATTTGTGTTGTTTTGTTTTGTTTTCCTTTAGGATGGGAGTAAGAGGAAACACAGGTGTGTATTGTATTCACAAGAAGACAAAGGGACACCTGGTGATTGATGGCAGTAGAAAGTCCTGACAAATTTGTAGTCGATATTGTTTGTCAAGAGAAGCTTGTGTGAGAAAAGAAGTGTCAGCAAGCGCCTGAAGTCTCGTTCTTCAAGACCTGGCCTCAGAGGTAGAGTTGGGGCCAGAACCAAACGCTTGTCCAACTTAATTGGAAAAATCACTCCAGATGAGTGAGAAAGGCTGACAGTTAATCACTGCAGGGAGAACATTGGATGGCTTACAAGGTTGACACAGGCACAGAAGCGACTGGCTTAAGCTTTCTCTGGTAAAGGCCACTGGAAGGCTTGGAGTCCCAGAAAAGGCACAAGAGCATGGCAACTTCAAATTTGTATGCACTTGCAAAGAGCTGCGTGGCCTGCTACTTCATTGTCACCAGCAACCTTTGCCCCTATTCCTCTTTCTCGTCTGAAACCAGGAATACTTTTATCATGTCACAAAGAAAGAAGGGGACTCTGAGACAGCTGTTTCTGTCTCTGTATGTGAAGACCTGACTGGGTAGAACCAGTCATGGACACTTTCAGCCATCACTTGAAGGGTACAAAGGCTTAAGTCACTTTTTGGTCATTTGTTTATCAGCATCTCTGATCCTTAGAAGATGTGGCTGCTGAGAGTATGGCTTCTTAGGCACATGGACTTCGAGGAACCCTGGATCTAGTGGGGTAGGAAGTTTGGAAATGGAAGGGGGTTACGCGATGTCTGAGCTTTCAGGAGCCTGCTGTGTCTGGGCTGTCATCAAGGATGTGGGGCACGTGGGTGCAATTCGAGCCTGGGTCCTTCATGTAATTTTCAGTTTTTTGTTTGGCATCAGGCGATTTCCTCTAAATGGTCCATTTGGCTCCCAAGGCTTTAGCCAGCTAGTTTTAGACTTGGTGTTGCCTTTTAGTGACACTTGAGGTTGGTGGCATTAATGAAGAGGATGTGGTTTTGAGTACTACATTCTTCCAGGCTTGCCCGAACCCAGCAAGAAACACACACACACACACACACACACACACACACACACACACACACACACACACGTATATATGTAATAGATAAACATGCAGAATATAATAGATTATATTCCTTCAACTTTTGAATATGAAGAGACTTTATTGTTTTTATCAGAAAATTTCAAACATGCACAAAGTGTAGCCATATTAGAGTTTGGGTTATGCCTGCTAATTCCTGTAATTTTAAAAGTATAATTTATTGACAGTTTTTCACACCAACTATCCTAGATTATTGCAGAGCATTTGCTTTAACTAGTTGGGAGGCATGAAGAAGAACTAACTTGGAAGGTATTTTGAGGGAACTGTCAAGGCCGCCATCACCCCCTTCATGTGGCAAACTGTAAATGTCTTAGAACCAAAGCCATCCTTTATCATGGAAACACATGCCTATCAACGTGCAAGTCACCGAGCTGGCATGGGCACATGCCAATCAAACAGGCAAACAATCACTTTGATCGAATTCAGTTGGAGATTCATTCAGGGCCTACCATTGGTTAGGCAAGGCAGTAGCTATTGTGTCTGTCACAAGGAAGAGTGAACGGTCACTCAAAGATATGAGAGGATTTAACTAAGTCTAGTTGTATGGGTTTCTTAATGCCACTTATTTAATTTTCTTCTTTATTATTTTAGCCTCTTTTTTGTGAAGATCACAGAGCTGTCTGCCACAAGGAGAAGTGTAGATGGATTTAGGGCCTCTCAGAGGATGCGCAGTGAGGGGATAAAGAAACCCGTACGACTTTTATTGTTTGAATTTTAAGCATACAACTTTTAGATTTTTATGGAGGAGGCACTATTGGACTTCCCAGCTGTGTATCATATTTTCTCAGCTGATTTGTAAAAGTGTAAAAAATATAGCTAAAGTGACCTTTCATCTGCTCAAAATTGGGCTTTGTATGAACTTTTTTCTTTTTGAATAAACACCCAATTGTTCCTTTTAGGACATATCACTAAATGTGGGTTTGCTTAAAAACAAGATATCTACAACCAACTTCATTTCCTTTCTTGATAGAGTAGGGAGCCTGGTAGGGAGGGGAAATGCCACAGACAAGTCATGTCTGGATTTCAGGAAGACGTGTCTTACATGTCTTAAGATGTCCTTATGGGAAGATGAAGATATGGGGATTTGAGGAACCGATGAATTAGGAGACTCATGGGACAATGACAGGCAAAGGACAGTGATGAGGGAAGCCATGGGGTTCTGTTTGTGGACTCCACTCTTTCATATCTTGACTTGAGGTTTGGACAATCTCAACAGAGAGGGGAAATGTCTAAGAAGTCAGACTATTAAAGGGTTCATTTGTAGCATGACTAGTAGTCACACTTTCCTGGTATAAAAGACAGAGTTTTGCAATGCGTTGTGAGGATCAAGGTCTTCGCTGGCTGCCTTTGAACTACAGTCAGTTTGGATAGCAAGAAGGTAGTAGTCCCACTGTGCCCCGCTGCAGAGACTGCATTTAGTGGGCTGCACAGTACCAGATATGGCATTCTGGCTTTCTGATATTAGACAGAAAGCTGATACACACACAGCTGGGCTGAACTTGGGTAAATAAAAGCCTGAAAAAACAAATCACACACTGAAAACAAGACCTTGGGACTGTTTGGACAGCAAAGGAGGCTAGAAGAGGGGACTATTCTCTGATACTTGGTTTCAAACATTTAAAAGCTGTTAAATAGAACGGGAAAACAATTTCTGTATCACTTTCACAGACAAGGTTAGTGCCAAAGGAACTCACTGGATAACAGTTCCTTAAACAAGGGAGCCTGAGGTAATGGAAAGAGGCTTTGGTTGTGGATGACTCCGAGGGAGGGGGTGGGGAAGCTGGTTATGAAAGCTGGGCTTTCTATTGTTTCAGGATGGCTGAGGAGTCCAAAAGTAAATGTTTAAACTGGATGAACCTCTGTTCCTACCACCTCAAGTTTCTCATCTGTGACATGTGGGAAATGACAGCTTCTCCCCTCTCTGGTGGTTGTGACAATTTACATAAAAACAATTCAACTGGAATGCTTATATTTCGAGCCACCTCAGTAAATAATGGCACTTGTTGTATTACTTGCCTTGACATGGTTGAGGGCTGATGCTGTCCCTTTCTAATCTTAAATTTAATATTTTTGATCAATATAAGAATTAATTAAAGGGAATAAGTACATTTACATCATAACCCCCAGCCAACCTTCAATTCCACGATTCTCTTTCTAATCGACACTCAACTTTTTTAGGGGCACAAATGCCATATTTTTGTCTGTCTTAAATTTGTGCCTCCAAAACTAAAAAAGTACCAGTCTTGCAAAGATCCATTCTGAGCCCCCATGAATATGCTTTTGTTAATGTTCTTTGAAATGGTGGTCATATTATGCAGAAAACCACAGAAGGATATGCCCAAGTTAAAACTGTGTTAGAGATTTTTATGCCTACCAATTTGTTATTGTTTCTTTGCCTTGTATTAGTATAATATGAGTTGAGTAAGTATTGAAATAATTGTGTAATTAAAAAGAATTATAGTCATCATTAGAGAACAAAACACAAATGCTACTGGGGCTTAACAATGTATTAAGCTTTTATCCAACTTCCTGGTCACATCCCACTAGTTTGCTGACAGAACACCCACATCACATTTGTTGGGAGAGGAAACCACTTCCAGGAGTCTAGGCCCCCCTCCCTTTTCCCATAGCCATCTTCTGTCTCCAGAAGGCTTGTGACTGCCTGAACACACAGCAGGAAGTCACCAGAGGGCATTCTTGGACCATCAGTGATCAAGGGATAACATCTGGAAAGCGCAAAATTATTTTTGACTTTGGCCTCCTTTTGACTAGAGTGATGGCTTCCAATCCACACTTGGGAATGCATGGAGTCTGAAGGTTGTCTTGCTAAACCAACCACCACTCAATGCTGTGGCATCTGTAGGAAAACCTTAACGAGTGGCTAAAGACTTCAGGCTTTCCGCTTCTGTACTGATTGAATATTGTCTTAAGAAGTGGAACAGACAACTGGCATACAGAGAAATCTCTGGGCTGTGATTGTAAGACACAAAGAGTTCAGTTTAATTGCTTTTCAAATCCTCAGCAAAGAGCTCCAGATCTCCGTTGTTCCACCTGTGAAATGATAAGTAGAAAAGATTCTTGAAGATCACTTTAAGGTCCATCAGTGTCTAGATTCTGTCCCCACCCCCAGCCCACACCCATCCTTCCTCTTTTCCCCCTCCCACTTTCTCCTGCTCTCTTTTCCTGGTTGAAGGAAAGTCTGGGGTGTAGGGATACCATGTTTTGAGCAGCTTTGCTATGAGCCTATGCACTGCAGAGGCAGCCTCTGAATTTCAACCACAGCAAATGGACAAAGTAATGATGGGAGCCGAGTACCCAGGGTCTCAGTAGATCCTCCCTCCCTCCCTCCCTCCTTCCCTCCCTCCCTCCCTCACCCATATCTCGTTCAGGTTTCCTACAGTTAGGCAGGATTGGAGTTGCTATAGGACACGGTAAACCAGCAGCTTGGAGCATTGACTGTGTTCAAGGATCCTGAAGAAAAGGTTGAAACAGTGTATGTTGAACAGAAAGGCTGTGGAACTTAGTTTAAAAATGCAGATTTTTTAAAATCATGGGGCGTGGCGTGTCTCAGGGAGTGTGACCCGTCTCATGTGACTCTGGCGGATGAATAATGCCACAGAATCAGTTTACCCAGAGACAAGAGAGAGACAAGAGTGGCCACCTGTATCAGCTAGTCATTGTCCACAAGCATCACTGTGTGAAATCTCAGAGGTGATACTGTAGCAGGGGGCACCTTTTCAGTGAAGACAATGTCTGTGAGCTGTATGGTGTCAGCGGTGTGCTGAGCGCAGTTCCCCATTCAGCAGCCTTCTGGTAGCTAGCACTTGGCCATAATGAGAACATTCGAATCATGAAAGTCAACAAACGCTATACATATTGAACACCCCTACTGGGATCTGGCTGTTAAAACACTTGACAACACAGTGCTGCCCAACACTCTTGGCAGTTAGGGAATGGTGCCCTGTTTGGTGACGGGAAACCAGAAGTCTGCATGTACTCCACAGAAGTTCCAGAAGACCAATGTCTAAATTATCTCACCAGCAGCTGGCAACTATTTCCTTTAGAACTGGTTTTTATTGTCCTCTTTCAAAAATGTATTGCGTTGAGATGTATAGAAATAATAATTAATAATGTTATACTCAAAACCACCATGGTTTTGAGCATAGGAGAACATTAGCACGCTGGTGAACAAGATGTCATGAAGTAAATTACCTGCGTAAGGAGATGGAGGTGGGTTCTGCTGTGTGATCTTGAGAAAGAGTGCAGAAGAGCTGCAGGACTTCAGTACTTTTGGGAAGATATGTTTCAGAACCTACAATTTAAAACACTCTGTTTGATTGAAATGGGGGTGGTGGATTAAAGTCTTCCTAGTTTTCAGTTTAAGGAATCAGACCCTGAACTCTGTACACACTTCACGGATATTGTACCCCCGAGCCACATTCCAGCTCTTGGTTAAGCATCTTACTAGAGAAAATTCTGAATGTGTCTAATAGTTTATGATGAATAGTAGAAACCCCCAGACAGTCACTTCTCAGATTAAATGGCCGGTCTCTTTCATTGGTTTGCTGACCACTTTTCCTGGGGCTTGAGGGAAAAAGTGAAGACTGTTAGCTGGGCAAAGGGTGAAGCAGGAGAAGCCAGGTGGATGGTGTGCAGACACTATGGATCCTTTTCACAATGAGGCTCTTAGAGGACGGGTGAAGAGCATCGCTGCAGGAATTGGGTTCAGTTTACTGCCACTGTTGTTCCTTTTATTGTTTGACAGCTTTAGACTTGCATATAAAGCATTTTAGTTCCATCCCCTTCCTCCCCTCCACTCATGCCCTTCCCCTCCCACCAGCCCCCTTCTTTCCAACAAGTCCCCTCCCACTTTCCATTTGTGTGTGACCCACTGAGTTTAAACAGTTTCTTGAGTGTGGGTGGGAGCAAGGACAACGGATCAGATGCCACACCACAGAACAAAATGGCATCCCCCCTCTCATCTATGAAGGATCTGCATTCTATTAACCCCAGCTCTACCCAAAATCAGAACTAGTGGGATGTTCTTGTTTTGGGAAGGAGAGAAGACCAACATAGGGGTTCTATAAAGGAAGTACCATTCTCGGCTTCCTGGATACCATATCTATCAGTTCTGTTACTGTAAAAACCCAAGACCTTCAACTCAAGGACAGAGTTTGTTCCAAGTAGTAGCGGTAGAGGAACCAGCCCATGATCAGATGGAGCCACTGATGTTGGACCTGGTAGGGGGCAGGATGCTGATTCTGGGGAGTGCATATGGAGAAAACTCATTGCACTGTTATCTTGGGACTGATCCTTTAACTCACGAGTGTGTGGAGACACCTGATACATTGTGGCCTCTTCTCTAGGCTTTCCTTTTCAGTTCAGACATAAAGGAGCATAAACAAGAATTCCTTTAAAATGTTAGGGCCAGTATCATGTCTAAGTAGGTAAAATGCTTGCTGTCAAGGCTGACAGTCTGAGTTCAATCCCTCAGACCTATGTGGTGGAAGAAAAAAACTGACTCCCCCAAGTTGTTCCCTGACCACATATGTGCGGTGGCAATCATACCTCTGTCCCAAATAAATGAGTAAATAAATAGGTAAGTAAAAGACTAAGTAACTGTAAAAGTCACACACAGTACTAGGTTTCATTATGGCACTTCCGATGAGCATTTGTGTGTGTTCAATTGTCCTTCCTACTGCTCTCGTCCATCCCCAACTTCCTACCCATTTTCCCTCTCATTCTACTTTCATGCCACTTGTACAGAAGGACAATCGGTGTAGACATTCTAAATGCTGCTCAATCCCGAGATTCCTCGCTGTAACAAGATAGAGATGAAAAATTTCTGGGCAAACACATTTTATTAGCAAATTAGCTTCGACTTTCTTGTGCGAGGGTAGTTATGCAGTGGATTATGGGCTATCTACCATTTCTTTTCTTTTCCCGTTTGTTTCCTTATGAAGTCTCTAGTGGTCTGAGATAAGAGGTGGCCTCTGACCTTTTCCTACCAATAACAGGTTTCCGTTCGCTTTGTTTACTAGCTAACCCCTCTCTCCCTCTTACTGGTTGCAATCCCACAGATAATGCACCTGTTAGCTCTTGACAATCTGGAGTTGAAAGAGTAAGTAATGGGCCCCCAGGATGTCTTGAAGAATTAATAATTAATTCAGCATGAATGAATAAACCAGGGGGTTTGGCTCAGCCATTATGTAGTTATCAGTGGAATCACCAAGCAAGGTCAGTTTAGATTGGACAGATGTGTGTGTGTGTGTGTGTGTGTGTGTGTGAGAGAGAGAGAGAGAGAGAGAGAGAGAGAGAGAGAGAGAGAGAGAGAGAGAGAGAGTTGGAAAAAAGCCAGCATGGAAGAGTAGCAGCTAAAACACAGAGAAGGATCTCCAGCTAGGGTTTCTGAGCAGCTGCTTTCTAAGTCAGTTGTAGCAATTTACCGAAGTCCCTAAGATGCAGTCATGTCCTTTGCGCATGTGGGAAATCTTTGAGAGAAGCCACTCTGAGTCCGTAAGCCGTTTATCGACACAGGGTTTCACTTGCCAGTTGCATGGAGGAAGTTGTTGACAGATTGTAAGTCTGGGCCCATATGGATCAAAGGCAGAAAATAAAAGGAAGCATTCTTTCCTAAGGCTCCGTTATGGCTGCAGATTGGGAAAGGCTGCATGGGCTTCGATTCTTACAGCTCATCTTTTCTAGCTAGTAAATCTTGAGAATGTATGTGGTAAGTTTAAAGCTGACCATTAGCTGGCTGAATTTCTGGTGAGGTTTTTTCCTCCCCAACAGTTATCAGATGTTGTTCTTTCAGTTATTTTCTTGACTGTTTTTTTTTTCTTTTTTTTCGGAGCTGGGGACCGAACCCAGGGCCTTGCGCTTGCTAGGCAAGCGCTCTACCACTGAGCTAAATCCCCAACCCCGACTGTTTTTTTTTTTTTTTAATCGGATCTCTCTCCATATTGTTCCTTTTTTGTTGAAATGTCAAAGTAAGTATGATATGCAGTCGAGGTGCACGACTACGTTTGACAACCCATCAAATAGACAAGTCGTATATTTTTAGGTATGTGTGCATACAAATCAGTATATTGCATTTCAGATTTTGGAATGGGTGTTCCTTTACAGATTTTGGGGAACAGTGTAGAGTCACTAGAACATTGGGAGAAAGATGCAGAGATTTCCCATCTATTCCTGCGTGTACATGTGCATGCTCTCCTGGGCTATCCACACCAGATAGGTACATTTGCTACACTGGTAAACTTAACCATGATGTAGCAGGCTTTCTCAACACCTGTAGCTTATGTTAGGGCATGAGGTTTCAGTTTTGGTATTGTATAACCTATAGATTTTGAAACGTGCGTACTGACATGTAGCTGGTCTTACACTATTACATAGAGGAATTAGTTGCTGTGTGTGTTAAAATTGGATCTAGTGCCCTTCAACAGAGGAATGGATACAGAAAATGTGGCACATCTACACAATGGAATATTACTCAGCTATCAAAAACAATGACTTTATGAAATTCATAGGCAAATGGAGGGAACTGGAAAATATCATCCTGAGTGAGGTAACCCAATCACAGAAAAACGCACATGGTATGTACTCATTGATAAATGGCTATTAGCCCAAATGCTTGAATTACCCTAGATGCATAGAACACATGAAACTCAAGAAGGATGACCAAAATGTGAATGCTTCACTCCTTCTTTAAAAGGGGACCAAGAATACCCTTGGTAGGGAATAGGGAGGCAAAGTTTAGAACAGAGACTGAAGGAACACCCATTCAGAGCCTGCCCCACATGTGGCCCATACATATACAGCCACCAAACTAGATAAGATGGATGAAGCAAAGAAGGGCTGGCTGACAGGAGCCGGATGTAGATCTCTCCTGAGAGACACAGCCAGAATACAGCAAATACATAGGTGAATGCCAGCAGCAAACCACTGAACTGAGAATGGGACCCCCGTTGAAGGAATCAGAGAAAGGCCTGGAAGAGCTTGAAGGGGCTCGAGACCCCATATGAACAACAATGCCAACCAACCAGAGCTTCCAGGGACTAAGCCACTACCCAATGACTATACATGGACTGACCCTGGACTCTGACCTCATAGATAGCAATGAATATCCTAGTAAGAAGACCAGTGGAAGGGGAAGCCCTGGGTCCTGCTAAGACTGAACCCCCAGTGAACGTGATTGTTGGGGGGAGGGCGGGAATGGGGGGAGGATGGGGAGGGGAACACCATAAAGAAGGGGATGTTGGCCGGGAAACCAGGAAGGGGAATAACAATCGAAGTGTAAATAAGAAATACTCAAGTTAATAAAGAAAAAAAAAATTGGATCTAGTGTTTCACGCATGCTAGCCAAGCCCTCCACCGCAGTATAACTCCAGCTGCCCCGGATGTCACTAAAAAGACCTTGAATCTTATTTAATCTTTGTTATTTTAGGCTGGCTTCATGTGGGAGAGCCTAAGAAGATCAGGGCTGTTTAATCCACGAGACTGCGTGCCTCAGCAGTCCTAATCTGTGGCATAAGGCCCGGAGACCTTTAATGAGCAGTTGGTCTGCAGTCCCTATTGGTAGGTTGCAGAAGCTGCGTTCCAGTGTCAGCCAAGGATGGTAACATCAGCAGTACAACTGCAGGGCAGACAGACTCAAGGGCAGGGCTCCTAGGCAGGCAGGCAAAGGCATTGCTTCCCAAGGACCTTTTATACCAAGGCTGCTGGCAGAAGATGCCCCCACCCTCAGGGTTGGGCTTTCTCCTAATCATTCTTGGAAATACCCCCACAGACTGCCCAGAGGCATGTCTCGTAATTAATTCCAGGTCTAGCCTAGTTAACAATCAGGATTACCCACTATACAGTATAATTAGATCAGGATTTTTTTTACGTATTGGATTATTGGGAAAATAATATTGAAGTTTAAAACTGTTATCCCAAACAATGGGCTCCACCGGGAGAAGAAGGAGGCTGGTGCAGATTTATTTGGCTCAAAGGGAGAGCCCCTCAACCACGGTGTACCCCTAGTCTTTGAGCCTGACAATAATGCTTCCACAGTCCTTTAAATGAACACCCTTTGAGTCTTTCTGAACTTCTATGACCCAAACTCTTTCAAAAACTAGGAAACAAGTCTGTGACTGAGTCCCATCTGGCCTGTTCGGCCTTCCTCTGTCTTGAGGGTGCATCAGCAGAGGTCAGTGCCTTCGATTTCCCCAGGTAACCTCAGGATAACCTCAGGAATCCAAAGTGAGCTATTGTCCCGAATTAGCTGAGTTTCTCATTGTTCAGACAAAATGCCTGACAAGAGTGACTCAAGGGAGGGAAGGTTTCTTTTGGCATACATTCTGAGGGTACCGCGCACAGGGACCAGTCACGGTGACCAGAGCTCGAGGCAACTGTTTACACTGCATCCATAGTCAGGACGCCACCCGGAAACACGGGCTAGTTGCTTAGCCCGCGTCCTCTTGACGCAGTTCAGGGTGCAGTGCTGCCATGTCGCCAGGTGGGTCTTCCCACCATGTTCGTCTTCCCTGGAGATGCCCTCAGACACGCTGAGGTTCTCTTCCCAGGTGATTCTAAATTCGGTTAAGTTGACAATGATTAATTAAACTTGCTATGATCTTAATTGCCCTAACACTTTAACTGTGTAACATGCTCTCCACCAAGGGACCAAATCAAAGGAACACAGGCTTCTGATTACACAGTTGAACTGTGAGGACAGGGGAAAAAGAAAAACAGGAGGTTAAGATAGAATGAGAGATACAAAATGCAGATTAGACAAGTGGTGAGGGGTATGCTTAAGGGACAGATGGATAGAGAGAAAATGTGTGTGTCAGCTCCTTGGGGCACGCGTGCTTGTTCTGGCCCCCAGGTGGCAGGGAAGTGTCCTGATGAAATGTCCTCGCTTCTGAAGCTTGCAAAGCCAGGAAAAAGCAGAATTGGACTGGAGGGGATGTGTGTAGCACCCACTCTGCAGGCTACCGAGAGGGTTTGAGGATATAACATCAGACAGGAGCTGCAGTTAAGTGTGAAGCATCTTAATATAGAAACTGGCACTGATCCCCAGTGTTCCCGTAGTAAGACTCGGGGTAACGTGTCAAACAGACAGATCCTAAGTTAGGTCATACAGGTATCAGTTCCTACAGGAGACGAGGATTAGAAAGCCCCAATGCTTAGCTCTTTGTTCAGCTCATACAGGGCAGAGGGGATGGTGTTTGGAGCTCCAATGGAATGTGAAAACCCAGGCTTGGGGCATGAGCGTCTTTCCAGTATTTGACAAATTAATGACTTGGGGCAATCCTCCTGGTGGTTGAAAGGTACAGGGGACAGTGCAACTAGAAACATTGTGTATGTAGTATGCACTCACATGTAGTGTACACTCAGCAAATACTTCTCTGCTTAGTTTAGGCACACGTGGTGCCGTCTTAAAACATGACCCAATTGCAAATACTGAATGATAGTAAACACTGAGGACACTTGACATATGAATCCATACATAAAGTGAAACAATATAGGATTCTGGGTGGTGAGCTATGCAAGTCAAAAGCACTGTGTTTTGGTATACCTTCACTAAATGTTATTTCTTTCTCCAAAGCAGTGGTCTTTACATGAAATACATCTATGTGCCTCTGCTAGACTTGCCCTCCAGTAACACATTGATGCTGATCACCTGCTGAGGCAACCTAATGAAGGGGTGTCCTTTTCACAGAATCTCATTGAGTCTCATCTCATTGGGGATGTTACGTGCAGGAAACTACTCAGGAAGAACCCTGATATTTCAAACATGCTGCAGCTGCCTGGGAAAAGTACTTCTAACCAAATATGATCCTGCACTTAGCAGTCCTTTGAAGGCAAGGGTTGAGGAACCACAGACCTGGCCCTTGGTCCACATAGTCAGTGCTGTGGTTGCTCTCTGGGCTGAAGCATGAGAACCATGAAGAGGTGTGGGTTTGAGGTCTAAGGAGATCATAAAACACTGTGGTCACAGCCGTGGTTTGGTAAGTTAGATCTGGGCCAAGGAGGCTGGAAAAGGAAGAGATATCCCAGCCCTTCACTGTGGGAGAGAACCAGAGCTCTCCACATTTTGCTGCTCAGGGATTGTGAAAGCAAGCTTATTTCTCTATTTTGAATGTGAATTGTGATGACATCATTTCAGCTGAACTTAAAAGCCAGAAATTAGGTAAGTACCTCATAACTCGGCGTAGGCAATGTGAGAATCTGTTCAGGCTAGCCCCGCCTGGGCAGCTTTGGCCTGATTTTTTTGGTCTTATTAACAACTATATTCTCTGTTCTTTGCTCAGTTTTGTTTCAGGCCTTAGCAGAGTTGCAAACTGTGGAAACTTGTTGTAATTGAAGAGGAAATAATCACATGTGGTGGTTTCTTCCAAGTCCTTTTGCAGTTCTGTTTTCTTTCTTTCTGAATTCCATGGGAAAATTACCCAGCAGGCCAACTTCTCCAAGATGCACCAAGACTCACTCAGTTTCGGCCACTTCTGTTTGCTAGGTGTAATAGACTCACTTTCCACACACAGTTTATCCTTTTCTTTCTTTTAGATTAGTAGATATAAAACGCTGATGGCGCTTTGGGGGAGGCGAATCTTTGGCGGTTCTCTCCTTGGGCTGTCCTTTGTGTGGGAATAGATGCTGCTGGACAGCTAGCCCGTCTCTCCATTAGTGGTGATCCATCACGCTCAGCCTTTTAATTAACAGTCACAGGTGAGTCACTAATTGGTTCACATTTGCATATATAAGCCAGAGATGCGCAGGTTTATGGTTATAAATCTTAGTCATGCAGGCAGAGCAGAAATGTTAGCCTCCAGCCCTCATCTCCTGCTTGCCTCAGCAGCTCTTTCCAGTGGATCTGCCTTTATTGCTACTTTGAAGTAGATATTCAAACAAAAATCACTCGCAATATTAATTTGCCAGAAAAAGTGGCATTATTGATAAGGAATAAAGAACTAAGAATAAAACAGAGAGAACGCATTGCACAGGGCACCATAGTAGCAAGAACACAAGATCCTTTAAATAGTTTATAATTAATTATATTATTATGTCATTTCTTTGGTGGAGTTTGGATGGGAGACACTTGCAAAGAGAAGGTTCTTTTTTTTCTCTTTCCCTCCTTGCCTCCCTTCTCCTGTCTTACTTGCCCTTTCTCTTTCTTGGCACTGTCTCACTGGCTATATAACCTGGGTGCTTTCAGTTAAACTGTCAATTCTCTTGCCTTCTCCTACTGACTCTTATGACTGCACATGTGGACTACCACTTCAAGCTGTTCCTTTCCTTTGTGAAGGAAAGGCTAGTCAGGGTTTTCTGAGACAGTGAAGTATCTATTATCTATCCCATATTGAATCTGACCTTCAGGAATCTGAGTAAAAACACATTTCACATCATATCTGAGCAGAATTTTTTTCTAGTCTCTGTACTCCCATGACCTGAGTGGTTATGGGCCCTGTTTGGTGATGAAGCTATGGGCCTTCAGGTGGTTAGTCCAATGATCTAGGCTTATGATGCTTAGTCTGTCTGGAGTCAGAGGTACTCCTCTTCTAAGAACATCCTAATTGATTAAAGAAGTTACCATAATCCTCAGTGACTGTTTGCTAAGGAATCATCTGTGTCTGGCCATGGGAGAAAATTTGTGTCAATACTCAATCCTTGGTCCTTGCAGAGAAGTATGGAAGGATAAAAGTAGCTGGTGTGGCCAGCATTTATTATTAAATTCTGGACACAAGCATTAGAGTTCTCAGATAATCCAGATAGAGTGTAATCAGCATGTCTGGCTTAAGTTCCTGCCAGTGTGATTTGTTATTCCAGGATGGAGATGCCTAGTTTCCTTTGCAAAGAGTCAGATAATGTGGCCCATATTCCTACATGAGGTAGCTATAGTTCTTTAGTTGCTCCTTAGATGCCACTGTCTCTGCCTGCCTCCTTGCTGATCTCAGTTCTCTGATGGAAATTCTTTGTCTCATCGATGCCATTTCTATTTCAGTGTGAAATGATGACACATTTCCTATCATTAACTAGGAAGCACCATTTCTTCTACTCTGAGTTAATTCTGTATTGTGTCCCCCAGATTTGTCTTCTCTTGAGACAAACAGGAATGGTTCTTACTTGAAAGGAAGAGAGGGGAGGAGAGTGGAAGGGATGGAGAAGCAAGCTAGCGTCTGCTGTAACATGCTGTGTGTCAGGTCCCAAGGAAACTCAGGCCAAATAGCTAACTGTTGTCGCGCGCCCAACGTCCCGCCAGCAGGAAACGCACGCGCGGACACACGAATCCTTCTGTAGCCAAAATGCTTATTATTTATTAAAAAGAGGGCGGCAGGGCGCCAGCATGGTGCGGCTTATATACATCCTAGCGCTGCGCATCCACACCTGCTTGGTTGCTTACCCATAATCTCATTAGGCACGCCCCGGAGTGGGCAAAGACCTGGCACGAAGGCACTCTTGCACATGTGCACACAGTTAACTTCCTGAAAGGAAGTCAGCTGGCATGGCGGAGGCCAGCGCCATCTTGTAATGGCGAAGCTATTCCGGCCTTCCACGTGGGGCGCAGTGGAAGCCAGCGCCATCTTGTGGTGGCGAATTTTATTGCGGCCCTCTACAAACTGGCTCCTGTTAGTGTACCAATGCACACACTGGCCTTCAGGCTCTCTCAGTGAGTACCTGTTATAGAGTCTAGTGCTGGCCTTCTCAGCTCTTCTCACCCTGCCTCCTGCCCTAGACTTTTCCAGCCTATAGGCTTCGCCTCCCCTAGCTTCTCATGCCTCTATAACCCTGCCATGTGCTTCTTGGTTTTCTGAACTCTTGGTTCCTTTCCTCTCTGCCCTAGCATTTCCCGATTCCAGTCTGCTGGCTGGGTTCAGTCTACTACTTTCTTTCTTTGCTTTGGACTCTCCCAGATGCCTTTGGCAGAACTCCCCCTCTTATTTACAATAAAACCCTTCTCCCCAACCAGACCTCAGAGCTGTCATTTTATTCACTGCTTATCAAACATACCAAGTTTCTGTCTTACAGAATCAAACAAACTTCTCACTTACAGGTGGGTGACCAGCTCTTATTGGTCCTAACTCATGGTCAAGCCCTTATGGTCTTGCCTTTCATTAATATTTGGCACTTTCTCTTATGGCTAAGGGCAAGCAGAGATGAGCATAGGAGATCAAGGTTAACTATACAAGCACATTAAAGCACTCCACTTACCAATTGCTTCTAAGGACACTCTAACTAGTAATTTGGCAGTAAGGACATTTCCATCATCCTAAGACACTATTTGTCAACAAATTACATGTGTTAAAGGTAGACTGGTCATGGTTCAAAGTCTGAATCAGTACACAGGCATGGTTGGTTCAAGTGGGATATGTACTGACCACTTTGATTGGACTTATCACAGCAAATCACATGGCCAAAGTCAAGATTAATGAGTTGGAACAGTCTCCCTACAGAACAATAGAATGGGAAAAGTATATTAATGATATAATGCTCTATTCAGGGCTGTGTTTCTTTGTAATTTTTAGTCTCAGAAGAAATCCTGGATTCCAAAGAAGTGGAAAAGAGAAGAAAAAAGATTTAAAGGTTATTGTTACAGATTATAAATGGGCTATCCAAGATGTAGCTAAATTATTTGAATTATTTGAGAATTTGCTTTTGCGTTCCCTCGGAATCTACAGGCTCTTGGTCAGTGAAGCATGTGGGATAGCTACAGTTCTCCATTTATTCTCCCCTCCTCCAAATCCCATTCCCAACTCTTATTCCCAGTTTTCTAGCCAGTCACCAGCTTCAGCCTCCCCCACTGACCCTGCCTCCATTTCCAGTGGATGACAGAGATCTTCCCTTCTTCCATGTAACTCAGCCCCATTATCTAGGGCTCCAACACTAGCAGACATTTCCTGGGAACTCAGTGACCCTGCAGAGAACAGGAAGGCTAACTGCTCCTCTCACCAAATCTAACCTCCTAGTCCCATCCCCAGTGATATAGCAGAACATGTGCTGCAGTCTCCCCTCCCTTCCTACACTCATCTCCAGCAGCCACCCAGATCTTCTCCTCCAACTTCGGCTTCTACTCATCTTTTTATTCTAGTCCCCAACTCCATGAGATATTCCCTGGGAACTCCTGGGATGCTCCAACCAGGGAAGCAGGTAACCTAAGTGCTGATCATCACCTAAGCCTCCTCTCCTCTAAATATAGTCTTCCAAGAGTAAACTCCAGCTCTGTACGGATCACTTACCCTACTGAACTCATCTGTGTCACCACCATCAGCAGAGCACACAGATCTCCTCCAAGCTTCCTCCCTACATATCCTACTATCCCATCTCCCAAATCCCGCAAGCATTCCCCAGGAACTTGTCAGCCAAGCCTATGAAGGAAGCAAGTAGGCCAGCTTCAGATCTTCACACTCAATGTCCACTCTGACAGTCTCACTGTCAACTCTGTAGCAGACGATCTGTTTGCTTCAATAGTTTCTCTTCAATCTCAGCCCTGACTCCCAGGGGACTAAGCAGATCCTGGTTGGAACACCATGCTTTCCTCCTTTCATGGTTCCTTCAGAACGCCCATAGCAATCCCCATTCCTTAGTACTGGGAGATGAATCCCAATGCCTAGAAACACGCTTTACCTGGAACCCCAAGTGGCCATACCTATCAAGATCAGAAAAAATGTTTCCTACCAGACAACACACAGTCCCTACACTCCCCTAAGAACCAGAGAAGAAGCAGAAACAAAAGGATAAAACACCCATCTAGCAAAGACAAGACCAGATATTAGCACCTAGAATTATAATTACCCCAAACATAGAAGCCTAGATATCAGCATAAAAACACAATTGCAGACAGGATAAAAGATCTCCACTAGAGCCCAGCAACTATACCACAATAGACCCTGAGCATTGCAACATAGTTGAAGTAGAAGACAAGACAATGAAATGACCCTAATGAATAAATGAGGAAATGAGTAAGTCTCTTAAAGAAACCCATGAAAGTACTGGGAGGAAATGAATAAAACAGTTCAAGACCTAAAAGTGGAAGTAGAACCATTAATAATAATAATAATAGAAAAACAAAAACAGAGGGAAATCTGGAAATGGAAAATTTAGGAATTTGAGCAGGGACCTCAGAGGCAAGTCTTATCAACAAAAAACAAGAAAAGAGTTGGATGAGAGATTCTCAGGCATTGAAGACATGATAGAAAAAGTGGGTACTTCAGTCAAAGAAAATTCTGAAATTTAAAAACCTCCACATATAAAACATCTGGGAAGTCTGGGACACTATGAAAAGGCCAAATCTACAAATAATAGAAATAGAGGAAGGAGAAGAAACCCAGGTCAAAGGCCCAGAAAATATTTTCAACAAAAATCATAGGAGAAAATTTCCACTGTGGTTTATCAAGAAACAAGAAACATTCTGAAGAGCAAATAAAGGTAACCAGCAAAGACATTCCCCTTGACACATAATAATAAAAACAGTAATCATAGAGAACAAAGTAAGAATGTTAAAAGCTGCAAGAGAAAAAGGCTAAGTACCATATAAAGGCAGAACTATTACAATAATACTTTACATCTCAATGGAGACTCGAAAAGCCAGAAGGGCCAGGATAGATATTCTATAGTCTTTAAGAATTTATTGATGCCAGTCTATACCCAGTAAAAATTTCAATCACATAGATGGAGAAAATAAGATATTTCAGGATAAAAACAAATGTAAGGCTTATCTATTTTTCAATCTATACCTACAGAAGGCTCTAACAAAAAAAAAATCCAACCTTAACAGGTCATCTATACTGAAGAAGACACAAGAAATAAACAATCCCAGGCCAGAAAATCAAAAGAGGGACTGACCCCCAAACACACACACACACACACACACACACACACACACACACACACACACAATTACCACTACAACCACAGCAAATTAACAGGAAACAGCAAACACTGCTTATTGATAGCTCTCAATACCAGTGCTCTCAATTCCCCAGCAAAAGAACACAAACTAAAAATAGATTCAAAATCAGGATTCATCCTTCTGTTCTATACAAGAAACACACCTCAAAATCAAGGTAGACATTACCTCACGGTAAAAGATTGGAAAAAAATATTTCAAGCAAATGGATCAAGAAAGCTTAGTTGGTGCAACCATTTTAATATCTATATCAACATAAATTGTGAATAAAACTAAATAGAAGAGATAGGCAAAGAAATTACATACTCATTTTTAACATCTATGTACCTAACACAAAGGCAAGTTTGTAAGATAAACAGAGTTACAGCTTGAATCAAATGCTGACCTTCACAGACTGATAGTGGAATGCTGCAGACTACCCAGGGGAGTGTGTCAGCAGAGGGACCAAGGCTTGGATTTCAGGTAGAGACTGGGATTCGGCGCGACAGACAGACACAAATTCGAGGTGTGTGCTACTGCAAAAAGCTTTACTTCTTGGCATAGATTTAAGCAGTTAGAACAGGTACATCATAATTGGCAGTCATCCAGCTCTTATTCATCACCCCACCAAATGTCCCTTTTAGAGAGGAAAGCTAAACATACAGTCTAGGAAACAATTCTCAGCTGCAAACAATAGTTTAGAAAACTGCAGTTATACTGCCAGATTTGTGGGCATCAGGTATGTATGTATTCATCATTTATCTTTGTCATAAAAAAGTTTAAACTCTATATTTATGGCCCCTCAGAATAGTAAGGAAACTTTTGTAACCATAGTTAACTCTTGATAAGTTTCTTCAATTTATTGGAACTTGTCTATGATCTTTCTAAAAGAATCGTTACTGTTTTGAATCATGCTAAACAAAACTTATCCAAAGGAGGGGGGAAGGCTTTTCTGGAACAGTCATGTTGTTAGTAACTGCAATTAATTTCTCTCCTATTTGCTGGGAACTAATGTGTGCAGCAGTTGAATTCATCGCAGCTGTTGAGTTTATCAGGATCATGATGGTGTGAGACGTTCCGTCTCTGAACTTTCAGTTCCTGAGACATCTAAAGATACATGACCATCTTCCCACATTGCTATATTCTTAAAATCAGATATTGTTGACAGGCTTAAAATTGCTAAGATCACCAAGACTAGAACACAGAAGGCACCTCCACTGCAAGCATAGACCCTGGTCATCATCTTTTTGTAGGGAGACGGCCAGGGACCTCCAGGAGGCCAAGCCATTCCAGGCACAGGCCTCTGTTCTGGATAGAAACGAAGCATAAGCCTTCAAGTCACACAGACTCTACTGGAGTGGGTGTGGCAGTGGAAGACTTAAATAATCTACCCTTGCCAGTTCATAGCTTATCTAGACAAAAACTAAGCAGAGAAATGCTGGCACTAACTGACATTGTAAAACAAATGTACCTAACAGATATCTACAGGGGTATTAATCCAAACACAAAATAATACACCTTATCTTAGCACCTCACAGAACTTTCTCCAAAATTTGCCATATATTTGAAAACAAAGCAAGTCACACTAGATAAAAACAAAATTGAAGGAACACCCAGCATTCTGTCTGACCACCATAGATTAAAGCTGGATATCAACATCAACAGAAACAACAGAATGCTTACAAATTAATGGACACTGAATAACTCTCTACTGAATAAAAATGGGTCAATACAAAAATTAAAAAAGAAATTAAAAACTTTCTACAATTTAATGAAAATGAATACATAACATCCACTATGTAAACAAACTGAAATAAAACAATCAAATGATCATCTCATTAGATGCTGAGAAAACAGTTGAAATAATTCAACATCCCATCATGTTAAAAGTCTTGGAAAGATCAGGAATTCAATGCCCATACCTAAACATAGTAAAAGCAATATACAGCAAACCAGTAGTCAACATCAAACTGAATGGAAAGAAACTTGAAAAATCCCACTAAAATCAGGAACTAGACAAGGCTGCCCACTCTCTACCTACTTATTCAATATTCCTAGCCAGAGCCATCAGACAACAAATGGAGATCAAAGGGATTGAAATTGGAAAGGAAGAAGTAAAAAATATCGGTAATTGCAGAGGATATTATTGAATGCTTAAGTAACCCCAAAGGTTCCACCAGAGAACTACTAAGCCTGATAAACAACTTCAGCAAAGTGGCTGGGTATAAAATTAACTCAAACAAGTTAGTAGCCTTTCTCTACTCAAAGGATAAACATGGTTAAGAAGAAATTAGGGAAATGACAAATAACATATTGTGTCACAATAGTCACAAATAACATAAAATACCTCGGTATGACTGTAACCAAGCAAGTGAAAGATCTGTATGACAAGAACTTCAAGTCTCTGAAGAAAGAAATTGAAGAAGATCTCAAAGATGGAAAGATCTCCCATGCTCATGGATTGGCAGAATTAATACAGTAAAAATGGCCATTTTGCCAAAAGCAATCTACAGATTTAATGCAATTCCCATAAAAATCCAACTCAGTTCTTCAAAGAGTTAGAAAGAGCAATTTGCAAATTCATTTGGAATAACAAAAAACCCAGGATAGTGAAAACTATCCTCAACAGTAAAAGGACTTCTAGAGGAATCACTATTCCTGACCTCAACCAGTATTACAGAGAAATAGTGATTAAAAACTGTCTGATATTGGTACAGAGACAGGCAGGAAGATCAGTAGAATATGAAAGGAGAATATGAATAGGAAGATCTAGAAATGAAACCACACACCTATGGTCACTTGATCTTTGACAAAGGAGCTAAAACCAGCCAGTGGAAAAAAGATAGCATTTTCTTTTTTCTTTTTTAAAAATTTTTTATTATATATTTCTTTAGTTACATTTCAAAGGTTATTCCCCTTCCCGGTTTTCTGTCCATAAGCCCCCATTCCCTCCCCTCCAACTCCCCATACAGGTATCCCCCTTATTGCCCTCTCCCATATTCTCCTGCACTGGGGGTCCAACCTTGGCAAGACCAAGGGCTTTCCCTTCCACTGGTGCCCCAACAAGGCTATTCTTTGCTACATAGCCTGGGTCAGTCCATGTATAGTCTTTTGTTAGTGGTTTAGTCCCTGGAAGCTCTGGTTAGTTGGCATTGTTGTTTTTATGGGGTTGCAAGCTCCTTCAACTCTTTGAATACTTCCTCTAATTCCCCCTAAGGGGGTCCTGTTCTCAGTTCGGTGGTTTGCTGCTAGCATTGACCTCTGTATTGGACATGCTCTGGATGTGTCTCTCAGGAGAGAACTATATCCAGTCCCTTTCTGCATGCTATTTTTTAGCTTCATCAATCTTATCTAGTTTTGGTGGTTGTATATATATGGGCCACATGTATGTCAGGCTCTGAATGGCCATTCTTTAAGATAGCATTTTCAACAAATGGTGCTGGTTCAACTAGAGAGCAGCATGTAGAAGAATGCAAATTGATGCATTCTTATCATCCTGTACAAAGCTTAAGTCTAAGTGGATCAAGGATCTCAACATAAAACCAGATACACTCAACCTAATAGAAGAAAAAGTTGGGAAGAATCTCAAATACATGGGCACTGGGAAAAATTTCCTGAACAAAACACTTATGCTCTCAGATCAAGAATTGACAAATGGGACCTCATAAAACTGCAAAGCTTCTGTAAGGCAAAGGACACTGTCATTAGGACAAAGTGGCAACCAACAGATTGGGAAAAGATCTTTACCAATCCTACATCTGATAGAGGGCTAGTACACAAAAATACAAAGAAGTTGAGATATTAGACTCCAGAATGCCAAATAACCTTATTAAAAATGGGGTACAGAGCTAAACAAAGAATTCTCCTCTGAGGAATATTGAATGACTGAGAAGCACCTACAGAAATGTTCAACATCCTTAGTCATCAGGAAAATGCAAATCAAAACAACCCTGAGATTCCACCTCACACCAGTCAGAATGGCTAAGATCAAAAACTCAGGTGACAGCAGATGCTGGTGAGGATGTGGAGCAAGAGAAACACTCCTCCATTGTTGGTGGAATTGCAGACTGGTACAACCATTCTGGAAATCAGTCTGGAGGTTCCTCAGAAAAATGGACATAGAACTACTCCTGGGCATATACCCAAATGATGCTACAACATATATAAAAGGACACATTCTTCACTATGTTCATAGCAGCCTTATTTATAATAGCCAGAAGCTGGAAAGAACCCAGATGTCCTTCAACAGAGGAATGGACACAGAAAATGTGGTACATCTACACAATGGAGTACTACTCAGCTATCAAAAACAATGACTTCATTAAATTCTAGGCAAATGGATTGAACTAGAAAATATCATCCTGAGTGAATTAATGCAATCACAAAAAACACACATGGTATGCACTCACTGATAATTGGATAGTAGCCCAAAAGCCTGAATTACCCAAGATACAATCCACAGACCACATGAAGCTCAAGAAGAAAGAAAACCAAAATATGGATGGTTCAATTGTTTTTAAAAGGGGTAACAAAAATATTCATAAGAAGAGATATGGAGACAACTTTTGGAGCAGAGACAGAAGGAACGGTCATTCAGAGTTTGCCCAACTTTGAGATGCATCCCACAGATATATAGTCACCAAACCTAGACAATATAGATGAAGCCAAGAAATGCATGCTGACAGGAGCCTGATATAGCTGTCTCTTGAGAGGCGCCGCCAGAAACATGGCAAATACAGAGGCAAAGGCTAGCAGCAAACCATTGAACTGAGACTGGGTTCCCCATTGGAGGAGTTAGAGAAAGGATTGAAGGAGCTGAAGAGGCTTGCAACCCACTAAGAACAACAATACCAACCAATCAGAGCTCCCAGGGACCAAACCACTACCCAGAGTTTACACATGGACAGACTCATGGCTCCAGCTGCATATGTAGCAGAGGATGGCCTTCTTGGGCACCAATGGGAGGAAAATCCCTTGGTACTGCCAAGGCTAGACCCTCCAATGTAGTTGAATATCAGGGTGGGGAGGCGGGAAGGGAGGTGGTTTGTGGAAATGAAACCCTTATAGAAGAAGGGGATGAGGATGGGATAGGGCTTTTATATAAGGGAAACTGGGAAAGGGAATAAGATTTGAAATGTAAATAAAAATTATCTCATAAAAATTGTTTTTTTGGGGAGGGATAAAAAATTGTTTTCAATATTCTGTGGCTTTAGTTTTTTCATTTGAAATTGAGAATTGCTTTTTCCATGCCTTGTGAAAAACTGTTTTGTAATTTTGTTGGGGATCACATTGAATCTACAAATTGCTTTTGGTTGGATGACCATAGCATATTTGTAATAGTCAGAAGCTGAAAAGAACCCATATCTCCCTCAAAAGAAGAATGGATACAGAAAATGTGGTTCACTTTGCACAGTGCAATACAATTCAGCTATTAAGAATGAGAACATCATGCATTTTGCAGCTGAGTGCATGTAATTTGAAAATATCATCCTAAGTGAGTTAACCTAGAACCAAAAGGACATGCATGGTATGTAGTCACTAATCAGTGGATATTAGCCGAGAAGTACAGAATACCTAGGATACAGTCCAGAGAACTCAAGAAGGTTAACAACCAGAAGTGCCCAAGTCAGGATGCTTCAATCCCACTTGGGAGGGAGAAAAAACAATCACAGTAGGCAGAGGAAGGGAGGGATCTGTGTGGGATAAGGAAGAGGAAGAGGGAAAGGGACAGGGAGAGGGAGGGGAAAGGAGGTATAGGGGAAGGTAGGGAGGCAGCAGGAGAAAAGCTCAGAGCACCAGCAGAATGAGTGGAAATATGCAGCCCCAGGGGTTGGAAGGTCAGGGGACCCTCTAGAAAGTACCAAAGACTTGGGAGATGAGAGCCTCCCAGGACTCAATGGGAGTGACCTTAGATGAAATGCCCAATAGTGGGGAGAGAAAACTTGAAGAGTCCACCTCCAGTAGAAAGATAGGGCAACAATTGGACTGAAGTCAGGGACCCCTGTGGTTGAATAAGGGTAAGGTTGGAAGAAGCTGAGGAGGGTGACCCCATATGAAGACCAACTATCTCAACTAACCTGGACCCCTGGGAGCTTTCGGACACTGAGCCACCAGCCAGGCAGCATACATGAGCTGGTCAGAGGCCCCAGACACATATATAGCACAGGGCTGCCTGCTCTGGCCTCAGTGGGTGAAGATGTGCTGAATGGAGAGACTTGAGGCCCCAGGGACTGGGGATGCCTGGCTGGGTATGGGGACTCCTCTTGGAGACAAGGGGATGAGGAATGGGATGAGGAATTGTGGGAGGGGGTACTGGTGAGGGAACAAAGGCTGGATTGTAAAAAAAAAAGTAATTAGTAAAAAAACAAACCAGGGGGTTGGGGATTTAGCTCAGTGGTAGAGCGCTTGCCTAGCAACCGCAAGGCCCTGGGTTCGGTCCCCAGCTCCGAAAAAAGAAGAAAAAAAAACCAAACTGAACCCCAACTAACCAAGCAAACAAATACATAAAACAAATTAAAAAACCCTAGATATCAAGAAACAAGTAACCCAATTAAAAAAAAATGGGGCACAGATCTGAATAGAGAAGACTCACAAGAAGAAACTCAGTGGTTGAGAAGCAGGTAAAGAAATGTTTAACATACTTAGTCATCAGGACTAATCTAATGTACTTTGAGATTTTATTTTATACATGTCAGAATGGCTAAGGTCAACAAAACATGATAACTCATGCTAGCAAGAATGAGGAGTAAGGGAACAGTCATTCATTGCTAGTCAAACTGCAGGTTTGTACAGCAGGTATGGAAATCAGTTTGACAGTTCCTCAGGAAGATGGGAGTAGATCTACCTCAAGACCCAATTATGCTACTCTTGGGTATGTACCCAAAGGACCTTATCCTACTATGAGACAGTTGCTGAAACATGCTCATTGCTGCTCTATTCATAATACTTAGAAATTGCCAACAACCTAGATGTCTATTAAGATAAGAATGGATGCAGAAATTGTGGTACATTTACATAATGGTGTATTACTAATCTATTAAGAAATTGAAATTCTGAAATACAAGGGTCCATGGGTGAAATTAGAAAAAAAATATCCTGAGTGAAGAAACCCAGACCATGAAAGACAAATATGATATGTATTTGTTTATATGTGGAGATTAGGTTTGAAGTCAATAAGCAAGCTATAACCCACAGAACCGCAGTGGTTAGGCATAGAGCAATGGACAAATGTGGTGCTGATAGATCCACGCATGAAAGAGAAACAGAAGAGACAGTTATCAATGGATATTTGATGATATGGGGCTTGAATGGGAAGATCAAGTGGAGAGAGGGAGGAATTAGGATAATTAAAATCAAGGTTATACTGAGGGGGTAGTATAGAAACCCAATGCAGTAGATGCTTCCTACAATATATACACATATGAAGAAGATTTCAATGGTATCGCCAATAATAAGACCCAAGCTGGGTATTTCTTGTCACCAAATGAAGCTTCTAGTTCTAGGAGTGGGTTCTATGTAACTGAGATGTTGAGAGGTCAAAGGGGTCCCATGTGAATCCCCAAACAACCCAGGCTGTTATGAAGACAATAGAATGCTCTTACAAACTTACAGCAAGGCCCTATTGCTGAAGACAACGCCTGCGAAACTCACTGAACATGGAGCTCATGCCTGCATAGAACCTTATCTTTAAATGGCGGTGTATTCAGCATAGTATGAAAGAGAAATGCACACACCAAACCAGCCACAGACCCTTTCACCTACAGAGATGCCCCGCCTGTAAAAAATGCTAATGAAATGGTGGCACAAAGCTTCTGGGGGTAACTAACCAATATCTCATTTGATTTAAAGTGCACACCACAAAATGGAACCCATACTCAACACTGCTTAGATAAATGCACACCGGAGACTAATAAGCCTAGGAACCTAAGGTAAACACAAATACTTCTGTTATTAAAAACATAATTATAATTTAAAAATTAAAGCAATCACAATACAGTAATAAATTTGTTCCTAATGAGATTTTTGCTTTAATCAGATCAGTGGTTTATTCAGCCATCATCAGCAAAGCTTCCTACTGCAGTAGATGAGAACAAACAGAGACCCACAACTAGACGTTATACAGAGAGTGAGAGATCTTGGAACACTCAGACTTAAAGTGAATTTCTTCATCACATCCCTCCCCTTAGGGAACTTTTAGAAGAGGAGATGGGAGGCCCAGAGGACAGGGAGGACATCAAGAAAACAAGACCCACTAAATCAACAAGATAGACACATAGATGAACATGGACCGAGGCAGCATGCACAGGGCCTGCACACTTCTGTATTAGAAAGGGTCCTGGAGCTGAAGGGGAAGTGGACACATGCCCCACTCACAACCCAGAAGCAATCTCCAATAAATGAAAAATTATCTCTTCCTTCGGAGTTTGTGGGTTTTTTCCCTTCTGTGTTTTTGTTCTGCCCTATTCCAGTGTGTTAGTTTTTGTTACCTATCTAGTCAACCATCCATCATCTATCCATATCTATGTATGTATGTATCTATCTGTGCATCTATCAGTCATCTATCAATCATCAATTTATCTACCTATTATCTATCATCAATCTATCAATCTATCTATCATCTATCAATCTATCATCTATTTATCAAGCTCTCTCTCTCTCTCTCTCTCTCTCTCTCTCTCTCTCTCTCTCTCCATAATCTCTCTATTCTCCACTAGAAGCATGTTTGTTTTTTAATGAGAGACAGAAAGACTGTGCATCCAGATGAGAGGTGAGGTCGGGAGGAACTGGGAGGGATAAAGAGAGGAGAATTGTGATCAGAATGTATTATGTGAGGTGGAAAGAATCTATTTTCAACAAATGAAAAAAAAACAGAGAAAGGTTTGGAAAGACTTAAAATATAAATAATAAAAACAAGAAAAAACACTTTTGGTGTCTGGATGTTAATTTCTTGAGTGTAGTATTTCTCTGAGATTGGATATAAGAGGTTCCAGGATTTATGGTTTGTACTCATGTTGCTTGGTGGCTGGTTGACCTGTGAAGAGTAGTGTGGAATGATTTAGTATTGTTAATGTGTTTGTATGTGTTTTCACTCACCCTCTAAGTGAGGCTCTTTAACACAGTTCCTCATATTGTGGTGAGACTAACCACAAAATTATTTTCATTTCTACTGCATAACTCTAATTTTGATACTGATATGAATTGCAATGTAAATATCTGATATGCAGGATATCTGGTATATAACCCTTGTGAAAAAAGTCATTCAACCCCCAAATGGATCATGACCCATAGGTTAAGAACTACTGCTCTAGCCCAAATAGCTTATTAGTAATTCTGATATTGTGTGCTTCTATTCATGGAAAATGTGCACATAAGGTGTCTACATGTGCATGAATTCAGGTGTCTCCATGGGGTTTGGCAGAGCGAGGAAATTGGCAGTATTCTGGTTTCTTTCCAGCCTTATCTACTAGCTAAGAAGTGCATACACAGCTCTAAAGCATCTATATTATCAAGTGTTCCTTTGATATCCATACTACTTGGCAATGTGATACTTGATATTATCAACTTGACAGGATTTAGAATCATCATGGAAATATATCTTTTTTTAAAAAATTTATTTATTTTATGTATGTGGGTACACTGTGGCTGTCTTCACAAACACCAAAAGAGGGCATCAGATCTCATTATAGATTGTTGTGAGCCACCATGTGGTTGCTGGGAATTGAACTTAGGACCTCTGGAAGAGCAGTCAGTGTTCTTAACCTCTGAGCCATCTCTCCAGCCCATGGAAATATTATCTTTAGACTGTGTTAAGGTCTGGTTGTCCCCAGAGATGAGGAAATTTTCATGTACACCGAGTGTTGCTATATGACCTTGTTCCTTAATTTAAAACTATTGGTTGAATAAAGATGACTACAGACTATAGCTGGGGAGAAGAGAGATACCAGAGTTTTAGTTCCTGGGTTTGGGGTCTGAGCAGGACCATGAGGAGAAGGTGGAGAGAGGAGAAGACTCCATGGGGTGGGCAAATGATGAAAACTATGGCCATGAGGACTGGCCAATAAAAGTTAAGAGAGGCCCAGATGAAATATTTTAAGTCCTATCTCAGGGTTATTGGCTGGGAAGTAGACATAGTAGTATATGCAGGTAGATTCTGCTTGGCTCTAATACTTTAAAGGCTCATTATAAATATAATAGCTTGGTGTCATTTATCTGGGAACTGAATGACCAAAATCAGGTTAGAAACCTCTGATTTGAGATTAAAGAATTATAACAAGAAGACTGGTCTGTGAGGTACTATCTATTTTAGGTTAATTGTTTTGGGAAGAGCTACTCTAAATTCTGATGGTATCATTTCACGTTCTGAGTCTTGGACCTAAAAAAAAAAAAAAAGAAGAAGAAGGCGGCAAGGTGGGATAGAAACACTAAATAGTCTCTGCTTCTTTTCAGAGAACCATGGACTTGGCCTAGCTTAGCTAACTTGAGAGGCACACGTCATAGATTCTCTTAGGTTAGAGGCTCCTGGGACACACTGTGCCTTCCAGTTCCCGAGAGACTGATGTACTATCTCAGGCAGTGAAGCCTTCAGGCCACTCTGTGTTTCCATGCTTGTTCCCTTAGTAGTCAAGGAAGCATGGAAACCATACAGGGCATTGGTCATAGGAATTCATCTGGAATACCCTGTATAACTCGTAAATGTTTTTGTATCCTGACAACTCTAACTTTATTCATCCTGGAAATTGCCACCACATTCTGTTTCTGATAAAGGAGTAAGCAGTGTTATTGTACTTCATAAATTTGTCACAGCCTCATTGGTCCCTCCAGCCAGGACTGATTTAATTCCTTGCAGCTATATCATGTGACTTTGGCCTACTAGGTCATCACAGGTGCTTGTACTTCTTGACTGCAGATATTCTGTGACCAGCTGCCTCAAACTCCTTCTCAGTACCTTCTTAACCACGACAGTCTTTTGAACTTTTAAGTTGAGCTTCTTGACAGAGAAAGCATCGAACATAGTTTCTTGCAACTGTATCAGTCACTTTGAATTAACTCACTGATTTTATTTAAAGCCAAACATAAATACTACCTGACTACAAAATTTATATTGGAAGTTACCTGTGCAGTCAAGAAGTCCTTGTCATTGTCCATCTACTTCTGTGAGGTGGAGAACAAAGAATTCAGCCTTGGGTTTGAACTCATCTAAATTTCCATGTTGGCAATCTCCCCTTCTCTGCCAATTCTGTTCTGTGACTGGCGATATTTAGTGCATGATGATTATTTCCCAGGAAGAAACATCATTTCTTGATAAGTTACTTTTTCCCTTGTCTCATTTCCTCTAGTTCAAATCTAAACAGATTCTGTCGTGTTAAAGTTATTCAGTAAAATGATGGAGTAAATTTTTTTGTGAGTTGGTTTGATGTAGTAGTTACAAAATAGTGGGTTTGGGACTCGTAAAATCCCCTTCCTTTGATATTATATTTTCTTTATAAATTTACATCTTTTCTATGACTCTGAGTTTATTCATTTATAAATTATAACCATTGCCATCAATTCAATAGGGTTGCTGTTGGGACTAACAGAGATAATGACTGAAAATGACTTGTCACAGCCTTGTGCACAGTATAAATTCAGTGAATGCTGGCTACTTATAACATTAGTTACAATTTGTTTTTTTGAATAGTAATAGACACATAATACCAAAGACTAACGTTTGAATCATTAGGTCATACAATTTTTGTAGGCCCTTAAAATTTCAATTTTCCTTGAAAGAAAATGGTGAAGAATTTTTATATTTTTGAAAAATCAACATAGAAATGAAATGTAATTTGTTAAACTACCCATCCCACAAAAGATCATTATTTTTCTCTTGAATTGCAAAAGTTGGCGAGAATATTTTCTATTTTATTTTATTTATTGACAATGTTTTGAGGTGGGGGTGGCATGTCGCAGAGCTTGTGTGGATCTCAAGGAAGTACTCCCCTCCCACCTTTCAGTGGGTTTCAGGCTGTCAGGCTTAAGTGGCACGTGCTGAGTGATCCCACTGCTCCCTAGAATGTGCTCTGTAAATTAACTGAGTATTTCTCTCCGTCTGGTTTCCAAATGAATGGGGCTCAGACTATACTTATTTATGTAGCTTTGTACAAGTACTGGGGTATTTTGTCTAATCTATATCTCTATTTGTTAGACTGTTAATTCCCAGCTGGACTCCCCGAATACTTGCTGTTTGAAATCTTGCCCAAGGTTTTTGTTTTTGTTGTTTGTTTGTTTATTTTTCTACTCCACAGTCTGTCCTCAGGGTCCATTTCACTCTGGCACATCTTTTTAGTCCACCATCTAATAGAGATCTCCTGTTTCCTTTATCTTCTTCCTCAATTCTCCCCCTGTCCGATTTCTCTCCTATCTCCCCTCTCCCCCTTTGTCCCTACCTACAGCCCCACTCCTATGACTCAATTTTCACCTCTCTCTATTCTCTCCAGTAGTCAGATGTATCAATTTTTATTTAAGCAATAGTTTTAAATTGGGAACAAAGGTTTGCACAACAAAAGCTGGTGTATGTGGGAATTTCCTTGTTGTCTTGGGGCAACCTGATCTTAGGGTACAGAATTTATTACTTGAATATGTAGCAGCATGAGACCATCCTTCGTCAGTTCTCTGTCTTTGTTGAAGTCTTCTGGGAGATGATGTTAAGCTTGCAAAATGCATGAAAAATACAAACATTTTCTGTCTTCTATGGCCATCCACTCACTCTTAACTCTGCTTTCCTGAAATTTTTTTTTAAAGACAAGAGGCTCTTATCTGTGGGCCACTGGATGCAAATCACCTGCAAGACTTTGGAAACCTCTGATGCCCGAGTTATACCTCCAAATATTCATCCTTTCTAGATTCTGATTCTGTCTGGATTAGTCTGCATTTCTGGGCTCTCTAAACTTCTTTTTTCTCTCTTCTTGCCACGGCACAATTATGGTTTACCTTCTCTAGTGGTTAAATTGTCAACAGTATCCAGAATTACATAAAAGACAAATCTGTGGATATATCTGTGGCGGGATTTCTAGATTGGTCTAACTGAGGTAGGAAGACCTGCCCTAAAGGTGAACAGTTTTGTTCCCTGCTGCTCCCTGGGCCATTGTCGTTGGTGGACACCCCTCTCTCTGCCTCCTGTGGACACAATGTGACCAGCCTGTTCACATTCCTGCTGCCATGTCTTATTTATAGCGCAGTGTTATATCCTCATACTGTAAACCAAAATAAACTTTTCTTTTTTTAAATTTCTTTTTTTTAAGCACAGATTTTTCTATCACGAGAACTAACTAGTCCACCCTTGTAGAGTCTTCCATGATTAGTTGTTTAGGAAACCAATGCTAGGGTAACAACACCCACTCCTCAGGCTCAAGGACTAGAAATAATAAGGGCTTTTTGTTCTGTTTTTGGGTTTTGTTTGATGTTAGATCTCTATGTTTGTAGAAGAGCTACAGTTCCCAGCGCCTTCACCCCAGGCTCTGCACTGCATGGCTCATTTCCCTGGATTCTTGTTGACTGTCATATGAAGGAAGACCAGACACACATAGTTAAATGTTCCAGCTCAGAACTGACACAGCACATTTGCAACTCAAGAAAAGAGAACTCACACAAAATACCCTGTGTCCAGAGACGGAAGCCAGCACAGTGGGAGTCATACATGTGATTGTACCTCGCTGCTCTAGGCTCCTGTGCATGCGTGTATGTCTGTGTGTTCTTATGGTTTCAGTTGTCCCATCTAGGTAGAATGTCAACGTTAAAAATTTAACTTCAGGACATCCAGGCGAATTTGAATTTCAGAGCCATAACTTTTTTTCCCTTTTCGTAGAGTTAGTCCTGATTGGCAAGTGTAGGTAACTCTGTATTTGTTTGGTTATTTCTCCGATTTTTTTTGAGCTCATCTCTATTACAGAGTAGCTTGGTTACTTCACTGTGTGCTGCTTTGCACTTCTGATCTGTGTAGCACCTTGCAAGCCATGTGAAGTAAATTCTTTGCAGACTTTCATTTTTAAAATCTAAGTAGATTCTGATTTTCTTTTAAAAAACAACAAAATGGTGCCACCTCTTGTGTTTTTCCAATAAATAAAAAATTGTTGGGGTGGACAGATAGGGGGCATGGACGAGGGAGATGCATGCCTACTTGCTTAGAGAGCATCATGGTGTCTGCGCCCCGGTCATCTCCTCTTCTCATTTGCCCTTGTGCCTACTTGCATTCCAGAGAAACCTCCAGCCTCTACAGAATGAAGACATTTGAAAAAAGTGATCTTATCCCAGTTATTCTAAAGTTTTATTGAGTACTTAAAAAAAAAAAGCAAAACTATGAAAAATCCTCAGGAGAGTGGCAGGCCAGTAACCAGACATGGTAATCAGTCCGTGTGTGTGTGTGTGTGTGTGTGTGTGTGTGTGTGTGTGTGTGTGTGTGTGACATTATGCTTACCCCCCAGTGAAATAAGACTTCTCAAGCTTTTGGAAGTGGATTAATTCATCATTTAGAGACAGCAGGGTAGCTCATAGCCTGGGTGGCATGCTATGTAAATATGAATAGGGAATACAAACTCCACAGTGTCTGGGTGTCTGAAGTCACTTGATGCCTTGCAAGCAGTTGAGGGTCAAGGCAACAAAGGAAAAGGCCATGTGGGTGTGACTTGGCACTCCTCCCTGGAAGTGAAGTTTTTAAGCCATTCTTTTTGTCTCTTAAGCATCTGTGGCCATCTGCAGACCTCCATGATTAGAGGGCATGCTTTCTTTTGGAAATCCATTGATCCTTCTTGTCATTAGGCCAACTGAAATCGTTCTAATTTTGCAGTGTCATCCGTTGTGAAAACTATTTTCAGACAGACTTGCCTCCCAAGAACCTTTTCCTCTAGGGAGTAAACCATGAAGCAACATTAGAAAAGTGGCTGAAATGATGAATACCTTGGACCTCACGAACTAGTAGGAATCAATTTCTCGAGCATCATCATTAATTATCTCCCCAGATTTCCATCTAGGAATCCCAAGATCAAAGAGAAGCAGCTCCAGACAACACAATACAAAACAAAACCGATGTCCTTGGTTGAGGGTCCAGTACTGGGTTTTTGTTTTATACAGCAGTAGGATAAAGGAGGGGAGCTTTCAAATCTGCTCCCTCAAGTGCCCCTCGCCCCCAAAAAACAAG
Organism: Rattus norvegicus; assembly: GCF_021556685.1. Lineage (NCBI taxonomy): Eukaryota > Metazoa > Chordata > Mammalia > Rodentia > Muridae > Rattus > Rattus norvegicus. The sequence goes on along the minus strand of NC_141535.1, from coordinate 23,640,241 downwards.
AAAGAAAGTTAGTGCTGTTGTGCAGAGACAATGGAATTCATAGTATTGAAAAGGTCCTGTCCAGTGTAGAAGGTGAGCCTTGGGGGATGTCAGGGCTTGCTTAAAATGTGCAGTACTGGATGAAGAAGGTTAGAGGTACAGCTGATGTGACTTCCAGATGACCAGGAGGGAGAATGGAGACTAAACCAGGCTTTGGTGACAAGCTTAAGAAGAATGTGTGGATTATACTAGAATGTGATATGTTTGTGAATGACCACATATAAAAATGTGTGTGGGTGCATGTGTGTGTGTGTGCATGCATGTTTACACATGTGTGTGTTATGTACATTTGTGTGCAAAGCTGTAAAAGTAGTAAGGAGAAAGTGCTTTAAGGTAGGAAGCAGCAACAAGAAGCTGCACTGGTGAATGGTGTAGGTGGTCTCTGGTCCTTCCAACAGTTCTAAGATTTGTAGTAAAATCTTTGAGAATGACTCTTCTAGTCTAGGTCCTATTTTGGGTGTCAGGTTATTCCAGACATTTGTTTGAGATAATCTGAAAATGAAGGACAAGTTCCCTAGACATCTAATATAGCAAGTGTAATGTTGAGCACAATTCATGTGTGATATGTCTTACCCATCATGCAATTATTACTTATACTTAAGGCTACTTCTATTGTTAAGTGTCTTGGAAGTAGAGGGCAACTGATGTCAAGGAACGTTTTGGGTGGTATATACCTGTAATCCTAGCAGACTGAGGCAGGGGGATGAAGAATTCAAGGTCACACTACAAAAGAGGTCAGTCCAAGCTACAAAATTGCATCTCAAAAACAAGCCAGCAAAGAAGACAGAACATGGTGAAAATAGAGCAAACAAAATTAAACAAACGAAACAAGAAAGACTTGGGTTGGCTGTGAGAGGATTCCGACCCTATTTATCTTGCTGAACACATAGTCTTTGGCAAATAAAACTAAACTTTGTGGAGGGCATGGGTCTAGTGATCCCCAAGAGTCTTGCACTGGAGTCTTTGTTCTTTGCAATCTCCTTTCTGCTCATTAGCTCACTTTGTCTTCATTTGCTCAGGAGCTATTTGTCCTGTGCTATGACTCTCAAAACTTGTCACCTACGAAAGGCCACATCTACAGGTATCCATGGGACGATGTGGCTATTGGGACACACACCTATAATGTTACCTCTACGATGCCTAGGGACAGAGAGTTCAAAAGCTTAAGGTCAGCTGAGGCTACATAAATAAAAGCCTCTTTCAACAAAACAAAATAAAACAACAGAAACAAAACCAAAACAATCTAAGAGCTGGACTTGGATATCCTGGAGGAAATGGAGGTTATGGCTTATAATCTTGATAGAATCTTGTGTTGAGAGGGCAACATGCTTTTCTTTAAAAAATACTGATATTTTTTCACTTGACTTATGGCATCTCCCTTCCATGAACACCTTCATGCTCACATTTGCTTGGTTTCCATTTCCTACTGCCATAATCTTAGTTATTAAACTAGAACAGATAATCCAATCAAAGTCATGGGAGAAGAAACCCCAGGACACCACAGTTCTGTACCCTCTGCTTTTTCTAAGGGAAGTTTGAAAGTGCATTAGGCATTGGCTTGGTTAGATCCTTTCTGACAGTGGATAGGTTCAGCTTATGGTCTATACTACCTTGTTCATTCATACTATTATTAACCGATGATAACACTAGTGTCTACTTACCCTGATCCATGTGAATTCAACTTTCTATAACAAGTTTAGTTTAGTAATATGTTCACTATAAACATTAAAATGGTGAGTGATTTAAATGATGGTTGGGGGAAGTTAGCTTCATATACATATATGTATATATTGTATGTATATTCTTTTTATATGTATATTCTTTACACACACATACACACACACACACACACATATATATATATATATATATGTAGGCAGAGAGAGAGAGAGAGAGAGAGAGAGAGAGAGAGAGAGAGAGAGAGAGAGATTGTACAACTTTATTTTCAGTACTCTTAAGGCCAGCCTTGTCTACATAGTGAGCTTCAGTCTACCCAGGATCTACACACTTAGTCCTTGTCTCACAAAAACCAAACAGAAACAAACTGAAAGAAAAGAAATCCGTCTCTAGAGAATAGTAACAATCTTAGATTTTGGATAATTGGTTTTCTACAATGCATACCTTACTTATTCAAGATACTTCTGAAAAGCACCTTTACTTGTTTTCCATACATTGGTGGATATCCAGTTTCTTCCTCAGCACAACTGAGCATGGTTGATGACCCTCTCCATTGTTAATTAAGGTAGAGTGTTGGTCAAAGCAAAGAAGCTGGACTTAACCTGCTAAGAGTGTTATTTATGAGCCCTTTGCCCACATTTCTTACACACCACGGATCCCTCCCTCCTGTTGGCTCCTTCAACTTTGAACTTCATAGGAAATGAAGGATGATGGCAGCTTCTATGCCTGACTAATCCTATGTGAAGCGTCTCCCCTGGAAGTGTGTGCGAGCAGCATTTATTTTACCAGTATAGATTATATAAACAATTGTTCCATTCACAAGTCGCACATTAAAGCCTAATTCTGAGAGAGAGAGAGAGAGAGAGAGAGAGAGAGAGAGAGAGAGAGAGAGAGAGAGAGAGAGGAAGCTTCCAATCCTTTCTGCCTTCTCTGTCTAGACAGAGCTGGGTTAGTTTGTGATCCTGTGGGCGCTCATGCTGGTGATATTAATGGCTGGGAAATGAGCCAAGGAAAGACAACCCTATCTACCAATTAAATTTACCGAGCTTACAGGGTGGTTTATAAAGTCAACATGCTGGGCAAGGTTTACATCTGACCAGGGAAATTATTGTTTTCTGATCCCTAGTTGGCTGTCAGCCACCTCAAACACAAGACAGATGTTGGCTTTACTGGGGTCAGGGTTATCTCGGGGTGGGATGAATAGTCATTGGTTCTGGAGTCTGCTACTTTTCATTTGCTAGTGAATATGAGTAAATAACACTGTTCCTGAATGCCTTGGGGGTGGCGGTGGCCGGTGGTGGGTGGTGGGCAGGATTTTTGCAAAGCTGGCTAGGACACTGAATACCCGCATCCCAGAGAGACACTTTTCAGACTTGGTGATGACTGTCTGCTTTGTTTGAGCTGAGGACAACCGATTCCATTATCACAAAGGGCAAAGGTTAATGCCATCTCATAGAGATAATGATAAACACAAACAGGGTATCACTCTGATGTATTGGTCTCTTATCAGGCATCAAGACAAAAGTATGGGGGAGCTAAAAATGCAGGGTTGGAAGGAGTTTCCAAGTCCTTTGTTTGTTTGTTGAAGTAGGAAGTTTTTCTAATTAATGTTCTTCTGAGAATTAAGGTATACCATAACTGGAACCTACATGAATTCTCTGAAATGGAGGTGTTTCTCCTTCTGTTCTGTGCTGAACTCGCGGAGACTGTGCATGGGATCTCTACTGCTTTGTGTTTGGAAACAGTTTAGCCTCTATTAGATGCTAAGAAAACTAGCTATGAGTCTGGACCAGAGCCAAGGCTGAAAGAATCAGCCTCTTTGCCTGGAAGCAGAGAGAGGCTTCTAGTATGGGAGCCCAGATTTACACTAGTGAATTCTGGAGACATCATGTGACCCCAGGCAGCGTGGGGAGAAGCAGGGAGCCCCAAGCGAGTGAATTTTAAGTGTGTTTCTAGGAGAAGGAAGCACATGGTATTTCACAAGGCTGGAAGTATATAGCGTGGGCGATATAATTTATTCTGGGAATTGCATATTAAATTGTCCTCCAGATACCAGGTTGTATTTGGTGGTTGACTAGAAAATAGTATGCTATTTAAGGCTAAAAATCTCCAAGATTGCCTTTTAAGCCTATAATCGGCCATGAAAATAAACAGATATTTCTCCCTTGATTGAATGGCCTTTCTCGTCGGTTCATTTTGGAAGGCTTTTACGGAATTTATCTGCAGCTGACTGTGTCTGTCTTTCAGATGTCCCCCACCCCCTTGGTTACTGGAGCCTCCTCTCTTCACCTTGTTCTCTTGAAACATCATGCTTTAGACAGACTTCACCTCATTTTAGCTTCATCGGAGCTCTCTCTGTGTCGGATCTCTTTCGAAGGCTGGGTTCTCCAAGGAAATACATCTGTTTGAGTGTGTGGCCATTTTTGGGTTAGGCCTTCCTTCTCTCCCACGAACTCGCCCCATGAACCCTCTTGCTTCCCTCAGTCTTCCTGTTGTCTGCCAAGCTATGAACCATTCCTTCTCTTGGGAAGTTTCCTTTGCTTCACCCACAGCCAGTTCTTAATAAATTGAAGGCCTTTCACCTCTGAACTTCTCCAGCTGAGGTCTTTCTGCGTGCTAGTGGTGTTTTATTGGATGCGCATGCCCATAGGGCGTCTGCTCACTATCTCCTCCATTTATCAGTCATGATACATTTGAGCTGTTTTTTTGCCTTGCCGCTTCATCTGACATCTTGTCTCACCATGCGTGTGCCGCTGCACGTGTTGGATGTGAGGGTCCAAACCAGGAACTTTCCTTTGGTAAACAGTAGTTCCCACCCCAGGGCAGAGTGCACAGGCTATTTACACTGTGGAGAATGAAGCAGAAGAGGAATGGAGAAGCTAGGCTGTTCTAGGGCAAGCCATGGGGAAAGCCATGCCAGTCAAGGTTCTCCCCTTTGTGTTCTCCCTCACAAGGCGACTGAAACACTGTGTTGACAGTGGAAGGACTGACTCACTGGGTCACAGGAACGTCAGGCAGCTTGGAATCCCAGGTCACCATTTTCACCATTAAAAATAATCTGTGCTGTCATTGCCTTTTTTGTGGAAACTTTTCTTTCTGGAACTGATATGACTAAGTCAGTTTCTTTGCCTGAAAACATTGTCTGGGACAGCAGCTGACTGTGTTTTTCTTTCTGCCTTCATTACCTTTCTCCCCGCAATACTGGTGGAAAATTGTAGCTACGTCGTCGTCTGACCTGTGGATTAGATTTGGGATTTATAACCGGCCGAAGAAGGCTCTTCTCACTGGGAATAGAGAGTGATGTAGGAGGAGCTGGGGGGTTCTGAAATTGGGAAACAATGCCTGCTTTTCTCTCGAGACCATGGTTTAGGAGAGTCGACATTATCCTAGGATTACATGCCTGGCTAGTGGATTACAGTTCTGCTTGGCAGTAGTCATAGCGACACAAGATTAAAGTTCCCGTTAAGCGGTAAAAGCAGGGCCCATTGAGTCATGAACTAGTCCAAAGCATAGAGGACCACTCCCCTGCTCGGGCAAATGACTTTCGTCAGTTCTACAGTGAGGCCGGGGGAATACGCATCAGGGTATATGGTACCGTTTCTGACCTGTGATGACCCTAGATTAGAGCAATCTCAATAAAGATTACCGTAGACTGTATCAACTTCTTACCAGAAGACCTATAAAAGGCGATTGGGCAGGGTAGCATCTTAGTGTTCCTACCCCGGAACTCCACTCCAGTCAGAATCTCCTTTTCACTTTTTTTTTTTTTTTGGTTCTTTTTTTCGGAGCTGGGGACCGAACCCAGGGCCCTGCGCTTCCTAGGCAAGCGCTCTACCACTGAGCTAAATCCCCAACCTCCTTTTCACTTTTGCTTACTAAATCTACATTTGCTCTGTTTGGTCTTGGTCCATGTGTTCTTATTCTTCTTACCCATGAGACAACACATTTGAAAGCTACAGGGTGGCTCAGGTCATCATTGATTGTCTTGCACCCCAAGCTCCCCAAAAGAAGTTTTTTTTTGTTTTTGTTTTTGTTTTTGTTTTTCCCCTCTGGAGAAAAACCAAAACCAAAGTAAAAAGCCAGAACCAAACCGTATCAGTAGCCTTCTCAGCTTCTGTGGTGCCTCTGCTGCATAGCAAAGGCCAAGCTCTGTTTTTGTTCTCCTATTTAATATATATATATTCAGTTATATATGAATCACCTTTTCTGTTTACTCAAAGCATCAAATCAATATTTTATTACACTGCTTCATTACTATAGCTTTAAATGATCACATTTTTACTTTCACACTGGAGCTAAGCCGTTTGAAGGCATCTTTAGAATTAGATTTCCTGATATGCCTTTAGTTCCCTTTGCACAGGAGTGGGTGGAGAATCCACAGGCTTGAGACTCAGTCAGAGGCAAGGTCAAAGGTCACTATAATGCAGAATAAGCTCACAGCAAATCGTCAAGCAATAATGTCCAAAGAATGGAATGTGGTAGGGGTCTTGAAGGAGCAGGAACTGGAACAAGGTGAGAATATGTTTGGGAGATGGAAGTCAAGTTCTAGGAAATAAATAAAATACCATGCTTTCTATGGGAGGGCATGATTTCTGAGCATGATGAATGTACATGGCAACGCATCTTAATTTTATAGTAAGGTTTTGTTCTTCTATATAAAATATTTCTGTCGAAATGAGTTCAAATTAGATTGAAAATTATCCCATAGAAATCTACAGAAATACACTGAAAAAAGAAAAAAATTGTCCTTGGCTATATTTCACAACAAACTTACATCAGTCTGCTAACTGGAAATGGATAATTTGAATATATCATGACTACACTTTAGTTTTTGTTATGTACGCAAAGCATATGTATAATACAGTGCATATAGTTTGATATATAATATTTTTACATATATGTATAAAAAGCATACAGAACATGGCAACATATTTGACTCAGCAAAGTAGTTATTTTTAAATAAGTGATTATTATATGCTGCTTATACATTTTCTTCATTAATAAAGTTCATGTAAAAATTGTCGTTGAAATTACTAAAACACATTTTAAAAATACTGCAGAGAGTCTGCTGCTGACTTGTACGGAAGAACGATGGACGTGCTCACTAAATAAACTACTTCCTGAGGTCGGCCATATGCATACTACTGTAGCAAGGGAGAAATGGACGTAGTTCTTGCAGGGAAACTATTAAATAATACTAAAGTAATGAGGAAAATTGCAGATGAGGGTTGCAGGTTGAATGGATAGCATTCCTTCAGTGGCTTTGTGGAGGACGACTTTGAAATCATCCGTGAACATCGCAGATGTGGGAAGATAGAATGGTGCAGCTTGTTGACCGTGTCAACAGTCTGTTAGCAGAATATTTTAGCAGAAATTAGGATTTCTGTGAGGGAAAATGTAATTTGGGCTATAAAGCAAAGACCTTTGAATGTTAGCCTAATAAATTTGAACAATTAAGTTATTAAAAACTTCAACAGACGTTTCTCATCACATGTTTTCTCTACTTCCACCCAAAGCACATTAATTGCTTATCAGATATTAATAAGAGACACTGTGTACGTCACATAAGAAAATAAAAAACATGATTTTACCTTCAATCTTTAATATTTATTTTGTTTATTATATATGTATATTATTTCACTGGCAAAAAAGGTATATGTAAATGACTATTGAATAGGTTAGAATATGACAGGGGTTATAATAAAAGTGTCAAGAGAATTATTAAGATAAAGCATGGAAAGGGGGGATTAATTTCAGCTGAGAAGATCAAGGAATGTCTCAGAAATAAGCAGAAATCTAAGTTGGTCTCTGATAGATTAACACCACTTTCTTTCTGTGAGAATATACTTTTCAAATACGATACTCAAGGGCACAAGAATAGAAAATTTTAGAACAGAATGAAGACCTAGAAAATAATTTAGGTTGGCTAGAATCAATGATGTTTAAAAGAAAGAAGAGACAGGAAGAGAAGAGAAGAGAAGAGAAGAGAAGAGAGAGAGAGAGAGAGAGAGAGAGAGAGAGAGAGAGAGAGAGAGAATTAGAGATGTCAAATGAAGCCTGAATGTAGAATGGCTTTCATGCCAACTTAAGAAGCTGGAGAACTTGAAGTTCTAAAAATCACCTCCAGCAAATTGTGGCTTGGTAATCAGTACTCGTATGGCAATGGTAAGGACTGTAGCTATGGTATTCAACCTGTGGGTTGCACCTCCTCTGGGTGTCTAATATCAGATCTCCTGCATATAAGATATTTATGTTATGATTCATAATAATAATAAAATTACAATTATGAAGTAGCAATGAAATAATTTTATGGTCAGAGTCAGCTTAGCATGAAGAATTGGTCACAACCTTAGGGAGGTTGAGAACCACTGGTTTAGAGAGCAGTGAGTTAAAAGATTTGGAGAATAGGCAGTTACAGGTAGGAAGAACTTTGGGAAGTGTGGCAGAAGCACTGGTGGGTCTGTGATCAGAACTAAGTTCTTACCTGACCTCTCGGCAGTCTCTCCTTTCCACATGGGCAGTGGCAATGCTAAATAGAAACAGACTTCAGAACCTTTGCAGGGAATAATAGAGAGGAGTCAATGAGTGACTACATTTAGGGATCAAGGCTAGGGAGAAATTAAGGATAATTTCATGATTTAAGTCTTTAACTAAAGAATAATGTCTGTCTTAAAATTAAATAAAACATGGAAAAACAGAATAGTTTAGAAAAATAGAAGAGTTTATCCTGATTGCCTGGAAAATAGTGCATCCAGGTCCAAGACTGCAGGCTGGCAGATCAAACATAGTTATTTACTGGTCTTCCATCTCTAATCCTACTGAAATCACAGTGAAGCTCTCTAGAAATTTCTAGCAAGTAGGAAAAGGGGAGGCATAGGTAGTTGGTAGGTGGGAGTTTATTGAGTTTCTGGAAATAGAAATGCGAGTAGGACTTAAACTGGAGCAAGTACAACAGCCATGAGCATAGAGGCGATGGGATGAGAGATGACCCAGGGACCAGCTGGCAGGTATGTCATGCAGGAAGTTGAAGTCATGGGCTGAAGCTTGTCTCTGCAATGCAATGGGTCTGTATATCCTTCCCTACTTCCCTTCAAGGAGCCCCAAAGAGCCTGGAGCTCCTGTAGCTGAGATGGATCTTTTCTAGCTGGGAGAAAACTGTCCCAGTGAAACAATCTCTTGATATATTTTATGGCTGTGAAAGAGTTTGGCTGCTCACTGAGGAGCTTAATCTGTCTAGAGATAACCTATGTTTCTATAGAACTATGGTTTCTGTATGACTGCCAGGATGCCCACTGAACACACAAAGCCCTCCCATCATCCTGTAATCCTTCCAATAACTACTTGACTTATGGTAATTCTTTCCATTTAGGGAAAGGATCTACCCAAAACCAGTACAGGAGCAACTCCCACTGACCCCTGAACCAAGAAATTCATTTATTGTCTCAAACGGATAGTCAAGAAGAAAATAGAATTAATGAGAAACTATCCATACTATTATATGGACACACGTGCACACACACACACACACTCACACATACACACTCACACACACAAACACACACACTCACACACACACTCACACACTCACACACACACTCTCACACACACACTCTCACACACACACTCTCACACACACAAACACACACACTCACACACACATTCACACACACACTCACACACACAAACATACACACACTCACACACACTCACACACACAGACACTTGCACACACAAAAACATACACACACTCACAAACACACACACATACACACACTCACATACACAAACACACACACACTCACACAGACTCTCACACACACACTCTCATACATACACACTCACACACATACACTCACACACACAAACACACACACTCACACACACATATTCACACTCACACACACACATTCACACCCACCCACCCACCCACACACACACACACACACACAAATGTATGTACGTAACAATTAATGAAGAGGCCATAAATTTTAAAGAGAGTGACAGGAGGGTTTGGAATGAGGAAAGGCAAGGAGGAAATGAAGTAATTATATCATAATCTCAAAACATAAAAGAATAATTAAAAAGCAAAATCAGGATAAATAAATATTGTACACACATACATTGAAAAAGAAATACATGTAAAGCATATTTTCATCTTTTAAAATATAGGAAGCATAAAAGAACTTTATAAATTATATCCATTAGTTCTGACCATAACATATGATATGTTTTTACATTCATAAAACAAAAGAAAGATTTCATGCTAAAAGAATAAGAAAAATGAAAATTAACTTTGAATAAGTTACAAAGTATGTAACATTTTAATTATATGCAATGCATTTTTCAGTTCTCATGAGAAAAGATTTTATTCTCAATAGATGGTGATTAACATAGAGAACTGCAATTGACCAGGACAGGGAAAATAAGAAACTCTAGAACATTCAGTCTCCGAGTAGAATGTACATAGGCATTTCTTTCTCCAATGCCTTAGAGATGGCAAAAGAAGTGTTGGAGAAGACAGAGGCAGTGAATGACTACAAACCACCGGAGTCAAAGTATGTACCTTTGTTTTACAAGGGAACAAGCAAGATAGACTTTTCTTTTTGCTCTCCACAAAATACAAAAAGTCCCAGAAAGTCCAAGTGGTCTAAATAGAAATGAAACAAACAGGGCAGTGCAGCTGCACATATGAACTCACAGTGACTGAGACCATATGGACAAGACCTGTGCAAGCAGAAGCCAGACTGAAGGCCAGCACAACAGTGGCATTGGTTACAAAGTCTTATCTCTAACTCTGAATCTACACAATTATTAGCTGCTAGAAGAGGAGAGGCAGTTCTCTCTAGCTCCTTATAAGTTGACCAGACTCTAGTGGGAGGCCACACATCCAAGAATATTTAGCCACCCAAAATTGGCCTTGATAGGTTTATTAAAAGAAAAGTGAGCAAATTTTGGTGGATGAAGATGAGGAGGTGGATCTAAGAAGAGTTGGGGGAGGAGTCAGTATGATCAAAGCACGTTATATTAGATTCTTTAAAAAAAATAGTAAAATATTAAGGATTTACATATGAGTTCTAAAAATAAAGCCGTAAGAATCTGATGTAAAGCTAATTAACAAAATGTGAACAGGTAAGATATATGCATTTGGAAGATCTGATATCAGCTCCACAGCCTTAACATGGAAAGCTGAGTGGACTGGAGGAAAGCGTTGCCTAAATAATGGAACAAAGTTTCCCAGGCAGAGCTGAAGCTTAGGACAGCTCATCAAGGCTTGTGAAGACCAATCACACAGAGAAGCATTCTTTTTTATTTTATTTATTTATTTATTTATTTATTTTATTTTTTTTACTCTTTCACAACGCAGACTTTATTGGTCAAGGAGTAGAGATCATGAGACATTCCAATTCTTTTTTTTTTTCTTTTTGTTTTCTGTCTTTATTAATTGAGTACTTCTTATTTACATTTCAATTGCTATTCCCTTTCCCGGTTTCCAGGCCAACATCCCCCTAACCCCTCCCCCTCCTCTTTTGTATGGGTGTTCCCCTCCTCATCCTCCCTCCATTACTGCCCTCCCCCCCAACAATCACTTTCACTGGGGGTTCAGTCTTGGCAAGACCAAGGGCTTCCCCTTCCACTGGTGCTCTTACTAGGGTATTCATTGATACCTATGAGGTTAGAGTCCAGGGTCAGTCCATGTATAGTCTTTGGGTAGTGGCTTAGTCCCTGGAAGCTCTGGTTGCTTGGCATTGTTGTTCATATGGGGTCTCGAGCCCCTTCAAGCTCTTCCAGTCCTTTTTCTGATTCCTTCAAAGAGGGTCCTGTTCTCAGTTCAGTGGTTTGCTGCTGGCATTCGCCTCTGTATTTGCTGTATTCTGGCTGTGTCTCTCAGGAGAGATCTACATCCGGCTCCTGTCGGGCTGCACTTCTTTGCTTCATCCATCTTGTCTAATTGGGTGGCTGTATATGTATGGGCCACATGTGGGGCAGGCTCTGAATGGGTGTTCCTTCAGTCTCTGTTTTAATATTTGCCTCTCTCTTCCCTGCCAAGGGTATTCTTGTTCCCCTTTTAAAGAAGGAGTGAAGCATTCGTATTTTGGTCATCCTTCTTGAGTTTCAAGTGTTCTGTGCATCTAGGGTAATTCGAGCATTTGGGCTAATAGCCACTTATCAATGAGTGCATACCATGTGTGTTTTTCTGTGATTGGGTTACCACACTCGGGATGATATTTTCTAGTTCCAACCATTTGCCTATGAATTTCATAAAGTCATTGTTTTTTTTTTTTCCTTTATCTTTTTTTCAGAGCTGGGGACCGAACCCAGGGCCTTGAGCTTGCTAGGCAAGCGCTCTACCACTGAGCTAAATCCCCAGCCCCCCAAAGTCATTGTTTTTGATAGCTGAGTGATATTCCATTGTGTAGATGTGCCACATTTTCTGTATCCATTCCTCTGTTGAAGGGCATCTGGGTTCTTTCCAGCTTCTGGCTATTATAAATAAGGCTGCTATGAACATAGTGGAGCACATGTCTTTTTTTTTTTTTAAATTTAGAGAATACTTTATTAGTTTTTGTAATCAAACCCACGTATATAAGACCTTACATATTTAATACAGTGTGTTACCCCTGTACAAATGGAAAAAACTAAAGTTCAACATTTCTAGACCAATATGGCTGTTAATTTCTGTACAGTGCCAACTCAACACAGTAAACGGGGATACTTTTTTCGAAAGTTGACAGCACAGGTAAAGTTTCAAAAAATTCAAATTATATATCTGTATATATATATATATTTATATTTATATAAAAGACCAATAATAGCAGTGTGTTATGCATCAACAGCAGCAACAGCTTTTCCAGGTTCTGCAGTCATCTGAACAAAACTGTAGAGACATCCAGCACACTCCATTAAAAAAAAAAAGTAAAAAAACAAAACCTGAGAAAACAGCACAGTTCTGTTACTCTTGTGGTACCTGGCATCATTTTTTTTTTAAATTAGCTTCTCAATCATCATCTGGAAAGAAAACATTCTGAGCAACATCATTAAAAACAGCTCTGATAAAGCACGGTCACTACTACGTATAATAAAGCAGGTACAAGCTATTTTACATCCACAGGGGTATGATACAGTACTGTCCTACATCTATAATACTAGAGGATACAATTTAAAAGGCATTATTTGAGACTTGATTCTACTTTTCCAGCAGAGGGCCCAAAGGATGGTGTGACACAGCTTTGTAAAGAAACATACTCTAGACAGGATTTCCTTTCACTAGTGGCACAGTTCTAAGGATTCATTCTCTCCATGAATGTCAGCTAAAACCATTATTAAAAAAATGAAATATCCCTAGAACAAAACCGTATAACCACCGGATTCACATGAAGATGACCTAGTGGAGACAAGCTGGACCTCACCTTACAAACAAGCTATCAAATCTGTTATGTTTAAACAGTGAGACCTCCAAGGAAGGAGATGCCAAGTAGTGCTTCAAAGCTTCGGACCACAATCAAACACAGCATCCTTTTCAACAGAAGCAGAAGCTCATCTGAATATGCTCATGGATGCTGACATCAACATTTAATCATCTCCTCACTCATCCAGGAAGAGGGGGAGATCAGTTACTACTGTACTTTATTGTGTTCAACCAAATCACCATGTTACAAAAATAGCAAGCTGCCATAATAAAAAAATAAGGCTCCTCTATCCAGCACCAGATAGCATCATTTTACTTTCAAGCCTAGAAATTGCACGCTTGTATATAAACCAATCGAAGATGAGGATTGAGAGTTCATCTTGGTGGATTTTTCCTTTGATGAATATGAAGTGTCCTTCCTTATCTTTTTTGATGACTTTTAATTGAAAATTGATTTTATTTGATATTAGAATGGCTACTCCAGCTTGCTTCTTCTGACCATTTGCTTGGAAAGTTGTTTTCCAGCCTTTCACTCTGAGGTAGTGTCTGTCTTTGTCTCTGAGGTGTGTTTCCTGTAGGCAGCAGAATGCAGGGTCCTCATTGCATATCCAGTTTGTTAATCTATGTCTTTTTATTGGGGAGTTGAGGCCATTGATGTTGAGAGATATTAAGGAATAGTGATTATTGCTTCCTGTTATATTCATATTTGGATGTGAGGTTATGTTTGTGTGCTTTCATTCTCTTTGTTTTGTTGCCAAGACGATTAGTTTCTTGCTTCTTCTAGGGTATAGCTTGCCTCCTTATGTTGGGCTTTACCATTTATTATCCTTTGTAGTGCTGGATTTGTAGAACGATATTGTGTAAATTTGGTTTTGTCATGGAATATCTTGGTTTCCCCATCTATGTTAATTGAGAGTTTTGCAGGATACAGTAACCTGGGCTGGCATTTGTGTTCTCTTAGGGTCTGTATGACATCTGTCCAGGATCTTCTGGCCTTCATAGTTTCTGGCGAAAAGTCTGGTGTGATTCTGATAGGTCTGCCTTTATATGTTACTTGACCTTTTTCCCTTACTGCTTTTAATATTCTTTCTTTATTTTGTGCGTTTGGTGTTTTGACAATTATGTGACGGGAGGTGTTTCTTTTCTGGTCCAATCTATTTGGAGTTCTGTAGGCTTCTTGTATGCCTATGGGTATCTCTTTTTTTAGGTTAGGGAAGTTTTCTTCTATGATTTTGTTGAAGATATTTACTGGTCCTTTGAGCTGGGAGTCTTCACTCTCTTCTATACCTATTATCCTTAGGTTTGATCTTCTCATTGAGTCCTGGATTTCCTGTATGTTTTGGACCAGTAGCTTTTTCCGCTTTACATTATCTTTGACAGTTGAGTCAATGATTTCTATGGAATCTTCTGCTCCTGAGATTCTCTCTTCCATCTCTTGTATTCTGTTGGTGAAGCTTGTATCTACAGCTCCTTATCTTTTCTTTTGATTTTCTATGTCCAGGGTTGTTTCCATGTGTTCTTTCTTGATTGCTTCTATTTCCATTTTTAATTCCTTCAACTGTTTGATTGTGTTTTCCTGGAATTCTTTCAGGGATTTTTGCGATTCCTCTCTGTAGGCTTCTACTTGTTCTCTAAGGGAGTTCTTTATGTCTTTCTTGAAGTCCTCCAGCATCATGATCAAATATGATTTTGAAACTAGATCTTGCTTTTCTGGTGTGTTTGGATATTCCGTGTTTGCTTTGGTGGGAGAATTGGGCTCCGATGATGCCATGTAGTCTTGGTTTCTGTTGCTTGGGTTCCTGCGCTTGCCTCTCGCCATCAGATTATCTCTAGTGTTACTTTGTTCTGCTATTTCTGACAGTGGCTAGACTGTCCTATAAGCCTGTGTGTCAGGAGTGCTGTAGACCTGTTTTCCTGTTTTCTTTCAGCCAGTTATGGGGACAGAGTGTTCTGCTTTTGGGCTTGTAGTTTTTCCTCTCTACAGGTCTTCAGCTGTTCCTGTGGGCCTGTGTCTTGAGTTCACCAGGCAGGTTTCTTGCAGGAGAAAAGTTGGTCCTACCTGTGGTTCCAAGGCTCAAGTTTGCTCGTGGGGTACTGCCTAAGTCCTCTCCGCGGCGGCAGCAACCGGGAAGATCTGCGCCGCTCTTTCCGGGAGCCTCCATGCACCAGGGTTCCAGATGGCGTTTGGTGTTTTCCTCTGGCGTCTGGATGTGCACAGAGTGCAGTCTCTTCTGGTTTCCCAGGCGTGTCTGCCTCTCTGAAGGTTTAGCTCTCCCTCCCACGGGATTTGGGTGCAGAGAACTGTTTATCCGGTCTGTTTCCTTCAGGTTCCGGCGGTGTCTCAGGCGCAGGGGTCCTGCCGCTCCTGGGCCCTCCCCTACGGGAACCCAGAGGCCTTATACAGTTGCCTCTTGGGCCAGGGATGTGGGCAGGGGTGGGCAGTGTTGGTGGTCTCCTCCGCTCTGCAGCCTCAGGAGTGCCCACCTGATCAGGCGGTGAGGTCTCTCTCCCACGGGGTTTGGGAGCAGAGAGCTGCTGCCGCACATGTCTTTTTTATAAGTTGGGGAATCTTTTGGGTATATGCCCAAGAGAGGTATAGCTGGGTCCTCAGGTAGTTCAATGTCCAATTTTCTGAGGAACCTCCAGACTGATTTCCAGAATGGTTTTACCAGTCTGCAATCCCACCAACAATGGAGGAGTGTTCCTCTTTTTTTTTTTTTGTCTTTTTTTTTCATTTTTATTAACTTGAGTATTTCTTATTTACATTTCAGTTGTTATTCCCCTTCCCGGTTTCCCATCCAACATCCCCCTAACCCCTCCCTCTTCCCTTCTATATGGGTCTTTCCCTCCCCATCCTCCCCCGATTACCACCCTCCCCCCAATAATCATGTTTGCTGGGGGTTCAGTCTTGGCAGGACCAAGGCTTCCCCTTCCACTGGTGCTCTTACTAGGATATTCATTGCTACCTATGAGGTTGGAGCCCAGGTCAGTCCATGTATATTATTTGGGTAGTAGCTTAGTCCCTGGAAGCTCTGGTTGGTTGGCATTGTTGTTCATATGGGGTCTCGAGCCCCTTCAAGCTCTTTCAGTCCTTTCTAAGATTCCTTCAACGAGGGTCTCGTTCTCAGTTCAGTGGTTTAATAATGACATTCACCTATGTATTTGCTGTATTCTAGCTGTGTCTCTCAGGAGAGATCTACATCTGTTCCTGTCAGCCTGCACTTCTTTGCTTCATCCATCTTATCTAGTTTGGTGACTGTATATGTATGGGCCACATGTGGGGCAGGCTCTGAATGGGTGTTCCTTTTGCCTCTGTTCTAAACATTGCCTCCCTATTCCCTGCTAAGAGTATTCTTGTTCCCCTTTTAAAGAAGGAGTGAAGCATTCCCATTTTGGTCATCCTTCTTGAGTTTCATGTGTTCTGTGCATCTAGGGTAATTCGAGCATTTGGGCTAATATCCACTAATCAATGAGTGCATACCATGTGTGTTTTTCTGTGATTGGGCTAGCTCACTCAGGATATTTTCCAGTTCCATCCATTTGCCTATGTATTTCATAAATAGCTGAGTAATATTCCATTGTGTAGATGTGCCACATTTTCTGTATCCATTCCTCTGTTGAAGGGCATCTGGGATCTTTCCAGCTTCTGGCTATTATAAATAAGGCTGCTATGAACATAGTGAAGCACATGTCTTTGTTATCTGTTGAGGCATCTTTTGGGTATATGCCCAAGAGAGGTATAGCTGGGTCCTCAGGTAGTTCAATGTCCAATTTTCTGAGGAACCTCCAGACTGATTTTCAGATTGGTTGTACCAGTCTGCAATCCCACCAACAATGGAGGAGTGTTCCTCTTTCTCCACATCCTCGCCAGCATCTGCTGTTACCTGTGTTTTTGATCTTAGCCATTCTCACTGGTGTGAGGTGAAATCTCAGGGTTGTTTTGATTTGCATTTCCCTCATGACTAAAGATGTTGAACATTTCTTTAGGTGTTTCTCAGCCATTCGGCATTCCTCAGCTGTGAATTCTTTGTTTAACTCTGAACCCCATTTTTTAATAGGGTTATTTGTCTCCTTGCAGTCTAACTTCTTGAGTTCTTTGTGTATTTTGGATATAAGCCCTCTATCTGTTGTAGGATTGGTAAAGATCTTTTCCCAAACTGTTGGTTGCTGTTTTGTCCTAACAACACTGTCCTTTGCCTTACATAAGTTTGGCAGTTTTATGAGATCCCATTTGTCAATTCTTGATCATAGAGTATAAGCCATTGGTGTTTTGTTCAGGAAATTTTCTGCAGTGCCCATGTGTTCGAGATTCTTCCCCATTTTTTCTTCTATTAGTTTGAATGTATCTAGTTTGATGTGGAGTTCCTTGATCCACTTGGACTTAAGCTTTGTACAGGGTGATAAGCATGGATCGATCTGCATTCTTCTACATGCTGACCTCCAGTTGAACCAGAGCCATTTGCTCAAAATGCTATCTTTTTTCCATTGGTTTTGTCTCCTTTGTCAAAAATCAAGTGACCATAGGTGTGTGGGTTCATTTCTGGGTCTTCAATTCTATTCCATTGGTCTATCTGTCTGTGTCTGTACAAATACCATGCAGTTTTTATCACTATTGCTCTGTAATACTGCTTGAGTTCAGGGATAGTGATTCCCCTAGAAGTCTTTTTATTGTTGAGGATAGTTTTAGCTATCCTGGGTTTTTTGTTATTCCAGATGAATTTGCAAATTGTTCTGTCTAACTCTTTGAAGAATTGGATTAGTATTTTGATGGGGATTGCATTGAATCTGTAGATCGCTTTTGGTAAAATGGCCATTTTTACTATAGTAATCCTGCCAATCCATGAGCACGGGAGATCTTTCCATCTTCTGATATCTTCTTCAATTTCTTTCTTCAGAGGCTTGAAGTTCTTATCATACAGATCTTTTACTTGCTTGGTGAAAGTCACACTGAGGTATTTTATATTATTTTGGACTATTTTGAAGGGTGTCATTTCTTTCTCAGCTTGTTTCTCTTTTGTGTAGAAGAAGGCTACTGATTTATTTGAGTTAATTTTATATGCAGCCACTTTGTTGAAGGTGTTTATTAGGTTTAGTAGTTCTCTGGTGGAACTTTTGGGATCACTTAAATATACAATCATATCACCTGCAAATAGTGATATTTTGACTTCTTCCTTTCCAATCTGTATCCATTCCATCTCCTTTTATTGTCTGATTGCTCTGACTAGGACTTCGAGAACTGTATGAATAAGTAGGGGAAGAGCGGGCAGCCTTGTCTAGTCCCTCATTTTAGTGGGATTGCTTCAAGCTTCTCTCCGTTTAGTTTAATATTAGCTACTGGTTTGCTGTATATGGCTTTTACTATGTTTAGGTATGGGCCTTGAATTCCTATTCTTTCCAGGACTTTTATCATGAAGGGGTGGTGAATTTTGTCAAATGCTTTCTCAGCATCTAATGAAATGATCATGTGGTTTTTATCTTTCAGTTTGTTTATATAGTGGATTACATTGATGGTTTTCCATATATTAAACCATCCCTGCATCCCTTGGATGACGCCTACTTAATCATGGTGAATGATTGTTTTGATGTGCTCTTGGTTTGCTAGAATTTTATTGAGTATCTTTGTGTCGATATTCGTAAGGGAACTTGGTCTGAAGTTCTCTTTCTTTGTTGGGTCTTTGTGTGGTTTAGGTATAAGAGTAATTGTGGCTTCATAGAAGCAATTCGGTAGCGCTCCATCTGTTTCAATTTTGTGGAATAGTTTGGATAGTATTGGTATGAGGTTTTCTATGAAGG
The DNA here is from genome assembly GCF_021556685.1 of Rattus norvegicus. Lineage (NCBI taxonomy): Eukaryota > Metazoa > Chordata > Mammalia > Rodentia > Muridae > Rattus > Rattus norvegicus. The sequence goes on along the minus strand of NC_141535.1, from coordinate 23,621,325 downwards.
TCCGACAGAATTCTGCACTGAGCCCATCTGGACCTGGGCTCTTTTTGGTTGGGAGACTTTTAATGACAGCTTCTATTTCTTTAGGAGTTATGGGGTTGTTTAAATGGTTTATGTGTTCCTGATTTAACTTTGGTACCTGGTATCTGTCTAGGAAGTTGTCCATTTCCTCCAGATTTGAACACTTAGAGTACAGATATAATCCTAGCAAGTCTCCATAAAAAAAAACTTTCCTTAGGAAATTTGGCTGGTAAGACTGGTGGACTCTCAGTATCCATGCTGGGTGTTAGAACATGAGAACTCAATTAATTTCCATAGAAACTTTTGAATAATAGACCTCCTGAGCTTCCCCAAACAGCTCCACTAATTAGGAACCAAATGAAAACATGTTAGAATTAGACTGGAGAAACGGCTCAACAGTTAAGAGCACTTGTTGTTCTTTCAGAAGCCTCTGTGGTTGGTTCCCATCACTTACATCAGGCAGCATAGGGCCATGTGTAATTCCATATCCAGAGGGGTATGATGCTTTCTTCCGGACTCTTATTGTTCCCACACTCTACATGTGCAAGTATCCCCACAAAGATATACATATACATGCATACACAATTCATATTAAAATATTTTTTTAAAAGTCAGAATTTTTTTATAGCAATTATAGCCATGTGATAGAAGAATGTTTGACTCGACTCCAACACTGGATGAAAAAGAGTGTTCCAAGATGGGGTAATGTGAAAGGAGAGGTACCAAGAATGCTGCCTTCTTCTTCTGCACCCTTCTTCTGCGGAGACAGAGGGTCCTGATTTAGTAGGTCTTCCCTGGGATGTGTTGAAGCTAGAGACACACGTGTTGATTTGAATGACGTCTTTGGGGTTGACCTACATGGAGCTGTAGCTTAGGAATCACCATATTTCCTATCTTTGTTAGAAATAACATGGGCCTTATGGCGATAGTGTAAATGTAGTTTGCTCTGGTTTTCTATCAAGTTTTATGTCAAGGATGAGACATAATTATGGTCCTCATGCAGAGTGTACCTTTTTAAATTAAGGGTTTAGATAAGAAAATATGTAAGCACTTGCATCATTTGATACAATGGGAAGATATATGACTGTATCAAAAGTTGGCATAACAGGGGCTGGGGATGTGTCTTAGCTGGTAGAGGGTTTACATAGCACACGTGAGGTCCAGAGTTTAATTCGCATGACCCACAAAACTGACTCTGATGGTATACACTTATAATCCTAGTACCCAGAAGGTGAAGGCAGTAAAATCATAAGTTCAAGGTTATCATTGACTATGTTTCAAGTTCAAGCCTAGCCTAGGATGCATGAAACCACATCTCAAATAAAAGACGATAGACTAATGGGCAAAGGCTTCAAAGTGTCATATGTTACAAATGATAATTAGTTACTGTTACATAGGGTAAACGAGGAATACATTAAATAAAACAATGCCCATGTTTCACAGTTTTGTCATTGATAGGTGTGATGGTTTGCATATGCTTGGCCCAGGGGGTAGTGCTATTAGAAGGTGTGGCCTTGGTGGGCACCAGTGGAAGGAGAAGCCCTTAGTCCTGCCAAGTTTGGACCCCCAGTGTAGGGGAATGTTGGTGGGGGGATAGATGGGGAGGAAGAAACCCTTATAGAAGAAGGGGACTAGGAGAGGATAGGAGGCTTATAGACAGGAAACCAGGAAAGGGAATAACATTTGAAATGTAAATAAAGATATCCAATTAAAAAAAAAGAAGGTGTGGCCTTGTTAGAGGAAGTGTGTCCCTGTGGGGGTGGGCTTGGAGACTCTCCTCCTAGCTGCCTGGGGATGCCCAGTCTGTTCCTGGCTTCCTTCGGATGAAGATGTAGAACTCAGCTCCTCCTGCACCATGAATGCTGCAATACTATCATGCTCCCTCCTTGATGATAATGGACTGAAACTCTGAATCTGTAAGACAGCCCCAATTAAACTTGTCCTTTATAAAACTTACATTGGTCATGGTGTCTGTTCACAGCAATAAGACCCTAACTAAGACAATAGGTTAAAACCATGTAAAACATTGAAGAAATAGAATACCTAGATGTGTTTATGTGTATTGAACAGGTAGGGTGGGTCATTAATGTTACTTAGCAAATAGTGCCTTTGACTTAAAGCTGAACAAGCAAAAACTGGAAAAAAAACAAACCAAAAAGAAAATACTAGAACTAACAATGACCACTCAACTAACCAACCAACCAACCAACCAACCAACCAACCAACCAACCAACCAAAAAAACAAACAGAACAGATGGATGCATAGATCAGTAGGGAAGAGCACTTGCTGCAAAATCATGAGGACTGAAGTTTGCACCCCAGTACCCACACAGCAAGGCATATATCTCTCAAATACCTCTGATTCTATTTCTGAGGGCTTAGAGGAGCCAGGAGACAAGAGACAGGAGGGTCTCTGTGGCCTGCTGCCTTCCTGTGTAGCTGATCAAGATCAAGTCTTGGACTCAGGAACTGCCTCTGAGAAAGAGAGAAGGACAGAAGTGGATACCCTGAGCCTTCTGGCCTCCAGGCATGTGCAGGTGGCCCCATACTTGGGCACATATACTCATGCATATATTTGTGCATGTGTATATACTTATGAGTGAATGAACCAATCAGTTGACCAATCAATCTTTAAATAAAGAGAAAAGAGAAGTATTCATTTATAAAGTAGAAATCTGCCTATCTCACTGGGTAGTGGCAATATAGTGGGAGAAATGTTCTAGACAGGGATACCATAGAGGAAACTGGAGAATTTGTTGAGTTACACTACAGAAAAAAGTCAGAACACCGGACAAAGATAATTTGAGGAAGTGGCCACTTTAGAAAGTGTTGCCTTCTGTGGCATTTTCATGAGTGTGGTAGTTTTCAAATTAAAGACTTCAAAACCTTTTCTTACCCTGACTTCAAAAATGATAGATGTTCATACCAGTAGTCAGAAAATCATAGAAAAGAACAAATGGCCAAATACTCAGGGGAGCACCATGTCACCCCTCATATTCTTCTTCCTTTCTGGATACATCAAAGGAGATACAATCTCCTTTTGCCTTTGTCCCCATGAAACTTAACTGCATATGGCAAAGCAGTATTTAAGGAGGGACAGCATCTTTGCTCCCTTGTGATGTGTTGAGCATCTGTCTAACCTTCCTGGATGTAAAATATAACTCCCACTATGCATCCTTTGCTATTCTGGCTGCCATTAGAGCAACTGGCCAAGGAAGACTCAAGTATTACTATCCTAGCTGTGATTCAGAAAGATGAAATGGTTTAGAAAGTTTGTGTGAGAGGGCTGGAGAGATGGTTGGTGGGTAAAATGTGTTTGTCCTTGAAGCCCGGTGAGTTTATCCCTGAGTCACGGCAGAAGGACAGAACGGACCATGCCGTGCACATGCCACACACACTTACCCACAGTAGTAATAAAGGTAAAATATTAATGTACAAGTCATCCTGGGTGTACTAAGATGCTGATTTCTGAAACCTCAGATGTTCAGAAATGGGCCTAAAATTGGTGTGGTGTCCAGGTACCTGAAGTGTGGGTGTCACCTCGAGCTTGCACCAAAGACTGAATTCTGTGTTTGCTTACGGGAATGTTTTAGTAAACTCTCTAGGGGATTGTAGTCTTTGTACAAGGACGCATGGTATGTTGGGCATATTAAGTGTACTTTCTTCCCTATCCCCATGGCCATCACAGATGAGGCCAATTGTTCTGTAAGTCCTTATCTTGGCCTTAACTGAAGCAGTCGCTCAGAAGCAGCAGACCATAGCTTCTCACCGTTATCTCTTTTCTTCTCTGATGTCTCAGTAACGTTCAGGAAGATGTTATCCATAACCTTTTCAGGTTTAACTTGAGTCAGGATCAATGGGGGTAAAGCCTGTAGACTGCAGAAGGATTTGAGAGTTGATGGTCAGGTACAGTGAACGAGGATGAACGCTCACGTGGGGGTTCCTGTCCCTCCGAGGCCTCTGTAGTTCACCAATGTGGAAAAGAATGGACAATGTGTCTTGGTCAGAGTCAGACACATGAATGATGAGTGAGGTTTGCAGCATTTTGTGGCCTTTTTGTGTGCTGCGTGCAGCAGGTGAGTCGGCAGACTCAACAGAACTAAACAAGCTGTGAACAAATGCAGTTCAAGTTCAGTGTTGAGTACCTCAGATAGCACAGTGCACACGGAAACATCCCGGGCACGACATTTAGGAGCTCTGAGTCTGAGAAAGGTTTACACATGCTGGAAAATGTTTTAGTGGGGCTAATGATTTTCAAAGTATAACATGAAACCCTCTCAAATTGCTTTGATCTTGTATTTTTTTTCTTTTTCCGGTGCAAATTTGTGTTTTCTTTCTATATTTTGCTTCCTTTGAAATTTTATTGAAAACATTTAGGGGACTCTCTCTCTCTCTCTCTCTCTCTCTTTTCTCTCTCTCCTCTCTCTCCCCTCTCTCTCTCCTCTTTCTCTCTCTCCTCCTCCCTCTCTCTCTCTCTCTCTCTCTCTCTCTCTGTATGTGTGTGTGTGTGTGTGTTGAATATTGTATTTATTGTATTTTCTTCATTGTTGGGGAAAGTGCACGAGGCTCATCCTGCCTAATAATATGAGAATTCCCATTTTTCCTAAAGCATTTTTCTGGGAAAGAGCTGTAGACATTACTGTAACACAGCAGACTCTGGCTCAACACATGGTTCACTCTGGAGCCTATGTGGATCTGGGTACTCTGCTTGTTTTGGGGTCAAGCCAAGTCTGAGCCATGTCTGTTGACTGGCTGAGCGCTGGCTGGTCAGTGCTGGCGGATATACTTCTAGTCATCGTTTTATCTCCCGGGTAATCTTGGGCTTAATTTGGTTCCTGCCTTTTATATACCCATCTGGCTTCTTTCTTTTTCTATTTTGAAACATCTGTCTGAAACTTATACAGTTGTACTCATGACCATTTAGTTACTTAGAGGAATGTTTTTCTTCTTTGTGGAATCAGGGTGCATATTAACCTCCTATGATGAACATAGACGGAAGTAGTTTGTAAGCACCAGTCATCCCTTTCATGTCTTGAGAATGTTCAGACCCCAAACTTCTTTGGCCTCACTGTATAGTGCTTGTTCAGTATGCTATCTTGAATCAGTAATGGACACTTCCTTTTTCCTCTTTCTCTCTGCATCTCCCTCTCCTTGCCTCTTCCTCTTTCTCTCTCACCCTCCCTTCCTTCCTATTTCTCTCTTTCTTTCCTTTCTTCTTTCTCTTCCTCTCCTTTTTCTTCTCTTCTTTTTTGAGAAAGAGTTTCTCTGTGTAGTCCTGGCTATCCTGGAACTTGCTCTGTAGACCAGACTGGTCTAGAGCTCAGAGATCTGCCTGTTTCTACCTTCTGAGGACTGGGATTAGAAGTGTGAGCCATCATTGCCCCGGGTTAATGTAGATTCCTTGAATAAATTGGCATGGATAAAAATGAGACTTGTGAGTTAAACATTAGATTAATTTTCAATGGATTGTTTTCCTTGGGACAGGCTATACTTTCATTACTAAGAATTCTTTCTTGAGTTTCCATAGTTTGCCTTGCTACTTTTATTGAGGAATTAATTTAAGTGATAATTTTAATTTACTCCATTTCACCATTATTGGCTAATTTGATCAACTTCAGAGTTTGCTTTAAAGCTTGATTCTACACGAGGGCCAGTGTGGAACTTCTGACACACGGAGCGGGTTTGATCTCTTGACGGTTCTGAAGGTATTAAATTCATTCCTTAAAACTATTGCACGCTTACTAGATTTTGATGACTATGAACAACACCTTAATGAAGCTGATTAAAACAGCACTGCTAAGTGAAATCATCCAAATCTGAGATCTTAGCCCTTTAAACAGCTCAAACGTATTTTCTTTCCTGGACACTTTAGGGGTCACAGTCTTGATATCCACACAGACTGTGGCCCACAGGTGATTGCTTTCTAAGGTCTAGATAACATCACTGGATTTTTTGCCTAGTTGTCTTATGGTGATGGGTGTAGACTATTGTGAGCTTGCCTCTGCTGGGAGCTAGGAACTGTCAGAGGAACAGTCCCTCACCAATCAGATGCTGCATTCGAGTGGATTTATTCAGTCAAGGATGCTCAGTATCTTCCATGTCCCGGTTAGTAGGTTTGACTTGCATTTTCCACTCCTAATTTATAAGTGCATGGCCTCAGTTTATCTGCAGGAATCAAAACTGGTTTTATACTTCTCACTTATTTTCTTCTTCTTCTTCTTCTTCTTCTTCTTCTTCTTCTTCTTCTTCTTCTTCTTCTTCTTCTTCTTCTTCTTCTTCTTCTTCTTCCTCTTCCTCCTCCTCCTCTTCTTCTTCCTCTTCCTCTTCTTCTTCTTCCTCTTCCTCTTCTTCTTCTTCCTCTTCCTCTTCCTCTTCCTCCTCCTCCTCCTCCTCCTCTTCTTCTTCTTCTTCTTCTTCTTCTTCTTCTTCATCATCATTATCATCATCAACAATACCACCACCACCATCACCACCACCACCATCACCATCACCACCACCACCACCACCACCACCATCACCACCACCACCACCACCACCACCATCACCATCATCATCATCTTGTTGTTGGAGTGAAAAATGACCAACACAGAACGGACAAGGTAAAAGCACTCTTTTCACCTCTGTCAAATGAGTCTGTACATGCGGGATGTCACTTAGATTTTGGTATAAACCTTATCTCTGGAATGAGATGGACGTGTCCTGAGGGAGGGTACCGAGTAGGAAACAAACCTGCATAAAGCCAGAGTTCTCACCTTGCCACAGCCGTGACTCTACCGGGGTTTCTGTCACTGTTACTGAAGTGAGCGCCTTGTTTTATGACCTTGTGAAATCACTTCTAAGGAGCCCAACTGTGTTTTTGTCTTCATTACATTCTCAGTACACAGAACTGAGCCCAGTAGGTTATTTAATAGCCTTATTGATAAAGCAGGTTTATTAACACAGACGATGCCAAAGGAACCCCAAATCCCAAATATTTACCTTCTGTTCCACAAACGCATTTGAAAGTCCCTCCAGACGACATGCTTCCATCTCGCAGTTACGTCGTGACCCACTTAAGACGTGTCATCTGAGCGGAATCTTTCACGAGCAAGTTAACACAGCTGGGTTCAGTTTGGGGCAGTGTTTTTCAAACTTTTCTTTTGATGACAATTCATTTTAAGAAAAACATTTACCCTGACTAGAAAAAGCCTCTAATACATGTATGCCAACACATATGTGCTCAGAAGGCACATTATTCCTACTCTTGACCTCAGTCACCACCTCCAGTGCCACTGTGGTGTACTCTAGTGTTTTGTGTCCTGCTCCCCCTTATCTCTACTTTGAATAACCAAGATTGTTACTCTCCATGTTTCAGGATTCATGACTTAACTAATGCAACTGGAAAAACACTGCCTTTAAAAAATAATTCTTAAATACAAGTGCAGATACTGATTATTTCCAGGGAGTGACACCCAGCAAGACAAAGGCCCTGGATGTGTGGGTTGGAAGAGAAGCACGTTCTGAGATGGGGCATATGAGGAGAGAGGTAATGAATACTGTCCCTCTTCTCGGTCGCATCTTTAGTCCAACATACGCCCATCTGTCCAGGAAGGCTGCTTTCAGGGAAGGACCAGATGTTAGCTCTTTCATTTTCACTACAAAGCAAAGATCAGTAAACATTTGCAAAGGACACAGTACATATTTTTGCCTGGCTATGTCTAGGTAAAGACCTATTGATGAGGCACACATGGTATGGCACACAAGGATGTGTAGTAGATGGCGTTGGTCCCTGGCCAAATCCTCTTACCTGCCAGAAAGATAGATTGTTAATTACACAGTTATTTTCTATGAATTTACACCCAGCTCTCCTGGCCTTTCACTCCTTTAACCTTCTAATGAGAATACGAAACTCCTGTCTCCAAATGAGATCACTATATTAATTTTACCTACCTAGCACTTCACTTAAATGGCAAGAGGACTCCTCCTGCACTCCTTTGAGCTAGACCTTGGCACAGCCTGGGTGTTTCCTTAAGACTTACATCACAAATGAAATAAAACCCCTTTGTTAGTATGTCTCTGTTCATCGCTGCACAGGAGTTTAGAAATCCCCTCCTGAGAACAACCTTCAAACAATTGCAAAGTTCTACACTGGATCTGTCTTAACACTTATGGTCACACTTCATTTTTCATTAGAAAATGGCCCTCCCAAGATGACTTCACTAGATCACCCTTCAAATATACTTGGCTGTTTTCAAAATCAAATCACTGCTCAAAGAACAAAGGGTTGCCATTTTATGGGCGTTTAAGAGAATGGGAAACAGGTCTCTAAGCAATGGTGAATACACTTCCCAAGATGAAAACTCCTCGCACATTTCAAACAACTGAGACTCCAGACCACATGAGTTTAAAAGCCTTCCTGAACGAGCAGCTAAACAAAGTCAACTTGTCAGTAGCTGTGTGGTAATGAGTGGAAACCCCGTCTCACCTATAGCAGCTTGAGATGTTCTGACCAGAGAGTGCAACTCAGGTGAAGCTGGATTGCTTTACTCTGTGCAGAGAAGAAGTTCAGTTGAGGCAGAGTTGGCATTTATTAAGAGGAGATTGTAATCGATTTAAGCATGATCTTAAATGTCAATAGAATGTAGTGCTCAGAGAAAAGATATGACATGCTCAGGACATATACCTTTTCAAGAGAAAGTAATAATCTAGTGTCTTTATGGTGGCCATACCTACTGTTTTGGGTGACTTTTGTAGTTATACTTCCAAGGGCCACCAAGAGACTTAATTAATCCTAGGATGTTTCCTGATGGACACTGGGCGGGGTCACTGCTGATGAAGTAAAATCGTAGGTCATGAGGGTTGCAGGGGAAGTTAAGACATTTTTACTGTAAATAACGGTTAGTCTTTTTTAAAAAAATTCTTTTGGAAAACTTAATTATTTATTAGATGTGCCACAGCTTCAGTAGCGACCGGCTCTTCTGGGCTGTGGTGCGGCCAGCACCTTCCCCCATAGCTCACGGCCGCCAACCAGCCCCTGCTCTGCCTTAACTACGTGAGAGCAGAAGGCAGTGATCAAAAATGCAGATGAGTTGGGAAAGAGGCAGCAGGGCTTCGTGGAGCGAGCGCACTGCTCAGGCTTTGGAGAAGTATAACATGGACAGGGATATGGCGGTCCACACCAAGAAGTCTGGCTAGGACAGCCCCACTTGGCCCTGCATTGTAGGATAGAACTCAGCAGCTATGTGACACATACTTCATCTACTGCCACCTGGGTCCGGCCGCCATTCTTCTGCTTAAATCTGGTTAAAACTATGGACTCTGCCAAACACTCAGTGAACCATCCAAGAACAAGGACTGCATCTTCGACTCCAAAAGCCAGAGGCCGAATCTTCAGTCTCGTTAAGGGAACACCTCATTTCAATTTGTCCTGGTTTGTATAGGGCATCATCCTCTGTGTGAGTTTGTGGCTATAAAATAATTAGTAAAACAGCTTGCCTTTGTATTTATTTTCTAATCCATATATCTGTACTCCATTTTTCTCCCTTAGGATATTCCTTTAAAAAATACATCTGTGGGGATGTAAAAAGAAAAAAATATTTACATCCTAACCACAGTTTCCCTTCTCTCCTCTTCCCAATCCTTCCTCTTCTCTCCCCTCCCCGATCCATTCTTCCTCCTCCCCTTTTTTCCAGAAAAGTGGAGGTCTCCCTGGACAATAACCAGCCTTGGCATATCAAATTACAGTAATGCTAGCTGCATCTTCTCCCATTGAGGCTAGATGAGGCCGCCCAATTAGGGGAAAGGTCTCAACAGCAGGCAACTCAGTCAAAGACAGCTCCTGATCTTCCTATTAGAAGACCAAGCTACACTGTAGGATATGCGCAGAGGGCCTAGGCCAGTCTCATACATGCTCTCTGGTTGGCAGTTCAGTCTTTGAGAGCCCCTATGGGCATAGGTTAGTTGGTTCTGTAGGTATTGTGGTGTCTGTGATACCTCTGGTCACTGCAATCCTCCCTCCCCTTCTTGCATAGGATTCCCCAAGCTCCATCTAATGTTTGGCTGTGGGGTCTCTCCATCTGGTTCCATCAGTTACTTTGTGAAGTCTTGATAACGATAAGCTAGGCTCCTGTCTGCAGAATATTATTAACAATGTAAGGGGTGCATGATATCTCAAGCTGGAAACAGTCATTGGTTGGCCATTCCCTCAGTTTCTGCTTCATCTTGACACCAGCACATCTTGAAGGCAGGACAATTGTCAGTTGAAGGTTTTGTGGCCGAGTTGGTGTTACAATGCCTTCATTGGAAGTCTTGCCTGATTACTGGAGATGACACCTTCGGGTTCCATAGCCCTCATTGCTAGGAGTCTTATATTTGAGATTCCCAGAAGCTATCTGAAAAAGGTATAATGCTATACTTGAAGTCATATAGACAGAAATTATCCTTATTTTAACATCATTTATGAAATAGGAGTGTCTCTATGTTGGCAATGTTCTCAGCAAATTTTAGAATTTGCTAGAATTCTTGATTCTCAGCTGGTAAGAGGTTTTAAGATTTCTTCTTACTTCCCATTCATTTAATTTCTAGTCTTTCTGCCCTGTTTCAGTAGTATCATAATTCTTTAAGATAACAGTAATAATATTCCCAGTATAAATTTGACCAGATGCAGCTTAGATGGATAAAAACACACTTTGCATCACATAACTGGAAAGCAGAAACGAGGTCTGTCAGTCACAGTGTGCTTAACCACTGTGCTACTCTGCTTCTTGTATTAACCCAGTCAGCAAGTTACCAAGTGCTCTATACTTACTATGAATGAAATTAAAACAAAAGCCATCCTTTGCCTTTTACCATGTAACTTCCCCTAGTTCCTGTATTGTGCCCTAATCCTTGGGTGTAGAGGCCAGAAGACTGGGAAGACTTCTGTAGAATAATGTCCTCTGGACATGATAGAGATATTGCACACATGAGTTCCCAAGAATTGTGATTGCTGTCTTAAGACCTGCACCAAATTACATATGTCAACCTCCCAGCAGGGATGGGAGAAAGGCTCACAGAACCCAACCCCGAGCTGAGGAACCATAGGGAGCTGACATTTGCTGAGGAAGGGACAGTTTTCTTCAGGGAGAAGCTCCTTGATGGGTTGCCTAGGCCTCAGTGTCAGTCTTATGCCTATGTACATATAGGCAAAACTAACAGGATTAAGAACAGAGAATACATTTGAGAGGGAGATTGTGGGAAGGACACAGTTGGAGGATGAAGTAAGGTGTGGATGATCATAATGCATTGTAATTATATATGAAATTCTGAAAAACAATTAAAAGTCCTAAAAGGCCTATGTGTGCTAAGTATTATTTGGTGTGGTCATAATGAGTAACTGTATAGTTAGTTGTACCACAGCAGTCAACAGATATCAGTGACCACAGAGCTCACAAGGAAGACAGAAAAAGCCAGAAGAGGGAAGAATGGGAGCTTACTGTTGCAAATGCTTTCTTCATTTCTCTGTAGAAACTAATAACCTCTGAGAGAACAAATGACTTACTGCAAATTGGATCGCAGCCACAATTACAAGTTGGGTTTTCATCAAGTGTCTGTGGATTAGTCAAGTTCAGTGAAAAACTGAGAACGTACAAGTTCCATTTACCATAATGGTAGTTTCATCTTTAAAATGAATCTCTGCTGAAGCTAGGCTTTCCTCTACCTGCCCTGAAAGTGTGTATGGAACTCATAAATATTCATAATTATATTATTCATTTAAGAATTTTAAATAATCTCACGAGTCAATGTGTAACATGGCAACAGCAACATCTCCCACTGTTGGAGATTGGTTCTAATACTATGATTCAGTCAGGAATCTGCTTGTTCAAATGCTAAATTTCCTTGCCACAGTTGATTCATGGTTGATCAATGAAGATGCCAATAGCCAATGGCTGGTCATAAAGTGGGACCCTTAGAGTTGTGCTGGTGAGGATGCAAAGAGGAACAGAGGAGAATCGCTGTGACTCGGGTAGAAGGATGGGGCTCAGGAGCAGCAGGTAATAGTCAACCAGCCATGGGAGACTTCAGGTAGTGACCACTTACCTCATTGCACCTAGTACGTCAGGGGAAGGTTTAGGAGTATCCAGTCTTTGCAGCAGCCAAGGCATTTAAAAATAAGCTAACGTGTGTGTGTGTCTATCATTTGTGGACCCAAAGATAGCTCCTGGGTGGGTGAGTGTGTGCAATTCACTGGGAGCCAAAGCAGATTAGCATAACTCACCACAACTTCCCATGGCAAACACCCATGGTGAGTATCGCTACATCTCCTGCCAGCCAGGTGCACACTTGACTCTGCGTATATGACTTGTGTGGTTAATGGGTCATACTGCCTCAGTGTGATTCTCACCCTACTACCATGTGACTTTAGTTTTCTTCACTCCTGTTTCTTCTCCTATAAATGGTTCTCTCCAAGAAATACTCTGAAGTTCTTTTGTTGTTGAGAATACAATTTCGGGCTGGAGAGATGGCTCAGCCGTTCAAGGCTAGGCTCACAACCAAAAATATAAGAGAATACAATTTCGTTATCCTGGGTTTTTTTGTTATTCCAAATGAATTTGCAAATTGTTCTTTCTAACTTTATGAAGAATTGAGTTGGAATTTTGATGGGGATCTCATTGAATCTTGCCAATGTATGAACATGGGAGGTCTTTCCATCTTCTGAGATCTTGGATTTCTTTCTTCAGAGACTTGAAGTTCTTGTCATACAGATCTTTCACTTGCTTGGTTAGAGTCACACCAAGGTATTTTATGTTATTTGTGACTGTTGTGAAGGGTGTCATTTCCTAATTTCTTTCTCAACCCGTTTATCCTTTGAGTAGAAGAAGGCTACTGATTTGAGTTAGTTTTACACCCAGCCACTTTGCTGAAGTTGTTTATCAGCTGTAGAAGTTGAGAGACATTATCTTATCTCTCAAGGTTGTTCACTGCAAACACAACCTTGAAAAATCACCCGGCTAGAGTGTGACCCAGTCCTTGCCTGTTTTTGCACATTCAGCAACAGAAGTAGGAGTGAAGAACTCTTATAGAGGGCTGTGACCTCCTCTCAGGTGGTCCACATGGAACCTCAAACAGCCCTTCTGAGAAGTCTCAAAGACTGCCTTGTTGGTAAAGAAACTTTTCATCCAAATATTCTGATCAAGCTTTGAAAAATCCATTGCAAAATTTTTATCTTACTGTTACAAAAGCTGCTGGAACAGACGAGCATGCCTGCACTGGAGTCAGGTGGAGAGCCTTTGTTCTGGGGGCAGAGTGGCTTCAGCAGTAGCAACAATACCATAATGCTGTGCAAAATACATAAACACACCCGTAGCTGTCTGTGTTCTATGCTACTTTAAGGCTAATGATAGTCAGTATGGGAGAAAATATGGGGGTGGGGCTAAAGTGGTAAGTGTAGAAACAGGAGGCAGTTAACATGCCAAGTGTGATGCCTCCGAAATGTGTCAGCTCTGCTCAACAAAAATGCATTTCTCAGAGCTCCCTTCCTGGCATGCAAAGTTTGTTTCATGGATATGAAAACGGTAAACTTCATAGGGGAATATCCTATAAAAGATGTCCAGTACCTGGGACTTAATGTTCAGGGTCAAACTTCTTTTAAGTTCATCTTCCAATTTGTATTTTATAAATGGTGTCCTGTCACTGGAGCATATTGCTTTGTAGTGTGTGTGCTCACCCTTTTTACCACTCCACTTCAACAGACAGACTTCCCAGACACCCAGTCTCCTTCCATTTATGTTATCTGTTACCACCCTCTCCCTGATGGGTTTCTGGGAACAGGACAGGGAGGCTGAAGAACAAGTAGGCAGGCACTGTGTGTTGGGAGACAAAACAAAGCTCAGTGTCCTGTGAGTATCTGCATTCATGCCACAAGTGTCTGTGAGTTAGAAATGTGCGACTCAGTGGAAAACACTAGTCAGCATTCAGGGCTCAGACAGGGTCAGATCACAGGATAGGAAAAGGTTTCCTGTCCCGAAAACAAAAACCTCCATATGTTCTTCCAGCCATGTCCCCACAAAGGAGGTCCCGCCCTCTTTATCCGGTTCCTATATCCAAGTATGCCATGAGAGACATACTTGCATGAGATTAACAGTACGGAATAGAGTCGCCATCATGTTACTCTTTTCAAAGAGGAGATACAGTTGCTTTGGAAGCCCGTGCACACTGTCACTCATGTGCAGTTCTGCAGATGCTCTGCTGTGTTCTGTATCTCCCGTCAGATGCTCTAATTTGGGGCCAGCTGTGTGTTTAGCTCTATGATGAGCATTGTTGTCTTACAGAAAGCAAGATACACACACATGTACACACACACACACACACACACACACACACACACACACACACACACACACACCATGGTGGCAGAGAGAATTTCAGCAGTTCTGTCTCCTAGTTTGTTCTTGGTCACTTTTGGTGCATCTTCCCCTCCAGGCTACCTATATTCTGGCTGTCAAGCTCCACTATGAGATGCAAAGACCCCATCATAATCCGAGCAGAGTTATGTCTATCCACTTAATGATTCTGCCTCTATAATGGTATCTTAACTAAGGTAAGTATTTTTCTTTACATTGTGTGTTTGTGTGTGCACATGCACATGCATGTGTAAACAAGAAGTCAATATGTGGAAGTGGGTTCTCTCCTGCACTCTATCAGCTTCAGAGATCAAACACAGGTAGGTAAACAGGCTTGGTGGCATGTGCCTTGACTCACTGAGCCATCTTTTCAGGTCTATGATCAATATTTTTTTAAAGTGTTGGAAGGCATATATAATAGTACTATGTGCATAAGACAGCAGAAAAATTCAGTGTGGTAAAATAATATATTTCCATAGTCCCTTGTACTTTCCCTCCATTGCCTGATTTGATCACCAGTCTAAGTGCTTTGCGGTAGATTAAGACAGCTATTACAATTTTTACTTTATGTTCTATCTAGAAGGGATATGGTGAGGGCTCAATGTCTTGGCCCCTATCACATGTTTGAAAAATGGCAGAGATGAGACTGTTTTCCTATGTTTCTCTTGGTGAACTCCCAGTGACCCAAGTGACCTCTTCCAATACAAAATGGTAAGACAGACTCTGCATCTCAGTTCTTCAGTGAAATATGATGTCTTTCCACGAGAACATAGGGCTCTGATCCTCAGTTGAGTATATGTTTACTCCTGCACACTCAATTGGCAGACCATGAGTCATTCACCTTTTGCTGCTCTCCCATGCTCACACCCCTGCCCCAGACCACATGACTACAGCATCTCTCCCTCACAATCACAGCCAGACTTCCAGTCTCAGAGCAATAAAAAGATCAGCAAGAATCATAAGTTGAGTTTCTCACGGCTAACCTTTTGAACTCGCAGACACAGATTTTGTAGGTAACAGAGCTATAAGTAGTTTTTAATCATTGTAATGCGTGCATCTGGTAGCTTAAAGTGAGATTTGAAAGTTGTTTAGGCACACTCCTCCATTTCAGATGGCATTGCAAGCTGTCACAACTACTCGAGAAATCTGGAGGTTCCTCAAAAATTGGAAATAGTTCGACCTGAGGACCCAGCTATATCACTCCTGGGCAGACACCCAAAAGATGTTCCAACATATAACAAAGACACATGCTCCACTATGTACATAGCAGCCTTATTTATAACAGCAAGAAGCTGGAAACAATCCAGATGTGCCTCAACAGAAGAATGGATACAGAAAATGTGGTACATTTACGCAATGGAGTATACTACTCAACTATTAAAAATGAGGACATGATGAATTTTGCAGTCAAATAAATGGAATTTGAAAATATCATCCTGAGTGAGGTAACCCAGACCCAAAAGGACATACATGGTATGTACTCACTTATAAGTGGATATTAGCCAAAACGTTCAGAATTCCCATGATACAAAGAAGGAAGGGCCAAATGTAGATGCTTCAATCCCACTTAGAAGGGGATTGAAAGAAAATAATCCCACTTAGAAAAACATAATTACTGGAGGCAGAGGGAAGGAGAGATCTGGGTGGGAGGGGAGAAAGAGGGACAAGATCAGGTATGGGGAGGAGACAAGAGAGACGCCCAGAAGATCAGGAGAATGAATAAAAGTATTGCAACAGTTTGGGGGATGAGAGGAACCACTAGAAAGTCCCAGACACCAGGAATGCGAGAGGCTCCCAGGACACAATGCAGATGACTTTAGTCAAGATGCCCAACAGTGGGGAGAAGGAGCCAGACAAAACCAGCCCCCGATAGAGAGATGGCGCCATCCACCCACCTCAAAAGTTTTGACCCAGAGTTGTTCCTGTCTAAAGGAAATGCAGGAACAAAAGTGGAGCAGAGACTGAAGGAACGGCTATCCAGAGACTATCCCACCTTGGGATCTATTCCATGCACAGACACCAAAACCTGACACTATTGTTGCTGCCAAGTTGTGCTCGCAGACAGAAGCTTGGCATGGCTGTCCACTGAGAGGCTCTACCAGCACCTGACTGAGACAGATACAGATAGTTACAGCCTACCGTTGGACTGAGCATGGGGCTCCCCAATGGAAGAGTTAGGAGAGGAATGAAGGAGGTGAAGGGGAGGGCATCACCATAGGAAGAACCACAATATCAACTAACCAAACTCCTCAGAGCTCCCAGGGACTAAGCCACCAACCAAAGAGTATACATGAGTAGGTCTGTGGCCCACCACTGCATATGTAGTGGGAGGGGATATGCTTGATTCTGTGGAGGATTGATGCCCCAGAGGAGAGGGATGCTAAAGGGGTTAGGTGAGAGCGGGTGGCTTCTAAGAGGTGAAGGGGAGGGGTGTGGAGTGGGGTCCTTATGGAGGAAGCATGGGGAAAGAGGGCAACATTTGAAATGTAAATAAATAAAATAATTCATTAAAATAGTTGCCTCTCAGCTTAAAAAAGAAAGAATTCGTTACATTTGAAGCAAATCATAAAAAATTCTGCAGTAGATTACAAAAGTGAGACTTCTCTGCTTCTACTAACCACAGGAATGAGAATCAGAAACTCGAGTAGAGCCTGAAGCAATAGCCTTATAAGGTCATGGGCACATTAGCACTGTGCCAAACGTCGGAGGAAAAGGAAGTTTGTATCATTTGACAACAATGGTCGGAATCAGCCCAGATACCGCAGTAGGTTACTCTGGTCTTCTTTTATAGTAGAAAACAACAGTTAATATTCAAGGGGAAATGGTCAAAGTTGCATCCAGTGATTCTTCTGGGCAGGGTTTATGAATACAGATGTCACCATAATGTTCCCTAGAGTCACCAGACATCCTATTCTATGAGGAAGCCGCTTCCATTTATCCACAGCATGCTCCCGAACTTCCTGGGGACAACGCTCCTCCAGTCCACAGTCAGAAGAGGCCCTGGAATAACCTGTTCTGTTCCCATCCGTTATTCTAATCCAGATAAACGTGCCAGTGACTTCAAAACAGGTGACAGACTTTCCTCTTCAAGCGTCCTCTGTGAAGTGGAGGAAACAGAAGCAGGCAAGGCAGAGTTCCCGTGCACTCATTAGAACAGTATTTTTAGAGTTTACTTCATGATAGGCATTGTGTTTGGCTTGAGGTGAGCATTGGAAAGGAAAGAACTGTACTGTTCAGAGATGCAACAGTGGGGCTTATACCCAGGAAGGGTTGTTGGTGGTCGTGGTCAGTTCTGTTGTTGTTGTAATGAAGGTGAAGGTCAGCTCCAGCACCCTCATGATCCCCAGAATGCCCTTTTAGCCTCATTATCTATATATGTCAGACAGAACAATGTAGCCATCTCATTAGACTAATAAAGTGAGTTGGGAATGGTTAGTAGACACAGTTTCTGGAACTAGTGCACTTCAGAAAGAGCCTCCAACTGTAACAGATTCCCAAAAAGGTCTATATCTCTGACTTCAGAAGCCTCCACAGGTGTCTGAAAAGCCAGAACAAAGTTTATGCTGACCTTTGGAAACATGACTTCCCTGCACTCCACAGTAATCAAAGGGAGACTGGGAAAGAAAGATAAGGTGGGGTGGGCTGGGGGGATAAAGGCAGCAGCCTAAGCTAATCTTCAGTGTTCCTTTTTCCACAGTGATGAAGTCAAAATGGGAAACACAGCACAGGCCTGAAATACTCTGGTCTTGAGGACTTTTTGCCTTGGCATGAAATCAACGTGCGTGTGTGTGTGTGTGCGCACATACATACACAGATTTATTCATGAGTTGTCAAATATTTAGAAAACCCATATGATTTGAACAATCCCCAAACATTTAGTCAAATAAACCTCATGGCTCATCATGTCTAAGTGAAAATCTTACGTGTGTTTCTCAAAATCCTTCATAAATGTAACCATTGACATGACGTTTCACTTTAAAGGGGAAATTGAGGCATGAATGTGTTCAACAATTTTTCCCAAGAACAAAACGGGTTTATGGTTAATTATCTAAAGAAAGATTTTTGTTGCTGGCCCAAAGGTTAAAAAAAATTGCCAGATACTTTTTATAGGACTTCCTATTTTGTGAAAATATCAGGTAGAATGTAGGTAATCCATGTTAATATGAACATTTAGAATTATAATACTGTGGCCAAGTTATAATTATTCTATTTTAAATATATTGAATTCAGTATGTTTTCTGAAAGAAAGAGGTTGAACTCAGTGATGTAAGCCTTTGAACAATGTCTTAGCGACCATTGTCTCATTGCCACCCTCGTGCAGTAGAGCTTAGTGTCAGTGATGGGGTTCCTCTCCATTAGATGGGACTGTACGTGTTTGCCAATGCCACCACAGCCAGGCACAGACTAGGTTGCTTAAGCAGAAATATATTTCTCAGAGTCCTGGAGGCTGTAAAGCCAAGATTAAGGTATCAGCAGGATTGGTTTCTACTGTAAGTTTTTCTTCTTGCCTTGGAGACACCCATCTTCCCCTGCCTAACCCCATTTCTCACTTCTGTACTCACAGTCTATGTCCAGATGTCCTCTCGTAAGGACACTGATCTTGAGATTGGCACTTACTCTAATGGCTTCGTGTAAATCATCTGCCTCCTTTAAAGTCTTGTCTGAAACTATAAATATATTCTGAGATCCTACAGGGTAAGATTTCAACACCTAAATTTAGGGGTTCGTACAAAACAGGGGCAAGGCCTCTGAATGAAGAAAAGCTTATTCATCAATACCAGGATGTGGATACAGCAACAACAAAAATCAACCTGGGTTGGAAACCTGCTACTCAATGTGACCTGTTCCTCAGAGGATTCGACACACAGGGTGAGAGGTCTCACAGAACAGCCTCCCAATTTCACCGAAGACAGATGTCGAAACACCGTGTAACTACTGCTCACATTTATTTACTCAAGAAGCTGACGTTCTCGCTTCCTTTCCCTAATTGAGGCCGTGGCTCATTATTTGATCCTAGTGAGCTAAGTGAGAGCCCAACAGGAACATAAATACACAGATTTAGTGTTTAAATTAATGAGCCCAGTAACCTCTTAACCTTTAAAGGATATCACTAGATTATGTAGCAGCAGCGCACAGCAGACACAGTTCCTTCTGGAGAATACCACAAAGGTAGAACCAGAATTAACCCTGAGGGTCAGAGGTCAGCATGCTGCTTAATGGGCTTGTTAGATGGTTAAGCATTTGAACTTGGTGTTTTTTCTTTTAAAATAATTCATATTACAAGACATGAATTTTGTAACTAAGTAGCACATGGTTCTAAAGCTCCTTTTAGGGGAATAATGTTCTTTAGTGCTAGCTTTTTAAATTTACACAGTAATTTTTAACCTCCCATAATTAAATAAATATGACCCTAAGTGGGATAAGATGAAAATTTCTATGGTGAATCACATATTCTCGTTTTAGCTTCAGAGGGTGTGACTATAGAGGGAATAGCTTGGAAGCTGTATGCACTCTGAATTTCTTTGTGTAAATATCTCCCCTTTCCTTGTGGCAACTGCAAAGATACTGTGGGAAGAAGGTGACATCCACATTGGTGCCCTTCCCCAAAGGAACACAAATAAATGCTTTGAAGGGTCAACTCACAAAAAGTGAGCAATTGATTAGTAAGCACATTAAAAAATACTCAAGTGGCAGCGCCATCCACTGCAAACAGAAGCAAAAGCCACGCCACGAGAGCTTGCACTACCCCCACTGGAACAGCTAAAATTTAAAAGACAAAGGGGCATTGATATTTCCACAAAAAACTTGTAAATTATTATATTACATAAAAATAAAAATAAAAAAAAAGCCTCTAATACTAGCCTTCAGAAGGATTGCAAGTTCAAGGCTAGCCTGGGGAAAACACACACACACACACACACACACACACACACACACACACACACACACACACAGAGGCATTGGGGAGAAAATTTGTCTTGGTTAGTTTTTGATCAACTTGACACAAGCTAGACTCTGAGAAAGAGGGAACCTCAGTTGAAAAATTGTTTCCATCTATTTTGCCTGCTGTCATGTTCGTTGTGCATTTTTTCTTGATTAGTGATAGATGTAGGTAAGTGGTACCATCCACGGGCATTTTATATATATATATCTATATATAATGTTGAAAGAACGAATTTACATTTCTACCATGTTTTCTTTAACAGGCTCAAAGAAGGCATTCTCATTCTCATTTGCCTGAAACAAATTAAGGCAAAGAAACTAAGAAACATGGGTCAAAACCCTTTCCTTCAGATTCCTAGCAGGAAGCCATGTTTCAAAACAGAGCTAGCCAGCCCTGTGCATTGTGAGAGGAAAACTAGAAGCCTGCAGGCAGCTGGGCAGAGCACTATCCCACCAGCCACCAGGTTGTTAAAAACACATTCAAATTTATGGGTAATGCAGCCACCTTATCAAAGGAAAGCAACATAAAGAGCTCACAGCTCCAAAGGGAGAGAGGAGAAACTCGGCCACAGAGAAGCCATGAATCACTCATGTGACGTCATGGCCCAGCGTTAACAACTTCTCAGCACTGAAGGTGAAAGAACATTTGTTCACCAAAATGTCACTTTCCTCATTGGAGAGGGAGGTTTCTGAGCACTGTTGGAAAGTTTGCCTCAGCACGTGCTGTTATGTTACCCCAGGGTCCAGTTTGCCTACAAAACATGGCTGGTGGGGGCAAGCAATCAGTCTGGCAGCTAATCAATGTCATTGTGTTGTAACCTTTCAGGAAAACATCCCAATTCAAAGGAGCAATGCTTCAACTCCAGACCATTTCTCACAGAAAAGGCCAGACACTGAGGAAACCCCCTTGGGGCGCTTCCTTAGTCCATCAGTGTTTGTCAAGAGTGTAGATACCTGTTCAGGAGCCCTCATTAAAGTAAGCCTAGTTTCCACTGTACAAATGGTTTAGAACCTAAGTCAGAAAATAAAAACATGGTTACATCAGGGACAGAACATAGTATGAGTGCAGTGTAAGAGTCACAAAACCTTTTTACTTGCATGTTTCTGCTTCTTTTTGCTGTCTTCACAACTCAAGTTACAATCCTCATTCCAACCACGATGAACTCTCAGAAAATAACTCAACTAACACAGGTCAAATGTTCCCAAACGGTAATGTTTCTGTTAAACAATGATGCTATTTCACCCTGCCTCTACACACAACCGAGAATTTTATACCTAAGGGAGAGAGCAGACAGAAACAGAGGTCTTGCTCAACAAGAGTTTGGAGAATTACATTAAGGTCTTGCCCCATTTAGGACTGGCATGTTGTTTTATTGTGAGAAACTTCGTAAAGACTCCCGTGGCACTGGCGTCCAGTGAGTAGAGGCCAAGGATGCTACAGAATGTGGTACAGTGTCAAAACAGCTTTCTGCTTCTTGCCATCCTTGTTTCTCCCCCAGAAAGTTCCTCAGGATTATCAACGTGCTTCCATTTTAATTAATTATTTTATTTGTTTACAATCCAAATGTTGCCCCTCTCCTGGTCCCTTCTATCAGAATTCTTCACCCCATCCTCACCCTCTTGCCTCTGAGAGGTTGCTCCTCCCCACCCCAAAACCCACCCATGCCCCCTTCCCTGGAGCATCAAATCTCTACAGGATTAGGCATATCGTCTCCCACTGAGGCCAGACAAGGCCGTCCTCTGCCACATATGTGCTGGACGTGTTGGCTCAGCCTGTGCAAACTCTGGTTGGTAGCTTAGTCTCTGGGAGCTCCCAGGGGTCCTGGTTAGCTGACAATGTTGTTCTACCCATGGAGTCTCCCTCCCCTTGAGCTCCTTCAGTCTTTCACCTAACTCTTCCACAGGGTCTCCCAACCTCAGTCCAATGATTAACTGTACGTATCTGCATCTGTCTCAGTCAGCTGCTGGTAGAGCCTCTCAGTGGACAGATTGGCTAGACTCCTGTCTACAAGCACAGCACAGCATCAGAAACAGTGTCAGGGTCTGCTGCCCACCCATGGAATGGACCCGTAGCTGAGCTGGTTTCATTTTAATTAATGAAAAGCAGCCTGATTTATGGTAAGATCACCAATCAGTTGAGGGAGAGACTGTGATGAAGAAATTTGCTCAGAAACTCAATGAATAGATTCAGAGTTGCCTGGCATTCTCTCTCTCTCTCTCCTCTAAGCTGCCTAGTTGACTATATTAAATCAGTGGGATGTGGGAAATACAGAAATAAAAAAATTAAAAATAATAGGACAGAGACAGCATAAAACCTTAAATATATAAAACTCAGTATCTTTTTTATCCTTCAATAACTTAATGAAAAAGAAATCAGAAAAACAACTTTATTTACAATAGTTACTACAACAATAACACAATTACAAAATACACATAGATACAAAACAACTAAAGAAGTGAGAGATGCTGACATTGAGATTTACAAAGCACTGAAGTAAAAAGTTGACACCAAGAGATGGAACTGTTCCCCACAGTTAATTTTGTGAAAATGGCCAAATTGCTGAAAATGATTTACAGGTTCAATATAATTCCCATTCCAAAATTATGAAGATATTCTTCACAGAACTAGGGAGAAAGTAATTCCAAATTTTATATGGAAGCATGAGAACCTCTTTTTTTTTTCATTAACTTGAGTATTTCTTATACACATTTCGAATGTTATTCCCTTTCCTGGTTTCCGGGCAAACATCCCCCTCCCCCTCCCCTTCTTTATGGGTGTTCCCCTCCCAACCCTCCCCCCATTGCCGCCCTCCCCCCCATAGTCTAGTTCACTGGGGGTTCAGTCTTAGCAGGACCCAGGGCTTCCCCTTCCACTGGTGCTCTTACTAGGCTATTCATTGCTATCTATGAGGTCAGAGTCCAGGGTCAGTCCATGTATAGTCTTTAGGTAGTGGCTTAGTCCCTGGAAGCTCTGGTTGGTTGACATTGTTGTACATATGGGGTCTCGAGCCCCTTCAAGCTCTTCCAGTCCTTTCAGCATGAGAACCTCTTAATAACCAAGCAACTGTGAGGGAAAAATGGGGTGCAGACTGTAATATCTAAATAGACTCATCATGATGGAGACAATAGACTAGCACTGTCACGAATGTAGAAGTGTAGATTAGAACAGAGGACACAGAAATAAAGCCATGTAGCTATTGCCACTGACTCTTCACAGAGGAAGCAAAACACACATAGATGAATTGACAGCCTCTTTAACGAACGGTAGTGAGGAGGAAACTGAATATTCACATGGAAAAAACTTAATCCCTATCCCCCACCGTATACTAAGGTTGGTGGGAGACTCAAAATGGCTCAAGGACATTAATGTAAGACTTGAAACTTTGAAATTGCTGATGAAAGCACAGGAAACATTTGAAAGGTTTCTTATTTTTGAGGATTTCAGACATGCATACAGTCAAATATGATCACATCTACATCTTCTCTCCCCCATCCAGCTCCTTTTATGTCCTCCATAACATTCCTGTCTTAGGGTTTCTATTGCTGCAACAAAACACCATGACCAAAAAGAAATCTGAAGAAGAAAGAGTTCATTTAGCTTACACTTCCAAATTGGGGTTCATCACCAAAGGAAGTCAGGACAGGAACTCAAAACAGGGCAGAAACTTGGAGGCAGGAGCTGATACAGAGGCTATGGAGGAGTGCTGCGTACTGGCTTACTTCTCCTGGCTTATTCAGCCCGTTTTCTTACAGAACACAGGACTTCCAGTACAGGGATGGTACCACCCACAATGCACTGGGTCCTCTTACATTGATCAGTAATTGAGAACATGCCCTACGGCTGGATCTCACAGAGGTTATTTCCTCAACTGAGGTGCCTTCCTTTCTGGTGACTCTAACTTATGTCAAGTCCACATAAAATCTGTCAATACAATATCTTCCTTCAACTTCATGTTTTTTTATGAGCCACTAAGTTCAGTTAATGCTTATCATATGTGCAAAGGTATTGGACTATCTACAGAGCAATAGTAAAATTGCCAGTAGCTATACCCCAATCCCCCCAAAAAATTACCTTCTCAACCAACTATCCATTGCCAATATCTCCTCAATAAGGTTGTAACCTGGGAGTATCTACCTCACCTAATGATAGTTTTTTGGCTCACTTGATCATACGTAGGTCTTGTCTTGATATCTACTGCCACTCTGAGTTCATGATGGTGACGACCATGTCATGTCAAGAAGACAGTGTTTTATATCACTCCTCACTGTCCTTCAGTTCTTATGTTTTCTTCCTTGTTTTCTACAGTGTTCCCTGAGCCCTGATGGTGATGGGGATAAATTTCTGTTTAGTGCTGAATATTCAAACACTTGCACTCAACACTCAACACTTGTGCAGGCCTTTAATGACAGCTGCCTAGAACAACAACAACAAAAGACTTCTCTGGTAAAAGTTCAGAACAGCCTAGATCTGTCTAGTTAGTCCTACCTAGTTGGTTATGTTTGTTTATTTGGTGTTTGCTTTGGGGTTTTTGTTTGCTTGGTCTGTTTTTGTTTGTTTGTTTGTTTGCCAAGGACATCCTCTACTTGGAGACAGATTCTAAAAGGAAGGGTATTTCAGGGTGGTGGAAAAATGGCTGGAAGTCAATCATGGGTAAAAACTGACGACAGCCTGTGTTCTGCTCACAGCTCTCCAGGAATCTGTAGGCAGTTCAGCTTTTGCAGAACAACAGCCACATCTTTTATTTACATATCAATTCAGTTATCTACATAGGTTTCCTTTTGTTTATTCCATGAACCAACATTTTATAACCTCAGTCCCTTGATTCTGAGAAAAGACAACAAGTACATTTTTTTCTTAACATAACAATGAATTCAGATAGACAATAAGCTAGCTGGGTAGGATCCAACTCTGAGATCACCATTCCTACCATGCCTGGGCCTAAACTAGCTCTGTCCCAGGCTGTGCTTTGTATGCACTAGAAATAAACTTAGCTAGGTGGGATCTTGTCCTGTGATCACTACTCCCCAAATTCCTTTTTCTTCTTCCTTAATATCTTTCTGACAAGCTGGCTAATAGTGCAGCTGCCTCTGTCCTTTTAGGTCCATGAAGATCTTCATATAATTCATAATTCATATTCCATTCTTATATTTTGCATAGTTGGGAAAGAATATATTTTTATTGTATATTTTTATGTATTTACATTTCAAATGTTATCCACTTACCTGGTTCCCCCTTCCATACCCTCTCCCCAAGCTTCTATGAGGATGTTCCCCCACCCACCTACCCACTCCTACCTCACCATCCTGACATTTCCCTATACTGGGGAAATGAGCCTTCATAGGAACAAGGGCTTCTTCTCCTATTGATACCAGACAATGCTTTTACTATGTTTATTTATAGGCCTTGAATTCCTGATCTTTCTAAGTTTTTCTTATCATGAAGGGGTATTGAGTATTTTCAAATGTTTTCCTAGCATCTAATGAAATTATCATGTATTTTTTTCCTTTGAGTTTGTTTATATAGTGGATTATATTGATGGACTTCTGTACATTGAACCATTCCTGCATCCCTGGGATGAAGCCTACTTGGTCATGATGGATGATCATTTTGATGTGTTCTTGGATTTGGTTTGCAAGAATTTTATTGAGTATATTTGCATCAATATTCATAAGGGAAATTGGTCTGAAATTCTGTTTCTTTGTATGGTCTTTGAGTGGTTTAGGTATCAGTGTAATTGTGGCTTCATAGAACCAATTGGGTAGTGTTCCATTTGTTTCTATTTTGTGGAATAGTTTGAAGAGTATTGGTATTAGGTCTTCTTTGAAGGTTTGATAGAATTCTGCACTAATGGCATCTGGATCTGGGCTTTTTTTGGTTGGAAGACTTTTAATGACTGCTTCTATTTCTTTAGGGGTTATGGGACTCTTTAGATAGTTTATCTGATCCTGATTTAACTTTGGTACCTGTCTAGAAAATTGTCCATTTCATCCAGATTTTGCAGTTTCATTGAATATATGCTTTTGTAGTAGGATCTGATGAATTTTTGGATTTCCTCAATTCCTATTGTTATGTCTCCCTTTTCGTTTCTGATTTTGTTAATTTGGATAATGTCCCTGTTCCCTTTGGTTAATCTGGCTAAGAGTTTATCTATCTTGTTGATTTTCTCAAAGAACCTGGTTTTGTTGATTCTTTGTATAGTTCTTTTTGTTTCTACTTGGTTGATTTCAGCCCTGAGTTTGATTATTTCCTGCCATCTACTCCTCCTGGGTATATTTACTTCTTTGTGTTGTAGTGCTTTCTGATAGGCTGTCAAACTATTAAAGAAATTCTGGGGGAATCACCATCCCTGACCTCCAGCTATACTATAGAGCAATAGTGATAAAAACTGCATGGTATTGCTACAGAGACAGGCAGGTAGATCAATCGAATAGAATTGAAGACACAGAAATGAACCCAAACACCTATTGTCACTTGATCTTTGACAAAATAGCTGAAACCATCCATTGGAAAAAAAACAGCATTTTCAACAAATGGTGCTGGATCAACTGGCAGTCAGCATGCAGAAGAATGGAAATTGATCTTTCTTATCTCATTGTACAAAGCTCAAGTCCAAGTGGATCAAGGACCTCCACATAAAACCAAATATGCTGAATCTAATAGAAGAGAAAGTGAGAAAAAGCCTTGAACACATGGGCACAGGGGAACATTTCCTGAACAGAGCATCAATGTCTTATGCTCTAAGATCAACAATTGACAAATGGGACTTCATAAAACTACAAAGCTTCTGAAAAGCAAAGGACACTGTCACTAGGACAAATTGATAACCAACAGATTGGGAAAAGATCCTTACTAATTCTACATTTGATAGAGGGCTAATATACAATAATATATAAAGAACTTAAGAAATTAGATTTCAGAGAACCAAATAACCCTATTAAAAATGGGGTACAGTGCTAAACAAAGAATTCTTAACTGAGGGATACCAAATGGCTGAGAAGCTCCTAAAGAAATGTTCAACATCCTTAGTCATCAGGCAAATGCAAATCAAAACAACCCTGAGATTCTACCTCACATCAGTCAGAATGGCTAAGATCAAAAACTCAGGTGACAACAGATGCTGTCTAGGGTGTGGAGAAAGAGGAACACTTCTCCACTGTTGGTGGGATTGTAAGCTGATACAACCACTCTGGAAATCAGACTGGCAGTTCCTCAGTAGTCCTCATAGTACTACTACCTGAGGACCTAGTTATACCACTCCTGGGCATATACCCAAAAGATTCTCCAACATATAACAAGGACACATGCTCCATTATGTTCATAGCATCCTTATTTATAATAGCCACAACCTGGAAAGAACCCAGATGTGGGAACAGAGGAATGGATACAGAAAATGTGGTATATTTACACAATGGAGTACTACTGAGCAATTGCAAAAATGATTTCATGAAATTTACAGGCAAATGGATAGAACTAGAAAATATCATCCTGAGGTAACCTCATCACAGAAAAAGACACATGGTATGTACTTCCTGATAAGTGGATATTGGGCAAAAAGTTCGGAATACCCACCATACAACTCACAGACCATATGAACCTCAAGAAGAAGATAGACCAAAATATGAGTATTTCAGTCCTATTTAGAAGGGGGAACAAAATAATCACAAGAGGTAGAGAGTAGGAGGGACTTGGGAGAAAATGAGTAGGGGGAGGGGGAGAGGGGGTCAGGATTAGAACATTGGTGTGTAGCAATGGGTGATGGGGAATTGGGGTTAGCCACCAGAAAGTTCCAGATGCAAGGAAAGCAGGGGGCTCCCAGGACCCAGTGGGTATGGCATTAGCTCAAATACCCAACAAAGGGGAGGGAGAACCTGTAGAAACCATATCCAGAAGTTAGGAAAGGCCCTCGGTTATGGGATGGGGCCCACTTGCTCATCTCCAAAATTTTAACCAAGAATTGTTCCTGTCTAAAAAAAAAAGAATTGTTCCTGTCTAAAGGAAATACTGGGACAAAGAGTGGAGCAGAGACTGCTGGAAAGGCCACCCAGAGACTGCCCTACCTGGGAATCCATCTTATACGAGGCCACCAAACCCAGACACTGTTGCTGATGCCAACAAGTGCTTGCTGACAGGAGCCTGATATAGCTGTCTCCTGAGAGTCACTGCCAGAGCCTGATGAATACAGAAGATTGCAGCCAATCATTAAACTGATAATGGGGTCCCCAATGGAGGAGTAAGAGAAAGGACTGAAGGAGCTGAGGGTTTTGAAACCCATAGGAAAAACAACAATATCAACTAACTAGACTCCCCCCCACCCAGAGCTCCCATGGACTAAACCACCAACCAACTATTGCACATGGATGGACCCATGGCTCCAGCTGCATATGTAGCAGAGAAGTACCTTGTCTGGCATCATTGGGAGGAGAGTCCCTTGGTTCTGTGGAGGCTTGATGCCCCAGTGTAGGGGAACCCAGGGCGGTGGGCGGGTGTGGGTGCATGGCTGGGTGGGGGAACACCCTTATAGAGGCAACAGGGAGGCAGAGAGAGAGAGAGGGCAGATGTGAGATGAGGGTTTTGTGGAGGGGTACCTGGAAATGGGGATAACACTTGAAATGTAAATAAATAGAATATCCAATAAAAATAAGATAACATTTCTCTGGGACAAAAATTATGGACTAATATGAATGTCCTCGGTTTCCCGAGTGTCAGTGCTTGTGTTACTTTGTGAGGGTGGGAAGAGTAAGATGCCACAGACTATGAAAACTGAACGACAAAAGTCCTAGCGAGCAGATCTCTAATAGAGGTCAGTAGATCTGAGGCCTCTTGGTTAGCTGTCCTCTCTGGGTTTTTAAGTGATTT
Organism: Rattus norvegicus; assembly: GCF_021556685.1. NCBI lineage: Eukaryota > Metazoa > Chordata > Mammalia > Rodentia > Muridae > Rattus > Rattus norvegicus. The sequence goes on along the minus strand of NC_141535.1, from coordinate 23,592,147 downwards.
CCTCTTATATCTACCTAGGCTCAAAGATTCTTTTTATGAAGATATCCATCAAATGCAACCTGGGATCATCATAATGATCTTCTGTTATCTTAATCCCTCCTTTAAAGATTTCTATGAATGCAGCTGCTATCTGAGGTTGTAGAGGTTAGGAATTTAATGTATGGATGTGTGTGTATGTATGTGTGTGTGTGTGTGTGTGTGTGTGTGTGACATCATTTATCATTCTAAAACAATCTTCCATTCTGTACCATAACTCACTGCCCTTGATGTGATTACTGTGAGATGGAGGGCTTAAGAACTGATATAACCATTGTTGTGCCTGAGAAAGAAGGCTTTGGTCTCAGGAATTTGGCATCTTCTTCTAGCATTTAGGAAGTAGCTAGAGGATAAACTGCTTATTTGTAAATAAACTAAAATTAAATCTAAGGCCTGACATAGCATGCATTTTATACAGAATGTAGGTATTTCCACAACTTTTTCATAGTAGATCCAACTATAACTGCAATACAAATTTCAATAACGTTCTGCTTATCCTGAAAGAGCAGTTGGTTGGGTCTGTTATTCTAGTATGAAATTTATTATCTACTTTTCATCCTTACACAAAGTATTGAATCTTTCACTATCTCTTCAGGAGGAGACATGTGTCCTGGATCACTGAACATCAGACAATAGGTGGCCTCTGAGATTTACAGGGAAACAGCTATCTTCCACTCTATTCCTTGTTCTTCCTGGGGGAAGAGACTCTTCCTTCATTCTTGCTCTTGCAAGACCTCTTCTCTCTTGTCTGTTTGCTTCTCTTTCTAGTCAACATTCTGCCTCTTCTGTATCCTCCCACACATCCCGTGCTCTGGGTTTTATCATGTTTTGGGATAGGAAACTGCTTTGCTTTGTACTTAGGCCAGAAGTTTCCTTGAGTATTTGTTCTGGCCCGTGTGGAGGAGGAATGCAGTCTTCTGAGTACCTGAGGGGTGCTCACACAAGCTGCCAGATTCTTCTCTAGCTGTGATCTGCAGTGCAACGTGGACATCTTCAACTCTTGCAGAAATGGAGCAACAATTGGTAACATGAGTGCTCTTCCTGCCATATAGGCAGAGTGCTTCAGACAGGATCAAGCCACACCACAAAGACTTATCCTAAACTTTATAGATTGCTTCAGAAGTAGAAGCCTCAATTTATAGTTAAAGACTAAGAGATTGGATTCTGGACCAGTCTGAGAAAGGATAATTTAAAATTGTCCAGATAGAACTGCAGAAGCTGGTAACAGTGGGCCTTATGTGCTGTGTTTAGCAGTAACATAATATAGCAAAAATATGCTGTTCAGGAATACATGTAGCATTTGTAATGGTCTCAGGTTAAAAGCTCTACTCACTCCATCCAAAAGATGGCTGAGCTTTTTGATGAAGCCTGAACAAGTATGGAGGTTGTCATAATGTTTTCCTCATAAGGCCCTATGTTCACATTAATTCAACTGTCCCCTCAACCACTGATGTAGACAGAAGTGTGAGACCATGCCTAAGGTTTCACATTAATGTCTTAAACCACTATGTCTCAGAATATGAGTATTTATAGAGAAGGATGCTTTTGTTCTCTCTCTCTCTCTCTCTCTCTCTCTCTCTGTCTCTCTCTCTGCATGTGTGTGTGTGCATACATGTGCACACACACATTCCTGTGTGTGTTTATGGATGTGCATATGCTACTGTAGCATGCATATAGAGGTCAAAGGATAGCCTCCGATGTTGGTCCTTCCCCTTAGCTTTGTTTTAAAAGGGTTCTTTTCTGTTAACCAGTATGCACACTAGGTGAGCTGACATGTGAAGACCCAGGGATCTTCCTGTCTCTGCATTTTGTACTGTGATGGCAACACGGAGAGTACAGGCACATTCTACCTCATCCAGCTTTATGTGGACTCTGGGTATCTGAACTCAGGTCCTCACATGCATACAGCAAGTACCACTCTATCCTCTCAGCTCCATAGAGAGAATTTCAAAAGAGATAACTGGTTTAAAATCAGCTTGTAGGGTGAGTTTGAGCCAGCATGACTGATATCCTAAAATGACAACATTTAAACAGACTAGGACAGAGAGAGTGCCGGGTGAAGAAGAGTGTCTACAAGCTGGAGAAGAAGTCTCAAAAGAAATCAAACCTGTTCATAGCCTGACATTGGATATCTAGGTTCTAGGACCTTGAAAGAAATTAGTTTTGATTGTTTAAGCTAGTCACTTTGTGATACTCGGTTGTGGCATTCTGAACATGCTGAAAAATGCTGCCCCCAAGTATTCTGAACACATAAAATGATAAATAATCAGAGCAATGATAAACTGGAAACTGTGGCTGTGTTTTACATGGTGTCTTAATAGATGGGGTTTATAAAATGCTCTGATGGCTCATGGGCATATTTCTACTTGTTATCAATTTAGCTGCACAGGGAAAACTGATGGCTGGGGAACCAATATTTGAAGGTGTTATTGAGAACAAACAAAGCAACCCTTTTCTAGTTCATCCATACAGGGTTTACAGCCAGGCTCACCACTCAGAGCAGTGGTTCTCAACCCCCTATTCCTGTGGCTCTAGTTCTGCATGTTGCGGTGACCCCAACCATAAAATTATTTTTGTTGCTATTTTGTAACTGTAATTTGGCTACTGTTATGAACCATAATGTAAATAAATGACTTTGTTTTTTCATAGTCTTAGGCAACTCCTGAGACGGAGTCATTTGACCCCTAAAAGGATCCTAGCCCACAGGTTGACAACTACTGGCTTAGAGCCAAGGCAGAAATTCCCCACTCTAAGTGGAGGCTGGTGACAAAATTGCTGGCTTATGCCTAGTGGGGGGAAGAGGAAGGGACATACAATGCCTCCAGTCTAGGTCTTGAACTAAAATCCTCTTTCCAGATCTGTGGCATCTTCAATGCCATCGATTAGGAAGTTTCTGGAATCTCCTAGTCTTAGACTAGGGTGACCAAGGGTAAGGTAGGGATACAGAGAGGTAGCTGTCACCTTGAACCTCTCCCTCGAAAGGACTCTGCAAACCTGAATGGTGAAGCACGCAAGGATGACACCGGCACTGGTCTTCTGCAGGAGTGTTGGTGGGAGGATTCACCTGGGTCCTTTGTCGCTCCCCATGGAATATTTTCTGTATGATTGCTCTCTTTTGCAGTTTTAAACTTTTAAGTCACGTGGAAAGGGGAGAGGTGTGGGAGGATGCTGAGAGAGTAAGCCTATTTGCCACCAGCTACTTATTTTCTTGTTAAGGAAAGCTCTTGGATCCAAAAGCCCGCCCCAAACCATAGCAATAAGTTACTCCCCATGCTTCATTTTATTTCCCAAACCATGAGCACTAATACAAGGGAGTAGGTTCCAGGAATGATCGCAGTTCTGTGCTGACTCAGGATGTACAGGGTTATCTGGTATATCTGATACATAGGATGAACATAGGCTTCCTTAGGGACCAAGGACTGAGTGGTGAAAGTGCTGACAGTACAGGTATTTTCATTTGCTAATGCTTTCAAAGGGGTCACGTGACTTGTGAATTTCAGTGGTGCACATTAGTGAGTTAAACTGAGACTCCATTCCTACCGCTGGGATGAGCTCACTCTTGAACACCCACCTCCTCCATGTTTGTGTTAGTGCTACACATGCATTAGTTGAAACCGTGAAGGAAGACGTCTGGTTAGGACTCCACACCTCCAACTCATTCATCAGTCACCTTTCAATGTCTCTGGGAGGGATAGTCACCAAATATGGCACCAGAGGTCATTTCTATATCTTGCATAGCAAGTTTGTGCCATGAAAACACTCTGTTTGGTGGAGCTGGAGTCCTATGCAGCACCACATGAAGCTTAAGGGGCTTCCTCTTGTCCTTCTAAGCTGAAGTCTTTCCTTGGTCAGTCTACATTCCTTTCTTATCTAGTTCTTTGGACAATGCTATTATCATTAAGAGAAGGCATAGAAAATTGATTACAAACAGAGGTCTCACAGTACAGCTATGTTAAGTGGCCCAGTTCATAAGAATAGTTTCCAGGGCAGAGTTGATAAGATATTTATGTTTAGAGGATGCAGACAGGCACCTCAGGACTTACTATGGGCACTTCTTAGAGTCAATTACTAGAGAAGCTTGACCTCTGATTGGTCAGGACAGTTATTTAACGTTAGCCCTTCATACTTAGGCTAATAACCTCCTCCTGATTTTGAAAAAATGAAAAAACCCAACAAAACCGTTAAATCTTTCCACACAACCCAAAAACAGATAATACTTCAGATTTTAAATACTTTGTTTAATAACTGGCAGAAGTTTGTTTCTGTAAAAATTAAGGATTTATAAGCTTAGAACAAGGTTATCTTATCCTTGAAATTATAATTTGTTTTGGAAGGACATGTGCATGTGTGGTCTATGTAAATGTTTGCATGTGTGTGTGTGTGTGTGTGTGTGTGTGTGTCTATGAGACAGATATATATATATATATATATATATATATATATGTTTATTTATGTTACTCAAACACTTTCAGGACACGGAAGAGTCAGATTTAGGCATAGGTGACACAGGTTTGATATTCTGCCTGCCTTGGAAGCTAGCTTAAGGTTCCCTCCTTAGTCTTAGCTCATATAAGACTCTGAACTGTGTTGCTAGTGTTTCAGCTACTGCCGTTGTAATTTGATTGAACTGAGAAATATGTTCTCAATGTATACATGTCTTCTGTTTCTGTCAGGAGCTCAGTGTCCTGTCAAATGTCTGACTAGATACAACCCCAAGAAAATGCTTCACCCAAAGCTGAGCTCTTTAGGAAAAAGATATTCCTAAATAAAAATAAGACAGTGTGGGTATACAGGAGAAATATTTTCCTTCTAGGGCCAGTGAAGAGTTGGACCCTGTGATGCTGTATGGAAACTGATCATGTGGAGAAGGCAGGAGCCAGACACAAATACCCAGTAAGGGCACCTGAGGTCCCCTTTGACCTCTGGCCCCTGGACCAGATTTCAGCAAGAATCATTGTTTCTCTCTCATTTACTTCTTTTAGCTCTTACTATCAGTGACTTCTTATAACAAGCTATTAGATAATCTCTAGGGTCTGGGAAATCTCGCCTATGTTTCAGAAAGACTAACAGAAGAGGCAGCATTTTTCCTTCCCATCAGGAACAGAACTACTGGCTGCAGGCCCTGTGAGGACAGCTGTGTTCATAGAAGACCCTGACACTAGGGTGTGGTTGGGAAAGACAGCAGCGTGTTTAAGTAGCAAGAGTTTCCAGTGGAGAAAGTGGGGGGCTTTTGCCAGGGCAAAAATGACTGCACATTCCTGGAAACTGCAGGTCTAGGTCTGGATTCCAGGAACTGGAAAAACAGTAGCTTATGTCAGAGTGATTTGGGAATAAGAAGGAAACAGCCTCATTCCCCGTCACAGTCACAGGCTGGTAAGACGCCACGAGATCATATCCCTGATGATTTGAAATGTCCTCCTGAATGTCTGTGAAGCAAGCCAGGCTCTTCTCTCTATTCTAGCTGCAAGGGAGAATGAAGGGGGGATGGAGTGTGACAGAGGAGTTTTAACATATTATTAATACAGTTTAAGACTGGGGATGTAGCCAATTTAGGACAATGCTTGCTAGGTATGCATAACTGGGCTGCACCCTGAACACTGCATAAAATAGCTACATACATATATAATTCTTGCATTTAGGGGTCCTGGGCTATATGAGACCTGTCTGAAAGACAGATCAAAAATGCACATGCCAGAGAGAGAGAGAGAGAGAGAGAGAGAGAGAGAGAGAGAGAGAGAGAGAGAGAGAGCGCACCTACTTCACAGCTCTTTCTTCATGGATGGCATAGATGCCTAATGTTGAGCATTGTGACTCTGACTATATACTTTTCTCTATTCCTCCTCTCTTGAATACGTGTGTGTGCATGGCCTATTTTTACTAACTTTTCTCTTCTTTCTATCAGGGTTCCATGCTCCTCTGCCACTAGAAAGACTACGAAATTGATAGATTTACAATCTAAATGAAATCATGATAAACACTTACTGCCTCTACAATACAAAGAACCTTGGGCTGGTGTAGTGATGCTTACTTGGAATTCCAGCATGTGGAAGGCAGAGGCAGGTAGATCTCTGTGAGTTCAAGACCAGCCTCATCTACATAGTGAGTTCTAGGTTGTCTAGTTGTGAGAACTTGTAGCCAAAGAACAAACAAAGAACCAGACAAACACAAATTTTCAAAATAAAATGAATAGTTCTTGAATTAGGAGTTCACAAGTCTTCACACATGCATGTGTGAGCATGTGCACACACACACACACACACACACACACATTTCCTTTGTGCTAAAAATTGTTATATGAAGTGATGTGGCCTCCCAAACTGAGGGTTCTTGAGGTCTTTGAGGGACTTAATGTAGAAGGTTGTGGCTGAGGATGTGGCTCAGTTAGTAGAGTGTGTACCTTCCATGAACACGTGAAGCACTGCACTTAGTCCCAATCCCTGCATGAACTGGGAATAGTGTCCTACTCATGGAATCCCAGTGCTTTGTAGGTTTTGGTAGGAGAATCAGACATTCAAGGTCCTTTTGGCTACATAGTGAGTTTTAGAGTTTTAGGACAGCTTTGGGTACGTGATACCCATATATGTCTATGTATACATATACGTATATGATGTATATGTATATATATGCATGTATAAGTATATATACATATTTATATATAGATATATACACACATTGCTCATATGTATACACATATGCATATATTTGTATACACACATATATTTATATATACATATATATATTCACGTACACATTTATCTTGTACATTGTATGTATGTAGTTAGTTAGTTAATTGGTTAAATAGTTTGTCTTCCCTGGCTATTTAATTTTCAACCCAAATCTCCTTATTGTTACGTTCTCCCCTCCCCAGACTCCTTCAGCTAGATAACTGGGACATCACCAGTTATATCCTAGAAGGAAAGGTATAAAGATGCAATGAAAATAGCAATGGTTTCCTTCCCAAGGCCAAGTGCTAGTCTCAAAGCTCTTGTGCTGTGAGATGCCGACTTGGAGCACATGCATCTGGCCTGGGGTGAGGCAGTTGTTCTGTTGACAGGAACGCGACTCAGGCTGGAGAGCAGAGTGGAATACTTGCAGGGCTATTTTCTTCCAGCCAGTCCCCTGTGAGCAGGCTCCATTTCCAACCTGCACCTGCACTATCCATGCATCCAGAGCTAGGCTCTCCTGGGATGGAGAGCTGCCAATCACTGCTCTGGGAGGCTGGGCTTTGCCTGAAGCAAAGAAGACACATTTCCTTCCTCGATCATTGAACAGCTGACTCTAATCTAATTCTAATCTGATTCTAACCGTCACAGGGAGATTTTCCCAGTTAGGGCCAATGATCTGTTATCGTCGTTTTGTCTGTGGTAGATGTTTTAGAGATTTCAAATATGCAGAACAGACAGGCCTGGAAAAGTTTGGGTTTCTGGTTCATGTGCCATCCCCAGGCAGAGTGGGCGGGGTTGCAGGGCTCCCTCCTTCTATCACCATAACCTTTAAGTACTTTGTGGAGGTGAGTCCAATATATAAGAAGATGCAAAGTGTGAAGTATGTGCCGTGGGCCAGGCCAAGCAGGATGGAAGTTTCTAGCAGTGGACTCGTAAGGCCAGTAAGCTTAGTATAAACCATAAGAACCATTAGCAATCTCAAAATGCACCTGGCGTGGTTTCAACTCATCTCTCCAACTCTCACGTGCTGGTGCCGAAGATGGGTTGTGATCCTCCTGGAAGGTCTTCCTCTGAGAAAGGGACATAATGCCCCTAGAGACATTAAAACAGACATAGATTACAATCATTAATTAGTTGAAAGACAGGGAAGGTTGAGTTCCCTGTGTATAAACTTTTTTTTTTCTTTTTTCTTTTTTTCGGAGCTGGGGACCGAACCCAGGGCCTTGCGCTTGCTAGGCAAGCACTCTACCACTGAGCTAAATCCCCAACTTTTTATGTGTAAAAATGGTGCAGATAAAACTCCCAGTACTGAGGCAGCATGCTCAAGGACTGTGTAAGGTCAAGCCATGTGGGGCTCCCAGGTTTTCCCACTGAGTGGACAAAATCAACATGGCATCCCACACTTAAGCAAGAAGCTACCTGACAATATCCCCTGGAAGAAGGAAACCAGCTTTCTCTAACAGAGCGTTATTGAGTACATCAACCCCATTCCAGGGCAGACCTCATGCCCAGGAGTAGCTGACAATGCAAAATGAACTCAGCGACTTACTTTTTTAAAATTAATGTGGACTTTTTGTTTTGTTTTCTTTTGTTATGGCTACTTTTTTTGGTCTTTTGACTTTTAATTTTCTTGTTTTTGTTTGTTTCTTGTGGCTGTTTTGGGGCGTTTTTAAAAGAGAGAGAGAGAGAGAGAGAGAGAGAGAGAGAGAGAGAGAGAGAGAGAGAGAGAGAGAGATGGGTAGGTTGGGAGGTGGGAAGGATCTGGGAGGAGTGGCAGGAAGGAAAACATGATTAAAGATATGAGAAAAATGTAACTGAAAAGAATGAAATAGATATGCAATGTACATCTCATCACACTGATTCAAGGTGAAATGTGATCAAGCGAACCAGGAACTAGGTCAGTGTGATAGCTCAGTTGATAAAGTACCCACCTCCCAATCCTGAGTTCCTGGGTTTGAGTCCCCAGAATCTAAGCAAAATTACCACATGTGATATTTTTGCTTGTAATCTCAGTGCTGGAGAGGCAGGGAAAAGAGGCCAGTTAACACATCTGTACCAGCACACGTACGCACACATGCTTGCACGCATGCACGCATGCATGCGCAGTGGAGAATAATGATCTAGGACCTCAAAGGATTATGGTTTGAAGCTTTTCAGATAAACAATCTGTGCTATTGGGCTTTAGCCCAGTTGGGACTCTGATGCTTTTACTGTGAGTAATAGTTGTTATACCTTGGAAGTAAGGCAGAGTTTAAATGAGATGCTATATGTGCAAAGAACTTTAAAACTATATGATGCCACTCAATGCTAGGTGATGGTGATGGTGGTGGTGGTGGTGGTGGTGGTGGTGGTGATGATGATGATGATGATTTTGATACCTTGCTGTCCCCGGGTGATTATTTGCCTTTTTTTCTTAAGAGGTTTGGTCACTGCTATTCTGTTCTGTATCAGTTTTGTTGGGTATCAGCATCTCCAGCATTTCCATTTATACTGGTCAGAAGAGAAAGAAACAGCTATTTCTGGACTCCTCTTTGCTCTGTGCTGCTGCTTGGGTATTCCAGCCAACATTGCCCCTCATGGACGCTGATGCATCTGACTTAGAAGTGAGTTCTGAGAGGATGAACAAGGTGAAGGGCTGTCATGCTTGCCTTTGGTGACTGAAGGGCTTCTACCAGGGAAGTTGGCTACCATCTTCTAGAACTTTCCTGACGTCTGTCTAGACACAAAATTATGGAATCAAATTTAAAGCATTTAGACAAGTCTCAGAGCTGTTCATTTCTAGGTGGGCAAGAGTCATGTTTTTCAATTTGCTTCATGTTATTTATTTTGAACTATTTTGAATCAAGTTCCATATTATAAAAGCTATAAACACATAGCCTTATTTTCTTGTGTGAGAGACAAAATTCTACTCAAATCTGTTTTCCAGTTTTCTATTTAGTCATTCTAAAGTTTGCAGGGGACACAACCAATAGATTAAAAAAAAACAAAACTCAGCTAATTACGTGCCTTTGCATTAAAATTTGAAATAGTTTTAGAAGATTCCTTGCAGAACTTCAAGATGGCTGTTAGCAACCCACAGATGTGTTAATACATTCAGAGAACACCCAGAATGAAAGTCAGAGGCAGGAACGTCTGAAAGATAGATGGATATTTAACGCATTCGTGTGATTTCTAGCAGGAGCGACCTGGAGGCAGATTTTCTTGTTCTCATACATTACTGAAGACTGGAATAAAAAAAACAACTGAATTCCAGATCAAACTGGATTTTTTTCTCACATGCTTTAACACAGAGAATGCAGCCAGAACAAACAGTATCTGGTGGAGGCCAATCAGCTGCCTTTGATGCATTTTGCTTCGGTTATAGCTTACTCCGTGGCTAACCTTGTTATAAATGCTGAAAGTGAACAGACATGCTAACTAAAATTGGTGGGGAGAATGCAAGAACTGTAGGCTAAGAGCTACAGAGGCAAGGGTGGTTGAGATTGAGTTTTGTTCTTTCATCATGAAATATCCCTTTCAACCTGTTTAAATGCTCTATAAAGGGCACTTCTTCCTCTTAGTTTTGAAGAAGAGTTGACTCCTCTTGTCTTTTCTGCTGTCTCAATCTGTGAGCCTCTTCAGATGCCTTGGAATTGGAAACTATTCAGCTGTGAGGGAGATGTGATATACTGCCTCAGTTGCCCAGCTGCAGGTAACATGTGGAACTTGTGCACTATAGGGAGAAGCTGAAGAGCAGGTCCATGAGGCATGGCACAGGAGCTACAAGGAGTGTAGATCTCAGAGATTATCCACAAAACAAATGCCTCATCTTGGGTTGACCACACATCTCATATTAGTCATCTGGGAATCACAGCTGTGGTTCATAGCACTCCAGTTTTGCTTTGCTGACTAGAAATAGGAGCTATGGGAACCTCTCAGAGCCAGAAGCTTATATAGAAAGCAGGTCCTCCCCAGTTCTTTCAGAAAAGACAGAGAGCTATGAGATCATTTTCTTTTTATTGTACATATTTCCTTATCCTTTGACTTCTCCTCCTTCCTCCCCCTTTCTCTTCATTTTCCTTCTCTTTCTCATTCACTTTCACTACCACCGCTTCCTCTTTGTCTTCCCAATTCTCATCCTCCCTCCCCATCATCCATTTATTCCGTCAAGATCTCATGTAGTCCAGGCTGACCTTGAATTTTCTATGTAGCCATGGATGGCCTTAAACTTCTGATCCTCCCACATCTAACCTTACTGGCATATACCACCTATGCAGTTTGTGTGACACTAGGGATCAAGTCCAGGGCTTCATGCATATTTGATCAACACTACCAACAGAGTCACACACCAACCTTACTTTCTTCTGCCCTAGTCACACCACTGCTTGCTGTTGTCCTTCTCTTCCTTTCCTTCCTTTTCTTCTTCCTTCACTTTCTTCTCCTCTTCCTTCTCATTACCTAAAGACAGAGGTCACGCTATGGTCAACTAAAGTTCCTACTGTCTTCAGTCAGGACCAGGCACAGAATAAATATATGAGAGATTAAAGATAAATATATGAGAGAATTCGAGTTGGTGTAAAATGATGTTGTGTGAGTAGAGGGTTGTGTTGACAGAAGACTCCCAAAGTCCCAGGAATGGCACTTAGTTCTGAATGGTGGGGAAGGAACCCTTCAGTGAGTCAGGGATACTTCACACTGTGCTCATCAATTTCCTTATCTCTGCCACAGTTGCTCTTTGTAGATATAGCTCTCTCTGGTTATTCTATAGCAAATCCTATCTAGGTGGTTTTATATTCAACATACTGTTTTTTTTATAATAAATGCAAAGCCTGAAGTATATAGTGTTTATTTGCAAGTTTCATATAGGTTTTTATTTTTTAGAATTTGAACTCATGGCCACCTGACTTCCAGGCTTGAACTTTTAACCATTTTTGAAGTAAGATTGTATGACTTTTAATAGAAAGGCAGAGTCAAGAGGCTTCCAGTATAATGGGAATGGGACTTTCCCAAATCCGTATCATTTTATTACATGTAAGATAATGATGCAAAGTCTCTGTGGCTGGAGGCCACATTCCACAGCTGAGTTAGGTGTCTCATGGGTCTGTCTTGAGACTACTACCGTGAAGGAATGTAGAACTCATCCTTGCGTCTTACTTCTTGCCAGGGAGGAAGTGAGAGTCTGGGGAGATGGAGGTCTTAGTGAAAGCTTCAAGTGTCTTGTCTCTGGACTTTTGTAAGATGAGGAAGCCTTCCTTCTCTAGAGGCACTTGTTTTACTGACTCTTGAACCAGTGCCTGTAAAGTATGCATGCTTCTCTTCTAACCTTAAGCATCTGGGCTGTGCAGACATCTGTGTTCAGCTTTCTGACTAGAAGATTGTACCCCAGCCCAAGAAAGTCAGAGCATGTCTAGGGTATCTGCCGAGGTCTCACTGCTTTATAGCGTTTGAGACCATGGCATTGTGTGTTAGTTCAGAAGGGTTCTCTGGAACACTGCCCATCTATCATAGTGCATAATTTAGTTTTATCTTTTACTAACTTTTTGTGTTAAACTCCACTCATTTTGACATTAATAAACATATAGAGGTTTCCTTTTGGTTTGTATTACCCAGTATATCTTTCTCCATTCATTTAAATTTATTCTCTATTCTGACATTTCAGATGTGTCCATACTATTCTAAAGACTATGAAGGAAAATTTGGCTCTTTTTAACCCAAGACAGAAATCCTCTTTAGTAGTCTATTTACTCCTGATGGACTTTGATTGATTTCTATCATTTTCCCTTTCTACTGAATTTTCTATGTGCAGCCTCCCCTGTTCTGTAATCAGTTATTCTGACTGACTTTTATTGATTGTCTCTGCTTGCTCAGATGTGTTCCATCCCATTCATTTCCTTTTTAATAGGCACTTTAAAAACCCAACTCCCATGCAATAACATCTAGGGCTGCTCAGTATGTTCACCGTTCTCAGATATTTAAGCAACCTTACAAGTTTGGCTGCTCCTATGGTAAGTCATTGTTCAGCCACTCAATGACACTTTTCTCCCCCTTTCTGTTGCTATAGAAGGTTGTTGTGTTTTCCACACAAACAACGGCTCTAAGGAGTGTGTGTGTGTGTGTGTGTGTGTGTGTGTGTGTGTGTGTGTGTGTGTGTTTATTGGGAGGAAAGGTAGATTTTTATGGAATGTGGAGATTGGAATTCCAGAATCTGCAAGAAGTGTCAATATTGAAGGTATAACAGCAATATAAATTCAAGAACTGTCTGCTGGCAGAATTCCCTCTGCTCTAGGGAAGGTCAGTGTTTTTTCTTAAGTCTGCAAGTATTTTGTGGTTTGGATATTGAATGTTCCACCAAACCTCATGTCTTGGTGCTACTGGGACATGCTGTTTAGGAGGTGGCGATGGGTTGAAGAAAGTCACTGGGCACACGTCCATGTAGGGGAAACTGCTTCTCTCTCTCTCTGCTTCATGTCCTGGACACCATGAGCAATTTCTTCTGTTAATACTCCTGCTGTGATGAGCTTCCTCACCATGGGCCCAAATGCAATGGAAACAAGCAACTGTAGACAGAAAGTTGGAAACTATGAGTCACAGGAACCCCTTTTCTCCTAACTTGATTATCCCTGCTATTTCATTATAGCAGTGTACACAGCTTACCTAAAGGGTTAGCTGAGGCACACTCAAATCAGGGAAATAAAGTTGTTTGATTCAAATGTTAATTCCTTATAAAAAAGGCTCTCATGAAAATATGAGATCTAGTATCCTGGCTCTGCCTGATGTGCATATAAAATTAACCATCGTAATTGCCTATACTAATTATGTTTCTCATTACTTTCTATTTAGGGGTTTACATTTGCTTACATGGTCATTGCGTTTCTTCTTGTCCTAGCTGGTTTTGTCAACTTGATGATGAGTTAGAATCATTTCGGAAGAGGAAACCTCAACAGAAAAAATTGTTCCCACCAGATTGGCCTTTGAGCAAGTCTGTGGGGAATTACCTTCAGATTGATGTGGTAGGGTCCAGCCCATTGAAAAACTCTGGACTGGTGGTCAGTCCTGAGTTGTGTAATTTGTTTAAGAAAGCTACTGGTGAGCCATGAAGAGCAAGAAGTGAACAGGAAGTGAGCAGAGAACTCTATGGTCTCTGCATCAGTTCCTGCCCCCAGGTTCCTGTTTTTATTCCTGTCCTCAGTTCCCTCAATGGTGGATCATGGTGAGGAAGTATAAGCACAATAAACCCTGTACCCCTCAATTTTGCTTATGGTCATGGTGTTTTATCATGGCAAAAGGAACCTTGACTAAGATAATTTTTATTTCTGATTCATTCCATTCTCTAGACTTAAAGCCCTGGAGAAAGAACTATACCCAGATAGTGATGTTAGAGAAAATATGAATACATTGCCATGTATTAAAGAAAGTTTACCCTTACCATAACTAATAAATGTTTATTTAATACTAAAATTCTTTGAAAATTATTTATGTCTTCAGACTTTTAGGTTGTTAAAAATGTCTACACTCAGTGTTTTTTCCTTGTATCCTACCCCATTTCCTCTTTCCCCTTCCTCTTCTCTTTAGTAGCACCTTCCTCCCCTATTTAGCCTTTAAATGCTTACAATCTCTCTGTATCTGGCATTAACATATGACAATATTCTACAGTTTCATTATAATGAATGAAGACATAGACATTTTATTTGTCATATTAAAACCATGCTTACTTCAGAATCAATTATTTTTGAATTTTTGGAAAATTATACACAATGTTCTGATACTATTTCAAACATTTTCACCTCATCAGTTCTGATATTGGCTATATGTAATCGGTGATTCTTAACCTCTCTTTCATATTTCTGTTTTTTTTTGTAAATTTCTGGATTACAGGTGGGATCATACCTTGCATATGTATTTAGTTGGCTAAATCTTTGCATATGGTTAGTTTTAGCTTGAGACAACATTTGTATCTTAAAGTTTAAGTATTTATTATTAAGTAATTTTTATTTAGTCTTCTTATTTAAGATCTCATTTCATAGGCTAATCTAGCTCTGAAGTTAGCATCTTTATGCTTCAGCCTCTGAAGTTGCGGAATTACTACATGGATGTGTCAATACAGTGGCTCTAACAATTGAAAATTTAATTACAATGTTTTTATTTTCAACTTCTAGAAATTATACCTTTCCTATTCAAATCCTCATATTCTTTATAATATCTTATACTTTAAAAATATTTTCCTTTGATGGTTCTGGGCAGTGCACTGTGCCTGGCACATGCCAGGTAGACACCCTACCACTGAGCAAGCAATGGAACCCTGCTTTTTACAATATCATTCCTTGTTTATCTCTTTCACATTTGTATTCTTTTATGCACTGTAGTGTTTTTATGATCTACAGTTTTGGAAGTTTTTTTTTTTTTTAAAGAAACCGCTAAAATTCAAAATGTCTGTGAGCAGGGAAAGCCATGAGCATGTTTTGACTAGCTGTGGATACTGAATGCTATACTACCATTTGCCAGGTAAGATGTGCCTGCCGGTGTTACAGTGGCATGGACATGACTCTTACGGAGGTATCAAATTGCTGTGTGGTTGAATTTAAGGCTGTTGCTAAAATTCCTTCCCAGAGGAGACACTCTGAGGTCTACGTCTTCTCCTAAGGTCCCAGTGATAAACTAAGGCATGGCTCTGCCAAAATTCACTCTGTGAAAGCAATGAGTTTATCGGGCTTCCTTGCAGGTGAGAGCTTACATATGGAGGTTTGGGTGTCATGGTTAGCTTTCCTATTGCTGTGAAAAGACACCAGGACCAAAAGCAATTTAGGAGCAAAGGGTTTCTTTTCTTTCTCCCATCACAGTCCATTATTGAAGGAAGTCAGGGTAGTGCTATAGCTTTTGCTACTCTACCTAAGCTCCGGGAACAGACTGCACTATGAGTCCCCACCCAGAGAATATTGGGTCTGTACACATTGTGCAATTTCAACTTGCCTTATTGGCTCAATTGCTGGGCATTATTAATCTCCCATGGCTAGCATGCCGTCTTCAATAGTCTTCACTCAGCTACTTTTAGTCCCAGCTCAACATCCCCAACTTCCCACCTTTAGAAGTGACCTGTGGCTGCTCCGTCCAAGATCTCACATGGCTAGTTGACTTTTTCTCCTCCAAAGCATGGCAAACACTTCCTCTCTCTTCTCCTTGTGTTTGCTCACTTGCCTGCGGGGACCTGGAAGTCCTGCCTATTCCTTCTGCCCAGCAATTGGCCTGTGGCATCTTTACTGATAGATCAAGAACCAATTGGGGAACAGGATGTTAGCAAAGATTTTTTTGAGGAAGGAACTCAATCAGAAACCATAGAAAACTACTGATTACTGGCTCGCTCCTCATACTCATCCTGCTTTCTTATATACTCTAGGACCACATGCCCTGAAGTGGCACTACCCACAAAGGGATAGAGTCTCCCACATCATTCAGTAATTAAGAAAATGTCCCACAGGCTCACCTATAGTTCATCTTATGTAGGCATTTTTTTTTAAACTAAGGTACCTTCCACTCAGAACTTGTGCTTGTGCTTTGACAAAAAATTAAAACTATTGATGTCTGTCAACTTGGCACACAAAGATATCCCATCATCCTAGCTACAACCTTTTCTTTTTTCATTTTCCCCAGATGGTATATTACTACCACAGCATTAAACCTAATATAACTTTAAAAGTCCCACACTCTTTAAAAATTCAAACATTTTGAAAGTTCAGTTTCTTTAAAATACCCGGAGCCTCTTACTATCCAAAGTCTCTTTAAAAATTCAAGTCTTTTTAAAATTCCAAGGTGTCTAAATTATGATTTCCTGTAAGATAAAAATTCAGTTACATACTTTTTTACTTGAAGGGGAAGAACCAGGGAATAGTTACATTCAAGTGGAAAAAAAACCAGAGTCCAGCATATAGGGTTCAGTGTGAAACTTCTGGGAGACCTGCCATCCTCTGGGCACAGAAGGATCTCCCCAGTGGTTGCATTCCTTTCTCTCTGCCATTCATAGCGTACCTCCCTACTGCACAGCTGGGGTTGACCTGAGTTATTGTTCCATGATACTGGAATCTCCCAAATGCAGGAGTCTCTACTGCAACTTGGCTGAACCTTCACAAATAGCTTCTTTGGACCACTCTTTAAGGACTCTAACCCTGCAACATGGTGACAAGCCTCAACTTTTCTTCAGACCCCTTCAGTCCCATGGCTTTTACTTATCTGTGGTTGCACAATTGCCCCAATAGCTTTTTCTGGATTCTCATGGTGCAAAGCCTCACTTGCTCTCCATGAACTCTTCGTGCCTTCAAAACCAGTACCACATAAGTACTTCCACACTGGAAGTGAGCTCTGGTTGACAGCAGGAAGTACAGCTTTAGTGCCTCTCAGACCACAGCTTTTATGTACTGATCTTGAGAAAATGTTCCTGGAAGATTTCATCTCAATGATGCTTGTCTCTTCTTAATTGCAGTTTAATAACAACAGCCCAGTTGACCACATTAATTGTCCCAGCAGAGCTAAGGCTTCACTTTAGGGTTTGGTCTCTTGTTAATCACAGCTGATTTTTCAGTTCCAGCTGGCCAGAACCACAGATCCTTAGTTTGAAATATCAAACAGCCTCAGAATCTTTATAGAATTCTAAAACTTCCCCCTGAAACTTCACAAACCAGGTCTTCAGTGTCTTCACAGCTCTCAGCCTTCTTATCTTTCAAACACCCACAGAGCAGCTCCTTGAGTGCCGAGCATGCCATGGCTTTTTCAAACTAAAGTTCAGATGCCGCCACGGTCTTTCCCAAGATACATGGCCCTTTTGTTACAACAATATCTTGTGACCTTGTACCAATTTCTGTCTTAGTTAGGATTTCTATTTTTTCGTGTTTTAGTCCCTTCTCTATTGCTATGGCAATACCACATGTCTAATGCAATTAATAAAACTATATATTAGTATACTGATAAAACATTCAATTTTTCTCATGGTTTCAGAGAGTTGAAGTCCATGGAACAAAGGCACGGATGGCATCAGGAACAGCTGAGGCTTTACATTTTGATCCACAATGAGGAAGTAAAGAGAGAACACTGGGAATAGCACATATCTTTTGAAACCTCAAAGCCTGCCCATCTCTACAGTTTCAGTTCTTTTTCTATTGTGGTGAAGACCATGACCAAGGCAAATCCTACAAGATAAAAGCATTTCATTAGGGGCATATTTATAGTTTGAGAGCTTTTGTCCAGTATCATCATGGTGAGGAACATGCAGCATGGATGGCACTCATGTGCTAGAGAAGTGGCTGAGAGTTTTATATCCTGATCCAGAGGTAGCAGGAATAGAGGGAGACTGGGGCTGGTGTGGGAATTTGAAACCTCAAAGCTCATCCCCCTGACCTACTTCTTTCAACAAGGGCTCTCCTCCTAATTCCTATAATTCAAAGAATTTCATTCCCTGGTGACTAAGCTTTCAAATGTATGAGCCTGTGGGGGCATTCTGACTCAATGCACCACAGAAAATTACAGAAGAAGGCATTTAATTACACTTTCAGAGAGTTAGTTCATGACCATCATAGAGGGGAATGTGGTAGCCGGCAAGGTGGTGGAGCAGTTGCAGAGAACTGACATCTATTCTGTAAGTTACAGAGGAAAAGAGAGGGAGAAAGGGATAGAGATAGAGACAGAGGCAGAGATAGATAGATGGTAGATAGATAGATAGATAGATGATAGACAAACAGATAGATAGAGAGATAGAGACTGTCATGAGATTTTTCTACTCCAGCAACATACCTCCTCCAACAAAGCTACACTTGCTCTACCAAGGTCACGCATCCCAATCCTTTGAAAACAACTGCATTCACTAGTGCAGGGATTCTAGAACAAGGAGGAAATACATATTTGAGGCTTGAACTCAAGTATGGATCCATGCGGTTACATTCTTAGAAAAATTCAAGGTCTTTTTAAGATACATAGTTTAAAAAATTGAAGTTAAAATATAATTATATCATTTTTCCTTCTTCTCTTTCTTTCCCCCAAACCTTCTCATGTACTGCCTTAGCTTTTTCTCTCAAATTAATGGCCTCTTTTTTTTTTTTGGTGTCACTCACACACACACACACACACACCCACACACACACACACACACACACACACACACACACACACAGAGAGAGACACACTGAAATACATAAATACAAAGTGTTCAGTTCTTATACTATTACTTGTATGTAAATGACTTTGCAACTCCTGGCACCTAATCCTCAGGGATCATGGTGGAAGAAAGAGTAGGAAGACTGTAAAAGCCAGAGAAACAGAAAGTTTGCTGTGAGATTGTGTCTCTTAGAAATGTCAGAGAAGCTACACCCAGGAACTCTCATCAGCATGGCTGCCTAAACATGAGAATACGAACAACAACAGACATGCTGGTATCGAGAGGGCAATATCATGGGGTCTCAACCCTGGAATAAAAACTATAGGTGACTAAGGAGTGTTGAGAGGGGAAGAAATAGTCTTCCCCAGGGATGAGCCCCCAAATTAGTTGTTCAATGCCATATGATCATCCCTGAAATTTTTCCAGCTGTAACTGAAGGTCTTTATACCATGTCTTCTCAGTCCTTGCACAATGTTACGACTTACGTCTTTTTGTAGTCCAGGGACTGGTGAAGATGGACAACATTTGATACTTTGGATTTTACCACTCCCTCCTTTGTTTTCCCTTTTCCTGTGTGTAAAGTTAGATGTTTGTTTGATGTCCCTTTCATTTTGTTTTTGTTTTGACAGGGCGTCATATGGTGCAGGAGACTCTCAATATATGTATTGATCAATTCTGTGCACTGGAAGAGAACCTTGAACTTCTGCTACTTCTACCTCTACTGCTTAGAGTGCTGGCATTATAGTTGTGTTCCTCCTCCTCTTTCTTTTTAATGTGGGATGATTATTGAGTTCTACCTATAGGGTCAAAAAATGCAGTAGTATATGGCAAGAGAGTAGAATAGCTAGTCTGAGTTCTGCCTGGGCTGCGTAATGAGATCCCGTCTAAAACAAAACAAAGAGGAATGAGAGAAAAAAAGGAAGTAAAGCTGATGTAGATTGTATTGCAAAACCCCTCCTGTGACTTTCCTCAGTAACATCAGAATTATACCCTCTGTTTTCTATACCTTTCTTTCTTTCTTTCTTTCTTTCTTTCTTTCTTTCTTTCTCTCTCTCTCTCTCTCTCTCTCTCTCTCTCTCTCTCTCTCTTTCTTTCTTTTTTTTAAATTAACTTGAATATTTCTTATTTATATTTTGAGTGTTATTCCCTTTCCCGGTTTCCGGGCAAACATCCCCCTGACCCCTCCCCCTCCCCTTCTTGATGGGTGTTCCCCTCCCCATCCTCAACCCATTGCCGCCCTCCCCCCAACAATCACGTTCACTGGGGGTTCAGTCTTAGCAGGACCCAGGGCTTCCCCTTCCACTGGTGCTCTTACTAGGCTATTCATTGCTACCTATGAGGTCAGAGTCCAGGGTCAGTCCATGTATAGTCTTTAGGTAGTGGCTTAGTCCCTGGAAGCTCTGGTTGCTTGGCATTGTTGTACATATGGTGTCTCAAGCCCCTTCAAGCTCTTCCAGTCCTTTCTCTGATTCCTTCAACGGGGGTCCTATTCTCGGTTCAGTGGTTTGCTGCTGGCATTCGCCTCTGTATTTGCTGTATTCTGGTTGTGTCTCTCAGGAGAGATCTACATCCGGCTCCTGTAGGCCTGCACTTCTTTGCTTCATCCATCTTATCTAGTTTGGTGGCTGTATATGTATGGGCCACATGTGGGGTAGGCTCTGAATGGGTGTTCCTTCTGTCTCTGTTTTAATCTTTGCCTCTCTCTTCCCTGCCAAGGGTATTCTTGTTCCCCTTTTAAAGAAGGAGTGAAGCATTCGCATTTTGATCATCCGTCTTGAGTTTCATGTGTTTTAGGCATCTAGGGTAATTCAAGCATTTGGGCTAATAGCCACTTATCAATGAGTGCATACCATGTGTGTTTTCCTGTGATTGGGTTAGCTCACTCAGGATGATATTTTCCAGTTCCAACCATTTGTCTATGAATTTCATAAATATACCTTTATTTCTATTTCTATTCTATACCTGTGTCTTATACCTTTTTGGTGGTTTAGATATTTTTTCTTATAAGTAGTATTCCTACAAAGGTGTCTGCCTGTCACTACCACTCTTTCCTGATCTTCTAAAAATTTTATTTATTTTATTTATGTGAATACCCTGTCACTCTCTTCAGACACACTTGAAGAGGAAAATTATCTTATTACAGATGGTTGCGAGTCAACATGAAGTTGCTGGGAATTGAACTCAGGACGTCTAGAAGATTAGTCAGTGCTCTTAACCACTGAGCTAGGCTTTCTTGCTCTTTATAATAATTTTCTATTTTCTCTAATATTGTCAAGCCTTAGTTCTCTTTTCTATGATTTTAAAAAGCTGAGACAAGCATAGTCTGTCTCCATCCATGTTCAGGTAAGGATAGGACTGGGTCCAACCGAGAGCCATGTCACAGACGGCACACATCATACAGAAAGCACACTGCTGATTTGTCTGCCATGATATGATGTGAATGAACTAAAGTGGCCGGGCCCTTCATAAATCCAACTTTAGGTCACTTATTACAAAACAATTTCTATGTGACCCTCAGTGTTTGCTTTTAAGTAACATATTGCTTCTTTTGAGTTCATGCTGTTCTGAAAAGGAACAAGCACAGAAGCCTTTGGGGAAATTAGTGAATCCACCAAGTTTTGGCAGAGTGCATAGTTCTGTTGCAATCTTTACTTTTACTACATTAAATCTCAGGAAACTACTTTTTGTACACTGAGCTCTTCTGCTGTCTGCCAAGAGACATTTCCCAAGCAGAGCTGATGCATATCTACTAATTTATAGCCCAGAGGTTAAGAAGCTCAGGGACTGTTATGTCTAAGGCTCATGTTTTAAATCTGTGAGATATGTTATCAGTACCTATAAAATAGGAGCACATTTAACATAATCAAGTTATGATTATTTCCCTCAATTCCAGCCTGGATTTCTGGTTTCTTCTTCCTAGTTGATTGAATTTTTTTCTCTCTCAAAAATACTCATCAAATTCTCTCGTTTATTCCTGTATTTGTTCTCTACATTTGTTGAGAACTTTTTTTCAGTGTTAGCTTACCTTGTTAGCCGTCTTCTGGTATCTAGCCATCCTGCCCTTTCCTTATACTTGAGAATCCGAGGGTCACTGAGCATGTGAGCCTATATAACTAGAGACACATTTCCTGCTCTTTTTGTGACTGGGTGTGGTTAAGGGATGTGAACAATGAGGATAGAAGCATCTTGCAGTTCAGGATCTTAAAAGGGATTCTTCTTCACAGAGTCTTGTAAGCAACGGGAAGAATTAAAAAAAGGAAAAAAATGCTGATGAACTCTAGGGAACAACAAAGGACAGTTGAAGGTTTTTGTTTCCTATGTATATGCTTTTTATGTTTTCTCCAAACTTTTATGCAGTATTTCCTTTTATATTGCTATTTGAAAAATTATGACTTCATTTTCTAGATGTAGGTGGATGTGGTAAATGTGACAATGTATGTAAATTAGTGAACTGAGAAGAGTCCAGTCCAGGTTCACAAGAACACAATCATTAAGTGTCTGATTTACATTTGAAAACCAATGAAGTCACAGGTCTTCACTCGGTGCAATGATTTGCCCAGTGCGAGTTCCTTACCTTGAAAGACTTTTATGGTAAAAGGTGGACACTTTTTGGAATACCATTTGGGTTACAGAATCAGCACATCACTATAAATTTATTGTCACATTTCCATAAAGAACAAAAATTTTCTTAGGTGGATACGACCTATCCGTATTGAGAGATTACTTTCTGTGGCTGACACACACATGCACACAAAGGCAATGAATGGGATGAAGGGGCAGCATGAACAAGGAAGCACATTCAATTTTGATCAGAAGTCATACAGGTCTGTGTTTATACAGTTGGAGAACACTCTGCCTATTAAACAGGAAAGCACAAGGCGAGTCATTAACATTTTAATGGATGCTTTCTTTCTGTAAGTTAAAAAATTACTCTGGAATTTTGGTAGGGATTGAGAATTTTGAGATATGAATTGGGCTGTTTTCTGAACATCTATTCCCAGGAAGAAGTTAGATTAGTTGATCACCTCAGTGGTCACATGTCAATCAGAAAAGGCTTTACAAGAGCATAACCTGAGAATGCTTTTCCACTCATGCAGTGCTCTGGTCATAGAAGAAAAAGGACCTTTTGGGATTCAAGTAAGGTTCCACGGTGCAACTTAATTGTAAATTTCACTTCAAGTCATAAATTGGCAAACTTTTAAAAAAGCCATGGGAAGGGTGGAAATTGTACTCTATATCTAGAAAGGTCACTGTCTTTAAACTAGTGAAACAAAAGAGGTCCCGGTTGCTTAGTAAACAAAAGGAAGCACAAAGTTGAGGTCTATAAAGAGGTCACAGTATTGGTTCAAAGGAATAATACATGGAGGTCCTTTGTTTGTATTTGACAATTTTACCCACACATGTAATTAAAATGAAAGGCTTTGACTATATGAGACTTGTGTATCTTCAAACAATTTCAGAAAATCTTAATGCCAGTTACAGGACAAGTACCACAACCTGCACTATTTTTGCCATGCTGTGATAGTGTTTACTTTCTGGATATAGATAGGCTTCTTTGGTATAGACCAGCTGTGAATCTTTCCCATCAGCAAATCCCCTGTGTAGGGGAGTGTGGGTAGGGCGTGTGAGTGAGTGAACTAAAGAAAAGGATTTAACGTCTTCGCCTCTGTATTATTTTCCGTACTGTGTTTTGATTGGGGCTTCTTTTCCCACTTCATTCAGGAAAGCGTTTCTGTGTTCCTACTCTAGGCACCGACAAGAGGAAAGCTTAGCACAGACCACAGCCTTCTTTAGAACTCTTGTCTCCCAGGTTCAGGCAGAGTGAGTCAGTGTGTATTTTTAGATGGATTGCTGCACCTCCCACTGTGGCAATGGTGTTAATGGTATCACAAAACCTTGTCACAGAATTTTTCAGGGACAGCCTGTGTGAGAGAGGTGAGACAGACATATGATACACACATATGTTCAGATGTGTGTGATTGGGAAATGACAGTGAACGTGCCAGGGGTTATATTGGTAGATAGTGTGTTCAGATATGTTTGACAGTTGGGCCAGGGACTGGGACAAGAAATACTATCTTTTCAGACAGTACAAGTGTCCAGGGCCTGGCTTTGGAGGCTCTGGCTATCTGCACTCTCCTCTGGATTTTTAAAGTGTGGCTTTGGTGTTCGTGGTATTTGGAACTGCTTCTGTACCAGGGTCACACCAAGTCACTTTTGCCAGCGCCCAGCATATTCTCTAGATCAGGGATTTATGAGACTGTGTTACCGGGATTGTGTTAACAGCCTGATTTGCAGTGATTTGAATTGTTTATATAGACAAAGATTGGCAAAAGCCATTTCTTCGGGCCCCAATCACCCCGGGGGTGGCCCTGGCTGCCGGCATAAGTTTGGAAATAGTTTGTTAATGAAAACCCTGGAACTGGATGAACTCATCTGGGAGGGATTGTAGATAGGAAAGGGCTTGCACCAGAACTCCTCAGGGGCTGTGGAATTGGCATGTTCACACTATGGGAGCTTCCACTGCACTGAACAGGGGGTTTCCTGCATGGATGGGCTGCCAAGCAGCCTGAGGCCTGACTAACTAAGGTAGACACAGAGGCCTTCTTCACGTGGCAGTCTACCGAGGTAGCTTTTAAAGGGAACCCTGTCCCTCTCATTTGGTACAGGTACACCAAGCAGGTGTAAACCTGCCTGGAGGCGTGAACATTTGTGTAAAGCACACTAAGGCTTTAGTGTTTGCAGAAAGGGGAAATCTTATGTGAAGAATCCAGAACAATGAGTGTGTGGGTTGGAGAGTTGGCAGCCAGTGCAGCAAGGGCTGATTACTTAGCTCTTCCCTTCTTATCTACCTACTTTGGTCAAGCACTTGTATGGTTTCTTGGAGTCTAGGTTTATTATCTGCACAGACCAGAACAATTGTATGACTAACATTTTGCTTTGGGCCTTGTAGATATAGAATTGGCATTTTTAGTTCAATATTTTCAGCATTAGCCAATTTCCCAGTCTTCCTTCGATTGTCTGGGAGCTTTAGTTTTGGATCAGAATTATCAGCATGTGCTTGGATGCTTTCCTTGACTGCTTACATGCATTAAATGCATTCCAGGACTCCCAACACAAGGTCTTGGACCAGAGTGTTCTTAATTAAGATTTAGCAATGTTCATTAGGACTATGGTTTAGTAAGAAGTAAACATTTAAAAAGAACTGGAGAATGACATTTTTCCTGAATTTATATATTTATGAAAGCCCAAAGAAATAAAACAATCTTCTAGTCCCATGACAAAATAACTTCTTGGATCAAGTAGGTCAAAAATCATGTTCTTAGTAGTCTGTGACTTTGCACAAGATGGAGCAAAGTGGAAGTGCTGTGACTTTCATTCCATGGGAGATGGTGCCAGACACAGTGGCGCAGTGCTCATGAATGTACCAGGCGTTCTAAGAAGAGACTGCAACACAGAGCCAGGGAGAATTGCTGTATGTGAATGAATCTACCTAGAGTGGTTGGAGAGACATGAATCACTGCACGGGTTGCTTCATGGTACACTGTCTGGGATTCCTGAGCAATTTGTTGGGGGAACTTTGAATGGAAAACAGGCAAGAGGAGATAACAACGCAGGTCTCTTTTCTGAGATGCTAGAACATACCCATAGCTTTAGTCATGGTCACAGACAAAATGGAGAACCTGCCGCTCACCCATGCCCTGAAATCTACAGGATCATATTTCCAAACAAGGATGCCTGAATGCTGTAGCAATGGGTGATAAGTATACATGAAGGGGAAGGAGTTTAGCCGCAGGAGGAGAAGGGTGGATGGAGACAAAGGGATAGTCCAGTTCTAAGTGTATTTAGACTGTAGTTTTCCTGCTTTCTTTTTTTTTTTTTGACTTTCAACCAAGTGGCACTGAATAGCTCAACCCACCTTTCTTTATACACTCACAAGCCTACTTCCATGAGCAGTGATATCATTGGTTGTTCTGCTTAAATGAAATCATAACATCAGCATCATAAAAACCCCATCACTGTAAAAGCCCCCAGTAGTTTTTCTTCCCCCTTCCCATCTCCTGCTAGGTCAATTACTCCCTAACATCATGTTGCACTACAAAGCACAATTTCAACAAGCCATATATAAATATCTAGCCAGAAATATCCTGTGGATATGAGCACATACCCAGCTGGCAGCTGGTTATTGAGTTATGCAAGGTGAGACAGATTAAACATTTGTGGGTTTAAGTCCACTCATCAAATAGCATCCCTTTGTCATAATACTTTCTTTTTTTTTTTTAATTAACTTGAGTATTTCTTATATACATTTCGAGTGTTATTCCCTTTCCCGGTATCCGGGAAAACATCCCCCTCCCCCCTCCTCTTCCTTATGGGTGTTCCCCTCCCAACCCTCCCCCCATTGCCGCCCTCCCCCCACCAGTCGAGTTCACTGGGGGTTCAGTCTTAGCAGGACCCAGGGCTTCCCCTTCCACTGGTGCTCTTACTAGGATATTCATTGCTACCTATGAGGTCAGAGTCCAGGGTCAGTCCATGTATAGTCTTTAGGTAGTGGCTTAGTCCCTGGAAGCTCTGGTTGGTTGGCATTGTTGTACATATGGGGTCTCGAGCCTCTTCAAGCTCTTCCAGTTCTTTCTCTGATTCCTTCAACGGGGGCCCTATTCTCAGTTCAGTGGTTTGCTGCTGGCATTTACCTCTGTATTTGCTGTATTCTGGCTGTGTCTCTCAGGAGCGATCTTCATCCGGCTCCTGTCGGTCTGCACTTCTTTGCTTCATCCATCTTGTCTAATTGGGTGGCTGTATATGTATGGGCCACATGTGGGGCAGGCTCTGAATGGGTGTTCCTTCAGTCTCTGTTTTAATCTTTGCCTCTCTCTTCCCTGCCAAGGGTATTCGTGTTCCCCTTTTAAAGAAGGAGTGAAGCATTCACATTTTGATCATCCGTCTTGAGTTTCATGTGTTCTAGGCACCTAGGGTAATTCAAGCATTTGGGCTAATAGCCACTTATCAATGAGTGCATACCATGTATGTCTTTCTGTGATTGGGTTAGCTCACTCAGGATGATGTTTTCCAGTTCCAACCATTTGCCTACGAATTTCATAAAGTCGTTGTTTTTGATAGCTGAGTAATATTCCATTGTGTAGATGTACCACATTTTCTGTATCCATTCCTCTGTTGAAGGGCATCTGGGTTCTTTCCAGCTTCTGGCTATTATAAATAAGGCTGCAATGAACATAGTGGAGCACGTGTCTTTTTTATATGTTGGGGCATCTTTTGGGTATAGCTGGATCCTCAGGCAGTTCAATGTCCAATTTTCTGAGGATCCTCCAGACTGATTTCCAGAATGGTTGTACCAGTTTGCAATCCCACCAACAATGGAGGAGTGTTCCTCTTTCTGCATATCCTCGCCAGCATGTGTTGTCCCCTGAGTTTTTGATCTTAGCCATTCTCACTGGTGTGAGGTGAAATCTCAGGGTTGTTTTGATTTGCATTTCCCTTATGACTAAAGATGTTGAACATTTCTTTAGGAGTTTCTCAGCCATTCGGCATTGCTCAGCTGTGAATTCTTTGTTTAGCTCTGAACCCCATTTTTTTTTTATTTTTTTATTTCTATATATATATATATATATATATTTTTTATTAACTTGAGTATTTCTTATATACATTTCAAGTGTTATTCCCTTTCCTGGTATCCGGGCAAACATCCCCCTCCCCCCTCCTCTTCCTTATGGGTGTTCCCCTCCCAACCCTCCCCCCATTGCCGCCCTCCCCCCACCAGTCTACTTCACTGGAGGTTCAGTCTTAGCAGGACCCAGGGCTTCCCCTTCCACTGGTGCTCTTACTAGGATATGCATTGCTACCTATGAGGTCAGAGTCCAGGGTCAGTCCATGTATAGTCTTTGGGTAGGGGCTTAGTCCCTGGAAGCTCTGGTTGCTTGGCATTGTTGTACATATGGAGTCTCGAGCCCCTTCAAGCTCTTCCAGTTCTTTCTCTGATTCCTTCAATGGGGGTCCTATTCTCAGTTCAGTGGTTTGCTGCTGGCATTCGCCTCTGTATTTGCTGTACTCTGGCTGTGTCTCTTAGGAGCGATCTACATCCGGCTCCTGTCGGTCTGCACTTCTTTGCTTCATCCATCTTGTCTAATTGGGTGGCTATATATGTATGGGCCACATGTGGGGCAGACTCTGAATGGGTGTTCCTTCAGTCTCTGTTTTAATCTTTGCCTCTCTCTTCCCTGCCAAGGGTATTCTTGCTGAACCCCATTTTTTAATAGGGTTATTTGTTTCCCTGCGGTCTAAATTCTTGAGTTCTTTGTATATTTTGGATATAAGGCCTCTATCTGTTGTAGGATTGGTAAAGATCTTTTCCCAATCTGTTGGTTGCCGTTTTATCCTAACCACAGTATCCTTTGCCTTACAGAAGCTTTGCAGTTTTATGAGATCCCATTTGTCGATTCTTGATCTTAGAGCATAAGCCATTGGTGTTTTGATTAGGAAATTTTTTCCAGTGCCCATGTGTTCCAGATGCTTCCCTAGTTTTTCTTCTATTAGTTTGAGTGTGTCTGGTTTGATGTGGAGGTCCTTGATCCACTTGGACTTAAGCTTTGTACAGGGTGATAAGTATGGATCGATCTGCATTCTTCTACATGTTGACCTCCAGTTGAACCAGCACCATTTGCTGAAAATGCTATCTTTTTTCCATTGGATGGTTTTGGCTCCTTTGTCAAAATCCAGTGACTATAGGTGTGTGGGTTCATTTCTGGGTCTTCAATTCTGTTCCATTGGTCTATCTGTCTGTGTCTGTACCAATACCATGCAGTTTTTATCACTATTGCTCTGTAATACTGCTTGAGTTCAGGGATAGTGATTTCCCCTGAAGTCCTTTTATTGTTGAGGATAGCTTTAGCTATCCTGGGTTTTTTGTTATTCCAGATGAATTTGCAAATTGTTCTGTCTAACTCTTTGAAGAATTGGATTGGTATTTTGATGGGGATTGCATTGAATCTGTAGATTGCTTTTGGTAAAATGGCCATTTTTACTATATTAATCCTGCCAGTCCATGAGCATGGGAGATCTTTCCATCTTCTGAGGTCTTCTTCAATTTCCTTCTTCAGTGTCTTGAAGTTCTTATTGTACAGATATTTTACTTGCTTTGTTAAAGTCACACCGAGGTACTTTATATTATTTGGGTCTATTATGAAGGGTGCCGTTTCCCTAATTTCTTTCTCGGCTTGATTCTCTTTTGTATAGAGGAAGGCAACTGATTTCTTTGAGTTAATTTTATACCCAGCCACTTTGCTGACATTGTTTATCAGCTTTAGTAGTTCTCTGGTGGAACTTTTGGGATCACTTAAATATACTATCATATCATCTGCAAATAGTGATATTTTGACTTCTTCTTTTCCGATCTGTATCCCCTTGACCTCCTTTTGTTGTCTGATTGCTCTGGCTAGAACTTCAAGAACTATATTGAATAAGTAGGGAGAGAGTGGGCAGCCTTGTCTAGTCCCTGATTTTAGTGGGATTGCTTCAAGTTTCTCTCCATTTAGTTTAATGTTAGCAACTGGTTTGCTGTATATGGCTTTTACTATGTTCAGGTATGGGCCTTGAATTACTATTCTTTCCAGGACTTTTATCATGAAGGGGTGCTGAATTTTGTCAAAGGCTTTCTCAGCATCTAATGAAATGATCATGTGGTTTTGTTCTTTCAGTTTGTTTATATAATGGATCACGTTGATGGTTTTCCATATATTAAACCATCCCTGCATGCCTGGGATGAAGCCTACTTGGTCATGGTGGATGATTGTTTTGATGTGCTCTTGGATTCGGTTTGCCAGAATTTTGTTGAGTATTTTTGCGTCGATATTCATAAGGAAAATTGGTCTGAAGTTCTCTTTCTTTGTTGTGTCTTTGTGTGGTTTAGGTATAAGAGTAATTGTAGCTTCGTAGAAGGTATTCGGTAGTGATCCATCTGTTTCAATTTTGTGGAATAGTTTGGATAATATTGGTATGAGGTCTTCTATGAAGGTTTGATAGAATTCTCCACTAAACCCGTCTGGACCTGGGCTCTTTTTGGTTGGGAGACCTTTAATGACTGCTTCTATTTCCTTAGGAGTTATGGGGTTGTTTAATTGGTTCATCTGTTCCTGATTTAACTTCGGTACCTGGTATCTGTCTAGGAAATTGTATATTTCCTGAAGATTTTCAAGTTTTGTTGAATATAGGTTTTTATAGTAAGACCTGATGATTTTTTGAATTTCCTCTGAATCTGTTGTTATGTCTCCTTTTTCATTTCTGATTTTGTTAATTTGGACGCATTCTGTGTGTTCACTCGTTAGTCTGGCTAAGGGTTTATCTATCTTGTTGATTTTCTCAAAGAACCAACTTTTGGTTCTGTTGATTCTTTCTATGGTCCTTTTTGTTTCTACTTGGTTGATTTCAGCTCTGAGTTTGATTATTTCCTGCCTTCTACTCCTCCTGGGTGTATTTGCTTCTTTTTGTTCTAGAGCTTTTAGGTGTGCTGTCAAGCTGCTGACATATGCTCTTTCCTGTTTCTTTCTGCAGGCACTCAGAGCTATGAGTTTTCCTCTTAGCACAGCTTTCATTGTGTCCCATAAGTTTGGGTATGTTGTACCTTCATTTTCATTAAATTCTAAAAAGTTTTTAATTTCTTTCTTTATTTCTTCCTTGATCAGGTTATCATTGAGTAGAGCATTGTTCAATTTCCAAGTATATGTGGGCATTCTTCCTTGATTGTTATTGAAGACCAGTTTTAGGCCGTGGTGGTCCGATAGCACGCATGGGATTATTTCTATCTTTCTGTACCTGTTGATGCCCGTTTTTTGACCAATTATATGGTCAATTTTGGAGAAAGTACCATGAGGAGCTGAGAAGAAGGTATATCCTTTTGCTTTAGGATAGAATGTTCTATAAATATCCTTTAAGTCCATTTGGCTCATGACTTCTCTTAGTCTGTCTACGTCTCTGTTTAATTTCTGTTTCCATGATCTGTCCATTGATGAGAGTGGGGTGTTGAAATCTCCCACTATTATTGTGTGAGGTGCAATGTGTGTTTTGAGCTTCAGTAAGGTTTCTTTTACATATGTAGGTGCCCTTGTATTTGGGGCATAGATATTTAGGATTGAGAGTTCATCTTGGTGGATTTTTCCTTTGATGAATATGAAGTGTCCTTCCTTATCTTTTTTGATGACTTTTAGTTGAAAATTGATTTTATGTGATATTAGAATGGCTACTCCAGCTTGCTTCTTATGACCATTTGCTTGGCAAATTGTTTTCCAGCCTTTCACTCTGAGGTAGTGTCTATCTTTGTCTCTGAGGTGTGTTTCCTGTAGGCAGCAGAATGCAGGGTCCTCGTTGCGTATCCAGTTTGTTAATCTATGTCTTTTTATTGGGGAGTTGAGGCCATTGATGTTGAGAGATATTAAGGAATAGTGATTATTGCTTCCCGTTATATTCATATTTGGATGTGAGGTTATGTTTGTGTGCTTTTCTTCTCTTTGTTTTGTTGCCAAGACGATTAGTTTCTTGCTTCTTCTAGGGTATAGCTTGCCTCCTTATGTTGGGCTTTACCATTTATTATCCTTTGTAGTGCTGGATTTGTAGAAAGATATTGTGTAAATTTGGTTTTGTCATGGAATATCTTGGTTTCTCCATCTATGTTAATTGAGAGTTTTGCAGGATACAGTAACCTGGGCTGGCATTTGTGTTCTCTTAGGGTCTGTATGACATCAGTGCAGGATCTTCTGGCCTTCATAGTTTCTGGCGAAAAGTCTGGTGTGATTCTGATAGGTCTGCCTTTATATGTTACTTGACCTTTTTCCCTTACTGCTTTTAATATTCTTTCTTTATTTTGTGCGTTTGGTGTTTTGACTATTATGTGACGGGAGGTGTTTCTTTTCTGGTCCAATCTATTTGGAGTTCTGTAGGCTTCTTGTATGTCTATGGGTATATCTTTTTTTAGGTTAGGGAAGTTTTCTTCTGTGATTTGTTGAAGATATTTACTGGTTCTTTGAGCTGGGAGTCTTCACTCTCTTCTATACCTATTATCCTTAGGTTTGATCTTCTCATTGAGTCCTGGATTTCCTGTATGTTTTGGCCCAGTAGCTTTTTCTGCTTTACATTATCTTTGACAGTTGAGTCAATGATTTCTATGGAATCTTCTGCTCCTGAGATTCTCTCTTCCATCTCTTGTATTCTGTTGGTGAAGCTTGTATCTACAGCTCCTTGTCTCTTCTTTTGGTTTTCTATATCCAGGGTTGTTTCCATGTGTTCTTTCTTGATTGCTTCTATTTCCATTTTTAATTCCTTCAACTGTTTGATTGTGTTTTCCTGGAATTCTTTCAGGGATTTTTGCGATTCTTTCAGGGATTTTTGCGATTCCTCTCTGTAGGCTTCTACTTGTTTATTAATGTTTTCCTGTGTTTCCCTAAGGGAGTTCTTCACGTCTTTCTTGAAGTCCTCCAGCATCATGATCAAATATGATTTTGAAACTAGATCTTGCTTTTCTGGTGTGTTTGGATATTCCATGTTTGTTTTGGTGGGAGAATTGGGCTCCGATGATGCCATGTAGTCTTGGTTTCTGTTGCTTGGGTTCCTGTGCTTGCCTCTCGCCATCAGATTATCTCCAGTGTTACTTTGTTCTGCTATTTCTGACAGTGGCTAGACTGTCCTATAAGCCTGTGTGTCAGGAGTGCTGTAGACCTGTTTTCCTCTCTTTCAGTCAGTTATGGGGACAGAGTGTTCTGCTTTCGGGCGTGTAGTTTTTCCTCTCTACAGGTCTTCAGCTGTTCCTGTGGGCCTGTGTCTTGAGTTCACCAGGCAGCTTTCTTGCAGCAGAAAAGTTGGTCTTACCTGTGGTCCCGAGGCTCAAGTTCGCTTGTGGGGTGCTACCCACGGGCTCTCTGCAGCGGCAGCAACCAGGAAGACCTGTGCCGCCCCTTCCGGGAGCTTCAGTGCACCAGGGTTCCAGATGGCCTTTTGTGTTTTCCTCTGGCGTCCGAGAAGTATGTACAGAGAGCATTCTCTTCTGGTTTCCCAGGCTTGTCTGCCTCTCTGAAGGTTTAGCTCTCCCTCCCACGGGATTTGCGTGCAGAGAACTGTTTATCCGGTCTGTTTCCTTCAGGTTCCGGCGGTGTTTCAGGCAGGGGTCCTGCCGCTCCTGGGCCCTCCCCCACGGGAGCCCAGAGGCCTTATACAGTTTCCTCTTGGGCCAGGGATGTGGGCAGGGGTGGGCAGTGCTGGTGGTCTCTTCTGCTCTGCAGCCTCAGGAGTGCCCACCTGACCAGGCGGTGAGGTCTCTTTCCCACCTCCTGCTTTCTTTATATGCAAGTTACACCCACTGTTTTAGGGGGACAGAGGTTAATATGGTCAGTGGTCTGTGAACTGTGAACCCTGCTGGCCTGGTGTTGAAAGAAGTAGGTGACGGTCAGCTGTCTATCACAGAGTGCCAAATGGCATCATATAATTAAGTGTATATTCTCAGCGTTTTTTGTTTGGTCTGGGTCTGGGTCTGTGTGTCTGTGTACAAGCAGAAACTTTACAGAAACTCCAGGTGGATGACAGCTGATATTTGAGGCTTTAAAGCCTGTGTGTGTGTGTGTGTGTGTGTGTGTGCGTGTGTGTGTGTGTGTGTGTGTGTGTGTGAGTATGTTATGGGAGAGGTCTTCTGGGTTGATAGCTTTGCCTAGGCTGACCCTTACTACTAGAGGTCAGGACTCCTTGAACAAGAAAGCAAGATCCCAAAGCAAATACTATTCATTTTTAAAGAAATCTTTCTCAATGGGATCGTCAGTCACTTTTGGATTTTTCCACTTTTTACAGCTCTCTAGGTGGATTCTTCTGAGTTGAGATAAAAGGGAAGATGAGGTAGGGAGCATACAGTTAAGCTTAGGGAACAGTAGTTTTGCAGCTTATTAAAAAGCGGCCTTCTGGGAATGTTGTTCTGCTGAAATAAACACAGCACTGCGTGCTTTATGGAAAATAGGATCTTTTCATGAGCAGATGTCCTCCACAGCTGCTTGGAAGACTATTGCCTTCTCCTCCCTTTGCCCTTTTAACTGGGGGAGGGCCCTTGGGTTGCCTTTGATGTCTGATTAGCTTTTTCAATCCTGATGTATGTTCTGTAGGAGAAATTAATGATTTGTGAATGAACGGGAATCACACACTTTTTCAGTCAATGAATCATATCAAAGCTGGGTCTGAGAAGCCTGAAACCACATCCGCACCATATTCCTTTATTCTTCCCTACGTAGACCCTTCATGGCCATCCTTTTCCCTGCAGAAGTGATGTGTTGCCCGGGAAGTTTGTGGACTTCCTGATGAAAAGCTTGGCTCAAACTTTGCACAATCTCAGTCTTAGTTTCCTTGTTTGTGTGCCAGGAATCACAGTGGGGATTAATTAACAAGGTAGGAGAGAGAGACTGGGGACTAGGGGAGGGTTCTGAAGGGTTAACAGCAGGGACTCTGGAAACTAAACACTGAGATTACAATCTTGACTCAACCTACCACTTGCAAACCGAGCATCCCAGAGAAGTCACTTGATCGCCCCTGTCTCCTTTTCTCATCTGTAGATTGGTGACAGTAGTGTGTATCTCACAGGGCTGAGGTACTGAAAGGGTGAGGTCATATGTGAAACCTGGCTCTTGAGACAGATTTGCTGCTTTTAGTATGGCTTTTGCAAAGGAGATATTCACACATATATTATTTATTAGATAGTTATTAGGCATTTAGGGTTGGGATCTTGCTTATTTGGGTAATGATGACTAATCTGTAAAAGCCTCTTTTGCTCACAATTTTCCCTAGAGTCAGTTATGGATTTTCACTGTCCTTTACTCTAGGTCATTGTCTCTTATATAGGAATGATGTCATCTTTCCTGTAGCTGATTGGCAGAGGCCTCTTTCTTTCCCAGGTTCACATAACAACTGTTCTTACTTTACAGCTTATATACTTGCCTGCAACAAACTCTACCAGCTTAAGGACCCAGGTGCTAAAAAAGTGTTCTCTATTCTCCCCTTTCTTTGCTCCCTGACTCCCACCCCTGCTCCATTTCTTTTTCTCCATCATATTTGTGTGTCTCTTAAATTTTTTGCCATATACAGACACTCCTTAAAGGCACTCCTTCAGTATGTTCAGATTTTCCTCCCTACATTATACCTCAATGTAAGTCAGCAAATAAAATCACACACTCAATGACTGTGGATGATTTGTGTGTCTCTGGCACCAACCACATCTTCAGAACTTTAAAGTAACATTTCTTCAAACACGATTTGCGTGCTGTACTACCCGGACTCATTAAGTTCTAAGTAGGACATGATTAAGGGGCTATGGAGAGCTTTTTTTGGAGTAAACCTTACCCAAAAGTATAAAGGAGCTTTTTATAAGGGCGGTGGAATGGCCTGCAGCTTACTCTCTGTCAGACAGACTTGAGATTCTTACACTTCAGGAAGAAGACCAGTACACAGGAGCTAACATGGAAGGCAGTCCTGGCTAAAACGCACCTTGTGAGTTGCAACTGAATGTCACCTCATTCCTTGGCTTACTTTAGTAAACAATGAGATGGAAAAAAGAGAAAGTGAAGTGTTCACTTTGAGAAAATGTATCTGTGAGGATTGAAGATTATTCACAAAGGCTCAAGACAAAACAAAATAGCTGCTTAATTCATCTCTTAATATTTAAAGCATTATGTATCTAGTACATACATATTTCACACATTGTTTAGTCCTTTACACATTGTATAGTCCCATTTAAGGTTCTCCTCCATAGTTAACATGGTTTAGTTTCTCTTCTTTTATTCAACAAATATCTATTAATGGTAGACAATTTACCAGTGTGTGTGTGTGTGTGTGTGTGTGTGTGTGTGTGTGTGTGTGTGTGTGTGTTAAAGAGACGTAGGCGCATAAGGAAACAGAAAACTACTGTGAAAGTGCAGAGTAGTTCGTTTTGATTGATGAACCCACTTTACAAAGGTAAGAACAGAGGTGCTGTGAGTCAGAAGAGAATTTGAGTGGATTTCTTAGTCTTTCTCTTTCCCTTTGAGCTGGGAGTGATGATGAATCAGAAGAAAAGTAGCTGAGATGGCAGGTTGTAGGTATGGATTGGAATGGGGTGAGGAAGAATTTTTCCACAAATATCTTTTTTTTTTATTAACTTGTGTATTTCTTATATACATTTCGAGTGTTATTCCCTTTCCCGGTTTCTGGGCAAACATCCCCCTCCCCCCTCCCCTTCCTTATGGGTATTCCCCTCCCAGCCCTCCCCCCATTGCCACCCTCCCCCCAACAGTCTAGTTCACTGGGGGTTCAGTCTTAGCAGGACCCAGGGCTTCCCCTTCCACTGGTGCTCTTACTAGGATATTCATTGCTACCTATGAGGTCAGAGTCCAGGGTCAGTCCATGTATAGTCTTTAGGTAGTGGCTTAGTCCCTGGAAGCTCTGGTTGCTTGGCATTGTTGTACATATGGGGTCTCGAGCCTCTTCAAGCTCTTCCAGTTCTTTCTCTGATTCCTTCAACGGGGGTTCTATTCTCAGTTCAGTGGTTTGCTGCTGGCATTTGCCTATGTATTTGCTGTATTCTGGCTGTGTCTCTCAGGATCGATCTACATCCGGCTCCTGTCGGTCTGCACTTCTTTGCTTCATCCATCTTGTCTAATTGGGTGGCTGTATATGTATGGGCCACATGTGGGGCAGGCTCTGAATGGGTGTTCCTTCAGTCTCTGTTTTAATCTTTGCCTCTTTCTTCCCTGCCAAGAGTATTCTTGTTCCCCTTTTAAAGAAGGAGTGAAGCATTCACATTTTGATCATCCGTCTTGAGTTTCATTTGTTCTAGGCATCTAGGGTAATTAAAGTATTTGGGCTAATAGCCACTTATCAATGAGTGCATACCATGTATGTCTTTCTGTGATGGGGTTAGCTCACTCAGAATGATATTTTCCAGTTCCAACCATTTGCCTACGAATTTCATAAAGTCGTTGTTTTTGATAGCTGAGTAATATTCCATTGTGTAGATGTACCACATTTTCTGTATCCATTCTTCCGTTGAAGGACATCTGGGTTCTTTCCAGCTTCTGGCTATTATGAATAAGGCTGCGATGGACATAGTGGAGCACGTGTCCTTTTTATATGTTGGGGCATCTTTTGGGTATATGCCCAAGAGAGGTATAGCTGGATCCTCAGGCAGTTCAATGTCCAATTTTCTGAGGAACCTCCAGACTGATTTCCAGGTGGTTGTACCAGTCTGCAATCCCACCAACAATGGAGGAGTGTTCCTCTTTCTCCGCATCCTCGCCAG
Organism: Rattus norvegicus; assembly: GCF_021556685.1. Classification (NCBI taxonomy): domain Eukaryota; kingdom Metazoa; phylum Chordata; class Mammalia; order Rodentia; family Muridae; genus Rattus; species Rattus norvegicus. Next base: position 23,555,025 of record NC_141535.1, on the reverse strand, counting down.
CATCTGCTGTCACATGAGTTTTTGATCTTAGCCATTCTCACTGGTGTGAGGTGAAATCTCAGGGTTGTTTTGATTTGCATTTCCCTTATGACTAAACATGTTGAACATTTCTTTAGGTGTTTCTCAGCCATTCGGCATTCCTCAGCTGTGAATTATTTGTTTAGCTCTGAACCCCATTTTTAATAGGGTTATTTGTCTCCCTGCGGTCTAACTTCTTGAGTTCTTTGTATATTTTGAATATAAGGCCTCTATCTGTTGTAGGATTGGTAAAGATCTTTTCCCAATCTGTTGGTTGCCGTTTTGTCCTAGCCACAGTGTCCTTTGCCTTACAGAAGCTTTGCAGTTTTATGAGATTCCCATTTGTTGATTCTTGATCTTAGAGTATAGGCCATTGGTGTTTTGTTCAGGAAATTTTTTCCAGTGCCCATGTGTTCCAGATGCTTCCCTAGTTTTTCTTCTATTAGTTTGAGTGTGTCTGGTTTGATGTGGAGGTCCTTGATCCATTTGGACTTAAGGTTTGTACAGGGTGATAAGCATGGATCGATCTGCATTCTTCTACATGTTGACCTCCAGTTGTACCAGCACCATTTTCTGAAAATGCTATCTTTTTTCCATTTGATGGTTTTGGCTCCTTTGTCAAAAATCAAGTGACCATAGGTGTGTGGGTGTATTTCTGGGTCTTCAATTCTATTCCATTGGTCTATCTGTCTGTCTCTGTACCAATACCATGCAGTTTTTATCACTATTGCTCTGTAATACTGCTTGAGTTCAGGGATAGTGATTCCCCCTGAAGTCCTTTTATTGTTGAGGATAGCTTTAGCTATCCTGGGTTTTTTGTTATTCCAGATGAATTTGCAAATTGTTCTGTCTAACTCTTTGAAGAATTGGATTGGTATTTTGGTGGGGATTGCATTGAATCTGTAGATTGCTTTTGGTAAAATGGCCATTTTTACTATATTAATCCTGCCAATCCATGAGCATGGGAGATCTTTCCATCTTCTGAGGTGTTCTTCAATTTCTTTCTTCAGAGGCTTGAAGTTCTTATTGTACAGATCTTTTACTTGCTTGGTTAAAGTCACACCGAGGTACTTTATATTATTTGGGTCTATTATGAAGGGTGTCGTTTCCCTAATTTCTTTCTCGGCTTGTTTCTCTTTTGTATAGAGGAAGGCAACTGATTTCTTTGAGTTAATTTTATACCCAGCCACTTTGCTGACATTGTTTATCAGCTTTAGTAGTTCTCTGGTGGAACTTTTGGGATCACTTAAATATACTATCATATCATCTGCAAATAGTGATATTTTGACTTCTTCTTTTCCGATCTGTATCCCCTTGACCTCCTTTTGTTGTCTGATTGCTCTGGCTAGAACTTCAAGAACTATATTGAATAGGTAGGGAGAGAGTGGGCAGCCTTGTCTAGTCCCTGATTTTAGTGGGATTGCTTCAAGTTTCTCTCCATTTAGTTTAATGTTAGCAACTGGTTTGCTGTATATGGCTTTTACTATGTTTAGGTATGGGCCTTGAATTTGTATTCTTTCCAGGACTTTTATCATGAAGGGGTGTTGAATTTTGTCAAATGCTTTCTCAGCATCTAATGAAATGATCATGTGGTTTTGTTCTTTCAGTTTGTTTATATAATGGATCACGTTGATGGTTTTCTGTATATTAAACCATCCCTGCATGCCTGGGATGAAGCCTACTTGATCATGGTGGATGATTGTTTTGATGTGCTCTTGGATTCGGTTTGCCAGAATTTTATTTAGTATTTTTGCGTCGATATTCATAAGGGAAATTAGTCTGAAGTTCTCTTTGCTTGTTAGGTCTTTGTGTGGTTTAGGTATAAGAGTAATTGTGGCTTCATAGAAGGAATTCGGTAGTGATCCATCTGTTTCAATTTTGTGGAATAGTTTGGAGAATATTGGTATGAGGTCTTCTATGAAGATTTGATAGAATTCTGCACTAAACCCGTCTGGACCTGGGCTCTTTTTGGTTGGGAGACCTTTAATGACTGCTTCTATTTCCTTAGGAGGTATGGGGTTGTTTAACTGGTTTATCTGTTCCTGATTTAACTTCGGTACCTGGTATCTGTCTAGGAAATTGTCCATTTCCTGCAGATTTTCAAGTTTTGTTCAATATAGGCTTTTATAGTAAGATCTGATGATTTTTTGAATTTCCTCTGAATCTGTAGTTATGTCTCCCTTTTCATTTCTGATTTTGTTAATTTGGACGCATTCTCTGTGTCCTCTCGTTAGTCTGGCTAAGGGTTTATCTATCTTGTTGATTTTCTCAAAGAACCAACTTTTGGTTCTATTGATTCTTTCTATGGTCCTTTTTGTTTCTACTTGGTTAATTTCAGCTCTGAGTTTGATTATTTCCTGCCTCCTACTCCTCCTGGGTGTATTTGCCTCTTTTTGTTCTAGAGCTTTTAGGTGTGCTGTCAAGCTGCTGACATATGCTCTTTCCTGTTTCTTTCTGCAGGCACTCAGCACTATGAATTTTCCTCTTAGCACAGCTTTCATTGTGTCCCATAAGTTTGGGTATGTTGTACATTCATTTTCATTAAATTCTAAAAAGTCTTTAATTTCTTTCTTTATTTCTTCCTTGACTAGGTTATCATTGAGTAGAGCATTGTTCAATTTCCAAGTATATGTGGGCATTCTTCCCTTATTGTTATTGAAGACTAGTTTTAGGCCATGGTGGTCCGATAGCACGCATGGGATTATTTCTATCTTTCTGTACCTGTTGAGGCCCGTTTTTTGACCAATTATATGGTCAATTTTGGAGAAAGTACCATGAGGAGCTGAGAAGAAGGTATATCCTTTTGCTTTAGGATAGAATGTTCTATAAATATCCGTTAAGTCCATTTGGCTCATGACTTCTCTTAGTCTGTCTACATCTCTGTTTAATTTCTGTTTCCATGATCTGTCCATTGATGAGAGTGGGGTGTTGAAATCTCCCACTATTATTGTGTGAGATGCAATGTGTGTTTTGAGCTTTAGTAAGGTTTCTTTTACGTATGTAGGTGCCCTTGTATTTGGGGCATAGATATTTAGGATTGAGAGTTCATCTTGGTGGATTTTTCCTTTGATGAATATGAAGTGTCCTTCCTTATCTTTTTTGATGACTTTTAGTTGAAAATTGATTTTATGTGATATTAGAATGGCTACTCCAGCTTGCTTCTTCTGACCATTTGCTTGGCAAATTGTTTTCCAGCCTTTCACTCTGAGGTAGTGTCTGTCTTTGTCTCTGAGGTGTGTTTCCTGTAGGCAGCAGAATGCAGGGTCCTCGTTGCGTATCCAGTTTGTTAATCTATGTTTTTTTATTGGGGAGTTGAGGCCATTGATGTTGAGAGATATTAAGGAATAGTGATTATTGCTTCCTGTTATATTCATATTTGGATGTGAGGTTATGTTTGTGTGCTTTTCTTCTCTTTGTTTTGTTGCCAAGACGATTAGTTTCTTGCTTCTTCTAGGGTATAGCTTGCCTCCTTATGTTGGGCTTTACCATTTATTATCCTTTGTAGTGCTGGATTTGTAGAAAGATATTGTGTAAATTTGGTTTTGTCATGGAATATCTTGGTTTCTCCATCTATGTTAATTGAGAGTTTTGCAGGATACAGTAACCTGGGCTGGCATTTGTGTTCTCTTAGGGTCTGTATGACATCAGTGCAGGATCTTCTGGCCTTCATAGTTTCTGGCGAAAAGTCTGGTGTGATTCTGATAGGTCTGCCTTTATATGTTACTTGACCTTTTTCCCTTACTGCTTTTAATATTCTTTCTTTATTTTGTGCGTTTGGTGTTCTGACTATTATGTGACGGGAGGTGTTTCTTTTCTGGTCCAATCTATTTGGGGTTCTGTAGGCTTCTTGTATGCCTATGGGTATCTCTTTTTTTAGGTTAGGGAAGTTTTCTTCTATGATTTTGGTAAAGATATTTACTGGTCCTTTGAGCTGGGAATCTTCACTCTCTTCTATACCTATTATCCTTAGGTTTGATCTTCTCATTGAGTCCTGGATTTCCTGTATGTTTTGGACCAGTAGCTTTTTCCGCTTTACATTATCTTTGACAGTTGAGTCAATGATTTCTATGGAATCTTCTGCTCCTGAGATTCTCTCTTCCATCTCCTGTATTCTGTTGGTGAAGCTTGTATCTACAGCTCCTTGTCTCTTCTTTTGGCTTTCTATATCCAGGGTTGTTTCCATATGTTCTTTCTCGATTGCTTCTATTTCCATTTTTAATTCCTTCAACTGTTTGATTGTGTTTTCCTGGAATTCTTTCAGGCATTTTTGTGATTCCTCTCTGTAGGCTTCTACTTGTTCTCTAAGGGAGTTCTTCCCGTCTTTCTTGAAGTCCTCCAGCATCATGATCAAATATGATTTTGAAACTAGATCTTGCTTTTCTGGTGTGTTTGGATATTCCATGTTTGTTTTGGTGGGAGAATTGGGCTCCGATGGTGCCATGTAGTCTTGGTTTCTGTTGCTTGGGTTCCTGCGCTTGCCTCTCGCCATCAGATTATCTCTAGTGTTACTTTGTTCTGCTATTTCTGACAGTGGCTAGACTGCCCTATAAGCCTGTGTGTCAGGAGTGCTGTAGACCGGTTTTCCTGTTTTCTTTCAGCCTGTTATGGCGACAGAGTGTTCTGCTTTCGGGTGTGTAGTTTTTCCTCTCTACAGGTCTTCAGCTGTTCCTGTGGGCCTGTGTCTTGAGTTCACCAGACAGGTCACTTGCAGCAGAAAAGTTGGTCTTACCTGTGGTCCCGAGACTCAAGTTTGCTCGCGGGGTGCTGCCCAAGAGCTCTCCGCGGTGGCAGCCCACAAATATCTTTAAAAGAGCTCTGGAATGTATCCCAGATGGGAGCAGATGGGAAGCAATGAGTGACGTGGTTGCCAGAGGGTACTTAAAGCTCTCCCAATCTGAAAACATCATAGACATTCCATGCCTCAAGCTTAGTTCCAAGGTCATTCTGAAGGGGCTGGGAAGGATACCTCTTCAGGTACCTCAGAGGAAAGGGCTCCTTCCTGGAGGCAGAGCTGGATCCTGAGTGGAAGGCATGTTTAGTTTCAGGCAATTAAAATTTTCATGTACAGTTATTTTTGTCTGTTTGTATCTATTACATATTTCTGATTTACATAATTAACTTAATTATCATCTGCCTCAAACTCTCCTTATTTCATCCTGAAGGGCAATTTTGAAACTATGTCATTTATTTAGATGACCACTATATTGGATATTCCTTACTTAAACCTTTAATTATTAACACGGGAAACCTTAAGACAGGAAAAGTGTGACGCTAACATATTGTTTTCTCTTGTTGTAAAACAACGCTACAGATAATAGCAGGGTGAACAGAAGACCAAAAGTATTGGATAAGATCAAGTCATAGACTTACAAAGAAGCAACATTCATCCTACGCTTACTCCAGACAACATATTATAATAACTTTATAGACAACTTTAATTAATCAGAAAAGGGGAAAATCTTACGTTAGGGGTTTGAGTTGGGGCTGGCATGCTGGAAATCTAGAGAGTACAGTCTTCAGCTTTCCAAAGAACAGGTAAGAGTCATAAATAAGAAAATATCACTTAGGTCCCACCACAAGGAGACTCAATAGGAACCCTGAAGGTACTGAGGAGAATCATTTTCTTTCTGCTGAGATATACCATCCCTCACTGGCATTAGCAGCAATAGAAATATGTCTTCCTTGGGTTCTGCTCTTCTTTTTATTTTTTAAAAAATTATTTATTTTTATTCTTTAATCCTTTTTTACATTCCAGACTTCATACCCCTCCCAGTCTGCCCTCCCGACTTCTCCCCATCCCATCCCTTCTCCCCACAGCCCCTGTCTCCAAGAGGATGCCCCACCCCTACCTCACCAGGCCTGGAGCCTCAAGTCTCTCCAGGGTTAGGTACATCACTCATTGAGGCCAGACCAGGCAGTCCTCTACTCTGTGTGTGTGTGTGTGTGTGTGTGTGTGTGTGTGTGTGTGTGTTCTTCAGCCAGATGCTTTGCATCTGGAGCTTAGTGGTAGATTAATTGTCTAGCACGCTGAAGGCTCTTGGTTCTATCCTGCTATGGTTTGTACATGCTCGGCCCAGGGAGTTATACTATTAGAAGGTGGGGCCCTGTTGGAGTAAGTGTGGACTTGTTGGAATAGGTCCTTGTGGGTATGGGCTTTAAAACCTAGCTGCTTGAAAACCAGTATTCTGCTAGCAGCCTTCAGATGAAGATGTAGAACTTTCAGCTCTGCCATGTTCCCACTTTCATGATATGAACCTTCAAACCTGTAGGCCAGCCCCCAGCTAAATGTTATCTAAGAGTTGTTTTGATCCTGGTGTCTGTTCACAGAATAAAAGCTTAATTAAGGTATGGCAAATAAGCAAAATGCTTTTAAAAACTAAAGGCTAGGTGATTATAAATAAAGGAGTGATAATTTTAGAAATTTATGGCTTCATATTGAATACTACAAGAGTCAAACGAAGCACACATCTTTTGTGTGATGGGCATCATACGGGGCTGGGTTGGGTTACTGTTATGTCTACTATAAATTTATTTTACAGCAAATATTGATGCTGCTTATATAAATTGAAGAATAATCTGTACCTGATATGTGTGTCATGATAAATGAGAACCCAGTGAAGCTTTCTGGCATTTTGATTGAGTTTAGTGGACAGTGGAAGTGTGGTACAGCATCCATTGCTTCATCATCACGCATAGATGACCATTTATTTATTTATTATTTATTTTCAGTGCAAGGTAGTGTGAGTGGCAGTGAAAAAACTGGGAATAAGTTCTAAAACCAACGCAGAGCCTGTGGTAGGCAATCCTGTCCCAATCTTATGCCTGGCTCTGCTTTTAAGAAGATCTTGAAAGTTGGTTTGGGGAGAGGTGGACATAGAGTTTTCATTTGGCTTCATTTCACCGAAACAACTTAATTCTCTTGTGACCTTTCCATGCTAACATACTGCTCCCCTGCATGGCCTCTGAAAACACCATCCATCTGTAGTGCATTAAAAGGAAAGACCAAGATTTTGGGGCTTTATGTTCATGGTGGCTTAATTTCTAACAGAAAGGGATAAATTTAATAAAAGTGTCTTTTAAGGAAAGCCCTTTTCCCTCTACTCTATTGTTAGGTATTGTAAAAATCAAAGATTCCCCCTGTTTCTGTCATGAAATTTCAACCCCTAGCAAAAGAAAACAGAATAGAAACTCGAACTAGCCTTGTATCTATTAAAGAAACTGAGTTTGTGATGGAAAACCTTCCTACAAAGAAACAGTAGAAGGACACGACTTGATGAGTTTGCATTTCACTTTCAGAAACTGACTTGTGTCTTCTGACACAACTGAATTCTAGAGCAAAGTGACGATCCATGGAACGGTCAGTGGGTGGAGGGCATGTCACAGACAGAACGCACCGAATGGGGCACCTTTACAGAAGTGATAGATACAGATTTAGCTTTTACATGTAGTTATGGTCAAACAAAGGGTTTTATTATATTAGTATTAGTAAGTTGGATGCTCACTTTATAATATGAAGTGCTGTTCAAGTATTTTACAAAATAAATGAGTAATGCAAAGAGAAAGTATGGCCAGGGAAATGTTGGGATCTTGAACTCTATGCTTTTGCTGCCCATAAAGTTTGGTGAGGGCTGGCCTCGTCTGATCTGGCTGCCTGTTACAGTTCATCTTCATTGTCAGCTTGACTGGACTTAAAACCACCTAGGAGACACACTTCTAGGTGTGCCTGTGAGGGCATTTCTAGAGAGGGTTATCTGAGGAGGGAAGATCCACCCTATCCCTTTGACTGATAAATGGAGAGAGTGAGATAAATACCAGCATTTATGTCTACTTGCTTCAAGATGGCGGACACAGCTGCCTTGTATGTCTCCACCAAAGAGTGACTCACTCTAATTCCTCTACTTTCCTCAGCACGATGAACTGCATCTTTATAATGTGTGTCTAAATGAACCCTGCCTTCCTGAACTTGCCTTTCTTCCTTTCTTCCCTCCCTCCCTCCCTCCCTCCCTCCCTCTTTCTTTCCTTCTTTCTTTCTTTCTTTCTTTCTTTCTTTCTTTCTTTCTTTCTTTCTTTCTTTCTTTCAAGTTTTTGACACAGCAATAAGAAAGATAATTGTTCCTGAGAGATCGCTCAAGGTAAATTGGAGGTTGATTGGATAAAAGCTGCATCTGGAACACCTTGATCCATGGAACCCACACGAGGATGGAAAAAGCTCTAAATGATTCCAACATTTTTTTCTTCAGACCTCAACACATGTGCTGTGGTATGCCCATGCCTCCTCCCATCCCCCACCATCACACCACACACATATACTAATAATGCTAATAATAAAGAAAAGAAGAGACAGGAAGATCTTATACAGTGCCTCTGAAAAAGCCACCTGCTCCCCCTCCCTGTACGTCTCTGTGTCTGCTCCCATTATTATCAGTGAGCCTAGGGGCCAGTGAACCTTAAGCAGCAGTTGCTTTACTACACTATTGAGCAACACTCAGATCTTTCCACAACAAAAACTGTTTTGAGACAGTCTAGCTTTGGACCCATGTGGCCTCTCCTTCAGTATTCTAGGGTAGGAGTCACAACATGCTCCCGACCCAGCAGAAAAGCTGCATTCAAATTCTGCACACTTCACTATCCTTCACTCTACCTGAAGTCATCCTTATTTGGAGTTCAGTTCTTTTTCTCTCAATGTCCATCTTTCTGTTGCATATCTTTTATCTAATTGTTACAAGAAAGCTCAAAACCAGGATGTCCAAGGCTGAAATTTTTGCACTTCTCACAAATTTCTCTTGGTGATGATAACCTACATTCTCTAATCACACATTTGGAACTCTGGATGTTGTCTTGGCTGTCTCCTTCTTAGGCCAACTTGCAGCCGGTTGTTAGAGATTGTACTTGACTCTTCAAATCTTTAGGAAGTCTATGGAGCTTCAAATAGTGCCACAATACAGTTTTGTTCCACAAAACATAGTGAAATTCAAAGTTATCTTAACTGTTTGCTGTTAAGATAAAATGCTGCATCCAGAGAAGAGGTCTGTGCTCTCCCAACTAGCAAAAACAGCTTCTTCCAACATCATGTGCTTGTCGTATGCTACCCACATAGTGAAGTGCCGCGTTATAGGGTCCCCATGCAGACTTAATATTCTGGCTTGGCAAAGTTCTATGGCCCCGAAGATCTGTGAAATTTATTGATTTTGCTAGGATAACAAGGCAAAGCCTGTTATGAAATGACTCCAGCCAGTTCTGCAGCCAATACAAAATTGTTCAACAGGGAAGGGATTAAAGTTGAGCAAGGTGGAAAAGGCAGTAAACTTTTTGTATGACACCTAATGGATATTGAATGTTGAAATAAAAAGAGGAACATTTCTGGAAAGGTCCTAATGGAGTCTTTTGCTCCCCTTTGCCCCATTTTTAAGAGAATAATTTAAAGGGAGAAATTATAGACAAATGACCTATTGGAAAGCATGGAATCGTTGGATGTCTGAGAATTTATTCAGTGGAGTCAAAGACTTTACAGAACTGTATGTCATGAATCTTTAGAGTTACCTACACATAGTAATATTTATGATATTTCAAAATACATGTTTTGATATACATACACAAGTACATATATGTGTACTTATATGAACATCAGTAGATTTTTATAAGCACACACACACACACACACACACACACACACACACACACACACACACACAGAGAGAGCGACTAGCCTGAAGAGATGGCACTTTGAGAGCACATGCTGCACAACCAGGAAGGCCAAGATCAAATCCAGCTTTGTTCACATGCATCCTTGCAGTCCAAGAACAGAGGGAGATGGAGGCAGGGGTGGGTGTGGGGCACACTGAAATTTGCTCACTACCAGCCTAAGAAGAAGAAAGATTTTTGAAGAAAAATCAGTGTAAACTCCAGGTTCCAGGAGGGACTCTGGCTCAAAGGAACACAGCTGAGGTCCAGCAAGATGCCTCAACGGATTAAGATGTTTGCTGCCAAGCCTGATGAGCTAAATTGATTCTTAGGACCTACAAGGTGGAGGGAAAGTGCCAACTGCTATAAGCTGTCCTCAACCTTGTATACACATTGTGACACATGAGCAACCCCCTTACTAAATAAATAAATAAATAAATAATACTAAAATAAGAGATCAAAGGGACAAAGTGGAAAGTGATAGGATGGGTGCCAGATGTGTTTCTCTAGCTGCCATGGTTTTACACTATCACAAATGTGCATACACCATACATGAAAGATGCACACATGTGAATCTTCACATGTACTGTATACTTCACATGTATCTGTATACTTACATGCATGCTCAAGTCATATAATACATAAATTATAATAATACATAAAAGTGCATTTAGATTTTCTTTATCTTTATATTTTTTCACATTGTCAAAAAAATTTCTATGGTTCCTGACACTGAGAATTTCTCATGTTTATTAATCCTGACATGAAACAACTAAATTAATTCTTGGTCTGTGTCTAGGCTTGCAACAATTTTCATGTTTATTTTCCTTGGTAGAAATTGAATTTAGACCACCAGTGCATTTCATTAAGAAAGATCAACAGATGGTAATTGCTTTCTAGCTGAGTTGGGCTGGGCTTGAACCAATGACCTTTGTTGTAAAAAATCCCCCCTTTCAGGCTCTGGGTCTCTTTTGGTCTATGTATTTGCCAGGCTAACCTTAAGTTGTAAACAGCATATGTTAATAAACACTCCCATGAGATGTCTCGATCATCAAATTGCACTTCCATATATAAAATGAATTTATAAGGCAATTTTGCTAAGACAGAAATTTTTGAATACTTGTTTTTTTTTTTTTTTTTTGGTTGAGTATTAGGGTAGGAGTCACAAATGACTTCCAAAATGTTACGTAACATCATGGAAGGGAAGGATTCCTTTTGTCTTAATTTTTTAAGTCCTGTTCTCTATAAATATTTAAAAGTTTATTGCTCAAGGAACTAAGTTTCCCAGATGAAGCATGAACTAGCTTTTTATTGAGAATTTACTGAGAATTTCTGGCCACTTGTGCAATGTCAGTATCCTTCTAAAGACGGTGAGAGGAGGCCAATGTGATGGTGGTCTCACGTTTGTTCCTTGACCCGAGAATTTCCCACGGGAATAAAGGAAAAACAAACACAAGAAGACTTATTTTCTATGGCTTTTCAATATGGGTATAGGAGCTTGATTGATTCTTTCAGGGAACAATGAGGTCATGTGTTAAAAGTTGATGGATTCCTAGACCTTGTTGCTTCAAGCATTATACAAACCAGGCTATATCCTTTCCCCCACAAACTGCAGAATCGTAACAATTAGAGGTCTCCATAATTAAGACATGTCTTAATGATCTTGTTACTGAGAACTCAGGTTTTCCTTTCCCAAGTCACTCTGGAGTGACTAGGTGGAGCAGATGTACTAAGTGACAGTGTCTTCTTACTCTGCTGTGTACCTACCTTGATGCCTCCAATGCTCACTCAGATTCCACTTGGGCGGGGCTTGCTTTGTGGCACCTTCCTGTCCAACTGAGGTCATGCTCTATTCTCTTTACTCACCTTTCCTCATGCTCCAGCATAATGTATCCCCCAGCAGCCCTGTCATCCAACTTACAGGAAGTCCTTTGTTCACAAGGATTCAGACTGATGGCTAATTGGTATTTCCAGAATCATTTTCCTATTCTGGTTGCCATTTTATCTATCCCTGAGGTCACTGTGCAGTGCCTTAACCAAATTCTTGGCTTCTACTCTTAACCTCTATGCTCTACCTCACATGGTAGCAGTTAGAGTTTTAAAAATGCACGTAAGACTGTGCTTCTTTCCTAGCTCCCATCTTCGTTAGCTTAAGCTTCAGGTTTTATACTGCACTGGATTCTGCAGCTCTTCCCTTTAGACCATGGAGACATTTTGATCCTTTCCTACCTCTACTCTCTCCCACCTTTCTTGCCTCCCAAATGGCTCAAACATTCTAGACTTAAACTACAATGTGCAGTTTTTTTCCTTTTTACTAAAAAGCACTTCATTGTCCCCTGACTTCTATTCCAATATATACTGCATAGTAATTTCTTTAAATAGCATCCCATTTTATGTCAGATGATTCATTTTCCCAAAGTATTTCTGACCAGTCTAAACTAATGATTCTAAGTCATTCTCAAACAAAACACTGAATTTTATTATCTTATTACCAATACTTCCCCCTGAGTTATCATCTACCCGATTACACTCTAATCTAGGTGGTGACTTTTATTTATCAGTGTTTATCCTTTAAGGCTATGCATTACAAGCAACAATGTTAGAGTGCAAGTCTTTCCCTTGGGTTAGCATCTAGACTTAGGAACTTGGCACATAACTAGCTCAGTAACTGAAGAAATGAATAAACAGCTAGGCTAGTCATGACTCATCAAGGAAGGAGGGTGGTTTTACTCAATTTTCAACTAGAGCCAACTCTCTTGCATTTTTCACCATTATGACCCTTTGCTCTCTGCCTTTGATCTGGATCTGTAACCCTGATTCAATCTTCTGTCACTTCTAGACAGGAGTAAGGCATTGGTCTTTTACTTAGACTTCCCGATTTAAGCTCTTAATCTTTAACTGATTCTGCTTTTCTTACAATTATTGTGTATGACTAAATCTTAAATTTCCAAAATTTCTTAACAAAAGTAATTAAAAAATACTATTAAAGATGTTACAACACCACATATCAAGAACAAAGAAATTACATTAAACCAACATCCTAATAGTATATAGCCTTTCTTCATAATATTTATGTTTTAATTATCCATATATAACATATTTTTGTATGGTTATATTATCTGTACAATCTGAATTTTGCATTTGACATATTTTGTAAAGAGTTTCATGTTACTCCCTATTTATTGTTTATTATGGTATATAATGTTCTATTAATTATATGTTATAATTGAAGATTCAGTATCAATAAAAGAGTTGGATTGATTACAATTTTTTTCCATAAAATAATATAGCTATGAATGTTGTACAAATGGTCTTTTTTTCTCTTAAATAGTTTACTTTGGAGTAGTTCCAAGCAAGAGGATTAATATGCTGAAAGTTTAGATTAACACACACACATACACATATCACTCACACACACACACACACACCATATGCTTGCACACATATCATATATACATAGAATGTGTATTACTTCCTTCCTTAATAAAAGCATTATATACATTTCAATGCTGTAGGCTATAAATTGATCCTTTATTATAAAACTTGCTGGTATTTTTTTTTTGTAAAATTTTGATTAACTTAGTGGCTGTACTTTTTTAAATTTTTAATTCATTGAAAATTGTACAGTTTATTGTGCTTCTTTGTGTTTGTTTCTTGTCTGTGTTTTTCTTCATGTGAATTTACTGTTGTAACTTTTTGTCTGTTTATTTGTAATGGTGGTCTTTTTGCTTTCATCAAAAATAGATACTTTTCATATATTCTATCCTGATCATGGCTTGCCTTTTCTTTCCTCCTTCCAGTTATCCCCACCTCTCCTCCATCTGGATTCACTCCCTTTCTATCTCTCTTTAGAAAACAGGCATATAAGGTCTGATAATAAAATAAAATAAACCCCAAACAAACAAATCAGAACAGGACAAAACAAACAGAAGAAAAAGAGCCTAATACAAGACATGAGAAAAGTTGTAGATGTGGAGGTCCACTCATTTGCACACTTGATAATCTCATAAAATCATAAAACAGAAGCCATGACATATATGTAAAGGACATATTGGGTAAAACATAAAATAGAAACAAAAATATAAAAGTAACAAACAAAGAAAAGCAGCAAACTGCTTTGAAACAACTTTATGAGACAATGAACAGTAAAAGCTGCTGTTGAGTTTGGTTTCTGTTGGCGTCTGCACTGGTTCTACGGCATGCCCTTAAGAGGAGTTTGTTTCCCCAGTGAGACTCCCTTGGAGGAAACTAAATTTTCCTTTGCAAATGGTAATCAATTGGAGATAGCTTATGGGTTAGCCATAGAGGCGTGTCCACGTCTTCTTTCAGCTTTAGGACCCCATCTGGTGCAGACCCATGCAATCTCATCTCAGTATTTGTGAGTTCATATGCATTGGTCCTGTGCTACTTAGAAAGCCTTGTTTCCTTGGTGACCTCCATTTACTCGGGCTCTTACACTGTTTTGGTCTCCTCCTCTGAAGTCTTCCCTGAGCCCCAGTGGGAAAGATTCAATGGAGGCTTTCCTTTTACACTCTGATATTGTCTGGCTGTGGGTCTCTGTGTTTGTTCCTATCTGCTGCAGGAGGCAGGCTCTCTGGTGATGGCTGAGCAAGGTATTGATATGTGAGCACAGCAGAATGTCATTAGGAGAATTAGGGGAACTACTAGCCTAATACTAGCATTTGCTTTGCCCCCTAAGTCCCTGAGGTAGCTGGTCTTGGCTTCCTGGTCATCCAAGAAGTTAGCTGTAAGGGACTGATAAGCATGGAGCATGGTAGTGTGTTCTATCTCATGCCTCTAATAAAATCAGATATTAGTTGGTTACTCTCACAAGCTTTCCACCACATTGTATATGAGATTTTTTTATGGACGTCATTACAGACTGAAAGCAGGGTTTGTAGGGTTGTAGCAGTGTTGGTGTGTACATTTCTCCTTTTGTATCATGTAGAGTCCCTCCTGGTACCAAGGGTTAAAGAGTCTATGTAGGAACCAACTCAAATTCTCCATGTTCAATGTCATTGTGCAGGTGCTGTCTTTAGCAATAGGGCTTTCCTATCAGTTGTTAGAGAGCAACATATAATCTGGGCAACAGCCTAGGTTGTTTGTGGATTCCCTCTGGTTAACAACTCGATTAGATGTAACCAATTCACTATACTCTGGATGTTTTATTTGGTGACAAGAGAAGTCCAGTTGGGACTCTGTCTTTCCTGCTATTTAGCAGTCTCATTTAGATCACCTTCTTAGATACACATATTTTAGGACACTTCTTAAAATTGCCCTCTCAAATGGCCCTTAATTTTAGCTGCCCCCCCTGCAATCCCTTCACTCTTTCCTCCCACTCTTTGTTTGATCCCTCCATCCATAACTATCTATTCCAATTCCCTTCCTACGGAGATCTATTCTTCCCTCCTAGTCCCTTACTCTGTCCCTAACTTCTGTGAGTCTATGGATTTTCTTGCTTATCGCTCACTTAGCAGTCGACTTCACAGACAAGCCAATACTATCACAGTTGTGTTTCTGTGTTATCTCACTCTTCTGTTTCCATACATTTACCTGATAATTTCATGAGTTTGTGTTTTAAATAGCTAAGTAATATTATAATGAGTAAATATAGCACAATTTATTTATCCATTCATCTCTTGATGGGCATGTAGGTTGTTTCCAATTGCTGGCTACTGTGAATAAAGTAGCAACAGACATGGCCAAGCAAGTGTTTCTGTGAATGGATGTAGTGTCCTTTCTGTGTGTGTCACCCCAAATATGGCTGGATCTTGAGGTAGATTGGTTCCCGTATTCATAAGGAACCATCACACTGATTTCCATAGTACCCGTGTAGGTTTGTGCTGTAACAGTGGATGGATATTCCCCTTACTCCACATCCTTGACAGCATGAGCTGTCATTTCCATTATTAATCTTGCCCATGCTGATGGATATAAGATAAAATCTCAAAGTAGTTTTGATCTGCATCATCCTGATGTCTAAGGATGTTGCTCCATTTTTAATTTAGATTATTTCTGGATATACAGGTTTAAAATTCTTTTTGGATGGTAGCCCTCTCTTGAATGTGCAATTGGTAATTTTTTTCCATTCTGTAGGCTTCCACCTTGTCTGAAAGATGGTGTTCAATGCTGTGCTGGAGCCTTTAAGTTTCATGCAGGCCCACTTAATAATTCTTGATCTTACTGCCTGTGCTGTCAGTTTTCTGTTCAGAAAATCATCTCCTGTGCCAATATGTTCAAGATTATACACTTTCTCTTCTATCATATTTGGTGTATCTGGTCTTATGTTGAAGTCTTTGAACCCTTTGAAGGTGATAAGAATGGGTCAACATTCAGCTGGACAGTGTGGGCATCATTACTCATTGAAGATGTCTTTTTTCCTAAGTCTATTTGCTACCATAAAATGACAGTTTTAAAGACTTTTATTTCAGTCTTGTGACTTCTTTTCCTATATTCCCTATATAATATTATGTTGTTTTTATATCAACTATTATATTTGATATTATACTTACAGTGTTAGATTTGGGACTAAGAATATTTTTAATAAAGCTGACTATAATATCAATTGGCAAGATTCATTTTCTCCTTTAATAAGTTCATGTGTGACTATTCTCTTAGAGACTTGGGTTACATAAAATGGATAAAGATGTTTAAAGGGTGTGACAGGTCAAGTGTGAACAATGCAGTCATGTACTTAGATCGTTACTGCCAAAATTATTAGTTTTAGGATAGTATCTTTTATTCACTATCAGAGAACAAAAACATTGTGACCTGAATTCATGAAACTAAAATGTATTTAGTGAAATAACATCAAACATCCTAGAGAGAAACAGAATTAATAGAGTTTACTGGACTATTGTAGGGAACCAATATTAATAAATGAAGTTAAGAAGATCACTCTACTCTTCCATGATAGTTCCTATTACTTAAACATTAAACTTAGCTTTGCCTTTTTGTGCATAATGACAAGAGTCCTGTACCTTATTATTGTAGTCACAGTTGGAGCACAGCAGATACGGCATTATCATTCCCAACAGTTGTGTAGTTTAGTTCAACAAGCATTTGTTGGTGTACATTTAGATGGGTTTCATGTGTTTCCATTCACATTAGACTGTGGGCACTTGGAAGGAAATCAAATGACGATCATGTTTCTCACATTTTCCCACCAACTGTCCATGGGGCTGAGATAAATATGTTCATTAAAATGCTTTGGTCCTACGCCTATTGCTTGGAGGTGAATAGGAGCTCCTTTCAAAGTTGTTCAGCAAGAACTGACCAAGGGTTTCATGTGCTTCCCACAGACATATGAGCATCCAAATGGATCAACTGAGTGACGTAAGAATAAAGCAAAATAGAGAGAGAATGACAGAGCAGAAATGAGAGCGAGAAAGAGAGTGAGAAGGTTAAAGAGAACATCAAATGAATAAAAAAATGGACCATTTTAAACATAGATTCTTTTTTTGATATTATATATGTGACTTTATAAACACACATATACACACATATATATATACATACATATTTAACAATAATAGTCAAAGAAAAATGGTTGTCGAATTGAGAGTCAAGAAAGGACCAGGGAGGGTAAATTGGAAAGGGCTGAAGCAGTGATTCTCATCCTTCCTAAAGCTGAAATTTTTTTCTTTTCTTTTTTTATTTTGGAGCTGGGGACCGAACCCAGGGCCTTGCGCTTGCTAGGCAAGTGCTCTACCACTGAGCTAAATCCCCAACCCCGGAAATTCTTTTTTTTTTTTTTTTTATTAACTTGAGTATTTCTTATATACATTTCGAGTGTTATTCCCTTTCCTGGTTTCTGGGCAAACATCCCCCTCCCCCTCCCCTTCCTTATGGGTGTTCCCCTCCCAACCCTCCCCCCATTGCCGCCCTCCCCCCAACAGTCTAGTTCACTGGGGGTTCAGTCTTAGCAGGACCCAGGGCTTCCCCTTCCACTGGTGCTCTTACTAGGATATTCATTGCCACCTATGAGGTCAGAGTCCAGGGTCAGTCCATGTATAGTCTTTAGGTAGTGGCTTAGTCCCTGGAAGCTCTGGTTGCTTGGCATTGTTGTACATATGGGGTCTCGAGCCCCTTCAAGCTCTTCCAGTTCTTTCTCTGATTCCTTCAACGGGGGTCCTATTCTCAGTTCAGTGGTTTGCTGCTGGCATTTGCCTCTGTATTTGCTGTATTCTGGCTGTGTCTCTCAGGAGCGATCTACATCCGGCTCCTGTCGGCCTGCACTTCTTTGCTTCCTCTATCTTGTCTAATTGGGTGGCTGTATATGTATGGGCCACATGTGGGGCAGGCTCTGAATGGTTGTTCCTTCAGTCTCTGTTTTAATCTTTGCCTCTCTATTCCCTGCCAAGGGTATTCTTGTTCCCCTTTTAAAGAAGGAGTGAAGCATTCACATTTTGATCATCCGTCTTGAGTTTCATGTGTTCTAGGTATCTAGGGTAATTCAAGCATTTGGGCTAATAGCCACTTATCAATGAGTGCATACCATGTGTGTCTTTCTGTGATTAGGTTACCTCACTCAGGATGATATTTTCCAGTTCCAACCATTTGCCTACGAATTTCATAAAGTCGTTGTTTTTGATAGCTGAGTAATATTCCATTGTGTAGATGTACCACATTTTCTGTATCCATTCCTCTGTTGAAAGGCATCTGGGTTCTTTCCAGCTTCTGGCTATTATAAAAAAGGCTGCGATGAACATAGTGGAGCACGTGTCTTTTTTATATATTGGGGCATCTTTTGGGTATATGCCCAAGAGAGGTATAGCTGGATCCTCAGGCAGTTCAATGTCCAATTTTCTGAGGAACCTCCAGACTGATTTCCAGAATGGTTGTACCAGTCTGCAATCCCACCAACAATAGAGGAGTGTTCCTCCTTCTCTGCATCCTCGCCAGCATCTGCCGTCACCTGAGTTTTTGATCTTAGCCATTCTCACTGGTGTGAGGTGAAATCTCAGGGTTGTTTTGATTTGCATTTCCCTTATGACTAAAGATGTAGAACATTTCTTTAGGTTTAAACATAGATTCTGAATTTAAATTCAAAGGCCAACCTGTAGAAAAAGACTCCATACATCATAACTGACCAGTCTTATTACTTAAGTACACCCCTGCCTAGTTCTCTGACAGGAAACATAATGTTGAAACACTCAAAAGCCATTGCAGCTTCAGGGGGGGAGGGAATGAGGGAGGGAGGGAGAGATAGAGAGAGAGATATATATATAGAGAGAGAGATAGAGAGAGAGAGAGGGAGAGAGAGAGAGGGAGAGAGAGGGAGAGATAGATAGATAGATAGATAGAGAGAGAGAGAGAGAGAGAGAGAGAGAGAGAGAGAGAGAGAGAGAGAGGAATTCTAGAGGCAGACATTGAGACATTGTTGGGTGAATTTGGGGTCATCTAATCGCTCTCTCATTGGATTGTCAAGCAGTCTGAGATGAAGGAAAGGAAAACAAGTGGACATAGAGCAGACACAAGTAGCGAGAAAGGCCAGATAATGTGAGGTGTGGGTATTGTGACCTCCATGTATGTTTCTAAACACTGCATTATACTGTTTTCCATTTCTTACATCATTTGTAAGTGAGTAAAAACCATTTAAAATTCATTAATGCTGCATTGTTTAAAATGTTTCAGCTATAAATACAGGAAGATCTCAAGGCCATTATCAGACTGGATTATGATTGTACTTTGAGGATTGCTAGGGTCAGTAGACTTCCATCCTCATGAGGCATGTAAATCTGCTACTAATGGCTTATAGAGCATAAGCAGCCACACACTGTGGCTTATAATTGGAAAGTGGGTATTTAATAAAGTTTAATTGTGAATAATAATTTGCTAGACTTTACAAGTGGGAGACCTTCCAAATACAACAGGTGAGAACCCAATTATGAATTTCATAGGTTTAGATAAGATTGCAGCAAGGACTGGCACTAAGAGAACTGAGTGGCTCAGTCTTACTTCTTGCAATCAGATGACTAGGTTCTTCATCCTTCCATGGTAATTACACAAATACTGTGTGTATGTGTGTGTGTGTGTGTGTGTGTGTGTGTGTGTGTGTTTGTGTGTGTGTGTGTGTCCCCAGAACAAATAGGCTTCCTATATAGTATTTTATTATTTTGTTTCTAGTATTAATACTGGATATTTTCCTTTATAAAATAAAACCAGAGTTCACAAAGAACAAAGGAGCTACTATTTTTTTAATAGATTGGTGGCTGTCTTTCAGCTTCTCTTTCTGGACATCAGTCAGTGTTTAAGATGGTCTGGGGCACTTGGAACAGTGTGTGGTGGCCTGGCACACTGTGCCTCATTTTGTTCTTGGCATTCAATTCACTGCTTAGCCTTATGCAACTGTGTCCTTATCCCTCTGGGCTCAGTTTTCTCATTAATCGAGTAGGGTATGAGTGTTGACATTTCAAGGTTCTGTGATTCATTGGAGAATCTACCTCATTCTAGGCAGGCAGGAGCCCGGAGGCTGGATCCCAAACATCTGAATATCTCTGATCCTGATTCCTATGCCATTGTAGTACATGGTGGACTGACTCTTTAACTCCTGACTCTCACAGAGAAGGAGGGTACAGTGGTGTGTCTAACAATGACTTTAAAAATCAATAGGTCACTGATCTTACAATATAGAACAGATTTGAAACTTGCCATTATCTCATGGTTTTACATCGTTTTTATATTTAAATTTGTTTAGAAATGTGACTATCATTGTGCTGCAGATGGCTACAGTGTTCTGTATAGTAACATGCTGTTCAGTTTTATAGCCCAGGTCGCCCTATATAACAGGTTACATAGTAAGCATTATCATTCTGATTTCTGTAGATACAGTCTCCAGTGGTTCCATAATATTGAACTTGCTTACCAATATGATTCTCAGATGTAGTCTCACTGTTAAGCATATTCTGATCCTTCGGTCCTCTAAATTTTCCTTATATTTATTTATTTGTCCTGTTTGTATACACATATGTATACAAACATATGTATACATATGTTGTGTATATGTAGGGCCAGAGGACAACTTGTAGAAATTGGTTCTCTTCTTCCATCATGTGTGTCCTGGGGATCAATTTCAGGTTGTCAGGCTTTGCTACAGATACTTTTATCCACTATCCATCTCACCATCTGTCCATTAGTCTTTAAGAAAATGTTTTTCTCTTTGGTGTAGGCTTGGATAGTTTAAAACCTATCTTTCTTGCCCACTGTCCAAAGGCAGGCAAGAGAAAACATGGTGAATAGAACAAGGGGATGCAGATCTGTTTAGAACTAGTTCTGTGGGGCGATTGCAATCTCCGCCAGGATACTAGCAGTCCAGCTCACTAGTGTCAGGATAACACACAAGAATCAGCAATGGTGGCAAAATGCAGCAGAAACTGCCAGGCCTATGCCAAATCAACGCCAGTAAATGGGAGTGATCAGGGCAAGCTGGGACTTGAGGATGCCAGGAGAAGTTCTCTGCTATGTCTTTCTGAAGGAAGTGAAGGAGATCAGGAAGCTTGAGCCTTATTTATTCTATTTCCAAACATCACATGTCCTTCCATGGGTCTTGCTTCAGCAAAATGCCATGTGAGCCTGCATCATATAACACATAACATCGGGACCTCTCATAGCTTCTTTTCCTGACATTGCTGCAAAGTAAGTATTTCTTGCACCTTAGTAATTCTTTGAGTCACATGATGATGACAGTGATATCCAATTTGAGCAAGCTCTCTACTCTTAGTTACTGTGCTTTGCATTGTTCTCAAGGGGAAAATCTAAGTAAAGTTTATGGGAAGAACATGACCTTCATGACCTTTATTTTCAAATTATGTTCTGCACTTCCCTTTTTTTGTACAGTTACTCTCTCCCATTCTCCTTCTGCTTCGTTCTTTCTCCAGGCTTGTCTTACTAAAGTAGCAACATTTTACTTCCCCACTTCTCAAATCCACATTTCATATGATTATAAGGCCTTGGGCAGTTGTCATTGACAGCTGCAGAAAGGTGACTGCTTCATGGTGCATTGATAGTAGCTAATTATGCTTTTTTGGTTTTAGTCTGAAAAGGGCACTTGATAGTTACCAGGCTATTATTATTTGAATTATATATTATATAAATGGCAGCCTTACTCTCAAGCATGATATTCAGAGAGAGCAGCTTTGGTCTATAAAGTATATTTTGGATTTGTGGGCACTGTTACATTCTTGTAATTCCAGCTACTTGGGAGATAAATACAGGACAAGCAAGCATTTGAGGCAGTCTGGGCTACATACTGAGGTCCTGTCTCAATGACATAACTACATTCTATTGCTCACAGTTCATTCTTTTTAGAACTGGGTTGAAAAGGGTGCTTATTTATTCCATTCATGACTTTCTTCTTGCATTTATCATATACTTTCTGGCACTGATTATTTTAATCAAACAATGCATATGAGGCAAGGTAAGGCAATTGAAGGAGAGGGATATGGGGAGATGTTGGTACAGACAGATATAGGAGACTTGGGAAGGGCTGTGGCTGTCATAACAAAATAGTACAGCGTGGGAGGCTTAAATAGATGTTTATTTCTATGTAGCTCTGGAAGTCAAGGGCAAGAGTCAGGTGTAGACAAGCTTGTTTCTAATTGGCTTTCTCTTCTTGGGTCTGCACACATACAGGTGAATGAAAAGAGAGAGACGGAGGGAGAGAAGGCAGAGAAAAGGAGGAGGAGAGAGTACTCTGCTGTTTTCTGCTTCTTATAGAGACAGCAGCCCCATTAGAAAAGGGCACATCCTTTTTCTCATCTAACCTCATAATAGCTCATCTAACCTTCATTACATTCCAAAAGTGTTCTGACTCCCAGCACAGTTGAATGGAAGCTGGGTATTCAAACCCTATATCTGGAGGTATGCATGAGAAGGTATAATAAGTCTATAATAAAGACCCGAACACTCAGTTTGGTCTCAGGATCTGCTTGCCCTTGAACATACGGTTGCTATGACTTTGTCTACCAGTTGTAATCGGGATCATAATTAGATGTGTTTCTGGTATGGGAAAGCAAGAGCAGAGAACAACCTTACTTATAGAATGGCTAACCTAGGACTGGAGAAATTCTGTATAAAATAAAAGTACCTACTCATTTCCTGATACCAACAAGTCAGAGAAAAGACAATGAGTCCCACCTCAAGGCCGTCTCCACTGCACAGAACATGCTAGAGGATGCATTTAGCAGTTCATTGCATTGCTCTCCTCTTGATTTTAAGAGACATCAGATGTTGATTTGAAATGACTCTTCATTGACACCAAGCTTTTTGGATGACTGATCATTGTGCTGGGGCTGAGTTTGGAATTTAGTAACTCATTTTAGGAGTGTGTATGGAAAATTAATGCCTCCTTTTGAACCGTTGGCAGCTAATTTATATAAATCTGTGTGGATCACTAAGTGTGTATGTCAAGGGCTCCAACAGACTCACTGCTGCTCAGTTTTGTGACATTTCATAGATGAAGCACTCAGTTTCTATTTGCTTAATGTTACTTCTGACATACACACCAATCACTTTGCCATCTTGATTCTTAAATGAGTGAAATTAGGTTGTAAAGCACACTTTTCATCTTTGCTGTATGTTCCTCAGTGACCTTTCAAAGCAAACCTGTGTCTGGTGGTTCAACATTATTCTTGGGAAACACTCTCAGAAGTAAATCTGTGTTCAAGTACTATTTCTTTAGCTCTATAAATATTTATTGTGTGCCTGCCTTATGTCAGGCACTGTGCCTAATGCTGAAGGACCAGACAGACAAACTTCTTTTTCTCAGAGATTACAGTCTCATGTGGAAATAAACATTGTGCAAACAAATAAACCAAAGAAATAGCTGACAATAGTTGTTGTTCTGCAGCTAATTAAAACAGGGTGCTGTGGAAGGTGGTCAGGGGACGTTTTGACTGCTGAGAAAAGCAGCCTTGAATCAATCAAGGTAGCCAACAATCAAGATGTTTCTCGTCTGAACAGTGCTGTAGTTTTTCTGGAACCGAAAGGATACTGTTGCTAGGACACAGCATAACAGAGAAGGATATGAGTGACATCAACCAAGGTTGGTGATTCAGCTGGAAGTTGGTAGAATTTTGGAGACCTGAGAAGTTCAGATTGTAATGTACACTGTGGAGACCACTCAGGGAGTTTGAAACATCACTTTGTTGTGAGCATGGCTATATGTGAAGCCAGAGTAAAGGCTCCAGAACAAGCAGAAAATAGGCTGGAGAGGAGGGTGTGTTGAATCAGGGCATTGGAGTTGAGGATTGGAAGAAATTCACAGAATTAATCATGTGTGAAGCTATGTTTTGGGGGAGGGGCATCATGCAATCATTTTTCCCTCCAACATGTATTATTATTAATTTAGGGGGATTTTAATAATGCACCCCAATCACATTCACTTCCTAGTCCTCCAAGGTCCACCCCTACACTTGTGATCTCCTACACACAAACACACACACACACACACACACACAAACACACACACACACACACAACGAGGAAGAAAAAAACAGGAAGAAAAGCAAAAAGAAAAAAATAACCAAGTCCATTTTGTGTTGCCCATATACTCACTGTAGCATGGTTAAACTCCAAGTGGCCTGCTCGTTAAAGAAAACTGAGTCCTCCCAACACTGGCCTTGCCAGAATCCATCAACTGTGAAAAGTTGAGACTGTCCAAGTGGATTGTGTCTTCTTTTATAGAATTTCCTCCCCACCTCTTGTCCCCAAATTTAACATTTTTATGACTTCTGAACCTTTTATATTCGAAGTTGCCCATTGCCAATCATCACTTCTAATTTTCAAACCAATTTAAACCAATGAGGTAATTATATACTTTACCTTCTTTGTAAACTTCAAAAATTGTCTTATCCAACTAGCCCTGGCTCTTCTCCCTCAACCAACATGAAGAAGCAAAAGACACCCACTGAAATTATCATCTGAATAGTAGTAAGTTTATTAATTTTGAGAAAGTTATTCTTCTTAATTTGCTTTCTTCCTATCCATAAATATAAATATAAGTGTATTTGCAGATGTTTAAATTTCTTATCCTTAAATAGGCATAATTTTCTTCGAGTAGGTCTTTTACTTTTAATTTACCTAAGCACTCTAGTGTTTGTTTCTGTTTGAATATGTCCCTCCTTTAGATGATAATAACTAAACAGAGACAAGCAATTTCCTCTTATCATCCTGTATCTACAACTTGACATCTTTTCTTTTTTTAATATTATAAAATAAAATAAACTTTATTGTTTTATCATGCACACACATATATACATGTATAATTTGAAACAACTATTTGTATTTCTTAAGTATATACTCATTCTATGAAAATCATGTTTTTTTTATTAACTTGAGTATTTCTTATTTACATTTTGAATGTTATTCCCTTTCCTGGTTTCCGGGCCAAGATCCCCCTAACCCCTCCTCCTCCCCTTCTTTATGGGTGTTCCCCTCCCCATCCTCCTCCCATTACAGCCCTGCCCCCAACAATCATATTCACTGGGGGTACAGTCTTAGCAGGACCAAGGGCCTCCCCTTCCACTGGTGATCTTACTAGGCTATTCATTGCTACCTACGAGGTCAGAGTCCAGGGTCAGTCCATGTATAGTCTTTGGGTAGTGGCTTAGTCCCTGGAAGTCTGCTGCTTGTCACTGTTGTTTATATGGGCTCTCAAGCCCCTTCAAGCTCTTCCAGTCCTTTCTCTGATTCCTTCAACGGGGGTCCTATTCTCAGTTCAGTGGTTTGCTGCTGGCATTCGCCTCTGTATTTGCTGTATTCTGGCTGTGTCTCTCAGGAGAGATCTACATCCGGCTCCTGTCGGCCTGCACTTCTTTGTTTCATCCATCTTGTCTAATTGGGTGGCTGTATATGTATGGGCCACATGTGGGGCAGGCTCTGAATGGGTATTTCTTCTGTCTCTGTTTTAATCTTTGCCTCTCTGTTCCCTGCCAAGGGTATTCTTGTTCCCCTTTTAAAGAAGGAGTGAAGCATTCACATTTTGATCATCCATCTTGGGTTTCATTTGTTCTGTGCAACTAGGGTAATTCAAGCCTTTGGACTAATAGCCACTTATCAATGAGTGCGTACCATGTGTGTTTTTCTGTGATTTGGTTACCTCACTCAGTATGATATTTTCCAGTTCCAACAATTTGCCTATGAATTTCATACAGGCATTGTTTTGATAGGTGAGTAATATTCCATTGTGTAGATGTACCACATTTTCTGTATCCATTCCTCTGATGAAGGGGACCTGGGTTCTTTCCAGCTTCTGGCTATTATAAATAAGGCTGCTATGAACATAGTGGAGCATGTGTCTGGTTTATATGTTGGGGCATCTTTTGGGTATATTCCCAAGAGAGGTATAGCTGGGTCCTCAGGTAGTTCAATGTCCAATTTTCTGAGGAACCTCCAGACTTATTTCCAGAATGGTTGTACCAGTCTTCAATCCCACCAACAATGGAGGAGTGTTCCTCTTTCTCCACATCCTCGCCAGCATCTGCTGTCACCTGAGTTTTTGATCTTAGCCATTCTCACTGGTGTGAGGTGAAATCTCAGGGTTGTTTTGATTTGCATTTTCCTTATGACTAAAGATGTTGAACATTTCTTTAAGTGTTTCTCAGCCATTCGGCATCCCTCAGCTGTAAATTCTTTGTTTAGCTTTGAACCCCATTTTTTAATAGGGTTATTTGTCTCCCTGCGGTCTAACTTCTTGAGTTCTTTGTATATTTTGGATATAAGGCCTCTGTGTTGTGGGATTGGTAAAGATCTTTTCCCAATCTGTTGGTTGCCGTTTTGTCCTAACCACAGTGTCCTTTGCCTTACAGAAGCTTTGCAGTTTTATGAGATCCCATTTGTCGATTCTTGATCTTAGCGCATAAGCCATTGGTGTTTTGTTCAGGAAATTTTCTCCAGTGCCCATGTGTTCGAGATGCTTCCCCACTTTTTTCTTCTACTAGTTTGAGTGTATCTGGTTTGATGTGGAGGTCCTTGATCCATTTGGACTTAAGGTTTGTACAGGGTGATAAGCATGGATCGATCTGCATTCTTCTACATGTTGACCTCCAGTTGTACCAGCACCATTTGCTGAAAATGCTATCATTTTTCCATTGGATGGTTTTGGCTCCTTTGTCAAAATCCAGTGACTATAGGTGTGTGGGTTCATTTCTGGGTCTTCAATTCTGTTCCATTGGTCTATCTGTCTGTCTCTGTACCAATACCATGCAGTTTTTATCACTATTGCTCTGTAATACTGCTTGAGTTCAGGGATAGTGATTCCTCCTGAAGTCCTTTTATTGTTGAGGATAGTTTTAGCTATCCTGGGTTTTTTGTTATTCCAGATGAATTTGCAAATTGTTCTGTCTAACTCTCTGAAGAATTGGATTGGTATTTTCATGGGGATTGCATTGAATCTGTAGATCGCTTTTGGTAAAATGGCCATTTTTACTATATTAATCCTGCCAATCCATGAGCATGGGAGATCTTTCCATCTTCTGAGGTCTTCTTCAATTTCTTTCTTCAGAGGCTTGAAGGTCTTATTGTACAGATCTTTTACTTGCTTGGTTAAAGTCACACCGAGGTACTTTATATTATTTGGGACTATTATGAAGGGTGTTGTTTCCCTAATTTCTTTCTCGGCTTGTTTCTCTTTTGTGTAGAGGAAGGCTACTGATTTCTTTGAGTTAATTTTATACCCAGCCACTTTGCTGAAGTTGTTTATCAGCTTTAGTAGTTCTCTGGTGGAACTTTTGGGATCACTTAAATATACTATCATATCATCTGCAAATAGTGATATTTTGACTTCTTCTTTTCCGATCTGTATCTCCTCAATCTCCTTTTGTTGTCTGATTGCTCTTGCTAGAACTTCAAGAACTATATTGAATAAGTAGGGAGAGAGTGGGCAGCCATGTCTAGTCCTTGATTTTAGTGGGATTGCTTCAAGTTTCTCTCCATTTAGTTTAATGTTAGCAACTGGTTTGCTGTATATGGCTTTTACTATGTTTAGGTATGGGCCTTGAATTCCTATTCTTTCCAGGACTTTTATCCTGAAGGGGTGTTGAATTTTGTCAAATGCTTTGTCAGCATCTACTGAAATGATCATGTGGTTTTGTTCTTTCAGTTTTTTTATATAATGGATCATGTTCATGGTTTTCTGTATATTAAGCCATCCCTGCATGCCTGGGATGAAGCCTACTTGATCATGGTGGATGATGGTTTTGATGTGCTCTTGGATTCGATTTGCCAGAATTTTATTGAGTATTTTTGCGTCGATATTCATAAGGGAAATTGGTCTGAAGTTCTCTTTCTTTGTTGGGTCTTTGTGTGCTTCAGGTATAAGAGTAATTGTGGCTTCATAGAAGGAATTCAGTAGTGCTCCATCTGTTTCAATTTTGTGGAATAGTTTGGATAGTATTGGTATGAGGTCTTCTATGAAGGTCTGATAGAATTCTGCACTAAACCCGTCTGGACCTGGGCTCTTTTTGGTTGGGAGACCTGTAATGACTCCTTCTATTTTAGGAGTTATGGGGTTGTTCAAGTGGTTCATTTGTTCCTGATTTAACTTCGGTACCTGGTATCTGTCTAGGAAATTGACCATTTCCTGCAGATTTTCAAGTTTTGCTGAATATAGGCTTTTGTAGTAGGATCTGATGATTTCTGAATTTCCTCTGATTCTGTAGTTATGTCTCCTTTTCATTTCTGATTTTGTTAATTTGGACACACTCTCTGTGTCCTCTTGTTAGTCTGGCTAAGTGTTTATCTATCTTGTTGATTTTTCTCAAAGAACCAACTTTTGGTTCTGTTGATTCTTTGTATGGTCCTTTTTGTTTCTACTTGGTTGATTTCAGCTCTGAGTTTGATTATTTCCTGCCTTCTACTCCTCCTGGGTGTATTTGCTTCTTTTTGTTCTAGAGGTTTTAGGTGTGCTGTCAAGCTGGTGACATATGCTCTTTCCTGTTTCTTTCTGCAGGCGCTCAGAACTATGAGTTTTCCTCGTAGCACAGCTTTCATTGTGTCCCATAAGTTTGGGTATGTTGTACCTTCATTTTCATTAAATTCTAAGAAGTCTTTAATTTCTTTCTTTATTTCTTCCTTGACCAGGTCATCGTTGAGTAGAGCATTGTTCAACTTCCACGTATATGTGGGCATTCTTCCCTTATTGTTATTGAAGACCAGCTTTAGGCCGTGGTGGTCTGATAGTACGCATGGGATTATTTCTATCTTTCTGTACCCGTTGAGGCCCGGTTTTTGACCAATTATAGGGTCTATTTTGGAGAAAGTACCATGAGACGCTGAGAAGAATGTATATCCTTTTGCTTTAGGATAGAATGTTCTATAAATATCTTTTAAGTCCATTTGGTTCATGACTTCTCTTAGTCTGTCTACGTCTCAGTTTAATTTCTGTTTCCATGACCTGTCCATTGATGAGAGTGGGGTGTTGAAATCTCCCACTATTATTGTGTGAGGTGCAATGTGTGTTTTGAGCTGTAGTAAGGTTTCTTTTACGTATGTAGGTGCCCTTATATTTGGGGCATAGATATTTAGGATTGAGAGTTCATCTTGGTGGATTTTTCCTTTGATGAATATGAAGTGTCCTTCCTTATCTTTTTTGATGAATTTTAGTTGACAATTGATTTTATTTGATATTAGAATGGCTACTCCTGCTTGCTTCTTCCGACCATTTGCTCGGTTTTCCAGCCTTTCACTCTGAGGTAGTGTCTGCCTTTGTCTCTGAGGTGTGTTTCCTGTAGGCAGCAGAATGCAAGGTCCTCGTTGCGCATCCAGTTTGTTAATCTATGTCTTTTTATTGGCTAGTTGAGACCATTGATGTTGAGAGATATTAAAGAATAGTGAGTATTGTTTCCTGTTATATTCATATTTGGATGTGAGGTTATGTTTGTGTGCTTTTCTTCTCTTTGTTGATTAGTTTCTTGCTTTTTCTAGGGTGTAGCTTGCCTCCTTATGTTGGGCCTTACCATTTATTATCCTTTGTAGTGTTGGATTTGTAGAAAGATATTGTGTAAATTTGGTTTTGTCATGGAATATCTTGGTTTCTCCATCTATGTTAATTGAGAGTTTTGCAGGATACAGTAACATGGGCTGGCATTTGTGTTCTCTTAGGGTCTGTATGACATCTGTCCAGGATCTTCTGGCTTTCATAGTCTCTGGCGAGAAGTCTGGTGTGATTCTGATAGGTCTGCCTTTATATGTTACTTGACCTTTTTCCCTTTCAGCTTTTAATATTCTTTCTTTATTTTGTGCATTTGGTCTTTTGACTATTATGTGATGGGAGGAGTTTCTTTTCTGGCCCAATCTATTTGGAGTTCTGTAGGCTTCTTGTATGCTTATGGGCATCTCTTTCTTTAGGTTAGGGAAGTTTTCTTTTATAATTTTGTTGAGGATATTATTGGTCCTTTGAGCTGGGAGTCTTCACTTTTTCTATACCTATTATCCTTAGGTTTGATCTTCTCATTGTGTCCTGGATTTCCTGTATGTTTTGGACCAGTAGCTTTTTCAGCTTTACATTATCTTTGACAGTTGTGTCAATGATTTCTATGGAATCTTCTGCTGCTGCGATTCTCTCTTCTATCTCCTGTATTCTGTTGGTGATGCTTGTATCTATGGCTCCTTGTCTCTTCCTTTGGTTTTCTATATCCTGGGTTGTTTCCCTGTGTTTTTTCTTGATTGCTTCTATTTCCATTTTTAATTCCTTCAACTGTTTGATTGTGTTTTCCTGGAATCCTTTCAGGGATTTTTGTGATTCCTCTCTCTAGTCTTCTATTTTTTTATTTATGTTTTCCTGTATTTCTCTAAGGGCATTATTCATGTCTTTCTTGAAGTCCTCCAGCATAGTGATCAAATATGATTTTGAATCTAGATCTTCTTTTTCTGGTGTGTGGATATTCAGTGTTTGCTTGGTGGGAGAATTGGGCTTTGATGATGCCATGTAGTCTTGGTTTCTGTTGCTTGGGTTCCTGCGCTTGCCTCTCGCCATCAGATTATCTCTAGTGTTACTTTGTTTTGCTATTTCTGACAGTGGCTAGAATGTCCTATAAGCCTGCGTGTTAGGAGTGCTGTAGACCTGTTTTCCTGTTTTCTTTCAGCCAGTTATGGGGACAGAGTGTTCTGCTTTTGGGCATGTAATTTTTCGTATCTACAAGTCTTCAGCTGTTCCTGTGGGCCTGTGTTCTGAGTTCACCAGGCAGGTCACTTGGAGCAGAAAAGTTGTTGTTACCTGTGGTTCTGAGGCTCAAGTTTGCTCGTGGGGTGTTGCTTATGAGCTCTCCATGAGGGCAGCAACCAGGAGGACCTGTGCCACCCTTTCTGGGAGCCCGAGTGCACCAGGGTCCCAGATAGCCTTTGGTGTTTCCCCCTGGAGTCAGAAATGGGGGCAGAGTGTAGTCTCTTCTGGCTTCCCAGGCATGTCTTCCTCTCTAAGCGTTTAGCTCTCCCTCCCCATGGGATTTGGGTGCAGAGAACTGTTTATCTGGTCGGTCCCTTCAGGTTCTTGTGGTATCTTGGGCACAGGGGACCTGCTGCTCCAGTGCCGTTATCTACGGGATCCCAGAGGCTGTATACAGTTTCCTCTTGGGCCAGGGATGTGTGCAGGGGTGGGCAGTGTTGGTGGTCTCTTCTGCTCTACAGTCTCAGGAGTGCCTGTCCGGGCAGTGAGCTCTCTCTCCCACGGGGTTTGGGAGCAGTCACCTGCGGGCGGGGATCTGCGAGGTTGGGAATTCCACTAAAAACCGAGACATCTTTTCTTATTAATGCTACTGCATTTCCCCATGGATATCTAAGTTTTTCATTCAGTTCATTCATTCATTTCATTCATTCAGTTATGTCAACAATAGGAACAGTTTAGAACCTTTTCTGCTAATGTTTACACCGGGTATTGACCTTTTTATAATTATTGAGACTTCTGAAATGATCCTGAGTAATGATGGTGGTGGCTGATCTAAGATTGTTTTGGTGATCAACAACCAGCAATATAAAGGTGAATTTTAATAACCAATCTTGATTCTGTTTACATTAACCTATGGGAAACTCTTACCAAGAAAGTATGAGTTTCATCAAGTGAATACTTTTATCAGCTTGTAGGTATACTAGACTACATTGATGAAATTCTTAATCATGTTTATAGTTCTATTATTAAAATTATGTGGTTTCTGGAAATAACTATATTCTTGGTCATAGTACATTAATTCTTTGGTATTTTGCTGAATTGTATTTGATTATATTTATTAAACCTTTCTATATAGAAACTCACTTGAACAGATATAAATAATGTTATTGATGAAAACAAATAAAGATGTAAAGATATTTTATAGTTTAAAATTTAAAAGTTTATAAGTTGGATTGAACAGATATATAGCCTTCAGGACACATACATATTTAAAAATGTAATCTACAATTGATTAGATCTTGTACTTCTTTACAAATTTCAAAATTATTATTTTAGAAGCTACACTTTTATAAGATAGTGATATTTTAAGGAATGACTCAGCATGATTAATTTTTATTAAAAGTTATTCTGTAAAATAATAAAAATTCTCAAATAATCATTGAATAAATTGTGAAACTAAAATGATATGCTCTGCACCTCAGTGAAAACATTCCATGAAAATAGTCCACGATATATTGACTTGAAAGCAGTTCTGTGTCATGTCCTTCTGTTCCTTAAGAATATGCAAAATATAAAAAATCACAGTGGATAAGAAATCTTTAAAAAGAAACATGTTTTTAGGATCCATCATTCATTTCTTTTTTATTTTAAATGTCCATGTTGTATTTTTGTGCTGTGCTTTAAAATCTGTCTTTACACTCTATTCTGGATTATTACTCTGCACCTTAATGGGTTTCTCCTCCAATTTATCTATTTGGAGACTGAAGGATGAGTTTCTTTATGATCAGATTGTGTGTGTGTGTGTGTGTGTGTGTGTGTGTGTGTGTGTGTGTGTGTGTGTATTTTGAACTTCAGTCTTGGTGAGGTGCCATTTCTAGATCACCTTCCATATACTTGAAAATTATCCAACCTACTGAGGTGGAATTCCATTATTATAACTGATTTTTATTTCCCACAGTGGCCTGTTGGCTCAGGGGATATAAGTAGACTAGACTTGGTGCTTTGCCTCTTGGTCGAATCTTCTGCTATATTTTGGTATAAATGTACTGTATGTAAAAGGATTTTTGTTTGTGATCTACATGATAACATTGTTTCAGCCACAACAGTGTTGGGAACAGAAGACAGTTTAGGGATGCTGAGGGAGTGGAGACCATAACACATAGAAAAGCATCTGGGGAAGAGAACAGCTTCGTGTTGCATAGCAGGCAAAGCCTGCTATGAAGTCACATGAAGTCTCTTTGAGGTTAATAAAGGCATGTCTGATGACCAATAAAAGAGTTCTGGCATGGGAAGAAAGGCAGGAACCATTGGTTTAGATACTGGAGATTGCACTGTCTCTTCAGGGGCAGTCACTGCTTTCCCACACGTTGGGGACTACACCTTCTCTCTAGCTCAGGCAGACATCATTGCTCTAGACATCCAAGTACACTCCATCTTCTTAGCTTCAGACAGACACTGATGTTCTAGATACCCAAATTCGTACCTTCTCCCCAGCTTTAGGCAGATACTGCTATTGTAGAGACCCAAGTCGACCAGCTTTGGTCAGACATTGCTATTGGAGACACCAGGTTCACACTTGTTGTACAGCCTCTGGCCTTGCCTTGAGGTAACTCTTCAAAAGAAGTGACTCTTATGAGACCAGAATGTTTCCACAAAGCTACACTGACACCCTTTGAAAGTGAATTCGTTTTTTTATTGGATATTTTTGTTGGATATTATTTTATTTACATTCCAAATGTTATCCCCTTTCCCAGTTTCCCATTCATAATCCCTCTATCCCATACCCCTCCCCCAACCACCCACCCCTTTCTGCCTCCCTGTCCTGACATTCCCCTACACTGGGGGGGGGGGTGGTCAAGCTCCTCCTATTGGTGCCCAACAAGGCCATCCTCTGCTACATATGCAGCTGGAGCCATGGGTCTGCCCATGTGTACTCTTTGGGTTGTGGCTTAGTCCCTTGGGGCTCTGGTTAGTTGGTATTATTCTTCTTATGGGGTTGCAAACCCATTCAGCTCCTTCAATCCTTTCTCTACCTCCTTCTATATGGAGCCCATTCTCAGTTCAATGGTTGGCTGCTAGCATTTGCCTCTGTATTTGTCATGCTCTGGCAGAGTCTCTCAAGAGACAGCTATATCAGACTCATATAGACAGCTATATCAGCATGCACTTTTTGGCATCAGCAATATTGTCTGTATGTATATGGGCTGGCTCCTTGGGTGAGGCAGGCTCTGAATGGCCATTCCTTCCATCACTGCTCCAAATTTTGTCTCTGGATCTCCTCCTATGAATATTTTTCTTCCTTCTAAGAAGAATTGAAGCATTTGCACTTTGGTCGTCCTTCTTGAGCTTCATATGGTCTGTGGATTGTATCTTGGGTAATTTAAGCTTTTGGGCTAATCTCCACTTATCAGTGAGTGCATACCTTGTGTGTTTTTCTGTGATTGGGTTACCTCACTCAGGATGGTATTTTCTAATTTCATCAATTTGCCTATGAATTTCATGACATTGTTTTTAATAGCTGAGTAGTCCACCATTATGCAAATGTACCACATTTTCTGTATCTATTCCTCTGTTGAAGGATATCTGGGTTCTTTCCAGTTTCTGGCTATTATAAATAAGGCTGCTATACACATAGTGGAGCATGTGTTCTTGTTATATATTGGAGCATCTTTTGCATATATGCCCAGGAGTGGTATAGCTGGGTTCTCAGGTAGTGTGATGTTTTAATATACTAATACATTGTGTGGTGTTTGAATTAGGTAAATTTCACTATTACCTTCAAATGTTAATCATTGCTTTGTGGGAATAAGTTGTAAAATACTTCAAGTTTTTCAAATACATAGCGACACTCTTTGTGGAGAGGTGTGACCAAAGTCTAGTCTCTCATACTGTCCCTAGCCACTGATGTCACCAGTCATGTTGGACATGTCTCATTGCACCTGGCTGCTTTCACTCAGTGCTATGATTTCTAGGTCAGTCTCTGTTATAGCGAATAAATGGATTTCATTATTTTATGGTTAGATGGTATTTTATTAGATAATGAAATGATATTTCCTCTATTTACCCACTTATGCCATATAAAGTAGTTTGTGCTTATTGAATTGTGAGTAGTTGGTTTTCCAATGAAGCGGGAGCACAGGCACACTGAGTTTATTTCTTTTGGACAGATGCTGAGATTGCTGTATTATATGCTCATTCTGTTTTTAGTTTGTAAAGAAACAT
Organism: Rattus norvegicus; assembly: GCF_021556685.1. Classification (NCBI taxonomy): domain Eukaryota; kingdom Metazoa; phylum Chordata; class Mammalia; order Rodentia; family Muridae; genus Rattus; species Rattus norvegicus. The sequence continues at coordinate 23,520,002 of NC_141535.1, read as the reverse complement.
ATTGATTTCATTCCCTTATCAGAAAGTGCTCCTTTTTGTCCACATACCTGTCTGGACTTATTAACTTAAATTTTTTGATTATTACTCATTCTTAAAGGAATGGCATGATATCTCATTCTGGCTTTGACTTGTATTTCTCTGATGGTCAGTGATAGTGAGTTTTTTTTCTCATTTTCCTATTGGGTGTTTGCATATTTTCTTTTGAGAAATGCCTACTTAAGTCTATTCTCCATTTTACAAAGTTTATTATTTGGATATTTGTTATTGACATTTTGGAGTTCCTATGTATTCTGATTATAAACTCAGACGAGTTGCATGCCTTCTTTCACATTTTATTAAAATAATATCTTTACTTTAACTATGAAACTCAGTTGCTCCTTTCATATGTAGAATTCCTAATGTGTCCTTCTCTCTCTCTCATTAATGCTCTTCCTTTTCTTCTCCTTCATTTCATTGAATCTCTCAAAAAAAAAAAACAACTATAGACTCAAACTAAAATACTACAGATACTCACTATTCAGATTCAAACCAGTTTGAAGTGTAAAATTGAAAACACTACTAGGTAAAAACCAACTGTAGGTTTATAAAGTAGGTTTATAAAAATACAGACTATTTACAAATAAAATTTGAAGTTATAAACGCAATTAGATGTATTAGACATGCCTACATAGGGCACTAGTCATAGAGGAAACAAATCTGAAAAAAGGTTTTTAGACTTTACAAGGAGAACAGAGAATGGAAACACGATAGTGATACCGTGTTAAGTAACAGACTGTACAAGATGTGCTCTGCTCGATACTAGTTTGCACTCCGAAAAAAATTCAAGAAACAATTAAGCTAATTTAAAAAGATAGAAGATAATGAATTACCAGGTTTAAGAAATATAAACTTATATAATAATCTAGATGCAATTTAGTTAAACTGGATTATATGTAAAACAAAGCTCTTAAGAGTTATAAAAGCCAGATGACCTAAATGGACTGTGTGAAGCAATATTAGGATTTTAAATTGCGTCATTAAAGAAAAAAAATACAGGAGCTAAACTACTGAGAAGAATAAGCAAAATACAAGGAAGAAGAAATTAGGTTTAAAAAAGAGTACACTTCTTGTGCTATTTTGTAGGAGGGAAATTATTAATTATATTTAATTGCTTTATGAGTATGAATATGCAAATTTGTAGTGTTGTTCTAGGAAATATTCATGGACCCACAAAAGACCACCAAGGAGCCGAATCCAATGCAATTGCATTAAGGTTTCTTTATTCAAGCTTGAGCATGGGCTACACCACCGTGTCTGATTCAGGAGAACGGGAAGGGGCTTCCAGCCCGATTTTAGGCAAACATTTATAGAGGCAAGAAGGGGACGGGTATCTAGCCTGGTACACATCTGGTTGCAGGGAGCGGGGAATTATGGCCTTTAACATTTGACTGATGCTATTAGGCAAACCATCAACTGAACTTTTCTTTTCTCCTGATTGGTGGCTTAGGAAGTGAAGTGTCAGGGGCAGGCTTGTAACCTGGAGGTGCAGATTTGTTGGGAAATAACCTGGAAACTGGTACTAGCTGCAGGTTTTGTTGGGTGGGGAAAGTAACCTGGAAACTGGTGTGAGTTGCCAGTTTGCTAGTTAACTCAAGTTCAACCTTAGGTCAAGTTCGCCAAGACGAAATCTGAACCCAAAAGATTTGGTCTCTCACAAGGATAAAGATAAAATTAAAATGCTTTACCTTCTAAGTAGTCATTATAGGAAAAGGAAAAGGCACAAGATGAGAAAAGAAAAATCAATGCAGGTACATGTGATGGAAATATTAGATAAAATTGGTAGAAATAAATAAGAATTCACCAATAATGGTGACAGTAAGCACTAAGCTCTTTGTTATAGAGTATATAGAGTATAGACCATTAAAACAATATTTAAAAATTTTTAATTATATGTTGCTTACATGATGTCAAAGACACATGGACTAGAAATTTTAAAGAAAAATAAGGGAGAACAGTACTTTGGAGCAGACCTCTCAAGGAAGTTAGGGTAGTTACAGTACAGAAACTAAGCCCATGTTAAGCAAAAACATTATTAAAACTATGAATGCATTATATACTGAGAATATTTTAGATTACTAGGATCATGATGCATTACCCATGATTCCCTTCGGGTTTAAAGGATTCACTCATTCACTTGGTGGGGTGGACTGGCTCGCTCATCTGCCAGTCTGACATGGAAGCTGCATCTTATTCAAGCGACTTTGGATTCCTTTTCCCAGGCAGCTCAAAACACATGACTGTTGGCCAACATGAGAACGTACAGGGCCAGCCCATCTTCAGAATGCCCCACATGGTTAGTTGCCCCACACTGGGATTGGATCCCTTCTTGATTTCTCTGGTCAATTCTGTGTCTCTTTCTTACCTTTCATCAACAACGTATTTACTAACACCCCCAACACACACACACACACACACACACACACACACACACACACACACACACACACACACACACACCCTGCTTGCTCAGTTCTATCTCAGAGGCTGCCTTTGAAGAATCTCAACCTGCCACCGATGGTACCTAAGCTAACAGGCACAGTGATGGAATTTTGGAGCTGTAGCCCTCCCGTTCAGCAGGTACTAGAAACTCCTCCATGAGAACCCGTGAGCACGGCTGACTCTTGACATAAAACGACAAAACTGCAATTGTTAATCCCTTTCTTAAGGATGGGCTGGAATGGAAGGAAATACATTAGGTCATTTTATGTCCCATCATTTAAAATAATAAGAAAATAGTAACTACATGGATAAAGGAATTTGGTGAGCCTTTCTCTTCATTGTCCGTATTTTTACTAGTGTATTGTTTGTTATATTTTATTACTAGTTCTCATCCGTATCTTACCGTACTGATTAATAAGTTAAAATTTATAGAAATACAGGCCAAGGGAAAACATGTAGCTTTTATTATGAATTGGGACACTCCAAGCTTAAACAGTTGTTTGGAAAGAGATTTATTTTAGAGGTTGGGAACCTGGGGCTGGAGAGATGTCTCAGCTATTCAGAGTGTGCACTGTTCTTGCAGAAGACACAAGTTTGATTCCAGCACCACCCTGGGGAGGTAACAACTACTGTTGACTCTGGTTCTGGCCACTGTGGGCACCAACACTTGCCTTGCACAGACTCACACAAAGACACATGCTGCACATAATCAAAAGCAAACCTTTCAAAATCAGAGAAGGTTGAACCACTAATTAAAGGTGTGGAAGCCAGAAGATCTATCTGGAAACATGTCTGACTCACACAGTGGACAGTGGCCCAGTCCTGAGAGCACAGTGCTGATGCATACAGGCAGTAGCACTCTAGTGGGGATTGAACACAACCAAAGTGGATTTTGATGTAGTAGGAAAACAAAGCAACAAAATGTAGTGGTGACCCATATTTCTCTCCTGGATTTTTAATGACTCACAAGGCTGGAAGACCAACTACAGGAGCCTGATCCGAGGCTCAGAGAGTTTTAGTGGATACGACCTTTGTACCCAGTGACTGACCAGTCGAGAGCGCCACTACTGAGTCTGAATCATCAAAAGAAATTCAGAAAAATCAAGACTTGACAAATCAGAGGGAAGATACCCAGCCCTACACCAAATCATCTCCTTTTAAGCAGCTCCTGGACATAAGCCATTTCTTCTTTTGCCTTTAAAATGCATTGCAAATCAATTGTAAAGAAGTTGAGCAAAGGTTTATACATGTTCTGTAATTAGAATGTAAAACTGAGAGTTGAGAAGTATGGCTTTCACGAGAACCAGAGTGGAAAAGCATAGTCTTTATTTTCTTCAAAAGAGCACGCTGCACATTCAGAATCAGTTTCTTTCTTCCTTTTTTTTTTAAAGCTCTTTGGGCAGCCCTAACAGAACATTTCTTTAGAAAATGCTTTCTGAGGTTCAGTCTGGAGGTTTATTTTAGATGTGACCACCTGTGTGAAATGCAGGGGTTATTTTCAAAGGAGTTCTTTCATTTGTCTTTGTGGGAGAGAGGTTGTCTCAATCAAAATGACATCACGTTTGTGGGGTACCTGTGAAACAGGGCAGAAGTTGGCTTCCGTACAAAAGACTGTTTTCTTTTACTTTGCTGTGGTTGTTAACTCTATTTCTTCTTTCCATAAATTCTTTAATTGGTTTAATAAAATATACAGCAAGCTGTGAATGCTCCCTTTCTATAGGTTTAACTGTGCACGTTTACATAGTGAAAGAGAGCTAACCCCAAATTACAAAAAGAAACTTTAAAGGTTCAGAGCAGTTAGGAAATATTTGAAAGGAAAGAAAATTAAAGGCAGGAAGGGATTCTTTGATAATAGCTCTCAAGTCTACATTAGTTGATCTTGCATAAAACCTCCTCAGGCACTCTGTAGGCATTGAAGAAGGTATGACCCTCTTTATTATCTGAGGCATGTGAACTTTTATTGCTGGAGGTGTTAAGCTAATTTTTTAAAGGGCAGAACAGGAGACGGGGTTTTATAATAACCATTGCTGTCCCCGAGGGTAGTCAGAGAGGTGGGGATTGCTCGAGGTTGATGCAATGCTATTGTCCCTTCCAAGAAAGGCTTACTTATTCTTTTGATTGGAATCCTGATGCAATGATTAGAAATAGGGTATAGGATTTTAAAGTTTCAGGTCATTTATATGACCAAGAGTATCTCTGATCCCTCAAATGATTTCAGGTTAATATTCAGTTATGAAGATGTAATATTCAGTTATGAAGCATAATTGTCCTTCTTGCTCCCTGCTCTCTCGTCCCTTCTCTCTATATCTTCATCTCCTTTTTCCTCAACAACTTTCCACCTAGTATTTTGTAAATTTGATGGTTGTCCAAGGCATTTCTATCCCAAAAGGTCATTTCCTAATACACTTAGTCTTTTGGTTTCTAAATGGGATGTCACAGTTTTCTAGGTCAGAGTAGAGTGGAGGTACAGGTCAAGATGTAAGGGAGGGGCAATGGGGGGAAGGGATAACATTTGAAATGTAAATACATAAAATATCCAAGAAAAATATAATAAAAAGGACAGGGATGTATTAGTGAAAACAGAAGGGAACAAACAGGTGAGGCCAAGGAAATGACCACAAATGTGGAGAAGAGAGCACAGCAAAATGGAAAGTATAGTGGTTGAAGTCCAGGAATGAGGGACAGTGTTTGATGAGAAATGAAACCTTACCTGGAATTGTTTTTTTGGGTGGGGGGTTGGTCTTCTGCCATTGGTTACTTCGTTTCCTTATAAGGTAGTTCTGTTTATGAATAGAACTGAATGAATAAAATTAATCTGGTGACCTCAGCCAATTTTATGATTGAGGCTGGGGTCATATAGAGGAGAAATATATGAAACAGAAATGGGAATGAATTCTGATTTTGTTGAACTACAGCTTATACAATTTGAAGGTTTGGTTTTAAGAAAAATGACTTTCAAGCTCAAAATTGACATGAGAATAAATGTTCATTTATCTTGACAAACATTTTTAAAGATGTTGGGTTCCACAAATATTGCAAAATCCAGAAAGATTAACAGTCAGCAATGTATAACATAGCGTGGGTATTAATCAACATTTTGACTTCTATAAGAACATAGGTGCTATGGGGGAGGCAATAGGGAGTACATGAGATCATGAGGATGGGACCCTTTGGTGGCATCAATGCCTTCATGAAAAAAGGTGTTGGTTACAGCCACGATATGTGCCACGATTGTTCCTAAGAGGAATGTGTTGGCATGTTGGCCACTGTGCTTTGTAGGCATTAGAGCTGGGTAGGGCTAGTGATTGCTTTTCCCGCAGGAGCTTACATAGCACCTTTCTATACTACAAAAGCTGGTATTTTGCGAGAGGCTTTTGGATCATATCCCCTTTGGTTTCTCTGAGTCCTGTGTTTAAAGTATGTGGTGTCTTCAGGAAGGCAACCAAGAGCAACAGCAGTAGCCTGTATTGTTTTGGGAGTCAACTGACCACCAACTGGAAAGGAGTTTTCTCATGTTTGCTATTGGGTTTTATTGTTGTTGCTGTTGTTCTTTTGTTTGTTTGTTTTTATTAGCTAGTCTGTTCCCATAGACTGTCATGCTTGGTACTATAAAAGTAGCAACCTACCTTTGGCTTAATGAAGCCATGAATCTTGGAGGAGAAGCTACTGTTGCCTTTTTTGTAAACCAATACAACAATTAACTGCATTATAAATACTTACCATTGTACCTACTAATAAGTGTGGATCTCATTCCTCATCAAAAAAGAATCGTTTTTGCAGCATGTAATGCCAACCACTACAGAAAGCCACATCTGTCAGAACACAGAGAACTACTGGCAGCAGGAGCCTCAGTCCAGCTGACACATCTCCAATACAATTCCTACATCTACAGCCCTGAGACCATTTTGTAAGAAGGGTAGAAAAATTGTAAGAGCCAAGATATTCACTGTGAGAGTGTATCTTTTGTATATGACAGGAAAGTTGCACCAATAAAATCTCAACAATATGCTGCTTAAACAAGAACTCAACATGTGTCAGTGTGGATGGTAGAAATGTCACAAGGTCCCATAATGATAGGAAGAGCATTGGGCAATTACCAATTGCTGAGAGGGGGGCACTTAGTTTTCCCCAAGAATGGGCACTCTATTTGATTATCCAATATCACATCATCAGCTCTAGAAAAATACACACACACACACACACACACACACACACACACATTTTTACTCATGAACATTTTGAAAGTCGATGAGTTCTATGAAGATTTCAAAATTCAGAATGATTACAATATGTATTAGAATCAACTGTTTGACACATTTCTATAAAATTTTGTTAGTCTGAATTTTTATTGTGCATATTTAATTGCATTTTGTGTAGTTATTTTGTATGCAAGAAATAGAAAACATATATATGATAATAGTTCAAGGAAAAGAGAACCATCTATTTGCAATGAAGTAGGGGGACATGGCAGAGGATGGAGAGAGGAGAAGATGTACCAGGAAGTGTTCGTGAACCCTCAAAAGACCACCAACGAGTCGACTCCAATGTAATCGCATGAGGGTTTCTTTATTAGAGGCTCGAGCTTGGGCTCTGTGGGATGGGATGGTGGAACAGCCCTGAGCCCTCATCAGGATAAGGTTTTATAAGGAATGGAAAGCAAGCAAGGCGGGTTGGGCCAACAGGTGGGTGCTTTGAAGCAAAACCATGAACAATCACAAACAGTGTGAAAGTACATCTGAGACAAGACCAATCTTTGATTGACTCTTGCTAGGAAGTAGCTAAGGAGTAATTCTGGGATATCAGCCAAAGACAAGCCAAGGGGTCCCTTCTGGTACTGGGGTATAGCTTGGGTTCAGCTGCAGGTCAACTTCTCAGGCTCTTTTCTTTTAAGATGAAGGCTGGTGCTAAGATAGAGTAGTTTTGGCATCTCAGAGAGAAAGGCGTAAATCATAAATACAGTAAAATATATAAAATCTAAAGGAATTTAATTCATACAAAGAAGAGTAAAGGAGGCCTGTGCGTACAAGCTTGCTCTGTGCCCACATGCAATGCCATATCCCATGTTACAGACAGCAGGATGGTTGTAAAATAATTGAAAGATGCTTGTATTGTGTTTTGTGCATCCCTAACCTTCACAATTGTGAGTTAAATACACTCCATTCTTTGTACATTACTGAGTTTCAGGCAATTTTGGGTAGTTACATGCAATGTACTGTTATGTGACCTTTCACAGGGTTACCTAAAAATAATTATTCACCACAAAAAGGAAAATATTAATGGACTAAAGAAAAGGTTTTCTCTGTCTAGTTTGGTGAACTGATGAATTCACTGGGGCTCCTAATAGGAGCATGATGACTCTTCATTAGCTGCCTCTCAGAGAAGCCCATTTGGGTATGAGTGATGACACAGGAAGTTGTATAGCTGGCGCTTCCTGCTCAACCTGCAAGCATTATCCTGGGCCCGTTCTCCCAGAGCGCTGATATTACTCATACAACCTTGGAAAGGTCTCTTATGTCTTCCATGTTTGATTAGCTCCCCTAGTTCTGTGAGCTTCACACTCTCTACTGCTTCCTCTTCACTCATGCAACCCTTGTCACCAGGAGCCAATATTTTGATTCCTAGGAAAGAGCTCCATAACATAGACAAAGATACAATTTGCACATGGCATCTTATTGCCAATCTTCATGAAGATTTATGTAATGAAATCTAGGACATATTTATCAGATCCTGTTTATCTAAGACTCCCAGTCTTAGACTGGATCCCATGACTAGCTTTCCTTGGTCATAAGCTTGTATAAAGCAAAGTCTGGGACTTCTCAGCCTCCATAATTGCATGTCCCAATTCCTTGTAATAAACACTCTAGATTTTGTCTGATACCAGAAATCCACATGCTCCACTTTAAGGTATCCATGATTATGGAGGCCAGGGAATGAAGACATTCTAAAATGGTTGTGTCTACTGTATGCTGCTAAAGAAATTGCTTAAGAATATTATGGCTCTGCTTTGCCTCTGCATGGAACAGAAAAAGTCATACGTGAGTGTTCAACTTTGAGGATTCTCATAGCCAGTGTTCATTACCTAGTGAAGCAGGGGGGTGTCACTAATAGGATAAAGCCAGCCATGGTTCTGGGAGTTTCATATTAACAAAAGTACTAATTACAGAATCTATCACCTGCCACCCCCACCCCCAGATGAAGTCTGCGGTATTTTAGAATGTCTTAGGTTCGGCCTCAGGAAAAGATCACATTGTAAGATAGCTCTCTTCAACAAGTGTTCCAGCAATCCCCTGAGGGAGGCTAAAACCGTGTAGTCAGTCACACTTCTCTTTATAGGATGAGGGAAAGACATCTGCTCCAGTGAATTCATATTGGTGTTTACCTTTCAGGGATTTACAGCTTCTTTACAAGTTACAGACTCATCTGAAGCTTGAAGAAAATGTTCATTTATTCTAATAGAAAATGGGCAGTCTATGTGTACCTTCCCATACATTCTTAACTGACCACCACTAGCCTGCCCATTCTCCCTCAAGGCAACCCTCTGCTACCTATTAAACCTAACTAATGGGTACATAGATCATTTCATACTGTACACACTGAAGTATTCAAAACATTATAACAGACAGTATAAAACTAGCAGTGAAACTTTTAAAGTTCACCATTGACAAACAGAAAAGAATTTGAGGCCTGTGAATTCAAATTTTTTTGTTTAGTATGGGTGCAACATATTAAACTATTACATACATTAAATAGAAGCTTAATATTTATGGAACTTTAACATTGCTTTTCTTTAGGTATTTCTTGAATGTAGGAATTATCCCTGAGACTTCAATTATATCAGTGATGGGACTTTTTGTGTAGTTGTTGAAAATAGATTCTTCTCTCATACAACATGGCTTGGCCACAGTTTTCTTTCCATCCACTCCTCCCAGCTCTTTAACATCTCCTCTTTATGCCAGATCCACTTCCCCATTGTTTCTCTTCAGAAAGGAGCTGACTTTCAAGAAACAGTCATGCAAAACATGATAAAAACAGGTACAAAAGACAAGGCCAAGGCCCTCATATTGAGGCTAGACAAGGCAACCCAATAGAAGAGACAGAGTCACAAGATGTTGGCAAAAGTGTCAGAGAGGCATACCCTCTCCCACTGTTAGAAGTCCTACATAAACTCCAAGCTAATAGCCATAGTATGTATGTGGGGTTGTGGTGTAGATGCCTGCGGATCCTGAACTAACCACTTCAGTCCCTGTGAGCCCATATGAGCCCCACTTAGTTAGCCATATTCTCCTGGTGTCCTCCATCCTCCCTGACTCTACAAACTTTCCTCCTCCTCTTCCACAGGGTTCACCACTCAGAGGGTAGGAACCCAATGAAGAATTCCAACTTAGACTCTCTGCATAATGTCTGGCTTCTGCACCCACTCCCATCTGCATGTTGGGAATTTTAAGGAGACTTTAAAATGTTCTTGGAACAAATTAAAAATTAAAACAATGAGTAGAGTATTGAAAATGGCAAATGACCATTTTTCTTACATACAATATGTGGAGTGAAATTAGACTGTTAGCTCCAGAATGGTATGGCCCATATCAGAGTCACAGAAGTCTAACCTAGGAAGACTAGCCTAGACTCTGCACCACACTTCTTTCTGCAAGCGATTGGAGTAACTAGAGAGTGCTACTCTAGATGAATGCTGTAAAGTTCAATACTTTGCATATGCATGAAAAATGCTATGCACTAGCTATTTTCATTATATAAAGTAGGTTAAAGAAAGTGGTTCTCTTGACAGGAAAGTAAGTATACTATTATTGTTGCCCATACTCACCACAAATAAGAGGATTCAGCTCCCTTTACAATCATGTCACAGTAGGTATGGACCAGGCAGGCCTCAGTTATGAAGAGAAGACTTAGGTAAACTTTGCATGGAGAAGCTGGGGTTAGATTCCCATTGTAGTACACTGGCTTTCAAGAAAGTAAGAAGGATGCTAAACTGAGCATGCCTGTACTCAACTGAACAGATAAGATGAATTAACCTTCCTTCTCTGTGATATATGTATAAAAGTGAGAAATTCCAGCTGTGTTTGGGAAAGCACCTCATTATTGAAGACTGCCCCAGAAGAATGAAGCAAATAGAATTCTCACAACAAATGGCCTTGCACACAGAATACTGTTCGGTTCCTTTCCATCCAAACTGGCAGAAGACCAATTGTAGCACATGTGTAAGAAAGAGCTTTACACCCTTACCTGAAAAGAATCCAAGAAGCATGCCTCAGACATGAACTTGCATGTATTTAAAAACTAAATCTCTCCCCACTTTTTCTGCATTCCTTCTTGGCATCGTTTAAACCTATTTTCTCTTGCTGAAGATAAAATTTGTCAACTCAGCCAAGAACAATGCTAGAAACAGGTGTTCTTACCCTATGACATAAAAATCAAGCCTCCCCTCCCATCTATGGAAAAAAGAACATGGAGAGGTTAACTGCTTTTATTGGCCAGATGCTTGACTTCTTGCCTCTGATCCAACTCCTTGGCCATGGGAATGGTAGGGGTGGGTCACCTACTACCCCCCAACTCCCCACCCATAGTCAGAGAATAGGGTTTGTGATTGATGGTGTCACAAGAATCATGCTATAATAGGAGATGTTTCCACATTTCTGAGCCATGGAATTTTTTCTTATCTCTTTGTTTAATATCTGAATACAACATTGAATGAAGGCCTGAAAGACAAAGGGGTGAATATTGCTTGGCCATCCCTTATTCTCTCATTATTATTGACATTCGGGTTAACTACTGTATGTATTTTAAAAGTATACAATATATTTTGAAACCTACTTGTCTAAAGCTTTAAGAAATAGCCACAATTAAGATCTTGGGGAGATTGGTGGAAATAAAGGATAAACTGTTTCAAATATAGATTATAGTGACCAATTAATAATTAGAGACATCTTTGAGTTCCTGGAAATCTCCTACGTCAAGGGCCAGATAAAAAGCCCAGAGAGGCCAGTGAGGCTGGGTCATAATGGAAAGAGCGTAGCAGTGTAAACATTGGCAACTATGTGGGGACTATTAAAACAGCTATCCAGACTAGGAGAACCAGGGGACTTGTAAAACGAAATGTGTTTGTTCTCTTTCATGGGCTTCTTGGATTCGTTCATATTTGAACTCCACTAGCTTCTCCATGGACTCCCAGCTAATTGTACATTTTTTGTAATATGTTTCATCATGGGAAAAAACAATATTCAACCTATGAATAAATAAAAATAATCAATCGATAATCAAATAAGTCATGATGTGTGACTGAAATAATTTTCTTACAAATGCAAAGGGAGCATTTTCATTTGTTGATTTATGCATGGGAACAGAAGCCTGATCAGACAGTTAATGTCACAGCATGGTTTTATGGCGTGTGAGTGCATAGAATGGGGAGCAAACACTGAGGAGAGAATATTGGGCCATTCTTACAGGGATGTTTCCAGAAACCTTGTAAAATGGTGTCCCCCTTTGTGTAATATGATCCTAGGAGCATAGGAGTTTTCTCATTTCCCATGTTCATACTCATAAGTGTGATGCAGTGCTTCTTGTGTAATTTATTCTGGGACCCCAGAGACAGGCAGAGAGAAGGATACCCTGCATGGAGGCCATGAAAATGTTCACTTCACTTGACTCTTGGATCTCGTCAAATCCTGCAGTCTCTGGGGCATCCTATCAGTACTGAGAAGGACAGATCTCTAAAATGTTGAATTGTTGTTCATGTGATGTGCTGTATACAGAAGGCTTCATTTCCTTCCCCTCATCCAGGTCATGTATTTGTCAGGGGTTGTCAACTTGAGGATCTGCTCTTTCTGTACTGCACTCCCAAAATGTATTCATAGGCTTTTTCCTTAAACTCTTACAATCTGCTGAGGGTTTTAGGCATCTGGCTAAATACTGTTCTAGTTTCTATGGTTAATTTTAATAGGATTTACCTTTCAATTAATATAACGAGTGATTCTATCTATATGATGAGCACAAAGCTGACTTCCCACATTAGCACCTAAGCAAGAGGGAATTCTCTTGCAGCTGCACTGGACTTCATTTGCGATATCCTCCTAATCACTTAGACAGCTGACTGCTTTTGGATTCCAATCCAGTTCATTTCTGTTTCAGGCTTTGGCCTTCTCATTGGATTTTGAGCTTGCCAAACTTCCACAACTGTGTATACATACCGATATCCTTAATACTTCCCTTCTTCCATAATTCCATATATAAATGCATCTTTAAGACGACATCAAATGGCTTCATAGAATAGAATGTTGGAAAGCTTCGCAGTTTCTCTTGCAGAATGATTTGCTCTGTTTGTATTGTCTGCTTGGCTGTTGTACACACAAGCAGTTAATGACTGTCAGAACTGATTTTGGTATTATGGATCAAGAGAGAAGCTGATATTAACTAGGAGTGATGAATACAGAAAAGGGTAGAGTGACATTAGTTTATCAAAGGTAATTTCTTTAGTGTTTTGAATACTTTTGCTCCCTTGACAAAATATCAATTGTAAGTTCTCAGAGAGAATAACAAGGATTCACTTTATATGAGACCTCGAGTCCAGATCTCTTTATATAGTTAACTAAGACTGGCAGAGAGCCAACACGATAATATATCTATAAGTTGCTAACTTCTTCGTTGGATACTAGTACTTAAGAGATTAAAAGTATTATTGTTTTTCTTTTTATTTTACATTACGGCACAATGGTTTAATTGTTTTTAACCTTTTAAAGCATTTCTAAACATATGGGTCATTTTGCTTGGGAATAGTTGAGCAAAGTATTATTTTATTTAGGGTTTCCTTGGACCCTTCTTCAGACAGAGGCCTGTGTGGTTGATAATCCCTGTTGAGAATTGCTAGAGTGGATGAACTGGAGCTGGCACTGTAAAGATCTGTTGATTTCTTTGTTTGCTTGCCTATGAGAACACTTTCATCATTGAGCACACAGATTTTGGTACCGTAGAGACTGCGATTTCAGCAAAGTGGTTATTTCAACAAAGCACCGAGAGCCTATACTAGTACAGCCTGTGACAAAATGACAGGAAAACCCATGCTGATTGTTCTGTGTTAAGGCAAGATTCAGCCCTCAGAAGAAGTAGCTATCCTTATTCCAAAGTCTGTCTGACCAAAATTTCCTGGTATTGGGCTTTATGTATGGGACAGTAGTCAAGAATGGTAATTTCTGATTTTGATCGCTGGAATTAAATGACTTAGGCAAGTGGAGATCTTGACCTTGCCTCAATCCTGCTTACCTGCCCTGTTCCCACACACGTAAATCAGAAATTTTAGCAGCACCAGGTTCATTAGTTCCATGCAATGGTTTTAAAACATAGACCATGTGAAGGGATCATAGCAGGCATTCTCAAATGGCAAATTTACACAACAGCATTACTGCATCTGTGTTTTGACTGTGACTTTCCCCTAAGATTAGGTGTAGACGTTTTCTACTTATAGTGTTGTGTTGGCACACAAAAAGTTTTGAATGCTGAAGCATTTCGGTTTCAGAGTTTGGGATTAAGATACTCAAGCCTGTATTTCACTCTAAGTTAGTTGGTCAGAAAATATTCTTGAATATGTTGAACAATGTGGGCAAAGTTAATAGGTGGAGAAAAAAGTGATACGAACTGTGCAGGCTATATATGTTCTTAAATGAGAGTGTAGTCATTAAACTTATTTTCACTTATTTATTTCATTTAATATTTATCTATTGTGTGTATATTCACATATTTTTGCATGCCAAGGAGTATATATGAAGGTCAGATTACAATTTATAAGAATCAGTTCTTTCTACCATGTGTTTTCTAGGGGGTCAAATTCATGTCATGAGGCTTGGCGGTGGCAATCTTTATGCACGGATATATCCTAAGCCCAGCCAGTAGATTTAAGTCAACATTATTTTGCTATGTATTTGGTATTGGCCAAGAGTTCAATATGAAAATGGGCAGTGTGTATTAATATTTCCAAACCCAAAATGAAACAACCACAAAACAGACAGTATAAAATAAATAATAAAAAGAAAGCTCAATACTAAGTTTTTCTACATTAAGCGTAGCTAGACTATGGTAATCTTATAGTACCTGTTTCTATAAAAATGCCTATTATTTTTAAAATATTTAATGTCTTTAATAAAAATATTCAATAATATCTCACTAAAACAAAAATGATATCCAATAGTATCTCACTCAAAATATATGATAATTATGACATTGAAAGCATTATGGCTAGTTCTTCTATTTGCTCTACTGCCTGATACTTTGCTTTTGATTTATATATTTATATTAAATGTTCCTCCACATCTGAATTTTGACCTCTATAGTTCTTACTGAGCCACAGCTTCAGGCCCCACCAAGTTCTGCCCTCTCCGTCATAGAGGAAGAAAGAACCTTGCTTGACTGCTCTGTCTGTTCACATCCATCACGTTTGACACCTTCTGAACCACTATCCTTTCTGTGCTGTTACTTGATTTGGACTACCGCATCTTCCCCACGGCACTTAAGAGCTGTGTTCGATCTTCATTTCCTGTGATACTTAGCATTATAGCTAGTAGGATTTCAAGAACGTTATTAGATGGTATATCTAATTAGTTCAGTAAATATGTTGTCTGGGTGATGTCATTGAGAACAACAAATTGACTTCCTATCTTGGACTGAGCCAGCATAGGATGTTACAATTGTAGGAACCCTGGCTGAGCTCAAAGGTGTAATTCATTCACCTGCTTGCTGTGATGGGATGTTGCATGACTGTAGCTTTGGGAACTAAGCAGTTCAGAGTGGCAACACTCATTTAGCCCTAGCTGTCAGATTCATTCTTTGATGTCCTCTATGAGAGACAGGGATCCTGACCAATCAGGCTGTATTTCAAGTTTCCAGCTGAGTCCAGCCAACAGAGATCTTGAACAGAAGGTGATATTAGAAGAATGCACTTTTCATAGGCTCTAGCCTGTCACTCTTCAAGTTTCCAGACATGGTTCTATTTCCTCCATATCCAGATGGAGAGGTTTCTACAAGTTCTGGTAATTCTGTGTACACTCTGGATTACCTGGCTCTGCGTGTTGCTAATCTTTGAGTTACCTTACTCATTCCCATTTGGATTCGTTAACTAAAACATATAATATGTTGATTTTGACTGAGATGTTACAATAAGATAGAACAATTAAAAGTGAAGGGACTCATACTCAATGTCTTTGCCACTGAAGTGTTTTTTTTTTTTTTTGACCTTTCAAGAAATCAGGAGATGGAGAAGGGGAAGAGGGAGAGGGATAGGAGAGGGAAGGGGGGGGGGAGAGGGGAGAGAGAGAGAGAGAGAGAGAGAGAGAGAGAGAGAGAGAGAGAAGTGGTGAATGGTGAGAACACAGAGAGGACAGGAAGAAGGAGAGGGAGTAGGAATGAGAATGGGAGAGAGGTGGAGACAGGGAGGAGGAGGAGGAGGGAGGACAAGGGGAGGAAGAGAAGCACAACAAAAGGAGAGGGGGAATGACAGGGAGATGAGACAGGGGCAGGGAAGAAGATAGAGGGGTAAGCAAAGAGGGAGGAAAGAAGATAGAGAGGGAGAGAGCAAGAGGGAAGGAGAGGGAAGGAGGAGGGAGAGGAGGAGGAGAGAGAGAGACAGAGAGACAGAGAGAGAGACAAAGACAGAGACAGAGACAGAGGTTGAGAGCAGCTGGACCACATACAACCTATCATGATGATATCACATGTTGTAATATTTACATAGAAAGGAATGTAGAAACAACCAATCCATAGATCCACTCTTTGCGCCTCACTTCTGCTTTCCTGAGGATCTTCTTGCTTACTTGTAGTTCTCTGAACCTCTTCTTACCCTGAGGATTGCCACATTCATGACTTGTTATATTTTCAAAGAAATCTTATTTTACTTAATTGGCCTTAAATTGTTTTCCTGTTTCAAAAAAGTATTCCAGCCTTAATTAACCAAATTTCTTTTTATAAAATTCTCTTGCTTGAAACATATACCATAAAGACATCATCCAGATAAAGATGATGAGAAAGGAAGGATTAAAGAGATGAAAATCACAAAAGGAATGTCCTTTCCACAAAAAAAAAAAACCCTACGAGAGCAAGTTACTAAAACAACATGTACAGCCCACTCACAACAAAGGGGAGACACTCTAGAGTTACCAGCAGAAAAGGGGATTTAATCACTGGAGGAACTTGAGAATCGATTTTTCTGGCAGAGCTCAGTGGAGCCTGAAAGGAGACAAAGGAAAGCTTGTGATGGGATGGAGATGAGCTGGGAGAATTGACTTTGGCACTCTGACCCAGGGAAGGAAATGAACCGTGCCTAAGCACATAAGCAGTAAAAGGAGGGTCAGCTGCTACTTGGATGAGTTTTGACTTTAGCTTGGTGCCACTGACAGGTCTGACAGCAGGACACAACGTCTCCCTATACAGGATTAGCAACCCAGTGGACCAAATCACCATGAGCAATTGCTGGTGACAGCGGGGCTTTCTGGGCACATCTGGAAGTCACTGGTGGGTTCCTAAGTTCATATCCCACCCAGCAATCCAAAGATGCCTTTTGGCGTGTACAGTTTCTTTGCTGTAGAAGCTGACTGTTTGCTTTTGTTGTTGTTGTTGAAACTTTTTTGGAGTTTATTGTCATAGAACTGGAAAGACACTCTAAGGCTCCTAAAGACTGCTCCTCAAGGAGAGGTGAGATTATTTTAATCAAAAAAAGAAAAAATAAATTTTAATTTGTCCCTTTCTAACCTTGTATTTGTAATAGAGCACAGTCTTCAGAAAATTAAAGCAAATTCCAACCCTGAAGGTTACATACATTTTCATTTGATTTTGACAGTCTAGCCAGTGAGAATAAGCCTGGGAAAGGCTGATTTTCAGTGGTTTGAAAGCATTTAATTTTCCCAGCTGGTCCACAAAACGCTGCCTACAGATCGCTAGTTCATGATCTTTTTCTTTTCTACCTTTCTTGGAGTTGACAGCAGAGAAGTTCACTGGTTTCATTGGGATTTGTTTTTTGGCTTCTGTGATGTAAATTGAGGTTAATATTTGGCCACTCAGTCTTCACAATATTTGATGACATTTCCTCAGGATTCCCCAGAGGAAGCAAGTCTGCAGACTTTCACACTGAACCAGAGTGCCACTGTTTGTCCAAACTCGGGGGGAAACTAGTCACTGACCTTTGAACCAGGGCTATTCCGGTTTTGTGGACATTGATTAGTTGGAATGTCCCAGGGATCAGATTTTGCCTAGGCAAAAATCGAACTTTGTTTCTTTTTACTATTACTTTTTAAAAGTTCTATTCAAACACTTTCAAACCCTTACCAAAACTTTCTTTAAAATTTGAAATTTTGCTGAAAAGATTTATTTACATTTGAGATTTTATATAGTTTACATGAATTGCTTTCTCTACTTAATTTTCGACCTACATGATTTTCAATGCCAAAACTAGACTCAAGACTTCAGTAAATACAAAACTCTTTGAGACCTGAAGATAGCAAATATAAATTTCATAAATTGCAAAGTACTTACTTTGATTTTCAAGAAAATTATCAAGAATCTACTCTAGGATGGGTTGAAACTAAATTTTAAGGAGTGGACCTATGTGTAAGGAGCCTGTTCATTTGTTGGTGACCTTTTGATTTCACTAGCTCAAAATCCTACACACATCCGAAGGAACATATGACCTGAGAAAAGACATGATGACCTCAGCTGGACAAAGAACTTTGAAACGTCACCATCTCACCATTCAATCAGCCTCTTCCCTTAAACTCCCCCGATACCAGGTGATGGGGAAGGCAGATCTGAGTTTACAGCTCCAGGTCTTCTGATCAGTAACCACATGATGAAGCTGTCCCATTTTGCAAAGCTCTTGTAGCATCATTGTAGTTTCTGTCTTAGTTCCTTTTCCTATTTCTATAATAGAATGTTCTGACAAAAACAACCAGGAAAAGGGAGGGGCTTATTTTAGCTCACGGGCATAGTCCATTGTAGAATTATCATAGAAAAAAACAATAGAGTGGTTTATTAAATCTACTCTTCAACTTAGAGCTATTATTATTCTCTAATGAGGTTATTTTTATTTACACTGATATTGATTATTGTTTATTGATACAGGTTTAAAGTTTTCTTTGCTATAAATCTTTGTATATTGATACAAAATTTAAGGTTAATTTTGTTACAATATAATGTGTGTATGTGTGTTTCAACTCTTGTATAGGTGTTATGCCTATGCAACTCATTAGAAAATGCAAGGTTTAGTCCCACCCTTTTTAGTAGATGCTATTACAAACTATTAGGAATTGTTGAAAAATGCATTCAATCATGTCATATACTAGTCTGGATTATCACATTTTGGTTTGAACGGATAAGAGTTTGCTAGAAACAGTCAACATTTTCTCGTGCACATATGCTATGAATAGATAGATGGTCTTCAAAAATCCCAGACACTCACAGTGTGGCATTTAAAGGTCTATTTAGTTTTATTTTTTGACAAGAAAGAAAGTTTATTTCACAGTTCTTCTGAGACACCACTACCCTTACATAACAGACAAATTAAATTGTGGACTATCACAGAGAATTCCTGGTTAGTGCTCAGAAATATCGGTCACCAGAAACAAAGATAAACTCTGTAAGTCCGAGGAGAGTAGGGACACATGTTGAACAAATAGAGTTTGACATACTCCATTTGATTCTAATAAAGATGTTTTTATTAATTTAAGACTTTTTTTGGACATTGAGACATGTCAGATCCTGGCAGCATCCTATTTGACTTGGAAGATGATGATGAGCATCAAATAATTTCTATTTGCAGGTGGTTTCATTTGTGGCAAGCTAGTCACTGGGCAAAGAAAATGCCCAAACTTCATCTGCAGACAGATTGCTGTCCAGAAAGGGCAAACAGATGCAGAGAAGTTGACTGCCAAGCTCTGCCAAGACAGGGTGAGCAACTCTTTAATAATTCCTACTTCACAAAAGTCCTATCAGATATTCTAGGCCAGGAGGCTGAAGATGATGCTCCAATGGCAATCAGCTGTTTTTGTCATTTCTGTACTTTATATCATCCAGAATTTAATGCCTGTTATTTTATGACTATGCCTATTAGGACCTGAAAATGATTGTGCCTACAGTTAGGATGGGTCTTCCTACAACAAGTAACATTATCAAGCTCACTCCATTATAGGCATGTCCAAACTGTCAACTTAACACATAACTATCCTCACTTTTATGTGTATCAGTCAGTAAGTCCTTGCTTGCTCCAAATCAAGAGCATCAAGACTCTAATCTGGCAATCATATGAATT
Source organism: Rattus norvegicus (assembly GCF_021556685.1). Taxonomy (NCBI): domain Eukaryota; kingdom Metazoa; phylum Chordata; class Mammalia; order Rodentia; family Muridae; genus Rattus; species Rattus norvegicus. Next base: position 23,500,231 of record NC_141535.1, on the reverse strand, counting down.
TCATGGGAAATTTACATAAAACAGAACTGTATATCAGTCAGTAAAAGGGGATGAAAATAATTCAGATCTTTATTCTGTAATCACTGGGTGAAACACTAGATAGTAAGAGTTGGGGGTCTTATTTCTTGACAAGTTTATAAGAGAAAGAAAAGCAGCTAAAACCCCAGTTGTTTGCCTCATTGGTTAAATTGGTCTTTGTGAAATCATGATATTAGCAACAATAGCTAACATTTTTGGAGTATTATTCCGTAAAGTGTTTTAATCTCATTTTATGTACTGCTTTATTAAATATCTTGAATGCCGATGACTCTGCAGGGTCCTGATCTCAGTTTTTGGGAAGTGACTGCAGGCTACTCTTCATTGCACTTTGTTACATCTCCATTCCTTGAAAGAAGTAGAACCTTTGCATCTAGCACAAAGCCTTCAAGCATTCTTCTTTTTGAAACATAATATTTTTATTTTTTGAGTATTTTATATGTGCATACAATATGATACATGTTCTTCCAACTCGTCTCAAGTCTTCCGACTTCATGACTTTTTCATTTTTATTTTGCATAACCCACTGAGTTCAATTAGTGCTGCTAATATATGCAAGGTTTCTGGGCCATCCACTGGAGCATAGTTACCCACCATGGGCCACATTCCTAAAACCAAACAAACTAAAATGTTTTCTTCCCTAGAAGCCATCAACTGTCACTAGGCATGGGAGCTCACGCGTTCTTCCCTCTTACCTGATGGATGTTGACTAGGTTTATTTTGTGAAGGTCTTATTTAGGCTGTGAGTTCATGAGTGTAATGATACTGTGCTATGCAGAAGCTAAGGTTACTCCATCTTTCATGGTGTTCTCAATGAACAAAGATGCTGCTCTGATGAGGACTGAGGGTTGTACTAATTTTATTTATTGTAACATGGGTATATATTTAGAAGGCAGCTGGACACGCTGTCTGTTTAGTAATAGTAGTTAACAATAGTAGTAGGCTCATGCTTAGGGCCTATAACTCATGGTTTCTTGGCCAGATTTCTGTATTAGGCATGAGATATATCTTGGAGAATGGACCTTAAACACAACCAGAAATTGACTGGCTACCCCTAAAACATTCATGCTACTATTTCATTCATGGGCCATATCTTACTAGACCACTCATTGTTGTAGCTCCCAGGGTTCACAACTGGATGAAGACTATTGATAATTTTTCTACTTTGGCATCCTGAATAACTGCTGGTAGTGTGGAGGTTAGCCAATAAAGATAAAGCTTCCAAGTTGGTACCAGGTTGGTATTTCCAAGAACTTGACTGTAGTGTGTGGTGTCCTGGAGAATACAGCCCTATCATAAAGTTCTGGTGGGCAACCAAGAACACTGGTAATAACCTTCTTTGTATGGAGGGTCTGTGGAAAGGTGTCCTCATCAGGCACTGGACATTTTTTTTTTACATTTGGCAAATATATATATTGCAACTCATGGTTTTAGAGAAAAGCATCTTGCCCCATATACGTATAATACACCCCATCTCCCTGTCTTCAATCTCTCATCTAATAAGTAGGTCTTCACATGTTTTTCAAAATTCTTAGTATAAGTTACCTTTCCTTCCCATGTTCTCATTTCCCCTACATGTCTGTCACCCTCCCGACTTAAACCTAAGCCCCATTATTCCCTTTATTACCTTAATATATACTGTTTTCCCCTCTCTTAAAATTTTAATTACTCCTCCTATACACACAATATCCCCTTTATGGTTTTCCATATTTAAAGGTACTGCATATTAAATAGACAAATCAACTACTTTGATATTAGTATTCGCATAAAAGAGATAATATGCAGTTTGTCTTTCTAGGTCTAGGTTGTTTTTTTTTTAATCAGTATATTTTCTCAGTTTTATGCATTTACCATCTAATTTCATTTTCTTTATAGCTGAATAAAACTCCATTTTAATAATACTATATTTTTCTTATTCTTTCATTAGCTATTGTTCAGTAGAGTAGCAATGAACATGGATGAGTATTTATCATTGTAGTGTCCTTTGGGCATCTCTCCAGGTATGTTCTATGTGAGTGATATGATAGCTCTACTTCTAGCTTCTTAAGAAATTTTCAGTATGATTTTCATAGTGGCTCTACCAGTTTTCATTCTTATCAGTAATAAATGAGACTTTCCTTCCTCTACATCCTTGCCAGTGTTGTTGTCACTTATTTTCTTTAAACAAAGACTTATTCTTTATTTATGTTTGTGTATGTGTTTGTACACATGTATGAATATGTGTATGTATGTGTGTATACATATAGAAATGTGTGTATGTGTCTGTAGACATGGGTGTAGGTGCCCATGGATGCCAGAAGTTGGAGCTACAGGCATTTGTGAACTTCTGTCTGGAGTTACTGGGAAATGAATTCTGGTCCTCTGGAAGACTTGTGAGTACTCTCAAACTTCATGCCAACATTCCAGTAAAGTTATTTGTTTATTTAATCATAAGAATCCCACTGTGTGAAGATGAAATATCAAAGTATTTTAATTTACATTTCCTTAGTGACTATGGGTATTGAATATTTCAAAAGTATTTCTTAACTCTTTGTATTTTTTCTTTTGAGACTATGTTCAGTTCCATAGCCCATTTTTAAATTAGGATTTTTGTTTCCTTGCTGCTTATTTTGTTTATAATATTCTAGATGTTAATCTTCTGTCAGGCATATTATATGCAAAGACGTTTTTCTATTAGGCTATATCTTCTGTTATTATGTATTAACTGTGGTACAGAAATCTTTTTTTAAAATCTTTATTAACTTGAGTATTTTTTATTTACATTTCGAGTGTTATTCCCTTTCCTGGTTTCCGGGCCAACATCCCCCTAGCCCCTCCCCCTCCCCTTCGATATTGGTGTTCCCCTCCCCATCCTCCCCCCATTACTGCCCTCCCCCCAACAATCACATTCACTGGGGGTTCAGTTTTAGCAGGACCCAGGGCTTCCCCTTCCACTGGTGCTCTTACTAGGCTACTCATTGCTACCTATGAGGTTGGAGCCCAGGGTCAGTCCATGTATAGTCTTTGGGTAGTGGCTTAGTACCTGGAAGCTCTGCTTGGTTGGCATTGTTCTTCATATGGGATCTCGAGCCCCTTCAAGGTCTTCCAGTCCTTTCTCTGATTCCTTCAACTGGGGTCCCGTTCTCAGTTCAGTGGTTTGCTACTGGCATTCGCCTATGTATTTGCTGTATTCTGCTGTGTCTCTCAGGAGAGATCTACATCTGGTTCCTGTCAGCCTGCACTTCTTTGCTTCATCCATCTTATCTAATTGGGTGGCTGTATAAGTATGAGCCACATTTGGGGCAGGCTCTGAATGGGTGTTCCTTCTGCCTCTGTTTTAATCTTTGCCTCCCTATTCCCTGCCAAGGGTATTCATGTTCCCCTTTTAAAGAAGGAGTGAAGCATTCGCATTTTGGTCATCCTTCTTGAGTTTCATGTGTTCTGTGCATATAGAGCAATTCAAGCGTTTGGGCTAATAGCCACTTATCAATGAATGCATACCATGTGTGTTTTTCTGTGATTGGGTTACCTTACTCAGGATGATATTTTCCAGTTCCATCCATTTGCCTATGAATTTCATAAAGTCATTGTTTTCGATAGATGAGTAATATTCCATTGTGTAGATGTACCACATTTTCTGTATCCATTCCTCTGTTGAAGGGCATCTGGGTTCTTTCCAGCTCCTGGCTATTATAAATAAGGCTGCTATGAACATAGTGGAGCATGTGTCTTTGTTAAATGTTGGGGCATCTTTTGGGTATATGTCCAAGAGAGGTATAGCTGGGTCCTCAGGTAGTTCAATGTCCAATTTTCTGAGGAACCTCAGAAATCTTTTAATCATGAGATTTCTCTTATTATTTGTAGTATCTCTTGTGTGACCAGCTTTTTATTTAAAGTAGTTGTTCTACCCAAAGCAATCTCCATGAAAATTCCAATGAAGTTTTTTATATAGAAATTATAAAAAATAGTCATAAAACCCATAGGTTGAATATAAGTTCATACATAGCCCAAATTACGCAGAACAATAAAAACACCACAGGAGTTATCATCATTCCTAATTTCAGTTCATACTAGAGAACCAGAATAGTAAAAATATTATTACATTGACACAAAGCAGACACACTGATCAATGCAATAGAATTGAGGATCCATATATAATCCATGTATCCATGGCTATCTGATTTTTGACAAAGATGTCAAAACACACTGGAGAAAGGACAGTGTTCACAAATGGTGCTGGGAAAACTGGACATCTGTAGGCAGACGAATGAAAGTTGATCTGTATCTGTTATAATCCTTAGGAAAATAAATTTCAAATAGATCAAAGACTTAATGTTAGACCTTAAGTTCTGAAGCTTCTGAAGTCAGAGTGTACACATCCAGCATTCCTTTTTAAAAATTATTATTTAAGCTTCTAGTAAGCATTCAAATGTGCTTCATTCTGGCTTTCCCATACATATGAGTCATTAGATTTTTATTGAAGTCGTCCCTATCTCCCACTGACCTCTACTCTGCCACCTGCTGCAAACTCTGGTTAGTGCCTCTCATTTAGTTTTTCACACTTTTCTTTATTTTCTCTCCCCATGCTTTACGATGCCCCCTCACTATCTCCTTTCTGGCTTCATGAGTAATTTTCAATGGGTTTTATATAAAAACCCAGGTGATCAAAACACTCTTGAATCCAATTGTCTGTTATCTATGGAAATATCTTTGTTTCCGCATATGGCAATAAATTAAAATCAGGTTTGTATTTATGCCTTGTATCTACATTGTCTTTCATATATTTTGGGCAAATGATAAAAAAGTCTCTCAGAAAACTGCATCTATGGTTAACATAGGGCCACACAAGATGCCCTGCCACCAGACCAGAGTGTCTGCTAAACATGCTGACCAAAGGCTGACCCAGCACAAAGCCAGGCTTTCTACCCCAACAGTTACTACTATCCAGACTTTCAATTACAGTATCAACTTTCTGGTGAAAGACTAGAAAATAGTCCTTCTTTTCCCAGCCATAACTGAAAGAAGGACACAATGGTAGTCATTAACCATCAAGACGAGGAGGTTAATTTACTTTGCCTCTAAATACAAATGCTAATGTAACCATGTAAATAGTGCCAACAATGGAAACAAACAGAAGACTAAGTTAAACCACAAATGTACAGGCCCTTACCACTTGGCAAAACATAAGAGCTAGCAGTATTGAAATCATGGCATTAAGGCTTTCATGTAAAATGAATTATAGGACTGTATGGGGCCAGCAGAGCAATTTATCAAATTGAACCAATGTGACCCTGGACATAGGGATATGTTGAAATAAGGAAATATATTTAAAATAGGGGAATAAGAGAATCTATGCTACTTACAGGGAAGTGAATATCTAAGTCTCTCCTATCTTAAATATCCTTCCCTATGTCTGCAATTTTTCAACCCTTGGACTACTAAAGGTATAGTTTGGGGACACTTCTAAAGTACACATGAGCTTTCCAGAGGGGAAAATAAGAAGGCAGTGGGAGTGAATAGCCAAGGGAATAGTTGTGCCTTCAGCCTGTTCGATGCCACTGCCAAAGCATAAATGGTGTCTTTAACTGCCTATCATAAATTCTACATATTTCCATAACAACAAATATATCCAATTTATCTTGCACCTATGTGGTGGAAATGGAGAATGGTTTCTAGAGAATCTTCCTGAAAACAAACGTGTTAATGAAACCCAGTGTTCTCATTACATTTTGCATATGAGAAAATCCAACAAGTTGTTTGTGCAAGCTAATGTATACTAGAATGGTCACTGTATGGTGCTCAGTGTGAGTAGCTAGTGTCTCTGTTTCTGTCACTGTCTCTCTCTCTCTCACTCACCCTCCCTTTCTCTGCTTTGTGATTGTTGTCTCAAAATGTAAGCTTTCAGCTACTGCTCTAACACCATGTCTGCCTGCCTGCTGCCATGCTTCCTACCAGGAAGATCATGGACTCACCCTTCACAAAACAAAGTTATTAAGACTCCAACAAACCCTTTCTCCTAGAAGTTGCCAAGATCATGGTGTTTTATTATAGCAATAGAAACAGTAACTTTCACACACACACACACACACGCACACACACACACACACACACACACACACGGCAGGGAGCAGGGAGAGATACAAACAGATACGTACACACAGACGTACACACCCTAAACTAAAGTGAAAACAAAAGCCATGCATAATTTGAATGTTTTATTTTTAAAAAACACTACACTGCATTAATAGTTCTTAGGATGGAATTTTTGGTTCATGTAGGCAAAGGAATAGGAAGAGATCATTCTATTCTCATGGTTTAGTTGGCCACATTGCTTAACTCCTTCAAGCCTTTCTCCCTTAATCTTTAAATAATAATACCATCATTCCCTGCCAAGATATTTGTAAAATTCAAGGAGATCATAACATATTTGAGGCTAAAATTTATTTAATTTTTTTATTTATTTTTTATTTATTTATTTATTTTTTTTATTAACTTGAGTATTTCTTTCTTTTTTTTTTTTTTTTTTATTATTAACTTGAGTATTTCTTATATACATTTCGAGTGTTATTCCCTTTCCCGGTATCCGGGCAAACATCCCCCTCCCCCCTCCCCTTCCTTATGGGTGTTCCCCTCCCAACCCTCCCACCATTGCCGCCCTCCCCCCATAGACTAGTTCACTGGGGGTTCAGTCTTAGCAGGACCCAGGGCTTCCCCTTCCACTGGTGCTCTTACTAGGATATTCATTGCTACCTATGAGGTCAGAGTCCAGGGTCAGTCCATGTATAGTCTTTAGGTAGTGGCTTAGTCTCTGGAAGCTCTGGTTGCTTGGCATTGTTGTACTTTTGGGGTCTCGAGCCCCTTCAAGCTCTTCCAGTTCTTTCTCTGATTCCTTCAATAGGGGACCTATTCTCAGTTCAGTGGTTTGCTGCTGGCATTCGCCTCTGTATTTGCTGTATTCTGGCTGTGTCTCTCAGGAGCGATCTACATCCGGCTCCTGTCGGTCTGCACTTCTTTGCTTCATCCATCTAGTCCAATTGGGTGGCTGTATATGTATGGGCCAAATGTGGGGCAGGCTCTGAATGGGTGTTCCTTCAGTCTCTGTTTTAATCTTTGCGTCTCCCTTCCCTGCCAAGGGTATTCTTTTTCCTCATTTAAAGAAGGAGTGAAGCATTCACATTTTGATCATCTGTCTTGAGTTTCGTTTGTTCTAGGGATCTAGGGTAATTCAAGCATTTGGGCTAATAGCCACTTATCAATGAGTGCATACCATGTATGTCTTTCTGTGATTGGGTAAGTTCACTCAGGATGATATTTTCCAGTTCCAACCATTTGCCTACGAATTTCATAAACTCGTTGTTTTTGATAGCTGAGTAGTATTCCATTGTGTAGATGTACCACATTTTCTGTATCCATTCCTCTGTTGAAGGGCATCTGGGTTCTTTCCATTTTCTGGCTATTATAAATAAGGCTGCGATGAACATAGTGGAGCACGTGTCTCTTTTATATGTTGAGGCATCTTTTGGGTATATGCCCAAGAGAGGTATAGCTGGATCCTCAGGCAGTTCAATGTCCAATTTTCTGAGGAACCTCCAGACTGATTTCCAGAATGGTTTTACCAGTCTGCAATCCCACCAACAATGGAGGAGTGTTCCTCTTTCTCCACAACCTCGCCAGCATCTGCTGTCACCTGAGTTTTTGATCTTAGCCAATCGCACTGGTGTGAGGTGAAATCTCAGGGTTGTTTTGATTTGCATTTCCCTTATGACTAAAGATGTTGAACATTTCTTTAGGTGTTTCTCAGCCATTCGGTATTCCTCAGCTGTGAATTCTTTGTTTAGCTCTGAACCCCATTTTTTAATAGGGTTATTTGTTTCCCTGCGGTCTAACTTCTTGAGTTCTTTGTATATTTTGGATATAAGGCCTCTATCTGTTGTAGGGTTGGTAAAGATCTTTTCCCAATCTGTTGGTTGCCGTTTTGTCCTAACCACAGTGTCCTTTGCCTTACAGAAGCTTTGCAGTTTTATGAGATCCCATTTGTCAATTCTTGATCTTAGAGCATAAGCCATTGGTGTTTTGTTCAGGAAATTTTTTCCAGTGCCCATGTGTTCCAGATGCTTCCCTAGTTTTTCTTCTATTAGTTTGAGTGTGTCTGGTTTGATGTGGAGGTCCTTGATCCACTTCGACTTAAGCTTTGTACAGGGTGATAAGCATGGATCGATCTGCATTCTTCTACATGTTGCCCTCCAGTTGAACCAGCACCATTTGCTGAAAATGCTATCTTTTTTCCATTGGATGGTTTTGGCTCCTTTGTCAAAAATCAAGTGACCATAGGTGTGTGGGTTCATTTCTGGGTCTTCAATTCTATTCCATTGGTCTATCTGTCTGTCTCTGTACCAATACCATGCAGTTTTTATCACTATTGCTCTGTAATACTGCTTGAGTTCAGGGATAGTGATTCCCCCTGAAGTCCTTTTATTGTTGAGGATAGCTTTAGCTATCCTGGGTTTTTTGTTATTCCAGATGAATTTGCAAATTGTTCTGTCTAACTCTTTGAAGAATTGGATTGGTATTTTGATGGGGATTGCATTGTATCTGTAGATTGCTTTTGGTAAAATGGCCATTTTTACTATATTAATCCTGCCAATCCATGAGCATGGGAGATCTTTCCATCTTCTGAGGTCTTCTTCAATTTCTTTCTTCAGTGTCTTGAAGTTCTTATTGTACAGATCTTTTACTTGCTTGGTTAAAGTCACACCGAGGTACTTTATATTATTTGGGTCTATTATGAAGGGTGTCGTTTCCCTAATTTCTTTCTCGGCTTGTTTCTCTTTTGTATAGAGGAAGGCAACTGATTTATTTGAGTTAATTTTATACCCAGCCACTTTGCTGAAGTTGTTTATCAGCTTTAGTAGTTCTCTGGTGGAACTTTTGGGATCACTTAAATATACTATCATATCATCTGCAAATAGTGATATTTTGACCTCTTCTTTTCCGATCTGTATCCCTTTGATCTCCTTTTGTTGTCTGATTGCTCTGGCTAGAACTTCAAGAACTATATTGAATAAGTAGGGAGAGAGTGGGCAGCCTTGTCTAGTCCCTGATTTTAGTGGGATTGCTTCAAGTTTCTCTCCATTTAGTTTAATGTTAGCAACTGGTTTGCTGTATATGGCTTTTACTATGTTTAGGTATGGGCCTTGAATTCCTATTCTTTCCAGGACTTTTATCATGAAGGGGTGTTGAATTTTGTCAAATGCTTTCTCAGCATCTAATGAAATGATCATGTGGTTCTGTTCTTTCAGTTTGTTTATATAATGGATCACGTTGATGGTTTTCCGTATATTAAACCATCCCTGCATGCCTGGGATGAAGCCTACTTGATCATGGTGGATGATTGTTTTGATGTGCTCTTGAATTCGGTTTGCCAGAATTTTATTGAGTATTTTTGCGTCGATATTCATAAGGGAAATTGGTCTGAAGTTCTCTTTCTTTGTTGTGTCTTTGTGTGGTTTAGGTATAAGAGTAATTGTAGATTCGTAGAAGGAATTCGGTAGGGCTCCATCTGTTTCAATTTTGTGGAATAGTTTGGATAATATTGGTATGAGGTCTTCTATGAAGGTTTGATAGAATTCTGCACTAAACCCATCTGGACCTGGGCTCTTTTTGGTTGGGAGACCTTTAATGACTGCTTCTATTTCCTTAGGAGTTATGGGGTTGTTTAACTGGTTTATCTGTTCCTGATTTAACTTTGATACCTGGTATCTGTCTAGGAAATTGTCCATTTCCTGAAGATTTTCAAATTTTGTTGAATATAGGTTTTTATAGTAAGATCTGATGATTTTTTGAATTTCCTCTGAATCTGTAGTTATGTCTCCCTTTTCATTTCTGATTTTGTTAATTTGGACGCACTCTCTGTGTCCTCTCGTTAGTCTGGCTAAGGGTTTATCTATCTTGTTGATTTTCTCAAAGAACCAAGTTTTGGTCCTGTTGATTCTTTCTATGGTCCTTTTTGTTTCTACTTGGTTGATTTCAGCTCTGAGTTTGATTATTTCCTGCCTTCTACTCCTCCTGGGTGTATTTGCTTCTTTTTGTTCTAGAGCTTTTAGGTGTGCTGTCAAGCTGCTGACATATGCTCTTTCCTGTTTCTTTCTGCAGGCACTCAGCGCTATGAGTTTTCCTCTTAGCACAGCTTTCATTGTGTCCCATAAGTTTGAGTATGTTGTATCTTCATTTTCATTAAATTCTAAAAAGTTTTTAATTTCTTTCTTTATTTCTTCCTTGACCAGGTTATCATTGAGTAGAGCATTGTTCAATTTCTACGTATATGTGGGCATTCTTCCCTTATTGTTATTGAAGACCAGTTTTAGGCCGTGGTGGTCCGATAGCACGCATGGGATTATTTCTATCTTTCTGTACCTGTTGAGGCCCGTTTTTTGACCAATTATATGGTCAATTTTGGAGAAAGTACCATGAGGAGCTGAGAAGAAGGTATATCCTTTTGCTTTAGGATAGAATGTTCTATAAATATCCGTTAAGTCCATTTGGCTCATGACTTCTCTTAGTCTGTCGACATCACTGTTTAATTTCTGTTTCCATGATCTGTCCACTGATGAGAGTGGGGTGTTGAAATCTCCCACTATTATTGTGTGAGGTGCAATGTGTGTTTTGAGCTTTAGTAAGGTTTCTTTTACGTATGTAGGTGCCCTTGTATTTGGGGCATAGATATTTAGGATTGAGAGTTCATCTTGGTGGATTTTTCCTTTGATGAATATGAAGTGTCCTTCCTTATCTTTTTTGATGACTTTTAGTTGGAAATTGATTTTATTTGATATTAGAATGGCTACTCCAGCTTGCTTCTTCTGACCATTTGCTTGGAAAGTTGTTTTCCAGCCTTTCACTCTGAGGTAGCGTCTGTCTTTGTCTCTGAGGTGTGTTTCCTGTAGGCAGCAGAATGCAGGGTCCTCGTTGCGTATCCAGTTTGTTAATCTATGTCTTTTTATTGGGGAGTTGAGGCCATTGATATTGAGAGAAATTAAGGAATAGTGATTATTGTTTCCCTTTATATTCATATTTGGATGTGAGGTTATGTTTGTGTGCTTTCATTCTCTTTGTTTTGTTGCCAAGACGATTAGTTTCTTGCTTCTTCTAGGGTATAGCTTGCCTCCTTATGTTGGGCTTTACCATTTATTATCCTTTGTAGTGCTGGATTTGTAGAAAGATATTGTGTAAATTTTGTTTTGTCATGGAATATCTTGGTTTCTCCATCAATGTTAATTGAGAGTTTTGCTGGATACAGTAACCTGGGCTGGCATTTGTGTTCTCTTAGGGTCTGTATGACATCAGTCCAGGATCTTCTGGCCTTCATAGTTTCTGGCGAGAAGTCTGGTGTGATTCTGATAGGTCTCCCTTTATATGTTACTTGACCTTTTTCCCTTACTGCTTTTAATATTCTTTCTTTATTTTGTGCGTTTGGTGTTTTGACAATTATGTGACGGGAGGTGTTTCTTTTCTGGTCCAATCTATTTGGAGTTCTGTAGGCTTCTTGTATGCCTATGGGTATCTCTTTTTTTAGGTTAGGGAAGTTTTCTTCTATGATTTTGTTGAAGATATTTACTGGTCCTTTGAGCTGGGAGTCTTCACTCTCTTCTATACCTATTATCCTTAGGTTTGATCTTCTCATTGAGTCCTGGATTTCCTGTATGTTTTGGACCAGTAGCTTTTTCCGCTTTACATTATCTTTGACAGTTGAGTCAATGATTTCTATGGACTCTTCTGCTCCTGAGATTCTCTCTTCCATCTCTTGTATTCTGTTGGTGAAGCTTGTATCTACAGCTCCTTGTCTCTTCTTTTGGTTTTCTATATCCAGGGTTGTTCCCATGTGTTCTTTCTTGATTGCTTCTATTTCCATTTTTAATTCCTTCATCTGTTTGATTGTGTTTTCCTGGAATTCTTTCAGGGATTTTTGCCATTCCTCTCTGTAGGCTTCTACTTGTTTATTAATGATTTCCTGTGTTTCCCTAAGTGTGTTCATGTCTTTCTTGAAGTCCTCCAGCATCATGATCAAATATGATTTTGAAACTAGATCTTGCTTTTCTGGTGTGTTTGGATATTCCATGTTTGTTTTGGTGGGAGAATTGGGCTCCGAGGATGGCATGCAGTCTTGGTTTCTGTTGCTTGGGTTCCTGCGCTTGCCTCTCGCCATCAGATTATCTCTAGTGTTACTTTGTTCTGCTATTTCTGACAGTGGCTAGACTGACCTATAAGCCTGTGTGTCAGGAGTGCTGTAGACCTGTTTTCCTCTCTTTCAGTCAGTTATGGGGACAGTGTGTTCTGCTTTCGGGCGTGTAGTTTTTCCTCTCTACAGGTCTTCCGCTGTTCCTGTGGGCCTGTGTCTTGAGTTCACCAGGCAGCTTTCTTGCAGCAGAAAATTTGGTCTTACCTGTGGTCCCGAGGCTCAGGTTCGCTCGTGGGGTGCTGCCCAGGGGCTCTCTGCAGCGGCAGCAACCAGGAAGACCTGTGCCGCCCCTTCCGGGAGCTTCAGTGCACCAGGGTTCCAGATGGTCTTTGGCTTTTTCCTCTGGCGTCCGAGATGTGTGTGCAGGGAGCAGTCTCTTCTGGTTTCCCAGGCTTGTCTGCCTCTCTGAAGGTTTAGCTCTCCCTCCCACGGGATTTGGGTGCAGAGAACTGTTTATCCGGTCTGTTTCTTTCAGGTTCCGGTGGTGTCTCAGGCGCAGAAGTCCTGCCGCTCCTGGGCCCTCCCCCACGGGAGCCCAGAGGCCTTATACAGTTTCCTCTTGGGCCAGGGATGTGGGCAGGGGTGAGCAGTGTTGGTGGTCTCTTCCGCTCTGCAGCCTCAGGCGTGCCCACCTGACCAGGCGGTTGGGTCTCTCTCTCACCGGGTCTGGGAGCAGAGAGCTGCTGCGGGCCGGGATCCGCGGGTGTGGGACTTCCGGTAAACACAGACCGTGCCTCCTAGAGAAATTCTGCTTCCGTGTCCCAAGCTCACTAGGCAGCTTTCTTGCAGCAGAAAATTTGGTCTTACCTGTGGTCCCGAGGCTCAGGTTCGCTCGTGGGGTGCTGCCCAGGGGCTCTCTGCAGCGGCAGCAACCAGGAAGACCTGTGCCGCCCCTTCCTGGAGCTTCAGTGCACCAGGGTTCCAGATGGTCTTTGGCTTTTTCCTCTGGCGTCCGAGATGTGTGTGCAGGGAGCAGTCTCTTCTGGTTTCCCAGGCTTGTCTGCCTCTCTGAAGGTTTAGCTCTCCTTCCCACGGGATTTGGGTGCAGAGAACTCGAGTATTTCTTATATACATTTCAAGTGTTATTCCCTTTCCCGGTTTCCGGGCAAACATCCCCCTCCCCCCTCCCCTTCCTTATGGGTGTTCCCCTCCCAACTCTCCCCCCATTGCCGCCCTCCCCCCATAGTCTAGTTCACTGGGGGTTCAGTCTTAGCAGGACCCAGGGCTTCCCCTTCCACTGGTGCTCTTACTAGGATATTCATTGCTACCTATGGGGTCAGAGTCCAGGGTCAGTCCATGTATAGTCTTTAGGTAGTGGCTTAGTCCCTGGAAGCTCTGGTTGCTTGACATTGTTGTACTTTTGGGGTCTCGAGCCCCTTCAAGCTCTTCCAGTTCTTTCTCTGATTCCTTCAACGGGGGACCTATTCTCAGTTCAGTGGTTTGCTGCTGGCATTCGCCTCTGTATTTGCTGTATTCTGGCTGTGTCTCTCAGGAGCGATCTACATCCGGCTCCTGTCGGTCTGCACTACTTTGCTTCATCCATCTTGTCTAATTGGGTGGCTGTATATGTATGGGCCACATGTGGGGCAGGCTCTGAATGGGTGTTCCTTCAGTCTCTGCTTTAATCTTTGCCTCTCCCTTCCCTGCCAAGGGTATTCTTTTTCCTCATTTAAAGAAGGAGTGAAGCATTCACATTTTGATCATCCGTCTTGAGTTTCGTTTGTTCTAGGGATCTAGGGTAATTCAAGCATTTGGGCTAATAGCCACTTATCAATGAGTGCATACCATGTATGTCTTTCTGTGATTGGGTTAGCTCACAAAGGATGATATTTTCCAGTTCCAACCATTTGCCTACGAATTTCATAAACTCGTTGTTTTTGATAGCTGAGTAATATTCCATTGTGTAGATGTACCACATTTTCTGAATCCATTCCTCTGTTGAAGGGCATCTGGGTTCTTTCCAATTTCTGGCTATTATAAATAAGGCTGCGATGAACATAGTGGAGAACGTGTCTCTTTTATATGTTGAGGCATCTTTTGGGTATATGCCCAAGAGAGGTATAGCTGGATCCTCAGGCAGTTCAATGTCCATATTTCTGAGGATCCTCCAGACTGATTTCCAGAATGGTTTTACCAGTCTGCAACCCCACCAACAATGGAGGAGTGTTCCTCTTTCTCCACATCCTCGCCAGCATCTGCTGTCACCTGAGTTTTTGATCTTAGCCATTCTCACTGGTGTGAGGTGAAATCTCAGGGTTGTTTTGATTTGCATTTCCCTTATGACTAAAGATGTTGAACATTTCTTTAGGTGTTTCTCAGCCATTCGGCATTGCTCAACTGTGAATTCTTTGTTTAGCTCTGAACCCCATTTTTTAATAGGGTTATTTGTCTCCCTGCGGTCTAACTTCTTGAGTTCTTTGTATATTTTGGATATAAGGCCTCTATCTGTTGTAGGATTGGTAAAGATCTTTTCCCAATCTGTTGGTTGCCGTTTTGTCCTAGCCACAGTGTCCTTTGCCTTACAGAAGCTTTGCAGTTTTATGAGATCCCATTTGTCGATTCTTGATCTTAGAGCATAAGCCATTGGTGTTATGTTCAGGAAATTTTTTCTGGTGCCCATGTGTTCGAGATTCTTCCCCACTTTTTCTTCTATTAGTTTGAGTGTATCTGGTTTGATGTGGAGGTCTTTGATCCACGTGGACTTGAGCTTTGTACAGGGTGATAAGCATGGTTCGATCTGCATTCTTCTACATGTTGACCTCCAGTTGAACCAGCACCATTTGCTGAAAATGCTGTCTTTTTTCCATTTTATGGTTTTGGCTCCTTTGTCAAAAATCAAGTGACCATAAGTGTGTGGGTTCATTTCTGGGTCTTCAATTCTATTCCATTGGTCTATCTGTCTGTTTCTGTACCAATACCATGCAGTTTTTATCACTATGGTTCTGTAATAATGCTTGAGTTCAGGGATAGTGATTCCCCCTGAAGTCCTTTTATTGTTGAGGATAGCTTTAGCTATCCTGGGTTTATTGTTATTCCAGATGAATTTGCAAATTGTTCTGTCTAACTCTTTGAAGAATTGGATTGGTATTTTGATGGGGATTGCATTGAATCTGTAGATTGCTTTTGGTAAAATGGCCATTTTTACTATATTAATCCTGCCAATCCATGAGCATGGGAGATCTTTCCATCTTCTGAGGTCTTCTTCAATTTCTTTCTTCAGTGTCTTGAAGTTCTTATTGTACAGATCTTTTACTTGCTTGGTTAAAGTCACACCGAGGTACTTTATATTATTTGGGTCTATTATGAAGGGTGTCGTTTCCCTAATTTCTTTCTTGGCTTTTTTCTCTTTTGTATAGAGGAAGGCAACTGATTTATTTGAGTTAATTTTATACCCAGCCACTTTGCTGAAGTTGTTTATCAGCTTTAGTAGTTCTCTGGTGGAACTTTTTGGATCACTTAAATATACTATCATGTCATCTGCAAATAGTAATATTTTGACCTCTTCTTTTCCGATCTGTATCCCCTTGATCTCCTTTTGTTGTCTGATTGCTCTGGCTAGAACTTCAAGAACTATATTGAATAAGTAGGGAGAGAGTGGGCAGCCTTGTCTAGTCCCTGATTTTAGTGGGATTGCTTCAAGTTTCTCTCCATTTAGTTTAATGTTAGCAACTGGTTTGCTGTATATGGCTTTTACTATGTTTAGGTAAGGGCCTTGAATTCCTATTCTTTCCAGGACTTTTATCATGAAGGGGTGTTGAATTTTGTCAAATGCTTTCTCAGCATCTAATGAAATGATCATGTGGTTCTGTTCTTTCAGTTTGTTTATTTAATGGATCACATTGATGGTTTTCCGTATATTAAACCATCCCTTCATGCCTGGGATGAAGCCTACTTGATCATGGTGGATGATTGTTTTGATGTGCTCTTGAATTCGGTTTGCCAGAATTTTATTGAGTATTTTTGCGTCGATATTCATAAGGGAAATTGGTCTGAAGTTCTCTTTCTTTGTTGTGTCTTTGTGTGGTTTAGGTATAAGAGTAATTGTGGCTTCGTAGAAGGAATTCGGTAGGGCTCCATCTGTTTCAATTTTGAGGAATAGTTTGGATAATATTGGTATGAGGTCTTCTATGAAGGTTTGATAGAATTCTGCACTAAACCCGTCTGGACCTGGGCTCTTTTTGGTTGGGAGACCTTTAATGACTGCTTCTATTTCCTTAGGAGTTATGGGGTTGTTTAACTGGTTTATCTGTTCCTGATTTAACATCGATACCTGGTATCTGTCTAGGAAATTGTCCATTTCCTGCAGATTTTCAAGTTTTGTTGAATATAGGTTTTCATAGTAAGATCTGATGATTTTTTGAATTTCCTCTGAATCTGTAGTTATGTCTCCCTTATCATTTCTGATTTTGTTAATTCGGACGCACTCTCTGTGTCCTCTCGTTTGTCTGGCTTATCTATCTGGTTTATCTATCTTGTTGATTTTCTCAAAGAACCAACTTTTGGTTCTGTTGATTCTTTCTATGGTCCTTTTTGTTTCTACTTGGTTGATTTCAGCTCTGAGTTTGATTATTTCCTGCCTTCTACTCCTCCTGGGTGTATTTGCTTCTTTTTGTTCTAGAGCTTTTAGGTGTGCTGTCAAGCTGCTGACATATGCTCTTTCCTGTTTCTCTCGGCAGGCACTCAGAACTATGAGTTTTCCTCTTAGCACAGCTTTCATTGTGTCCCATAAGTTTGGGTATGTTGTACCTTCATTTTCATTAAATTCTAAAAAGTTTTCAATTTCTTTGTTTATTTCTTCCTTGACCCGGTTATCATTGAGTAGAGCATTGTTCAATTTCCACGTATATGTGGGCATTCTTCCCTTATTGTTATTGAAGACCAGTTTTAGGCCGTGGTGGTCCGATAGCACGCATGGGATTATTTCTATCTTTCTGTACCTGTTGAGGCCTGTCTTTTGACCAATTATATGGTCAATTTTGGAGAAAGTACCATGAGGAGCTGAGACGAAGGTATATCCTTTTGCTTTAGGATAGAATGTTCTATAAATATCTGTTAAGTCCATTTGGCTCATGACTTCTCTTAGTCTGTCTACATCTCTGTTTAATTTCTGTTTCCATGATCTGTCCATTGATGAGAGTGGGGTGTTGAAATCTCCCACTATTATTTTGTGAGGTGCAATGTGTGTTTTGAGCTTTAGTAAGGTTTCTTTTACGTATGTAGGTGCCCTTGTAATTGGGGCATAGATATTTAGGATTGAGAGTTCATCTTGGTGGATTTTTCCTTTGATGAATATGAAGTGTCCTTCCTTATCTTTTTTTGACGACTTTTAGTTGAAAATTGATTTTATTTGATATTAGAATGGCTACTCCAGTTTGCTTCTTCTGACCATTTGCTTGGAAAGTTGTTTTCCAGCCTTTCACTCTGAGGTAATGTCTGTCTTTGTCTCTGAGGTGTGTTTCCTGTAGGCAGCAGAATGCAGGGTCCTCGTTGCGTATACAGTTTGTTAATCTATTTCTTTTTATGGGGGAGTTGAGGCCATTGATGTTGAGAGATATTAAGGAATAGTGATTATTGCTTCCCGTTATATTCATATTTGGATGTGAGGTTATGTTTGTGTGCTTCCATTCTCTTTGTTTTGTTGCCAAGACGATTAGTTTCTTGCTTCTTCTAGGGTATAGCTTGCCTCCTTATGTTGGGCTTTACCATTTATTATCCTTTGTAGTGCTGGATTTCTAGAAAGATATTGTGTAAATTTGGTTTTGTCATGAAATATCTTGGTTTCTCCATCAATGTTAATTGAGAGTTTTGCTGGATACAGTAACCTGGGCTGGCTTTTGTGTTCTCTTAGGGCCTGCATGACATCAGTCCAGGATCTTCTGTCCTTCATAGTTTCTGGCGAGAAGTCTGGTGTGATTCTGATAGGTCTGCCTTTATATGTTACTTGACCTTTTTCTCTTACTGCTTTTAATATTCTTTCTTTATTTGTGCGTTTGGTGTTTTGACAATTATGTGACGGGAGGTGTTTCTTTTCTGGTCCAATCTATTTGGAGTTCTGTAGGCTTCTTGTATGTCTATGGGTGTCTCTTTTTTTAGGTTAGGGAAGTTTTCTTCTACGATTTTGTTGAAGATATTTACTGGTCCTTTGAGCTGGGAGTCTTCACTCTCTTCTATACCTATTATCCTTAGGTTTGATCTTCTCATTGAGTCCTGGATTTCCTGTATGTTTTGGACCAGTAGCTTTTCCCGCTTTACATTATCTTTGACAGTTGAGTCAATGATTTCTATGGAATCTTCTGCTCCTGAGATTCTCTCTTCCATCTCCTGTATTCTGTTGGTGAAGCTTGTATCTACAGCTCCTTGTCTCTTCTTTTGGTTTTATATATACAGGGTTGTTTCCATATGTTCTTTCTCGATTGCTTCTATTTCCATTTTTAATTCCTTCAACTGTTTGATTGTGTTTTCCTGGAATTCTTTCAGGGATTTTTGTGTCTCCTCTCTATGGGCTTCTACTTTTTTATTTATGGTTTCCTGGAGTTCTTTCAGGGATTTTTGTGTCTCCTCTCTATGGGCTTCTACTTGTTTATTCATGTTTTCCTGGAATTCTTTCAGGCATTTTTGCGATTCCTCTCTGTAGGCTTCTACTTGTTCTCTAAGGGAGTTCTTCACGTCTTTCTTGAAGTCCTCCAGCATCATGATCAAAAATGATTTTGAAACTAGATCTTGCTTTTCTGGTGTGTTTGGATATTCCATGTTTGTTTTGATGGGAGAATTGGGCTCCGATGTTGCCATGTAGTCTTGGTTTCTGTTGCTTGGGTTCCTGTGCTTGCCTCTCGCCATCAGATTATCTCCAGTGTTACTTTGTTCTGCTATTTCTGACAGTGGCTAGACTGTCCTATAAGCCTGTGTGTCAGGAGTGCTGTAGACCTGTGTTCCTCTCTTTCAGTCAGTTATGGTTACAGAGTGTTCTGCTTTCGGGCGTGTAGTTTTTCCTTTCTATAGGTCTTCAGCTGTTCCTGTGGGCCTGTGTCTTGAGTTCACCAGGCAGCTTTCTTGCAGCAGAAAAGTTGGTCTTACCTGTGGTCCCGAGG
Source organism: Rattus norvegicus (assembly GCF_021556685.1). NCBI lineage: Eukaryota > Metazoa > Chordata > Mammalia > Rodentia > Muridae > Rattus > Rattus norvegicus. Next base: position 23,480,896 of record NC_141535.1, on the reverse strand, counting down.
CTCAAGTTCGCTCGTGGGGTGCTGCCCATGGGCTCTCTGCAGCGGCAGCAACCAGGAAGACCTGTGCCGCCCCTTCTGGGAGCTTCAGTGCACCAGGGTTCCAGATGGTCTTTGGCTTTTTCCTCTGGCGTCCGAGATGTGTGTGCAGAGAGCAGTCTTTTCTGGTTTCCCAGGCTTGTCTGCCTCTCTGAAGGTTTAGCTCTCCCTCCCACGGGATTTGGGTGCAGAGAACTGTTTATCCGGTCTGTTTCCTTCAGGTTCCTGCGGTGTCTCTGGCAGGGGTCCTTCCGCTCCTGGGCCCTCCCCCACGGGAGCCCAGAGGCCTTATACAGTTTCCTCTTGGGCCAGGGATGTGGGCAGGGGTGAGCAGTGTTGGTGGTCTCTTCCGCTCTGCAGCCTCAGGAGTGCCCACCTGACCAGGCCGTTGGGTCTCTCTCTCACGGGTTCTGGGATCAGAGAGCTTCTGCCGGCTGGGATCCGCGGGTGTGGGACTTCCCTAAAATTTATTTTAAAACACAATGCACTCTTGGTATTCCATTGCAGTTATTGGTAGTTTCTCTGCCTTAATCTATGCAGAAGTATTCTTTTTTTTTTAAATAACATTTCTCCACTTTAATGAATGCTAAAAACAGAATACATTTGGAATTGACTATAATGTTGCTTACAATCCTAGGTTTTTTTTTTTTTATTAACTTGAGTATTTCTTATTTACATTTTGAGTGTTATTCCCTTTCCCGGTTTCCAGGCAAACATCCCCCTAATCCCTCCCTCTCCCCTCCTTTATGGGTGTTCTCTCCCCATCCTCTCCCCATTGCTGCCCTCCCCCCAACAATCTAGTTCACTGGGGGTTCAGTCTTAGCAGGACCGAGGGCTTCCCCTTCCAGTGGTGCTCTTACTAGGCTATTCATTGCTACCTATGAGGTCAGAGTCCAGGGTCAGTCCATGTATAGTCTTTAGGTAGTGGCTTAGTCCCTGGAAGCTCTGGGTGCTTGGCATTGTTGTACATATGGGGTCTCGAGCCCCTTCAAGGTCTTCCAGTTCTTTCTCTGATTCCTTCAACGGGGGTCTTGTTCTCAGTTCAGTGGTTTGCTACTGACATTCGCCTCACGCAGAAGTATTCTTAGCACACTGATTTTAACAGGTAAACTATGTCGGTAATAAAGCAGAAAAATTTCCAGGAAACTCTGTTTTTTTTTTTTTTTTATTTCAACTCTATCCATTGAGGATTTTCTTTTTTATAAATATAAATTATATCATTTTCCAAAGATAATAAGATGAAAGAAAGAATAAGATTTGGGATATCAAGAGTTCCTCCCATCAGGGGAATGGTGCCACTCAGAGTGGGCTGGGTATTCTTATATCAACTACCAATCAAGACAGTTCTTCCAAATACATGTCTACAGGCCAATCTAATTGAGAAAATGTCTCAAATGAAATTCTCTCATCTGTTACAGTTGAGGTGTTAATGTATGATGTCTGGTCAGTGGAGAAGAGCTGCCATTTGTTTGTAAGAAGTTCATCATTAGTTTAGCTATCATTGTTCCTGGTTCCTAGGTGTTCAAGGCAGATATTGTATTACAAGCCTCAGTCTAATGAATCAGCTCTATGGACTTTTACCCATACTTTCATGTATTCCTCATAGGCAACCTTTGCATTTTAAAAGCAGTGACAGATGTCTTATCCCAAGGAAAAGAATATTGAAAAGCCAGGTGTGGTGGTGCCACTTAAAGGATGCTAAATCTCTATGAACGGTCACCCTGGTCTACACAGTGAGGTTCCACCTTACAAAGAAAATCCAAAGCAAAGTAACAACTCCCCAACAAAACCTGGGATTTTAAGTGGCTAGAGAGATGGGTTACTGGTTAAGAGCACACATATTGCTCTTCCAGCAGATACAAATTAGGTTCCCAAAAACCCACATTGAGTAACTCATAACTCCAACCTCAGAAGATTCAAAGCCCTCTTCTCAACCTTGCAGGCACCTGCATATGTATACTACACATACACATTGTGGTGGCTTGAATGAGTATGGGCCATCTAGGCTTATGTATTTGAATACTTGGACCCCTGCTGGTGGAACTGTTTGGGAAGGATTAGGAGGTGTGGTCTTATTAGAGGAGGTATGTTCCTAGGGGTGGGCTTTGAGGTCCCAATAGTTCACATCATTCCCAATTGGTTTTTTCCTTCTTCCTATTTGCAGATGAGGATATAAACTCTTAACTACTGGTCTAGCACTGTGTTACCTGCTGCCGTGCTCTCTCCTTCACGATAGTTATGATCTCTAACCTTTTGTATGCATAAACTCCAAATTAAACATTTTCTTTTATAAGTTGCCTTCCTTGTCCATGGTGTCTTAGTATAACAATAGAAAAGTAACTAATACAGTAAAGTAAGTAATACATAAATAAATTAGTTAAATTAAAAAACCCAGAGAATATTGTAGACACTTTAGTCATAGGGCAAAGAAAGGGATACTCTCTTAGTAGGCACCTCCCCCTCATCCCCACTCTCCGCACATGAAAGTAATCTGAACTATGATGTCTCTATCTAAACTTTGTGTCATCTTTAAAGTTTCATTGGTATAACTTCAGCTATCTTCTGAGGTAGATAAGTGCAGGCCTGTGAATCACAGCAAAGACAAGTAGTAAAGCATTTCCTGTGATTCCCTAAGTTTTCTTTCCTCTCTGAAATAAAGGAAATAGGAGTTTGAGTAGGAGAACCAAAAGAGAAACCTAGAAGTCCATGTTCCTTCTCCATCTATTGTCCTCTGCCTAAATGAAGGCACAGGCCTTAGGTGCCTGGCTTGCTACAGGAAGGAGAGCTGAGAACTAGAAAAGTGGTCTCATTTACATTAGAGTTCACCTAAGAAAGAAAGTCATGATGTTAGGCGCTTTTTTTTTTATTTCACCACACTATGAAGAAAACGGGGAGTTTTATGTAAAACAGCCTCAAATTCTCATAATATATGATTTGTGAGCTCACCTTTTAGAAACAGGCTTATTATGTGAAGGAAACTCCTACTTATAAATATAGAGTTTACTGCAGCTTTACAATGGCTGTCTTGAGATCCTATAACCATCTGCTAAGTTTATACACATGCTTAAATTATTGAGGGCATTGTAAGTTGGGGCATTGTAAGTTGGGGCATTGAATTAGTTGTGGTCTCTGCTCCTAGGTAATAACTATGGTTGTGCAATAAGCATCGTGATTACGACCTTTCTGTGGACATAGAGTGAAGACTGATGGCTGGACATGTGAAGGTGCTGCAGGGACCACATCAGCGAGCTGAAGCTCCTCAGATGACAAGATCTCTGCTTCATAAGAGAGATCAATGTGGACTGCAAAGGGTAATTCTGCTTTTGACAATAGCTTCATGCCTTTTCAGAGACTCCAGGGGTTAAAACAGATGCTAGTCTCCATTTACTTCTTATAGATGCAAGAAGAAAATAAATTGGATCAGCATAAAAGGGCACAAACCAATACCCTTAGCCCTCAAGTTCAGATGTCATCGCCTGCTCGACAGAAGGCTCCAGGCCTCTCTCAACCCCAAAGCTCCACGTCATGCTCTGAGGAGATTGCAGATGGTAAGAATAGCAGATTTTGGGGGGTTTTAGGTAATCTGAAAACTGTAAGCAACACTATTTTTTTCTTTCTATTCATTAAGTTTCCCCTTCATTGTTGGCTAAAACCTCTGCTCTTCTCAAATTGAAACTTTCTGCTTCTAGAATGTTTCCCTTGGGCATTTTGGCCATTTCTGTAATGGCTTCATTGTTGTCCATCGTTGCCATCTCTCCAGGGTGTCTGTCTGCTATCAGGCCCAGCAGGGCCAGCTTTGCAACTCATTGTTTTTCCTGTGTTCACAGCACTAATGTTTGCTGTCTCTGTCTTCCTTATTAAATCTGTTAATGTTTTGTATTATCTCCCCCAGGATTCAGACAGAGCTTCCTCACACTGGAGTGTTCCAGCCCTGCTATGGCCTCCAACCTTCTTACACTTGACTGAGTCTCAGCTTTGAGTGAATGCCAAGGTTAAATCTCTTGTTTCTTTGAGGAGAACAATGAAAGAAACCCCAAATATAGATTATAGTTTACCTTGGTATTCAAGTTTTGTTGGGATGTAACACCATTGTTCTTTGGCTCTCTCTAAACCCTGCTTATTTTAAAAGATTTTTCTTTTATTTTTGTGACAAATACATCATCTACCCTTTCTCTTTCCTCCCTCAAACTCAGTCATTTCTTTCACTCCCTGCTCCTTTTCCAACTAATGGCTTTTTTCCCCCATTAATTGTTCTTATATTTCCATGTCTGTCTCTGTCTATCTATGCCTATATTTACGTCTATGTTTATATGTATCTGCTTCTTTTAAGAATGCTTCTAGGAATGGTATTCGTGTAGCATTTTAAAAACAGGAAATTCCCATTCTTATAAAATGATATGTAGTCACCACTCTGAGGGCAACAGCAAAAATGAACAACTGTTGGGGGCCTTCCTGGGTGCTCACCATTTCCGGTGGCTATGGCCGTGCCACCCTCCCCCACTTAAGTTATTTGCAAATCAGCACCTTCTCACTGTCCTTTTCCATACTGTCATATCCTTGGTCAAGTGACTTCCTCCTTAAGCTCATAGGAGTTCAGAGGGAACAAGAGAAGGGAGCTATGCATTTCCTGGCTTGGCTACTTTTATGATTGCTTTGGGACAGTAAGTTAGGAGACAAACCACGCTGAATTATCAAACCCCATTCAAAAATGGACTGTAGCAATGTCACATACTGGGGAAGGGGTTAGATTCCAGGGACATTGAGTAAGTGAAAATTCACATAGAGACAAAAGAATTCTTGGAAAGTTTTAAGGATGATGCCTCACTGGAAATCAAAATAGAGCCAGTTTTCCTCCTGATTTTCAAACAGATGAGCAGCAGATGAAGATGTTGGCATGTATTTAGAAGCTGTGTTATCCCCCAAATATGTATTTTTAAATACTGTAATCACACTTAAGGAAAAATCATATCTGCCTATTATAACTCTGGGGAATTTTCTCATGAGATAGAAGGCAGGAAAGATTGCCCTTAGTTAAAATCTCAGCTGCAAATCCAGTTTCTGAACTTTACGTCTAACTTTATAAAACTGAGATGCATAAAGAGTCCATCTCCAAGGTTCTCACTGGAAGAAATGTCAGTTACCATCATCGAGGAGGAAGGAGTTCTGCAATATACTCTATTCGATAACAATTGCAGGCCTCTGAGAAGATTTATACAGAAGGGAAGGGAGAACACGTCCTTCATCAAAAGACAGAGTTGTTTTTGCAGAGGCAATGGAGGAAGGCAGGGAGGGAATAACATAACTTAGGATAGACTCAACCATATTAAATAATCAACCATATTAAATAATCAACTATTAATCAACCATATTAAAGCTGAAGTTCTAAGTGAATAAACTCGTATTTGCCAATATGGAAGACAAATTCAAAGTAAATCTTAAAATATAGAGAGCTCAAATGCATTCTGGCTGTCCCCAAAGGGTTAGAATACCCATCACAGCTGATTGCTCTGTAAACAGCAACACAACAAGAGAAATCTGCGTACTATGGCCTCTTTTCTGGAGAAATTCTGTTTGTTGAAATTTTAGTGTTACATGGGGACATTCACTTAATGTGGTTTCTTGGGTTGCGTCAGTATGATCATGATGCTTCCCATTGTCTTCAGCAGTAAATCTTTTAATGTTTTCTTCTAGCCAGGAAGTTGAAGTCTAAGCTGTCAAGAAAAGAAACTTCTACAAGTTTCTGGGTAGAATGTGAAAAAAGGTGTATATTCAATTCATTCAAAGAAATCTTTGCTAGAATGTGGACAGAGGAAATAAGGAGCCCAGTGAATTTTGTCCTGTAGACTCTATTGCCTAAAGGGCATACTTATCAAGTGCCTCGTCCACCGCACTGGGCTCCAAATTCTGCTTTAGAGTAATTATTCCTCTGATAAAGAAGAAGTGCTAGACAATGTGATAGTCAAGAGTGCTGACTCTTTGACAAGTCAGTTGTAGGGTTTCCATGTTGCCTCTAGCTCATACCTAGAAGAGTCAGTGAAGAAATCTGCATGGGAGAATCTTCTGTTAGAAAAACCACGCACCAGGACTTCCCAGATTTCGGCCTCCATTTTCCCACATTTGGATGAATGCTGAGAAAATAATATACAACTTACCGTGTGTGTGTGTGTGTGTGTGTGTGTGTGTGTGTTTGTGTTGATGAAGATTTATTTTAATTTTTAAATACAGTAATAGCAAATAGGTACTTTTCAAGGGCTGTTAGGCCTTGATAGTGTAAGATTTATTGATGGGCTAATATTCTCCGAGTCTATTGTGAGGCCTCTCTTTACATAAAATTAGAATTAACAGTGTTCTGAAACGCATTCATCAAAGTTCCTGGCTGGAGCTCTTCTGTGTTGACAACTTTGATTCTGTACTTTGGACTTTGGTCAACAAAAAGAGCCATGTGCCCTTTAACAATCTCTATGACAACAAGTTTCTGATGGGCAGTCTGGTTCCAGAGTTGGGTTTTGCCAGCCCTTTATGGTAAGTGTGCAGATTAGCTAGCCGATGCCAAGTCACAGAAGAGAGTGGGGAACAATGACTAAGAACTGCCTGAGGACCAAGCAGCCTGTTGACTGCGACATCTTTTCTCACAGTAACCCAAAGAGCTTGGATAATTCAATCTTACTCGATAGATGGTTTCACTGAGGCTTAGCAAATCATTTACCTGAGCTCACAAATCCAGAAGGCGAGAGACAAGGCTTCCTCACAGGTTGCTCATTGCTGGAAAGGCTCCTTCAGAAATAATGTGATGGTCTATTGACTTTCTACGTTGATTGCATTTAAAGTCTTTTCTGCTGTGCTTTGTAAAAATGGAAAATAACTTCATAATATACACGTGATAAATATTTTTGAATTGCCATCTAAAAACAAGCATGTAATGAAACCAACCATTAAAATTTATATAAACTTACTGTATAATAAAATAAAATATTGTTCCAATTTTAAATTAAAGAGATCAACATAAATACCTAGTATAATTCCCGGAACTGTCACTATTCTCTATCTGTTCAGTCAATTAGACATTATCAGCTGTTTGTGTGTTCAAGGGCTTTATTGAATTAACTGCCAGCCTTTCCGTGTTTTGCTTGTTGCTATGGTTACTGTTACTCTGCTTTGCTTTGAGAGCTGCTGTCAGAAAGAAAGGAGCATACACATCCAAACTGGTGACTTTTCCAGTGAAAGGCTTCCCGGGAAGACTGGCTCATTGCTAATTACTTGTAACGAACACTGGAGAGACAATGAGAGGGCCTGTAACCGTCTCACAAGAAGTCTTTCCCACCATGTACGTTTAAAATCTCAGACTCCAGCCAATGCCAATAACAGTATTTCCATGTAACCCCTTGCTTCCCAAATGTGAACAGAAGCTCCAGGTAGCTCAATTTTAAGCAATGCTGTCTCTATCTTTTCTACGAAAGGGAGGGAATCATGCGTGGGAGGTTCCAGAAAGTATGTGCAACTCTGAGAGAATCTCCCCTTTTTGTGTTTTTATTTGCCCCCTAACAGTTTTTGGGTGGCTGTGGTTTCTCCAGGTTTTTCATGGTACAGTAAGATTTTTCTTGCTGCAGAAGTAGAAGCATTATTACACTTCAGAAGGGGGATTTTGGTTTAAAGCTGTGTTTGTTTCATGCTCTTAGGCCACAGAGGCTAGCCTCCACCCTTGCTGTGGATTTCAAGACTTCATTTGCATAGTTTATGACCAGGGAACATGTATGTGTGTGTGTGTGTGTGTGTGTGTGTGTGTGAGAGAGAGAGAGAGAGAGAGAGAGAGAGAGAGAGAGAGAGAATCTTCAACATACACTGAAGTTCCTGAGGAAGCCACAATAGAAATAGACTAGGCTTTCAGTAAGAACAGTTCCCAATGTCCCTTGTCTAACACTATCTATTCTTCTCCGTCTACCCCATTGTTTCTGCTGGCCCAAGGCCTTTCTTCCCTGTCTCTGGCTGCTTCTCCTACATTGGTTTTTCTCACTACACTGGCTGGTTAGCATGTTAAGTATCGTGAGAAGAAGCTGCTCCCTGTCCTGGCACAGCTATTTGAACGAAACATTTCCTTCCCTTGTGCATGCCAAGGAGTTACTTCCGTAGGGAGAAAGCCTGAGTGCTGATTGGAAACATGCTTGGTTGCTGGTTTAGATTTGGCTTGTTTGCAACTGACAGAGGTTGGGAGAGATAGGAGTGGGGGCTTCTCTTGAGTCTGAGGTAGTTCTCACATCTGCTTTGTATTAGGGGCACTGTGGAGCAAAGACTTTAAAATTAACTTAGTTGTGGAATAATAAGCAGGCTTCTAAATATGGGGGATTTAGACGATTACCCTCAAAAATGAAAGGACAGCTTTTCATCCTCTGAGTACCTTGCTTTTTCCAAGATGGTTTAGCACTAAATAGAAACTGGAGATTCGTCCTGTCCTCTCCTCCCCAGGGGACTAAGGTGCTATTTGACTCCCTCTTCCTCAGCGGGTGGCAAGCATGCTTTAAGGGCACATATAACCATCCAGAGTTCATTCCCGCCCACCTTTCTGTTCTGTGACTGAGAACAGCCATGCTGTCCTTCACTGGTGTAAAGCAGGCTTCTTGACCTTACTTGTTCTGGAGCTGTCAGCTGTCATGTTGTAAGTAGACATTGTGACTCAGGAGTACAAAAAGAAAAAATACATGTGTTTTAAAATCTCCTGAAGGTTATATGAAGAAGAAAGGAGAAATAATGTGGAGAGTGGTTTAAGTGGGTGCAGGAATGAGAGGGTAAAGAAAAGAATGGGAATGAGGGAGGGACTACTAACTAGAAGGATGTTTGAAAAGGCCATGTGGAAACCTACCATTTTATAAGATTCTTTATTGTACATTTGCATACATATATAGTCATATAAGAGAGTCTAACTGCAGTATCCTATACAGGGGATTATGTCCATCCCAGCAGTCATAGGTTGCCAAATAAAAGCCCAGTGGCAAGTGTAGAATACTTCTCCTGAAACTTTGGTCAGAGTGTCCTGGAGATACCTAAAACAATATAGGGCATTGCTATTGCTCTTGATAGCCACCGTATACTGATGCTAAGACCCTGTTGCTGAAGATGCACTGGTTACAGAACACAGAGAAATCAAACTGATATTCACCAATTCACCAACTTACTGACTCCCTCCAGGTAATCTCTCATTGTACTTACTGGTATGCTTTTCAGGATGCTGGGAACAGAAGCCATCACCATTTTTACGCAGATATGAACTCTGTGAACTGCAATGATGACCAGTATGGCAAGACATACTTATGGGAGCCATAATGGAGTGCGAGTTACGGAAGTAACCACCATCTTTCAGGTTGGATTTGAGATTCACATCATGGGAGGAACCACATACTGGATAATGCAAATCTGACTAACAAGCCATAGTTAGTGATCTTACAGGTTCCCAGGGTGAGCCTCCCAGTTTTATTTTGCTAAAAAGATACAGTCTCAACCTATCTAGTGAATTCTTAGACCCCAACAGAGTTTTTATGTGGTAGATAGATCTAGAAACTCACAAGTGACCCAAGAAAAAGTGACCAAGAGAAAGTGACAGAGGATTTCTCATCCACAAATGGGATGTTTATATCCTATTGTCTCCACAGGGCTTAGAGAACATTGTAGAAGCGGGTTGGAAAGACAGAAGGAGCAAGAAGTCAGTGAGGACTAGATTAAAGCAGTGTCCTATGAACACAACAGGCCTACTATATATCAGCTAATAATGGCAAAGTTGCTCATACAAGATGAAGCTGGTCAACATTAAAGCATGAAGTGGGGAGGGGCTTGAGTTTCCACCCCTAATTGAACAGCTGTGAACAGTTAGTGACTTTATGAGAAGAGTCAGCTTTCTCTAAGGGTGTGGTCCTTTTTAGGTTGATCATGTTCTGATGCATGGGTTCAAATTCAGAAATATATTGACAGCAACAATTGAAGTTTACGGATTTTTAACCAAATGAACCAAAAAGGAAGACATGAAGTTGGGGGCAGATCTCGGAGAATTTGAAATACATATGATCAAAGCACATAGGAAATTCTCAAAGAAAAAAATATTTACTGTCTTTTCCTATCCTTCCTACTTTTGAAAGTCATATTCAGAACCTGAAGACAAGACACTCAGCCCTTCTAAGTGGTATTTTGTATACCATATTGCTTGTTTAGTTATTTTTTCTTCTCCATTTTCAATGTTGAACAGCATATTTTTCTTGACTTATAATGATGCTTGAAGTGTTCTAAGTGTGTCACAGCAGATTGACTGTGTAAGCAAAGATAGCAATGGGGAATACTCACTATACATGAAGGGAACTTCTAGAAGCTTCTATAGGCTCTTAGAGTTTTTAATGATGTAACGTTGGCAAGAGGATTAGAGCCCTAGAGTTGTTATAGATCTACCTGAGACCAATGTGTCCTGCAGTTTGGAACTAGGAAGGAGGAAACGACTCCTGGCCTGTGGAATGTAGAAGACTGAAAACCTTGAAGAGCATTCCAGAAAACTTTCACTCCTATATGGTTGCTTTACCATTCTGAAATTATCTCATAGATTAAGGTATAAATTCATAGGCAAGGAGCTACTTAGTTCACTTCCTCAGTGGCCATCCAATTCTACAATTCTATGATTTTCCCTTATCAAACAGTTCCTAGGTCTTGCTTTTACAGTTGTTTAAGTCTCATTTAATTTTAAAAGTCAGTTCATAGAGTCATAGAGACCAGATTAGGAAATGGGGGCTTATGACAAAGAGCAATTTACATCTTGCCGTGAGAGTATTTGCAATGTTGCTTTGTACTTTCACTGATATAGAGTGAGGAAGGTCACTTTATCATGCCTTAATTGAGGTCAAAGATGTTGTAGTTGTCATTGCTATTACCATTCTCATGTATATGAGAGAAAGGCAGGCCATCCCTAAAGGACTTTCCAATCACTATTTAAGCCTCTGAAATGGCCATGGAAGAAAATCTTACTCTTTGTGATGAATGATTCACTACTTTTAAATAGTATCCTGAATAGAGAACAAAAGTATCTTTGGAAACCATCTAAATGTTGGCTATCTTAAGGAGCTCCAATGTTTTATCTTTTGAATTTATAAGAAAGAGTGTAATTAATGTAGTACTGGGAATGAGAAGTAAATCTCTTCCTCATCTTTGATGAAATTGCCCTGAATTTTCATGTCTCAAGTTTACATCTAAATTCACCATGGCATCTCTAACTCTTTTGCTGGTAAGAACTAGATGCTTCCAAGTTGGATGAGTAATTGGCTTTCTTTCTTTTCTAATTCAGTATTTCCAGGAATTGGGAGAATTAGCTGTGATGGGTCATGGCCAAAGTCTTGGCTCCTATCTATGGGCCAGATGACCATTCTGGGTTCTGGTTTTCTGGCTACCATAAGCTGTCTCTGGGGATGGGTACAGAAAAACCTTCCCCGTTGAAATAACTATGTATGTGGTCATGATTCAGAACCTTTGGGTGTTCAAAAATGACGTAGTCACAGAAACCTGGCTGCTACGGTTTTGTTAATTTTCCCAATGCCAACTTTAGAGAATAATGTGGAAGAATTTAACTTACACTGAAGCTAAAAGCAACACCCAATGTAATTTATATGAATCTCTAAATTTGAAACACCAGTTTAAACACTTGAACAAGTATCTTAGCCAAGATCACAAAGTAGTTAAAGGACAGTTAGGAAAAACTCAGGTGAACTCATTTTAGGAGATTTACTATAGCTTTGGCAAATTATCTCAAAAACACTGGTTTTTCCACACACCAATCTCCCAATCCCACCATGTTCTTCGTAAAGAAGAGATCGTTTGCAAACGAATTCCTTAAAATTATAGTTAGAAAATCAAGTAAGAATGCAGTAAACAGTTCGGTTTCTAGGAAGCATTTAAACAGTTATTCTATCTCATCTAGTTTGTGAAATGAAAATAAATTTATTTAAGTTTTGATAACATTGCTCAGGTTCTTCGAATCCTTCCCATTGAATTATATTATATTTCCCCGACTCCTTCTGTGGAAGAAAAATGATTGGTATCATGAACTCTACAACTCCCATTTCAATATTGGTAAAAAGAATCAACATATAAGACAGGGATGCAGTTCCTTGTTTTCAAGTATAGAGAACATTACAGCCAGGAGGAAAGTCTGCTGACCTCTCCCAGCTTTTAGGAAGGGATTTTCCGAGATGCTGATGCTGTGCTTAGTAGTTTAATTGTTTATGCTAAAATTACACTTTTAAAGTAGATATAAATGACATAGAATTTTCCTCATTGTTTTTGTTTTTTATTTCTTTTTGTGTTGAGTTGTTTACAGAACTTATAAATAACCAAAATTTTAAGATGCTCAAATCTCTTATAAAATGATACAGTACTTTCGTATACTCTAAAATCATCCCTCCCTGTACTTACATGGTCTTTCGATTGCTTATGATACCTATGAATGAAAATAACAAATAAATATGGACTGTCCACTGAATAAAGACAAGAAACGTGTCTGGAAATATTCAGTACAAGAACAATTTATTTTTCTTTCTTTTGATCTATGTAGCACAACTTTGGCTACTTTGTGAGTTCTTTCTTTCATCCTTCTCTATCTTTTCAACATCCTAACACTAGAGAGGAGAGGAGAAAAAAAGGATAGAGAGGAAAGGGGGTGATGTTATTTTTAGACTACTTGCTGATTAAAGGTGTTTTTTCCTTGGGGCAAATTTGAGCTTCCCCATCAGGGTATCCCATTTCTTATTCTTGTTCCTACTTTGTGGATTACTCTAGGTTAATATCTATATGCAGGTGAAGGCTGATACAAATTAGGTCAAGACCCATGATTGGACAGTAAAAAGTAAGGTGGGGATAAAGCTTTTGTAAGGCAGGAGAGAAGGGGAAGGAGAAGGAGAATCAAGATGGAGACAGAGAAGGATGATCCAGATCCAGGTGGTCTTAAATGGCCATAGGTACTTATGAATATTCTTTTTTTTTTGGAGCTGGGGACCGAACCCAGGGCCTTGCAGTTGCTAGACAAGTGCTCTACCGCTGAGCTAAATCCCCAACCCCATGAATATTTCTTAAGTGATGGATTTCTATAGGTCAATTTATCTTATCAAGGTAGGTGGTTTATATCTTTATCTTTTGGCTCTGAGTTTATGGTGTGGATATTCTTTGGGGTGTAAAATTTGCTAAGTAAATCTGAGACAAAGCCATGGTTAAATTGCAAGTTCCTAGATTTTTGAATTTGTCAGGTGTATTGGAATGTGGGCAGAGTTCACAGCTAGTAGAGAGCCACTGGGAGAGATACTAACAGAAATAAATTAAGGTTAGTGCCATATGGGCCTCCAGTGCCAGAACTAACTCTAGGGACTATAGAGTCTATAGACTCTAGAGAGCCAAATAACTGTATTAAAAATAGGGGAACAGAGCTAAACAAAGAATTCTCAGCTGAGGAATATCCAATGGCTGAGAAGAGCCTAAAGAAATGCTCAACATCCTTAGTTGTCAGGGAAATGCAAATCAAAACAACCCTGAGATTTCACCTCACACCAGTCAGAATGGCTAAGATCAGAAACTCAGGTGACAACAGATGCTGGCAAGGATGTGGAGAAAGAGAAACACTCCCTCCATTGTTGGTGGGATTACAAACTGGTACAACCATTCTGGAAATCAGTCTGGAGTTTCCTCAGAAAATTGGACATTGAACTACCTGAGGATCCAGCTATATCTCTCCTGGGCATATACCCAAAAGATGCCCCAACACACAACAAAGACACATGTTCCACTATATTTATAGCAGCCTTATTTATAATAGCCAGAAGCTGGAAACAAGCCAGATGCTCTTAAACAGAGAAATGGATATAGAAAATTGGTACATCTACACAATGGAATACTTCTCAGCTATCAAAAACAATTCATGAAATTCATAGGCAAATGGATTGAACTAGAAAATATCATGGTCAGTATAAAAAGACATGTACCCCTACCCACAGCCCTTTTTTCTCTTCCCTTCTCCTTCCTCTCACCCTGTCAGAAGCTGCTTCTACCAATAAAACCTCTCATGTGAGACCTGTCACCAGTGTTCTTTGGGACTCACTGCATATTCTAATAACTACCAAACAAATCATAACCAACAACTCACATACCTCGTGTGACCTAGCACTTACATACCCTCTGAAAAGTCATCAGAATTCCCATTGTCACATAATTACTGAAACTATCTGCATTTGATAAACCACAGCCATACTCTAGCATGAGGCAAATTATAGTCAGCTGCTGTGGACAATCTGAAGTAACCCCATATCCCACACCCAGGATTAAAATGACAGTATATTATATTATTTCTGTGTTTTAAAAAAGAAACCAAAAATTCTCACTACAGATCTATATTTGGTAGAATTTACAGACAGAATTGTCCAATACAGAGGGCCTGGTATATTTCTCTGAAAGATTTAAATGTGCTTTTACTATAGCTAGGTGAATTTAAATGTTACTTATGGTCTATCTTTTGCTGACAGGAGTCAGAGTATAAGGACTAAGGACCTGGAGAATGCTCATTTTTACTATTCAGTCTTGTGCTAATGAATGCCGTAGGCAGTAACTAGTACTTGAGGTTTCCATTTATTCCATTCAATATATGAGAGGTTTATAATGTGAAAGTGGAAATAAAATATGATTAAGAGAGTGTATTATGAATATGTTTCTAAAGAAAATTCAGCACGTTGTTCTTTGACCTATGACAATGTCTAAAAGAAGGAAGCCCTATGAACTGGTATTTAAAACATAGTGATTCCTATCCTTTATGGTTCAAGAATAGTTTAATCTCCCTTGGTCAGGGCAAAACTCTGAGAAACAGGGTAGCCAATTCAGTCACTGCTGTCTTGTACAAAGATTTCTGTCTCTTCATCTTCGGTCAGTCTTACTAGAAAATTAACTTTGCTGAATTTGCTTTCGTCGCTTGTCTTTAAGTAAACACACTTAAATCAGAACCATTTTAATTGTAAGAAATGGAAGAGTTCCCTTAATGACTATCATCATAGAAGCAGCAAAGAAAAGTTCTTTTTTTCTTCTTTTTTCTTTGTTTTTTCTTTCTCTTTCTTTCTTTCTTTCTTTCTTCCTTCCTTCCTTTCTTTCTTTCTTTCTTTCTTTCTTTCTTTCTTTCTTTCTTTCTTTCTTCCTTCCTTCCTTTCTTTCTTTCTTTCTTTCTTCCCTCCCTCTCTCTTCTCTTTTCTTTGTTTCTTCCTTCCTTCTCTCCTTCCCTCCCTCCTTCCCTCCCTCCCTCCTTTCTTTGTTTTTATCTTAAGTTTCCTACCATTTAGCAATCCACTGAAGAAAGAAGATGTTTTGAGCATTCAGCAAATGCGCTAGAGACTGGGACAAAGGACAGCAGCAGAGATGCATTATCAGTTTCTCTTGGAAACTCTGCTGTTTTACCAACCAGCAGCTTAAGAAACCTGGGAGAAATCACTGACAAAACCATTGAACATTATTTCAGTTCTCTTAGTGGCCGATGTGAGCTTGGAATCACTTTCTATACTATCAGGCCCTTCTGACTGACTCAGACACACATTGCAACAGAATTTAGAAGCAAGAAACTCATATTCCTAACATGTCCATCTTGTCCAACTGATGTGTACTCTATCAGAAGACATTATACGGAGACAATGAAAATAGTAACAGGTGATATTTCAACAGCCACTGTGGTGGGAAAATTATTGTTTCCTTTACTTTGTGGCTCTTCTAAACTATTAAATAGTACAAGTAAAAAATCAAAGCCAGATGACTTACTTGGTTCTGAAGAAAGAGCTAGTGACTCTCTATTATTAATATGACGAAGAACTTCATCAAAGATATTCAACTTTCACACATTGATTTATTTGTCTATTTATTTAAATATATTATGGGATATTAGCTTGTGTAAGCTGCTACATTAAGGGCTGTTCTGCAATAGTGAGTAAAGCAATTCCTTTCCTTCGATTTTTTTTTGACTCACATTTACTACAACATGAATTCCTACTCTTGCTACCCCATTCATAATTCTTCATTCTTTATCTACACACAAACACACACACACACACACACATACATATACTCCCACACATACACACATATACACACATACACATACATATACACACACAGACACATGCACACTATTACCACCTTTGTCATTTTGATTCTTCTTAGTTCATACTAATATTTAACATATGGTCCATGTTACTTATTTACCATTTTTCATCCTCATCCCAATGTAAAACTTCATGATAACATGGATTGCTGTGTGTCTGCATGTGTGTATGTATATGTGTATACTCAAATCCTGAAAATAGGCTCTCGACAAACATTGATTTAGTCAGTGAATTAATGCATGAAACAACTGAAGGCGAACCACAGCTGTAAAAGGATACTGAAGACTCTTACTTTTACATTTACTAGTATCTATTTAGTTTATCAATTTCCTCCACATCTTATCATCTCTTCTCTTAAAGAACCAGGAACCACAAGTTCTGAAGAATTGTTGAAAGCGTAATTAGTTACGTCTGTGCTTCTCTCTGATGCACACATCAAACATCCTAGCAGTAAAGGAAATCAAATTATCCTGGAAAAAAATCTTGTTCTTCATAAATTTCTGAACATGTACTTCCAGAAGGACTCTAAAATCATGTGCTCAAAATTATTTGGGTTGCTAATACTTAGTATCTGGCTTTTATGAAAAGCATGTGAGTTCAAGTCTATAAAAAACATCTAAATCCAGCATTAACAGTTTGGGGGGGGCAGAATAAGAGTTAAAATAATTGAGGTAGGGACACACAGAGTTTAGGCTATTGAAGGCCAGTGTCACCTGTGGCTGATCGCACAGTTGGGGAGACTATTGGTGCATGTTACAGAAGCTACTTCAGTGGAGTGCTGAGGGGAGAGGCATTGAGATATATTTGGGGTGGCGGTAAGTAAATAAATGGGAAAAATAGGAATCAATAACTTTTTAAATACACTTTTACAATAAAAATGGAACAGAATGGAGTGTTTTCTTAATATTTTGTGGTTCCCAAAATAGCAACCTATTGATTTATTATTGATATTTTTCAACAGGAAAGAATAAAATCAATTATTTGACTTAAAGAAATGATGCTTAGGGATTGTGCTCATAGATGACAGGAAACAGAGTCAATTTTTTTTTCAACAAGAACTATTGCACTACTCCAGAAGAGAAGTCCTGGAAGATGATTTTAACAATATTGTAAATCTGACAAAGGTAGTCGACATTGAATTAAACTGAATGTAAAACATCTTTTACTTACAAAATAGGTAATCTAAACTATGAAGATCTAAAGAAAGATGAACTAAATAATTTAACTTGGAAGGGAGATAATTAGTGTTACAATGTTTTTTTTTTATTAACTTGAGTATTTCTTATATACATTTCGAGTGTTATTCCCTTTCCCGGTATCCAGGCAAACATCCCCCTCTCCCCTCCCCTTCTTTATGGGTGTTCCCCTCCCAACCCTCCCCCCCTTGTCGCCCTCCCCCCAACAATCTAGTTCACTGGGTGTTCAGTCTTAGCAGGAAGCAGGGCTTCCCCTTCCACTGGTGCTCTTACTAGGATATTCATTGCTACCTATGAGGTCAGAGTCCAGGGTCAGTCCATGTATAGTCTTTAGGTAGTGACTTAGTCCCTAAGAGCTCTGGTTGCTTGGCATTGTTGTTCATATGGGGTCTCAAGACCCTTCAATCTCTTCCAGTTCTTTCTCTGATTCCTTCAACGGGGGTTGGACTCAATTAGGCTGGAGCTATGACTCAGGAGGTAAAGTGCTTGTCACACAAACACAGGGACCTGAGTTCTGGCCTCTAGGACCCACATAAAGGTCATGGGGAAATCTGTCTATCACACTGCTCCTATTGTGAGATGGAGGTACAAACAGGAGAATCCTAGAAGCTCACAGGGCAGCTAGCTTGGCCTATGTAGCAAACAAGAAGAGAGTGTCTCAAATGAGGGGGAAGGTACAGAGCAGGTCCTGAAGTTGTCTGATCTGTTTATTATGGCATGTTCATACCTACACATATGCACACACACACACACACACACACACACACACACACACACGCACATGCACACATATCATACGCACATGCACACTTACAAACAATAACAATAAACAGAACAAATTAGATGTTTCTTTCAATTTTCATATTAAAAATAATAGGGTTAAGTTTATGAAAATGAGCCAATCATCAAAAAGTCATTTTATCCAGTCATTGTGACACAATTACCAGATAAGTATTATCTTTTTTTTCCCATTTACACTTGATCTCTCAATGAGATCTAATGATATCCTTGTACACATTTTAGTAAAATCTTCAATACTGGCTTATCTCTAAATGGGAAAAATTATGTTGAATATATGAATAGACAAAAAGGACCCTGACTTGAAAGATTCTTTCCTATAAATCATTTGGTATGATAGCTATTCTGGGGTGTCAACCTGAATACATTAAAAATTAACTAAAGTTACCCAAAGCCCATGGGGAAGAGAGCTGGACTCTCAGAAGTGCAAAAAATCCTGAGAGCTCAGGGGAAACCACTACTTCTGCTCACTAGTGCCCTCTGGACACAGGAATGTAGGAGCAGTCAGGGAGAGGATATTTTTGGTCTCTGTCTATGTCCAGAACTGAAAGCCAGTCGCCAGGAGCACAGACACACCTGAGAGCAGAGATAAGATAAATTCTTCTGCTCCTAGCAACCCGCCTGGAGGCTTCAGGACACACAAACCCAGGGGCAGTCTGGGACAGGACCTTCAGGTTTCTTCTTGTACCTGGAGCTAACCTGGTCCCACAGCTCTCTGTAACCAGACTCCGCTAGAGGAAAACAGGACTATAGGGGTACTGACCAACAGGCTTACAGGAGGGTCAAGCCACTGTCAGAGACAGAAAGACCAGCTAACACCAGAGACACCCACATGGCAAGAGGCAAATACAGGAATCTAGGTAACAGAAAACAAGACTAATTGGCATTCTCCCACTGAAGCAAATATTGGATATCCCAACACACGGGAAAAGCAAGATTTGGATTTAAAATCACATCTCATAGACTCCATGAGAGAGAGACCCAACCGCCTGGTCAGGTGGGCACTCCTGAGGCTGCAGAGCGGAAGAGACCACCAACACTGCCCACCCCTGCCCACATCCCTGGCCCAAGAGGAAACTGTATAAGGCCTCTGGGCTCCAGTGGGGGAGGGCCCAGGAGCGGCAGGACCCCTGCCTGAGACACCGCCGGAACCTGAAGGAAACAGACCAGATAAACAGTTCTCTGCACCCAATCCCGTGGGAGGGAGAGCTAAACCTTCAGAGAGGCAGACAAGCCTGGGAAACCAGAAGAGACTGCTCTCTGCACACACATCTCGGACGCCAGAGGAAAACACCAAAGGCCATCTGGAACCCTGGTGCACTGAAGCTCCCGGAAGGGGCGGCGCATATCTTCCTGGTTGCTGCCGCCACAGAGAGCCCGAGGGCAGCACCCCGCGAGCGAACTTGAGCCTCAGGACCACAGGTAAGACCAACTTTTCTGCTGCAAGTGACCTGCCTGGTGAACTCAAGACACAGGCCCACAGGAACAGCTGAAGACCTGTAGAGAGGAAAAACTACACGCCCGAAAGCAGAACACTCTGTAACCATAACTGACTGAAAGAGAGGAAAACAGGTCTACAGCACTCCTGACACACAGGCTTATAGGACAGTCTAGCCACTGTCAGAAATAGCAGAACAAAGTAACACTAGAGATAATCTGATGGCGAGAGGCAAGCGCAGGAACCCAAGCAACAGAAACCAAGACTACATGGCACCATCGGAGCCCAATTCTCCCATCAAAACAAACATGGAATATCCAAACACACCAGAAAAGCAAGATCTAGTTTCAAAATCATTTTTGATCATGATGCTGGAGGACTTCAAGAAAGACGTGAAGAACTCCCTTAGAGAACAAGTAGAAGCCTACAGAGAGGAATCGCAAAAATGCCTGAAGAATTCCAGGAAAACATGAATAAACAAGTAGAAGCCCATAGAGAGGAGACACAAAAATCCCTGAAAGAATTCCAGAAAAACACAATCAAACAGTTGAAGGAATTAAAAATGGAAATAGAAGCAATCAAGAAAGAACACATGGAAACAACCCTGAATATAGAAAACCAAAAGAAGAGACAAGGAGCTGTAGATACAAGCTTCACCAACAGAATACAGGAGATGGAAGAGAGAATCTCAGGAGCAGAAGATTCCATAGAAATCATTGACTCAACTGTCAAAGATAATGTAAAGCGGAAAAAGCTACTGGTCCAAAACATACAGAAAATCCAGGACTCAATGAGAAGATCAAACCTAAGGATAATAGGTATAGAAGAGAGTGAAGACTCCCAGCTCAAAGGACCAGTAAATATCTTCAACAAAATCATAGAAGAAAACTTCCCTAACCTAAAAAAAGAGATACCCATAGACATACAAGAAGCCTACAGAACTCCAAATAGATTGGACCAGAAAAGAAACACCTCCCGTCACATAATTGTCAAAACACCAAACGCACAAAATAAAGAAAGAATATTAAAAGCAGTAAGAGAAAAAGGTCAAGTAACATATAAAGGCAGACCTATCAGAATCACACCAGACTTTTCGCCAGAAACTATGAAGGCCAGAAGATCCTGGACTGATGTCATACAGACCCTAAGAGAACACAAATGCCAGCCCAGGTTACTGTATCCTGCAAAACTCTCAACTAACATAGATGGAGAAACCAAGATATTCCATGACAAAACCAAATTTACACAATATCTTTCTAGAAATCCAGCACTACAAAGGATAATAAATGGTAAAGCCCAACATAAGGAGGCAAGAAACTAATCGTCTTGGCAACAAAACAAAGAGAATGAAAGCACACAAACATAACCTCACATCCAAATATGAATATAACGGGAAGCAATAATCACTATTCCTTAATATCTCTCAATATCAATGGCCTCAACTCCCCAATAAAAAGAAATAGATTAACAAACTGGATACCCAACAAGGACCCTGCATTCTGCTGCCTACAGGAAACACACCTCAGAGACAAAGACAGACACTACCTCAGAGTGAAAGGCTGGAAAACAACTTTCCAAGCAAATGGTCAGAAGAAGCAAACTGGAGTAGCCATTCTAATATCAAATAAAATCAATTTTCAACTAAAAGTCATCAAAAAAGATAAGGAAGGACACTTCATATTCATCAAAGGAAAAATCCACCAAGATGAACTCTCAATCCTAAATATCTATGCCCCAAATACAAGGGCACCTACATACGTAAAAGAAACCTTACTAAAGCTCAAAACACACATTGCACCTCACACAATAATAGTGGGAGATTTCAACACCCCACTCTCATCAATGGACAGATCATGGAAACAGAAATTAAACAGTGATGTCGACCGACTAAGAGAAGTCATGAGGCAAATGGACTTAACAGATATTTATAGAACATTCTATCCTAAAGCAAAAGGATATACCTTCTTCTCAGCTCCTCATGGTACTTTCTCCAAAATTGACCATATAATTGGTCAAAAGACAGGCCTCAACAGGTACAGAAAGATAGAAATAATCCCATGCGTGCTATCGGACCACCACGGCCTAAAACTGGTCTTCAATAACAATAAGGGAAGAATGCCCACATATACGTGGAAATTGAACAATGCTCTACTCAATGATAACCGGGTCAAGGAAGAAATAAAGAAAGAAATTAAAAACTTTTTAGAATTTAATGAAAATGAAGGTACAACATACCCAAACTTATGGGACACAATGAAAGCTGTGCTAAGAGGAAAACTCACAGTTCTGAGTGCCTGCCGAGGGAAACAGGAAAGAGCATATGTCAGCAGCTTGACAGCACACCTAAAAGCTCTAGAACAAAAAGAAGCAAATACACCCAGGAGGAGTAGAAGGCAGGAAATAATCAAACTCAGAGCTGAAATCAACCAAGTAGAAACAAAAAGGACCATAGAAAGAATCAACAGAACCAAAAGTTGGTTCTTTGAGAAAATCAACAAGATAGATAAACCCTTAGCCAGACTAACGAGAGGACACAGAGAGTGCGTCCAAATTAACAAAATCAGAAATGAAAAGGGAGACATAACTACAGATTCAGAGGAAATTCAAAAAATCATCAGATCTTACTATGAAAACCTATATTCAACAAAACTTGAAAATCTTCAGGAAATGGACAATTTCCTAGACACATACCAGGTATCGAAGTTAAATCAGGAACAGATAAACCAGTTAAACAACCCCATAACTCCTAAGGAAATAGAAGCAGTCATTAAAGGTCTCCCAACCAAAAAGAGCCCAGGTCCAGACGGGTTTAGTGCAGAATTCTATCAAACCTTCATAGAAGACCTCATACCAATTTTATCCAAACTATTCCACAAAATTGAAACAGATGGATCACTACCGAATACCTTCTACGAAGCCACAATTACTCTTATACCTAAACCACACAAAGACACAACAAAGAAAGAGAACTTCAGACCAATTTCCCTTATGAATATCGACGCAAAAATACTCAATAAAATTCTGGCAAACCGAATTCAAGATACATCAAAACAATCATTCACCATGATCAAGTAGGCTTCATCCGAGGCATGCAGGGATGGTTTAATATACAGAAAACCATGAACGTGATCCATTATATAAACAAACTGAAAGAACAGAACCTCATGATCATTTTATTAGATGCTGAGAAAGCATTTGACAAAATTCAACACCCCTTCATGATAAAAGTCCTGGAAAGAATAGGAATTCAAGGCCCATACCTAAACATAGTAAAAGCCATATACAGCAAACCAGTTGCTAACATTAAACTAAATGGAGAGAAACTTGAAGCAATCCCACTAAAATCAGGGACTACACAAGGCTGCCCACTCTCTCCCTACTTATTCAATATAGTTCTTGAAGTTCTAGCCAGAGCAATCAGACAACAAAAGGAGATCAAGGGGATACAGATCGGAAAAGAAGAGGTCAAAATATCACTATTTGCAGATGATATGATAGTATATTTAAGTGATCCCAAAGTTCCACCAGAGAACTACTAAAGCCGATAAACAACTTCAGCAAAGTGGCTGGGTATAAAATTAACTCAAATAAATCAGTTGCCTTCCTCTATACAAAAGAGAAACAAGCCGAGAAAGAAATTAGGGAAACGACACCCTTCATAATAGACCCAAATAATATAAAGTACCTTGGTGTGACTTTAACCAAGCAAGTAAAAGATCTGTACAATAAGAACTTCAAGACACTGAGGAAAGAAATTGAAGAAGACCTCAGAAGATGGAAAGATCTCCCATGCTCATGGATTGGCAGGATTAATATAGTAAAAATGGCCATTTTACCAAAAGCAATCTACAGATTCAATGCAATCCCCATCAAAATACCAATCCAATTCTTCAAAGAGTTAGACAGAACAATTTGTAAATTCATCTGGAATAACAAAAAAACCCAGGATAGCTAAAGCTATCCTCAACAACAAAAGGACTTCAGGGGGAATCACTATCCCTGAACTCAAGCAGTATTACAGAGCAATAGTGATAAAAACTGCATGGTATTGGTACAGAGACAGACAGATAGACCAATGGAATAGAATTGAAGACCCAGAAATGAACCCACACACCTATGGTCACTTGATTTTTGACAAAGGAGCCAAAACCATCCAATGGAAAAAAGATAACATTTTCAGCAAATGGTGCTGGTTCAACTGGAGGTCAACATGTAGAATAATGCAGATTGATCCATGCTTATCACCCTGTACAAAGCTTAAGTCCAAGTGGATCAAGGACCTCCACATCAAACCAGACACACTCAAACTAATAGAAGAAAAACTAGGGAAGCATCTGGAACACATGGGCACTGGAAAAAATTTCCTGAACATAACACCAATGGCTTATGCTCTAAGATCAAGAATTGACAAATGGGATCTCATAAAACTTCAAAGCTTCTGTAAGGCAAAGGACACTGTGGTTAGGACAAAACGCCAACCAACAGATTGGGAAAAGATCTTTACCAATCCTACAACAGATAGAGGCCTTATATCGAAAATATACAAAGAACTCAATAAGTTAGACCGCAGGGAAACAAATAACCCTATTCAAAAATGGGGTTCAGAGCTAAACAAAGAATTCACAGCTGAGGAATGCCGAATGGCTGAGAAACACCTAAAGAAATGTTCAACATCTTTAGTCATAAGGGAAATGCAAATCAAAACAACCCTGAGATTTCACCTCACACCAGTGAGAATGGCTAAGATCAAAAACTCAGGTGACAGCAAATGCTGGCAAGGATGTGGAGAAAGAGGAACACTCCTCCATTGTTGGTGGGATTGCAGACTGGTAAAACCATTCTGGAAATCAGTCTGGAGGTTCCTCAGAAAATTGGACATTGAACTGCCTGAGGATCCAGCTATACCTCTCTTGGGCATATACCCAAAAGATGCCTCAACATATAAAAGAGACACGTGCTCCACTATGTTTATCGCAGCCTTCTTTATAATAGCCAGAAAATGGAAAGAACCCAGATGCCCTTCAACAGAGGAATGGATACAGAAAATGTGGTACATCTACACAATGGAATATTACTCAGCTATCAAAAACAACGAGTTTATGAAATTCGTAGGCAAATGGTTGGAACTGGAAAATATCATCCTGAGTGAGCTAACCCAATCACAGAAAGACATACATGGTATGCACTCATTGATAAGTGGCTATTAGCCCAAATGCTTGAATTACCCTAGATCCCTAGAACAAACGAAACTCAAGACAGATGATCAAAATGTGAATGCTTCACTCCTTCTTTAAATGAGGAAAAAGAATACCCTTTACAGGGAATGGAGAGGCAAAGATTAAAACAGAGACTGAATGAACACCCATTCAGAGCCTGCCCCACATGTGGCCCATACATATACAGCCACCCAATTAGACAAGATGGATGAAGCAAAGAAGTGCAGACCGACAGGAGCCGGATGAAGATCGCTCCTGAGAGACACAGCCAGAATACAGCAAATACATAGGCGAATGCCAGCAGCAAACTACTGAACTGAGAATAGGACCCCCGTTGAAGGAATCAGAGAAAGAACTAGAAGAGCTTGAATGGGCTAAAGACCCCATATGTACAACAATGCCAAGCAACCAGAGCTTCCAGGGACTAAGCCACTACCTAAAGACTATACATGGACTGACCCTGGACTCTGACCTCATAGGTAGCAATGAATATCCTAGTAAGAGCACCAGTGGAAGGGGAAGCCCTGGGTCATGCTGAGACTGAACCCCCAGTGAACTAGACTGTGGGGGGGAGGGCGGCAATGGGGGGAGGGTTGGGAGGGGAACACCCATAAGGAAGTGGAGGGGGGAGGAGGATGTTTGCCTGGAACCCGGGAAAGGGAATAACATTAGAAATGTATATAAGAAATACTCAAGTTAATTAAAAAAAAAGATGCTGAAAAAAAAATCACATCTCATGATGATGATAGAGGATGTTGAGAAGGATATAAATAATCCCTTAAAGAAATATAGGACAACCCAGGTAAATAAGAAGAAGCCCTTAAAGAGGAAACACTAAAATCCCTTAAAGAATTACAAGAAAACACAACCAAACAGGTGAAGGAATTGAACAAAACCATCCAGATGTAAAAAGGAAAATAGAAACAATAAAGAAATCACAAAGGGAGACAATCCTGGATATAGAAAACCTAGGAAAGAGATCAGGAGTTATAGACTCAAGCATCAGCAACAGAATAGAAGAGATAGAAGAGAGAATCTCAGGGGCAGCGGATTCCATAGAAACATTGACACAACAGTCAAAGAAAATATAAAATTCAAAAGCTCCTAACCCAAAACACCCAGGAGATCCAAAGAACTCAAGAAGGTGGACTCCAGAGAATCAAATAATCCTATTAAAAATGGGGTACAGAACTAAACAAAGAATTCTCAGCTGAGAAATATGGAATGGTTGAGAAGTGCCTAAAGAAATGCTCAACATCCTTAGTCATAGGGAAATGCAAATCAAACAACCCTGAGATTCCATCTCAACACCAGTGAGAATGGCTAAGATCTAAAACTCAGGTGACAACAGATGCTGGTGAGGATGTGAAGAAAGAGGAACACTTCTCCATTGTTGATGACATTGCAGACTTGTACAACCACTCTGGAAATCAGTCTGGAGGTTCATCAGAAAACTGGACATTGCACTACCTGAGGACCCAGATATACCTCTCCTGGGGCATATACCCAAATGATGCTCCAACATACAGCAAAGACACGTGCTCCACTATGTTCATAGCAGCCTTATAATAAGCAGAAGCTGGAGAAAAGCCAGATGCCCTACAACAGAGGAGTGCATATAGAAAATGTGTGTACATCTACACAGTGGAGTACTATTCAGCTATCAAAAACAGTGACTTCATGAAATTCAGAGAAAAAAGGATGGAACTATTAAATATTATCCTGCGTGAGGTAATTCAATCAAGAAAATCCACACATCATATGCATTCACTGATAAGTGGATATTAGCCCCAAAGCTCAAATTACCCATGATACGATCCACAGGCCACATGAAGTTCAAGAAGAAGGATGACAAAAGTGAGGATGCTTCAGTCCTTCTCAAAAGGGAAAACAGAAATATTCATAGGAGAGGATATGGAGACAAAATTTGGAGCAGAGACTGAAGGAAAGGCTGTCCAGAGACTGCCCCATCTGGGGACCCAGCCCACATACATACAGTCACCAAATGTAGACAATATTGCTGATGCACCAAGAAGTGCATGCTGACAGGAGCCTGATATAGCTGTCTCCTGAGAGGCTCAGCCAGAGCATGACAAATACAGAGGCGAATGCTAGCAGCAAACCCATGAATTTAGAATGAAGTTCCCATTGGAGGAGTTAGAGAAAGAATTGAAGGAGTTGAAGGGGCTGGCAACCCCATAACAACATTGATGCCAACCAGTCAGAGCTCCCAGGGACTAAACCACTATCCAAAGAGTACACATGGACTGACCCATGACTCCAGCTGCATATGTAGCAGGGGATGGTCTTGTTGGGCACCAGGGTGAGGAGAAGCCCTTGGTCCTGCCAAGGCTGGACCCCATAGTGTAGGGGAATGGAACGCTGGGGAGGTTAAGGGGAGTGAATACCTTCATAGAAGAGGGGGGAAGGGGATGGGATAGGGGGGCTTATGGTGGGGAAACTGGGAAAGGGGATAACATTTGAAATTTAAATAAAAAATATCCGATAAGAAAAAAAAAAGAAATTAACTAAAACTCAGGAAGTTAGGTATAACTGTGAATCACTTTGAAGTTGGAAGCCCCACTTTTAGTCCAGATCTCCTGAGGTGGGTAGGGCCACCTTAGTCTAGGTCACACCTGCTGGCAGCATATCGTAAGCTTCTTGTTTGCTTGCTTGCCCTCACTCTTGCTGGCAAATCCATCACTGACATTATAGCCTACTTCTCCAGGATTCTGGCATATACTGAAGACCAGCTGAGATGTCTGGCCTCATGGATTGAACAACTGCTAGATTCTTGGACCTTCCATTAGTAGACTGTTTCTTTCAGGCTAGTTGGACCACGGCCTGTAAGCCATCCCATTAAATCTTCTTCGATTCCATATCTGCATCCTATAAATTCTGCTCCGCTGGCGAGCCCCATGCAGCTGCTGCACAGTAACAATTTATAGGTCATAAAGGAACCAGCTAAAGTTGTTTTAGACAAGTAAAGCGAAAATTGAATACCTACGTAAATTACTGGGAACTGAAAACTCCAGGAACAATTATTAAATGCTGAAAATATTCTTAATTAGGATGAGCAGAAAGAACAGATTCTGGTATGTTGATTTGAGATGCACCATGTGCAGATTGTTGACCACAGTGTGGAGGTAGATGGAATGTTCCTGAGGGAAAACCTCGTGCTGACACTTGACTTCACTGGAAGAGCCACAGCATACTGTCAGTCTACATGGGACCCACCTTTTTGACTATGTAAATCTGTTAGGGTTTCGTCATTGGGAAAATTCCCCTTCTCTCTCTCTCTCTCTCTCTCTCTCTCTCTCTCTCTCTCTCTCTCTCTCTCTCTCTGTGTGTGTGTGTGTGTGTGTGTGTGTGTGTGTGTGTGTGTGTGTGTGTGTAAAATTCTCTAACTTCCCTGAAAGGCTATGTTGGGAAGCTAGCATGCTCCAAGAATATCCCCTTTTTCCTTGTCCCCTGTGCTGTGAGTATGGGCATGTACTTCCATATCTGACTTTTTAATGTGGGTTCCAGGGAGTGAGCTCAGATCCTTGTTTTCTGGGCAAGCGTCTCACCTACCAAGCTGCCCTCAGAGCCCTTATTCTTCTCTTCCAGTAAACAATGCACAGGCATTTATTTTATTGTAATTAAATTTTAAGACTGTATTTTACTCTGAAAGAACAAGTCTTATCATGGGAAAGCAGCGGATGGTGGTGGGGCAGCTTAGGGCCTCACCCTTCCTTCTGTGTGAAACTCAGAGATGGGAGTAGGAAAGAAGATAAGTCATCTGTTGAGAGTTACAGCCCATTTTGTCATACTCAGTCATGAATGTGATTTCCCATTCTGCTACATGTGCTCCTAGGATGGGGTGGTGTGGGTGGGAGGGGAAAGGAGAGAGAGAAAGGGAGAGGGAGAGGAATAGGGAGAGGGAGAGGGAGGGAGGAAGGGAGAGAGAGGGAGAGGGAGACTTTATTTTTAGTATTGTCTTGCCTCCAAGTGGACAGTTCACATGAAGGATAAACTAAAAGAAGAGCTTTGAGCCGAGATTCTCAGAGAGAACCTCTCCAAATATGATTTTACCTATATTCATCTCTGTCTCTTGGTGTATAAGCAGCATGAATCAACAAACTTTTCCATCCTTTATATTCTTGCTTGACTTTCATTTTATCACTTATAGCCAAAAACCATGCTAACATACATCTAATGTCGGCGATGTGGAATAAAGCAGACACTGGATTATCTGTTTCATCTGAAAGACTGTAATGGCAAAATTTTTATTTTATGTTATGAAGCTGGTGTTACTGAACCATGGCTGAAGCTGGGCATTACTTATAGATATGGTGACTATTTGACTAGGATGACTTGAGTCCATGAAACACTGCATATACAGGTATCTTACAGGTGGCCCTTGCTAGTCCTCTGTGTCAGTGACTCTTCTTGTCAGTGTAACTAAATATCTGACTGAAGTAACTTAGAGGAGGAAGGACTTAGTATGCCTCATGTTTTACAGGGTACAGTCCATCATGGTGTGGAGGTCTGCTGGGGGTCAGTCCCTATCTGTAGCAGTGGAGATGTCCCATGACTTGCTCATATCTTGGCAGACTAGGACTCAGAGAGCTCCCTCTCCCCTCAGTGATACCTATCCTCTAACCAATTTCCACTTCCTAATCACCCCACAATCTCACAAAAGCAGCTTTACCGACCGGAAGCATCCCAACCATCCCACCTCTTCATATGAATACCCTAAGGAAGCTTTGCTTGGGTGTCAGTTGGCTTTTGCCTATTTCCTATCCATTTTCCTTAGTGACACATTTATTTCCCTTTCCTTAACAGTCTGACTATGGCCCCTATATTTTCAGGTAATATATTTTTGTATAAATGAATTTATTCTGAATGTATTTTCCTTTAGGTAACACCATCTACAAATTATTTTATTTCATTCACCAGCTAGAACATATTTTAATCGTTATTTTTAAAATTATTTTACTTTTTCACATTCCAAATGTTGCCCCCTTTCTTGTCCTGTCTCCCAGAGATCTTCACCTCATACCCCCCCTCTTTAGCCTCTGAGAGGGTGCTTCCCCACTCTCTTTACCCCCAACCTCAGCCCCCACCTCGCATTCCCCTTCCCAAGGCCAAAATACTTCTACAGGATTAGACCTGTCCTCTCCCAGACAAAGCAGTCCTCTGCTACATATGTGCCAGGGAGCCACAGACCAGCCCATGCATGCTCTTTAATTGAAGGCTTAGTCTCTGGGAGATCCCAGGGGTCTAGGTAGGTGATATTGTTTGACTTCCTATGGAGTTGCCATTCACTCCAGCTCCTTCAATCCTTCCCCTAACTCTTCTGTAGCAGACTTTGACCTCAGTGCAAGTATCTGTATCTGTCTCAGTCATCTGCTGGTAAGGCCTCTCAGAGGGCAGGCATGCTAGGCTCCTGTTTGCACACACAGCCTGGCATCAGTAAAAGTTTCAGGGTTTGGTGGGGGTCCATGGGTGGATCCCAAGTTGACCTGGTCACTGGACAGTCTTTCCTTCAGTCTCTGCTCAATTTTTGTGCCTTTGTTTCTTTTAGATAGGAACAATTCTGGGTCAAAATTTTGAAGGCAGGTTGGTGACACCATTCCTCCACTGGGAGCCCTATCCTTCTACTGAAGGTGGTCTCTTCAAGTTCCATTTCCCCACTATTGAACATTTTTTCTAAGGTCATCCCCCTTGAGTCCTGGGAAACTCTTACATCCCACATCTCTGGGACATTTTTGAGATTTCACGCCTTCCCTGCAGCTGCATATTTCCATTCATTCTCCTGGCCCTCTGGACTTCTGTCTTCCCCATACCTCTTCCTACCCTGTCTCCCCTTTCCTTACCTCTTCTACCCAGGTATTACCTCCCTCTGCCTCCCATGATTATTTTTGTTCCTCCTTTAAGTAATATCGAAGCATCCTTACTTGAGCCTTTCTTCTTGTTTAACTTCTTATAGTCTATGGGTTTATAATGGGTATTCTGTACTTTTTGGTGAATATCCACTTATCAGTGTATACATATCATGAGTGTCCTTTTGGGTCTGAGTTACCACACTCATTATGATATTTTCTAGTTCCATCCATTTGCCAGGAAAATTTGTGATGTCCTCATTTTTAATAGCTGAACGCTATTCCATTGTGTAAATAAACCACATTTTCTGTATTTACTCTTCAGTTGAGGAACATCTGGGTTGTTTTCAGCATCCAGTTATTACAAATAAGGCTGCTGTGAACACAGTGAAGCATGTGTCCTTGTGGCATTTTGGAATATCTTTTGGGTATATGTCCAGGAACAGTATAGCTGGGTCTCCAGATAGAAATATTTCCAATTTTCTGAGGAATGAACAGATTTACAGAATTGTTGTACCAGTTTGGAATCCCACCGGCAATGGAGGAGTGTTCCTCTTTCTCCACATCCTCGCCAACACGTGTTTAGGTATGGGGAATTGCCCTTCCTTAATTCTGCTCATGAGTATTTTATTGAGTATTTTTGCATTGATATTCATAAGTGAAAGTGGTCTGAAGTTCTTTTTTTTCCCTTGGGTCTTTTTGTGGTTTAGGTATCAGAGTAACTTGTAGCTTCATAGAATGAATTAGATAAGTGTTCCTTTTGTTTCTATTTTGTGGAATATTTTGAAGAGTATTGGTATTAGCTCTTCCTTAAAGGTCTGGTACATTCTGTACTAAAACAATCTAGTCCTGGGCATGGTTTTTTTTTTTGTTTTTAATTACTGCTTCTATTTCCTAAAGTTGTTATAGTTTGAATAATTTACCTGATCTTGCTTTAACTTTGGTACTTAGTATTTGTCTAGAAAATCATCCATTACATCTAGATTTTCCAGTTTTGTTGAGTATAGGGTTTTGTTGTAAGATCTGTTCATTTTTTGAATTTCCTCTATTTCTGTCATGCCTCCATTTTCATTTCTCATTTTGATAATTTGTATATAGTTGTGGTGCCCTCTAGTTAGTTTGGTTAAGGATTTAACCAACCAGCTCTTGGTTTTGTTGATTCTTTGTATTGTTCTCTTTGTTTGTAGCCCTGAATTTAACTATTTCCTATGATCTACTCATTCTTTTTGTTCTAGAGCTTTCAAGTATGCCATTAAATTGCTAGTATAGGATCTCTCCCTATATTTTCTTATTAAGGTACTTAATGCTATGAATTTTCCTCTTAACACTTCTTTCATTGTATCCCATAAGTTTTGGAATGCTGTGCCTTCATGTTCATTGAATTCTAGAAAGTGTTTAATTTCTTTCATTATTTCTCCCTTCACCAAGTTATCACTGAGTAAAGAGTTGTTCAATTTCCATGAGTTTCTGTTGTTATTAAAGTCCAGCCTCAGTCTGTGATGGTCTTACAGAAATTTGCATGAGATTATCTAAATCTTCTTGAATATGTTGAGGCTTGTTTTGTGTCTGAATATATGGGCAGTTTTGTAGAAGGTTCCATGAGGTGTTGAGAAGAAGGTATATTCTTTTGTTTTGGGTGAAATGTTCTGTAGATACCTATTAAGTCCATTTGGTCATAACTTCTGTTAGTTTCATTATGTGTCAGCTTATTTTATATTTCAATGACCTGTCCATTGGTGAAAGTGGGATGTTGAAGTCCCCTACTACCATTGTGTGAGGATCAATGTGTGCTTTGAGCTTCTGTAATGTTTCTTTTACAAATGTGGGTACCCTTGCATTTGAGGCATATTTCTTCAGAACTGAAACTTCATCTTGATGTTTTTTCCTTGATGCATACAAAATGTCCTTTCCATCTCTTTTGACTACTTTTGGTGAAAATCTCTTTTACTGGATATTAGAATGGTGACTCCAGCTTGTTTATTAGGACCATTTGCATGGAAAACATTTTTACAGTCCTTTACTTCGAGGTAGTGACTGTCTTTGTTTCTGAGGTATGCTTCTTGAATGGAAAAAAATCATAAAACCTGTTTAAGATCCAGTCTGTTAGCCTATGATATTTTAAATTGGGGAATTGAGTACACTGATGTTGAGAGATATTAATGACCAATGATCATTATTTTTGTTGTTGGTAGTAGTATTATGTTATATGATTTTCTTCTTTGTGGTTTGTTGTGAGATGATTAATTTCTTATGTTTTGTTGGGTATAGTCATCCTCTTTGTGTTGGAGTTTTGCTTCTAGTATCCTATGTAAGGTTCGATTAGTAGAAAGATATTGTTTAAATTTGGTTTTCTCATGGAATATCTTCTCTATGTATGGTTATTGAGAGTTTTGCTGGTTATAGCAAATGGGGCTGGGATCTGTGGTCTGTTATGGTCTGTGTGACATCTGTCCAAGATTTGTCATTTATTGTCTCTTTTAAGAAGAATAGTGGAATCAGAATGACTAAGATCAAAAACTCAGCTGACAGTAGATACTGGTGAGGTTGTAGAGAAAGGAGAACGCTTCTCCATTTATGGTGACATTGCAAGCTGGTACAACCACTCTGCAAATCAGTCTGGAGGTTTCTCAGAAAATTGGAAATAGTTCTACCTCAGGACTCAGCTATACCACTCTTGGGCATATACCCAAAAGATGCTCCAACCTACAACAAGGACACTTGCTCCACTATGTTCATAGCAGCGTTATTTATAAGAGCCAGAAGCTGGAAAGAACCCAGATGTCCCTCAACAGAGGAATGGATACAGGAAAGGTGTTACATTTACAAAACGGAGTACTACTCAGTTATTAAAAAACAATGACTTCATGAAATCCAGGCAAATGGATGGAGATAGAAAATATCATCCTGAGTAAGGAAACTGAGTCACCAAAGAACACACATGATATATACTCACTCATAAGTGGATATTAGCCAAAAGTTAGCTCAGAATATCCACAGTACATTTCACAGACCATTTGAAACTCAGGAAGAAAGTAGACACACCAAAGTGCTACAGTACTACTCAGTAGGGGGAAGAGAAAAACTTCTGTGAAGTAGAGGGAGAGAGGGATGTGGGAGGGAAAGAGAAGGGGAGGGAAAAAGGGGGGCCAGTTTTGATATGGAAGGAGATGGGGAGAAATACAGAGGGTCAGGAATCTGAAAGTAGGTGTGTAGCAGTGAGGAGGAGTGGGACCTGGGGGTAGCCTCTAGAAAGTCCCAGATGCCAGGGACCCAAGAAGTTCCCAGGACCCAATAGGGAGGACTTTAGCCATAATATTCAACAAAGGGGAGATTGAACCTGTAGAGACCATATCCAGTGTATAGGCAGAGACCCCAGTTGAGGAATGGGGCCACCTATCCACATCAAAAAAATTAATTCAGAATTCATCCTGTCAAAAGAAAATACAGGGACAAAGAATGGAGCAGAAACTGAAGGAAAGGCCAACCAAAGACTCCCCCACATTGGGATCCATCCCATCTGCTGACACCAAACCCAGACACTATCGGTGATGCCAAGAAGTGCTTATGGACAGGAGCTTGGTATACCTGTCCCCTGACAGACTCTTCCAGAGCTGGACAAATACAGATGCAGATGTACACAGCAAAACATTGGACTGAGCATGGGGACCCCAATGGGAAAGCAAAGACAAAGAATGTAGGAGCTGAAGAGGTTTGCCACCTCATAGGAAGAACAACATCATTAACCAACTAGAACCCCTCCCCCCAATGCTCCCAGGAACTAAACCACCAACAAGAGTTCACAGGGTTTATCCATTGCTCCAGCTGGATATGTAGCAGAGGATTGTCTTATCTGGCATCACTGGGAGGGGGAGCCCCTTGGTCCTATGGTAGCTTGATGATCCAGGGTAGGGGAATGCTAGGCCACTGAGGCAGGAGTGGGTGGGTGGGTGGGTCAGAGAGCAGGGGGAGGGAGGAGGGGATAGGGGCCTAGTGGAGAGGAAACTGGGAAGGGGGATAACATTTGAAATGTAAATAAATAAAATAACCAATAAAAAGAAGACTGGTATAATTCTGATGGGTCTGCCTTTCTATGTTACTTGGCTCTTTTCCTTACAACTTTAATATTCTTTCTTTATTCTATACATTTACTGCCTTTATTATTAGAGGGCTGGACAATTTTTTTTTCTGGACCAATCTTTTTGGTGTTCTGTAGTTTTCTTGTATGCTCATGGCCATCTCTTTATTTAGGTTAGGGAAGTTTTCTTCTATGATTTTGTTGATGTTTTCTGACACTTTGAACTGTGAATCTTTACCCTCTTCTATTTCTATTGTTCTTATGTTTGGTATTTACAATTGTTTCCCAAATTCCCTGGGTATTTTGGGTTAGAAACTTTTTACACTTTGTATTTTCTTTGACCGATGTGTCAATATCTTCTATGGTATCTTCTGCCCCTGAGATTCTCTCTTCTATGTCTTGTATTGTGTTGGTAATGCTTGAATCTGTAGCTCCTGATCTCTTTACTAGGTTTTCCATCTTCTGGGTTGCCTCCGTTTGCAAATTCTTTATTATTTCTAGTTCCATTTTGGGTCTTTGACTATTTTTGTTCAATTCCTTTATCTGTGAGATGATATTTTCCTGTATTTAAGTGATTTGTTTTCTCTTTAAGGGATCCTACCTGTTTGCCTATGTTTTCCAGTATTTCTTTAAGGGATTTTAGATCCTCCTGAATGATCTCTACCATCTTGAGGAGATGGGATTTTAAGTCAGAATCTTGCTCTTCAGGTATCTTAGGGTACTGGGTTCTGATGGTGCCAAATTATAATGGTTTCTTTGCTTATGTTCTTATACTTGTCTTTCTCCATGTGGTTATTTCTGGTGTTAACTGGCCTGGGTGTCTCAGAGGAGCAGGCCTCTTTGGAGGCAGGTAGAGCTGTGTGACCTGGGTTAGAGCAGCCCTTTTCAGAGGCAGGCAATACTGTCCCTGGTTATGGAAGTTCTCCTGTGTTCCTGGTTAGGGCAGACATCCTGGGAGACAGGTTGTCTTTAGGGTCCTGGGGCAGGTTTGTTGATCTGCCACATGTTCAGGTAAAGGTACAGACAGAAAGGACAATGGGACTCAGGCAGAGTAGGATAGATCCCATGTCTGCTGGGCTCTGTGGGGGTCCCAGTGGGTGTAGATATTGAGGAGGGGATCTCACCTGTGTTTCTGTTTATGGCAGACTTCCTAGGAACAGGTAGGCTGTGGCATCATGGCACACCTATCTGCTGGGGGTCGGGGTGGAGGGCAGACCAGAAGGACCTAGAACATATTTTAAAGAAAAAATATTCATTTTATTTTCAGTATTATTAGTCTATGATAAATGTTGAATGCTAAGTTGAATCTTACATTCTTTCATTTAGCTCACTGAACTATGCCCTTTTTATTACAAGCATATACACACAGGCTGCACTGTTGGCTTTAATTAAATTTAAAGTGCTTTTTATGATCTTTCTATAAGCAAAGTTAAAAATGGGACTCATATTTTTGTTAGATAAGTGTTTATCGTTATGTCCACTTTCACTAATTTCTCTGCCAAAGTGGCAGATCTTCTTTTGGAGCATCATAAAATGCATTTGTTTTAGTGGACAGAATTATGGAATTATTATATTTTAATGATGCTGTTTTCTTTGTTTGGTATCCAGGTCATTGCTATAACTTTCCAGCCTGGTCATGGATAAAGTGTTTTTAGATAGTATTTGGGATGGTTTGACCTCACCCCGGGAAAATATGCTGCTAATATCATAAACCCTTGTAACATTGAAATCTTTTCTCAATGTATAAATATTAAAGTATTGTGAGACTGTATCTCCTAGTAATATCAGAAGCTACACACATTAACAAAATGACTGCCCCAAAATGAGCTTAACAAAGACAATAATAGATGTGACAAAGTGAATGGAAATAGGACTAAAAGTTACACTAAGAACTGTAGGCAAATAAGGAGTGCTGAGGATATATATATATATATATATATATATATATATATATATATATAGAGAGAGAGAGAGAGAGAGAGAGAGAGAGAGAGAGAGAGGGAGAGGGAGAGGGAGAGGGACAGACACACAGAGACAGAGATACAAAGAAGGACACAGAGAGACACACAGAGAGAGACAGAGGGAGACACACACACACACACACACACACACACACACAGAGAGAGAGAGAGAGAGAGAGAGAGAGAGAGTAATGATGTCACACACTGAGGTCCCAGCACTTGAGAAGTAGACATAGGAGGATTAGAAGTTCAAGATCATCCTTGATTATTAGAGACTTCCAGGTAACATTGGGCTGTGATCTTCTCTTAAAAAGTAAAGCAAAACCAAACAAGATAAAATTATTACAAAATAAATATTTATTATAAAAGTAATTATGTTATATACAAATTACATGATAAATATCTTATTATTTTGATTGTTATTATGGGGTATTAAAGTATTTTTAAAGTAAAAACAATAACTGTTCTTTCTTTTTAATGTGGGTTTCATATCTCCATGATAACCGAAATTCTACCAGAGACTTAACTTTTCAAAAGAATAGTGAGAGTTTTAACGGAGTCAGGTGAGTTCGATGTTTACAAAGAGAAGACTTAGGTAAAATACTTTCCTAATTTCTTTTCAGAGGGCCAAGGAAAACTCTGAATCTAAATGTGATTTCTTCAGAGTCAGATGTCCCTTGTAAGAAATCAAGCTCTCCCAGCTGATGCAATTGGCCCACACTGTTTAGGTGATTAAAATCCCAAGGTAGAAATGCATCTGTGGTATGTATCCATCTCCACCTTCGTAAAAAGGTATGTATAATTTATGTTGTTGGCATGTATCCGAGGGAGTGGCAGCAGTGGAGAAAAGAGGATTTGGTGAAATGTAATACAGAGAGAATGACATGTTAATATGCATTTTCGTATTATCTGATTTATTTTACAGTTATTGTTTTAAAAAACAAGTATTTGTTGGGAATCTGGTTGTGGTCAAACACTTGAATAAACAATGTTTTGTGTCATTAACACAGCAATGAAGAGCTTTAAGAGAGGCATCTTCTAGCCAATAATTGACTTAAGAATCATGCCCCTTGTTCATCTTTGAGTCACAGGAAGTGGGCTCAGGGATCTGGCTTTTAGAACAAATTCAACATCTTTATTTTACACTCGAATTCATCTCTCACAGAATTCTTAAACTATAAAGACATGTTCACCCTCAAATATTTGTCTCCAGATGGTGCTGCATTAGGTTCATTTTATGTAAAGTTCTGCTTAACTCTTAAAGGTATTCAGAACAGCAGATTTCTCTTTTGTGGTAACTGTTACAAAATCTGGTGTCTCCTGTATTTTTCTTCAGATTCTATAAGGTCTGGTCAGCTTCTATGTATTTGTGGTGCCATGTCAACAAGGGTGGACAACAATTTTGCTTGGTGGTGTTTCAGGAGTTTCTTAAACTTTTGAACTTCTCTGCTTCCTTCTTATCTACTCTCAGGACTAGGTAAGTTCAGGTTTCATTTCTCCCATTTGCTCACAAATGCTGCTAAACTCCTGAGTTTAATCTCTCAGCTTGTTACTGTGTTGTACACTCCCAAGATTTATGTGTGGTTATTTTTCACACTTCTTCTTTCTTTATTAAGATTTTTACTTTGTCCATGAATTATTATCATACGCTCATTAATTTTATGATGATTACTTTAGAATTTTTGAATTTCCAGATAGTTTGCATTTATCCATTTTCTTAAAGTCAGTCTCTGAAGTCATCTTTATTCATTGCTTAGATTGTGTTCTTTAATTTTCTTTGATTCTGTCTTATTAGAAGTTACATTAAGAAGTCCCACACCCGCGGATCCCGGCCCGCAGCAGCTCTCTGCTCCCAGACCCGGTGAGAGAGAGACCCAACCACCTGGTCAGGTGGGCACTCCTGAGGCTGCAGAGCGGAAGAGACCACCAACACTGCTCACCCCTGCCCACATCCCTGGCCCAAGAGGAAACTGTATAAGGCCTCTGGGCTCCCGTGGGGGAGGGCCCAGGAGCGGCAGGACCCCTGACTGAGACACCCCCGGAACCTGATAGAAACAGACAGGATAAACAGTTCTCTGCACCCAAATCCCGTGGGAGGGAGAGCTAAACCTTCAGAGAGGCAGACAAGCCTGGGAAACCAGAAGAGACTGCTCCCTGCACACACATCTCGGACGCCAGAGGAAAAAGCCAAAGACCATCTGGAACCCTGGTGCACTGAAGCTCCCGGAAGGGGCGGCACAGGTCTTCCTGGTTGCTGCCGCTGTAGAGAGCCCCTGTGCAGCACCCTACGAGCGAACCTGAGCCTCGGGACCACAGGTAAGACCAAATTTTCTGCTGCAAGAAAGCTGCCTGGTGAACTCAAGACACAGGCCCACAGGAACAGCTGAAGACCTGTAGAGAGGAAAAACTACACGCCCGAAAGCAGAACACTCTGTCCCTATAACTGACTGAAAGAGAGGAAAACAGGTCTACAGCACTCCTGACACACAGGCTTATAGGACAGTCTAGCCACTGTCAGAAATAGCAGAACAAAGTAACACTAGAGATAATCTGATGGCGAGAGGCAAGCGCAGGAACCCAAGCAACAGAAACCAAGACTACATGCCATCATCGGAGCCCAATTCTCCCACCAAAACAAACATGGAATATCCAAACACACCAGAAAAGCAAGATCTAGTTTCAAAATCATATTTGATCATGATGCTGGAGGACTTCAAGAAAGACATGAACACACTTAGGGAAACACTCGAAATGTATATAAGAAATACTCAAGTTAATAAAAAAAAAAGAAGTTACATTAAAAAGCTAAAAAGACCATTTTTCCCAATCACTCTGGACTTGTCTTGTACAGGATAAAATCTGTACTCATCAACTTAGCTAAAACTCCTGTAAGTTTCTTAACTTTCACGTTAGTCCAATCTATTGCTAGCTCTTAGCACCCCAGCCATAGATGGCATGCTTGGTCATGCTCATAGTGCTCCAGACAGACAAGACAAAAGGCCCCTCCTTTGAGCAGGTAGAACATAGAATATATGGTCTAACTCCAAATTTTCTTTAATACAAAATCATTTCATATTGGCCCAGGGAAAGGGATATTGCAAATTCCTGTCTGCTAATCCAACGTACTTTCATTAGTACTTTTCTAATGCCTTCAAGCCTGGAACAAACTGGGTCCTATAAGTACTCTCAATCAGGTAGGAGGAGAACCACTTCCTCAGGTCACAGTTCCAAAACATTCCATCTGTGATACATGATCCAACCCTTCTTCTTCATCCTCCTCCTCCTCCACACCACCACCACCACCACCACATCTTCTCTTTCTTCTCCTTAATTTTTCACCTTTGCTATTTTTATTGAAAATAAATTTATATCACATAATACATATTATCTTTATTTCCCCTCCCTTATCTCCTCCCGGATCTTCTCTACCTCCTAACCTATCCAAATGTTTAGAAACAAACAAGCAAAACCAAACAAACTAACTAAATACCTAAAATAAAAAATAAAAAACAACAACAAATAAAAAGCATATGGAACACACACACACACACACACACACACACACACACACACAATCACACACACACACACTATAAAAACACAAAATTAGAAACCATAATATACAAGCAAAAGACTGATAAGGTTTAGGGGGAGGGGGATGGGATAAGGAGTTTATGGATGGGAAACCAGGAAAGGGAATAACATTTGAAATGTAAATAAAAAAAATCCAATTTAAAAAAAGACCAATAAGGTTTAAAATGCTCAAACAAAATAATATGAGACAAAAAAGTTCTCTAAATGTATCTGAGATCATTTTGTGTTGACTGGGCATGAGGCCTTCCCTTCAGTATGACTTGCAGACCAACTGAGGAAAATATTTCTTCTTTTGCATAAGGTTGTCCATTAGAGATAACTTTTCAGGTAGCATTGGGAGATCACGTCCATATCCCCTTCTCAGTATTGGGACCTAACCTGCCTTGAACGTGTGTAGGACCTATGCATGCTAACACATCTACGAGAGTTCATATGTTCAGCAGTCCTTTTGTGTCTGAAAGACACTACTACCTTGGTATCCTTTATCCCCTCTAGCTCTTATGATTTTTCTGCCTTCTCTTCCACATAGTTCCGTGAGCCCTGAGGGGAGAGTTTAGATGAACACCTTCCAATTAGGAATGAGTATTTCAAAGTCTCTCACTCTCTACACATTGTCCAATTGTGACTCTTTGTGTTCCCATTTACTGTAGGAGGAAACTTCTCTGATGATGGCTAGATGAGTCACTGTTCTATGGGGATAGCAGAATGTCATTAAAAGCCATTGCTATTCTCCTTTAGCAGAACAATACTATTTGGTTGTCCCCTAGGTCCATGTTCTATCTAGTCTCAGACCATTGGAGCAGGTCATGCATGGGTTACATCTCTCAGGGAGTGGGACTTAGGTTGGATTAGATAGAGGCTCCAAGTCACCATTGTAGGTAGACTTCAACTTTACTCACAGTACAGTTGAATTTGGGAGTTTCTTTCTGATCACATAACAATAATACTGGAAGAGGGGTTATAAGAAAAGGAATGACTCCAATGTTCACACTGGATCTGTTGTAGCTGATTTTCACCAGAGATGTAGAAATCTTTCAACTGGTTTGTAAATTTCTCACAGGAATAATAAATGTATGCCTTTGAGACCATTTGATCATGGAGGGAAGGGTGGTCAAAGGGATGCTTTACTACTACCTTGCTGATGTCACTGCCTCTTAGTTTGGATTTGAGGATTCCAAGGTTCAAGGAGGTAAATCACGTTTACAACATCATACCATGAAGTTTTGTCAGCGTGTTCTTGAGGTTCACTGATCATTCTTTTCATATTCACTTCCATATCATTTTTCTACTGGATGTATAGAATTTTCTTCCATATAGGAGCCATGTTATATCCTTGTAAACTTGGAGAACTTTAAAAATAAACATTAACCTTTATGGCTAGTGGTGGTTTAAAGTTTAAATGTGACTTCATGCTAAGAGGCATGCTGATTAGATGGGACATATTTAGTAGAACAGTGCCATGGCTTGCTATTTAATACAACATTCTTTAGTCTGTTTGCCACAGTACACCAGTTGGATAAGCTGTTTCCTTATTTGTAAGTAAAAAAGAGAACTTAATAAAATTAGTGTTTGGATTTGCAGGATTAATATAGTAAAAATGGACATTTTACCAAAAGTGATCTACAGATTCAATGCAATCCCCATCAAAATACCAATCCAATTCTTCAGAGAGTTAGACAAAACAATTTGCAAATTCATCTGGAATAACAAAAAACCCAGGATAACTAAAACTATCCTCAACAATAAAAGGACTTCTGGGGGAATCGATATCCCTAAACTCAGGCAGTATTACAGAGCAATAGTGATAAAAACTGCATGATATTGGTACAGAGACAGACAGATAAACCAGTGGAATAGAATTGAAGACCAAGAAATGAACCCACACACCTATGGTCACTTGATTTTTGACAAAGGAGCCAAAACCGTCCAATGGAAAAAAGATAGCATTTTCAGCAAATGGTGCTGGTTCAACT
This sequence comes from Rattus norvegicus, assembly GCF_021556685.1. Taxonomy (NCBI): domain Eukaryota; kingdom Metazoa; phylum Chordata; class Mammalia; order Rodentia; family Muridae; genus Rattus; species Rattus norvegicus. Next base: position 23,438,606 of record NC_141535.1, on the reverse strand, counting down.
GGAGGTCAACATGTAGAAGAATGCAGATCAAACCATGCTTATCACCCTGTACAAAGCTTAAGTCCAAATGGATCAAGGACCTCCACATCAAACCAGATACACTCAAACTAATAGAAGAAAAAGTGGAGAAGCATCTCGAACACATGGGCACTGGAGAAAATTTCCTGAACAAAACACCAATGGCTCATGCTCTAAGATCAAGAATTGACAAATGGGATCTCATAAAACTGCAAAGATTCTATAAGGCAAAGGATACTGTTGTTAGGACAAAACGGCAACCAACAGCTTGGGAAAAGATCTTTTACCAATCCTACAACTGATAGAGGGCTTATATCCAAAATATACAAAGAACTCAAGAAGTTAGACTGCAGGGAGACAAATAACTATTAAAAAATGGGGTTCAGAGCTAAACAAAGAATTCACAGCTGAGGAATGCCGAATGACTGAGAAATACCTAAAGAAATGTTCAACATCTTTAGTCATAAGGGAAACTCAAATCAAAACAACCCTGAGATTTCACCTCATACCAGTGAGAATGGCTAAGATCTAAAACTCACCTGCTAAAAACTCAGGTGACAGCAAATGCTTTCGAGGATGTGGAGAAAGAGGAACACTCCTCCATTGTTGGTGGGATTGCAGACTGGTACAACCATTCGGGAAATCAGTCTGGAGGATCCTCAGAAAATTGGACATTGAACTGCCTGAGGATCCAGCTATACCTCTCTTGGGCATATACCCAAAAGATGCCCCAACATATAACAAAGACACGTGCTTCACTATGTTCATAGCAGCCTTATTTATAGTAGCCAGAAGCTGGATAGAACCCAGATGGCCTTCAAGAGAGGAATGGATACAGAAAATGTGGTACATCTACACAATGGAATATTACTCAGCTATCAAAAACAATGACTTTATGAAATTCGTAGGCAAATGGTTGGAACTGGAAAATATCATCCTGAGTGAGCTAACCCAATCACAGAAAGACATACATGGTATGCACTCATTGATAAGTGGCTATTAGCCCAAATTCTTGAATTACCCTAGATGCACAGAACACATGAAACTCAAGAAGGATGACCAAAATGTGAATGCTTCACTCCTTCTTTAAAAGGCGAACAAGTATACCCTTGGGAGGGAATAGGGAGGCAAAGTTTTGAACAGAGGCAAAAGGAACACCCATTCAGAGCCTGCCCCACATGTGGCTCATACATATACAGCCACCCAATTAGACAAGATGGAGGAAGCAAAGAAGTGCAGACTGACAGGAGCCGGATGTAGATCGCTCCTGAGAGACACAGACAGAATACAATAAATACAGAGGCGAATGCCAGCAGCAAACCACTGAACTGAGAATAGGACCCCCGTTGAAGGAAACAGAGAAAGAACTGGAAGAGCTTGAAGGGGCTTGAGACCCCATATGAACAACAATGCCAACCAACCAGAGCTTCCAGGGACTAAGCCACTACCTAAAGACTATACATGGACTGACCCTGGGCTCCAACCTCATAGGTAGCAATGAATATCCTAGTAAGAGCACCAGTGGAAGGGGAAGCCATGGTCCTGCTAAGACTGAACCCCCAGTGAACGTGATTGTTGGGGGGAGGGCGGTAATAGGGGGAAGATGGGGAGGGGAACACTCATATAGAAGGGGAGGATGAGGGGTTAGGGGGATGTTGACCCGGAATCCAGGAAAGGGAATAACATTCGAAATGTAAATAAGATATTACTTTTGATATATTGAACTATTCTCTATAGCTCTTAAGACACCAAAGACTTATTATTTTAGTTATCAAAGCCACATTTTTCTTATTCTCCCACTGACCAAACTTAAGACTTTACACTTATAAATGTCAGAATCATAGTGAATTTTATGTATCTGAGTACACTGTAGTTGTCTTCAGACACACCAGAAGAGGGCATCAGATTCCATAACAGATGGTTATGAGCCACCATGTGGTTGCTGGGAATTGAACTCAGGACCTTGGGAAGAGCAGTCAGTGCTCTTAAGCGTGAGCCATCTCTCCAGCTCCACATAGTGAACTTTAACACAGAATTGTATATTATTACTTATACTTTAGATTTATAGAAAGTCAAAAAAATTGCAAATGTGTGAAGTCTTAATTAGAAGATTTTGCTATACTGCCTCCTCTCACACCAAAAGGTAAATTAAATAAAATCTTTAATATTAGATGATTGGTAGTATTACTACATAATTCATTACATATATTATGTGATCCTTACAAATGCATATGTTTTGAAATGAAATATGTTTATGTTATATTATTAAGTGCAGAACTAAGTTACAGAATAGTACATTTTTGAAAGCGTGTGTGTGTGTGTGTGTGTGTGTGTGTGTGTGTGTGTGTGTGTGGGCATGTGTGTGTGTATACAAAATAAAAGAATATACCATAGATTCAAGATGTAAATATATATAGGAAGAGACATGCACATACATACCATGGACATACACATTTACACTGATAAGTTGTACCCAGAAAATACTAACAGTCATTTTCTATGGTCCAATTGTTCATGGAATGAGTTACTTTATTAATTTTACGTTTTTCAGAGAAATATGTTTACTTATGAATATTAAAAGTAATTCCATGGAAAAGTTACACTATTATCTTTCTTAAGTACAACTTGTTAGCTTCTATTGTTGTTTTTAAAACTGAAGTATCCAAGGTGAAATTGCCAAACTCCTTTCATGGATTTACAAAGCAAGAACGTTGAGAACTGAGATGGCAAATGTCATGAGCTTGGTGGTTATTTTACAGTATATTGTAGGAGTGGACACTGTGTGGTGGTTTTTGTAATATAGGTAGAATGAAGCAGAAGAGAACAGATTGTGGGGGATAGAACCAATTCTATTTGGGGCACATTAAATGTGAATTGTCTTTGAGACATCCAAGTAGTGATGTCAACTGAACTGTTGACTATTTTGGTCTAGAGTTCAGAGCAGAAATCTGGACTAAACATTCACATTTGGAACTCATCAGTGTACAGTTGATGTTTCAAATCATGTGTCTGGATGCAATGGGCAAATGAGCCAGGGCATATTTACACTAAAAGAAGGGAGAGGGAGATGGGAAGTCAAGGGTTGCCTGGCACTCTGCTGCTGTAGTCAAGGAAGCAACTTGACTCTGAGATTAGAACTCATTCCTGGTTAAATGTACATTTCCCAATGATGAAACATTGGCAATGACTCTGCTGTTGTAGGGCTGTTGCTCACACAGCCTTTTTCCATTGTAGTTCTCAGTGCTCTCTAGACCATTGACCTACATAACACAGAATGATACATAATGGTAGAGAAGACCAAACAAACAAATCAACAGAAAGAGGATTTACCTGAGGTTTTTAAGACCAACCATGTAACCTTTCCCAGATCTGAATTTTTCATATGTAAAATTTCATGTAAGATTGAGCATCATGAATTATTAATTGAGATGCTGCCAATGAATTTGTGTTTGACGTTGGAAAGTGGATCAGAGAGTTTGGGAGGTTTTCTTGGTTAAAGAACAGAAGGCAGCTTCAGAAGCTAAAGCCAACAGAAATCCCTCAGAGCAGAACCAGTCTGCTCCTGTGGCCTCTTCAAACTGCCTATCAGGGTGGAGGGTAGGGCTTATGGCAGTTATGTGTAACATAGCTAGTTAGGGACTTTAACTGTTTGCGGACACTAACTCTTTAGTTTGAGATGTGTCTAGAGACTAAGTAACATGGGCATGTTTTGCTATCCAAGAAAAGAGGGAGGTGCACACCGTGACATGAGCCAAAGAGAATTTGCAAGAAAGATTAACAATGATCAGAAGGCAATAAAAATTCAAGGAAAGTTACAAATTACAGCATTATGCTTACAAACAGACAAATGCAATGTAGTGAAGTCTCACAAAGGAGTGGTTTTCTATTGCTGAAACCCAGGAGAGGAAAGAGGCCCTGAGCAAAGGTGTAACTACAAACAACTTTAGATTGATATCAACAACTATTTTAAGATACAGGACCCACTCATCCATCCATCCATCCATCCATCCATCCATCCATCCATCCATCCATCCATCCTACAACACGTTATTGAGCACACATTTTATGTCAGGCAGTGCAACAAGGCCTTAGTACACAATGTCGGCTACCACAAAAAATGATCCTCAGTCTTCATTTAAAAAGCGATAGAGACACCAATCCATCCACAAAACTTCCGACCCAAAATTTATCCTGTGTATAAGAAATGCAGAGATGGGATGGAGCACAAACTGAGAAAACGGTCAACCAATAGCCAGCCCAATGTGAGACCCATCCCATGGGCATGTACCAATCCCTGACGCTGTTAACTATACTCAGTTATGCTTGCAGACAGGAGTCTAGCATGAGTGTCCTTTCAGAGGTTCCAACCAGCAATTGACTCAGACAGATGCAGGCACCCATCTGTGTCTTCAGTTAAACAGGTCTGGGGACTCTTATGGAAAAATAAGAAAAATGGCAGGCCCTGAAGGGGATAGGAACTCCACAGGAAGACTAACAGAGTCAACTTACCTGGACCCTTGAGGCTCTGAAACTGAACCAACAACCGAAATGCATAGACAATCTGGACCTAGTCCTTTCCGCTCAGATACACCAGATGTGCAGCAGCTTGGTCTTCATGTGGTCTCTGAACAACTGGAACAGGGACTATCCCAACAGCTGTTGCCTGTCCATGCAATATGTTCTTTTAGCTGGATTGCATTGTTTGGCCTCAGTGGGAGAGGAAGTGCCTGGTCTCTCAGAGACTTGATGTGCCATGGTAGGGAAATACCTAGGGAGAAGTGGGGATGGGGGAAGGATTGTGGGAGGGGGTGACCAGGAGGGGACAATGAATGGGATGTATGGTGAATAAATAAAAAAAGAATTAAAAATATTTTAGATATATTTACTTCATCTTAAATGTTTGAGTGTTTTGCCTGCATTTATGCATGTACACCACAGACATATGTCCATGGATGACAGAAGGGAGTGTAGATCCCCTAGAATTGAAACTGTGGATATTTTCAAAGCCATGATGTGGATTTGAGGACTGAATCCAGTCCTCTAAAGAAACTCCAAGTATTCTACACAATGGAGGCATCTCTTTAGCCCTCACTCCTTATTTTAATGGGTGAACTAAACAATTGAGAAGAAACACACACAGACAACATCACACCATGTTTTAACAGGTGCTTTAGAGTATATAGGGGACATGGAAGACAGAAATCTTGCTTCTGAATGTGGCTTTCTGTTCCCATGCAGAATCCCATATGGGTTAACGGTAATGAGGGCAGTTTACAAGAAGAGGTGGGACTGGAACCTGTTCGCCAAGGAGAAATTGAATTGCAGTAAAAGCAGAAGGGGCAGAAGAGTGGAGGAGCAGTACGATGAGGCTGGAAAGCTGATTGCATTCTTGACACTGTGCCGAGGTTCATTTTGTTGTAACAGGATTTGTGTAGGGCAGTGAGTTCAATACACTTCAGCTAAGACCTGGACATGTTTACCTGACATCAGATGTAAAATTAATGAACTTCTGGCCAGTAATTAACATTTCCTTTGCTTTCCTCTCCTTTGTTTATTAGAAGTAAATGATATTGGTTTTCACCAGATACTGTTAAAAAGCCGTGGGAGCAAAATCTATTCTAAAACTTTTTGATTGACCTCTGTTATTTGAGCTCTCTCTCAACACAGGCATGTACACACACACACACACACACACACACACACACACACACACACATACACACACACACACACACACACACACACACACACACACATACATGAGAGAGACAGAGAGAGTGCCTCAGTGGGAGAAGGTAGAGATAGATCATAGACAGATGGCTAGACAGACGGTAGAGAGATAGATAGAACATGAGTTAATTTATCTACACAAAGTACTAAGAAAATATTGCTACCAGATACAGCTTTCTATGCCTGAATCCTTTGTTCTGTAAAACCCGTGGCTGCCTTATGTGTTTAACACCTCTTAATTTCCCTTAATAGAGACAAATTTTTATAAATGGGAAAATATGATTATAAACAAGTAAAGGAGTTTCAACACCCCACCCCCCCCCAAATTGTAATTGGACCTTGGCTAACTTGGTCTAGTTATTTTTTTTTCATGGAAATGGTGTGGATAGTAAATTTGCTTAAACAGCAAAAATTTTTTCACTGCATAATTGAAACAATAACTTTAAATCAATTAGCCATGTTACCACCATAGACTCCCATCATCAAATTCCATTTCCTGGCCCACGAAGAATCACCAGACCATTGGGCTTATTGGAAACACACATTTGGTTCTGTTTTTGACATTAGTTCCACTGAACTCTAAAACTGGCTTCATTTTCTTTTCTTTTCTTTTCTTTTTTCATTTTAAGTGGCATGTAAACATAAAAAATAGTTGGGCATATAGCTCCAGTTTCTAAAGTGCTTAGAGGTACAGAATCTGTAAGGTTGAGTTAATTGCATGTAAACAAGACCTCATCTCCTGTGAACAGAGACACTAAATTGTGGTCTCTTTGGAGACACTGATAGAAAAGTGCTCAGAACTCTTGGGTGACTTGGATATTATTCTTGGCCAATGCTCGCCTTTTCTTTCAGGCGTATCTCAAAGTTAAGCATACAGAGATGAGTAATTAATAAATAAAGTTCTCAGAGGAGACAGTAAGTAACAGGTATCTCAGGATCATCTCAATGCTGCAAGTTCCAACCTCCTTCAGTATTTATAAAGCATTTATTCCATCTATAGTGAGAATCTAGAGGTAAATGCAATTCTAAGATATATCTGTTCTATGGTCTCAGCCCTTATTATCGTAGCATATTATAGACTATACAATAAGATTCTGATGCTAGATCTTTCATGCTTGACTTGGCACTCATTTTGAGGGGTTAATGAGATAAAGTTGGGAGATTATCAGAGATAATTGATTGAAGAGAGCTATGCACTGTGCTGTGTGTTACTAATCATTCACATACCATATGATGCAGGAGGGGCAATGAGTAATCCACTTCCCTTCAGTTTAATTCAAGTGAGAAGATTCTAATAGCAGCTTTTAGAATAAAATGCTTGTTCTCTGAAGGCAGAGGATGTGAAGACTGACTCATTGAAAATGGTTCTTGTGTTGTTCTGATGGGAAGAGAAAAGAAATGTGAATAGATTGAGTGCTGAACCATTGATGGATCTGGGCCCTTGGGCGAGACCTTAAGAAACAGTGGCAATACAAGCTATTTGAAAATAGCTCTGATCATCCCAAACATCAGAGACAAGAGACTGGACCAGGTCTTGGTAGTTATACACAGAGAGTGACAGGACACAGAAGTCTCGCTGATGTGGAGTAAATCAGGTATAGCTACATTGCTCACACCTCCCCAGCAGCATCCCAGGAGGGTGAAAGGGTTATGCTAAGTGCAAGAACTGTGGTAAAGGGAAGAAATCAAACTTCTGTTGACTTAGAAGCTTCATCCCTACAAGTCGTTCTTCAGAGTGCTGAAATATGTGATGCTGTTACTGGAGGAGAAAAGAATACTATCAATTAGCCTTATCTCGTTATGACTCCCGTAAGCTACACTAACAACTAGCGAGGCACAATGTGCTCATGAGTGCACTAGATGCTATACATGTCTATGTCATTGGGTCAGTCCAGATTAGGATTATACACTATTGTTCTGCTATAGTTTCTCTCTCTCTCTCTCTCTCTCTCTCTCTCTCTCTCTCTCTCTCCATTTTTCTTATTCTCTTCATATTAACTCTAAACGTATTCTGTTAATAAGTTAGTAATGTCAAAACTCGGTGTAATTGTACTAGGCAACAAATTTTAGTTCAGTTAACAGGGCTAGTAACATGGGTCTAATGATTCTAGTTTTGAAGGGTAGCTCTGTTTGCATACATTAGAAAACCTGGGACTTAGTGGGGACTGCATTCTGTGATGTCTCCCTCTCTCATTTTTTCAGCCTCAGATGTTATGTTTGGAAGGGGCTATGACAGAGACAGTGTTCTCCTTGTTCCCTCTGCTCCCTGTCCTCTGCCACCAGAGTCAGTCTCCACTACTCAGTAGCAGTGAGTGATGACCCAATTATAAGTTGAGCAGGCTGGTTGAGAAAACCGAGAAATGGAATCCAGGAAAGCATATATTTTCTATTCTTTCTTTATTTCCCCAGGTTGCGATTTTAGCCCTGGCTTTCATCGAGTGCTTAGCCTCAGCAGAAGAACACTTGCTTGGCAGTCCCGCCTAATGAATGAAAGTGGAGTGAGGATTAATTTTGGGGGTGCTTCCAAACCAAAGGTTTGATGGCTAGATGCCAGACACTCGAAAGGTCCTTCTCCATTGCTCAAAACAGCAAACTCTTGGCTATTCCACTCAGTGAGAGCTGCACTTTTCAGCAATATCTGCTACATTAAATCAGATGTTGATGGGGGAAAGAAAGCAGGCAAAAATAAAGTTCAGAGGATTTCTGCCAATAGTAGATTTTTTTAATAAGTGAGAAATAAGTTTGAGGTTTTAGGATGTTTTTATTTAATTGGATGGAAGCTTGACCAGACTTTTTCACATGTTTCTGTGTTAGCGCTAAGGCAATTGCTCTTCTGGCACAAAAGAGACCTGAGAATAAAGCTCTCTACACTTTCCAGGTGCAGAAAGCAAAAAGCTCCAGAATGTGTAGTCCATAATTCACTGAGTTGGCAAAAAGACTGGCAGATAGATTATTAACAGTTGTGTTGCTTTAAAATAAATCAGTAAAGTATCCATACTCTCATGTGTGTGAGGAATAATGACCCAGGCCAGACTTAGCACCCTGGGCAATGATGGGATTCATGGTACTCAAAGTCATTGGTATCCATCATCTAAACTGTCTTTTAAATAGATGCTGCTATAATCTGGCCCATTCAAAAGGAAGGAGCAGTCATGTACCAATCTTGTTTAATACAAAGTATGGTTGATGGTGCTCCCACATATCAGCCCAGGACATAGTCAGCATTAGAGCACTCAGCTAGCATACATGAGGACTGGTTGTCAAACTTGGTACACACACAAACACACACACACACACACACACACACACACACACACACACACACGCACATACACACACAAAAGTGTGTGCTTACATTTGTGCGTGTCTGTTTGTGTGTGGGGTATCTGGTGGGGGAGGATGAATTAATGTAAGGAACAATTCTAAATGTGTCCTCTCTGTTCCTGCTCTGTCCCTTGTCTTTCTCTGGAGCATTGTCTTGTCACTTTCTGCTTTCCGGTTCATTCCTCACAACTCCAATAGAGCTTCATTGATGTCTCTAAGCCTGCATTGACTTGATTTCCCTCAAGGATGAATGGTAAATGTCGACACATAAGTCATATATACCTTTTTGTCCTCCAAACTGGTTTTTGTCAGTTTTATCACAGCAACAGAAAGGAAGCAAAAATATTCAGGGAGGCCGACCACACACTTTAGCTGTAGGATGCAGAAAACAAATCTCAAAAGGATCAGGACATTTTCTCTCTCCTTTCTGTCTTCATAGTGCTGGAAGACAATATCCAGGTTTCTGGGAGAAAAGACATCAGTGATCTTATCCAGTGCTGTGTAAGAACCCTGGATAAAAATCCTACTTGACCATAAAAACATGATATGGCAAGATAATCCACTTTCTGATTGGATCTGAGATCAGATTTATGATGGAGTATTTATGCCCAGTACTTTAAACCTAAAGCCCTTGGCTGGGGAGGTCAAAGGCCCAACGGAGGAACCTATTGTTGTTCTACTTGGATTTTATAATGACAAAATGTATATTTAGAATTAGCCAATTGCACTCAGGTTAGATGATCCCAGTTTCCCTGAGAACATCCAGAGCATCAAAATCAGGAGTCAGCTAGACACATGACTTGTTTTCTTGTCAGGTTTTATCAGGGTTTTGACTTGGACACATCATTGCCATGCAGTTTCTTCACAGCCTGTTTGATCTGGTACTTGCTGACCTTGACACCCACAATGAACAGAAGCACGTCGTTGTCTTTTTGCTTCTTTATGGCCGACTTGGTGGTCAGGGAGATTTTCATGATGGTATAGTGGTCAAGCTTCTTTCATGGGGGTGTACATTTGCAAGGGTATTTGGGCTGTGTCAAGTGCTACGGGGTGTTGGGACAATGAAAGGTAGGTGATGTGCAATTCTTGCTCTTTTTGTGTCTGTGGATGCCTTTCAGGCATTCACTTTGGCTTGACTGAAAGGGTATTGTGGATTTTTTGAGTGACCAAGTTGTCAAACTGCTTTCTACATATTTATGTTGTCAGTTGTAGATGGGAGTTACACCCAACCTTGTTCAGAGTTTGAGTTTTCCCCTTGGTGATCGGGAGTTAATGCAGAGAATTATAACTTGCCAAAGTACTGAAAATAAGTCACAAAATGTCTTCAGCCCTACATGGGACATTGTTGTCACTCAACTCTCCCACCAAGGCTTAGGGAGCATCAAGCAAGTTTTAGAGCTGGAGGATGGCATGGTGTGCTCTGAAATGCTGTCTTCGGGCCATGATGTGGTTACTGCTCTCATGAAATCATGGGAGCTGCACTTAACCTGCACAAGGTTAATACAGTCAAAGTTCCAGCATGCCTGGGGGTTGCTCTTGAAGCTCCAGTCCCTTATTGATAGGTTATTTGTAGTTCATAGCTGCTGTGGAGGGAGGATCGTTGTTCATTGGGAGTCTGGCTACTGGTAGGCATCTGTGCATCCTATGTGAGTGGCCTCATACCCATGTGCATATCAGACTTCTATTTGAAATCAATGGGTTCATACAAGTAAAGACAGAAGAAAAGTACATGAATCTCACAGGGAGTTCATTGAGGGCATCTGTTGGAGTTGGAGGGGAAGATAAGACCATACTTCATTTTATATATATATGAAATTCTCAGATCAAAAATAAAAGCCTTTTCATATTACTATTTTGGATGTTAGTGGTCCAAAATATTTCTCAACCCATTATTATTCAGTTCTCTCCCACTTGGACTTTCTCATCACGTGGTGCCAATGAGTCAATCTCCCCTTAGTCTCTGCGAATTCAGCTAGTCAGGTTAAATTTTATAAAAATAAAGTCATACCATTGTATTTTCAGTGTCTTGCTTTTTCACAGTTAGGATCTGTCACAACTTTATGGCTATACTTCATAGTTGAATAATACCTCACTGAATGGATAGATCGCATTTGGGATCCATCACCCAGTTGATGGGTACTTTTGAGTGGTACTTCAATGAAGTGCCAGTCCTACCATGCTTTCCCTCTCATGCTCCCATCTCTGGATTACTCAGTCATGCTCCATTTCTCTATGTGGCTATATCTGTTCCTCCAAACATCACCTTCTATCCTCCCAGCCTCTTGTTTTCTTTTGAGCTGCTAATTGCCTACAAAACTGTACGGTCTAAGTCTTTACTCTAGGCTCTTACAGGAACTTTCTCTATTGAAACAATAACCAATCTTCAGAACGAAGGCTAGGGATTTTATTATGAAGATTGTCTTAAGTAAAAAGATTATAAATTAACGAATACTAATTTAGTCACAAAATGTGTCTGTAGAATATGAACAGAAATCAAAACAAATGACTGTATAAAACCCTCATAAAATGAGACAAACGTTTTTAAAGTGCATTCATTTTACTTTTATGTGTGCAAGTTTCTGTTTGCTTGCATGGACACCCATTGCTTTCATGCCTGATGCCCATGGAGGCAAGAAGAAGGTGCCAGGTCCCCCTGGAACATAGTTACAAAATTTATTTTCTAAGTGAAAGATTTATCCTAAATTTTATGAGAAAAAACTAAAAAAATAATTAGAATTAAATATTGAGTGATAAATCACTCCATAGCCTCATGAATAAACACAAGTTTCTAGCTGAACAGACTGTTGGGGCTTTCTTGGTAGTTTTTCATTGAATAACATTGAGAGTGAATTTTTATAGAAATTAATGTACTGAAGTTCTTAGATGCATTTTCTAAGGGACTTTTTTTATTTTTAGCAAAAAGTTGCTGATTTCCTTTTCCATGCAACAAGAGGTATCAGAATATGATAGTATACAGAAGCCTGGGGGTTCAGTGAACATATACATATTTAGACCTTCCCTATCTCAAGTCTACATGTACCTTTAGTTGAACACACACACACACACACACACACACACACACACACACACACACACACACACACACACACACACAGGGTTGGATCCTTGGAACCAAAGATAGAAAAATCTAAACTGCCAGCATACCATGGTCATAGAGTAGAAACTTCCAAGTTACAATACTCAGTTTTCATTCTGTGGGGATGATCTAAGATCTAAGACTCTGAAGCAGGAGGGCATGTGCAAATGTGAGAAGACACTATTGTGTAGCATTTGTTTTTTATTATATTGCAATGAATTTTTGATAGCTTAATGTATCAGAAATGCCCCAAAAAGAATGTCCTTGTCATACTTGAATAAGATAGGTGTGGGTTTCTTTTTTCTTTTCTTTTTTTTGTTTTCCTTCCTGCAAATAGCTTTCAGCAAATTTGATAGAGACATCTAGACTTTACAGAAATGAATTTTTATATGTTAAAGGACATGCAGGCCTCACTACCATGTCTCAAGGGGCTTCAAGGTTGTGTGTGGGTAATTACGCCCTCCTAGCAGTAGTTCTGTATGCTGTCTTCAGTTACAATTCAATTTCAGATTGTACAGGGTTGGATCTTATAAAAGGTCATCTTTGCTGAGCATTTCTTCTCATTATGGAGTGTTGTTTTAAAGTTTCAAGTCTAAAGATATTTCATTTGCATTGCAGAGTAATCTCAGACTCAGAAAGTTCAGAAATTAGTTTTGAACATTTGAAAGGCCTCAGGAATAAACTGCCATTGAAATTTTTAGGTCATTATAAAGGTCAGGTAATAAAAGAAGGGCTATGTTCCAGTTTTGTCAAGGTAATATATTAAGCCAAGAAATCATATTAGTAATCACTAATTGTTTAACAGTGGTTATTAAGCTAAAAGTAGAACACTATGCTTTTGCATTTTTGTGTGTGAATTGGACATTGTTTTTATGAAGCTAATCACTCTGATATGGCATGCTAAAATATAACCACAATAAACAGTGTGGAAATACCATAAATGTCATAGACATGCACTCTCTCATACTGGATTGCAAAAGGCAGAGTTGTGTGCCTACATGATACTTATTGGAGGTTATCAGGCCCGATGACTAGACTAAATAATTTATTTATATTTTACTGAATTTGCCCTTGCAGAAGTTGATGGAAAATGTCCACTGTTTAGTATACCTTCTTGTGAAGAGCTCTGAATTACAGTGAACAAGGATGAGATGTTGATTTAAGTGGAGTCTTTCCTTTCAATCTGTGTTCTTCATACAGCTCAAAGTTGGCTTTGGGTAGAAATGTTCAGCCTGCAGTGGCTGTATTTCTATGAAATGCAGCAGAGGCAAAAGCACTGTGTGGTGCATGCAGGCAAAGGGGACAGCTCCTTTCCAGCAGCTATTCCAATTGGATAAGGAGGGTCTTTCTTCTCTGTAAGTGGGAAGAATTCAGAGAGGCCCATTTCTCCTCCTTCCTCAGGAGATGCTATCCTTTTGCCCACTGTCTCCAAGGAATTTAGCACTTCCAAAGACAGCTTGAGAGTCCGCATCGAAAACTCTTCCCAAGCCAAGCCATTCTAGGATTGTAGGTGAATAGGGCTATGACATGCCCATGGCCTAGGAATTGCCCTGTGGCTCTGGGATGAACTAACTATCCATGATTTATGCTGCAGGGTGGAAATTGACCACAGGTTGTATTTTGCTGCCAACACTTCATGGAGACTTTGAAAGGCCTTACATGTATCTGACAATTACCTAAAATGCTGCTCAATGTAATAATGTGTTGGGAAGTGGAAAATGCCGAGGGTGTCATTTAGCAATCATATCCCCGTAGTGTTCTTTCAATAGATTATAGGGTTTATCTCCTTTTTTAGTAATACATAGAAGTAAATATAACAAGTTTTCACAGAAACAGCAAATTCTTATTCTCATGGCAGTATGTCCTTACTGACTTTGAACAGTTAGGATACTCCCAGGATAAGAAGGTTTTATCACAGGGTATTGCAAGTATTGATTAATAAACCACTGGAGCATGTGCATCCTAACTACTTTTCTTTTCAGTTACTCCATGGACACAAACATAAGTCTTCATCCCCAAGTTTGTTTCTACTTTCTCTCCACCTCCTTCCATAATTTCTTTGGGGGAAAAAGAAATTTAAAAGTGCAGTTAGCCATTCTCAGTCAAAGCTGTCTGTTTTAATTACAACTTATTTAGTTCTTCAAGACCACCTCCAATAGTACAAGTCAGTCAGCATTAAGGTTACCAAGCTCATGTCTCAAGTTACTTCAACATGAGTTTCTTCTAAATTTCATCTCAGCTTGGAAAAAGAGACCAGTGTTAGAACATGTTAGAGAACACATTTGAATTAAAATAGGTATACAATTGTATCTTATTGTGTATGAAGAAATGACACATTTGAAGCTAGCTTTGACTAAAGAACAAATGCCATTGGAAGAATAATATTAAGTATGTAATCCCTATGTAAAATAAATGCATCAGACAATAAATCATGCCAAAATTGTTTTACTTTCTTTAAATATCATTTGCAATGTTTTCCTATTATCCAAACCTTGACCAATCACACCTCTGAAGGATTTTTAATATCCTCTCCTCCTTGCACTTTAAACAATAGTTATAAAGATTTTCTTCTTCACTTGCTGTTTTAATTTTGCTCCACAATCCAGAAGACCATACTGTTTACTAAACAAACTGTTCAGAATAATATACTGCTTATCTGTGCACGTAAATATGGTTTGCAGTTAATAGGCACTATTTGCACAGGAGGACCACCACTTATACAGCATGGCAAAGTTGCAGGGTATACTTTATATCACACACAAAAAAAGATTCTTTACTAAATCAGTATGTTTATGGCCACTCTATTCAGGATAAGAGGTGAAGACAATGAGCCAATCAGAGAAAAACTGGATGTTCAATAGCATGATTTGAACTCAAAGAGTCCAGAATAGTTTATGTTGCTGTATACCTACAAGCAATTACATTATTGTTAACATATCAACAGGTAAAAACAAATTGACAGAAAAATAGGTACATAGTCTGCACATAGGTGCATTGCTCTAGAGCAACACACATGGTGATGTGCCTGATTTGTTCATCTTCTGTGGTTGTCACATTACAATTTAATGATGATTACAGTCTGCATCTATTGAGTATTTAATAGGTGTTGGGTATTTAAAGATTCTAAATACACAATGAATTTATTTATGCTGCCTCAACCTTATATGATGTTACTTTTAGTCTCATTTGTAGATGGAATTATTACTTTGTGGCAGTTTGTACAGAGAAGAAAAATAATTTTTTCATTCTCCTTGAAGGTTAGAAGATATACCTCTTACCTTTCATACTTCTAAAAACATTGTCTGAGATACTCTTTGATGATTTAGTTCCCATCTTCTTGCAAATTCATTTGCTGCCAAGGTCCACTGCCCATGTGATTTGCAGCATATACATCAGAGTGCTCTTTAGCCTTTTCCCCACAGCATATAACACAGCACACACAGCATAACACAGTATCAGGAATCTGGTCTTCTGATCAACTCAGCTGTCACCATGGAAAAAGGTCACTCAACATTGTCATATTCTAGGCTTTAAGAAGCTGAGGAAACTTGCATTCTCCATCTGAACCCAGAGTTAAGGATGTTCCACAACTCTCTGGACACAAAATGTGCTGGGAGAGAACTGGTCTCCTTGGAGTGCTCTCAGCCCTAAGGCCATAGGTAAGATTCCTCTTTATATCCACTAACTATCCAAAAAGAGACTCACCAGGAGCTCATAGGGTACAGAAACCATGGAACAGTCTAGGACAGGACCCTTCCAGTCTCCATTTGCACCCAGTGCTAAAGCTGTCCCACAGTCTTTGAGATCTGAAATCTGCCCTGAACGAGTTGGTTTCCCAGGAGTGTTTTCACTCCTAAGATCACAGGTTCATAGGGCCACAGGACAAGCTCCATTTAGAGACAGCAAGACCAACTAACACCAGACATAACCAGATGGTGAGAGGCAAGCACAAGAACCTAAGCAACAGAAACCAAGACTACTTGGCATCATCAGAACCCAGTTCTCCCACCACAGCAAGTACTGGATATTCCAACACACCAGAAAAGCAAGATCTGGATTTAAAATTACATCTCATGATGATGATAGAGGACTTTAAGAAAAACATAAATAACTTTCTTAAAGAAATACAGGAGAACAAAGATAAACAAGTAGAAGCCCTTAAAGAGGAAACACAAAGAAATCCCTTAAAGAGTTATCGGAAAACACAACCAAACCAGTAAAGGAATTGAATAAAAGCACCAGGATTGAAAAATGGAACTAGAAACAATAAAGAAATCACAAAGAGAGACAACCCTGGAGATAGAAAAACTAGGAAGGTGATCAGGAGTCATAGATGCAAATATAACCAACAGAACACAAAAGATTGAAGGGAGAATATCAGGGGCAGAAGATGCCATAGAAAAATATTGACACAATAGTCAAACAAAATGAAAAATGCAAAAAGTTCCTAATCCAAAACATCCAGGAAATTCAGGACACAATGAGAAGACAAAACCAACAGATAAAAGGTATGGAAGAGAGCAAAGATTCCCTACTTAAAGGTCTACTAAATTTCTTTAACAAAATTATAGAAGAAAACTTCCTTAACCTAAGGAAAAATGCTCATAAGAATACAAGAAGCCTACAGAACTCCAAATAGATTGGACCAGAAAAGATATTCCTCCCATCACATAATAGTCAAAACACCAAAATGCACAAAACAAAGAAAGAATATTAAAAGCAGTAAGAGCAAAAGGTCAAGTAACATATAAAGGCTGGCCTATCAGAATTACATCAGATTTCTCAGCAGAGATGCTAAAAGCCAGAAGATCCTGGGAAGATATCATATAGGCCCTAAGAGAACACAAATGACAACCCAGGCTACTATATCCAGCAAAACTCTCAATTAACATAGATGAGGAAACCAAGATGACAAAACCAAATTTACACAATATCTTTCCACAAATCCACCCCTACAAAGGATAATAGATGGAAAACTGCAACACAAGGAGGAAAATGACACCTTAGAAAAAGCAAGAAAGGATCATCTTTCAACAAAGCCAAAGGAAGATAGCCACACAAACATAATTCCAAACATAACAACAAAAATAACAGAAAACAACAATCACTATTCCTTAATATCTCTTAACATCAATGAACTCAATCCCCCAACAAAAAGAAACAGACTAACAGACTGGATAAATAAACAGGACATGGTATTTTGCTGCATACAGGAAACACACCTCAGTAACAAAGACAGACACCACCTCAGAGTAAAAGGCTGGAAAACAACTTTCCAAGCAAATGGTCCCAAGAAACAAGATGGAGTAGCCATTCTAATGTCGAATAAAATTGACTTTCAACCAAAAGCTTTCAAAAAAGATAAGGAAGGACACTTCATATTCATCAAAGGAAAAAAAATCTACAAAGATGAACTCTCAATCCTTAATATCTATGCTCCAAATGCAGGGACACCCACCTTCATAGAAGAAACTTTATTAAAGCTTAAAGCACACATTGCATCACACACAATAATAGTGAAAAACTTCAACACCCCACTCTCATCAATGGAAAGATCATGGAAACAGAAACTAAACAGAGACACAGTGAAACTAGCATAAGTTATGAACCAAATGGATTTAACAGATACCTATAGAACATTTCATCTTTAAAAAAAAAAAGATTGTCCCTTCTTCTCAGCACCTCATGGTACCTTCTCCAAACTGAGCATATAATCCGTCACAAAAGAGGCCTCAACAAGGAGACTGGAAGATTGAAGGAGAGGCAAGGAGAGATGGTTCAGAGGTTAAGAGCACTGTCTGCTCTTCCAGAGGTCCCAGCAACCACATGGTGGCTCACAACCATCTATAATCAGACCTGGTGCCCTCTTCTGGCCTTCAGGCGTACATGCAGGCAGAAAGCTGTATGATGTATACATAATAAATAAATGTTAAAAAAAAAAGAAAGAAAGAATCCCATGCATCCTATCAGATCACCATTGACTAAGGCTGGTCTTCAATAACAACAAAAACAACAGAAAGCCCATGTACACATGGAAGCTAAATGACACTCTACTCAATGATAACTTGGTCAAGGAAGAGAAAAAGAAAGAAATTAAAGACTTTTTAAAATTTAATGAAAATGAAGGCACAACAGACACACTTATGGGATACAATGAAAGCAGTGCTGAGAGGAAAACTCATAGCTCTGAGTCCCTCCAAAAAGAAACTGGTGGAAGCATATTATCAGCAGCTTGGCAGCACACCTGAAAGCTCTAGAACAAAAAGAAGCAAATACACCCAAGAGGAGTAGATGGCAGGAAATAATCAAACTCAGAGCTGAAATCAACAAAGTAGAAATAAAAAGAACTTTACAAGGAATCAACAAAACCAGGAACTCTGTTTTTTGAGAAAATCAAGAAGAAAAAAATAAACACTTCATTTATTCAGGAAGCATATTTTATTATACCCATATTAATCAAATATGCCATTATTTCAAAAGAATAAAATCTGGATGAAGTTTTCAAGGCCTCAAAATTGCAGAAATTCTTGCTGGATCAACTTGAAGTTTGTGACCTGAATATTCTCCCCTCAGTTTCCATGAACACCTATTTCTTCTCTTCTGGTTGTCTGTGTAAATGAAAAATCATATAAGGTAAAAGAAACTGGAGTTCACGAATTGCCCAGTGTAGAAACCTAAAAGTAATGGCCTTATAATACAATCAGCTAATCTTTTAATGCTAAATAATTGTACAAAGTTTTAAAAACAATTTTATAAATATCACACATAATATTGTCAAAGCAAGAGGGTGCTGCATCAATCCATGCCAATAAAAGAAATTTAAGTAGAAGTTATGGTCTAATAAAATTTCTGTGAACAGATTAAAAAAAAGAAGCTGAGGAGGAGGGCAACCCTGTAGGAGGACCAACAATCTCAACTAACCTGTACTCTTGAGATCTTTCAGACACTGGGCCACCAACCAGGCAGCACGCACCAGCTGTTATGAGGCCCCCAACATATATACAATAAAGGATCCAATCAGAGAAGATGTACCTAACCCTCAAGAGACTGGAGGCCCCAGGGAGTGGGGAGTTCTGGTGGGGTGGGTGTGGGTGGATGGGGATATCCTCATGGAATGGGGGAAAGGAGGTATGGGTTGTGGAAAAATCAAAGAGTGGATTGGGAGTGGGAACATCGGAACTGTAAAAAATAAAGATAAAATTAAAGAATTGAAGTTAGATTTTTTCATATAATATATTTTGATTACAATTTTCCCTCCCACCACTCTTCCCAGTTCCTTCCCATCTTCCCATCTACCTGGATTCACAATCTTTCTGTCTTTCATTATAAAGCAAACAGACATCTGAGGAACAGCATATAGTACAATACTATATATTTAAAAACAAATCAGAATATTAAAAAAAACAGCCAGACAAGATAAAGAGCCAATGTAGAAGCACAAGAAACATATAGATGCAGAGACACACATGTTCACTCACTAAGAATTCCTTAAAAACCCAAACTGGAAGCTGTGATATATGTGCAAAGGACCTGTAAGGTAGAGAGAAATGCAGTATTACTCAGCCATATTCTTGGTTTTGTAATAATGCAGAGGGCTCAGAGGCATGGCTTAGAGGTTAAGTCTCCATACTACTCTTAGTGAGGACCTGAGTTCATGTTCCAGTACACATCAGGAGGCTTACAGTTGCCTGTAACTCCAGTTCTAAGGAATCTGATGTCTTCTGGACTCTGGGCATCTGTGCTTATATGTTCATAATCCCCCTAATACATCAATGCCCCTATATACACATTTTAAAAAGTGAGGACAGAAATCTAGATATTTATGTAAAACCTCTGATATTGAAATAATGACTCAAGTTTGGAAAAAAATTCCTGAAAATGGAAAACAACTGGCCTGGCCATATCTATGCTGTAAGTATGATTTATCAGTTATAATCCCCTCACAGCTTAGCTTGGAGCTTGTGCCTTTACATGTTTATAAACTTCTGTGTTTGGTATAAAAAGGCAAAGCCTTCTCTGCACTAAGTAAAAACCTTAAAAGTCTAATAAGAAATCTGTGATGCTGTACACACCACCAATAATTGAGAAATTGGTTTAAGAACAACAACGTTCTCTGTGATGCTCTTCTCCTGTTCCCCCAAATTGTGTTTCTTTTCCTTTTAGTTTGCTGAGGCCCATTGTCAAGAGACATTACTTTAGCTGAGAATGCAACAGTCTTGATGTTAAAGGGAAAAACCAAGGAAAACATCGACTGTTGTGCTGAGGATTCCATCTAATGTTTAATACTCAGATAACAAAGTTTTCTTTCTTAATGAAACCTAACAAATGTCCCCTAGCACACCAGTTTGCCCTTAAGGCTGTGATTATCCCACCATGTTGTGGTTTGCCCTGAAGTTATCTGTATTTTGATGTTAATTCCACTGCCCTAGTCACTACTCAGGAATCAGGTGACTCCACCAGAACCTTCTCCCCATTGAATCTGTAAAGTACAGGTGAGGGGCAGGTACAGGATAGAAGGAGGCTTGTCATTGGAGGAGAAGGAAGGATGGGCGGGAGAGAAGTTTGAAGGAAGAGGAGGAACTAGAACAGAAAGGAAGAGACAGGAGAGAGAGAGAGAGAGAGAGAGAGAGAGAGAGAGAGAGAGAGAGAGAGAAAGAGAGAGAGAGAGAGAGAGAGAGAGAGAGAGAGAGAGAGAGAGAGAGAGAGAGAGAGAGAGAGAGAAGCCATGACAAGGATGATGGATGCTGACGTAAAGATCTCACTCTGTGTATTTACAGGTTGTTGTTAATGTTCTCAAGGGATGGGTAGTACCGGGCTTTGTATGTTTAAGTGGGCAATTGTATCTTACCAATTGGGTCAAAGATTATTGTATTGTGTGTTCTTTTATGTAATGGTTTGAGTGTAATGGTTTGAGTGTAGGAAAGTGTGCAGCGGCAGGAGACAGTGGGCCACCGAGGAATTGGGATGTGTTTCTGTCAAGATACCTAGCAGATATTTTGGGGCACTGCGGTGCATTACCTAGCGGGGTAAAAGACAACCATACTTCTTTTATTATTATATTTTTACAACAATACAACCAGTGACTTAATATCCTGTCATTTTGCCCCTTAATACATTCATGAAACTCAAAACAACAAAAGCAAGAGGAGTCTCTGGATCATCCCAAAAGGGGCATCTACACTATAAGCTTCTGTGAGTACAATGGCCTGTACCAACCCCCATCTTCAGATACCATTGTAGTGGGACTTAGGGCTTCAGAACCTGAGAAGGCTCATGTCTTAGCAGAGATGATAGTCCCTGTGTGGATTTGGGATTCTCATCTTTAAAATGAGAATAGGAATATTACCTACATTATAGGACTTTTTGTGAGGACATAAGGAATTAATACTGATTCATATTTAACAAATACTGGCTATTACCCACAGACCACAAAAGAAAAACTCTCCACCCAGCTAGACGACACACATGAGAGATGGCATCTCCCTTGCTCTTTTTGTGTGGGTGTGTCTGCCAATAGCTTAGATCATGGCAAAATATTGTTTTTGGTGGAAAACTCTAAATCAATGTTTGTGATTTGGGTGGGTCTTGAAAGTGTTCTATGTTATACTGTCTTGCTTAAATTTACACACAATTTTTCAAGTTCTGCATCGTAAGCTTTTATCTAAGTGGCCATGGGCAAGTCTTCATCAAGAGCTCCCACTCAGGGCACATGAAGTTTCTAGTATGCATGTTGGTTGGCTGTATGATGAAAGAATATCCAGAATGGAGCTTCAGGGTGTCTTGGCAAGTCTGCTAAGGTCGTCTTTGCACATTTAGGGAGAGTTGGGTTAAGATCTTAGTGTTAGGGTAAAAACAACAGAGGTTAACCATTCCTCATCAGACTTCCTCCAGAAAACCTGACAGCACCCAGAACCAAAACTAGTGCTATTATTCTTGAGGTGTCTGATTTCTGCAACAATTGAAATTTTCTGTCTTGCACTATTTCTTAATTAGTGTGCCTCTTCATATGTAGCAAAGGACTATCTTGTTTGGCCGCAGTGGGAGGGGATGAGTCAAATCCTGTAGAAACTCCAGGGAAGGGGGATGCTGTGGGGGTGAGGTGGGGATGTGTGGTTGGGGGAGTACCCTCTCAGAACCAAATGGGAGTGGGGAGGGGGAGAAGAACTCTGGGAGGAGGACCAGTAAGGGGGGGAAACATTCGGAATGTAAATAAGTAAAATAATTTAATAAAAATAAGTGTGCCTCTGGTAATATTTAAGCTAGAAACTCATTTGAATACTGTTCTTTAAAAATTAAAGAAATACTTTTAAAATAATGAATATATAATAAGTATTTTCCAAGTCTTAAACTTTTAAAGAAATAATGCTAACTTATGTCTTTCCTGACAATTGCTAAAACATCTGTAGATTTCTGCTGTAGGGTAATTATTCTTATATCTGGAATAAAAAGGCAATAGCATTAAGAAGTTTTCTAGTTTAACTTCTTTTTTTCATTTGTTTGTTTTTTGTTTTGGCCCAATTGATAAGATAATTGCCCAGGTAAACATACAAAGCCCAGTACACACCCATCCCTTTAAAACATTTGTAGCAACCTGTAAAGGTACAGAGTGGAATCTTAACGTCACCCGCCATATTGTCCTGTCACAGCTTCTCTCCCTCTCCCTCCTGTGTCTTCTTTCTTTCTGTTCCTGTCTCTTCTTCTTCCTTCAAACTTTTCTCCCGCCCATCCTTCCTTCTCATCCAATGACAGGCCTCCTTCTATCTTGTACCTGCCTCACCTGTGACATCATCTCACATTTCACCCTTTTTGTCTAATTAAAAAATGTTTCTCTCAAATATAAACTGATCACAACTATTATCATTTTGTAATTAAAAGCATAAAATATATCTAACACCCAGTCCAACAGTATATCAGTATATCAGTTAAACAGAACATTTAGTTATCCATTCCAGCTTAAGAAAGGTTTAAAATCTATATTATATCTTGGCTAGCTTGTATACTATCTGATGACTATCCAATAAAATATGTATTTTCAGAGGTAAACAGCCTGATAGGCTGTGAGACTATAATCAGTCTTCAACCCTATCAGAAATCTGAGAATAACCAAATATCTATACACATAGGAAGCCTAACATGGCTTCCAGAACTGAGAGGTTGTAGAGACAAATCTCCACTAGCACAGTCCCCTGTTAGCAACATGTGAGCACAAGTTTTCAGACATCTGACCCAAAATCAACTGACAGACTGTTGAAATGCAGATTTTGAAGGGCTGATCATCCTTTCTTGGCAGGCTTTATCAGTCAACTATTCTACATAATTTGTCCTTTTCTGGACAGTATTAGTCTGCAGATGAAACAGGCAATTTTGTCCAGTGGCTGCCTAGCCACAAAGTATTGCCTTACCTGGAGGTAGAGATGTTCAAATTCTTCATTAAATCCGCCAAAGGGGAACTGTTAGGAGCAGATATATCTCAACAAAAGATAAATAACCTTAAATCTCAAATTTTGTGGATTTCTGACATTTTTGAAAACCATCTATCTATATACGAGAATCTGGACTGTTGTCTTTATATCTTAATATTATGTTGAAAGTACTCTCACAAAGTTAGAGCCATGAATTTGCTATTTGGCCTTTAACTCACATGTGTAGTCAACTCAGAAGTTTGTAATGACATCAATAGAAGGACTGGCTCTAAATCTTGTACTTTTAAACTTTTTTGACAAATAAATTCTATACCACAGCAAAGATATGATTTTTAGTTTAGTTACCAAATGAGATTATGACTGTACAACACAATCTAGCTAATTCCTCCCTGTTAAATTACAACCAGTTTTACATTTTTCATAAAAACAACTTTAGAGTAACTGTTTTCAGCCCCCCAAAATTCCAGGGAATTGGGGCAATGATTCCTTCATAACTTCTTCAAGCTATACGTGGGCGTTGAGATATCCTTGGGGGTAGGGGGTAGGAAGAATGAAGCAAATGCTGTAGCCGACTGGACCCAGCTGAAAGTCCTTGAGACCAGGAATCAAAGTAGGCACACTCTGTAAAATACAACTCCAAGATAAAGGTTTAGAATCAAGATATCTTTTTGTTTGATTCTCCTGAATCAATTTTTTTCAGGTGGTCTACCTCTATCAAATCTGATCAGTATGACTCTGAGGTTTCCAGAGCCTAATCACACTTTTCAAAAACACAAAGACAAAATCTTTCTCCCAAAATCCTGTGCTCCTTAGTCTGTAACCAGAAAAACTTGTATCTTGCACTCTCTCCCAAAGTAATAATATAACCATAAAACTCAAAGTCACACCCATTATGAAGATTAAACAATTTTAAAAAAGGAAATAAGCTAAATAATAAACCTGATAGGCTTTTGTACTCTATGATATCAGGAAATGAACCCAAAATTCCTGTGGAACCCACGTGAAGAGAATCTGAGTTTCCTGTTGTGGTAAATAGCAAAAGTAACCACAAACCCTTGTTAGCTGGCATCAACGTGCCATATCACCTTTAGCGGGGTAATTCATAAAACAAACTAAACACCTCCTATCAATTCTAATATTAGTAAGCAATGTATCAAATCAGAACTTTAGTCCAAAATATATCAATCTGTTAAGCTCTATACCTGGAGCCACAGATTTTTATTTAGCCTTAATACTCTAAATATTTATCCATCAGTGACTTTCCCTAAGTTCCGAACCATGGATGAATATCCCCACGTGATTTGGGTAATCTCTGTACTCTCATTAAAACAAACTTAAACACCTTCTATCAATTCTAATACCAATAAGCAACTTAAAATTCAGGACTTTAGCCCAAAATATATCCATCTGTTAAGCTCTCTACCTGGAGCCACAGATTTTTATTTAACCTTAATAACTTCTATAATATGTGTCTGTATTCACTCTACCTGGTGGTGTTACAGACATTTATCACAACTCTCTACTTGAAGTCAGTGACTAATTTTCCTTAAGTTCCGAACCATGGGTGAAAGTCCCCATGTGATTTGGGTAATCTCTGTACTCTCTCCTTAAAAACAAACTTAAATCACTTGCCAATATTACCTGTCATTAAGAAGTAGCTTGTCTAACTAGGATTTCAACCCAAAATTCCTGTGGAGCCCACGTTAGAAAGAATATGAGTATCCTAAAAGACTTTCTCAACAACTTTCTTTAAAAAACAGCTTTTAATCTCTAACTTTCTGATCTGTCATTACTTATCACATATCAGGGGACCTAGAGCCTGACAACCCAGGCTACTTCCCTGTTTCTTTGTTTAAATTCCCACTCTTGAGATATCACATGACTTATATAACATGACCTATAGCACATGACTTATATCACATGCTTTACAACATGGCACTGGTCTCCTCTTTTTTTCCCTTTCATCTTTATTAACTTGGGTATTTCTTATTTACATTTCAATTGTTATTCCCTTTCCCTGTTTCCAGGCCAACAACCCCCTAACCCCTCCCCCTCCTCTTCTATATGAGTGTTCCCCTCCCCATCCTCCCCCCATTGCCGCCCTCCCCCCAACAATCACGTTCACTGGGGGTTCAGTCTTGGCAGGACCAAGGGCTTCCCCTTCCACTGGTGCTCTTACTAGGCTATTTATTGCTACCTATGAGGTCAGAGTCCAGGGTCAGTCCATGCATAGTCTTTGGGTAGTGGCTTAGTCCCTGGAAGCTCTGGTTGCTTGGCATTGTTGTTCATATGGCGTCTCAAGCCCCTTCAAGCTCTTTCAGTCCTTTCTCTGATTCCTTCAACGGAGGTCCTATTCTCAGTTCAGTGGTTTGCTACTGGCATTCGCCTATGTATTTGCTGTATTCTGGCTGTGTCTCTCAGGAGATATCTACATCCGGTTCCTGTCAGCCTGCACTTCTTTGCTTCATCCATCTTATATAGTTTGGCGGCTGTATATGTATGGGCCACATGTGGGGCAGGCTCTGAATGGGTGTTCCCTCAGTCTCTGTCCTAAACTTTGCCTCCCTATTCCCTCCCAGGGGTATTCTTGTTCCCCTTTTAAAGAAGAAGTGAAGCATCCCCATTTTGGTCATCCTTCTTGAGTTTCATGTGTTCTGTGCATCTAGGGTAATTCAAGCATTTGGGCTAATGTCCACTTATCAATGAGTGCATACCATATGTGTTTTTCTGTGATTGGGTTACCTCACTCAGGATGATGGTTTCCAGTTCCGTCCATTTGCCTATGAATTTCATAAAGTCATTGTTTTTGATAGCTGAGTAGTATTCCATTGTGTAGATGTATCACATTTACTGTATCCATTCCTCTGTTGAAGGGCATCTGGGTTCTTTCCAGCTTCTGGCTATTATAAATAAGGCTGCCATGAACATAATGGAGCATGTGTCTTTGTTATATGTTGGGGTATCCTTTGGGTATATGCCCAGGAGAGGCAGTGGGTCCTCAGGTAGTGCAACGTCCAATTTTTTGAGGAATCTCCAGATTGTTTTCAAGAGTGGTTGTATCAGTCTGCAATCCCACCAACAATGGAGGAGTGTTCCTCTTTCTCCACATCCTCACCAGCATCTTTTGTCACCTGTGTTTATGATCTTAGCCATTCTCAGGTGTGAGGAGGAATCTCAGAGTTGTTTTGATTTGCATTTCCCTTATGACTAAAGATGTTGAACATTTCTTTAGCTGTTTCTTAGCCATTCGGCAATCCTTAGCTGTGAATTCTTTGTTTAGCTCTGAACCCCATTTTTAATAGGGTTATTTGTCTCCCTGCAGTCTAACTTCGTGAGTTCTTTGTATATTTTGGATATAAGCCCTCTATCAGTTGTAGGATTGGTAAAAGATCTTTTCCCAATCTGTTGGTTGCCGTTTTGTCCTAACCTCAGTGTCCTTTGCCTTACAGAAGCTTTGCAGTTTTATGAGATTCCATTTGTCGATTCTTGATCTTAGAGCATAAGCCATTGGTGTTTTGTTCAGGAAATTTTCTCCAGTACCCATGTGTTCCAGATGCTTCCCCACTTTTTCTTCTATTAGTTTGAGTGTATCTGGTTTGATGTGGAGGTCCTTGATCCACTTGGACTTAAGCTTTGCTGGCCTCCTCTTACTTAGAAAATAAAAACTTTCTCTTAACTCTGAGGCTTACTAGTAGATTCTTTTCCATCATGCTGGTTCACCGTCTGTTGTAAAAATATAAAAAATAAAACAGTCTTTTATCTAGCTCTAGGTCTTGCACTGTTATGCCCCAAGATATCTGCTGGATATCTTAATTCTCAGTCAGCAAAGCCTCTCACCTGATTAGTTCCATCCCATATTACACTGCCAAAGGTCTCTCTCTGAGCCGTCAGCAATCTCTCTACCTATCTAGTTCCCAAGAGGTTTCCATGCCAGTAACAAACAACCCAACTCCATGGTGGCCCAGACTATCCTCCCCACACTCTGTTACACTTAAATCTACACGTGAGAGAACACACAGCACAATAACCTTTGACCCAATTGATAAGATATAATTGCCCACCTAAACATACAAAGCCCAATACACATCCACCCCTTAAAAACATTTGTAACAACCTGTAAAGGCACAGCATAGAATCTTAATGTCCCCTGCCATATTTTTCTGCCACGGCTTCTCTCCTAACTTAACATTTTTAACTCTTCAAGTAAGTAATATTTAGAAATATAACATGTGAAATTAAAAACAGATCCCTATATAGTTTTACATGACTAGTTAAATTGTTTTAGGGAGAGTTGAGGTGACATTGTTCTACATATATTCTAAGTTTATGAGGCCTAAGGTGGGATGAATGTGTGAAAATGTAAGGTTCGGATAGCAGTAATGTCTCCAGTTAAAGGATACTAAAGGGATTGGACAACTAATGGAACACTAGTAGACTCTGTTTATTAGTAATGAATGTGAGTAGACTGAATGCTAGGAAAAAAAGAATTGTATTGGATCAGTTGAACAAATAGGACTAAGCAATGTATTAAATGGATTTTTTAATTCAAATTATTTTATTTATTTATATTCCAGTCCTTGATTCCCTTCAGTAGCTCCTCCCACAGTTCCTCATCCCATTCCTCCTCCCCCTTGCTTCCAAGAGAGTGCTCCCCCAATTTGGCCTCCCCCTTCCCTGGGCCTCAAGTCTCTCCAGGATTAAGCACTCCTGGAGAGTGCTTAATTTTCTCCCACTGAGGCCAGACCAGGCAGACTTCTGTTATATATGTGCCAGAGGCCTTAGTTTCTTTTTTTCTTTTTTTTTTTTTTGTTGTTTTTGAGAGTGAGTCATATCAATGTATTGGCATAGTCTATGAACAATGCAGGTATTGTCTTTCTTTCCTTTTTTAATCTAGGAAGTGAGGTTGACTTCAATCTGCCTTCACAGCCTCACCTTGAAGATTACGCATTTCATGCTTCAGTCAGGGTTGATAACACTGCCCTTTCTTTCATGATTTGCATGACACTGCCAGAAACCTTCTAGGTATTTTCTTTGAATTTGATCTTCAGGGCATCCATCACTGCTTCTTTAGGTAAGTCCAGCCTGTCTCCAGCATGCCACCATGATACCATGAGCACAAGCATGGGGCTGTACCACAGGGTCACTGACAAATATGCTTAGCCTGGTCCAGCTCCAGGGAGGTCAGAACTAAGTAGTCTTGTAACAGTGTCTGTCTGTCTGTCAAGAGACAGAATAGGTAAAGAGAGTTAAAGTTATAGATCATCCACGCTGATGTTGGTTTTTCCAATATTAATAAAGAATCCATGCTGTGTCTTGGGGAACAGCTTCTTAAGTTTGTCTCACACTGGATGCCAAAAGAAGCATTCTAAGTCTGACATGGTCCCATAGTTCCAACTCTCTTTCCTTCCTTACATACACATCCACCATGGGGTGTAAAAAGTGGTTTGGGGGCCAAATGCTACACTTAGAGATGGAAAAATCATTGCCTCATGCCCGTGCAGCTGTAGTCTCCTTGGTATTATTCTTTCTTCTGTTCTGGAAGCCAAGGGGAAATTGTCTCTCTGGGATGATGGACAGTTCATTTAAGGAACTTCACATGCCATGGGGCCCTGGATCTGACTTCTAGTTTTTGGTAGGTGAAGAGCAAGCTTCCTCAAAGAGGCAAGAATCTCATTTATAGATGGAGATCTTGAGGTAAAGATCTGACATGTGAAACTGAACCACGATTCAGCCATAATTCTAGGGCTTGAAAGTTCAACCTCTCTCTTTCAAAGGTTAAGGAAGGCTTAAATATAGGTAGGAGATTATTAATTCTTGTTTCTTTACACCTGGAAGCAAACTTTATCATTCTTATAGTCCTCGCTTGAAGACAATTATGCAAACTGCTGTTACCGAGCAAGCAGTCCACTAACATTTTTTTTAGTTATGAGAAACAATCAGGATATCCTCAGTCTTAATGTTATTACATGTTTTCATTTGCAGGAGTGTAGAGACTTTTACATAGATAATATACCTCGTATATCAAGATGCAACCTTTTCTGAACCCTTCCAACGTAAGGCCTATTTTCTAATTATTAGAGTTAATATTTGGCTTTCTATTTGTTGGTATGTTGACTGAGGTTTTATTTATTTATTTTTTGTTGCTAATAATACAAATATTGAAGTGTACCAAGATTACATAGTTTATTTTTAAACATTCTAAAACACAGTCTGAGTTAAGTATGGTAACAGTGCAATATCATCCTTGCTGTTAAGATCTTCATAATTTAAAAAGAATGAAGAAACTGGCCTAACACCACACAGTAATGCAGGCCATTATGGCTCCTGCTATAGAAGTTGGCTGATTTTTCATTCTAGTGAAAATGTCTAATGCAAAATCAAAACATCAAAATCAGAGACTCTCTTTAAGGGCTTGCTTCTCACGAACAAGGGAATAGAGGGGACCATGGGGGTGTGAACCTTCCTTCAGCTGTGGAGGTATGAGTGACAGCACCTTCCTTGATGAATTTGAGAATATGGAGACTGTTTTGGGAAGAGTTTCTGTACAAAAAATTTTAGGTGGACCATTGGGTTCACATTCTAAACCAGTTCAATGGGAAGGCAGGAAAAGGTGGCACTGAGGACTTTGTGAAGGAAAGTTCTTCTGTTCCTTGCCTGTAAAGCACAGCAGGTGAGGGAATGGGAAACACAGTTCTTGGGGGTATAATTTTCATTTTCAGAGTCAGAATAACTAAAAAGAGATACAAGCAAGTTTTGCCACCAACATGAAATCTCATTTAATTTAATAAAGAAACAAGGGACTTGTTAAGTGTTTATGTAGAAAACTGTTCTTTGGAGGATTAGAATTTCTTTACATATGTGTATAGAAATGACGCTTTTGCTGAATGATTTTGTTTTAGCCAAAGAATGTAGTTGGATTTCTAAAAGGTGGTTATATGTGATGTGTGAAGAAAAATTATATCATATATTAAATATTGTATATTTCAATAAAATAATCATGAATTTGTTTAAAAAGCCTATTTAGGTCAAAGTTTTCTGAGAAATCTACTAGATGTGTAGTTGTATATGAGCACACCTGGAAGGGATTTTAAACATTAAAGTCTAGACCTCAAACTATACTTAAACAAGTTTAATTTTTCTTTAAAAGACTAAAGGTTAATTAATAATGTCTAGAAATTGAGCACAGCAAGGCCCATTAGAAGAAGTGAGTTCTATGCCAAGACCCAGGTTAACTCCTTCCCAGTGAGGTTTAAAAACTGTCAAACGTAAAGAATAAAATTGTCCATAACTACAAGTGGAAATAGTCACTAAGGTAGGCACCATCACAACAAGATAATTTTTTAACCTAAATGTGTGTCATTATGGAGTAATTATTTTACATCCAAGCAGAATAAAAGATAACCTCTACTGAACAGATTCCTAAAGCATTCTGTCTCTTGTCCTCCAATGTTCTCACTCACATCTGGACTTGATTATTTATGAGAAGTGAGGTATAAAGGTAATGGTTGCTGGTTTATAGCTGCCTGAACTTCTTGTGTTATTAGCCAGAGCCACAAGGAAGTCATGAGTTCATAGTGGCCACTTTACATGATCAGAGTGGCCCATGGTAAAGACTCCAGGACCCTGGTCCAGGTTTGTCCTTAGCATTCCCCTTTCCGTTTCCTTAGTGGCTTCTCTACCTGTAATCATGATCTTTAGTTATTGAGATTTCAATAATAAAAATGATCTCATACCTTTTGGCATCTTTTACATTCATTTTATATAGAGTTTTCAAACATTTCCCCCGACTCCATCTTGTCTTCTTTCATACATTGAGGTCTCATTATAGCTTGGGTTTACATTTCCCTGGTGGGTAGTGATGATTCTTCACTATATGTATCATAAAGACTCTTTAAAAATATGTTCCTCTTCATTTGTCATATGTAAAGTTTTCAAAAGAATAAATAATTTAATCATGGGGCTCAAGAATTTAGAAAAATAAAAACAAACCAAACCCAAACCCAGAAGACAATCAGAAATAAAAAGCAGAGCAGAAATTAAGACATAAAAACAGAAAAATAGTATATAGAATAAAGAAATCTAAAAGCTTGTTATCTGAATAGATAGACAAGATGGGCAGAACTTTAGCCCAATTATTTTGAAGAAAAAGATGATACAAATTAACAGAATTAGAAAGTAACTGGCAAATTATAAGACACCCCCAAAACAACAACAACAACAACAATAACAACAACAACAAAACAAAAGAAATGAAAACCACCAATAGTATCTTAAAGAAATAGTTTAAGGATCTACAAGCATGACAGGAGTCTAGTATGGCTGCTTTTTGAAAGTGCCTGAGAAGCACTGACCAAGACAGATGTGGATACTTACACTCAACCAATGGACAGAAGCCAGGGACCCTTGTGGTAGAATTGAGGAAAAGTTGGAAGAAGCTGAGGAGGAGGGTGACCCCATTGGAAGACCAGCAGTCTCAACAAACCCATGCACTCTCAGGCACTGAGCCACCAACCAGGCAGCATACACCAGCTGATATGATGACTAGACACATAAACAGAAGACTGCCTGGTCTGGCCTCAATGAAAGAAGATGAGCCTAACCCTCGAGAGACTTGAGGTCCCAGTGAGTGAGGAGGCCTGGTGGGGTGTGGGTGGGGAGGTGGGGACATAAAAAAATAGAAACATTTTATGCTGTTCTGAAATGGCCATCATCTTAATAATCTCATAGGCTGAATAATTAAAAAAAATTGACAGGCACAATAAAGAAGCTAGCTAGAATATTCATAATATATCTGCATCAAGCATCACAACATGAGAAATGTTTAGTTTTTACTAGAGCAAATTATGAGGGCTGTATATTAAATATACTGCAGTTAAAGGCAACTCATTTATTACTTCATTTTGCAGATATTATATTCTGCATGATTCTAACAAAAATATAATTAGTGGACATATATTTGTGTTAGGAAGTGTATTTATACTGCAAAACAGGATAGATTGTAAGAAACTTTCTAGCTATAATAGAAATCAGTTAAAGAATACAATTAAAAATCTAATAGACTCTTAAACAGAGGTATTAAAAGAAAAATCTCTACAAGGCTAGACAATATAGCTCCGAAAAGCCATGGATCACTAAATCAAAACCCCAGTGACAAATGTGACTGATTTGGTCTTGGAGCTACCAAGTTCTTTTTGTTCCTTTTAGTCACCTACTAGAACTAGATACTGAGGCACTATTACTGAAGACAGTACATGTGTTAGTTACAACATACAGCAAACTCTGGAACTAAGCTGGAAGCTTATCCCTGCTTATCTGGCTTCTGTAGTACAAGGAGGTGCTTTTTCAGGCTGCTAGGAGACAAAAGTAATGAGAAGTCTATATCAGCTGTGAACCTAAAAAATAAAATATTAATTTGCCAGGCAAGATGTATGTTGCCATTGGTGCAATAGTGTTATGGCTGTTATAGAGGTAACCCACTGATTTCTTAGTAGATTTTGCCCATTGCACAGGAAGAACTGACAATTAGTATTGTAGACCTAGTTAAGGAATTTGGCTGGGAAGGTGAAGAGACCTTAGTATGTAATCTAGGAATTTTATATTCTTAAATGGATATGATGTCAAACTGCCCTCTACATATTTCTAGTGTACTCATAGATTAATGCTACTCTTTTTTTTCCTTCATCTTTATTGAATTGGGTATTTCTTATTTACATTTCAATTGTTATTCCTTTTCCCAGTTTCCAGGCCAACATCTCCCTAATCCCTCTCTCTCCCCTTCTATATGAATGTTCCCCTCCCAATCCTCCCCCCATTACTGCCCTCCCCACAGCAATCACCTTCACTGGGGGTTCAGTCTTGGCAGGACGAGGGCTTCCCCTTCCACTGGTGCTCTTACTAGGGTATTCATTGGTACCTATGCAGTTGGAGCCCAGGGTCAGTCCATGTATAGTCTTTGGGTAGTGGCTTAGTCCCTGGAAGCTCTGGTTGGTTGGCATTGTTGTTCAAATGGGGTCTTGAGCCCCTTCAAGCTCTTTCAGTCCTTTCTTTGAATCCTTCAACAGGGGTCCCATTCTCAGTTCATTGGTTTGCTACTGGCATTTGCATATGTATTTGCCATATTCTGGCTGTGTCTCTCAGGAGAGATCTACATCCGGTTCCTGTCGGCCTGCACTTCTTTGCTTCATCCATCTTATCTAGTTTGGTGGCTGTACATGTATGGGCCACATGTGGGGCAGGCTCTGAATGGGTGTTCCTTTAGCGTCTGTTCTAAACTTGTCTCTCTATTCCCTCCCAAGGGTATTCTTGTTCTTCTTTTAAAGAAGGAACACATTTGGTCGTTCTTCTTGAGTTTCATGTGTTCTGTGCATTTAGGGTAATTCGAACATTTGGGCTAATATCCACTTATCAATGAGTGCATACCATATATGTTTTTCTGTGATTGGGTTACCTCACTCAGGATGATATTTTCCAGTTCCATCCACTTGCCTATGAATTTCATAAAGTCATTGTTTTTGATAGCTGTGTAGTATTCCATTCTGTA
Source organism: Rattus norvegicus (assembly GCF_021556685.1). Taxonomy (NCBI): domain Eukaryota; kingdom Metazoa; phylum Chordata; class Mammalia; order Rodentia; family Muridae; genus Rattus; species Rattus norvegicus. The sequence continues at coordinate 23,404,474 of NC_141535.1, read as the reverse complement.
GATATACCACATTTTCTCTGTCGAAGGGCATCTGGGTTCTTTCCAGCTTCTGGCTATTATAAATAAGGCTGCTATGAACATAGTAGAGCATGTGTCTTTGTTATATGTTGGGGCATCTTTAGGGTATATGCTCAAGAGAGGTATAGCTGGGTCCTTAGGTAGTCCAGAGTCCAATCCAATAGTCTGAGGAACATCCAGACTGATTTCCAGAATGGTTGTACCAGTTTGTAATCCCACCAACAATGGAGGAAGTGTTCCTCTTTCTCCACATCCACACCAGCATCTGCTGTCACCTGAGTTTTTGATCTTAGCCATTCTGACTGGTGTGAGGTGGAATCTCAGGGTTGTTTTGATTTGCATTTCTCTTATGACTAAAGATGTTGAACATTTCTTTAGGTGCTTCTCAGGCATTCAGCATTCCTCAGCTGTGAATTCTTTGTTTAGCTCTGAACCCCATTTCTTAATAGGGTTATTTGTCTCCCTGCAGTCTAACTTCGTGAGTTCTTTGTATATTTTGGATATAAGGCCTCTATCTGTTGTAGGATTGGTAAAGATCTTTTCCCAATCTGTTGGTTGCCGTTTTGTCCTAACAACAGTGTCCTTTGCCTTACAGAAGCTTTGCAGTTTTATGAGACCCCATTTGTCGATTCTTGATCTTAGAGCATAAGCCATTGATGTTTTGTTCAGGAAATTTTCTCCAGTGCCCATGTGTTCAAGATGCTTCCCCACTTTTTCTTCTGTTAGTTTGCGTGTATCTGGTTTGATGTGGAGGTCCTTGATCCACTTGGACTTAAGCTTTGTACAGGGTGATAAGCATGGATCGATCTGCATTCTTCTACATGTTGCCCTCCAGTTGAACCAGCACCATTTGCTGAAAATGCTATCTTTTTTCCATTGGATGGTTTCGGCTCCTTTGTCAAAAATCAAGTGACCATAGGTGTGTGGGTTCATTTCTGGGTCTTCAGTTTTATTCCACTGGTCTGTCTGTCTCTGTACCAATACCATGCAGTTTTTATCACTATTGCTCTGTAATACTGCTTGAGTTCAGGGATAGTGATTCCCCCGGAAGTCCTTTTATTGTTGAGCATTGTTTTAGGTATCCTGGGTTTTTTGTTATTCCAGATGAATTTGCAAATTGTTCTGTCTAACTCTTTGAAGAATTGGATTGGTATTTTGATGGGGATTGCATTGAATCTGTAGATCGCTTTTAGTAAAATGGCCATTTTTACTATATTAATCCTGCCAATCCATGAGAGTGGGAGATCTTTCCATCTTCTGAAATCTTCTTCAGTTTATTTCTTCAGCAGATTGAAGTTCTTATCATACAGGACTTTCACTTGCTTGGTTAAAGTCACACCGAGGCATTTTATATTATTTGGGTCTATTATGAAGGCTGTCATTTCCCTAATTCCTTTCTTGGCTTGGTTTCTCTTAACCTTGGCCACCGAAGCTTCTGCTGACTTGAAACTGCTCAATTTGTTGAAACCAAGCATATGTTGAGTTCTCAACTCCTAACTGGGCATTAGTAACACACATTCTAGGCTTAGGGAAGATTGCAGAAGAGCGGATGAAGCAGTTATTATGAGGATGGGAAGAATGAAGTAGTGTGATATCTCAGGAACATGAGCTGGTTGCTGCAAACATGAACTCATCGCAATAGTGGTTATTTGAACCAGACTGAGGTCATCGATATTCTATAAGATGAAATAGGCATTTATAGCAAAAGATTCCAGAAAACATATTGACAGTCAAAATCTGTGGAGGAAGGGGTTTCATATTTCACATTCATGTATCCATTGGCCCATTACTCAATTTCAAATAAATAATGCCCTTGGATGCTCATGGAGCCAACTCTAGTTAAACACAGTGGGAACCTCCCCACACTTATGGGGAGGTGTTAAAAGAGAAGTTTGAGGAAGGAAAGGGAAGGAGTAATGATAAAATAATATTATGGTCTAAGAATATTTGAAAATGAAAAATAACTGTGAAAAAAGTAAATATTTTTAATTTGAAATACAAATTGAAACCATAATGTGATACTAAACATATCACTTTGTCTATGTTAGAGGGCTTAGCATGATATTTCTACAAATACATATAGTGTACAATAGATAAACTCAATCTCTATTATCGGTGTGTCTATCCTAATGTCTGTGAATGTAATTTCAGAACATCTTTTTAAAATTTCCGTGTAAGAAAGTGCATTTGAAGCTTGTCTTTACATGTCTAGCTTATTCCATTTGACATAATGTCTTTAAATTCCATCCACTTTCCTAACAGTGACATGACTTCACTCTTTATAACTGAATAACTCTCTATTGTAGAGCTACACTATGCTTTCTTATCAGTTCATCTGCTGTGGAGCAGGCTGGCTGATTTTAGCTATTGTGAAGAGTGCTGCTATAAATACATCATCTTGGCAAACAGAGTTTATTTCCTTTGGATGTATGCCCAGAAGAGAGAAGATTGGATATAGCAATTTATCTGTAGTTTTTAGAGCGATCTTCATATGGTTATTCATACTAATTTATAATCTCATTAATATTGTTTATGAGTTCACTTTTCTTTACATTCTTGGCAGCCTTATTTACTTGCTTTTTATTTACCTTTTTTTTTAAAAAAATAAAAGGTCTTGCTATGTAGCTCATGCTAGCTTCAAACTTGTGATTTTCATGTTCCAGCCTCCCAAATGCTGGGCTTGATTGTATACCACCACACCCACTTTATTTTTTATTTTCAACAAACACTGTTTTGACTAGAATGAGGTGATGTTTAGTTAAGGTTTTGATTTGTGTTTACATATTATCTACTGATTTTGAACACTTCCATATATTTTTCCAACCATTTGTTTTGACCTCTTCCCACTCTAAATTGGACTCCTTAGTTTTGATCACTATAAAAGTTTCTTCGGGTTCTTTGGATCTTTCTGTTCTCTCTTCCATAAAAATCCCTTTGCCTTAAATGGAGGGATATGAAGTGAGTGTCACATTTAGGGCTGGGCACGTCATAGTCTTTTATCCTCTGGACACTTACAAGGTGGGGATGTCTGTGTTAGTCTGTGCCATTTACTACAAGGAGAAGCTTCTTTGATTAAGTTGAGAGATGACCTCATAATTTGTAAAAAGATGTCATTATCAGCTATTTTAACACTATGTCTATTCACCGGAGTAGTAATCCTGGGCTCTCCTTAGCCTAGAAGTGGTTAATAATATCAATGAAACTTCTCCAGACATATCAGGGCAGATACGCATACAAACACATAGCAATTGTGAAAGCATATACAAGACCTGCACAAATTCTAGTCAGAAAAATATCCCAGCATAGAAAGAGAAAGTTGATGTGAAATTCCACCACCATCTGAAGAACATTGACAGTTGCTAGTTGCTAGAAGAGAGCAAATCAGTTTTCCTTAATGATGTGACCTTCAGTTGGTTTAGCCACTCACCAAAGGGAGGCCTCAATCTCAAGACTAGCTTGGATAATAGTGAACTCGATGGAGAAAGGAGAAAAAAAATGGAAGAGGAGGAAGAATAAGAGGGGGGAGAACAAAAGAGGAGGAGGAAGAAGATGAAGAGGAAGAGGAAGAAGGGGGAAGAAAATGAAGATGAGAAGGAAGGAAGAAAAAGAAGTGGAAGAAGAAGAAGGGGAGAAAGGAGAAGGAGGAAGAGGAGAAAGAGGAGGAGGAGAAGAAGAAAAGAAGGAGGGAGGAGGAGAAGAAGGAGGAAGAGGAGAAGAAGAAGAAGAAGAAGAAGAAGAAGAAGAAGAAGAAGAAGAAGAAGAAGAAGAAGAAGAAGAGGAAGAAGAAGAAGAAGAAGAAGAAGAAGAAGAAGAAGAAGAAGAAGAAGAAGAAGAAGAAGAAGAAGAAGAAGAAGAAGAAGAAGAAGAAGAAGAAGATCCTATTAGGTGGGAAAGGATGACAGAGAGAAAGACTGGTAAGGAGAGGAATTGAAGGAAGGAGAGTGAATATGTACAAAATACATTGCATGGAATGCTCAAAGAATTAATCAATCTTCCCGGGAATTTTTTCTATGTATTGGACATTAAACACCTTGTCAAGAAAATAATGGCCTTATCCCCCATTACATAGATTGTTTTACACTTTTATTTTTTTGCTGGACAGGAACATTTTAGTTTGATGCAAACCTAATTTTCAATTATTGTTTTTGTTTCCTATGATATAACACTCTAAAATATCCTTGCCTGTCCCAATATTTTTAAAAGATTTCCATATATTTTCATCTAGAAGGCTCAAAAATTTCAAAACGTATATTTGGGTTATTGATACATCTGGAGGTTTTTGTGATTTTTAAAGGTTATAGATATATAAAGATGATGTTTCAGCTTTCTACGAGTAGATATATGGTTTCTAAACACCATTTATTGAAGATTCTGTCCTTTTTTTCAATGTATACATTTGACACCTTAATAAAAATAATTGGAAGTCTCATCAATCAACACTTCTCAAGGCTCAGGGACCTATGAGGAAGAGGAGACCGAAAGACAGCAAGAGCCAGAGGTGGTGGATGATGTAGGATGATGTCATTATACAACAAGGCAGGTACAGGGTAAGGCAAAGCCTACTATTGGATGAGAAGGAAGAGTAGGCGAGGAAAAAGTCTAGGGGGGGGAAGAGAGAGAGAGAGAGAGAGAGAGAGAGAGAGAGAGAGAGAGAGAGAGAGAGAGAGAGAGAGAGGAAAAAGGAATGGTGGTGGTGGGTAGTAGTAGTAGTAGTAGTAGGAGGAGGAGGAGGAGGAGGAGGAGGAGGAGGAGGAGGAGGAGGAGGAGGAGGAGGAGGAGGAAAAGTGGGAGAATCAAGACTGAGGATGACCCAGGTTTCTGTGACCTTGAATTGCCAAAGTAGCTGGGATGGATTTCTGTAGGCAAATTTATCTAAACTTGGTGAGCAGTTTACGACGTCCTTATCAATTGGTTGTAAGTTTATTGTGTGGATGTATTATGGATTAAGAATTTAACACATAAATCTTATTATGGCATTTTAAGTTTCTGGAACTTTGATTTTACCAGGCTAAAGAGGACAGTGTATGAAAGAGATGGCTGAGAGGCAGTTTGAGCATGCGGATCTGGTTCTGTTGCCTTCTCAGAGTAAGAACAAGCAGTGTCCACAGAATGAGATGTATGTGCGTGCACCAGGTGTGGTAGCTACTGCCTAGGAGACCCTGTGGAGAGGGCAGCTAAAAGGGAGACATCAGGAAGAGGGTGGTTTGCAGACCACATGGCAGAATAGCAGCCAGAGCCAGTGGGTTTGGCTAGCTGGAACTGGTAGAAAATGTTCCTTTTAAATTTTTTACTTCTACAGAAGGACTTCAGGAAAACAGTATCTCCCTGACACATGAGGCCTGAGGCACCTATGAGACTGCAGATAGTGATAGCAAGCAAGGTCCTGCCCTTGCCTGTGCCAGAAAGAGTCCCTGTGCTGAGAGGAGCAAGTGAACATAGGCTCCCCCCCTAAACTAAGAAATTGTCCCCAAATGACATCCCACTGTAAAGGAAATATTAGCCGTCTCTGATGGAATCTTACTGGGTATATTGACCACACCCACCACACTCAAGGGTAAGCACAATACACAACAGTATATGGCTAGCACAAAACAAAATATTATTTTTGTAGACTTTTGTCTTATATTTCTTGATTGGGCAGTTTTGTTGTCTCCCTGGCTATTTGCTAGTATATTATGGTTACTGATTTTATATTTTTATGGGTGTGTGTGTGTGTGTGTGTGTGTGTGTGTGTGTGTGATATTTTCATACACAGAAGAAATTTCCATCATTGAGGTGCAGTTAAAAAACAAAGACACATTTTTAAAAAAGGGAGTTGAAAAAAACGTAATAATGGACACAAAGAGGTGAAGTAATTGCGGCATTTGGGAATTCAATGTCGGGGCTAATTTTTCTTTTTCTTTTTAAATTTAATAAATTAATTTTTACACCCCAGATTTTATTTTCCTCCTGGTCCACCCCCCCACCTCCGCTCTGCCTCTGGACAGTTGCATATCCCATACCTTCTCCCCATCAACACTCCCCCTCCCCCAGTATCGCCACAAGAATGGTTCCACCACCCCCCACCCCACCAGACTTTGAAACTTCCTGGGGCCTCCAGGCTCTTGAGGGTTAGGTGCATCTTCTCTGAATGAATCCAGACCTGGGAATCCTCTGCTGTGCATGTGTTGAAGGCCTCATCTTAGCTGGTGTATGCTACCTGGTTGGTGATTCACTGTCTGAGAGATGTCAGGAGTCCAGGTTAATTGAGACTGCTGGTCCTCCTACAGGGTTGCCCTCCTCCTCAGTTTCCTCCAGCTTTTCCCTAATTCAACCAGAGGAGTTAGCAGCTTCTGTTCCTTGGCTGGGTGCAAATATCTGCATCTGACTCTTTCAGCTGCTTCTTGGGTATTTTGTAGAGCAGTCATGAAAGATCCCTTTCTTTGAGTGCTCCATAGCCTCAGTAATGGTGTCAGGTCTTGGGGCCTCCCCTTACGCTGGATTCCACTTTGGACCTGTCACTGAACTTTCTTTTCCTCAGGCTCTTCTCCAGTTCCATCCCTGCATTTCTTTCAGACAGGAAGAATTATGGGTAAGAGCTTGATTGCGGGATAGCAACCCCATCCCTCACTTGACGCCCTGTCTTTCTGCTGGAGGTGGATTCAATAAGTTCCCTCTCCCCACTGTAGGGTCTTCCATCTAGGATCCACCCCTTTGAATCATGAAAGTCTTTCACTTCCCAGGTCTCTGGTACATTCTAGAGGGTCCTCCCAATATCCTTCCTTCAAGGTCACCTGTTTCCATTCTTTCTGCTGTCCCTCAGGGCTTCAGCCCTTTACCCCACCTAATACCAGACCATCTTCCTCTCTTCTCCAACCCCATCCCCTGTCCCACCCCTGCCCCTCCCTCCCTCCCTCCCCCTTTGTGATTGCTTTCTTCTCCCTCCCAAGTGGGACTGAGGTGTCCTTACTTGAGTACTTCAGCTTGTTGACCTTTTTGAGTTCCTTGGACTGTTTTTGTTTGTTTGTTTGTTTGTTTGTTTGTTTTGGCTAATATCCACTTATGAGTGAGAACATACCATGCATGTCCTTTTGGGTCTGAGTTACCTCACTCTGGATGACATTTTCTAGTTCCATCCATTTGCCTGCAAAATTTGAGATGTCCTTGTTATTAGTAGCTGAGTAGTACTCCATTGTGTAAATGAACCACTCTTTCTGCATTCATTCTTCTGTCGTGGGACATCTGGATTATTTCCAGCTTCTGATTATCACAAATAAGGCTGCTATGAATATAGTGGAACATGTAACCCTGTGGCATGGTGGGGCATCTTTTGCGTATATTCCCAAGAGTGGTATTTCTGGGTCTTTGGTAGGTCTATTTCAAATTTGATGAGGAACCTCCAAATTGATTACCAGAGTGGTTGTACCAGTTTGCAATTACACCAGCAATGGAGGAGGGTTTCTGTTTCTCCACATCCTTACCAACATGTGTTGTCACCTGAGATTTTGATCTTAGCCATTCTGACTGGTGTAGGGTGAAATCTTAGGGTTGTTTTGATTTGCACTTCTCTGATCACTAAGGACTTTGAACATTTCTTTAGGTGCTTCTCAGCCATTTGAGATTCCTCTGTTGTGAATTCTCAGTTTAGTTCTATACCTTATTTTTCTTTGACTGGGTTGTTTGGTTTTTTTGATGGTTAGCTTCTTGAGTTCTTTATAAATTTTGGATATTAGTCCTCTATCAGATGTGGGATTAGTGAAGTTTTTTTTTCTCAATCTGTAGGATGCCGATTTGTCTTATTGACTATGTCCTTTGCCTTACATATCTTTCCAGTTTCATGAGGTCCCATTTATCAATCCTTGATCTTAGAGTGTGAGCCATTTGAGTTCTGTTTAGGACATTTCCCCCTGGGCCAATGAGTTCAAGGTTCTTTCCCACTTTCTCTTCTATTAGATTCAGTGTATCTGGTTTTATCTTGAAGTCCTTGGTCCAGCTGGACTTGAGTTTTGTGCATGGTGACAAAAAGGGTCTTTTTTCTACATACAGCCAGCCAGTTAGACCAGTACCATTTATTAAAGATGTTTCATTTTTCCATTGTATATTTTTTACTTCTTTGTCAAAGATCAAGTATGCATAAGTGTGTGGTTTTATTTCTGGGTCTCCAATTTTATTCCATTGATCAACCTGTCTGTCTCTGTACCAATACCATGCAGTTTTCATGGTATTGCTTTGTAGTAGAGCTTGAGGTCAGGGATCGTGATTCCCCCAGAATTTCTTTTATTGTTGAGAACAGTTTTTGCTATTCTGGTTTTTTGTTTTGTTTTGTTTTGTTTTTGCTTTTGCTTTTGTATTTTGCCTTTCCAGAAGAATTTGCAAATTGCTCTTCCTAAATCTATGAAGAATTAAGTTGGGATTTTGTTGGGGATTGCATTGAATGTGTAGATTTCCTTTGGTAGAATGGACATTTTTACTATGTTAGTTCTGCCAATCCATGAGCATGGTAGATCTCTCCATTTTCTGAGACCTTTGATTTCTTTCTTGAGAGACTTGAAGTTCTTATCAGAAAGATCTTTCATTTGTTTGGTTAGAGTTACCCCAAGATATTTTATATTTTCTGTGGCTATTGTAAAGCGAGTTCTTTCCCTAATGTTTTTTTCCATTATTCCATTCATATGCTGAATGAAAATGAAGGTTTAGTGATCACTTACCTACATTTGTTACTACATTATCTAGTCTTCTCCTTTTGTAATGATGGGGCTGTTCATGTTTAATCTTCATAGAACTTTCCTTAAAGCCCTAAGTAGTGATTAGCATTCTTTTGAGGAAAATTTGTGTAACACGTTCAGTTATGACCTTGTGAAACCTCTAGACATGGCAGAGTGGGAAAGGTTGTTGAACACTCCCTTAGCCTATTTATGTCACGTTTGATGTACAGTGCAGTGTTATGACTTATGAATGTATGACAGAAAGCTGAGTAAGAATCAGACATAACTATTTTATTTAAAGATACATGCATTTTGGAAATAAAACGATATACTCATTTTCTTCATGAGCCAACAATTTGTTCATGCCTGTGTTTGATATAGCTATCTATTATCCAGGAATTTTCTAGAATTTCTAAAGTATAGGAGACAAGTTTGGCATAACTTGGATAAGATACCAGTAAAGACAGAACCTTATTATTTTCCATTGTTTTGTGTCCAGAAAATTTTCTAAGCTCTATTTCCATATGTAGCACAAAGATATCTCCCATAATTGTAGAGATTTTAGTATGCCAAAAGCCAGTAGTTGGAAAAAGATTTCAAGAAGCACAGATATGTTATCGTAATGTGCAATTCATTATGTTTCTTGTTCTAGAAGAGAGGAGCTATCCTTTTTACAAATAAAGTTTTATTGGAACACAGCCAATGCACATTTACTTTTGTATTGTCTGTAACTATTTCTGTTATTACTGACAAAGTTCAGCTATTGTAAAAGGGAGTGTATGGCTCACAACCATAGACAGGATCTGTTTGTTTAAGAGTTTATTTCTTTTAGACAAAAGACAAAGAAAGATAAGAACAAATTTATACATAGCCACAGGCTATTTTGTGACTCATTAAGTTTCCACAGCAAAGTTGTTGCTATGTGAAAACTGTTTATTTATACTTAAATTCTTCAGAAGGTCCCAAGTGTCTGTGAAAAGCTTATAGGGAATTTGAACACCCTCTTTAGACTGTTTTGGAAAATCTCCTCAATTCTCTTTTCTGCTTTCATCCCTCATTACTTTCAGGATTAAAAACAGGCTAAATAGAGAGAAAGAGAATTAAAGTGTTTCCCTCTGCATGAGATTAAGAAGGAAAAGGGGAAGCACTATGTAGTTCAACCATAATTACATTTATTTGGGGGCCTCATTGTTACAAATGTTGCCAATGATTTAGGTGAGAATTAATTTTATTTTTAAATTAGAAAATGTTGAAAGAACATTATGCTTCTCTTTTTAAAAATATAATTATAGAATTTCTGGAAGTACAAATATGAAATGATTTTTTTTTCTTTTTTAGAGACAGAAAGACAGAGAAAGAGAGAGAGAGAGAAAGAGAGAGAGGAGAGTGAGAGAGAAGAGAGAGAAGGTATTTTTAATTGAATTTGAGACAGAGTCCATGTGATCATTGTCTGGGCTTTTCTAGAAGAAGCTGTTAATGCACAAGCTCTGTAGGAAAGAGTCAAGTTTTAGAAACAGGCTGAATTTTCTATATCACTTGATATATATATAAAGATTTATGAGGGCTCAAACTCATGGCATGAAATTAAATAAAAACATTTGGTTGGTGATTTGCACTGGTGTATCAGAGGCAGATGCCTTGCAAACATTTTCTGTTGCTTACAATGTTTTGATCCAGCATCTCATATAAATATGATAAATACTAGAAATGCAAAATCCACACTTGCTAAATTTCCCAAAGGCAGAAAGTGTCCTCAGTCACTCCTTGACCATATGTCTCCAAGGTGATTGACAAACAGTTTAGCTCAGGTTCTTCACAGAGAGTATGGAACATGCATGGGAACAATAGTTTATTTTGTAAAATAACTTTTTTTTGAGATTAGGTAAGCTAGAAAGGGAAAAAGCCAATGAATGCCTCATACCTCTGTTGGTCAATGCTATCACTAAGTGAATCTTGTTCACATGGGTGCTTGTGTGAAAAAAGATGGAGGATGCTCCTAGTTCCTATCCCAGGAAGAAATACCCCAGATGCAAGAGATTCTCCTGTATGGCCTAGTTTAGCCAAACTAGCTAAAAGGCACATGACTGTATCCAAATCAACAAAATTAGAAACAAAAAGATGATATAACTACAGAAACTAGTGACATTTTCTTAAAAATCATCAGTTCTTACTTCAAAAGATAAAAAATCTAAGGGGTTGGGGATTTAGCTCAGTGGTAGAGCGATTGCTTAGGAAGCGCAAGGCCCTGGGTTCGGTCCCCAGCTCCGAAAAAAAGAACCAAAAAAAAAATCTAAAAGAAGATAAATAACACTTACTAAAGTTAAAAGAAGATCAGAAAAACTATATAAACAATCCGTTAACACATAAGGAAATATAAGCATTACCAACTGGAAAAAGCCCAGGGCCAAATGATTTTAGTGTAGAATTCTACCTGATTTTCAAAGAAGAGCTAATATCAATTCTCATTAAACTATTCCATAAAATAGAAACAGAAGAAACACTACTTAATTCATTCTGTGAAGCTACCATTACTCTGATACCTAAACCACACAAACACCCAACAAAAAAGAGAACTTCAGACCAATGTCACTTATGAATATTGATGCAAAGATAATAAAATTCTCACAAACTAAATCTAAACATCCAAATCATTATTCACCCTGGTCAAGTAGGCTTTACTCCAGGAATGTAGGCATGGTTCAATATATAAAAAAAACTATCAATGTAATCTACTGTATAAACAAACCCAAAGGAAAATATCACATGGTCATCTCATTAGATGCTATAAAACCGTTTGACAAAATATGACACCCCTTCATGTTAAAAGTCTTGGATAGAACAGGAATTCATGGCAGATACCTAAACATAATAAAATCAATATGCAGCAAACCAACAGTCAACATTAAAATAAATGGAGAGAAACTTGAAACAATCCTACTAAAATCAGGAACAAGAAAAAGCTGCCCACTCTCTCCTTATCTATTCAAAATGGTACTTGAAGTTCTAGCTAGAGCCATTAGACATCAAATAGAGATCGATGGGATACAAATTGGAAAGAAAGAAATCAAGGTGTCACTATTTGTGGATGATATGGTAGTACACATAAGTGACCATAAAATAATCTACTAGAGAACTTCTATAGCTGATAAAAATTTCAGCAAAGTAGGTAGATATAAAATTAACTCAGACAAATCAGTAGCCTTCTTTCATCCAAATGATAAATGGGCTGAGAAAGAAACTAGGGAAATGGAACCCTTCACAATAGCTACAAACAATATAAGATATCTTGATGTAACTCTAACCAAGTATGTAAAATATCTGCATGAGAAGAACTTCAAGTCCATGAAGGAAGAAAAAGAACTCAGAAGATGGAAAGATCTCCCATGCTCATGGACCAGTATAATTAATATAGTAAAAATGGCCATTTACCAATAGCAGGCCATTTATCAATGCAATCCCGATCAAAATTCCAACATAATTCTTCATGGATATGGAAAGAATATTTCTCAACTTCATATGGAAAAAGAAAAAGAAAAAAACCAGGACAGCGAAACAATTCTCAACAATAAAAGAACTTCTTGGGAATCAGTATCCCTGACCTCAAGCTGTACTATAGAGCACTAGGGATAAAAACTGCATAGTATTGGTACAGAAGTAGAGAGGTTGATCAATGAAATAAAATTCAAGACCCAGAAATAGACCCACACACCTATGATCACTTAATCTTTTACAAGGAAGCCAAAACCAGACAGTGGAAAACAGAAAGCACCTTCGACAAATGGTGCTGGTCTAACTGGAGGTCTGCATGTAGAAGAATGCAAATTGATCCATATCTATAACCTTGTACAAAGCTCAGGTACAAGTGGATCAAGGACCTCAACATAAAACCAGATACACTGAATTGAATAGAAGAAAAATTAGGAAAGAGCATCGTATGCATTGGCACAGGAAAATTTTTCTGAACAGAACACCAATGGCTGAGGCTCTAAGATGAACAGTTGACTAATGAGAACCCATGAAACTGAAAATATTCTGTAAGGCAAAGGACACTGTCAAGAGGACAAATTTGCTGCCTACAGATTGGGAAAATGTCTTCACTAATCCTCATCTGATAGAAGGCTAATAGCCAAAGTAGACTCCAGAAAACCAAATAACCCAATTATAATATGGGGTACAGAGCTAAACAGAATTCTCAACAGAGAAATTTTGAATGTTCAAAAAACAAAGGAATGTTCAATATTCTTAGTCATCATGGAAATGCAAATCAAAACAAACCCAAGATTCTGCCTCACACCAGTCAGAATGGCTAAGATCAATAACTCAAGTGATAATACATGCTGGTGAGTATGTGGAGAAAGAGAAACACTCCTCCATGGCTGGTGGGATTACAAGCTGATACAACCACTCTGTAGTTCTACCAGAAGTTCCAGGTAAAACACTCCTGAGAATATTCCCCAAAGATACTCCTCCATACCACAAGGGCACGTGCTACATTATGATCATAGCAGCCTTATTTGTAATAGCCAGAAACTGGAAACAACCCAGATGTCCTTATACAGATAATATGGTTCATTTATACAATGAAATACTATTTAGGTATTAAAAAATGAGGATATCATGAATTTTACAGACAAATTGATGGAACAAAAAATATCATCCTGTGTGTAGAAACCCAGACCCAAAAGGACATGTATGGTATGTATTCACTGATAAATGAATACTAACCAAAAATTTCAGAATACCCATGAAACAACTCACAGACTGTAGGAAGAAGCTTAACAAGAAGGACAGCCCAAGTGATCCATTTAGAAGGGGAAACAAGGTGATCATGGGAGGCAGAGGGATGAACCTAGGTGGGAGTGGGTAGGGGGCAGGGAGGAGGGAAAGGAGTGAGGCAGGAGCAGGTGTTGAGGGAGACAGGAGAGAAGCCCAAAGGACCTGGAGAATCAATCCAAATATGCAGCAGTGGGGGGTGGGAACTGGGGGCTGCTTAGTGTGGAGGGGGGAAGGGAAGGTGTGTGGAACCTCTGGGAATTCCTGGAGACCTGAAATGTGAGAGGTTACTAGGACTCAATTGGATGACATTAGCAGAAATGCTTAACAAGGGGGAGATGGACTCTGAAGAGAACACCTCCAGTAGATAGACGTGGCACCTAGTTGAGGCAGGGTGTCACCCACCCACCTTCAAAATATTTAACTGAAAATTGTTTCTGTCTAAAGGAAGAAGATATTGAGTTCAAAGAAAGTTGATTTTATCATAATGTTAAGTTTTAGTTCTCATAAATTTGTTGTTTGCTTGCTTTGTTCCTCTTTCAATAATCTTATGTAATTAAGGAAGACTTTAGAAGAAAATGTATTTTGAAAAGCTGTGTGATCAATGAATAAAATTTCTGAGGAAATGATTTTATATATAAATAAAGTCTGAAAGAAACAAAAGTTGTTAGAATAGGAGAAGCCATACAGAGATGTTCTCTCTCTCTCTCTCTCTCTCTCTCTCTCTCTCTCTCTCTCTCTTTCTCTCTCTCTCATCTCTTAGGAAATGGAAAAAAATGTGTGCCTTGTTGGAAGAGGTGTGTGTGTCACTGGGGGTGGGTCTTGAGGTTTCCAAAATCCAGTGTCAGGCCCATTGTTACTTTCTCTGCTTACTACCTGTGGATCAGGATGTAGATCTTAGCTACTTCTTCAATCCTCTTCCTGCCCACATGCCAACATGCTCCCTGCAATAATAGTCTAACCCTCTGAAGCTAAGCAAACTTTCAATTAAATTCTTTGTTTTATTAAAGTTGCTCATCATGGTATCTTTTCAAAGCAATAGCTATGGAATTATACATTTGGATTGCTCTCCAGATATAATAATTGTTATGAGGAACAAGGAACATGAAGAGATGTAAAATCCATCTATAAACCCAAATGTCTGAATGCTCTGCATCCAGAAGTTGGCTTCTATATTGTGAAGGCACTCATTCAGTTTTCCAAAACTCAAGGCCAGAATTTTAGTAGTTGTTTTGGAATGGAAACTATTAAGCAATCAAGCTGAATATATTAGACTTACATGTAGTAACACAGAAGGATCTCTATGATATGAAGAAAGAGCATATTAGAAAACAACTGGGTGGGAGAAAGAGCTGAACACCCAGAAGTGTGGGCAATTCTGAGACTGCAGGGCAGGACAGACAGCCACTTCTGCCAACATTTGCTCACACCCCTGGCCAAAGAGGAAACTGCATAGTGCCTCTGGACACAGGAATGTAGGAACAGTCAAGCTGCAGGAGCCATGCGATCCAGATCTGCTCCCAGATCTGAACTGAACCTGTCAAACAGCTCCCTGAAGCCAAATCCTGTGGTGGGGAGAGCTAGACCATCAGTTCCTA
Source organism: Rattus norvegicus (assembly GCF_021556685.1). NCBI lineage: Eukaryota > Metazoa > Chordata > Mammalia > Rodentia > Muridae > Rattus > Rattus norvegicus. The sequence continues at coordinate 23,389,401 of NC_141535.1, read as the reverse complement.
GCCCAAAACATACAGGAAATCCAGGACACAATGAGAAGATCAAACCTAAGGATAATAGGTATAGAAGAGAGTGAAGACTCCCAACTTAAAGGGCCAGTAAATATCTTCAACAAAATCATAGAAGAAAACTTCCCTAACCTAAAGAAAGAGATGCAAACAGAACTCTAAATAGATTGGACCAGAAAAGAAACTCTTCCAGTCACACAATAGTCAAAACACCAAATGCACAAAACAAAGAAAGAATATTAAAAGCAGTAAGGGAAAAGGGTCAAGTAACATATTGAAACAGACCTATCAGAATTATGCCAGACTTCTCACCAGAGACTATGAAAGCCAGAAGATCCTGGACAGATGTCATACAGACCCTAAGACAACGCAAATGCCAGCCAAGGTTACTGTATCCAGCAAAACTATCAATTAACATGGAGGGAGAAACCAAGATATTCCATGACAAAAACAAATTTACACAGTATCTTTCTACAAATCCAGCCCTACAAAGGATAATAAATGGCAAAGCACAACACAAGGAGGCGAGCTACACCCTAGAAAAAGCAAGAAACAAATCTTTTTACAACAAAACAAAGAGAAGACAAGTACACAAACATAATCACACCTCCAAATATGAACATAACAGGAAGTAACGATCACTATTCCTTAATATCTCTAAACATCAATGTACTTAATTCCCCAATAAAAAGAAACAGATTAACAGACTGGATACATAAAGAGGACCCAGCATGTTCTGCCTAAAGGAAACACACCTCAGAGACAAAGACAGACACTATCTCAGAGTCAAAGACTGGAAAACCACTATCCAATCAAATGGTCTGAAGAAGCAAGCTGGAGTAGCCATTCTAATATCAAATAAAATCGACTTTCAACCAAAAGTCATCAAAACAGGTAAGGAAGGACACTTCATATTCATCAAAGGAAAAATTCACCAAGATGAACTCTCAATCTTAAATATCTATGCTCCAAATACAAGGGCACCTACATACATAAAAGGAACCTTACTAAAGCTCAAAGCACACATTGCACCTCACACAATAATAGTAGGAGAATTCAACATCCCATTCTAATCGATGGAGAGATCATGGAAACAGAAATTAAACAGACACATAGACATACTAACAGAAGTTATGTACCAAATGGACTTAACAGATATTTATAGAAGATTCCATCCTAAAACAAAAGGATATACCTTCTTCTCAACACCTCATGGTACATTCTCGAAAATTGACCATATAATCAGTCACAAAACAGGCCTCAACAGATGCATAAAGATAGAAATAATCCCATGCATCCTATCAGATCATCATGGACTAAGGCTTGTCTTCAATAACAACAGTAGGGAAAGAATGCTCACATAAACATGAAAGTTGAACAATGCTCTACTCACTGATAACTTGGTCAAGGAAGAAATAGAGAAATTAGACTTGTTAGAATTTAATGAAAATGAAGGTACAACATACCCAAAGGTATGGAACACAATGAAAGATGTGCTAAGAGAAAAACTCATAGCTCTGAGTGCCTGAAGAAAGAAACAGGAGAGAGCATGTATCAGCAGCTTGACAACACACCTAAAAGTTCTAGAACAAAAAAAAGCAAATATACCCAGGAGGAGTAGGAGGCAGGAAATAATCCAACTCAGGGCTGAAATCATCCAAGTAGAAACAGAAAGGACTATACAAAAAAATCAACAGAACCAAAAGCTGGTTCTTTGCAAAAATCAACAAGATAGATAAACCCTTAGCCAGACTAACCAGAGGGCACAGAGAATGTGTCCAAATTAACAAAATCAGAAATGAAACAGGAGACATAACAACAGAATCAGAGGAAATTCATCAGATCCTAACACAAAAGTCAACAAAACCGGAAAATCTGAAGTGAATGAACAATTTTCTAGACAAATCCAGGAAACAAAGTTAAATCAGAAACAGATAAACCATCTAAACAACCCCATAACTTCTAAAGAAATAGAAGCAGTCATTAAAAGTCTCCCAACCAAAAAGAGCCCAGGACCAGATGGGTGTACTGCAAAATTCTGTCAGAACTTCATAGAAGACCTCATACCAATACTGTCAAGATTATTTCACAAAATTGAAACAGAGGACTACCGAATTCCTTCTATGAAGCCACAATTACTCTTATACCTAAACTACACAAAGACTCAAGAAAGAAAGAGAATTTCAGACCAATTTCCCTTAATATTCATTTTGCGTTGATATTCACAACGCAAAAATGCTCAATAAAATTCTTGCAAACTGAATCCAAGAACACATCAAAATGATCATCCATCATGATCAAGTAGACTTCATCCCAGGTATGTAGGGATGGAAAACCATAAACATAACCCACTATGTAAACAAACTCAAAGATAAAACCCACATGATCATTTCATTAGATGCTGAGAAAGCATTTGACAGAAGTCAACACCCCTCCATGATAAAAGTCCTGGAAAGAATAGGAATTCAAGGCCCATACCTAAACATGGTAAAAGCCATATACAGCAAACCAGTTGCTAACATTAAACTAAATGGAGAGAAACTTGAAGCAATCCCACTAAAATCAGAGACTAGACAAGGCTGCCCATTCTCTCCCTACTTATCCAATATAGTTCTTGAAGTTCTAGCCAGAGCAATCAGACAACAAACAGAGGTCAAAGAGATACAAATTTGAAAGGAAGAATTCAAAATATCACTATTTGTAGATGATATGATAGTATACTTAAGTGACCCCCAAAAGTTCCACCAGAGAATTACTAAACCTAATAAACAACTTCAGCAAAGTGGCTGGGTATAAAATTACCTCATAATAATCAGTAGCCTTCCTCTACACAAAAGAGAAACAAGTTGAGAAAGAAATTAGGGAAATGACACCCTTCATAATAGTCTCAAATAATATAAAATACCTCAGTGTGACCTTAACCAAGCAAGTGAAAGATCTGTATGATAAGAACTTCAAGTCTCTGAAGAAAGAAATTGAAGAAAAAGATGGAAAGATCTCCCATACTCATGGATTGGCAGGATTAATATAGTAAAAATGGCCATTTTACCAAAAGCAATCTGCAGATTTGATGCAATCCCCATCAAAATTCCAATCCAATTGTGCATAGAGTTAGACAGAACAATTTGCTAATTCATCTAGAATAACACAAAACCCAGGATAGCTAAAGCTATCCTCAACAATAAAAGGACTTCCGGGGATATCACTATTTCTAAACTCAAGCAGTATTACAGAGCAATAGTGATAAAAACTGCATGGTATTGGTACAGAGACAGACAGATAGACCTATGGAATAGAATTGAAGACCCATAAATGAACTCACACACTTATGGTCACTTGATTTTTGACAAAGGAGCCAAAACCACCCAATGGAAAAAAGATAGCATTTTCAGCAAATGGTGCTGGTTCAACTGGAGGTCAACATGTAGAAGAATGCAGATCGATCCATGCTTATCACCCTGTACAAAGCTTAAGTCCAAGTGGATCAAGGACCTCCACATCAAACCAGATACACTCAAACTAATAGAAGAAGAAGTGGGGAAGAATCTTGAACACATGGGCACTGGAGAAAATTTCAATGAACAAAACATCAATGGCTTATGCTCTAAGATCAAGAATCGACAAATGGGATCTCATAAAGCTATAAAACTTCTGTAAGGCAAAGGACGCTGTCATTAGGGCAAAACAGTAGCCAGTAGATTGGGAAAAGATCTTTACCAATCCTACAACTGATGGAGGGCTAATATCCAAAATGTACAAAGAACTCACAATGTTAGACTGCAGATTTGATCTTTTTCTGTTGTGTAATTGCTCTGGTTAGAACTAATGAATAGGTAGAGAGAGAGTGGGCAGACTTACCTTGTCTCTGATTTTATTTTTTCCATGTCTGTTCTCTTCCTTCCTTCCTTCCTTCCTTCCTTCCTTCCTTCCTTCCTTCCTTCCTTCCTTCCTTCCTTTGTTTCTTTCTCTTTCTTTCTTTTATACATTTCCCTTATTTACGTTTCAAATATTATCCCCCTTACCAGTCTCTCATACAGCAACTTTCTATCCTAAACTGCTCCCCTTGCTTCTATGACGGTGCTCCCATCTACTCCCTCCTGCCTCCCTGCCGTGGGATTCCCCTACACTGGGGCATCAAGCCTTCACAGGACCAAGGAACTCTCTTCCCATTAATGCCTGATGAGGCCCATCCTCTGCTACATATGCAGCTAGAGCCTTGGGTTGCTCTATGTGTACCATTTTGTTGGTGGTTTATTCCCTGGGAGCTCTGGTTGGTTTGTATTGTTGTTCTTATGGGATTGCAAACTGCTTCAGCTACTTCAGTCCTTTCTCTTACTCCTTCATTGGGGAACCCATTCTCAGTTTAATGGTTGTCTGTGAGCATCTGCCTCTGTATTTGTCAGGCTCTGGCAGAGTCTCTCAGGAGACAGCAATATCAGGTTCCTGTCAGCATGCACTTTTTGGCATCCACAATGGTGTCTGGGTTTGGTAACTGTATATGAGATGGATCCTCAGGGTGGGCAGTCTCTGAAAGGCCTTTTCTTCATTCTCTGCTCCACATTTTGTTTCCATATTTCCTTCTGTGAGTATTTTGTCCCCCATTTAAGAAGAACTGTAGCATTCACACTTTAGTCTTCCTTTATCTTCAGCTTTATGGTCTGTAAATTGCATATCGGGTTTTCTAAGCTTTTGGGCTAATATCCACTTCTCAGTGAGTATATACCATGTGTGTTCTTTTGTTACCTCATTCAGGATGTTATGTTCTAGTTCCATCCATTTGCCTAAGAATTTAATGTAGTCATTGTTTTTAATAACTGAATAGTACTCCATTGTGTAGATGTACCACATTTTCTGTAACCATTCCTCTGCTGAAGGCCATCTGGGTTCTTTCCAGCTTCTGGCTATTATAAATAAGGCTGCTGTTAACATAGTGGACCATGTGTCTTTGTTAAATGTTGGGGCATCTTTTGGGTATATGCCCAAGAGTGGTATAACTGGGTACTCACGTAGTTCAATGTCCAATTTTCTGAGGAACCTCTAGACTGATTTCCAGAATGGTTGTACCAGTCTGCAATCCCACCAACAATGGAGGAGTGTTCCTCTTTCTCCACATTCTCACCAGCATCTGCTGTCGCCAGAGTTTTTGAACTTAGACATTCTGCCTGGTGTGAGGTGGAATCTCAGGGTTGTTTTGATATGACTTTCCCTTATGACTAAAGATGTCGAACACATCTTTAGGTGCTTCTCAGGCATTCAGCATTCCTCAGCTGTGAATTCTTTGTTTAGCTTTGAACCCCATTTTTAATAGGGTTATTTGTCTCTGTGCAGTTTAACTTCATGAATTCTTTGTATATTTTTGGATATAAGCCCTCTATCAATTGAAGAATTGGTAAAGATCTTTTCCCAATCTGTTGGTTGCCATTTTGTCCTCACAACAGTGTCCTTTCCCTTACAGAAGCTTTGTAGTTTTATGAGATCCCATTTGTCAATTCTTGATCTTAGAGCATAAGCCATTGGTGTTTTGTTCAGGAAATTTTCTCCAGTGCCCATGTGTTCAAGATTCTTCCCCACTTTTTCTTCTATTAGTTTGAGTGTATCTGGTTTGATGTGGAGGTCTTTGATCTACTTGGACTTAAGCTTTGTACAGGGTGATAAGCATGGTTCGATCTGCATTCTTCTATATGCTGACCTCTAGTTGAACCAGCACCATTTGCTGAAAATGCTATCTTTTTTCCATTGGATGGTTTTGGCTCCTTTGTAAAAATCAAGTCACCATAGGTGTGTGAGTTCATTTATGGGTCTTCAATTCTATTCCATTGGTTTATCTGTCTGTCTCTGTACCAATACCATGCAGTTTTTATCACTATTGCTCTGTAATACTGCTTGAGTTCAGGGATAATGATTCCCCCGGAAGTCCTTTCATTGTTGCAGATAGTTTTAGCTATCCTGGATTTTTTGTTATTCCAGATGAATTAGCAAATTGTTCTGTCTAACTCTATGCAGGATTGGATTGGAATTTTGATGGGGATTGCATTGAATCTGTACATTGCTTTTGGTAAAATGGCCATTTTTGCTATATTAATCCTGCCAATCCATGAGCATGGGAGATCTTTCCATCTTCTGAGATCTTCTTCAATTTCTTTCTTCAGAGGCTTGAAGTTCGTATCATACAGATCTTCCACTTGCTTGGTTAAAGTCATACCGAGGTATTTTATATTATTTGTGACCATTATGGAGAGTGTCCTTTCCCTAATTTCTTTCCCAGCTTGTTTCTCTTTGTGTAGAGGAAGGCTACTGATGTATATGAGTTAATTTTATACCCAGCCACTTTGCTGAACATGATTATCAGTAAATAGTTCTCTGGTAGAATTTTTGGGATCACTTAAATATAGTATCATATGATCTGCAAATAGTGATATTTCTGACTTCTTCCTTTCCAATCTGTATCCCTTTGATCTCATTTTGTTGTCTGATTGCTCTGGCTTGAACTTCAAGAACTATATTGAATAAATAGGGAGAGAGTGGCCAGCTTTGTCTAGTTCCTGATTTTAGTGAGATTGTTTCAAGTTTCTTTCCATTTAGTTTAATATTAGCTACTGGTTTGCTGTATATGGCTTTTGCTATGTTTAGGTATGGGCCTTGAATTCCTCTTCTTCCCAGGACTTTTATCATGAAGGGGTGTTGAATTCTGTCAAATGTTTTCTCAGTATCATGTGGTTTTTATCTTTCAGTTTTTTTATATAGTGGATTATGTTGATGGTTTTCCATGTATTAAACAATCCCTGCATACCTGGGATGAAGCCTATTTGATCATGATGGATGATTGTTTTGATGTGCTCTTGGATTCAATTTGCAATTATTTTATTGAGTATTTTTGCATTGATATTCATAAGGGAAATTGGCCTCAAGTTCTCTTTCTTAGTTGGGTCTTTGTGTGGTTTAGTTATAAGTGTAATTGTGGCTTCATAGAAGGAATTCAGTAGTGCTCCATTGTTTCAATTTTGTGGAATAGATTGGATAGTATTGGTATGAGGTCTTCTATGAAGGTCCGATAGAATTCCACATTGAATCCATCTGGACCTGGGCTCTTTTTGGTTGGGAGACTTTTAACAACTGCTTCTATTTCTTTTGGAGTTATGGGGTTGTTTAAATGGTTTATCTGTTCCTGATTTAACTTTGGTACCTGGTATCTGTCTAGGAAATTGTTCATTTCCTCCAGATTTTAAGTGTTTTTGAATATAGGGTTTTGTAATAGGATCTGATGACTTTTTTGAATTTCCTCTGATTCTGTTGTTATGTCTCCCTTTTCATTTCTGATTTAGTTAATTTTGACACACTCTCTGTGTCCTCTGGTTAGTCTGGCTAACGGTTTATCTATCGTGTTGATTTTCTCAAAGAACCAACTTTTGGTTCTGTTGATTCTTTGTATAGTCCTTTTTGTTTCTACTTGGTTGATTTCAGCTCTGAGTTTGATTACTTCCTGCCTTCTATACCTCCTGGATGTATTTGCTTCTTTTTGTTCTAGAGCTGTCTAACTGCTGATACATGTTCTCTCCTATTTCTTTCTGCAGGCACTCAGAGCTATGAGTTTTCCTCTTAGCACAGCTTTCATTGTGTCCCATAAGTTTGTGTATGTTGTACCTTCATTTTCATTAAATTCTAAGAAGTCTTTAGTTTCTTTCTTTCTTTATTTCTTCCTTTACCAGGTTATCATTGCGTAAAGCATTATCCAACTTCCATGTATATGTGGGCATTCTTTCCTGATTGTTATTGAAGACGAGCTTTAGCATGGGATTATTTCTATCTTTCTGTTTCTCTAGAGGTCTGTTTTATGACAGATTATATGGTCAATTTTGGAGAAAGTACCATGAGGTGGTGAGAAGAAAGTATATCCTTTTGTTTTACGATAGAATGTTCTATAAATATCTGTTAAGTCCATTTGGTTCATGACTTCTCTTACTCTGTCTATGTCTCTGTTTAATTCTTGTTTCCATGATCTGTCCATTGATCAGAGTGGGTTGTTGAAATCTCTTAGTATTATTGCGTGAGTTGCAATGTGTGCTTTGAGCTTTAGTAAGGTTTCTTTTATGTATTTAGGTGCCCTTGTGTTTGGAGTATCGATAAGATATTTAGGATTGAGAGTTCATCTCGGTGAATTTTTCCTTTGATGAATATGAAGTGTCCTTCCTTATCTTTTTTGATGACTTTTGGTTGAAAATCGATTTTATTTGATATTAGAATGGCTATTCCAGCTTGCTTCTTCAGACCAATTGCTTGGAAAGTTTTTTCTAGCCTTTCACTCTGAGATAGTATCTGTCTTTGTCTCTGAGGTGTGTTTCCTGTAGGCAGCAAAATGTCGGGTCCTCATTGCATATTCAGTTTGTTAATCTGTGTCTTTTTATTGGGGAATTGAGTTCATTGATATTGAGAGATATTAAGGAATACTGATTGTTGCTTCTTGTTATATTTGTGTTTAAATGTGAGATCATGTTTGTGTGCTTGTATTCTCTTTGTTTTGTTGCAAAACAATTAGTTTCTTGCTTTTTCTATGGTGTACCTTGCCTCCTAGTGTTGGGCTTTACCATTTTTTATCCTTTGTAGGGCTGGATTTGTAGAAAGATATTGTGTAAATTTGTTTCTGTAATGGAATATCTCGGTTTCTCCATCTATGTTAATTGAGAGTTTTGCAGGATACAGTAACCTGGGCTGGTTTTTGTCTTCTGTTCAGGTCTGTATGACATCTGTCCAGGATCTTCTGGGTTTCATAGTCTCTGGTGGGTGAGAAGTCTGATGTAATTCTGATAGGCCTGCCTTTATGTGTTACTGGACCTATTTCCCTTACTGCTTTTAATATTCTTTCTTTGTTTTGTGCATTTGGTGTTTTTTGTCTATTATGTGACAGGAGGAGTTTCTTTTCTGGTCCAATCTATTTGGAGTTCTATAGGCTTCTTGTATGTTTATAAGCATCTCTTTCTTTAGGTTAGGGAAGTTTTCTTCTATGATTTTGTTGAAGATATTTACTGGTCCTTTGAGCTGGGAGTCTTCACTCTCTTCTATACCTATTATCCTTAGGTTTGATCTTCTCATTTTGTCCTGAATTTCCTATATGTTTTGGGCTTTTTCCATTTTCCATTATCTTTGACAGTTTGTTGATGATTTCTATGGAATCTTCTGGTCCTGTGATTCTTTCTTCTATCTCTGGTATTCTGTTGGTGATGCTTTTATCTACGGCTCTTCCTTTGTTTTTCTATACCCAGGGTTTTCTCCCTTTGTGCTTTTTTTTTGATTGTGTACAAATATATTTTAATGTAGAAATTGCACTGCTTTCTTGAGAAAAATGACTAAGATTTTCTGTTCATTATCTCTTCCTCAAACTCAATTCTTTTTTTTTTAATTTTTTTTATCTTTATTAACTTGAGTACTTATTTACATTTCGATTGTTATTCCCCTTCCTGGTTTCTGGGCCAACATCCCCCTAGCCCCTCCCCTTCCCCTTCTATGTGGGTGTTCCCCTCCCCACCCCACCCCATTTCCACCCTCCCCCCAACAATCACGTTCACTAGGTGTTCAGTCTTGGCAGGACCAAGGGCTTCCCCTTCCACTGGTGCTCTTACTAGGCTATTCATTGCTACCTATGAGGTTGGAGCCCAGGGTCAGTCCATGTATAATCCTTGGTTAGTGGCTTTGTCCCTGGAAGCTCTGGTTGCATGACATTGTTGTTCATATGGGGTCTTGAGCCCCTTCAAGCTCTTCCAGTCCTTTCTCTGATTCCTTCAACGGGGGTCCCGTTCTCAGTTCAGTGGTTTGCTGCTGGCAATGGTCTATGTAGTTGCTGTATTCTGGATGTATCTCTCAGGAGAGATCTACTTCTGATTCCTGTCGGCCTGCCCTTTTTTGCTTCATCCATCTTATCTAATTGGCTGTACATGTATGGCCCACATGTGGGGCAGGCTCTGAATGGGTGTTCCTTCTGCCTCTGTTCTAAACTTTGCCTCCCTATTCCCTCCCAAGGGTATTCTTGTTCCCCTTTTTAAGAAGGGGTGAAGCATTCACATTTTGGTCATCCTTCTTGAGTTTCATGTGCTTTCTTTATTGCTTCTATTTCCATTTTTAATTCCTTCATCTGTCTTTCAGCGATTTTTGTTTCCTCTCCGATAGGCTTTTACTTATTTGTGTTTTCCTGCATTTCTCTAATGGAGTTCTTTATGTCTTTCTTGAAGTCCTCTGTCATCATGATCAAATGTGATTTAAAATGTAGATCTTGCATTTCTGGTGTGTTCGGATATTCAGTGTTTGCTTTGGTGGGAGAATTGGGCTCTGATGATGCCATGTAGTCTTGGTTTCTGTTGCTTGGGTTCCTGCACTTGCCTCTCACCATCAGGTTGTCTCTGGTGTTACCTTGATCTGCTATTTCTGACAGTGGCTAGACCGTCCTATAATAGGCCTGTGTAGTCAGGAGTGCTGTAGACTTGTTTTCCTGTTTTCTTTCAGCTAGTTATGGGAACAGAGTGTTCTGCTTTCAGGCGTTTAGTCTTTCCTGTCTACCGGTCTTCAGCTGTTCCTGTGGACATGTGTACTGAGTCCACCAGGCAGGTCACTTGGAGTAAAAAAGTTGGTCTTACCTCTGGTCTTGGGCATGTAGTCACTCGTTGGGGCTGAATTTCAGCTCTCAGTGAGGGCAGGAACCAGAAGGGCATGCCCTGCCTTCTCTCAGGTCCCTGTGCACAGGGGGCCCAGATGGCGATAGGCATTTTCCTTTAGAGTCAGAAATGTGGGCAGAGAGCAGTCTCCTCTGGCTTCCCAGGCATGTCTGCCCCTCTGAAGGTCTAGCTCTCCCTCCCACAGGATTTGTGTTCATGGAGCTGTTTGACCAGGTCCCTTCAGGTCCTGGTAAAGTCTGGACCATAGGGTACCTGCAGCTTGAGTGCCCCTATCTTCCTGTTTTCAGAGACTCTATTCAGTTTCCTCTTGGGCCAGGGATGTGGGCAAGAGTGGGTAGTACTGGTGGTCTTGTCTGCCCTGCAGTCTCAGGAGTTCCCACCTGTCTGGGCGATGAGCTCTCTCTCCCACAGGGTTTGGGAGCAGGGAGCTTGGGCTGGGATCCTGTAAATTACTTTTTAAATAGGGTTATTTGATTCTCTGGAATTTACCATCTTAAATTCTTTGTATATATTGAATATTAGCTGTCCATCAGATTTAGTATTGGTAAAGATCTTTTCCTGATTTGTTAATTACCAATTTGTTCTATTGACAGTGTTCTTTTCCTTACAGGAGCTTTGCAAGTTTTTGAGGCCCCATTTGTCTATTGTTGATCTTAGAAAATAAGCCATGGTGTTCTGTTCAGGAAATTTTCCCCTGTACCCATGTGTTCGAGGTTCCTCCTCACTTTTTCTTCTACTAATTTCAGTGAATATGATTTTATGTGAGGTCCTTGATCCACAACCCTGAGCGTCCATCTCAGAGTCTGAGTGTTTCTTAGAAAAGTTGACTTAGCAGACTCAGCTGTGCTTCTCCAGAGCATATACCAAATGATGCTTCAACATATGAGGACACATACTCCAGTATGTTCACAGCAGTCTTATAATAGCCAGAAGCTGGAAAGAACCTGGCATGGACTTTTTAATGATGCTTCCATCTACCCTAATTTGTAACTCTCAGAAGTGCCCCCATTAAGGTCAATTGAATTATTTCCTAAAGACTCCACTCACATTTCCTTAAATGTCTGTTTGTTCCTGTTTACTAAGTGAATTCCTGGGTATTCATTAAAGTCTACTCCTAAACCTATCCCTCTCAGAAGTACTCCAGGCTCCTTAACCCTCATCCCAAGTCCTTGGATCTGTGTTGTCTATGTCACACAGTCCCTGATATTTCATTCCTTTTTTCCTTCTGGAGGATGGTGGTGGTAGGAACATTGGTTCTGAATGTTTTCTCTGCTGTTGAATAGTTGAGATGTTCACATATTTGTGGTTGTTTCTATGTTTTCTCTGCAACTATAATTGGTATCATTTAGCTTTTAATGGTACAAGTAATACTGAGTCTAAACATTGTAAACTAAAAAGAGTAAATATTTTTTAGTCTTCCCAACTCTTCCCAGTTGTTGTTAGATTTATTGCCTAGAATTTTAAATGTACTTCTAGAAGTAAATTTCCATGATGAAAAGTGAGAAAAAAATAATCAGTTGTACTTAGTATTCTTTTAGTCTGATACTTTCTTTCCATCTAATACATCTGGATATATATATATTTTAAATTGCAGTTAATTTCCCCCATAAGTAACTAAAGACTTGAGCAAGGAGACTGGCTTCTGTTTAACTAAACTAAGCTGACATTTCTGGTCTGATCTCCAAATCTGAAAGGCCATGAAGAGATAGAAAACAGCTCCATTTGCAACTCAGCCCGTGAGTTTGCCAACCTGCATGCTAACAGCAACTCCAATGGCTTTCAAACACTCCAAACTTGGAACAGTCTGGGCTCAGCCTTATTCCTAGCCTATTCAAACTTCAACGCCATGTTTTAGAATAATTCCAAATACCGTACTGGAGAAGAGCAGTATGCTCAGTATCATGGCTCATTGGGAAATGTCTCTCCCAAATGACACAGGTGTGCCATTTGTTTTCCTCTCATTTCTTCCCAAGGCAAAAACAACAGATGCTTCGAAGACATTTAATGGAATCCTAAAATTTATGTCCACTGTTCTATCAAGTCTTTAAACCAGAATTATCAAGCTTTAGAACTGCAAGAGGATAATTTGTATCATTCCCACTTTAAGCATGAACAGTTTCCAATGTGAATAAAAAGTGAAGTGTGGCCAAGGGCTGCCAGTGATAGTAGCAACAAGGCTCTAATGTAGAAAAGCATCCATCAAGTCAAACAAGAATTACAGGGAAATGAAGCAATTCTTTATTAAAGCTCAGTGCCAATAAAAATGAAAAGTCAAAAGAAATATGAATCAAAAGGAAATTGCCTGCCTCCCAAACCCACTAGGGACAAATGACTCTGCTAAATCATACTGTCACTTCTTCATACTCAGCTCTTTATTATGAATGATAAATGCTCCAATTATACTAACACCTGCCTTGGAGCATGACAGTACCCATGTTGTTTATTCGGTCCAGTCCCCTTTCCAAGTCAGAGTGAGGTTCTGTTACTCACCTTACCTTGGGCTGTAAAACATTGACCCTGTTTCACCTGGGCTCTCTTCAAATGGCTGCGATCAACTACATACATCAATGGGATCAGGAGTGTGGCATGAGAGGAAAAAAATGGAGTCATTTTTTCCCCAAATTTTGTCTGCTTTGGGATGTATTTTCTGGTGTTGTCACTTCCTTAGTTTCACGTTTTACGATGTGGTTTTTCTTCCATGTCTTTGACCATTGAGCAGCATCCTGTCCTGTGTCTTCTTGCCTACACATGCTGCTTCCTTTCTTCTTAACAGTCAGAGAGTTCCAGCATAGCTTTGGGCTTCTGTAGTCATTCCTGCACATTTATTAGAGTCTTTTGTGATGTGGATAGAATTCTATTTCCAAGTGGGAATTCTGTGATGTAGTCATCTGAACATTGACCAATAAACATGCTCTACGCTAACATTTGAATAGGAAGCATCACTCTCGGTCTAATGTGGCTGGACACTTAATACACAGTTAGAGGTGTTGTTTTGAGAGATTTTTTGGATTTTTTTTGAGATATAAGAGTTAGGTAGATCACCTAGACAGCCATAAGTGGACCTTGAGACTTACAGCTTCTTCTCCTTTGGGCCTGGACTTCCTTTTTACTGACTCATAAAGATGTGCATCTGTTGAACTGCAAGCTTTCACTGTCACAAAGACTCCAGCCACCAAGACTTCCTTGCCAGAGACATTGAGTTCTTGAACCATGAGCAAAATAAAATTCTCCTTCCCTGAGTTGTTTCTCTCAGATATTTGGTCACAGTAAAATAAAATTAAGCAATAAAGTCCTAAGCAATTTATATACCCTTATACACTCTGTGTGTGTGTGTGTGTGTGTGTGTGTGTGTGTGTGTGTGTGCTTCTATTACCTGTGCTGATAGTTTCTTGCAGATTAGCTTCAGCTGTAAATGAAAATGTGTTCTCACTATAAGTGCCTTACTGCACTTTGTGCATCAAATACCTCTCCTACATATGTTTTTTGAAATTCCCAAGTAGAGTTCATCACTTATACCTGACCATATTTCTGTCTAAAGCACCAGGCCACAGGATGATCTTGCCCCAGAACTGGTTTTGAGTGTGTGAGAATAATTTTATTTAAAGAGGTTTGCCAGGGCACTGTCATGCACCAATGCCTGTGTTGTGGAACATCTTCAGGGAGTGGCAGGACTAATAGGCAAGTTAAGGAAACTGTGCTGTGGAACGTATCTTGTGCTCATACTGGTAAGAGAAACATTAAATGACATTATAAGGAATAGAATTTATATAGTGGTTGAGAGTTAGAGAAATGAATTGGCTGTCCTAAATTTAAAATTCTACTTAGTACATAACTTGAAATAAAACTCATGTTTTAAATGTGTACAGAGTTCCTTATCTATGTGACACTGGTAAATATGGCCTATTGCTATCTTGTGCATTCATGGAGTATGCAGGGAAGACAACATTATGCCATTGTCTAAGAGAAATATTGCATTTACTAAGAAAATAAATAATTAGGATTGAACATTTCACTTAGTTATTAAATGCCAAAATTGTCATGTGTCCATGAAACTTAGCTACATGGCTTCATTATAATACAAAATCTAAAATGTCAATTGTAAAAGAGTGGGACAGACAGAATAGGGAAGGAGGGAAGCAGGGTGGGATGATAGTTTACTTGAGACTAAACTGTCTGACAAAAAAAAAGAGTGTCTTCAACTTACAATCTATATGACCTTGCCTGCCAATAAGATGTCATCACTCATCCACGATGCAATATGCTGTGTTTCTCGGAGACCAGAAAGTCCCTGGCTCATTTAACATGGTCTCAAAATGAAACCAATTTCAGCTGTCCTCTAGCCTGAACTGTGAAGAAGTGTATGCATCCGTCATTAATCTTCTTTACTTTTATTTATGGAAGCATCACATCTATTTGTTGAAAATGCAGACCCATTTCCGGTTTTAACTTCTTCCCTGTGTGCATAGGCATCTTTGTGCACAGATGAATTCCTGGGATGGAATCAGGTAGCCTGGATTTATTCCCTTTCTTGGATAATTCAGCTAGCTAGGGTCATGTGGGAAAATACAAAGCCCTTCTGAGTCCCAGCTGTCAGATTTGGTGGACAAATTGAGATGATGCTCTGAACACGTAGCTTCTGAGATTGGTGCAGTGAGATTCTTCTCAAAGTCAACCTTTAGCACAGCACCCGGATCATAGGAAGGTTCATATTAGTGGAAATAATTGTACAGAATCATAATCTATTTTTAATGACATCTTAATTTCCCAATTGATGAGGAAAAGTAGCATAATCCTTTAAAATATTCCTGACAGGATTTGGGAATTTAGCTCAGTGGTAGAGCGCTTGCCTAGCAAGCTCAAGGCCCTGGGTTAGGTCCTCAGCTCTGAAAATAAAATATTCCTGACATTGTATTAGCAGGATGACATCTTGCCTAGACAGTTAAGTGCTGGTGATATGCTTTAAAATGTCTAGTTCTGCATAAGTAGCAACAGTAATTAAAAGTTAGAGCTGTTTATTTAGTCTTACTATTCTGCATTATAACAAAAAACTAGAAATACCTTTCAATAACATTGAAAATGTTATCTGGGAGAGATGCAGTACCTCCTGGGTGAACATGGAAGTCCTACTTTCCCCAAAAAACTAATTATATAGTTTCATTTTTTCATCTTTTGTTGAATGTTTTACAGGCTAATAAAAATATTAGCTACTCTGGAAAATACTAGTCTGGGAGACTGAAGAGTGTTTCTACAAAACTCACTTCTATCTTCTTTCTCTCTTTCCATTATATGCAGGTACTTGAATAAATATTCTCATATAGATTTTCTTTATCACCATCTTTTTTTTATATTTCCCAAATACAGTTTATTACTGACATCGACTAGTATGTTTGCAATTTCTTTTTTTATTTTTTATATTTATTAACTTGAGTATTTCTTTTTTTTTAATTTTGGAACTTACTTTCTTTAATATGATTATATGGTAGTTTGTCAGATTTTTATAATTAAACTATATAGGTTACAAAATAGAACACAGATGATATGCTATATATATACATATATACACATATATGTAATATTTTATATATAGAAAATATCAATTATTTTACAATGTTTATTGATTATATTGGCCACTTTCTACTCTTCTTGAGTCCCCCTGCTCTATGTCCTTCCCAGATTCATGACTTCTCTGATTTTTGTTATTAATTATCCCCTTAATGAAAGTAGCACTTCCCATATACACAGTGTACCTGTCCATTATGGTATGACAACCTCCCAGTGGTTTCATCCCCAAAGGAGGGTGACTTTTTTCCCCTTAGCAACCACCAACTGCCATTTGGAGTGACTTGATTTTGTGTGAGAAACTGCAGCTGGTTGCTCTGTATCCGCTATGTCATGTCCAGAAGTCAGTGATTTACAGCTCTCCTCTTCACCCAACATCATTTATGGTTTCTCCGCCCACCCTTCCGGGAGACCGTGTATGTCTCTAAATCAGCCTGAATGTGCAGCTATGTAATGGAAGTTACGGAAATAGAACTTGGTGAAAAAAATAGAAAACTGTAGTGAGCCAGAGTAGAAGTTAAAGTTGGGGCTAGCTACGCTTTAGGTTAGTTAGTGGTTACAGGTATGTTCAACATTGTGTAGTATGTACGACTTTATCCACAACTGACATTTACAAAACCACCTTCTTATTGATCCTTTGTGATTTTCACACCATGCACCCCAACCCTATTCAATCTCCCTGTCTTAACCCTCTGCCACTAAAACATCTCCACTTTAAAGAAGATAAAACAAGATAGAATACAAAAAATCTTGTAGACTCTGTAGTGTGCCACAGCATGTCACACAGTATACTCTTTTGTTTACACATCTTTTTTTTTTAATTAACTTAAGTATTTCTTATTTAGATTTCGAGTGTTATTCCCTTTCCCGGTTTCTGGGACAACATCCCCCAATCCCTCTCCCTCCCCTTTTCTATGGGTGTTCCCCTCCCCATCCTCCCCCCATTGCCACCCTCCCCCCAACAATCACGTTCACTGGGGGTTCAGTCTTAACAGGACCAAGGGCTTCCACTTCCACTGGTGATCTTACTAGGATATTCATTGCTTACTCTGAGGTCAGAGTCCAGGGTCAGTCCATGTACAGTCTTTAGGTAGTGGCTTAGTCCCTGGAAGCTCTGATTGCTTGGCATTGTTGTTCATATGGGGTCGCGAGCCCCTTCAAGCTCCTCCAGATCTTTCTCTGATTCCTTCAACGGGGGTCCCGTTCTCAGTTCGGTGGTTTGCTGCTGGAATTCTCCTCTGTATTTGCTGTATTCTGGCTGTGTCTCTCAGGAGAGATCTACATCCGGCTCCTGTCGGCCTGCACTTCTTTGCTTCATCCATCTTGTCTACTTGGGAGGCTGTATATGTATGGGCCACAAGTGGGACAGGCATTGAATGGGTATTCCTTCTGTCTCTGTTTTAATCTTTGCCTCTCTATTCCCTGCCAAGAGTATTCTTGTTCCCCTTTTAAAAAAGGAGTGAAGCATTCACATTTTGATCATCCGTCTTGAGTTTCATGTGTTCTATGCATCTAGGGTAATTCAAGCATTTGGGCTAATAGCCACTTATCAATGAGTGCATACCATGTGTGTTTTTCTGTGATTGGGTTAGCTCACTCAGGATGATATTTTCCAGTTCCAACCATTTGCCTATCAATTTCATAAATCATTGTTTTTGATAGCTGAGTGATATTCCATTGTGTAGATGTACCACATTTTCTGTATCCATTCCTCTGTTGAAGGGCATCTGGGTTCTTTCCAGCTTCTGGCTATTATGAATAAGGATGCAATGGACATAGTGGAGCATGTGCCTTTTTTATATGTTGGGGCATCTTTTGGGTATATGCCCAAGAGAGGTATAGCTGGGTCCTCAGGTAGTTCAATGTCCAATTTTCTGAGGAACCTCCAGACTGATTTCCAGAATGGTTGTACCAGTCTGCAATCCCACCAACAATGGAGGAGTGTTCCTCTTTCTCCACATCCTCACCAGCATCTGCTGTCACCTGAGATTTTGATCTTAGCCATTCTGATTGGTGTGAGGTGAAATCTCAGGGTTGTTTTGATTTACATTTCCCTTATGACTAAAGATGTTGAACAATTCTTTAGGTGTTTCTCAGCCATTTGGCATTCCTCAGCTGTGAATTCTTTGCTTAGCTCTGAACAGCATTTTTTAATAGGGTTATTTGTCTCGTGTGGTTTAACTTCTTGAGTTCTTTGTATGTTTTGGATATAAGCCCTCTATGTGTTGTAGGATTGGTAAACATCTTTTCCCAATCTGTTGGTTGCCATTTTGTCCTAATAACAGTGTCTTTTGCCTTACAGAAGCTTTGCAGGTTTATGAGATCCCATTTGTCCATTCTTGATCTTAGAGCATAAGCCATTGATGTTTTTGTTCAGGAAATTTTCTCCAGTGCCCATGTGTACGAGATGCTTCCCCACTTTTTCTTCTATTAGTTTGAGTGTATCTGGTTTGATGTGGAGGTCTTGATCTACTTGGACTTAAGCTTTGTACAGGGTGATAAGCATGGATCGATCTGCATTCTTCTACATGTTGACCTCCAGTTGAACCAGCACCATTTGCTGAAAATGCTATCTTTTTTCCATTGGATGGTTTTGGCTCCTTTGTCAAAAACCAAGTGACCATAAGTGTGTGGGTTCATTTCTGGGTCTTCAATTCTATTCCACTGGTCTATCTGTCTGTCTCTGTACCAATACCATGCAGTTTTTATCACTATTGCTCTGTAGTACTGCTTGAGTTCAGGGATAGTGATTCCCCCTGAAGTCCTTTCATTGTTGAGGATAGTCTTAGCTATCCTGGGTTTTTTGTTTTCCAGATGAATTTGCAAATTGTTCTGTCTAACTCTTTGAAGAATTGGATTAGCATTTTGATGGGGATTGCTTTGAATCTGTAGTTCGTTTTGGTAAAATGGCCATTTTTACTATATTAATCCTGCCAATCCATGAGCATGGGAGATCTTTCCATCTTCTGAGGTCTTTCCTTCTTCAATTTCTTTCTTCAGAGGCTTGAAGTTCTTATTGTACAGATCTTTTACTTGCCTCACACCGAGGTACTTTATATTATTTGGGACTATTATGAAGGGTGTCGTTTCCCTAATTTCTTTCTCAGCTTGTTTCTCTTTTGTGTAGAGGAAGGCTACTGATTTATTTGAGTTAATTTTATACCCAGCCACTTTGCTGAAGTTGTTTATCAGCTTTAGTAGTTCTCTGGTTGTACTTTTGGGATCACTTAAATATACTATCATATCATCTGCAAATAGTGATATTTTGACTTCTTCTTTTCCGATCTGTATCCCCTTGACCTCCTTTTGTCGTCTGATTGCTCTGGCTAGAATTTCAAGAACTATATTGAATAAGTAGGGAGCGAGTGGGCAGCCTTGTCTAGTCCCTGATTTTAGTGGGATTGCTTCAAGTTTCTTTCCATTTAGTTTAATGTTATCAACTGGTTTGCTGTATATGGCTTTTACTATGTTTAGGTATGGGCCTTGAATTCCTATTATTTCCAAGACTTTTATCATGAAGGAGTGTTGAATTTTTCAAATGCTTTCTCAGCATCTAATGAAATGATCATGTGCTTTTGTTCTTTCAGTTTGTTTATATAATGGATCACGTGGATAGTTTTCCATATATTGAACTATCCCTGCATGCGTGGGATGAAACCTATTTGATCATGGTGGATGATTGTTTTGATGTGCTCTTGGATTCGCTTTGCCAGAATTTTATTGAGTATTTTTGTGTCGATATTCATAAGGCAAATTGGTCTGAAGTTCTCTTTCTTTGTTGGGTCTTTGTGTGGTTTAGGTATAAGAGTAATTGTGGCTTCATAGAAGGAATTCGGTAGTGGTCCATCTGTTTCAATTTTGTGGAATAGATTGGATCGTATTGATATGAGGTCTTCTATGAAGGTCTGATAGAATTCTGTACTAAACCCATCTGGACCTGGGCTCTTTTTGGTTGGGAGACCTTTCATGACTGCTTCTATTTCATTAGGAGTTATGGGGTTGTTTAAATGGTTTATCTGTTCCTGATTTAACTTCAGTACCTGGTATCTGTCTAGGAAATTGTCTATTTCTTGCAGATTTTCAAGTTTTGTTGAATGTAGGCTTTTGTAGTAAGATCTGATGATTTTTTGAATTTCCTCTAAATCTGTAGTTATGTCTCCCTTTTCATTTCTGATTTTGTTAATTTGGACACACTCTCTGTGTCCTCTTGTTAGTCTGGCGAAGGGTTTATCTATCTTGTTGATTTTCTCAAAGAACCTACTTTTGGTTCTGTTGATTCTTTCTATGGTCCTTTTTGTTTCTACTTGGTTGATTTCAGCTCTGAGTTTGATTATTTCCTGCCTTCTACTCCTCCTGGGTGTATTTGCTTCCTTTTGTTCTAGAGCTTTTATGTGTGCTATCAAGCTGGTGTCATATGCTCTCTCTTGTTTCTTTCTGCAGGCACTCAGCGCTATGAGTTTTCCTCTTAGCACAGCTTTCATTGTGTCCCATAAGTTTGGGTATGTTGTACCTTCATTTTCATTAAATTATAAGAAGTCTTCAATTTCTTTCTTTATTTCTTCCTTGACCAGGTTATCATTGAGTAGAGCATTGTTCAACTCTACGTATATACTTCCAGGTATATGTGGGCATTCTTCCCTTATTGTTATTGAAGACCAGCTTTAGGCCGTGGTGGTCTGATAGCACACATGGGATTATTTCTATCTTTCTGTACCTGTTGAGGCCTGGTTTTTGACCAATAATATGGTCAGTTTTGGAGAAAGTACCATGAGGAGCTGAGAAGAATGTATATCCTTTTGCTTTAGGATAGAATGTTCTGTAAATATCTGTTAAGTCCATTTGGTTCATTTCTTCTCTTAGTCTGTCTATGTCTCTGTTTAAATTCTGATTCCATGATCTGTCCATTGATGAGAGTGGGGTGTTGAAATCTCCTACTATTATTGTGTGAGGTGCAATGTGTGTTTTGAGCTTTAGTAAGGTTTCTTTTACTTATGGAGGTGCCCTTGTATTTGGGGCATAGATATTTAGGATTGAGAGTTCATCTTGGTGGATTTTTCCTTTGATGAATATAATGTGTCCTTCCTTATCTTTTTTGATGACTTTTAGTTGAAAATTGATTTTATTTGATATTAGAATGACTACTCCAGCTTGCTTCTTCTGACCATTTGTTTGGAAAGTTGTTTTCCACCCTTTCACTCTGAGGTAGTGTCTATCTTTGTCTCTGAGGTGTGTTTTCTGTAGGCAGCAGAATACAGGGTCCCCATTGTGTATCCAGTTTCTTAATCTATGTCTTTTTATTGGGGAGTTGAGACCATTAGTGTTGAGAGATATTAAGGAATAGTGATTATTGCTTCCTGTTATATTCATATTTGGATGTGAGATTATGTTTGTGTGCTTTTCTTCTCTTTGTTTTGTTGCCAAGACGATTAGTTTCTTGCTTTTTCTTGGGTGTAGCTTGCCTCCTTATGTTGGGCTTTACCATTTATTATCCTTTGTAGTGCTGGATTTGTTAGAAAGATATTGTGTAAATTTGGTTTTGTCATGGAATATCTTGGTTTCTCCAGCTATGTTAATTGAGAGTTTTGCAGGATACAGTAACCTGGGCTGGCACTTGTGTTCTCTTAGGGTCTGTATGACATCTGTCCAGGATCTTCTGGCTTTCATAGTCTCTGGCAAAAAGTCTGGTGTGACTCTGATAAGTCTGCCTGTATATGTTACTTGACTTTTTTCCCTTACTACTTTTAATATTCTTTCTTTATTTTGTGCATATGGTGTTTTGACTATTATGTGATGAGAGGAGTTTCTTTTCTGGTCCAGTCTATTTAGAGTTCTGTAGGCTTCTTGTATGCGTATAGGTATCTCTTTCTTTAGGTTAGGGAAGTTTTCTTCTATGATTTTTTTGAAGATATTTACTGGTCCTTTGAGCTGGGAGTCTTCATTCTCTTCTATACCTATTATCCTTAGGTTTGATCTTCTCATTGAGTCCTGGATTTCCTGCATGTTTTGGACCAGTAGCTTTTTCCACTTTACATTATCTTTGTCAGTTGAGTCAATGATTTCTATGGAATCTTCTGCTGCTGAGATTCTCTCTTTTATCTCTTGTATTCTGTTGGTGAAGCTTGTATCTACGGCTCCTTGTCTCTTCCTTTGGTTTTCTATATCCAGGGTTGTTTCCATGTGTTCTTTCTTGATTGCTTCTATTTCCATTTTTAATTCCTGCAACTGTTTGATTGTGTTTTCCTGGAATTCTTTCAGGTATTTTTCTGATTCCCTCTGTCGGCTTCTACTTGTTTGTTTATGTTTTCCTGCGTTTCTCTAAGGGAGTTCTTCCTGTCTTTCTTGAAGTCCTCCAGCATCATGATCAAATATGATTTTGAATCTAGATGTTGCTTTTCTGGTGTGTTTGGATATTCCATGATTGCTTTGGTTCCATGAATTGGGCTCCAATGATGCCATATAGTCTTGGTTTCTGTTGTTTGGGTTCCTGTGCTTGCCTCTCGCCATCAGATTATCTCTAGTGTTACTGTGTTTTGCTATTTCTGACAGTGCCTAGACTGTCCTATAAGACTGTGTGTCAGGAGTCCTGTAGACCTGTTTTCCTGTTTTCTTTCAGCCAGTTATGGGAACAGAGTGTTCTGCTTTCGGGCGTGTAGTTTTTCCTGTCTACAGATCTTCAGCTGTTCCTGTGGGCCTGTGTCCTGCGTTCACCAGGCAGGTTGCCTGGAGCAGAAAAGTTGGTCTTACCTGTGGTCCCGAGGCTCAAGTTTGCTCGTCGGGTGTTGCTTATGAGCTCTCTCTGAGGGCAGCAACCAGGAGGACCTGTGCTGCCCTTTCTGGGAGCCCCCGTGCACCAGGGTCCCAGATGGTGTTTGGTGTTTTCCTCTGGAGTCAGAGATGTGGGCAGAGTGTAGTCTCTTCTGGTTTCCCAGGCGTGTCTGCCTCTGTGAAGGTTTAGCTCTCCCTCCCACGGGATTTGGGTGCAGAGAACTGTTTATCTGGTCGGTCCCTTCAGGTTCTGGTGGTGTCTCAGTTGCAGGGGACCTGCCGCTCCTGTGCCCTTATCTATGGGAACCCAGAGGCTGTATACAGTTTCCTCTTCGGCCAGGGATGTGGGCAGTGGTGGGCATTATTGGTGGTCACTTCTGTTCTGCAATCTTAGGAGTGCCCAGATGTCTGGGCAGTGAGCTCTCTCTCTGAACTTGAGTATTTCTTATTTACATTTTGATTGTTATTCCCCTTCCCGGTTTCTGGGCCAACATCCCGCTAACACCCCCTACCCCTCCCCTCCTATATGAGCTTCCCCTCCCTATCCTTCCCCCATTACCACCCTCCCCCCAAAAATCATGTTCACTGGGGGTTCAGTCTTGGCAGGACCAAGGGCTTTCCTTTCCCCTGGTGCTCTTACTAGGTTATTCTTTGCTACCTATGAGGTTGGAGCCCAGGGTCAGTCCATGTATAGTCTTTGGGTAGTAGCTTAATCCCTGGAAGCTCTGGTTGCTTGGCATTGTTGTTCATATGGGGTCTCGAGCCCCTTCAAGCTCTTCCAGTCCTTTCTCTGATTCCTTCAACGAGGGTCCCGTTCTCAGTTCAGTGGTTTGCTGCTGGCATTCTCCTCTGTATTTGCTGTATTCTGGCTGTGTCTCTCAGGAGAGATCTACATCTGGTTCCTGTCGGCCTGCACTTCTTTGCTTCATCCATCTTATCTTGTTTAGTGGCTGTATATGTATGGGCTACATGTGGGGAAGGCTCTGAATGGGTGTTCCTTCTGCCTCTGTTCTAAACTTTGCCTCCTCATTCCCTCCCAAGGGTGTTCTTGTTCCACTTTTAAAGAAGGAATGAAGCATTCTCATTTTTGTCATCCTTCTTGAGTTTCATGTGTTCTGTGCATTTAGGGTAATTCAAGCTGCGGGGAGCAAGTGTGGCGGCAATCCCAAGATGGCACCCAGGACTGCTGCCAAGTCTTATGACTAGCATCTGACTTCCTCATACACCCAAAAGTAAGCCACGTCCATCGTGTATGAACTGAGAGTACATTGACTGGACTGATGGGGCATGGTTACGGTTTTTTTTTTTTTTTTTTTTTTTTTTTTTTTTTTTTACGGAGTGTGCTTGGGGGTAGAGAGATTGCTGCTTGTATGCAGAAAGAAAGGTTTCTGAATAAACTG
Source organism: Rattus norvegicus (assembly GCF_021556685.1). Taxonomy (NCBI): domain Eukaryota; kingdom Metazoa; phylum Chordata; class Mammalia; order Rodentia; family Muridae; genus Rattus; species Rattus norvegicus. The sequence goes on along the minus strand of NC_141535.1, from coordinate 23,365,010 downwards.
CGTTGAGAAGAACGTCGTGGTGTTGCTCCTTTCTGCAGGATGGAGATGGAGACTACAAGTGGTGGCCCATATGGGGACATTCGTTCAGAACTCATCACAGTCAGGGTGGCTTCCCGGTAAGGTCCCAGGTAATTTGGACGAGCTAAGCTCTTGGGTTGAGACTATAAGGTTCCTGGTTTTGGGACAAGTTGCACCAAGCTCAATGGGGAACTCGACCTCCGCTCAGACAGTTCTCCAGGCCCTCAAGGATTTGTTGAAAGCGAAAGGAATCGGGCTAAAGAAAGACATAGTGGAGAATTTTTTAAAAGCAGTGGACCAAGTTGCTCCATAGTTTCCTGTAACAGGACACCTGACGATGCCCTGTTCGGAAAAATTAGGGAAAGACTTGAGGTTTGCCAAGGAGCAGGGGGTTTTACCAAAAAGAGTAATGCCAGTATGGAAATTAGTGAAAAATTGCATAGGAGATGAGGAAAGATGTGATGCAGAGCTAAAAAAGGGCAATGAGGCAATAAATCAGGTTAGAGAGGAACGCTCCCAAAAATCGGAGACCGAGGGAACTTCTAGCGAGGGAGATATGTCAGAAGATGATCTGGAGAGCATTGCAGACAGCTTAGAGAAAGTAAAACTGAAGGTAGAGCCATCAGCTCTGGGGCTGCCTCATCCACCGCCGTACGATCTGGGTGGGGTAGAGGGATGTAGTCTACACCCAGAAACCTGGAGGGAACTGCGAGCCCAATGCTTCCCTGTATTTCAGGATGCACAGAGCAATCGCACACATGAGCCGCTAGATTGGAAGATTGTCCAAAGACTGGCCGAAGGAGTTCACGCATACGGTGTTACCACTGCTTATGTAATGGCGCAGTTAGAATCCTTACATCACTTTTGTATGACTCTTAGCAATTGGCAGAATCTGGCTCGTGCCTGTCTGACATCAGGCCAGTATTTGGACTGGAAGGCATACTTTATTGAGTTGCCACTGAGCAGGCTGTGGTCAACGCTTGTAACGGGCAGCAAGTTTGGGATCAGGACATGTTGCTAGGACAAGGGAGATTTGTGGCAGCTCAGATCAATTATCCTCTTCAAGTATATGAACAAATCAACACCATAGGGACCAGGGCATGGAAATCCCTTCCTAATAGAGGAGAGGTGAGTGGAAACTTGACTAAGATCATCCAGGGACCCACCGAGCCCTTTGCAGATTATGTAGCTTGTATGGTGGAGGCGGGAGGCCGGGTCTTTGGGGATCCTGATACTGCCATGCCACTGTTGAAACAGCTTATCTCTGAGCAGTGTACTAAAGCGTGCAGACAAGCTATTACTCCATATAAGGGAAAAGGCTTAGAGGTGTGGATGAAGCTCTGCAGGGACTTGGGGGGGGGGTTTGTCTAATTCAGGGTTGGATGCTGCTGTCATGCAGATGTCCCAAGGATGGAATGGCCAAAAGAATAATAACTGCTTTAAATGTGGGCAGACTGGCCATATGAGGCGCCAATGCCCACAGCCAGAAGGAACAGGGGATCAATGGCCTAAGATGCCTGGACTATGCCCCAAATGTAGAAAAGGTAATCACTGGGCCAATGAGTGCCGGTCGGTCACAGGCAGCCACTTAATACCGGTGCCCGGCCAAAAAACTTGAGGAGAGGCCCCCAACCCCAGGGCCCGCAAATATATGGGGCGGTGTCAGTAGGATGACCCAACCTGAATCCTCTGATGCACTGGGGCCTCCCTGGAGAGCAACAAAAGGAAGTGCAGGACTTGACCTCAGTTCCACCACCAGAATCATACTAACCCCCCGAATGGGAACTCAATTAGTGGATTCAGATTTTAAGGGCCCTTTAACTGCTGATACAGTGGGATTGATTTTAGGAAGAAGCTCTGTTACCATGCAAGGGTTAATAGTTCATCCTGGGGTGATTGATCCGGATTTTACCAGGCAGGTTAAAATAATGGTGTCTTCCCCTAGAGACATCCTTGCGATATCTCCTGGGGATAGGATAGCTCAATTGCTCCTTTTACCTAGCTATGACTCTAAATTTCCTGCTAAAGATTTGGAACGAGGAAGTAAGGGCTTTGGCTCACCCGGGGTCTCTAACATCTTTTGTTCCTTGGACCTTGATACCCGGCCACTGTTAAAACTGTCTATTGAAGGGAAATCCATATCTGGCCTCCTAGATACTGGTGCTGATCGTAGTATCATCAGCATCAAGGATTGGCCTACTGCGTGGCCAAGACAACAGTTAGAGCAAACACTGAGAGGACTAGGATATGCTCGAATGCCAGAAATGAGCTCTCATCCTACATTGGAAGGATGATGAGGGACATTCTGGTGAGTTTCAACCATATGTATTGGCCATTCCAGTGTCCTTATGGGGTCATGACCTGATGAAAGAAATGGGCTTTATTTTAACTAATGAAGGGCGCTACAGCACGCAGGCCCAGGATATGATAATGGGAATGGGCTATGTCCCAGGAAGGGGGCTAGGCCGCTCTTTACAGGGCAAAGCCTCCCCTGTGACGGTCCGCAAAAAGACTGATCGTGGTAGGCTGGGTTTTTCATAGGGTCACTGAGGGAGCTTTACCCATTACATGGAAAACTGAGGATCCAGTGTGGGTTCCTCAGTGGCCACTTCCCTCAGAAAAGTTGGAATGCTGCCCAGGAATTGGTACAAGAACAGCTAGAATTGGGCCATATATGCCCTTCTACTTCCCCCTGGAATACTCCTATATTTGTTATAAAGAAAAAAATCAGGGAAATGGAGACTTTTACATGACTTGAGAGAAATAAATAGACAAATGGGTTTGAAGGGCTCAATACAGAGAGGGCTGCCATTGCTGTCTGCTTTGCCCAAAAATTGGCCTATAATAGTTTTAGATATTAAAGATTGTTTTTTCTCAATTCCTTTGCATCAGAATGATATGGTTAGGTTTGCCTTCACTGTTCCTTCTCAAAATCATGAAGAGCCTGATAAAAGGTTTGAGTGGACGGTTCTGCCACAGGGTATGGCAAATAGTCCTACTATGTGTCAACTATATGCTGATACAGCCTTAAAAGAGGTTAGACAGAGGCTTCCTAAGGTAAAATGTATCATTACATGGATGACATCCTTATTGCAGCTCCCAGAAAGGAGTTGCTTGATGAGGCATATAGCTGCGTGGTTGCACAGTTAAGGGAAAGGAACTTAGTTGTGTCCCTGGAAAAGGTTCAAAAGGACCTGGTAGTAAATTATTTAGGGACAAAAATAACTACAAACCCGGTGTCCCCTCAAAAGATCCACATTTGCACTGATAAATTATGTACATTAAATGATTTTCAAAAATTATTGGGAGACATTCAGTGGGTCCACCCTTATTTGTCTTTAACCAATAAACAACTATAGCCACTATATGACCTCTTACCAGGTGATACTGATTTGAATTCTCCCAGATGCCTTAATGATGCTGCAAGAGCGGCTTTGAGTTTGGTGGCGCAGGGCATTCAAGTAGCTGCTTTGAAGCGCTGAGATGAGTCACAGCCTATTGTATTGTTTATCCTGCCAACATAATTACAGCCAACGGGGGTCTTATGGCAAGGGGCTCCCTTGCTTTGGATACATCCAAAGATATCCCCAGCCAAAATGCTTGTTCATTATCCCACCCCAGTGGCTCAATTAGCCTTGCTTGGCATTCAGCAATGTATACAGTACTTTGGCATCCTGCCAAAGGATTTGATAGTTCCCTATAATGTAAGGCAGCTGGAAGTGTTGTCAGCCTCAATAGATGATTGGGCTATTGTGAGGTGCAGTTTTCAGGACAACTTTGATAATCATTTTCCCAAGGATCCAATATTGCAATTGATTACAACTCATCCTGTGATTTTTCCTTATATTACTTCAAAAAATCCTTTATCGGATGCTCCGCTCATCTTTACAGATGGTTCCAAGACGGGTTGTGGAGCATATGTAGTTGCAGGAGCAGCACCACTTACTATACAATTTCCCCCTGCATCACCCCAAATTATTGAGTTACAAATTGTGATTAAGGTGTTTGAATTATTTCCAGGCCCTTTTAATTTGATCTCTGATAGCCAATATGTTGTTAATATGTTACAATGTTTGGAGATGGTGGGCAAAGTTAATTCAAAATCTACCATTGGAAAATTGGTTCTAGCATTACAAGACTTAATTTTGCATAGGTCTTCACCTTTTTTGCACAACATATTCATGCTCATACCGGGTTGCCTGGACCCCTAGCTGAGGGGAATGATATTGTAGATAAAGCCTCAAAGGCATGCATGGCCTTTTTCATTGCTTCACCTGTTGCATTGGCTCGAGATTTTCATTCACATTTTCATGTTAATTCAAAGACCCTGTCATCCCGCTTTAATATTTCTCGAGCGGAGGCAAGAGATATTGTAAAAATGTGCCAAACATGTGCCCCATTATTGCCTCAGACTGGAGTGGGGGTCAATCCACGTGGGTTGCGCCCTCTACACCTATGACAAATGGATGTTACCCATTTTCCTGAATTTGGAAAATTAAAATATCTTCATGTATCCATAGATACAGCTTCAGGAATCATTTTTGTCTCTCTACACACAGGAGAGAAGGCACATCCTGTGATTGCACATTGCTTTGAAGCTTGGGGTGCCTGGGGCCAGCCTAAAGAATTAAAGACTGATAATGGACCGGCTTATACTTCTGTCTCTTTTGTGTCTTTTTGTAAAATGATGGGTGTTCGATTGACCCATGGATTACCCTATAACCCTCAGGGTCAGGGCATTATTGAACGAGCCCATCGCATCCTAAAAGAATGTTTAATTAAACAAAAGGGGGGAATTGCCTCCTCTAGCTCCACCCCTAGGGAAAGATTAGCCATTGCTCTCTTTACCTTGAATTTTTTTTTTTTTGGTTCTTTTTTTCGGAGCTGGGGACCGAACCCAGGGCCTTGCGCTTCCTAGGTAAGCGCTCTACCACTGAGCTAAATCCCCAGCCCCTACCTTGAATTTTTTAAATGAAGATAAGCAGGGTCAGGTTGCAGCCGAGCATCACGTCAACCCTGATGCTTCTTCAAAAGGCTTGGTCATGTGGAAGGACGTCCTGATTGGTACTTGGCATGGCCCTGATCCAGTGTTGGTTTGGGCGAGAGGGTCTGTTTGTGTGTTTCCCCAGGATCATCGGCAGCTGCTGTGGGTCCCGGAGAGGCTGACCAGAGCGGTCCAAGATGAACGGAAGGAGGATATTATGGATGTTCCTAGTGTTGCCTATGCTTCCTGCGGTGATCGCTGAAGACCTACGCTGGGGACTTTTATCTGTATTTCCCAAACCCCTGCCATTGACGCATTCGGCACAAGTGTTTCCCCATTTTTTCTCTTCTAATGGTTCATTACAGTTACCCTTTTTGCTATGGGATGGAGAAATAGTGCCTGTCAATGATTCATTGCAGCTTCAGCTGAAGGGATTGCTATGCTTTCAGATGATTCAAAATATTTCTCAGAATAGTGATTACATTCAAATGTATAGTCAATCAGCTGCATGGTTTGACATGCCTATCAATAGTTCTACCAAAGCTAATGCCACATGGATTCAAGGGGTATGGCCTGCCAGTATTTCCAAAGGCAATGATACCATACCTTCCCAACCTAGATGGGCTCCCTTTTGCAAGGGTACCCATGAGTCACTTCCGCCATGGATTGGGTGTCAGGCTAGAAAGGCAGCATGGGCTGTAAAGAAGTATTTTACCTTTTCTCCTTATATTAGCACAGCCCATAATGGCTCATTTTCAGGATATAATTGGACCTATCAGAATCCTGCTCAGGCAGTAGCTAGTAATCCTTTCAATTTGTGGTTGTTGTGTGGAGTGAATGGTAGTTGCACAGATATCTCTCCTCTGAGCATGTTAGCAGGAGGGGATTGGGGTAATGTAAGCTTTCATTGGAATGGATCTATAGGGTTTGAAACCTCTGTTTCTCAACTTGCTTATGGGTTTAATGTTTCCTTTAAGGCTACGCTTGTCTGTATGTGGCCACCTTTTGTGTTTATTGTCTATAATGGGAGTTACTATGATAATGTTGTTAATTGTAGTAGTGGTAGTTGTTTCTATAGTGTGTGTTGGAATGCATCTGCATATTCTTTAGCTGCTGTGACTAGGATTCCTCGTTTTGTACCCTGGCCTGTTCAGGCTCCTTCTGCTATGACTTTGTTTAGGCAAAAAAGGGATTTTGGCATCACTGCAGCCATTGTTTCTGCTATGGCAATCTCTGCCGCCGCAGCTGTGGCTGTATCCCTTACCTTGGTAGTACAGACTGCTGCCACTGTGAATAGTTTATCCGCAGGTTTTGCAGAAGCTTTGGATTTATCCCACAACTTACCTCAGTATATTACAGGAAATTGGTCTCAACTTTTTGATGGACTAGTTCGGGAGCTTAGACAATCCATCGTCCATATCAACTCCACCCATGTGGACATGTCTTTAGCTGGAGGACTGACCGATTGGATCACCACAGCTGCCTCTCGGCTAAAAGAATGGGCAGGACTCGCTGGACTCGCCATGTGCCTGATTCTTATGAGCGTCCTGGCCTTTTGGTGCATTTGCCGAATGCGGTTTCATCAACGCAGAACTCAAGCCTTAATGATTCAGGCTTTTGCAGCAGTGGAGGCAGGACAGTCTCCTCAAGTGTGGCTTGGCATGCTAGAGAAGTAGTCAATGACAGGTAAGACTCCCTGGGCGTGTCACCAACCTAAGACAGGGATCAAACCTAAGCTGTTTGTCTCCCGATGATGGGTAAGGGGCATTGCTGCAGGGGGCAACCCAAGACAGGCATTCTCTCTGCCAAATATAAAGAAGGGGGAGATGTGGGGAGCAGGTGTGGCGGCAATCCCAAGATGGCACCCAGGACTGCTGCCAAGTCTTATGACTGGCACCTGACTTCCTCATACACCCAAAAGTAAGCCACGTCCATCGTGAGAGCTGCGCAGGCGCACCATGACACAAGATCAGGCCATTTGGCGTGGACCTATGAACTGATACTATGTAGACTGGACTGATGGGGCATGGTTATGGGTTTTTTATTAGGGAGTGTGCTTGGGGGTAGAGAGATTGCTGCTTGTATGCAGAAAGAAAGGTTTCTGAATAAACTGCTTTGAGAAGAACGTCGTGGTGTCGCTCCTTTCTGCGGTATGGAGACGGAGACGACATCAAGCATTTGGGCTAATAGCCACTTATCAATGAGTGCATACCATGTATGTTTTTCTGTGATTGCATTACCTCACTCAGGATGATATTTTCCAGTTCCATCCATTTGCCTATGAATTTCATAAAGTCATTGTTTTTGATAGCTGAGTAATATTCCATTGTGTAGGTGTACCACATTTTCTGTATCCATTTCTCTGTTAAAGGGCATCTTGGTTCTTTTCAGCTTCTGGTTATTAAAAATAAGGCTGCTATGAACATAGTGGAGTACGTATCTTTGTTATATATTGGGGCATCTTTTGGGTATATCACCATGATTATTAATTATTTCGTTTACATCCCAAATGTTGCCCCCTTCCTGGTCCACCCTCGATGTTCTTCCATCCCCCCTCCACTTCGCCTCTGAGAGGTTCTCCCCCAACCTAGGTATCCTCTACCCTGGTGCATCAAGTCTCTACAGGATTAGGTGTATCCTCTTCATGAGTCCAGATAAGGTGGTCCTCTGCTACATATGTGTCAGGGGCCTCGGAACAGCCCACATATGCTCTTTGGTTGGTGGCTTAGTCTCTGGGAGCTCCCAGGTGTCCAGGCTGTTCTTGTGTGTTGGATTGTCATCCCCTTCAGTTCCTACCATCCTTCGTCTAACTCTTCCATGTGAGTCCCTGACCTCAATCCAATGCTGGTGATATGTTTTTTTTCTTAAAAACAAGCATTCACCATAATGATTTGCTTCTCACATTTCTAGTAGACCAGATAAAATGAAAAGAAGACCCCATCATTTTCAAATAAAGAGATATGACTATTGTAAAAGTATTTTCCCAGTATTTACCCAGTTGCCATTGAAATGGAAACTGTCTTTGCACCAGTATTAAAAACATAAATTTGTGCGATGGCACATGAGGATGAGGCAGGAAAATTAATAGGCCAGCCATGGCTACATGGGGTACATATTAAAAACCCAAGGAAAAGGACAGTCCTCATTGCTATAATAATCAGTGATGGCTATCTCATAAACATCATGAGTTTAACTTTAAATTTATGTTGATCATACTTTTTGGTTATATCATGATTTTAAAAAGATGGATTCTCATTGTGTCATTCAGGTTGCCACCAAACTCCTGGATTCAAATGGTCCTCTTTACCTCTTCCTTGCAGGTATCTGGAATCACAGACACATGGTCCAGCTACAGATAAATCACTGAGAAATGGAAATGATGTGTAGAACTAATGACCCAATCTGTTTTGACCAGTTAGTCAAGTTACTAGCTCATTCATCCTTTCACAGACCTCTTATGATTATTCCACTGTGTTTTCGTCAATTCTAATTTTATTATATTCCCATTCCTAAATGGGTATGTTACCTTGTGGTTCCCAGTACTTTTATTCGTATGTATGTATGTATGTATGTATGTATGTATGTATGTATTATGTATGTATATACATACACACACATATATAGATACATATATATATATATGATGTAGCTATCTCAGATATATCTCTTTGTTGAATGAATAAGCAATCATTAAAAAGTAAAACAAAGTTAATACCTAAAAATTGATCACTTCATTACTTTCCTGCCTGTGTACCAGCAACAAAGGGGATATGAAAGTAAAAATCAAACAAAACCCAAACAAAATAAAAATCCCCCAAAACAAACAAAACTCCTTATGGTTAACCTTAGTACCTTCCCATACTATATAGACATCAAGCAAACAAAATATGTGTATACCTATATGAGTAATACTTTAAAAGTCTAATAAAAGTTATTGAATGAAAGTAAGATAAATATTTCATACATAGTTAAGAATTCATAATTATCAAAATGTCATGATGGTTGTTTGGAGATTAAGCTCAGTAAATAATGTGTCCAGTGCCCATGAGGAAATCGGAGTGTGGTGGCATGCACATGTAATATTAGTGCTGGAGAGGCAGAGACAAACAGATCCCTAGAGTTCATTAACTTTTAGTCAACCTAGCCCCATCTGAGAGATTTATACCCCAGTGAGAGACCTGTCTCCAGAAATAGAGTAGGTGTCTCCTGAAGAACAACATCTGAGGTTGGCCTCTCTACCTCACACATATACACATGTGCATGTACATCTGTACGGGCTCAGGCGTGTGCACGCGCATGCGCAAACACACACACACACACACACACACACACACACACACACACCACACACACGTGTCACAGACCTTCATATAGACCTCATTAAATAAACTATACATAAACATGTGAAAATATTTTCAATGTCATATGAATGCTTCAGTAGGGAAGTACAATTTAAAATGACATTCTACTCCATGTCAGTTACAACGACCAACATCTAAAACAGTGACACCACCAAGTAGTGTTTATTCTATGAAAAAAAAAAGACAACTCTCCTTCATTGCTAAGGGAAACACAGCATGGCATAGCTGGTTTGAAAGACAGTTTACAAATATTTTATAAAACAGTACTCTTACGATATGACCCGGCAATCATGCTTGTTGATAAATATGTCTTCATAACAAAGACCATAGACTGCCTTATGAAAACAGAAATTTATGTCTCACAGAAATCAAGTGTGGCAATGTTAAGAACAAAGTGCCCAGCAGACTCGGTGTCCATCCAGGGTCCACTTCTCATACTCTTCTTTCTTTCTTTTCCCATTTCCCAGCCAGGGTCTTGTACTCCTCTTTTTTCTTTTGTTTTTCATGTGTCTTCATGCAAAAGATTGGGCAAAGGAGATCTCTGGGGTTTCTTGCACATGGGTACTCAATCTACTCTTTAGTTGCTCAAACACTAAGTATACCTACTATGAAACCATTGTAGAAGAAGAGTTCCTGATTGGGTAAAAGCTTTGTACATGTTGGTGTACCGAAATATGCAAAAATAAAACATTGCAAAGCAGGAACATTCGTGAATTCATTCAACATATCCTGTATACTCAACAAAAATGCACTTGGCCCCTGTAACAGGTATTGGAGGGGCAGAACAGCCTTCATATGTCTGAGAATATATACAGTTGATGTGAAATCAACATGGATATCTGCATTCTAAGGTAAAGGGCAGCACCATTCTCAAAAGACAATTATGTAATCATCCTAAATGCTCATGTAGAGAGAATCTCTTATGCGTTATTGTAAGCATTGTCTGTCAATAAGAAGTTGATGTCCTATTAGCTGAGTCAAGAAATAGAAGGTGGGATATCTGAGAGAGAGAGAGAGAGAGAGAGAGAGAGAGAGAGAGAGAGAGAGAGAGAGAAGGAGGAGGAGGAGGAGGAGGAGGAGGAGGGATATTTAGGAAAGAATCAAGAGTAGGAGGATTCACTGAGGACTCTGAGGAAGACGGATGCATGAAACTAAGAAGAGGTAACTAGCCTTATGGCAGACATAAACTAGTTTAGATAGGATAATTGGGATATGAGCTAGTGCCTACAGTTCATTAAACAATCTGTGAATAAAAGTCATGGATTGGGGTTGGGGATTTAGTTCAGTGGTAGAGCGCTTGCAAGCGCAAGGCCCTGAGTTCGGTCCCTAGCTCCAAAAAAAAAAAAAAAAAAAAAAAGTCATGGATCATGTACATAATAGGACAGTCAGCTTGAAATATTTATTTGTGTGTGTGTGTGTGTGTGTGTGTGTGTGTGTGTGTGTACCGTACATAGCACATGAATGGAGGCCAGGGGACAACTTTGTGGAGTGGATTCTCCCCTCCTGTATGTGATTCCAGGAATCAGATACATGTTATCAGGTTTGTATAGTTGAACAGAAAGTGCTGTTACTTTCTGAGCCACCTCTTTGCCCCTATTCAGCTTCTAAGACATAAATAACGTCATTTGTGAGAATATGAGTAAATCTGAGGGACATTATGATAAATGAAGTCAATCAGGCATAGAAACACGTACTGTATGTGCTTAAAAACATGTGGAAGCTAAAAACTCACATATCTACAAGTTGAGAGAGTGGTGGTTGGTAGAGGCTTGGGTTGAGGAGGCATGGTCAAAGTTCATAATCTGACAAGTAGACAGAATAAAACATAAATGAAATGTTGGATATGTTAACACTGTAGGTTAAGTGTGGCTGTTTTTTTATTTATTTAAATTTTATTGTTTTTATTTTATTATGTCGGTACAAAGATGTAACAGGTCCTGGTAGCAGGTTGCTGACCTTGCTTTGGATCCCTAACCTGCCACTTGATCTCTCTGTGTCACATGTGTTTTTTACCATGAGGCCATTCTGTCACAGTCTGATACAACCTGAAGGTTGTGCCTGCCGGATTGATTCTGTGTTGTTTCAACTTTCTACATCTAAAATTACAGTAATATACATTTCTCTTTTTATAAAGTAGCCACAGTTGAGTAGTGAATGGATGAGTATAGCTAACTAGCTTTATTCCATAATTTCACATTGTGCGTATGCAGCATAGTATGTTTTATGGTTTTCAACATTCAATAAAATTAATTAACCATAAATCCCAAGAATGATTGAATATAGGGAATGGATTTACAGCATACTATTTTAAAAATATAAAGCACCATCTGTTTCATTATTTGTTCTTTTTAAACTAGCCTAGAATGTCCAGCCACAGTGGCAATAAACCAACTTCTAAGTTGAGTCTTGCTTTAGCTAACATCTCTACCATAATTTGATGTAGATATTAATATCTTGCTGTACTCTATGAACTTTTTGACCTTAACTTTATTGAGTCAGTGCCATATCTTCATTACAAGCTTCACCCCCTTTCCACCAGAATTGACAGGATAGCTTAACTATTCGTGTGTCCGTGGCACCACTGAACCTGCTGAAGTGTTTGTAATCACTACAGATTACAAAGCAGCTCTGGACTATGTTTTCCAGTGCTAGGTCAAACAGCGGCTGGTAAAAATATCTGCAAAGGGGGTTATGTCAGTCTCACAAAGTGTAGCTCTCTTGGAATTTGTGGGTCACTCTGGCAGATGAAAACCTTTCATTTCTAAATACTAAACGTAGCACTTAGAGAAGTAAACAAGAGTGCTGTGTTGTGAGATGAGTGGAAAGCTTTGCTATAGGCTTTCAGAATTTGCTCATTGCTGTTAGGCACAGACACTGTATCAGACTGGAAAGAAAAAGACTACATCATTCATTATACAGTGTTCTACTAAGGACATTAATAGTCTCTTGCCTCTCTACTTTTGCCACACACTGTGTGCACAAAGATCTTCAGATCACCATGAAATCAACAATTTCCTATTGGTAGTCAGGGTGTTAGCACTTATGCACGCCTCTACAAGTCAAATTCCATGCAGATCAGTTGTATTACTTTTTTTTTTTTACATTGTTCAGTGACATGATGGAAATTCTTTGCAATGAGTTTCACTGAGCAACTTAGGGTGAATAGCTTTGTGTTCATTGTCGTAGCTTGTGGGATAAGCCTTAATAAAATTCACATTCCTAAAACCTGTGGTTGCCTGTGAAACTGTTTCACCCAACAATGAAATATTTGGGTTGGCTAACATGAGCTACCAGCTGGCTAAACATGGGTGAGGCTGAATGTATTGTAGTGCCATCATTAGTAGGAGTTGGCAGACAGTTCATGAAGATACTAGGCATTAAGACAGGACTGTGCCCACAAATAATGGGAAGTAGTCTAGGAGGGAAGGCGCCACTCCAAGCCTTCACTACTTATAAAGTGCTGTGCAGTTGCAAATGGACTCCTTAGGCAGTTAGTTTCCTTAAAAGTTTAGGTGCATAGCCAATGTCGTAGTTTCCTGTTACAAAAGTGAAATATTCCACTGTGGAAACAATGGTAGTTTGTGGGGGTCCCAGACCAAATTCCCCAAGAGACCACCTCATTGTTATTGTTTAGGTCATAGTGACCTGGGGCTCAGAAAGTGCATTCTCCACAACAGTCTTTATGCTTTTTACATGTTAGCTGTCTCCCGTGACTAGCCTTTCAGGGAATAAAAAATAGTGTACATTGGAAACTCATTGTTTGTTTTTCCCAGAGGTCTCTGTAAAATGTCAGTATTTTTTTGAAGGAATGCTCCTTGACTTGAAATCCTGAGGTTGGAGAGTTCTTAGGAGTTTGAAATTCTGTATTTTATATTTCCATAAACCAAGGATTTACAGCTCATAAATATAGTGACAAAAGTGAAGAAGATGCAATTCTGTAGCTGAAATGCTCTTAGAACAAAAGCATTTCTCATGAAACACACAAGCACTGTTATGTCCTTCAGGCTGTGGCCTATCCTGACCACATCAGGTGGCTTTTTATTGCCATTTGTTTAAGACAGTTGCCTTCTCTGTATGGGAAGCCAGTTCCTCCTGAAAGGTTCACAGATGGAAAGAGGAATTGTACATGGGGGCACCAACAAGCATAAAGCAATGTCCTGGAGAAGCTGTTGAAAGATAGAGCACATGCCTTCTGTTTTGCTCCATGTCTGGGCTCAGTTTCCAATGTATTACAGTTGGGCACTCATATTCAACAGATTATTGGCTGCAATCTTTCTTGGATACAACAACAAGTCATTTGATTAATAATTGATGTTAAATTATCTGCTGTGTCTAACTGGGGGAAAGAAAACATGTATGATCTGGTCTTTACAATGTTAAGGAGGACAATCAGGAAATTGTGTCACAGTGGACATTGGACCTTGGTAGATGATACAGTGATATGAAATTAGTAGTTAAATAACTCAACAGAAAAAGAAGCAAGTTGAAAAATAGCTGTGAATTCATAAATCTGGAGGAAAAAAAGTCCCTAGGTTTTTTTCAATATAGCTGTGAATTGACTTGACACAATATCCAAATAGGGCAAATGTTGGAACTTACCCAAAGATTAAAAAAGAGTGACTTTCCACCCTTGCTTATTTCATATAAATTAATAGAAAAACAGAATTTTGTTCTCACTTATTTTATATAAATTAATAGAAAAACAGAATTTTGTTCTCATTCTGATCTGCCCAATCCACCTCTATAATAACTTGGTAACCTAGAAGGAGCTCATTCTGTACGTAACCCCTTTGATGGAGGTGTTTGGTCATAATTAAGAATAGCTGATAATGGTAGAAAAGAGCAGTGAACTGGGGGTCAGAAAACAGGATTCTGGTCCAGGATTCATGACTGATAATATTTTACTCTTCATGCTGGGATTCTCTGAGAAAACTAGATTCTGGTCCAGGATTCATGACTGATAATAACTTACTCTTCAAGCTGGGATACTCTGGGAATGAGAGGTTCCACAGGTTGACTCTTATCCACAGGAATAAGGCAGCACTGCCTTGAAGAAACTGAACTCTGGATCATTCTTTCGTGCACTGCGCATTTGGGTAAATTATTATTTTAAAGAAAATACAAGAATCAAATTAATATGGGTTGTTTGTGATAACCATTTCCTTTAAGTTAATCTAATTTTTTGAAAGGTTAGCCCCGATGTAAAAAGTAACATGTATTTAGAGAAGGACTAAGGAATATTCAGCACATAGCTGAGCAAGTGTCCCTGTGGTGTAGTGAGGCATCTTTTGAGTGTGTTCCCAGGAGTGTAGCTGGTTCTCGAGGTAGAACTATTGCCAAATTTTCTGAAAAACTGACAAATTGAGTTCCAAAGTGCTTGTACAACCTTATGACTCCTACTGGCAATGGCGGAATGCTCCCCTTGTTCTACATCTTCACCAGCACATGTTGTTTGATCTTAACCGTTCCAGCAGCAAATGGAAATAGGTGCTGAGACCCAGAGCTAAGCATCATGTGGCACATAGGAAATTTGTAAAAGAGTGGGGGGTAGAGTCGAGTGAGCCAGAAGAGTCAAAGACACCACAAAATCTACAGAGTCAAGTAACCTGAGCCCATGGGGACTCACAGAGACTGAAACATCAAGCAAAGAGCATACAGGGGCTGGACCTAATCCCCCATTCTATACTTGGAGCAGAGTGCAGTTTGATCTTCATGTGGGTCACCTAACAGTTGGAGCAGGGGCTGCCTCTGATCTGGACTGCTGGTTGGGCCTCACAGGGAGAGGAGGTGCTTAGTCTCAGGGAGTGGTACCAATGGTGTGTGTGTGGGTACTTCCCCTTCTCTAAGGAGAAGGAGAGAATTGTGGACAGGGACTCACAAGGATGGGAATGGAAGGAGAGGAGGGAGGGGGAGCTACAATTGGGATGCAATGTCAATAAAAAATAAATTATGACATATACAGCCACCCAATTAGTTAAAATGGTTGAAGCAAAGAAGTGCAGGCTGACAGGAGCCGGATGTAGATCTCTGCTGAGAGACACAGCCAGAATACAGCAAATGCATAGGTGAATGCCAGCAGCAAACCACTGAACTGAGAACGAGACCCCCGTTGAAGGAATCAGAGAAAGGACTGGAAGAGCTTGGAGGGGCTTGAGACCCCATATGTACAACAATGCCAAGCAACCAGAGCTTCCAGGGACTAAGCCACTACCTAAAGACTATACATGAACTGACCCTGGACTCTGACCTCATAGGTAGCAATGAATATCCTAGTAAGAGCACCAGTGGAAGGGGAAGCCCTGGGTCCTGCCAAGACTGAACCCCCAGTGAACGTGATTGTTGAGGGGAGGGCGGCAAGGGGAGAGGGTGGGGAGGGGAACACCCCTAGAGAAGGGGAGGGGAAGGGTTAGGGGGATGTTGGCCCGGAAACCAGGAAGGGGAATAACAATCGAAGTGTAAATAAGAAATACTCAAGTTAATAAAGATGGAAAAATTATGAAAAAATGGGATATTATGCATCTTAATGGTGTCACTAAGCAGGCCTGTGTCATGCATATTTAGAATCCAATCTGCAGCACAAAGGTCTGATATTTGGACTAATTAGTTCTGTTGTTCATCTTTTGCAGTGCTGGAGACTGAAATGAAAGGACTTTTGTTTTTTCTCCTTAATAATTTGATAATTTTTTGTCTAATTTTGTGATTTTTGCCTTGAGCCTTCTGCCCCATTGTTGTTTATGAGATAGAAAGACACTAAGATACCATTTGAAGAGTTCCTGCTACCATGCTGGCAACTGTGGTCATGGTTCATAGAGCCCAGACACCTCAGCCATCTGTTCATTCTCCTGGCTGTGGTTCTGACTTAAATAACAGGAGGCAAGTCATTAACAAACACCTTCTGTTGGCTTACAGACCATGACCAAGAACCTTCAACTGCAGGTTTGAGGTCATATATTTAACTTCTAGATGTTTGATGTAAGCAATTCAAATCATAGGGCTGAAGATGGCTTAGCAGGTAAAATTCTTATGGCACAAGTGTGGGGACCAGAGTTTGGGTCTCTACAACCCAGATAATAGCAGCCCATCTGTAATCCCTGCCTGAGGAAGGTGGAGTCAGGAAGCCTCTGGAGTAAACTGGCTAGCAGTCTAGCTGAAAGGTCATACTCTGGGTTTAGTGAAAGAGCTTGCTTGTCTCAGTATGCCAGGTGGAGAGTAACTAAGAAAGATACCTACTGTCAACTTTGGGTCTCCAAATGTATTTATATATGTGTGTACACTAGTACATGTGTGCATCTCTCTACTTGTAAACATGCTCACAGAAATATACATGACATACACTTGTATACAAAAATTGTAATTAATACATATTATCATGTAAATACCATAAACATGTTAATTAAATGACACTGCTTCAAATTCAGTGGACAGTCTTACACAGAACATGATTTTTGTTGTAAAGGAAGTTCTAGTGCAAGAGAATTTTTGTAGGTCATATGTCTTCGTTACTTTATTCATTTAGGAGACAAAATACCTGGTGAGAAGTGAACTAAGAAAGCAGATCCTAATGTGGTGGCAGAAGAGTGAGGATGCTGCTCATTTCTCCTATCAGGAAGTAGAGAGGAGACTGAATGGAGAACAGAGCTATATGCCTCAAGATCTATCTCCCAGGGTTGATTTTCCCCATCTAGTGTAACGCTGGGTGGGGACTGAATATTTGAACTTGTGAGCCTGTGCAAGAAATTTCTCATTCATGAGGTGACATCCAGGCAATTTTTTTGGAATATCTTTTAAGTAAGAAATGCAGGCAAAATGTTTTTGTGCACTGTGTAAAAGTTATCCTGGTGTAATTCAAATGCTGATTTCTCTGCCCTTGGATCTTGTTTCAATCTGGACACGGCATTGTAATGCTATGTCGAGGATTTTCTACCTCAAGTTTGCGTAAACAATTCTTGCCATTTATTCTTTGTCTTGCCAATAAATGTTGATCGCTCAAAAGCTAGACAGTCTAGAGACAATAGAGTGGAACTTCCACTAGCCAGGAGGAAGGAGAGAGAGAGGGGGCAGGGGAAGAAAGAGAGAGAGAGAGAGAGAGAGAGAGAGAGAGAGAGAGAGAGAGAGAGAGAGAGAAACAGACACAGACACGGACACGGACACAGACACAGACAGACAGAAAGAGGGAGGAACAGAGAGACAGAGACAGAAAGACAGAGAAGGGAAATGAGGAGAAGGAGGAGGAGTTGTGAGTTGGAGCCTGGATGAAAGGGTCTAGAGGCAGATTGGCCTCAAAGAGGAAGGAAGATAAAATGTGTAAGAGTTCAGCAGAAAAATAGAAGGTCTAATTGCAAATTTTTGAGATTGGAGCTGGGAGGTAGTCAGATTATTTTAGGGGTTAAGATAGATAATTAGACTGCCCAGGCATTGAGGTGAGTCTTTAAAATGAATCTTTGTCTCTCTGTGTGGCTATTGAGAACTCACTAGGATAAAGAACACAGCTACCATAGCAATTCACTATTTACACTCATATTAAAATAATTCATTTTACAAAGAAACAAAGTGATAAGGTGATTTGGTAAGTTACTTTATGTTGCTGTGATGAAATATCATGGTCAAAAGTGACTTTTGGAAGGAAGAATGTATTTTGGCTCACAGTTACAGAGGCATGAGGGTCTGAAATCCGGGCCCTGTACTTCCTAAACTTCCTCAAACAATGTCAGCAATTGAAAACCATGTGTTTAAATACAAGTCTGTAGGGGGATCCTCATCATTCAGTGCACTGTACAAATCAAAAGTGATCTGTCCTTCACTTTCTTCAAGGCAGGAGGCTGCTGTGCATCCAATATATAGGTCACCCCTCTGCACCTGACCCAGGTAGGAACTACTGTCTCATTAGCAATGAAATATGAGTGGAGATAGAATCATCTTTCCCTGCTCTCATCTGTATGCTTTGGAGACAAGCGAAGGGCATCTAGATCCTAAAAAGGGGAGTCTGGTGCTTGGTATAACAACGTGAAGGTTATGTTTGCATCCAGTATCTTCCTCCTCCAGCAATACTGGAGCACTGGCATTGGAGGTATATGTTGCCACATATGCCTTTTCCATGGATGGTGGGATTTCATCTAAAAATTTCTTCAAAATAAAATGGATAAATTAGTGTAAAAAACTAGAGTCTATTATATCTAATAATAAAGATGAAGTGAATGATTTTATTAATATCAGACAAGAAATATTTCAACTGGAACGTGAACAAAGCAAAGTGAAGACATTTCATCTAAACAGAGTCATCAATTCATCAAGACAAATCTTAAACTTCTGTTCAGCCAAGGCACTAACACATATCCTATTTCATGAACCAAAACTTGGTAATATGGATAAACAATAAAGTTACATTTAGAAACACCTTAATTATAATTGGAACATTGCTCACATTACAGTTAAAATCTCAGTACTCTTTTCGTGATATTTTTCTTGGATCAAAAATAAAGTTCAAAAATGTAAGCTCAGACTTAAATCTACTAACCAACTTGGTCTAAGAGATGTCTGTGGGCCACTCCATACTTAGAAAGTGAATCACGATAGCTTATATGTTTGTTCTTTAACAACATCTCAATACTGTACAAAGAACAAAATTCAGAGTAGTATTCTCTGACTAAAGTTCATTTAAGTAGTTTATGTATGTTAAAGTATGTTTAAGTAGTCCTAATAGATAGTAACTAATACACAGAACTATCCGACAATACTTGGAAATTGAATACTATATTTTTAGGTAATTGATGGGACAGGAGTCACAGGAAGTTTTAAACATATAATAATAAATGCCCAAATGTGCCAAAACTTGTAAAAAAAAAAAGAGCTGAACACGTTTATAGGATGAAATTTATTGATGCAAATGATGTCTTTAGAAAAGAAAAAAGTTTAAGTGAACTATTTAACATTTTATTTTCAGAAATTATAAAAGGGGGAGTAAATATAAAGTAAGAAAAACAATGTAAACCAAAGCAGAAAGTACAGAAAACCGATGTTTCGAAAACTCAGCAAAATCAATGACTATTGTAAGTTCCTCTTCAGAATGATGGGTGAAGAACACAGCATACTCAGGCTTCAGCAGCAGGAGAAGTGAGGTCATCCTCGGATGTAGTGAAAAAGAAAACAGTCTCACAGAACAAATATGGAGAAATGTGATATCAATGGAATAAATCAAATTTGTGAAATAAACGTAAAAGCTTTCTCAACGAGAAACAGGTAGGCTAAACAGATGAAAAATTTTTACAGTTAAAGGTTTTCTCATAAGATGTGAGAAGATGCCTCAGTGAGTAACTTGATTTTCACTCTGAGTACCCAATGGTGGAAGGAGAAAACGGACTCTCACAAGTTGTCTTCCAACATCCAGATGCTCCGTGTCTCTCTTTCTGCCTCTGCCTTGCTCTCTATCTTTCTCTCTCTCACACATACATACACACAGAGAGAGATGAGAGACATTAGATAGACTGAGGTTTATATTTTTATGGATACATATAATTATATGTTTAGAAATACATATATGCATAGACACATGTGTAATAACAATTAATCAGAAAGAGGTCATGAATTTTAAGAGAAAAGAGGGACTTGGAAGGATTTAGAGGAAAAGGAAGGGAGAAAAGATATATATTATGATGTCAAAACATGAAAGTACTTAAAATCAATGATTAAATGAATGTAAACAATTAAATCCCCTTATTAAAATTCTCAAGACTTAGAAGACTTTACTGGTGAGTTCAAACACACAGTTATTAAAACGTATTTATTATAAAAACTTTCAAAAATTGGAGAGAATAATCCATTTTACAAGACTAGACTCACTTGGATACTAAAGCAGACAAAGGCAGTGTAAGTACAGAAAGCTACAGGCTTTATCTTTCTGAATACTAAAGGGTTAAAAAGAAAATAAAACAAAACAGCATCCATAATATGAGAAACCAAATCTTGGTATATATAAAACGTACTGTCAACGGATAGTTAAGCTACGAATGTAGAGGTAGGTGTTTATAACAGTAGATATGTCAATGTAACCAGTATATATCTCTGCATATAATTTCTGTTGATATAGAAAAAAATAGATTTGACAGAAGTCAGTGTATGAATATTCAAGACAAGAAAGTCTTTGAAAATTATATTAGAATGGAAGTTAAACTAATAGGAAAAAAACTTAAAAAAAAAAAACTTCAACGATTTTTATTTGATGGCAAAAATTTGGGAGTGTTTTACCTAAGATCAGAGCAGAGAGAGAGGATGTTCTGCCGCCACCTGTGGACAGCCTTGCGCCAGCAGGTCCTTGGGACATTCATAGAAAACCAAACAAGTCGTACAAATACTGAACTTCAAAATGAAGTGAGACTCATTTTATTCACAGATAAAAGTAAAGAAAGAACAAATTAATTAATTAGTTCAAATCATGTGAAGTAAGTGAGTTTAAGGGCAGAGAATATAAAGTCAGTTCAAACACATACAATATATATTGTGCAAGAACTCATTTTTATAAAGTGTGTGAGTGAATGCCCATGTGAGAATTTGTACATCCCATGTGTGCCTGATAATCTTAAAATACCAGAAGAGAGTATTGGATTCTCTGGAACTATAGTTAAGAGTTGTGAGTTGCTGCGTGGGTGCTGAGAACCAAACCTCAGTTCTCTGCAAGGGCAAGTGTTCCTGACTTCTGAGCCAACTCTGATCCTGTATGTTTATACAGCTGGCAAATAATTACATGGTTAAAGTTTTAAATGCCATGCAAATAGTGTTGAGCTTTGAAATCATGATACGTTTAACAATGATGTATCAATCAGCCTGCTGAAATACAAAATGCTTTCTTCTGATTTTGAGACCAGGTCCTTCTCTGGAGACCCAGACAATATGGAATGAAGTAGAAGTTTCTGGTTGGGCCATGTGATACAGACTCACATGGTGAGACCTACGCTCGTGGCGTTTTGCAAGATCCTGGGAAGACACGTGATGTTTGAAGAAAGTATAAATAGGACTCAACGGGTGATACATGCTTGCATAGCTGGCTTTGTTAATGGTCTCAAGACTTCATTTTCACTGACTTCGCTTCATTGAGAGAGGCATGGCAGAGAACTTTTCCGGCTGGTCATCGTCTCTCCTACTGACTCCTGCCATTTCGGCACAGACCTGGCAGTTTTTTGCTAGATGACGCCACCACTGCTATGCCACCATTTTCCTCCCCTATTTTTGGACAGTGGGCTAGAAGGGGGGTCGTAGCATTTAAGAACCCTTATTAAAAGTATGCTTAAATAACCTTGCCTACAGTTGATCTTTTGGCTTAAAGACTCACTATGATCTCTAGGTTTAACCCTTATTTTTCTGATGAATAACCCGAGGCCCAGAGAAACTGTTGAATGCGGGTGTTAAATTGGTTTTGATCCCAGATCCCTCTTCCCATGGGGCAATTCTGTTAAGTTCAGGTAAAATCCACTCTTCTATATTGGAGCTGTAGAGTAAACAGTGATTTACTTTGTTTTTCTAGAATGTTAACAATGGGAAACCGGCACACGTTTGTTCAGCTGTGAGGGTGCATTTAACTTCTTTATTCTTGTTTCTCTGGTCTGTTTCCTCTGCTAAGTGAGTGACTCCCCGTGACCTTGCCACTTTTGTCTACAGTTCCCTAAGAAAGCTCCAGAGAAGACAATTCACAAGGGATCAAGTTGTACCTGCTTCTCTGTTATGATTCTCCTGCCTCTGTCTTTTTGTGCTGAAATAGCAGATCTGTAGCACTGTGCCAGACCTGAGACACAATTTTTAAAATGCAAATAATTTAAGCGGTATACAAAACTTGTGGATCAAAAGAATACTTGTTTTGATACTAATTCTAACCAAATGGACATACAAAATCAAGGCATTAAAAAAAACTTTCAGAAGTCAGGTTTTACCAACATGAGTTTTTATTTTTTTATTTTTGTATATATATGTAAGTGTGTGTGTGTGTGTGTATGTGTGTGTGTGTGGTATTGGTGCATGTATGTATGTACGCATGCTTAAATGGGTTTGTGTGCATGAGGGCCAGACGTTGACATCAGCTGCTGAGGAAGGGTCTCTTGCTAGGGATTTGAACTATTGTACTTATGTCTGCTCAACAAGTACCTTTCTGATACATCTCTACATTACCCTCCACCAGCTATCTTTTGGCATATAAAGTTGACAAACTATTTCTAATATATATATATTAGAAATATATATGGAAATGTTAATAATAGTTGAATAGCTAATATTATTTTTAGAAAAAAAGGAGAAAATTTTACATTATTTTTATAATTTTTTGCAAAGCTACAATGATCAATACAATATAAATTAATATAAAGATAGATAAGTTATACCACTATGACTTGATAGAATACAAATAAAAAATGTGTGTATGTGTTTGTGTGTGACATACCAGTGCAAATGGCCAAGTATTTTTTGACAAAGTTGTTAAGATAATTTAGTCAGAAAAAATAGATTTGCAAGAAATGTTAGAATAATTGGATAAAATCTCAAACTAAGTACACTAGAGGAATATTACCACGAAAGGTGCCATGGCCCTAAACCTAAGAGCTCAAACCACAATGGTTCCAGAAGAAAGCAGGAGAAATCTTTGTGATATAAGTGAGAAATACCATTTAAGAAATAAAATTATAAACTACAAAGTGAAATAAATGAGTTGAAGGTCAACAGAATTAAACCTGGTGCCTTTCAATAGGAATGGTTTTGAAAACTGAAGGGGGAAGAATGCTTGAAAGACATTAATGTAAAAGCATCTGTTTGATGAAGGAAGGATGTGTACCTAGAATATATGAATAATAATTTATCTCAATATAACTTGTAATTTCAACTTAATTTAAATGTGATGAAATTAGAAAGAAATAAGAGATTCAAAAGGAAAATAATCTCATCAAAATATGCTTGATGTCAGGTATAGTAGGTCACTCTGTTATTTTAGCAGGCAAGAATCAAAGTAAGACAGGAGGATTATTGAGGTTAATTTAGACCACACAGAGTGATTGTCTAAAAACACAGCGAAATTTCAGTATCATTAGAGAAATGCCCATAAACTCCAATAGAATACTCTAAGGCACTAGAACAGCTGAAGTTAAAAAGACTGAAAATCGTAGGCAGCTTGGATAAAACTAGGAAATTTCTTTAAAAGTCAAATCTCCAAGAGCTATGTATAGCTTGTATATCTCTAAGTGGAATGAGTCCTATCTCCACATCAGGATGTTGACATAAATATCTATAATATTTTCATTCATAATAACCTAGCATCAACAGTAATACATCCATCCATACACAGGGATATTATTCCTCAAGAGAAACAGACAACAACATGGATAACACTCAAGCATAACACTGAGTCAAAGAAGCCAGACACAGAGGGATGGGCACTGTGTGATTACATGCTGTGAATACGGATATGATATGATGTATCATATCCTGTATACCTCAGGGTGGCGATATTAACAAGTTGTACTATCAGAGTTCTGACATAGTGGAAGAGAAGTTAGACTGCAGGAGAGAATGCCCCCAAAAGAAGGAATTTGACCCCTCCCTTCTCTGGCTTCCTGTCTTGCTAGGTCCATCCATCTCCTTTGTGCTTTGTCTGTGACATCACCTATATGCGCTATAGACAAGGTAATGCCCTTGTTAAAGTTGACACCATGCTTAAAACTATGACTTAACCTATTTTCTTCATGAGTTTTCTAGTGTCAGATATTTTTCTATAAAATTCTATAACTAGCTGGCCTGTAGTAATCAAAAGAAGATTAACTGTTGTGTCTTGCCACAACAGAAGAATGAAGATCAACCAGAAAAGTAGTTTTTTTTTTAAAAATGTGATGAATGACTTGACCAGAGTGGTGGTCACAAAACTGTGAACTACACAGAGTTGGCTACACGGATTAGTGTATTTAATACAACTCTGGATAAAATTAGCTGGTTTTAAAGAAAGAACCAGGAGAAATGGTTGATTCCAGTTTTATGCAAGGAAAAGTATGGAGTAGGTCAAAGACACATTTTTGTGCCTGACAGAAATGAAGGAATATGCAGCAAATGATGCTAGGCATCAGAAGGACAGTGAGGCACATGTGCAGAGGTCCCACTGAGGTGTCCGAGGATACCTTTAGAACCCAAGATGATTACACAGTGGATCGCAACCCATTGATAAGAGT
This sequence comes from Rattus norvegicus, assembly GCF_021556685.1. NCBI lineage: Eukaryota > Metazoa > Chordata > Mammalia > Rodentia > Muridae > Rattus > Rattus norvegicus. The sequence goes on along the minus strand of NC_141535.1, from coordinate 23,340,459 downwards.
AAGAATCAATAAATTCCCATTGTCGTGAATAGATCCGTGAAACAATTTATCAGCAATAGCAAAGGCAAAGTTCTTAATAGTCAAATGCTGTCAGAGTATAAAAATAAGGACATCGAATATCACCAACAGACAGTAAAACTACCAAGGGAAGCGTTTACAACAGACAGGAAGATTATACATTCTTAACACCTTCCCTCTCCATAGCTCTTGAATATGAAGTTAAAATAATATTCGTAGTGGAGAAAACTGGCCACCTTACACAGGTGATCACAACTGTTGAGACAGGAGAGAGATACCAACAGATTTGGAAAGCCGAGAGATAGCATGAAGGAGGTGAACTCTGAGCTGGGTTAGGAGGTGGTCCGGAAGGAGACAAAGAAGGCAGAGGCAGCGTTGAGGCAGAAAGTGCAGCAAGTATGGCAGGATGTGGGATAAAAGGACGAGTGTTCTCAAGTTTGCCTTGAATGGCCGAGTAGATGTGAGATGAAGGGAAGCAAGATATGAGGAAAAGGAAGGGTGAACCTTCCACAATGAACTCCACAATGACAAGTGGTAAAGATGTTTCCCTGCATCCTGAAGATGGAAACTTTTAGACAATACTCAATAGACAGGCTCCTCAGAGACTGAGAAATCGTACACTCGGAAGGCAATTGTTAGGTTGGAAATGTAAATTTAAAGTTTCCTTTTTATTACATGTTTGTTTGTATGGTGTGTGTGTGTGTGTGTGTGTGTGTGTGTGTGTGTGTGTGTGTGTGTGCAGTCATCAATAGTTACAAAACACCAAGAGGAGCAAGAGACAAAGAGTTACAAACAAACAAAGCCAAGACAATGTTGGAGGAGAGGAGAGAACAGGACAGCAACAAGCACAGAAAAGGAAGTAACATAAAAGTCAGCATTTCACCCCAGATGAAATTGCCATGAATAGAAACCACTGCCTGGCCTCATCTGCAGTTTTTTTGCAACTTCCTATGAATGGGACTCACTGGCCTCATTCCTTCTGCTTGTTTTGATGGGTCTTCCTCCTACAGGCAGCTGCAATCTGAGATCTTTTCTGCTGTAAGGTCGTCATACTGTAGATGTTTGTTAGGGGTCTCGCGCTCAGGTTTCCCGCTACTAGAAAACAAAGTTAAATGTTTCCATTGTAGCGTACCACTGCAGTTGGCTGTGACATATTTGGAAAGAAGGCTGAGGGAGGGTGTGGAAACACCCTAAAAGCTTCAAAAAGTCTGCAGTCACTCTTCAAGAAACTTCAAGCGTTTCAAGCAGCAGAAAGAACAAGCAGGCTGTTTGTTAGGGTGGCAAGGCCACATGGCTCCATTTACATCCCTAGATAGCCTGTAGCATAGGGCTGAGGTTAAAAGTTTAGCCTTCTGATAAAACAGGTGATTCAGACCCTGCCCCAGATGGAGGGCACAGCCAGATAGCCTCAGCAGACCACTTCTGGTTTTTACAAGGAGACTAGTTATTCATTTACTTAAAGGGGCTTGCTATTTCTCAACATTTTTTCTGAATCCGTTTTGCTTAGCAAGGAGCTAATCAGTGTAGGACTTGTATCAACTCTGTGCTGCCCACTTTTGAGGAACAGAACTTTGAAAATGACACAGCTCAAGACCATAAGGAAGTTTCAGTGCAACAAGGGCAGACAGACATCTGCATATGTGTGCTCTGTGAGAAAGAATGGGAACTGAGACCCTGGGAGAGCCTGGAAAAGAAATCTTATCTCAGTGTGCTCCCTTACAGACACAAACAGCGCATCAGATAGCTGGGTTTGGGTTGTAATGGCAAAGGCCTTTGAAGATAAGAGGAACTGTGCATTTGAGCATGACCTCAGCCAAGAGATCAAATGCGGGACAGAGAAAGAAGGATCAATATTTGAGGCAGGATAATTCCGTTTCCCTTTGCCCCCTTCCCATGGAAAAGAAAAAAGGAGTTCCTTAAGAATATGGTAGTTGCACGGAGAGGCTCCAATACTCTGGTGGTCTGTGAAAGCATTGAGACTTCAAGTTTGAATTGTTTATACACAAAGAAAGCTCTGGAAAAGTCAGACATCATATATTTAACAGTCACCTAAGTAGCACTTACTCTGTTCAAGGCACCGCTCCAAGTGACTTATAAATAATAGCGTAGTGCTCTTAATAAACCTGAGAAGCTTTAGTATTCCCATTTTGCAGCTAAAAATCAAGACATAAAGAGGTTAAATAATTTGCCTGGGTCACATTTGTCTTTTTATTTTATTGAAAGGTCTCAGGAGTAATACAGCCTAAAATGCAGGGAATGGGGAGAGTTTTACTTTCTCTGATGGTACTCCAGGTGTTTGGGTCCCTGGGATCAGAACACTGACCTTCTTGTCTCTGCACGCACTGCTGACAGACTTGGCCAGTGGGGTTGCTGACCCTCTCTCATTCTTCAGGTGTCTGTTTTAGGGCACCTTCCTCAATTCTTTTGTCTTTTGTTTCTTAAGCTTAGTCTATTAGGGCTGCTCGTGGGTGTGCTCCAACATTAGCTGAGGTTCATGGTTCTTTTCAGGGAGCTGTCTGATCCTCCATGCCAGCACAGGGCAATATGATGATTCTCTGAGGATCTTCCTGTATGGTTATTTGGGAAAGATCCATCTTCTGGGGGGTTAATCTTTCTTTCCTGAGACTATACAGGCATACTGATGAGTTTTTCTGTGTTGTGGAGGTTTGAATGAGGGTGGCTTTCAGAGGCTCATATGTTTTGGTCTCCAGTTGGTTAAACTCTTCGGGAAGGATTAAGATGTGTGGACTTGGAGGAAGTGTGCCACTAGGATGGTGTTTGAGGCTTTAAAAGCTCATACCACACCCAGTTAGTTAGCTCTCTCTCTCTCTCTCTCTCTCTCTCTCTCTCTCTCTCTCTCTCTCTCTCTCTCTCTGCCTCATGATTGATTATTGTCTCAACATGTAAGCTTTCAGCCACTGCTTCAGTGTAAGGCCTGCCTGCCTGCTGCTATGCTCCCCACCATGATAGTTATGACCTCAGCCTCTGAGACTGTGATCTTCAATAAACTTTATCTTCTACAAGTTGCTTTGGTCATGGTGTCTTATCACAGCAATAAGAAAAGTAACTCCTGCTCACAGAATACATAGGATGAAACCTTGGTGCTGATCCATTGCCAAGCATATATGAGTTATGTGTTGACCTTTCTCCACCAGTGTTCTGATTATGATGCTCAGGCAGGAGTGGTAGCCAATGTCTTTTAAACTATATGCACCCCATTGCTAAAACTCAGGGTGGCCCTTAAACCCATCTAGTGGTTTGTTGACCCATATAAGAAGTCGAAGGTTGCCACTTTTGTAATAGCTGTGGACTCTAGGCTATAATGTACCATAATGCCTGCAGCCCTTCTACCTGATATGTCTCCTGCTTCAGTTTTCTGGAAAAATGTAGAATTCTCTCAAATCTGTCTTTTGCCAGGGTAGAAGAAAGATTATAGATCTTTTTGCTTGTTTGGAACAACTTTTTCTCTGTCCATGCATGTCACCAGCTCTTCTTGCTATGTTGGTGTGAAAGTGGTTGAAATGAATCATATTCCAGAAACGTAATGGTCATGGACTAAGGAATTCAAGAGAAGATACCATGGAAAGTGAACTGTTCTATGCAATATCATGAAATTCCAAACAGAAGACTGAAAATAACCATCAGCCCTTGGCCTTCCAGTTTCTGCCTTCTCAACACTGCCCACCTGCATGCATCACCACAACCTATTAGACCAGAATTCACATTTCTCCACAGTCCTCTCACAGGACTTGCATGGTTTTAACAAAGGGGCACTACTATTTAAAAGTCATTGGAATCCATCATTTTCAGGAAACACCATGGGTAATTCAGTATTTTAAACAATCATGTGACAAGTTGTGTTAGGAGTCAAGGGGCAAGAAAAGCTAAGCTGCTTTAAAACAGAGCCTCAGAGAGCTGCGGCACTGTGTTAGCAGAACTATTGTCCTTTCTCTTGATAGGAAATGAATTTATTAGAAACAGTGTTTGGGACAGCAAAAAGAGGTGGTCCTGAAACTATAAAACAAATAACACCACCATCCTTCCCCACTCATTTGCACAAAAGTGGGTAATAAGCAAATGTATTTTCCTTGCATATGTGCTGTGCTTTCTTCCCCTTAAATATGTCTACCAAGTTCATCTGTCTGTTTGGGAGTTATTCTGTTCCTGTAAACCTTCACTTCCTCCCTTCATTGCTTTCTAGTAGAATACGGATCTCTCTCCTCATTTCATACTTTGAGGCATAGCTGCCAGCTACCTTTGTGACTCCATCTCTTAGGCGGGGCATTGCCGCACATCTGCAGCCCTGAACTTCTGGCTGTTCTTCAGCCTTTCTGCCTTTTCTCGTTCCACATTTGGTTTTAATATCCCTGCCCCACTTCTGTCTCTTCTATTTTTCTCCATTAAAATCATACCCGAGCTTGAAGGACTCAACGGTCTCCATTCCCGCCCCCCGCCCCCGCTGTAAGTCAGACATCTCCTTTTCATCTCTACGCACAGGGAGCTGCACTTCGTTTGTAGTTTATTTTCTCCTTTCCTTTCTTTTCCTCCTTTCTTTTCTTCTTTTTACAAGTTAAGTAACGTGAAGACTTAGGGGCTTGGGCAGAGCTCGAATTCAAAGGAGTCACGCAATCGTTCATCCCAGCAGAAATGGTTTTCCGGTTGCCAGTTCTGACATCTACCTGATCAGTTTTGTTTTAAAGGAGTCACATACATGGAATTGATGACAAAATTATATTCATAATAGAAGCTGATAATGGGAATAGGCTCGTGGGTTCCATGCTCAAAGTCCTTGTGCTCCGTTGAGTAAAATAGAAGAAAAGGTCCAGTCTTGACCTGGAAGTCTAGCATTAAGTGTCCGGCATCCATGGACACTTTAAGAACAGAGTTCGAGAAAGCAGAGTTCTTTTCATTGCCCCCGCTGTCTTGAAAGAGCAGACCCTGCCAAAACGACAGCAGCCATGCAGAGCCTCGCATCTGCAATCTCTAACAAGTTTCAGATTTCCAAAAATGACTTGAAAAACTACATGTCAGCAAACTAGAGGGGCAAAAGTGAACTGCTGATAAGGAATCGGTGAATCTCGAGCACTCTTGAAATCTGTGACAAAAATACACAAGGCACCAATCACCAGGTCTGCAATGTGTCATTTTCCTCTTCTTGACAGTGATTGCATTGGTGATGTCTTTCAGAGACTTGAGCAAAGAACACAAGCTGGAAAATCAATACAGCAAACGTGCCAAGGGTGTGGATTAGAATGGGAACCAGAGTGAGCGAGAACGTGGTGTTTGGGTAACATTGTCCCTGCATTGGCAAACTTTAATCTGCTACATTTTGTATCTAAAATATACAGAAACACACAGATGTAGCGAGAACGGCACAGATACAAATAGGACAGGCAGTGTGGGGATGAAAATCAGACACCTCTGACTAAACTTGGTCTATGCCATGCTTATCACAAATGACACAGTGAAGGCTCCAGAATGCAGGACAACTGCCATCGGGTATCTTATCTCCTAAAAGTCTGTCAGTGGCTTTGTGTTGTCTCTCCTTCTCAATTCTTTTCCGTTCATCTGATTGTGACTGTTAAATCCTCAAGGCTGTATATTTTCTTTGGTTGCATTACTGCCATAGAGGAAGAAATGGACAATTATATTCATATGCCTATTGTGACGGAACTCAGTCTTGTATATTAAGGAAATGATGCCCAAGGTGAATGGCAGTGTTCTCCAGAGGCTGTATGTTACTTCAGTCCATACATGCAGCCTTAGTAGACTAATGCTTTGACAATAGAAAGAGGATATATTTTGTAGACTCAATATATACACATACAGTGTCTTTAATTTACATCTATAGGTGATTTTAAAGATTATTGTTTCATTTGCTTTTATTATAAAGGTTAGCATCTAGACTTCCTTTAAATTATGAGAAATGGAAGACTTTAAATTAGAAATGGAAGACTCGGGGTTGGGGATTTGGCTCAGTGGTAGAGCGCTTGCCTACCAACCGCAAGGCCCTGGGTTCGGTCCCCAGCTCCGAAAAAAAAAAAAAAGAAAAAAAAAAAGAAATGGAAGACTCTCATTCTTAGACAAATGGCTCCAGAACATGCACTAGTGGGTTACGAAACACAGTCAGGCACTGGTTAAATTGCCATCAACCAGGAATTCTGAGCATCCCGACTGAACATATGCATGGAATCCTGAAAAAAGCTTTAGAAATTTAGTACTACAGTTCTATGTTTAAATAACTTCAGAGTTGATCTACAATGAAGGCACTTCTAGGTTTAAGCAAAATAGCAATTAGTTTCTCAATTTTTAAAGGAGGCCTATTTTGTGTAGCTGAATATAATTTTTTTTAAAAATACTCTTCTCCAAGGCAGTTTAATTTTGAGCAGAATTTGAGTGAAGAAGTAAAAGCAAATCTCAAAGATGCTTCTTCAGTGGTAACATGGATCCTGGAGTACATACAGCCTCAGAGCCATTTGGCAGTACCTCACATTCAGAAGGGCCAGCCAAGGAGGCACATAGACAGGCTGTTTCAGAGAGATCAGCCTAAACAAGTATCAGTTCTCAGACCTAATTTCCCATGTCAGAAGCCCTCTGTAAATCCCCGAGTTCCTGTAGTAAGAAGTCTGTCCCTTATTAGTTTCTTTGCATGTTATCATGAAATGTGAGGGAATGGCAAAAACCACGGTCAAGGATACCCATGGTGACACTGGCTTAAGCAGGCATAGGGCGCGGCTGGAGTATGTTTCTGCTCAAAACTGGGTTAGAAATGTGACCTAATGCTTGAAGTCTGTCACTCCCAAGGAGGAGGAAGCTGTGCAGAGTGCTGGTGATGATGGCAGGTTGCCACTCCAACTGAATTGCACAATCAGCTTCTAGGACATGCATTCTCTCTCTCTCTCTCTCTCTCTCTCTCTCTCTCTCTCTCTCTCTCTCTCTCTCCCCCTCTCTCTCTCTTTTCTCTCTCCTCTCAGAAGTCAGTAAGCCACACTAGAGGGCAGGCTAACCTAGACCTTTATTTTCCCCTGAGAACAAGAATGTACTCTCTGTGTTTGATATAATGTATTATAGAAATAGAAGCCTACAGTTCAAAAAGACTGTGGCACTCTACTTTTGGCGACAGAGTTTGTGCTTTTTGCTCTATGTCTATTTTATTCTGTCCTTGGAACATGTAAAGACAGCATCATTTTAAGTAAAGCTTAAAGAAAACTAGATCAACGAAAGGCAATGAAAATAGTGAATAACATGTGGTTATTAATATGAATTAATTAATGTTATATTATGAGAAATTAATATTATCAGAACAAAGTAATATTATTAGAAAACTGGCATTTCTTGACCAGTAACATCTTCTGCATATGAACAGGGGATACAGAAGACATTGTCACTCTGGTGCAAGTCAGATGCACAATGCTGGTTTGTATCTAATATCCTGCTTCTATTTCTTTTGTCTTCTGTGTGGCACTTTAGGAATCGAGACTGTAAACTGTGTAAAGTGGGCTGTCTCAGGAACAAGGTTAGCATTCTTTCTGCTAGGCTCACCCCATGCTGCCTCAGACTCCTCAGGCCTCACAAGGATTTTAGGATGTAGTGGAGAGTTACATGAAAATTCCACACTGAACACTGGGTGTATGTATTGTTAGAATGTCGCTTGCTAGCCACAACTGGCTGTTTATTATTATTGAAAATACCCACGTGGAAGATTAGCCTATTCTGCATATACTATGTGCTGGTCCAGCTTCTCAACACACATGGTGACAACAGGATATGCACAGCAGTCGATTTCTCAAAGAGGATTGTGACACGCAATTCTTCAGTCTGAGAAGTGTCCAGATCTGTAGCCACAGCCAAATATAGTAGCACAGTTCAGTAATCCCAGCATCTGGGAAGACAAGGCAGGAGGATTATCAAAACTTTGAAAATGGCATGGGCTACACGGGAAGCCATTTTCTTACACATAAAGAGACAGAAACAAAATCAAAACAAGAAACAAACCTGTAGTCTGCCGGCTGGAGACAGTGGCGCGGTTTCGTATCTGAGTGTAAAGACCTAAAAGCCATGAGAGCTGAGGATGTAATGTTATGTCTGAGTCAGAGGCTGAGAGAAGCAGCTGACGCTGCAGCATATAGCAGGATGGGTGCTCTGGAGTTCTTGCTCGCCCAGTCAGGCCTTCAGCAGACCAGATGAATCTTCTCTGACTCTTGCTTTATTGCTTTTCTGGGTCTACAGATCCAAATGTTAATTTCATCCAGAACCAATCTCCCAGACACAACTAGAATAATGTTTTCCCCAAATCTGGGCACCTCAAGGCCCAGTGCCACAGAAGTCTAATTATCACAGCTACTCTCTTGCTTTGTGTTTACTTTTATGCTTTAGAGAATGCAAAAAAAAAAAAAAGAAAAACAAAAATCCTGCTCTGCAAGCATCATTTCAATTGGTCCCCACTTGTAACCTGTGACCTAGGAAGTGTATGTTCAGATCATCACAATAGCTTACTGTGGTCAGAAGAAAAATTTTGAACCAAGAGCAATCTTCATGCGCCTTACAAAAATGAAGCATAGATAGGTTTCGTAATTTGAACAATATGAAATTTATGTTACTTTTTTCTAACTCTTAGTCATAGGCTTAAAAGAAAATCCATTGCACATTTTTTTCAAAGTCTAAACAATGATAGCCACAGCAACAAGTCCCCAGAGAAGAGTAGACTGGCCAACACAGTAAATTCTCTTTGACTAATCCACTCATGTTAGAGCGGTGCACAGTGTGTCTCTGGTGGGCTTGGTGCATGAGGGTGAATGTAACACGAGCTCAGTGATGGTAGAGGCAAGCACGAACAAGACATGAGTAAGCATGTCGTCACAATTAATACCAACGGAGCCACAAGAACACCCCATGCTGAGAGTGTCCCCTCCTCATGACTCACTTGTCAGAGATTTCCTGTGTTTGCTACTTTTCTCACATAGCATTTCCACTCCCCAGAGAAGACACTCTAGCCCTTTGGGTTGATCGGATACATTTGTTCCGAGAGCAGGACATCTGGGCCCTTTAAATATTGAGTGTCCTAGTGATGATGGAAGTGGTTAAAAATGAACCAAGAGAGCAGGAAAGGGGAAGGCTGTACCAGACAGAGATGGTTTTGTTCTTTTGTTCTTATGTTTATAAGCCAAAAACATTAAATATCTAAAATTTTAACTTTCTTTTATCCTTCAAGAATTCAGTGGGGTAAGACAAGGCCTAAAGTTGGCATATGCTAAAAATATCATGTACAAGCAAAATTATCCTATAAAATATTTTAAAAATTCCTTTTATTTTGTATACATAAGTGTATATGACTGTATGTATGTCTGTGTACCATATGCCTATCTGGTTCCCATGGAATTCAGAAGAGGGCATAATGTCACCTAGAACTGAAGTTGTGGGTGGTTTTGAGCTGTTGTGTGGGTGCTGGGAACCAAACCCAAGTCCTCTGTAGAGCAGCTGGGTCCTCTGGTAGAAGCCAGTTCTTTTAACTTCTCTCTACTTACTCTTTAAGTTCTTAAACCACTTGAATTGTTGTTTAAATCCTTCCTAGCAATTTACTTGTGCATATATGATAAAAATATCCATATGAAATTTAGAAACAAGACATTTTGAAAGCCAAGGTGGGTCTTGGTACTGTCTGATGTGAGGATGTGCTAACCATGGTTACCTGAGTATTTCCTTGTCATCTTCACTCACCCCGCAGTTTGTGTTTGTTAAGTAAAATAACCTCTGGAATTGCAAGGCAAGTTTCTTCCACTAGTTTTTGCTTTTACATAACTTCAGACAATAAAAAAGCTGCAATGATAGCATAAAATTCCCCAATGGTAGACTTTAATATTTTCCTTATTCTTCCTTGATTTCTCATTCCTGCGGTTTTGAGTATATTTATAAACAATGTGTGTCCTTGTTTGTGTGTGTATCATATTATGTCTGAGAGTGATCCAATCACTGATTCCCTAAATGATGACCTGATTCAAAAAAAAATCCTAGCAACGGTGAAGAATAAAAGATCTTTCGGTACTTGGCTGGTAAGGATGCTATTTGGGTTTACTTATGAAAATCTTCACGAAACCGAAATAAAATCTGTCTTTTTCTAATTTACATTACTAATGTGCTATTACACTCTCTTGGCTTTTTTTTAAACATACAGATGTGAATGGCATGTATGATCTCATGAATAATTCAAAGACCCACTGTGAGTCTTGCCCCTGGATTTTATTGTTCCCCAGCCAAGGAAGATGACTTTTCAGTTTTGCTGGAGCTAAAGATCCTCACAGGCAATATTATTGTTATTAATGTTGCTGCAGGTGATTATTGCAGTTACAAATGATTTTTTTTTTACCAACAATTGCTCGGATCCCGTACTGTATAGTCTTCAAACATCAAGACACATCTCACACATTTCAAAATGTAAGTTACTATATCGTAATGTATGTTTGTCTGTGCGCTTGCTTAGTAGGTTGCTGCCTTGTGCAGAGTTAAATGCTTTTAATGTTATGGAGTTTTGCACTGGCTCAATATGTAGATTGCACTCTCTTTAGCAATATGTTCCAGGTCACAGAAAACAATGAGACCTGTGAGAACATAGTAGAGAACCCCTAAGGAAGGTAGATCAGTCAAGTCGAAGTGACATCTCCCGAACACCACTGCCAGCTGCCCTCATAAGTGTTTGTGGTATGATTTGAGCATGGTTTCCAAATTGTAGTAAATTTGACTAAGCCCTAGGTTTGCTGTTGTTTGCAACGCAGACTGATTTACTTAGGTTAGCACATCTTATCCCTCAGAAAGCTTTCGTCTTTCCTAACGTGTGCCAGCGGTGATCAGTGAGCTGGTTTCACAGGAAGCTATCATTTCAGAGGAGTTCCTAGAGTAGGCTGGGGAGGCAGCTATTTTCAGTGACCGTTTATGTTGTGTGGACTAAGGGCCCAGAAATAAACAGACCCCAACAAATACTTGTAACTAGACAACAATGACTCTTGTGAATATTGCACAGGGCCAGCATGCTGTGTGAGGAGAATTACAATAAAATACATTAGAGTAGGAAATGCCGGTCCTGCTTCTGGATCTATGGGGTACCCATCTTGTACCCTCACATCACAGGGTAAATGACCCATGGGACTGAAAAGAGGAAGATACCACCATTCATGGAGGTTTTTTTTGCCCTAAAGCAAATGTTTAACAAGCCCTGTCATTTCTTCTGCACAGTGGCCATTATTATTTGGGGGAAACCAAAACACAGGATGGTTGAGTGATGTGTTAAGTGAGATTCAAAGAGCTAGGCAAGTGGATGAGCATGAGCCATGGGTAAGGCTATGGGTTTAGCATGAGATGCTGAGGCTCAAATCGTCCATCCCGGCTCTAAAACATATTGGATGTGTACCCCAAAGTAAGTCAGTAATAAGTGTCTATTTTTCTTATACTTAAAATTGTCATACTTTTAAAAGACTAGACTTCTGTTGTGTGTGTTTTCTTTAACCTATAGCTAAACTAACATACAGATCTGCTTGTATTAGTGCAAATTCTCCCTCCTTCTCATTTCATGGCAGGCTGTTTCCCCAAACCCCCAAACCCCCAAACCCCCAAACCCCCAAACCCCCAAACCCCCAAACCCCCAAACCCCCAAACCCCCAAACCCCCAAACCCCCAAACCCATATTGCTTCAGTTTTGTCACTGAAAGAGCACAGATAATAATAATGACTGCCCTCTCTCCCTATGTGAGGACTGGGACAATCACAGGACAATATATTTTACAAAGCAGTATATATGTATCTTGCATGATTGTTGTCTATGAGCTCCTTTTTGTGTCTTCAGTATTCGGACCGAATGGAAGCTCCAGAAAACAAGGCACTGTATTGTTGCTTCTGGACCCTGAACTTGTAATTCAGAGTCTGCAAACATGGCGTTCCCTGTGAGCGCTGACATGCTGCCTCTCACAGCCATTTATCAATAGCATGTTCACTCAAACCCTTTTTATTTTATGCTTAGTATTTTTGATGGAAAGTTGTATAATCCATTTTGTTTTTATATAATAAGAATACTATTGAGATTTAAGAGTGCTACTAGAGTCCAGCAATCACACTTTTATAGTATTATAAATCTCTGTCTTCCACATGCCTTGAATATTGTTCCTAGAAACAAAAATCATGTTAAAGGGGCATATTACCATTTTAATACCCACAGGTGTTTCAGTCTTAAACCTCTTTCTTGCCCACATTGCCACACTCGTCCTGTACTGAAATAAATGCATATTAATTTTAGTGCTATTTCATTTCTGCAGGTGTGTCTTAATTTCAGAGTTCACTTAAGCCTGTCTAGACCTTAAATGCCACCAAATCTCTTAAGCACACACTTAGATTTTTATTGTTTTTGTTGCATTCTTTATTATTCGAATTAATGAATGCAGTTTTTTATAAAGCTTACAGCTAACCTAAAAGACTGGATCTGAATGTGCCATTCTGGTCTGCCGAGTAAATGGAGATTTAATTTCAGATACTTCATTGTTTAGTATGAAGCTGATGAACTAGGACTGAGTAAGGCTTTCTGCACTGTTTTTCCTCTGTAAATCGACTCCTGGAGCACACCATAGACTAGCTGCTTACCTAGACCATTTTTACTACCAACCTGTCAATCACCACTGACTGGGTTTTTTGTAAAACATATGTATGCTTGGCAATAGTATTTACAATAGACTTACTGTACTTATATAAGGAGGATATTTTTTTAAATATTTTTTTAAATTTTTTATTTATCTAATGTATATTACAGATGATTGTGAGCCACCATGTGGTTGCTGGGATTTGAACTCAGAACCTCTGGAAGAGCAATCAGTGCTCTTAACCACTGAGCCATCTCTCCAGCCCAGGAGGATATTTTAAGAACAAAGGTTACCTTTAAGGAAATGAATTCCTGAGCTAGGCGAGAAGATTCGGAGGAACTACCACTGAAGTTTTGAGATCAGAAAAGTCAAAAATTCAACTAAAATGTATAATAAATTTCTGACATGCAATTATACTTACTGTCATAGAAGTAAAATACAAAACATGGTATTTTTGGAGAGTACTTAGCTGTGCTGGAATACAGCCATGATTTAGAACCAAAAATGATTAAACATTCATTTTCTATTATTTCGATGCAAAATTATGGAAATATTTTATCTCATATACATTTAATGAAATGATTTTAATCAAAGTTTTTTCTCCTCAAAATATATCTATTCCACAGTGTAAAACAAAATAAAATGTTTACATGATCTTACTGGCTGAAAAATATTAACCATTTAATAAATATAACTCTTGATACAGTGTCAGGAATGTTGTCATTTCATAAATGACCCTTTACATCCCCTTGGGCATCATATAGTGAGGCACTGTTCTGCTGTGCAGGCCCTACATACACCTCAGTTTCCTTTACTACTAACTGTCTCTCCCTTCCCTCCATCTACCCCCTGATGACTAAGTACTTCCGGGGACCTTAACCCCCGTTCTATAAAGAATGCCTTCTCTTCCATCTTGCCTTGGGCAGCAAAGTCTCAAGGCCGGAGGCTGGCACAGCAGTCTCACAAGCTGATTGTTTCAGGAAGAGTTGCTGCAGTCGTTCTCATGTCAAGCCTGGATAGTTGCTGTACTCTGTTCTTATTTTTATTCTTTATTTTGTTTTTACAATGTTAGCTTTCTTTTTTTTCTTTTATTGGATATTTTTTACTTACATTTCAAATGTTACTCCCTTTCCCAGTTTCCTGGACATAAACCCCTTACCCCATCCCCTTCCCCTTCTTCTATAAGGGTGTTCCCCTCCCTATCCACTCCCTTTCCCACCCCCACCCCCGAGATTCCCCTACACTGGGAGGTCCAGCTTTGGCAGGACCAAGGGCTTCTCCTTCCATTGATGCTCACCGACTGCTACATAAACAGTTGGACCCATGGGTCAGTCCATGTATAGTCTTGGGTAGTAGCTTAGTCCCTGGAAGCTCTGGTTGGTTGGTATTGCTGTTCTTATGGGATTGCAAGCCCCTTCAGCTCTTTCAGTCCTTTTTCTAGATCCTCCAATGGGGAATCTCGTTCTCAGTTCAATGGTTTGCTGCTAGCATTCTATTTTTATGATGACCACTGCTAACATCGGGAGTCCTTGCCTCCTACCCTACCCAGTGCTACCCTGGGGCTGAGGGTTCTGTGGTAGGCAGTAGTTCCAGATGACCTGGGACGTGGTGTGGCGTTTTGTTTAAACAGCACCTTTACGTAAGCCACTTCCCTCTTCAGTGCTGAGCCACGTTGAGGACTTCAGTGATGTGCAGCTTCTACATGTCTACACCGTGGATCCCTTCGTCAAGGTGAGTTTACTTTAGTGATCTTAATCCCCCTTTCTTACTCATGTCCTTTGCCGGAAGTATCTAGTTTATACTATTAGGTTTTAGTAAAGGACCTCATTAGAAATTAATGGCTATTTATTCATCTTTTATATCAAAACTTCAAGATATCAATTCTATTCCCTCATACATTCACAGTGATTTTTTTCATTGAAGAAGTTATTTTCGTGTATATGCTGTGTTTTGTGAACTATTACATGTAGGAAATTAAATTAGTTTGGCTTTAGATGTGGTCAAGATTATATTTAAAGAGTTGATGAATAGCAATTTATTGGGTATAATCTTCACTTAAAATTACTTCCATTGAAGTATTTGAGTTTTTATAATTGAATACAATTTTTAATATTTTGTGAAAAGGTAAGAATCTTCGGTAGTGGATTATGAGGAGAGTTAATGAATGTAACATTGTAGTTGTTACTGAAGCATTTCATATCCTATCTTTAGTTACTGTTTTCTTTCTCTCTTGCTTAAAGGTGACCACAAAGAAACAGCATTGATAACAGTATTTCAGGTGTATGTCTTGACCATTGAAAATTCCAGAATATATGACAAACTATGAAAACAGTTCTTTATTCTATGTGGTCTCCTGGGCACAAGGCCAAATCAGTTAATGGACTTTGCAGAACCAGGTGGGTTATAAAGGAAATTATAGACAGAAGGATATGATCTGAGGCTTTCTAAGGGACGTAAGCTAGGGACAGGCACTGAGTTACAGATTGGTGATGTCACTGTGAATTAGGGTAAACAGGAGCATTTTCTCCTCCTGAACCACTCTAGGAGATAGATGGCAACTGTAAGACATGAGATACAGGGGACAGTGACAAAAATATTCAATGCTATTTTCTTATAGCAGTGCATAACTTGACCTTGGCCCCACCTCTACAGAGTTTTATGGCACCAGAAATGATATAAGAAGGCCAGTCAGTAACGGGGCACATTCCCAAAGCATTGTCATCAAGGCCAGTCAGTGGCTAACACAAATGAATCAGGATTCAGGTCAGCATGTTCTGTTAAATTGAATCATTCAAATGCATAGGCTGTATTTCTCTTAAATAGCACATGCACAAAGGCTTCCATGACTGATCTCCAGGGAAGGAAACATCACACATTCTGCCCTCTCAGAGGTTATTTGGGAAGATACGTGGAGCCCATATGTTGGAGGTGCCAGTAAAGGGTGGAGGTCAGCCTTCACTGTTTCTGGTCCTCCTGGATGGATTTGGCATCATGGACTCAGTCATGAAAATGATCTCCATCTCATACTTCTTCAACTTTGTGTCCTTGGATGCCATTTACCTGATTTTTCTTGAGTCCCGGACAGCTCAAGAAAATTTAACACATCAAAGCCATAGTTAAGGGAATGGAATTCCTCATTTATCATAGGACGGGCCTCTAGTAGTTGTCTAGCTGCCTGCTTTTATATTAGAGCAAAAATCAGAGTTACTGATAACAACAGTGATTATGACAGTCAAGATTTATGCTTTATGCTATGTAAGTAACTAGGATTATATCGTTTAATCCCCCTGGCAGTCTTGTGAGGTAGGGACTCTCATCCCTCTTCAAAGAGAGAAAACTGAAGCACATCAAATAATTCTTAAATATAAAGAGAAGCATAGTCTTAATAGTCTGGCTATAAAGGCTTACCTACTGCACTGTAGAGCTTATAGTGTGTGTGCATGTGGGAGGTATGTGTGCATTGGTGCGCATGCATGTAAATCCCTGTGTGTGGGTAGTTGTTCATGTATTATGCATGAATGCAATCTATGTGTGTGTGTGCACATGTTATACATGATATGTTCATGAGCATATATCCATGTATATGTACATGTCTGTATATGAGGTACATCTCTATGTGACATCCAAGTATGTGCATAAGTGTATGTCCATGTATACGTACATGTGTGTCTGTGAGGTACATATATGTGCATGAGTCCTCATCCTCATGTTACTCACATGTATGTGCATGAGTACATATCTGTGTGTGCATGTGTGCATGTGTATAGAACAAAGCTCAACCTGATGCGTCATTCTTTGAGAGCTGTCTACTTTATCTTAATTTTATTTTAACTAAAATAATATTTATTTTACGTGTATGGGTATTTTTTCATACATGCATGTACGTGAATCACAGGTGTGAAGAGTATCTGCAGAGATCAGAAGAGCATATTGGATCCTGGAGCTTTTTGATGCTAGTGGATCCTGGAAACAAAGCCCGAGTCTTCTGCAACACGCACTTAGAACCACTAAGCCCTCCCTCCTGCTCCTCTCTTGCTTTCTCTAGGAGTGTGGCTCACCAACCAGACTGGGCTCGGTGGCCAGTGAGCAGCAGGGCCCTCATCTGCCTGCTCAGCACAGGTGTGTGTGTGTGTGTGTGTGTGTGTGTGTGTGTGTGTGTGTGTGTGTGATGCTTTGCTCAGCCCTTTGTGCGGATTCTGGAGATCTACTCAGGATCTTCTGTTTGCAAAGCAAATGCTTTGCTGACTGTGCTGTCTTTCCAGCCTGCCTTTTTATTTTCAATTTTCAATTACTTGCAGAATATTGCATGGCAATTTACTAAAACCTAGCTCAGATTTTCTGCTTCTTAGTCTTTTGCAAATAATGGATTGCACTGAACAGTGGTGGTAGCCATTGATTTTAAGAGGTGGGGGAGGAGAGACAAAGATAGAAACAGACCAGGAGAGTCTCTACTATGTTGCTTTCTTTTCAATTTCTTATTATTTCACGGTCCCTTTGCCCTTTCCTCCTTCCAACTCCCCATACACTTTCACATTGATGGCCTATTTTTGAATATCTATATATCATCTATATATCTACATAGCTAGTATCATCTATGTATCTATATACCTAATTAACTGTACACGGCAGATCCCTTTTGTGGGAGTCTGCCTATTATAATCTCCAGCTTCTCCAAGGGCAGCCTGTATTTTAAATGCTAATTAGTCTTTTCTGTGTGTATGCATGTGTATATGTGTGAATGTGTGTGTGTCTGTATGTGCACATCCCTGTATGTGCATATTTGTATATATGTGTGTGTGTGCGTGCGTCCATGTGTGTGTACACGCATACATACGCATGCATGCCTATATATATGTGTGTGTCTGTGTGTATATCTGTGTCTTTGTGTGTACATGTGCATGTGTGTACCTGTGTATTGTTTCACCTATGTATATGTAGCACAGCAGTAAATTTGAACAATACGATTTTTCTTTTTCTCTCCTCTTTTACTGCCTGTCATATGTTTTTCCTCTTGTGACTGTCACACATCTATCACATGAACACTTTTGTAAATCTTCTGGAGGTAAATATTTGACCATATTAGACAACATTTTCCTTTATCATTATTATAGTAGTGTACATTTATTTCTTGTGAATTCTTTGCTTTCATATTTATTCCCTCACTTTTCAGTACATCACAGCATTTCTTAAGTCCCTGAAAAGAACAGAAATTCAGTAGTACGTTGGAGAAGGCCAGAGGGCAGTATGACACTTGTGGCTTTTTCCCTTGGAGACAGTGGCTGGGGTGTAGTCCAACATCTGGAGTTTTCCAGTGGTTCCAGACCTATTTCTCTTGTTTCTCTGATTCTCTTGCCTTCTCTTGGGACCCATTTTCTTTTACTGGGTTGCCTCGTCCAGCCTTGATATGGAGTTTGTAGCTAGTCTTATTGTAAATTGTTAATATCCCTGAGAGGCCTGCTCTTTTCTGGAGGAAAAATGGGAGAACAGAGGAGAGAGGAGGTAGGGGAGCTGCGGGAAGTGGAGGAAGTGGAAAACTGTGGTCTGCATGTGATATATGAGGAAAAAAGTAAAAAGGAAAGAAGGAAGGAAGGAAGAAAATGGAAGGAAAAAAGAAAATGGTTCGTGCTCCACCATTCTGACCCAAGAAACATAGTAAAGACATAGAAGACAACACAAGAACTAACAGTTTTTAGGGAAAGCTATGATCCCATCAATCTCCAAGCATTTCAACACTGACCCATTAAAGAAAAGGACTCTGTGCTCATCCAAAATTGTGTTGTGTATACCCTTTAATGGTCTTGAGGTAATGCTTCAATAGTGATTGAATGCAATATCAGAGGCATGGAATTGCTACAGTCCGCAATTCCAATTATAGAAAAGAAGAAATAGTACAGAAAAATATACCAAAATGTTGGCAATGTTTCTAAGTTATTTATATTTGCTTCTTTGTAACTTTTTGTATATTCAGGATTTTCTGAAACGAGGAGCATGCATGTTACTTTTATAATCATACCCAAAAGATATATGTCTGAAAAGGAAAACTGGGAGACTTTCCACTTGTCTGATAAGACAAACAAAACAAATCCCCAAAGGCAGAAGACTGTCATCCATGCTGTCTCAGTCGGGAAGGCACTTTGGTGTGGTGACAGATAGTGGGCTGACAGTCCTTGTTTTTCCATTGACAGCTGCTTGGTTCCCTTTTAGACATATCTCCTCCTGGACCTTGTCACTTCACGCATCTGTGTATCTTCCCATGTGATCTGGTGGGGAAGGCTCCCCTCCCCTAGGAAGGCTTAACGTAAGGATCATCTCCACACAGGAAGCTGTGGAGCTGCAGCCACATGAGTGTGAGATGCTCACGGTGTGCCAGCTTAGTGCAACGCTTCAGGAAAACGTACACTAAGTCAGCTCCCTCTGAGCCCATGGCTCACCCATTGCCAGGGATTGTTAGGCAATTGGCACCATGGGGAAGCAAATCAAAGTGCAGGGTCTTTGTGCAAATGGAAGTTAGGGTTGCAGTGCTAATTGTCATTTTCAACAGGATAAAGATATCCAGATGTGGGAGACAACGAAGTCCTTTCCTATGCCACTGAACAGATGGCTGAGTTCAAAGAAACTTTTATTCTGTGAGGGAAGAAAATGAATACACCTGTGGTGTCTTGGGTCCACTCTCAAGCTCCTTAGATTAAAGTGAACCATTATGCAGGTTATATTTACTAAAGAACAAATGGAGCACTATACTGAAGTGCTTTTGATGTAAACTGTTTAGCGAGGGAAGGACAGAAATGCATTTGTATGATATTTATAGATGCAGTAAACCTTTCAAGAAGTTTATACAAAATTTCATATTTTCAAACCTATCATATAAATTTTATCAAGCAATGGTTGTGAGATATTGGATATGAGAACAGTTTTAAGGTGCATCCAGCATTTCATTTCTCACCAGTAACAACTTATAAAACGAATGGCCAAATCAGACAAATGGGAGCTGGATCTAGATAGTTACAGGCATAAATCAATGTTTTGCATTAAAAAAAAAGCAGCAGCATCACTGGGGTCAACTATGTCACAAGTTCAACACTGTTATATTCATATTTGTTGATTGGTTAATTGGTAGTGTTTAGTTGTAATGCATGATGAAGAAAAGATACTCAGAACGTAAGTAAGAGGAGAATGAAAAACGATCTGCTATGAATTTAGAAACCAGGTCTTGACACCCAAGGGAATTAACATGGTTTTTATTGCTACTAGTTACACACTGTAATTCTTAACTGTGTTCACATCCTAGATGACGGAATTCACCATCCCATTCAAAGTAAAGAATACCATGGACTGGGGATTAAAAAAATAAGGAAAAGCAGGATGAAATTTGGGCCAAGTCTACAGAAAAGCAGTTCATATTTTGTATAAAGTACAAGAGAAAGACAATGTCTTTCAAATTTGGAGCACTGTGCTTCTGGCAAAATTCGATTTTCTGCTCACAAGAGTGATGGCTTCAGATTAATTTTTTAACATCAAACAGGTTTTTTTCCCAGAGACTCATTTTGATGAGTTCTGATGGGTAATCAGAAATACATGGATTAACTCTGCTTTCAAATAAACATGGGTTTAGCAATTAAAGAGAAGAAAGCTTGGCACAGAGAGCTCAGACTTCTGCCAAACTCTAAACACGGGACTAGTCAGTTCAGGGTACTGGATGAGAACATATGCTGGAGTGAGGCCCTCTTCTCCGGGATCATCATAATAACCCCATGGCCTACTGCTTTGCTCAGCTCCATCCAGGGCTTGAGAAGGACAATGATATGAACTAGCTGTCTACCTGTATCCTTTGGGAACGTGTCATCACACCCATGTCCCACACTGACTGGAGAATCCAAAATACCTTCTTGGGCTTCTGCCTACAAAAGACTCTACCTATACTGCAGTTTTTTTCCAAAGCACTTTGTGGGGCACAAAGCGTTCTGTTCCATGTGTGCCAATTTACTTACTTACCTTTTAAATTCTTAGTGCAGCCAAAGGGAAAAACCAACTGACAAGTAGGTTCCAAGAATCGCCCTGAATGCAGTGTTAGGGGGACATAGGCACAGGCCTTCCTCTAGACTATGTTCCAAGCTTGGGATGAATGATGAGAAAGGAAAGGACCAGGCTGTCTCAGTGAAGGCGCAAGATCTCAGTATTTCACAGATGCACATGTTGCTTTAAGCTCTAGCTGTGACAGGGGCAATGGGCCTGGCTTCTGCAGAAAATTCATATTGTCAGATCCAGAACGATAGTGATTTGACATGAAGAGCCATGTGAAAAAGGACAACATCTGAGATTGAGATCCTGTTGTCATTTTAGGGTATAAACTACCCTTAGTATTAGGATTAAACCATAAAATAATGTCTATCTAGATTCTGTGTTCAATGGCCCAAGAGAAATGCACTAAATTTCTAAGTCCCTGCTAACTTAATGCTCATTTTCTGTCTTTTATTCTGCTCATACACAGGACTCTGCCTTCCTCATCTACTGAAAGTGCATGCCTGGTTTCCTTCAATAAAGCCTGCAGTTATGAGCACAATTCATTCCAAGCAGTGGGAACTCAGCCGCACATATGGAATTCCGGTTAATTTTCAGTGTTTCATTTTGCTTGTCCCAGGTAAGGAAGCAGATCCACTAAGTGAACACTGGCACCACTGTAGCACTCAGCCATCATGAGGCCAGAGAGAAAAGTGTGACATTCAGTGAAGTGTGACAACAGGATTCCCACAGGGGCAGCAATGGGATGACAGTCATGCATGGTTGACAAGGAAAGCCAACTTGTGGACAAGTAAGTCAGATCGTGAACCAAAGCCAGATTGGGAAATCATGGCCCTCTTTTCATTTTAGAGTTTTCTTAAAACAGAACAGTTTCTGAAATCAAACCCGAGTTTAATCCCTACCCGGCTATATTTTTTTTTAACCCGGCTATATTTGAGTTGTGTTCAAGGCATTGTAGTGAGTAATGGGGCACAGAAACTGGTCACAATCCTGAGAGCCAAAGGGTTGAGGACAGGAAAGCAAACAAGGAGACCAGAGGCGAGTTCAGTAATGTACATGGTAAAACATAGTCAACTTTTGAAGAAACCTTCAAAGATAGTGGCTCATTTAAGGAATTGTTAGGTGGGAAGAGCCTCAAGGCAACCTCATGGATAGAGGCATGTAGGGAAGTACAAACATGACTGCCTGGTGGGGAGGTCAAGTGGGAAGCCTAGGGCACAAGCTGGAGTGACTGAAAAACGCCAGAGAAGTGAGCAGAAGCAAAGTCTCTGAGACCCAAGTGTATTCTTTCTAAGGGAGGAATAGAGAGCCAATGGGGACATTTTTATGGGCTTTGGAATGTTCCATTGTCTATTTTAAAAGTCCACTCTAGCACAGAAACATTGAGGGCCAAGACTACTAGGTTAGGCATAGGGAAAAAAATCTGGTAATGATGCCCACAAGGCATCATGAGCGAGAGAGAGGGGGCTGATGAAGGAAAGTCAAGAAGGAAAGGTGTGAAAGTGCTCTAGCCTGTGGGTGACTTGGCTTCAGTGGCTCATTTCTTCTCAACATCCTTGATCATCCTTTCTGAGAAAGTATCTTCCACCTACAGAGTCACACTTGGTCACTTACATCACCATATTGTCTTCATAATGTCTCGTGGTCTGAGAAAGGACATGTGTGCGTGTTCTCTTGTTTATTGCTTCTGTTGAAAGGAGTTTGGCTTGATTCCTTACCTATTCATCCTCCTCACTGAGAACAGTTCCTGGTATCTTATAACACACAATAGTTGCTGAAAGAATGAAGGATGATTATTGGAGAGTATCACTAGTAGAGAAAAAATGAACTTTAAGGACAAAAGCAAAGAAGGTTAGTGTTTGACGTAATAAATGTGAAAGGTGTCAGCAGATGCACATGCCTATGGACAGAACATACCTAAGCCTTCCTTCATGCTATAAGATGGAGAAAGTCAAGTGCACGAGAATCAGCTAAGACTGACTGAATATGCTCTTCCTAGCTGTAATGATCCTATGCACATCGCACATGCTGTTGGATTTGAGTCTCACTGAGTATGTTCTTCATAGCAGGAATGGTTCTGTGTGCATCGCACATGCTGTTGGACTTGATTCTCACAAAGCCTATGGAAGTGGATAGCATTATTATCCACATTTTTTTGAAGATGGGGGGGTAGTCTTGGAGTGATTTAAGAAAATCATCTATTCGAATCCCTAGCACACAAGTGAAAAAGCGAAGTATGACCGTGTCACTCCTATAACCCCTGCTCTACCCCTATGCTGAAGAGACGTCCTGTCTGCCAGCCTCCTTACACATTCAGTGAGGGAGAGCCTGTCTCAAGGGAAGAAGGCAGAGTGATGGAGGCGGATACCTGACATCCTCCTCTGTTCATGTACAGCTATCTCTGCACAACCAAGTGTAAACTCCATGTATGTGTGTCCCTAGAGGGGGTGCGGGGGTTATTACTTAGTTTATGTAACTAAAAAGGAATCTTTCCTATTCTTTTAGAAAGGGCTACGAGTTGAGTGATAGAAATGGAATCTGAAAAAAAGTTTCAAATTTCCAGGAAGAAGCAGACCCACATTGTTAACAACAGGACAGTTTGAGAAGACGGAAAAGTCAGCACTATCAAATGCTGGGTGAAATAGAATCATCTAACTGGGCTCGTCACCTGGGGTGCTTTAAGTGGTGTCCTCAGCAGGACAGCAAGGGTAGCACAGTCATCGCAGCCGGAGGCGTGGTGCTCTTATGAGACCAGGACTACTTAAACATTCTGCATTTGCAGCACCCTTTCCCCTAGAATTTTTATGTGGTCCCAGGTACATAGATATATAAAATAGGTATATAAACTAAATATTTGGCACTAATAAATAATACCGATCTTCATTTTTAAAGAATTCACTGTTGACATACATGAACTTCTAACATTTATTAGAGTTGAAGGCGAAACTGCATGCTGAGGAGACCCATGTGCTTGCTCTCTTATATGGAGGATTAAATGTTGGCTGAGTCTTTGATGCTGCAGGAGGTGGTGCGTCTTCGGTGCTTTTCAGAGTCCATCAATGTTTTGATATCTATCCTCAGGGTCAGGGTTCAGAATTCCACTTCTCACAAACACACAGGACAAAAGCAGCGTAAGCATGCTCAGGACCATTCCAGAAACTAAACACCAATCCATCCCAACCTCAAATCGGCATCCCTTCAATGATTTTTTTTTAAATAAAAGAAATCAGCAACACAAACATCAATTTCTAAAATACAGAAAATTCTGACAGTATACTAGTTTGTACACAAATCTACTAATTTGATATTTACATGATGAAGAGTACTGGTGGGAAAATATTGAAATCTCTGCTTCCTCTAATGAGAGGAGGAAATGAACTCAGAGGAAGGTTATGACCTAAAGGAGGAGGAATAGAAGCTTTACGGGTCTTGGACTGAAGAGGAGATACATTAAAGTTGAGAGCAAGGCTTCTGTGGCATCAGGCTATGTCCTAGATTAGAAGGCAGGGAAATCGTGGCTGATGGTGAGCCCTGAAATGAGTCTGTGATGAGTCTGTGCACTGGCTGGATGAGAGGAGGTGAAGGCTATTGGTTTGAGGAGGTAAGAAACAGAGTGAGAAGACACACACAGCACCCACAGATCACAGACTTTTCAGGGCGTGTTGTGAGGGATTTTCTAGGTTAAATGAATTGAGATGGGCAGGCCTGCTTTAAATGTGGGCAACACCAATCCACAGGCTACAGTCCTGAACTGAATAAAAAAGGGAAAGCTGGCTGAGAATATACATTCATCTCTCTTTACTGCCCACCTGTAGACACAATGTGGCCACAGTGGTTTCTTTACCATGATTGAGGCAGGGGAAAGGAACATTCCTTTCCCTAAGTACCTTTGCGATGTAATTTGTCATGACAATAAGTAACCAGTAAGAGGATTTACCTCACTTCTCCCACTTCTCATACCTTTAGCTTACTTTCAAATTCAAGGCCAAAGCAAATGTGGCAGGCTGGGACACAGATTTAGTATTGGCAACTGGGGACTGATTCAGTGAGGTTACAAGTTTAAGGCCAGGCTGAGCTACATAATGAGACTATTTAAATTTTTAAAAGAAGGAAAGAAAAAGGGGAGGGAGGGGAGAGAGAGAGAGAGAGAAGAGAGAGAAGAGAGAGAGAGAAAGAGACAGAGGAAGAGAGAGAGGACGAGAGAGAGAAAGAGAGAGAGAGAGAGAGAGAGAGAGAGAGAGAGAGAGAGAGAGAGAGAGAGAGAGAAGCTGTAGAGCAGTTGTGAATTTTGACTGGTATTTTAAGTCCCTATCTCTTGTGAGTTTTAAATTGATAATATGGATTTTAGATCAGCCTTGGATTTTTATTATTGCTCTCAATGCACAGAGATTTATGACCCAATATCCAGAGGACTCAGCTTTGAAATGTCCACAAAGCCATCGCAGCAAGCCTTCAGAGACACTGGGCAGCCTAGTTCTCCAAGGCTACAACTACCTGCTTCCCTCCATTGGAGCCCCACCCCCACCCCCCACCCCTGACCTCTGACATCCTGGCAAAAACAAAACAAAACAAAACAACAAGAAGAAAAAACCCAGCACTACTCTTTATAAATAAATGCTATCATGAGACTCAGCTCTACTCTTTGGAAATACAGAGAAAAACCCGTGATGGTTGGAAACCTGGGTGGGTGCTCGTAGAAAGTCATACAAACAGACGCAGAAGAGGACGGATGCAACTAGTCTCCGAACAGTTCTTTGTCTTTATGCCTCAAAACAAACGTAGATAGACTGAGAGGTGGCAAAACAAATACGTAACTCAGGAGTGCCTTATTTTATTGGGTGGCAAAATGCAGCAGGTGGTGAAAAAAACCACGCAAGAGGCTTGAACACTGAGCAGACACCGGGAATACTTTTGGTCCTCAGCTTCCCTCAGAGGAGTCAACTCTGAGCTTGTGGAGGGATTGCCCAGTATGTGATACCTTCGCCTTTTGCCTCTTGTAGATCAGATCCTTCTCAGTAAAGTCTCTCTCATCACTTTGGCGTGCAAAATCTTCACGTGTTAAAGCTCTCTTTTCTAACAGGTGGCTTCATATTCTCACAGGTCTCTTCATAACTGGGAAAACAGGTCGGATTTCACATTTCTAGCCAGAAGAGGCAATTCTTACTGCTATTATTGTCGGGGAGTGGGAGAGGGAAATAGGCAAATTAAAGCAGGTCTGCTCAGTTCCAATTCAGTTCGTCTTAGGTTCTTCCTGATCTGTGAGAATTTGCTTGATGCTTCACAATGCAGAAAGCTCACATATGCATGTGGTCACAATGAGCATATTTTTCTCTTTCCTATTATGAAGAACATTAAAAAATAATAGTCTGGTGATGCATTGGGGAGTTATGCTTTTCCTAGTGTGTGGTTCTTGGCCCAAGGTATATGATGGTTGGAAAAAAGTCAACTCAGGCTGCTCTGCATGATATTATGTCTCTGGCAGAAAATGGTTTGGGGGGTTTTATGGAGTACAGATTCTCAAGGTAAAACCTTTAGCAAGTCACAGCTCAGAGACAACAATCAAGCTGTGCTTTCAAACCTTGCATAAATAAACTAAAAATCTTTATAAAAAAGCAAGCTGCCAAGACTTCATATTTGATTTAAACATTGCATTTCAACACACCTTAAGCCTGATATTCCCACTCTGTTTAGTAAAGACTAAGACAAAACTGCTTGGTGATGACATATGTGCTCCATTTATGTGATAGTGCCTGATACGGTTTTAATACATGTCTTATAAAAATTGTTTGCTCTTTTATTTCCTGTATCATTATTTAGACAGATATAGATATTTTGATAGGTATGGCTTTATGGTGTTCTCTTAATACACTGAATATCTCTTTTCACTCAACATATGTGGATTTCCTGTGTACTCGTTTCCTGTGTACTCGTTTGCAAATGAGTTCAGTGAGCTGACAGATTTCACTCCGAAACCTTTGGAGATGCAAACATTGTCTTTAGTCTTTGTCCATGCGCACTACTACCTTTATACGCCCTGCTCTTTTCAAAATGCCCATCGTTTATTCTCACAGCATATTATTTGTTTCCACACATAATATAAATAAGGAATATTTGTCTTTGTCTAGCTAAGTCTAATGTGTGTAGACCACCATTTCTACTTGTCTTTATGGAATATCATTACTAATTTTTCTCTATGACTGAATCAGAGTCCACTATACGTATATTCTTCATCTACGTTCTATTTATTCATCTGTTGATGGACATGGACCTAGGCAATGTGGAACAAACATGGGTATGTAGTTATTTTTCTGGTTTGCCAACTTCCTTTCCTTTGCAGGTATATACATGTATGTATGTACCTATCTATCACCTAGATCTATACATTTATCTATTTATGTATGTATGTGTATATGTATGCATGTATGTTTATCAGTCTATCAACTTACACATTGAGAAATGCTGTTAGAAAATGTAGCAGTAATTTTTATTCTTCAACTATTTGATGGGCTATACCATATCAGATATAAATAATAACGAGCGTCGTTCTCCCTGTCTCTACAGAAGAGCTTGGGTAGCAGAATGTCAAGTCGTCTAAGATACTGATGTAGCCCCTAGTAAGTTGTACCCTGAGATGCTCCACAAGCAGTGCTTATGAGCATATGGATGGCTCCACCCACATGCCTGCTAATTTCATCATCAGTTAAAAACATTTTAATTTGATAAATTTCAACTGTATAAGATATTTAGTGAAATTCAATTGCTTCTGATTATGCTCTTTATTAAGTGCCTTATCATAGATATAATTGATATGTGCATTGAGTCTTCCATGGATAAATTTAGGTAGTCAAAATAACTAGCAAATAATCCAATAATTTTCCAGTTTTGAAGGGGATGAGAGATCGTCCAATTACTCACAGTAGCATCTGCAATCATTAGACCCCAAGAGTCCCTGTGAGTCATACAGAGTCTATTTATTTCTCTGCTCTGGAACAAACAAGAAAGAAACATTAAAACTTTGCACTTCTTATTATTTCTAGAAATCAAATTACTTTTAGTTAGAAAAAAAATGGTTAATGAGAAAAATGTTTAAGTAGGAAAAATAAAGCAAAAGGGCAAACCTAATACTTACTTGACCCATATTGCAGTCAAAGAAACAGATATAAGCACGTGTATACATTTTTGCGAGAACTTTTTATTTTTAAACATTTGAGTTGCCTTGTATTAGTTGTACACAAAGGTGGGCTTTATGTTTTCATTACAGGGCATCTGTACTTTGGCCACAATCAAGCATATATTTGACATAAACCCATTCTCCAGGCATGATGGTAATTTTTTTTTTCACTCAGACATGCCCCTTCATTCCTTATACTTTTAGAACTATCTTTCAATTTGGGCCTTTTTGCCTAAAGATTCAAAACAATACAAAATTCCACGGTATAAGGGAAATGAGATACCCAAGCTGCCACTGTCCTATCAACTGTAGTGTTTATCATACATGTTATCTTAAACTTTCTAATGGGTACATTTTAAAATGTAAAAGAATAAAATAAGCCAAAGGAATAATATGTTTATTTTACCAAGGTGATAATCATTTCAGTGTATGATTACTGTAAAAACTGAGAAATGGTATCTTGATTAGTTTTAAATGTAAATCTTCAAAAAAAAAATCAGTGTGAGCCTCAGAGATAGTTCAATGGGGAAGGTTGCTGACCACCAAACCTGACCGCCTGCGTTCCTTGCCAGAATACATACCATAGAGTTTCCTACAAGAAGTCCTCTGATCTCTAATTCCCACACAACACATGAACTGCAGTATATACAAACACAAACATACAATAAATAATTAATTAAAGCATCAGAATGTAGTCTGATCTCTCAGGTCATTTCAAGCCGTGGTAGCCACGTATCACGTACTTAGTAGCCAAGTGGCTTCTGTTCACCTTCTTGGAGACACTGATACCTTAAAGACATCTGCAGCTCATTGCAATGTTCCCCACTTTAAATTCCAAATCTTTACTTCAGTTCTTTCCCCACTTCCCAATGTGTTCTTGTTCTGTGCTGCAACTTGGGTATCTTTTCCAATTAGAACAGAACTAAGCTCATCGAGTGGATTGTCCTGAGATGGATGCAGAATAGAGTATCTTACTTTTCATCAATAGAATTACCCCCAAGACCGATGCCTACCCATCATTTACTATAACAGTTCAAATTAGGATAATCACCCTAATTTTTGTTCCCTTCAGCAGAATCTCATTCCAAACTGCACACGTATTTTCATTAAACTAGAAAGGATAATTATTTTGGTGTAACTCAACTCAGGGTTGCTAGTCTGCAGACTGAAAGAGCCACGATTTAACATCAGTATACACCATTCTAGAATTTAGCTGTCTGGACTCCTTGGCCAGTATTTATTGTGTTTTCTAGTCTATGTGAACAGTAATGATCTGAGGTAAGACCTAGACCAAGTGGTTCTCTTACCTCTGCACTGTCTATCAAGGACCTATAGCTTGATTCCCTCTCAGAGCAAAGGTCCATGAATGCACGTGCCATCTAGGTTAAGCAGAGAGGCTGTGGTTAACACATTACTAGACAAAATAACTATGTCAGAAGCAATGTTTTTTTAGTAGATCTGTTATGAATAAAGCCAATAGTTGTAGTTAACGAAAATATCCATTGCCTTGGGATAAAGATGTTCTTTTCATGTGCTCTCCCAGATTCACTTATGTCTCTTTTGTTGAGTGCGAAGAGTGTATGCATACAAATAGTGGAGTTCCTTCTGGTGATATCTATCTGCTCCCCAACTCCTAAGCTCTAAGTCCCCGTCAGAGAGCATCTGGGTGCACACACTCAACATGTTCTTTCTGCTGTTCTTTTAGGGGGAAGCTGCAGATGACTCATTTGCTCCACTTTCTAGTAAGGTGTGAAAAACCCCACCATGATGCCCAGGAGCTTCTAAAAACAAACAAAGAGACAGACTGACAGACAGACTGGAGTCAGGGGTTTAATAGTGACTAACCAGAAGGCAGCTTCCATGTAATCTTCTTTATGTTAAACAGTAAAGTAAAAATGACTACACATATGAGCTGCACTCACTTTAGAATGCATATGGACGCAGTGTCTTGAAAATAGATGTGTTACTGCCAATCTAAGTCTGACACTGCAAATCACCAAGTGGGTGGGAAGAGCTCGCTTAACTCAGGTACAAGCTGCAATCCCTCCCACCCCTAAATGTCAGACATAACAATGCAGTCTGAAAGGTACACGGTATCTTTGTAGAAAGTCCCTCAGGGAATTATTAGGAAGGTTTCTGTAGCTTTTTTTTTTTTCTCCGTAGTATGTAGCAGTGAGGCAATCTGAGAACAGAAGCCTGACACACTGAGCCAGGGAAGTCATTAGCACCACCCTCTACTGTGGTATGTCTCAAAGACTGCATGACGATTTCTCTCAGGAAAGGTCATGTGATATTGACTCTTTGGCCCCTTGAGTAAATGGAGCTATGTCTATTGGCAGGCAGGGTTTTCTTACGGATCGGCACACAAAGAACTTCAGAATTATAGACTCCTTCCACTGCAGAAGACAAGCTTAGGTGCAGATATTTTGTGACTCAAAAAGGATCAATGCGTAGATGCCAAGAATGAACTGAAGCTTAAATTCATTAGCAATAGTTACTCAAAACTAAACGTTTGTTGAGAGAGAGGGATTTTATGGTGAAAATATACTTGAAAATCTATTGAAAACCCATCTGTACATCTAGTAGATTTAACCTGCCTGAGTCCTTTACTAAATAATACATGATAACCACTTAAGTCTTGTTATCAGTGTTGGCTTTAAGCCTGTCCATCGCAGAACATCTGTAAGCTATTGGAATCAATGCTGAAAAATCAGGCAGGTTTGTTTTGCTCCCACCGCCCCTTAGCTGGGGTTAGTGTTGATAACTTAG
Source organism: Rattus norvegicus (assembly GCF_021556685.1). NCBI lineage: Eukaryota > Metazoa > Chordata > Mammalia > Rodentia > Muridae > Rattus > Rattus norvegicus. Next base: position 23,309,865 of record NC_141535.1, on the reverse strand, counting down.
CATCACAGTGTCTTTAAGATTCCCTGCCCAGAAAAGACTTGCTGACTCTGTCTTCTTCAATTTCTCCTAGGGGACTCCAGAGTTAACAGGTCTTCTCTTGAGAAGTGATGTTTTTAATTCCTCCATCAGCACCAGATTGCTGGTCTCCTTGTAACTCATAGTGCATGACTTCCTTTTGTAGTGTGTTCTCCACAGATCTACTGTGGTCATGTTTAACCCTTCTTTCATAATTTTCTCTTATGTAGTGTAGTTTTGGGGACTATTGACCAGTTCCAATAGGGGCCGGTCACAGACTGCTCTGCCTGCTGAAGCCTCTCTGATTTTCATGTTGTATTAGGTTTCCAAAGTCCCAGCTCAACATGATGCTAAAGTCAAGAACAATTTTCTACCCCAAGTCATGGTGCATTGTTTCATGGGCAGTAATGTGCATGTATTTGATATCATATAGTGATCTCAGTAAAAGTGCCAACTTGTTCTTGCCAGGGCCTTCTCTTCTATACTTTATTACACATGCTTCTGGAACGTCTTATGAATCTGAGGTAGAAAACCCAGAGGATGACATACACCCTTCTTTACCCATGAGAACCTCTGCTTCTCATATTACCACCATGTAAAATATTTGTGTGTGTGTGTGTGTGTGTGTGTGTGTGTGTGTGTAAGAGAGAGAGAGAGAGAGAGAGAGAGAGAGAGAGAGAGAGAGAGAGAGAGAGAGGTTATGTGGTGTTCAGAGCTCAAGAGCTCAAATCCCTAATTCTAAAATAGTGAAGGAATGAATTTAACTTAAAAGTATTTCTACCATTCTTCAATACTTGACGTTTTGGGCATATAAGTACTTTCTTTGTACTTGCAGTTATTAATAACACTTGTCAATATAGTAATATTGGTAAAGTGGTGTCTAATAAAATGTAGCTGCTGTGTGCTTTATTGTAAAACACATAACATTTATTTCTGTCATATTGTAAATAAAGAAACCAGTGCTAACATTGAGTCATGAAGTAACAGCAATCAAGGTGGAATGTGGAGGAGTTGACCAATAGAATACAATTATGGAGGATTCCTAACATACAGAATTGATGTCATAACTTCAAGAGTATAAGTAATAATAAACTATAGTAAAATGTCAGAAAGTGATACATTTCAGTATCTGTTAGATGTTTTTGTACATAGATTACTTAACCGTAAATTTCTATTATTTAAATTTTAATAAAAGGTTATATAAGTGCTCACAAATTTTTGAAAATTTAACCGTCAACTCTTGTAGGCCAGATACTGTCTTTCCTAGTTCTAGCAACCCTCTGGTTGTATTGTAATGAGCAATACATGCTATCAGTACATGTTGTTATGAAGGCATATGTGAAATAGTACTGTTTAGTATGATGTATAGTACCTTGGTGCTATATTTGGCATAAATGCAAGAGGTAAATGTACTTGGTAAAATGTTTACATATTTGGTATCCTTAGCAAACCAAATTTTCACTCTAATAACTCTGAGACTGTGTGCACAGATTTTGTCCTGCTCAGGGTAGACAATATCCTATCCTTAGAAAGGGAAGGGGGAGAGGGCACAAATGACATCATTTCTCGTATGCCCCTCACGTGGTCCTCATTAAGCTGACTGCACAGACTATAAAGAGGGATTTTAAAAGCCAGGAAAAGTTGAAGGCAGACAATCTCTTGTTCAGAGGATGAAATGGGGTAAACCGTAACATATGTGCCAGATAATATAGTCTTTGTTTTATGTAATAATTTATTCTCCTCCCTGATTTTCCTTTCAGTAGAACAGACATAACTTGAGGTCAGTACCCAGTATCACTGGAAGCTGGAGAGTAAACAGGACTGATGTGATGATTTATTCGGCAGGGGAATGGCTGAGCCCACTGCACAGTGGCAGCCTCCTAAGTTAGATTACAGTGGCTGCTTTGGCCAGACAGGTCTGATGCTTTATGAGGCTGAGAGTGTTCTGCATTTAAACCATCCAGTTTGCATCTGGGAAAGCCTGGGTCAGGAAAGGTAAAAAGGTCACTTTTTGTCATAATGGTTCTCAGAGCCAAAAAAACGGTATCTTTCCTGAGGGCTGGCCGGAAAAAAAGGTTCAGCTTTTTGTTGAAACAGAAGTCTTGCCTAATTGAAAGTCTGGGAGATAAAAAGATCTTTCAGCAAGATACTTAAAGTCATTGACAGATATTTTCCTACTAATTATCAGGACTAGTGACTAAACATAATGTGCTGTTGTGAATAGAATGAATCTTTACTTTAAACCTCGTGGGACCTTGTCCCTTACAGACTGTGCTATCTTCACACTAAGTAAGGAGCTGTCAACCTCCAATGAGCTGCATGGAACGTAGAAGCAGAAAAGTCAATTTTCAAACTTATTTTTTTATGAAACTCCAGAACTAACTGAACATTTAAAATTTTAATGATAACTAACTTGAAGGGAGTGAGTTTATTGTCACATTAGTTACTTATCTATAACTGTGATAAAATACCATGTAGAAGGTATGGGATAGAAGGAAGGGCCTTATTCTGTGGGGAACGGGGGTGGGCTTGTGGCTCCACGGAAGAGTCTGTAATCATCGCAACAGGGAGATGTGGCAAACAGGCAGATACAGCTGCAGGAACAGCAAGCTTAAATCTCACATCTTTTTTTAACTATTGAATTTATTTATTCCCTTTATAACCCAATATCAGCCCTTTCTCTCCCCCCAGCATCCCCTCCCCATTCACTTTTGAGAAGGGGAAACACCACCTCTGGGTGACCGCACACACACACACACACACACACACACACACACACACACATACACACACACACATCAAGTCTCAACAGGACAGGTTCATCCTCTCCCACTGAGGCCAGATAAGGCTGTCCAGTTAAGCGTGCAGATGGGCTCACAGATTGCCCCAGTTGTCTGGGGGACCTGCATGAAGACCAAGCTGCTCATCTATGCAGGGGCCTATGCCCAGCACGTGCTCATTCTTTGGTGGTGATTGAGTCTTCTGGGAGTAAAGTCTCCCAGAGGACAGTTATGCAAGGTTCAGGTCTGTAACACAAGGGAAGGTATTTGAATATTTCTCAGAAGGGGAAACAAAGTAGATATCAGAGATTGATGAACAGAGGGAACTGGGTAGAAGAGGGGATTGAGAGGGGAGATCAAATAGGGAGAGCAGGAGAAAGAGAAGGGAGATCGTCTGGGCATGGGCAATCTCTAAGACACATCAGAGACCTGGGATGGAGAGAGGCCAACATTCATTGTAGCACTATTCACAATGGTAAGTTATGGAACCAACCTAGGCATCAAACAATACAGAGATGGATAAAGAAATGTGGCTTTTATATACAACAGAGTTTTTTTTCAAGCATAAAGAATGACATTATTCCATTAGTGGGAAAATAAATGCAAAATTGGAAATAACCATATTTAGGAACTTAAGCCAATCCTAGAAAGGCAAATATCACATTTTCCTAATTTGGGGGTCTTAGAATTTATAGATATGAAATAATATGTGATACAGATGTCCTAAATGTTAACACAGATTTATCTAGGAGAAGAAAAGGCACTAATGAAAGCAAAGTAGGCAGGGGGATAAAATACATGGAAGAATATGTTAAAAATTCACTATAAAAAAATTCACTATAAACCTGTACAAAATGCCCTCATGTAACTGTAAAACATTTTTCTCAATATAAAAATAAGTAAAAATAGATTGCTGGGGTCTGAGTTAAAATGTGATATTTGTGTAATACTACTTGGCAATAAAAATGAATACATTATTGATGTATTCCATAACTCCAACAAAGGTCTAGGGAATTATTTTGAGAAACATCATTTTCCCCAAAGCTTGCATAATATAGATTTCATTTGTGGCTCATCCCAAACATGACAGGGTTACAGAGATGGAGAAAAGATTAGTAGTGGACAAAGGCTGGAAACTGGGTCAAGAGGTGAGATTATTGATAAACAGATAGAACAGGGGCTCCTGTGTGATGGAACTGTTCTTAAGTGTGGTCATTTCCATACCAGTGTCCTGGCTTTAGTGTTAGATAATAGATCTGCAATGCATTACCATCAGAACCAACTGGACAAACACAAACTAGATCTTCCTGTGCAATTTTATTGCATATGAATATACTAAACATGCACACACACATGCACACACACATACACTCACACTCATTGATCTCATAGCTTGCACATTCTAAAGTAATGCTTAAACACTAACCTACATCCACTATCCTAATGTTCTAATTAAAGTAATAACAAAACCTTAAAGATTATGAGGAAGTTGAGCTGCACAACTTTGAAAATTGTGTAGATAATATTAAGGAAAAGCCCTCCCCAAAAAATCTTATGAAACTCATAGCACTTTTACACAGTATACATGGTTTAGGAATGTGTAAGTATTTTGTTAGCTATGGTACCTTGCCTGGAGAAGGCCTGCAGCTCGCTTGTAGGAGTAAGCACTGTCAGAGCAGCAGCTTTGAGAATGACTGATTAGTAGAACGGCTGACTGAAATGGTTTGAAAAGTTTGAAAACTGGATAAGGATTCAGTGTCTATTAACATAGAGAGATAGCTGGGGTATCCGAGGAAAGTTGGACAACAGAGATATTCCCTGTATTTCTTTTGTGTAGGTTTGCCCATTTGTTGGGATATATAGTTGTAGTGGCTATTCCTGGTTGTCAACTTGACTATATCTGGAATGAACTGCAATCCAAAATTGGAAGGCTCAGCTGTGATCCTGTTCTTGAGGCTGAGAGATACAAGTTTCTGACATGGATCTTGGCATGGAGATCTTGAGGCACAGTGGCCATTAATCCCAGGAAACTAAGGTAAGGAGATTTCTGAGTTCAAGGTCATCTCAGACAGAGCAAGTCCCAGATCCAGGCATGGTGGTACACACCTTTAATCTGGGTCACACCTTCTGGTGGAGACCTATATAAGGACATTGGAAGAAGGGAAACTCTCTCTTCTTCCCCTGCTTGCCTTGTGGGACTGAGCCACTGCTAGATCCTTGGGCTTCCATTCACAGATGCTGCTGACCATTGTTGGGGAGTTGGACTACAGACTGTAAGTCATCAACAAATTCCCTCACTGAATAGAGACTACCCATAAGTTCTGTGACTCTAGAGAACCCTGACTAATACAATAGTTTTCTATGTCTATACATCCTTTCTCATAAAAAATCATGTTCTCAAATTATTTCCAATTACATTAATAGCCTTAGAACTAGTTTTGCTTCTCCAAAGACAGGCAGGAAAGCAAAACTGAATGCATGTTCACTATCCACAAATGGCAGGACGCCGAGACAGTTGGAAGGGGAAAAATTCCACTTACTGAAGGTAACTGGCCACTAAATGTGTCAGAGATTTTCAGCTGTAGTGATTCTACACAACTCTCTATACAAAACAAAACATGATAAAACTTTGATAATATTTCTTCTTCTTTTTCCCCAGAGGAAAAATATGCTGAAATTTAAAACAAACAAAAGTTTCTAGACTTCAAAAGAGAATATTATGGTGACATAAGATGTAGATTAAAAGAAAATAAGCTTGTAGAATTATTACAATTTTAAGAAAGAGAGTAGAGAATGTATTTATTCTGTTCTTTTTTTGTTTAATTTAGGTGTATGTTTTATGTGCATGAATGTGCATTTATATGTATGAGTGTAGATGTGTGCCATGGAAGTCAGAGGACAACATCAGGTTTTATTCCTCACCTTCCAATCTTTTGCAGACATGGTCTTGTATCATTGACTGCTGCATATACATAGTTAGCAATGAAGTGCCACACAGTCTCCTGTCTCCTTTCATTTTCTCAAAAAGGCCACAGGGATCATTGATGTATGTGTGACTGCATTTGGCTTTTATATGGATCTAAGGTTGGGAACCTGGACTATAGGTTTGCATGGCAAATGCTGTAACCATTCAGCTGTTTCCATAGCCCAGCTTTCTTGAATGCTAATTTAACAAACAAGGAAGGAATAGAAACTTTTCAGTGGAAAATAAAAATTGTACACACAGTGCCCTGTCTATGAAATGAAAATGAATTGCATGTAGTTTGTTGTTGAATGTATATTATTCCTATTCTGAGTAAATGGAAACATAAACAGATGATTAGAGACACCATTGATGTCACAGTATATTTGTTCTGTGGTGAACTGATTCATTAAGATAAAAATGTTGTGGTAATAAAATTAAGGTCCTATGCTTAATTCTCATGGCCAAGTTCCTGTCCATGTAGATGGCTTGTCTAACCAGATCTCATCTTACAAAACACAGTTGTCAGCAAAGACACTTATGGAATTCTGCATTATTTCAAATCTGTTGTCTTGAAAGTTCTACTGATTATGGATCAGTAGTCCAGTGGAATTCAACTGAGACACCCAGCTGTCAGGCTGTCTAGCAGACCTTGCTCCAGTCAGATCGACTTGAACAACAATTTTTGAACTCAGACACTGAACTATCACGTGACACAAATCACAGGGGCAAGAGGCACCAGAGGTTTTCCTTTTTCCCTACTGAAATGTATTAACATTCAGAGAATGAGGGTAGGAGAGTGGGGAGAGGTGTCATTTTGATAGAAAACTTGAGTTTGATGCTTTAGGCCTTAGAAAAGGTGCTGTGTTTTCTACAAGAGAGAGGATGCAAGTTTCAGTAGGAAACTGAGAAGGTGATCCAAACTCCAGGAGAAGAATGACACCATAGGTTACACTTACATTCTCCTAAAAAGCCAAGTCCAAATAAAAAAAAATACATTCCATTTCCAATATGAGAAGGAAATGACCACATCCTCAAACCACAAATTATAGAGCAAACCTTCCAAAAACTGGAAAATCGGTACCATTGCAAGTAAAAGAAAACTGTCTAATCACACTAGCCTCATTAGATCCCAAGCAAAATAAAATTTCCTTAAAATCCAGCATTACAATCTTGAAAGGTCCACTAAATAATACTTTAATAAAGAGACACGTCCTTCACATCGTATTCAAACCAAGAAATAGGACTTGTAATGAGAGCAGAATGGCCAAGGTGGTCATGACTTACAACCTGGCCTCCTGACCTTGGTAAGTTCAGAACTAATTGGACCTACAGTAGCCTTTATGATGAAACACCTGAATGAAGGCCAAGCTTAAACAGAAACATCCATTGATTAAATAAGCTGGAAAGGTAGTGAGCTATTCAAGATAAATGCACAGCTATAGCATGCTCTGCTTTATTCAAATCATAAAATAACCTGCTTCCCCCAAGATCAGTGTTCTCGGATGACTGTTTAGTAGGGAAGAGGGAAAAGCTCTCCATCTTCATACAGCTTGGTTTTGGTGTGCAGATGCATTTGTGTAAATATATGAAGACTCTTCTTTACATTATGACTGTGCATCATCAGGGAAAAACCTGGATTATACACGTAAAAATCAAATCAAATGAAGCAGAAAGTGAACTTAAGAGAAGCAAGAACATAATTTTGAATTTTATCAAAAAGTTACACATTTCATATTAATAAATTAAGACTAGGAATTCTGGAGGAATAAAATGACACTTAGGTAGCCCAAAGATTGTCGGCATCAGAAGAATAAGAATTTTTAAAATTGTGTGTGTGTGTGTGTGTGTGTGTGTGTGTGTGTGTGTGTGTGTGTGCATGGTCATGCATATGTGTGGTCACAGTGACTGTTTGAAAGCCAGAGGATGACTCGAGAGTCAGTTCTTGCTCAATTTGATGAATTTGAACATCTACATGCACTGTAAATTTACACCTTAAGCCTGGGTAAGTAGGAATATGTACTAAAAATAAAAGAGGATAGAAAAATATGTGCTTTTCTGAAAAGAGAGATAATTTACTTGCTTTATAATGGTGATATAAATCTGTAATTTCAGGCTTGCTTTCACATTAACTCAGACCTGTGAGCTTGGATTACCTGTGCAATTCAAGAACCCATGACAAAATATTGAATTAAATTAAATGAAAGTTGTCTTAAATTGCTGATTCTCCACAGTCCATGGAAAAAGCAAATGTAAAATTTCTCTGGGGAAATCTCTCCTCAGCTAAAGATCAACATGATAACCACAGATTCAGAGTTGAGTAGGAGCACCCAACCAAAATTATAGAATCACAAGTAAGCAAGCTTGGGACATGAGAAAAACAATGAGCTGAAGAATTGAGTTTCTAAGGCATCCATCCATACTTTAGACGTCATGCAAGAACTACAAATCGATTACCTTCAAATGTATGAAATAAAATTAAGATGAATCTTGGAGAGAGCTAGAGGGTGAATATTAAAATCCATTGTGCACATATTAAATTCTCAAGGAATGGATAAAAATATGTTGACAAAATGATACTAAGATTTTAAGAATGGAACTGACAGGTCAGAAAAAGAATTTGTGGAGCTGAAAAAAATCATAGATGAACTTGCAAATTAATACAATGGAAGAAAAATTAAATAAACTCATAGACAGTTCTGGGAAAACGAGGCATACTGTGTATCTAAAGAAGAAAAGTGAGAGAAAATATTGGTCTAAAGTGGGAGAGAATGAGAAAGGATAAATACATCAAACTGGAGTTTCAAAAGGAGAACAAGAAACAGCAGATCCTGGCATGGAGATGAGTGGTTAACATGGTTTTCAGTCAGTGCATATCTCCTAAGAGTGCCTACAATGAATGAACCTTTGATAGCATTTTTATTTATTCTTTGATGTCTTCATACATTTTTACAGTGCCTCCTTGACCAATAACTCATGCAAATGCATTCCTTGTCTAGCCATGATACGTTCATTTAAGAGGTCATTCCTTTGTGAGCACTGCTGTCCATCTAGGCAGGTTCTTCTCTTCAAACTAATTACACTAATATATTATGTTTTTAACTAGCTTATAAGCTAGTAGATTTCTGGGAGTCAAGAGGAATACATTTTAAAATAGGTACCTGGAGCCCTTGATTTGAAATTCTGAGCACTTAAGACTAATGAAAGCATTTCCATATTGAGAGAATGAGCTAAGGACAAGCTACTAAGGACAGAAAGTTATACTGCTGACCACAGGGGAAGTGAAGACGGTGAACTAAAATTTTTAAACTGCTGAAAGAAACTTACACTATTTCCCCTAAGAACAAATAAGACATTTTTAGACAAATCAAACTGAAAACAAACTACTATTAAACAGGTAGAGGAAGGACTCATACATTCAGAGAGAGAGAGAGAGAGAGAGAGAGAGAGAGAGAGAGAGAGAGAGAGAGAGGAAAAGAAAAGAAAAGAAAAGAAAAGGAAAGAAAAGGAAAAGAGAAACAAGCAGGAAACTGAGCCCCAGTGGGAACTGAATTCATCAAACAAGCATTGGGAAAATTCTTCAAGAAGTTGCTAATGTTAAGAGGTGACACACTTAAACAATAAAAATATAATAAACTCCACAAGTAAAGACTCAAGGCAAACAACCAGGAGTGTGAATGGCTGTAGACACAGCAGACACCATAAAATGTATGTTGCTGTGTGATGCAAAAATTGGTTTACCAAGGCCTTTGTATAGTGCATGAAGAACGTGAAAATAAATAATCTTTCACTCAGTTAAAAATAAGTAAAAGTTTTAGAGCATATCAAATATTGCATATGAAAATAACAACAGCAATATTGCAAAACATCACAGAAAAGTGGGGAGGTCATTGCAAAACAGTACAATTTGAAAGTATAAAACTTTAATAATAGAATAACAAACAGATGAGTAATAAGAATAAGTTTAAACAGATTGAATGCTTTGGCTACAAATTTATAGGTCATATTTAAAACAACAATGATAAAAGTCCACACCACTTCACAGATAACATAGAAAACCTGAAATAATACATGCATTAAGATACGGATCAAATTTGGAGCACACTTCAGAATATGAGTAATGGTAGTGTATATTGGTTGGAAATGTAAAAAACAAACATTTATGAGTTTATATGAGTTGCCTTGGTCATGGTGCCTCTTCATGGAAATCTAAACTAAGACAGCCAGATATGGGTGATGGGTCTGGGATGTGGGTATCCATCATTTTAGCAAAGCCTCAAAGTTCTGTGACCAGATGGGGATCTAAGGGCCTGGACAGATGCAAACAAAATGTGCATTGAAATGACTTTGTCAGTATTCTGAGGTGTATGTTAAACTGAACATTTAAAAGAAAGACAGGAGGTAAATTAGAAATCAGCTTGTCTTAGGGTTTTATTGCTGTGAGGAGACACCATGACCAAAGCAACTCAGACAAAGGACAAAATTTGATTAGGGCTAGCTTATAGTTTCAGAGGTTCAGTCCATTATCATCATGGTGGGAAGCATGGCAACATGCAGGCAGACATGATCTTGGAAGAGCTAAGAGTTCTACATCTTGATCTTAAGGCAGCCAGGAGAAGACTGTCGTCCATAGGCAGCCAGGAGGAAGCTCTCTTCAGCATGGGTGGAGGTTGAGCATAGGACCTCAAAACTGGCCCCCACACTGAAGCACATTCTTCAACAAGGCTACATCTATTCCTAGAAGGCCATACCTACTAGTGCCACTAAGCATATTCAAACCACCACATAGCTCACATACACCTGAGAATGTTGAATGCAACACTACAGCTGTGTATAAGCCAGATCCTTGAAGGGTGCTGGTCAGGGGATAGTGAAAACTGTTTCTTAATTGCAGTACCTCTTCTCTGAGTGAGTGTGGGGCTTAAGTCACATATCAGATATTTACATTATGGTTCAAAACAGTAGCAAAATTACATTTATGAAGTAGCAACAAAATAACTTTACGTTGGTGGGGTCACCAAAACATGAGGAACTGTATCAAAGGGTCACAGCATTTAGAAAGATTGAGGACCTCTGGTCAATAGAGATGCTCATTTCAGTAGTCCTCGGCCAGCCTGCATTTGGGTAGAAGTACAATGGAAGAGAAAGGCAAGTAGAAGATGACCCAAGATGAACATCTTTTCTGATCCTTCGAGGAAAGCAATATGCTAACCATAAACAAAGATTGTTTTAGCCACTCTGATTAAAATATAGTCAGCAGACTGCTGCTCCTGAAAACACAGAATAGAAGAAGACCCTGTTCATATTACAAAGAACAGCTAAGGTTAGTGGGGAAAACAGTGTATTTGTGTGTATGTGTTCACATATATATGTGCATAGCCACTATTTTATATGTATATGTATATATAGTTATATATATACATATATATACTATGTATGTCCAATGTATAAAATGCATACTATATAATAGCATGCCATGTATATATTAACATACAATGTACTGGACTTACACATTTTCATATACATAAACACGAGAAGACTGAAAGGTACAGAAAGAAATCAAACCACTGAGCTGCCCAGGTGCCCTGCTTTTCTGTGTTCATTTTCTCTGATAGGATGACAGTTCCATTGTTTCAAACATGGCTCTCCACTCAAAGTTCTCTTCCTCCTATTAATGTCCTAAGCTGTAAGTATTTGTTGATCTCAGATTTTATTATCTTTCTTTGATCTCATATAATTTACTTAGCATTTTCCTTTTCAAAGACCACACATGTTCCAACTTCTGAAGAGAATATAAAAATTACACAATGTGTGTGTGTTTTTCTGCCATAAAAAAGCTTTTGTCTCTTTTTTCTGTGTGTGTGTGTGTGTGTGTGTGTGTGTGTGTGCGCGCACTCCTGTGCAGAGGCCTGCATATGTGCATACACACATGTAAGCATGTATATAGAGTCTGTGAGTAGGTGCTATGTATGTTTGATCTTTCTCGCTTTGCCTCATCTTTAGATGAAGTGCCATTTCAGACGTAGCTTTCTCCTGTGAACAGTGTGAGGAGGGTTAGCCTGGAATTCACAGTACTCACGTGGTAATTCACCTTTGCCTCCTTAAAATTCTTCTTAAAAACTGCTACATTCAGTCATGGTAATTCTCAGTAAACAAAATTGTCAATACCATTCATCATCAAGAAATGGCAACTTGAAATCAATTATTGAATTTGACTATATATCCACTTAATTTAATACATTAAAAATGGCCGAGCGTATCAAGAGCAAGAGAAGCCCTATTGCTGCTAGAATGTCGCATGCCACTGGTAAGAAGTGTAAACTGGTAAAAACATTTAGAATAACCAAAGTCAAATTAATATTTTATAACATTTAAGTCATGTTTTGGTGACATGCTAGGGATGTTGTGAATGGTAGTTTAGTTTCATGGAGAGGGGGGACTCATAATAAATCTTTTGATGCTTGAATATGTGTTATTATTCAATATCATGTGTATTATAAAAATATAACCTTTAAAAACTGAACATCTACTCTGCTCAAATACTATGCTCTATAGAATTCGTATTTACCTTTTCTTCTTTCTTAACATATTGTATTGAAGGTGATGAGAGCACAGAACAATGAATAAGTGGTTCCATTGTAGATTGATTCAGAAGAATTATCTGTCTGCCAAAACCATTAGTATTTATCCGAGTGAGACAGCTACGGAATGCTGGGAAACTATTTGGCACACCCACTACCATTCTCTAATTTGTGTCCTTGGAATTGCCAATTAACTTCTGGTTGACTGTACCTCTTCCAGCATTTTTCCTTTTAAAATTTCAGAGGTTTGCTGTGAATGAAGTCAGCAGACAGAGCTCTGGAGAGATGGGATTATTCCTTTGGCCATAACAGCACGTGGGTGTGACAATGGTGGGACACAAAAATATCAAGGCAATGAGTAACATGGCTGTTTTGAACAGTCAGTTCTTAGTGCAACATTAATTTCTTGCAACAAGCATTAGAAATGAGTATGTCTACATTCAACAAATGATCCAAAAGAAATGGCCTCTAGGGTAACCATTCTATGGTTGAGCTTTACTCTGTTACCTACATGCGCAGTTGCATGATAAGACTGCTGTGAGAGTGGGTACTCCATGGAGTACTGTGGAATCAGGGTAGATATGAGCTACCAGCTTAGTCACAGTGAGAAAAAGTTTGGGGTTTGTCTGAAGGGTCTTGAAGGGTTTCAAGAAAGATATCTTAAGTCGAATAAAGAGAATTGGTATTAGTTTTCTAGAAATCATTAAATTTAACCCCCAGAAACTTATAAGCATTGCAAAAAAATCCCTAGTATTTTTGACTCTTGAAGCAGATTAATAAGATGATGTGCACAATAAAATAAAGCTAGAGAAACAAAACATACATAGGCAACTTGGTGAGTTAATCTTCAGGTTTGAACTTGTCTTTCCTGTGGTCTTCCAGTACTGGGTATACACTGAAGCCTGGTGGTGTTGTAGGACCATGCCTACCCTGCCTCTCCCGCCACTCTTTCTATCAAAAGCGTAAGCAGACCCAGTGTGCACACCTATGTGATCAAATTTCCAGGCTAAATATCTTCTATAAAATCTTCTGAAAGCAATAGGATGCACCCACTTATAAGTTTAGGAATGGAAACCAATTTTTAATTTGTTCCTTCTGTTTGCTGAAAATATAGTATTTCTCTTTTAAAGACTTTACTATAAATCTGGTTTTCTTTCAGGAACACAGAGAAACAATTCACAGTGATGCATTAGCGTTGATGGCTGGAGTCAAGAGGTTGCATAGCTATTAGGAGTTGCTGTTTTGGGTTTTAAAAAAGATTTTAAAGTTACACAAAGATTTCAGATTTTAAAGGAGCTAATTCCAAAAGGAGAAGGAAAGAAAAAAAAAGAGTTACCTAATAATGAAAACCATGACAGCCAAGATGTGGGTGGTCCCTATGGTAGCTGGTGACGTGTTATGCCCACACATGGCAGTTTGATGACACATTGCTCCATAAAGATGAGTGTAAGGAGATACCATGGCATTATTAGAGTTACAGCAGGAAGTCTATTATCAAGGTTTTGATTGCAGCAAAAAGAAAACTTGTATTTAATTCATTTTTGAACCATAAAAACAAATCAAATATTGCTTTGGTGCCCAAGGAGGTGGGTGCACTTTTGGAAGACATTGAAAGCTCATCTACAGAGCTGAGCAGACACTGAGTCCAAGAAGAGATTGGGAACAACGAACTCATGGGGAAAAAAGGAAAGAGTCATCTCGAAGTTGAGTGGGAAAGGCAGAGAGGGCTGAGATGGTGGTAAGGGAAGGACTTGAGGGGAGTGCGAAGATGTTCAAAATATACTGTATGAAATTCTCAAAGAATTAATAAAGTAAATAGAAAGCTAAAATCATAAAACTATAATCAAGAGACAGAAATGACAATGAATACAGAAAAAGGGAAATAATCCAAATACACACAGGATATGTCTGAGAAAGGTCTTCGTAGCTTTAAAGGAATCTACTTAGCAATCAGAATAAGTTCAATGTCAAGACATACAAAGAACTTTCAAAGGAGGTAGCAGCAAAGAATCCTGGGAAGTTCTGACACAACTTCAGATGACACAGGCACAGGCACAGGCAGCTTGGCAAAGCTAAGGTGTGGATTCCATGCATTGAGGTCGTTAGGACAATTGTCTTCTCTTGGTATTAGTCACAGTCATTTTCTACCACATCAACCTTTTGAAAACTTGGGAAGTAACTAATAACCAATAATGTGTCCTCTCCAGGCGTGAGAGTTGATGTAAGTTGTTACTGTCTCCAGATATGTGAGAGATGATTAGCAACCACTAAGTGCTTTCAGTACATAAACTGAGATTTGACCTAGATTTAAATTGTGAGTGTGTGTGTTATGTGGGGTGTGTGTGTGTGTGTGTGTGTGTGTGTGTGTGTGTGTGTGTGTGTGTGCGTGTGCGTGCATGGTCACACTGAGAGAGGTCAGAGGAGTAGGAGAAGATTCTTAGCCCCGGTCTACCACTCACAGCCTTACTCCTTCGTTACAGTATCTCTTACTAAATGGGGAGCTAACTGGCAGCCAGCAAACCCCAGTGATGCGGTATGTTCTCCTCCTCCTCCATGTATTTAGCTTACGGTATATTCCATCATGCAAAGTTTTCATATGGATGATTAGGATTGGAATCAGATCCCCACACTTGTGCAGCACGTACTCTTACTAATAAACTATTTCTCCAGTCTCCTTCTTTTTTGCCACAGACAGTAGCAGACACACAAAAAGATCAATACACTGTAATCTAATGGGAAAAAAGCTCTGTAAGTGTAAAGCATGTATTTACCAAGAATTGCAGTTGTGAGTGACGGGTAGATCTACTTTCTGGGATAGCCTATAAAACCTTGAATGTGACTACTCCATTTATTTCTCTCTGTCAAAAGTATATACATCTTTCTGTGTGCACTTCGAATCTTATTAACAGTGAATCCTAAAAGTTAAAATGGAAAATGATTATGAACACTGGTTTAGAAAGGAATAATGCCATATGCTACATGCTATCTATAGCTTGGCTCTAGATAAATAGCACAGAACTAATTATAGGAGCCATGTTTACAGCAGACTCCCCAGGATTGCTTGGAGTTTTAAGCTTGTACCCCAAACCGACATCTCCCCATTCTACTCTTTTATCTACCACCTACTTCTTATTTCTGTGAGATTAATATTTTGTATGACATATATACATGATATCATACAATGTGATTTTTCTATGCCCAGATTCCTTGTCTAATTTTCTGCCTCCAAGCTTTATTCCTGTAATGGGTGAGTAAGGCACAACATAGTTGAATAATATTTCACCGTGTATATGCATATCACATTTTTTTGCTACTCATCTGTTGATAGACCTTTAGGTTGATTCTATGTTTTGGATGCAATGAGCAATGCCAAAGGAAATATAGGGGCGAAACTGGGGTGCACTTGTATTATGTACTTCTCACTAGCAGAGCTGCTGGATCATGCATTGTTTACCTAGTGCTTGTACCAGTCTGCTTCCCTCCCAACACTGTACACACAAACCAATACACAGCACAGTCACATGAGAAGAGAGCATTATTTTCTTAAAATTTAATAACAGGGAAGATTTTAATTGTTTATACCTCTTGCTATATACATATGTGTATAAACACACAAAACCCATGGGTACTGATGGACATGCTGATTAACTCCCCTATGGTACTCATATTAATATATATATATGTATATATGCACATATATATTTTTGACTATCTTGAACACATATAATTTTAGTTATCAACCAAGTATTTTAAAAATATTCTAATTACTTTAAACAAGTTGATAATTGGACTTCATTAAAATAAAGAACATACTATGGAGGACATTATCAAAAAGGCAAGAGTACTCTAGGGTAAAAAGCGTATTGATAATCACTCTGTCAAAGGAATTCTATTTAGAATATAAAAGGACTCCCAAATGGTTATTATCAAAAGACAACCCCCAACGTTTAATTGCACAAAGAATCTGAGCAGATATTTCTTCAAATAAGACGTAACAGTGTAACAGTTAATTAGCACATGAAGAGATGCTCAACACCATCAGGTATTAGGAAATCACACGACAGCATTTCACACTCAGTAAAGTGTCTGAAAGAAGAGACAGCCAAGAATATGTGTTGTTAAGGACGTTGAGAAAAGAAATTGACATCCACTGCTCTGGAAAAGTTGGGCAGTGACTTAAAATGCTGTATGGAGAGTGTCCCAGAAACTCCAGTCTGAAACATCTTACCAAGAGAAATGAAGATATGTTATTCTAGTTTAAATTCTCTCCCATGGCCTCACACTGTGAGTGCTAGTGACAGTGTTTGGGAGGCACAGAGCCTGTAAGAGTTAGGTGCTGGGTGATGATAGTGTCCGTCACTCAAGGTAGACTTTAGGTCTACCCTTTCTGTAGTCTTTTGCTAGTGCCCTTTCTGTACTTCTGGTGGGGCAGAACAGAAGTCAGCCATGAACTCTGGCTTTCTTCCTATCTGTCCTATTCTTCAACCATCGGATTCAGTAAGCCAGGGTAAACCTTTCCTCCAGTGTGTGTTCTATCAGATGCTTTGTTCCAGCAAGAAGAAAAGCAGTACACACACCTACATGACAACCTGTATCTACACATTTACAGCAGCACTGTTTACAATGGTTAAAAAGTGGAACTAACCCAAAAGCCCATTTGAAAAGTGAATAAATAAAATAAGCAAAGCCTCTGGACAATAAAATATGTTTTAGTAATTAAAATAAAATATAAGGGTGGGGACATCATGCATTGGTAGAGTTTTTGTCTAACGTAAGTCAGACTCCAGGTTCAATTGGCAATACCAAAATGAAAAATCAAACAAAGAAAGTATGGATATGTGCTACTAAATAAATAAACTTCAAACCACTGTATACTATGTAAGAAACCACTCCCGTAGACTGTACAACATTCTTTCAGATATGTGTAACAAAATTAACTATGTAGCACATTTAGTGAGGTGAAGGGAGGGGAGGGGACCTGTGTGTTGGGTAGGGTGGCATCCGCCAGAGCATCCAAGAGTTCCTGTCCTTTCAGGTGATGCAAACATTCTCAAGTCAGATGATGGTGGTTGTTTCCCAGTATGCTAGAAGCCATTAGTCATATACCTCAGGAAGGTGAATTGAAATTCAAAAGTGAACAGTAAAACAGGGGTTCAGGACCACACGTCAATGGTGAGGTCTATCAAATTAACCCTTCATTTGCAGGTGAGACTAGGTACCTCCTAGAGCCAAATATACCATAAGGCTGCTGACCTTGCATTTTATAGAGCTTATTACAGAATCTCTCATAACTTCCCACTGGCTGGTAGGACTGCTTTGGGAAACATGAGGTGAAATCATGGTGAGTTTGGCAGTTTCATAACTGGACAAATATGCTAAGCTGGTAAGTAAATACTGTGGATAGAGTAATTCATCACTGTGAGATAACACATTAAATATTTTAACTCTTGTAGGAACTGGCAGTTCTCAGTGATTTCAAACATGATAGATCTTGGAAAATAATCACTTATAGACTACCAGAAACAAACTGTTAAGGATTGCTGACAAAAGCCCCCACTGTATTTATCATTACTATTCATTTGGATGCATACAGTAAAAGAATCAAAATGGAATAAAAGCCGCAAAGTTTTTCTTGGGATTAAAAGTTTGCAGCTCATCGGACATTCTTATGTTTCAAATAACTTTAAAAACAGATAAAATTTAGGGTGAAATTGACTCTCAAACATCTAGTTCTGCTGTTTCTCTAGAATTTTCCCAAACTGTAGCTCCGTAGTCTGTAACTGAAGCCCCTGGAAACACAGACACACAGAACTTGTTAGTCTTGGCCTAGCATGGGCTCTGTGGTCTAGAGTTGATTATTGTATAGAACTAAATGGGACTTTGTTTCCAGGCAGAATTTACTCCTCAGCAAAGGAAGGCTAAGAGCCTGTGGAAATGTCCCCATCCTAAAAGAACCCGGCCAATCAGACTGCTCTCCTTCCAGTCCTTTTTAAAGCATGGTTGATGTTCTCAAGCATCATAAACTCCTCTGTATTGTACCAAGGAAAGTACGTCTTTGCAACTTAACAACCTGGACGTCTTGTTTTAATTTATTAATTATTTTATTTATTTACATTTCATTACCCTTCCTGGTCTCCCCTTCACCAACCCCCGAGCCCCTCCCTTTGCCTCTAAGAGGGTCCTCCCTCACCCACCCATCTACTTCCGCCTCCGAATGAGCCATTTTTGAGACTCTAAATCTTAGAGGTTTCTTCAAGCCCTGCTGTGCTCATTTATTCAGTGTTTACTGGATTTTCTCCTTTCCCCATTTCTTTATTTGTTGTTGTGTTGTTAGGATATATCCTCCCCAGGGGGTCTTTGCATGCAGTTGGAAGCTACTGTCTTGCCAAGACACAGGTTGCAAAACACTTCTGAGTGACCTCAGATGCTATACAAACACGAATCATTGCAGCCCGTGCTTTCAACACTTTGGCAGAGGTCTTTCATGCAGTGTTGGCCCACTCTCCCATGAAATGAATACTCAACGCCATTTTACAGACCTTGTTCAGCCTCCTACTTCACAAGCCACGCAAACCCGCAAAGTGACAGCAGTCAGCAGGATGAACGTTGAAGGTTGCGTTCCCCATCTAAAGAAGATATACTTTCTACAGGGCTTTAATCAATTAAGTATTTCAGAATATTGTAATTTTCACCCAGAATTTTCTGATAGCATTTCTGTCTTTAATCATAAAAATGGAATGTTGTCCAAAAACCACATGATTGCCTCACTTCGGGTCTAGAGATTTCAATGACTCTAGCAGTAATAACATATAGCCTGTACTGAGAGACGTGCCAAGCATTTGTGCCAAGCACACAACGTGCAGCATTCCTACGCCTTGTGACATCCCTCTAAGATATGTACTACCAATACTGCTTTCTGTGCAAAGACGGGAACTGGCCAAACTCAGCCCCACACTTGTCTGACCAACTCGGCCCTCTTTGCATTGTTAAATGAAGCCTATTCTTGTCCTTTCAGGTTTGAAAATCTCTGTTGTCACTTAAGGGGAATGTGTTGGCATCCTTACTTACTACGCAGCATATTAACAAAGGGTAGCAAACATGAGGTGAGGAAAAACTATTTTATCTGGGTTTCTACATGACTTTTATGCCTTTATTTTATAAGAAATCATGCTGATCTCATCCATTTCCCTTAACAAAGTGTATTTTCTTTGTTTGAAAACTACACAATTGTTCTACTTACATTTCTTGGGCTCTATGTCCTGGTTTTTAAATTGGATTCATTGAACTCTTCTCTTCTTGTGTATCTTGAACACTAGACTTCTTTTTCCTCCTTTACACACCCGTTTATGTTTTCATATTTACTCACATATTGGGTAGTATTGATGACTGAACACATACACTTTTAGTCAAGGAAACATGAAGCTGGCACCAACTTAAAAATTAAAAAGTTCACATGCCTTTTCGCTACACTTTGTTTATTGAGTAAGAACAAAAGAATAGCAGGTGTTGCTTTTGGTTTACCCATGAGTACTCTTGAGGTGTGATTTATTATGAAGTCTGACTCACACTGATGAACCCAATTGATTCCTATCCTTGGACTCCCTACAAGGCTGGAACCACTGAACCACTGCTTGTTTGTGTTTTCTTACAGATTTTAAATAAAAACTAAACACACACATACACGGGGGAAAGAGAGAGAAAGAAAGAGACTAAGAGAGAAGGAGAGAGGGAGAGAGAGAATGTGTGTGTGTGTGTGTGTGTGAGAGAGAGAGAGAGAGAGAGAGAGAGAGAGAGAGTAGAGTTACACATTCTGGGAGTATAAAGCATATCTAAAAGACTCTTGCATGTTTAAGTGTGAGACAATGAGATTTGAACCAGTATTGAAGGATAGAAGGGGGTAGATGATACTGCGGCCATTATGTGGATAACACCTACTGAACTTGGCTGAAGCTAACTGGAGTGTAGTATGTAGCTAACTGGATGGAGTATGAGGTAGACGAAACTCTCAAAAGTGATACTGCAAAATAAGAACTCTGATTTGGAGGACAAGACCTTCCCTCTCCTCCCTACCCTATACTTCTTTTTTTTTTTTTTTCGGAGCTGGGGACCAAACCCAGGGCCTTGCGCTTGCTAGGCAAGTGTTCTACCACTGAGCTAAACCCCCAACCCCTATCCTATACTTCTGAAGATGGACTCCATGGTCTCAGATGAACCAAACATTCACTGTCCTATAGCTCATGAATCCTTAAATAGACTTTCTTGTTGGCTTGTTTATTTCTTTATTATTTAATGAGTATGTTATAATTGCAGACTTTAGGCAGTCAGCACGAGTAAATTCATTTTTAATGAATGATTAATATTGGTGTAGTGTTTGAAGTGCTAATGGATCACTTAAAGGTGTAAAGGAGACTGAAATAAATTACCAGAATGTATTTAAGTTGGTTCTCTTTGTTAAACTTGTGTTAATCAAAATTTTATTATGGTTTGCTATGTAAAGATACACAATATCCCAGACTCCTTGTGTTCTCCTCATGGTTCTGAGCTCCCATTTCTCCTTATTTCTTTTCAAGTCTGGCTGCATTAAAGAGCTACATTTATGATTATGAATAAAAACTAGATATAAGAAAGGAACCTAATGCTATCCATTTGGCTTTCCATTTTGAAGAGTGACTTACCAAAAATAAATAACTTAAGAGAGTTTTTATTTATATGTAAAACCAAAATGAAACTATCACATTTGTCTTCACCTGTTTTTATATCTTTGAAAGGTTCGTAAATGCTAACCCTGAGAACTTATTGTACCCAGTGTTCCAGGACAGGGAAGCTAATATTATCCTTGTTTAAGATGAGGAAGCAGACGCAGAAGCTTAGAGAAGTGAAGAAACATATCTAGAAACATAAAGCTATGACGGGGCCAAGTTAGGATTTATAGAGACTTTAACCTTTTCATCACCCTACTTCATTCGCATGAAAAAGGAAGAATAATTAAATGTTCGATTTGACAATGCCCTCTGTTGTTTTTGTTTTGTGTTCTATTTAGGATTTTACTTCAATCATTTGCAAGTATCTAATACTTGTATTTGCCTTTTAAGTCAATAAATTGAAGTGAAATAACTAGGGATTAGGCATTTGGGCATATATTGCTAGTTCTACCCCGTACATTTTTACACGGGCACCTTCAACTCTATTCATTTTTATTTCTTTCCCGTCTTACATTAAAGCTGAAGAATAATTGCTTTATATTTCCACTTATTTTTTTTATTGTGTAAGAGTTGCACACTCACTGACTCACATGAATCCACAGTACCTCTTTAAGAAGGACTGCTTGGCTGTGTGTAATAGACGTCAAGGCTCCTCATGCCCAGCACTGATGCACTGTGGTTGCGCTGCGCTCCTACCCACTGAGAGAGGAAGTATCATCATGGTGTAGGGATGGCCTGGTCCTCATATTGTAGAAACTCTGTCGTCAAATTTAAATACTTCATCCGCATTGTAGAGTATAATGGAGAAATGGAGGGATCTAGACCTTGAAGTTGTTTTGTGTTTGTTCGTTGCAGAGATTTCTTAAATTTGTGCTGGTTGTTCTCTCTTTTGCTGTTGTGGTTCTCTTTTTATGAGATAGGACCTTGTTCTCATTAGCCCAGTCTTCCCTAGAATCTGTGGTCCTCCTGCTCCAGCTTCTAAGGGCTGTGATTACAGATGTTTGCCACCGTACATTACTATTATTTTTCTTCCCATTTTTTTATTTATTTACTTATTTATTTGTTTAACCACTTTACATCCCAACTGTAGCCCTCCCAGTCCCCACTCACATGGCCCTTCTCCCCATTCCTTTCCACTTCACCTCTGATATGGAGGAGGTCCCTCCGGGGAAACCAACCCGCTTTGGCACCTCAAGTCACTACAGGACTAGGTACATCGTCTCCCACTGAGGCCAGACAGGACAGCCCAGTGCGGGGAGCAGGATCCAGGTTCACAGTGGGCAGGCAACAGAGTCAGGGACAGCCCCTGCTCCAGTTGTTGGAGAGCCCAATGAAGACCAAGCTGCACATTTGATACATATGTGCTGAGGGCCTGGGTCCCGCCCATGTGTGCTCTTTGGTTGGTAGTTCAGACTCTTGGAGCCCCAACGGTCCAGGTTAGTTGACCAGGTCCTCATGTGGAGTCCTTTATCCCCTTTGCATGCCTTAGTTCTTCCCCAACAATTCCAGGAGACTTCCTGAGTTCAGTCTAATGTTTGGCTATGGGTCTTGCATTTGTTTCGGTCAGCTGCTTGGTGGAGGATAGTTACACTATTATTCTTAAACATAGTAAAATGTACAGGGAGGGAAATGCAGAGGTCTTAAGCAAAGTTTTCTAGCTTTTGACCCCTGCTGTCTCACTTCAGCAGTCTATTGACACCATGAGATGCCATCTGAGAAGATTGGTTTCAGTGTATAAAATAAAATACATAGTCCTTAAAAGATATACCAATGTATATTCACCATTATTACTGTGTTAATTAATACATAGTATATTTTAAATGTCTTAAACTTTATTTTAACATATTTAATAAGGTTAGATTTTTTATTTTCTTTTACAGTTAGTTTACTTATGTGTGCATGTGTGTATGCATGTACCTGGACTCACTCATGTCTCTCACAGCACACATGTGGTCAGAATACAAATTTTGACATTTGATTTTCTTCTTCCAGCATGTATGATAAATAATAATACAGAAAAAACTCAGGTCATCAGATATGTCAGCAAGAGCATTTACCTGCTGAGCCGTCTCACAAGCCTGAGTTACATTTAATGATACAATGTGAAAGCTGGACTGAGAACATTAGGGCGGAAATTATTTTTAGCTCACCACTTTTGAACAACTGATACCAACTGCTAAAGACTATGTACCACTGGGATGAAGCTTAGGTTTCTGGGACCATGTGACGTAACCTCAACTTCAGGAGGTTAATGAGGCTAGAATTCCCTGAGAGTTCTTTTTTTTAAAAAATTGGATATTTTCTGTATTTACATTTCAAATGTTATCCCCTTTCCTGTTTTCCCCTGTGAAAACCCCCTATTCCATCCTCCCTCCCTCTGCTTCTATGAGGCTTCTCCCCCCACTCTCCCTACCCCCTCCTCTATTCCCTCCCTCCCCTCCTCCTGTCTCCCCGCCCTGGCATTCTGCTACACTGTGGCGTAAAGGCCTCACAGAATCAAGGGCCTCTCCTCCCATTGATGTCTGACAAGGTCAAACCCTCTACATGTGCAGCTAGAGCCATGGGTCCCTCCATGTGTACTCTTTGGTTGGTGGTTTAGTCCCTGAGAGCTCTGGGGGACATCTGATTGGTTGGTATTGTTCTTCCTTTGGGGTTGCAAACCCCTTCAGCTCCTTCAGTCCTTTCTCTAACTCTTCTATTCCAAGAACTCTCAAATACACAATTTAGCAATCGATTTAAAGATAACATCTATATAAATGTTAATTATATGTACATATCAATGTTATATGTATAAATATGTAATAAAATAGATAATAATGCTCAAAATCACTTTTGTAATTGTGGGACTATGCATTATCTATTATTTCCTATGGGTGCTAAGCTCACATATACCAACATTTTTGTGTATGTTCATGACTGAGGTAATTACTTCATTAGAAAATATACAAATAAAATTCTTTAACAATTTTTCATGAATCACCTAAGTTAGAATCATAACTCTGTTCATAAATACAGCTTTACACTTATTATGGCCTAATGTTATTTAAGTTTTCTAAATAAACTTGAAAAATTTTTATTCTGTAAAATAATGGCAGAGATGTGTTTTTTATGATTTTGATGTCATCAAATGAGATTAAGCAAGGCTTTAAGGAGTTTAAATGTTGACTAATTTTATTCTTTCATTATACAACATTTGTTAAAGAAATAAAATCATATTGGAATTACATTTGTTCACTGGCAAATGCATCTGATCTTTTAATTTCCTTGATTTGTTTTCTTTGAGACATGACAAGAAGGTGGTAGAAGATAGATAATGAAGAAATGGGGAAATGCCAAAGAACACAAGAGAAGAGCTAAAGGAAACCAACCAATGAAAGCTAATTTCTTTGCTTTTTCACTGTTTGGTTGAGATAAAATATTAATATGAAATGCATATACTCAGATGTATTAACATTGTGTGAGCTGATGGTATTCTTGTGTCAGCTAGGTACATACCACCTTAACCAACTTGTAGAACCCAGAAGTTTCTATGATGTTCTATTGCACCATGTGACTCCTACTACCTCCATTAGCAAACACTATTCTGACCTCAATATCCTGAATAATATTTGCCCATTGTTGAACTTTATGTAATAAGTCACAATATCTGTTTGTTGACTCTTAATGCTGGCTTTGGTTAACCAGCCTGTGCTACTTTTCCATTTTGCTGACTGCTCTCAGTGGTCCACAGCTTCTGTCTGTATATGGAAAGACTCATTTACTTCTTCTGTCTTTGATTTCATGTTGTTCGGAATCCTACTACTCCAACCAATCATTTGTACCGTTGAAGATGCTAAAAATGTTAAAATAGTTGTCCTCTTAAATAAAATTTATAGCTTTCAAAATGCTAATAAGAAATACTTTGTATTTCCAATGCAAGAATAATACGCTTTCATTTCTTGTGTGCATCCATTCTTTCTCCAGATCCAAAATGCATGAAAATGTAAATAATACATTGTGTGAAATGATATAAGAGGTTTTTTTCTTTTGGCTTAATTTTCTTTTTCATCTCTGCCACCACCACTGAGCAGTCTCCCAAAAGGCCAAATCAGTAATGACCATTACGAGTTAAAGAAAAAACAGTCCAGATCTAACCTTGACAGTCAAACAGCAGAAAGTCATTTGGGAATATCACATGTACCTCTCTGGGAACTCATGAGTGGAACCCTGGTTCCACTGTGTTATAGATTGTTCTGCTTGTAGAAGCGCCGAGAGGCTGGGATCTGTTTGCAATTACCAAATCAAAATGCAATTAACTAGTCACTGGGAACAAACAATGATGTCTTTAAATGCCCTTTGGAAATGTCAAACTGGCAATAGGGATCCGGTTCCCATGGTTCGGATGTTTTCACTTACCAGCCTCCCTGTGAAATATTACTCTGAGGACCATGCGATGGTTTGGGGAGGAAAGAGGAAGAGAGGGAGATGTGGTATTGATCTGGGTACTGAGGCTTTTTCTTTCTCTCTTAGAACACTTCAAAGGAAACGTTCCCTGCTTTCTGTGTTCTTTTGTTCTGACATCACCTATAACATATAAATGCATTTCAAACAAGGTATTGAATTTTGTTTCCACGTGATCTTTTTTTCCTTACAACATTCTTAAAGGAAGTTTTTCTGATATGGCTGAGATGTGCAACTCTGGGTTTTGTTAAGAAAGAAAGAAAGAAACATAAAGATAAACCTACTTCTTTATGAAAGTAAGTTTCTTTTTTAAAAAATGCACCCTGGACAAGCTCAGAATGCTGTCATTCCATCACCTTTGACAAAAGCTTTCTCTACTATATGATTTTCTAGATAATAATCTAATGTTTATTAGATTGTTGCTGTATCTCCTAAGTCAATCTTTAATCAAGTTTTGTCAAAAGCTTTTAGAAGAAAGTGAAAAGTAATGAGTGTTTCTGAAATAGTGGACATAATAAAATATCCCATTTTATTGTCTCCATACCTGCCCATTACAAAGGGGTTGCATACATTGAAATTCTCTTTGTATGCATTTATATTTTTTACAAACTTTGTATTTCTTCTCCTACTGCTATGGTAGATGTCAAAGTAGAAGGGGAATTACCAAAACCAGGACAGAAACAAAATGCAATGGGATTGAGGGTAATCCATATGCTTTCTCGGGCTGATATTCACCTTACTAACAGGAGTATATGCTTGAGATCAGAGAGATGTCTAGAAACTGAAGAATCTCTCTGCACTCTGCACTGTGCACTCTGCACTCTGCACTGTGCACTCTGCACTCTGCAGTCTGCGCACTCTGCACTCTGCACTGCGCACTCTGCACTCTGCACTGCGCACTCTGCACTCTGCACTGCGCACTCTGCACTCTGCACTGCGCACTCTGCACTCTGCACTGCGCACTCTGCACTCTGCACTCTGCACTCTGCACTCTGCACTCTGCACTCTGCACTTGATTGACATTCAGGCCTGTGCTCACTTCGGAGCAATCAGCTCCAGTGCTTGGCATTAAAGGCTATGGCAACTGAAGTAAGAAAACACATTTCCCCAAGAATGCTTTCTCCAGCAGGATGAACTTGCTAGAAGGGCTCTCCTAGTGATTGTAGACAAGGGTCCGAGTGAAAACTGTAAATATGTACATGTTATAAATGAAGAGAAAATGGCATTCAGTAAAAAGCAGAGCCTCCTAACTTTGTAAACCCTCCTAGATAATGAGCTGTAGAGAATTCGGTGTTTTCAGTGCTCCCTGCTACAGTGTGACTGCACCGGGACAGCTGGTCCAGGCCTGAAGCCTACAGCATTTCTCCTTCTACTCCCAGCTCCATACCAAGTCTCAAGGAGTCTTAAGAATTTCCACATGAATACCCTGATCCACTGGTCCATGCTGTATTTATAATGGCAAACAGTGATCCTTATGAAATGGGTGCAGACAATGACAACTCTGGGGAAACCTCAAATTGTACTTTCAGAAAGGTCAGCTCATGCTCATGGATATTTTAGCATTGGTTTCCAGGGTCCATGTTTCTATAACATGGCAGAAAGCATTGTCCCTGATCCAAAGTAGCATCACCCCAATGTGGGGCATGCATGCAGGTGGGCCCTTCTTGCTTGGGTTTAAGCTAATACAGAGTAGCTGCTCATCATCATTCAGGAGGGCTGTCAGACATGCCTAAAAGTCTTTAATTGTACTACATGCTGTACCTAATATTGCAGATTCAGACATGAGTAGGCTACTCCCTTGAGTAAATCACACCCTTTTGAAAAGACTACTCAAAAATGCAGCTATTAACACAGAGAGTAGGGAGTTCCTTCCTCTCCCAGGACTGCTGGGATGTGAACTTTATCTTCAGATGAGCTAATTGTTCCCCTTTAAGGGCAGTCTGGGAGCCAGACCCTGGTCATCACTGCCACTGATTCATGTTCTCTGAGGGATGGACTTGATCCAGTAAACAGCTCTCCACCTAGTTCCTGCTTGATTTTGGCCCACTGCCTGCTCCCCGCCCCTTTCTCCTCTGAATTCAGCTTCCTAATCACAAGCTCCTGTGAGGGGAACCTCCCTCATCAACATGGCCCAGATTAACCTGTCTGCAGTTGAGACTCCCCTACAGCTTCACTTGCTGGAGTCTAGCTGCCTAGAGGTTAGAGGAGAGCTCCACACTAGCTTAGGCCAGGACAGGTGGGAAAGGTCATCAGTATCTGGAGATTCTCTATGTACATCCGCACTAGATTTCCTAAATAACCAGAAATATTTGAAACCAGGATACTCTGAAGAACTACTACTCCATGTTCCTTCAGCAAATTTAGCTCTTACTTTAAAAACTCTGGAGACCAATAATCAAATGAGATGGATTTTATTTAGGTTCTACTTCAGATAAAAATATTTTAGAGTCAAATAGGTACAATTAAATGTGGCCTCACTGTTAACTGAAATGGAAAGACAGAGATTGTTACTGAAAAGAAAATACAGATAAAGACCTGGAAAAACATGGATAATAGTTTACAATATGAACATATGGTAACAGCATGAAGCTTATGTTTTGTGTTACTACTTTCATAGAAATTATGATTTAAAAATATTTGGAAAATATGTTTTATTTCTGTTTGTTTCCAAGATTACTTGTGCCTCTGAGATCATATATCCAGTGGGTTCAAGTTCCAGGTTTTCTTGGGCAGAATTATGTTAATCTTCTACCTATATGGGTTTGCTGAGTTAACATTTAATGTTAATCCTTCAGTTTTCAAAGAAGGAGGAGAAAGAAATATGCACATAGAGAAGGATTTACAAGACTATATAGAAACTGATTTTCTATGAATTCTTGTAATTTATGTGTGTCTTCTTTGTAATCCATTCATTCTTTCTAGAGTTCATTTACTGAAGAAAGATTGTATCTGGCTTTTATATATATGTATATATGTATGTGTGCTTATACATAAATATCTCTCTATATACCCATTTATATGTAGATAGATAAATAGATAGAGATAGAGAGAGAGATGGATAGATTCAAGGTATGTATTTACTAAGTTTCCTTGCTATTTTGGCTATAGGAAAATTCAAGTGTAATGTAAACTCATCATTTCATTAATAGATTTATTACCTTGTAGCTTGAAAAAGCAACCTCACTTTTCTGTATACTTCATCATTATTATGCAAAAAATCTAATTTCAAAGTCTAAACTCTAATTACTTCTTTTTATTTATAGGGTGATTTTCCATACCACTTAAGAGTCACTTGGAAAATGAGGACATATTAAAAAATAGCAGCATCCTCTCTAGATCATATTACACCTCAGACGCAGAGTAGAACACGTAATTGATGGCCTTGGGTGTTCACCATGACCATGATTCTCCGAGTGGCGAGGCTCACAGGGGACATCCACTGTCCCTGGTACCAACTCTACCGCTGAATACATGAGAGCAGATTGAAGTGTGAGACTCTCTGTTGTGGGGTTATGGAATTTTCTGGTCTTGACTGAGAATTCTATTAGGTGAGGTATACACAGGCCAATACAGTGGGGGATAGCAAACTGTAATGCTTTATTTTTTTGTAAAACAATCTTGTTTTACAACCAATCGTGTCGAATTATAATATTTATCCACCAAATAGATACTAGAATTATAGGAATCTGCTATATTATGGAACTAAAGAGAAGAATGTTATAATCCTAGTGAAAGGGTAATTCAGAAATGTGACTGCAGCAAAGGGGTAAGCAGAGATACTGGGACCTTGGGAGAGTGAGTGTCAATCAAAAACACCTTTCTCTCCCACATCCTTTACTTACCTACAGAGAGGCAGCATTCAAGAAAGGGGTTATTTTATTTTATTATTTTATTTTATGCTATCAATAACTCTCGCGCCTGCCTTCTTTCCTGGCTCCCTAATGAATGCATACAAAAGTGCTCATGTTCTGATGAACACACTGTGCTTTTCTATTCAGTTAACATCATTGCAAAGGTGGTGACTGATGCAGATGCTGCAGTCTGCCTCAAGAAAGGCTGGCTTTTCATGTAATAGGAATTCTCAACTGATCCTACTGATACAGTTCTGTATAGTAATTTATGTTGTTACTAGCGAACTGTAAGCCCTCGGTGTGCAGTTCTCTCTCTCTCTCTTTTTTTTTTTTTATCATGACCAGAACACACATATTACTTTCAACAACTAAGAACTTGGTGACCAGTCTATTCTTTTTTTTTTTTTATTAACTTGAGTATTTCTTATATAAATTTCAAGTGTTATTCCCTTTCCCGGTTTCCGGGCAAACATCCCCCTCCCCCCTCCCTTTCCTTATGGGTGTTCCCCTCCCAACCCTCCCCCCATTGCCGCCCTCCCCCCATAGTCTAGTTCACTGGGGGTTCAGTCTTAGCAGGACCCAGGGCTTCCCCTTCCACTGGTGCTCTTACTAGGATATTCATTGCTACCTATGGGGTCAGAGTCCAGGGTAAATCCATGTATAGTCTTTAGGTAGTGGCTTAGTCCCTGGAAGCTCTGGTTGCTTAACATTGTTGTACTTTTGGGGTCTCGAGCCCCTTCAAGCTCTTCCAGTTCTTTCTCTGATTCCTTCAACGGGGGCCTATTCTCAGTTCAGTGGTTTGCTGCTGGCATTCGCCTCTGTGTTTGCTGTATTCTGGCTGTGTCTCTCAGGAGCGATCTACATCCGGTTCCTGTAGGCCTGCACTTCTTTGCTTCGTCCATCTTCTCTAATTGGGTGGCTGTAGTATATGTATGGGTCATATGTGGGGCAGGCTCTGAATGGGTGTTCCTTCAGTCTCTGTTTTAATCTTTGCCTCTCCCTTCCCTGCCAAGGGTATTCTTTTTCCTCATTTAAAGAAGGAGTGAAGCATTCACATTTTGATCATCCGTCTTGAGTTTCGTTTGTTCTAGGGATCTAGGGTAATTCAAGCATTTGGGCTAATAGCCACTTATCAATGAGTGCATACCATGTATGTCTTTCTGTGAATGGGTTAGCTCACTCAGGATGATATTTTCCAGTTCCAACCATTTGCCTACGAATTTCATAAAGCCATTGTTTTTGATAGCTGAGTAATATTCCATTGTGTAGATGTACCACATTTTCTGAATCCATTCCTCTGTTGAAGGGCATCTGCGTTCTTTCCAGTTTCTGGCTATTATAAATAAGGCTGCGATGAACATAGTGGAGCACGTGTCTCTTTTGTATGTTGAGGAATCTTTTGGGTATATGCCCAAGAGAGGTATAGCTGGATCCTCAGGCAGTTCAATGTCCAATTTTCTGAGGATCCTCCAGACTGATTTCCAGAATGGTTTTACCAGTCTGCAACCCCACCAACAATGGAGGAGTGTTCCTCTTTCTCCACATCCTCGCCAGCATCTGCTGTCACCTGAGTTTTTGATCTTAGCCATTCTCACTGGTGTGAGGTGAAATTAAAGGGTTGTTTTGATTTGCATTTCCCTCATGACTAAAGATGTTGAACATTTCTTTAGGTGTTTCTCAGCCATTCGGCATTCCTCAGCTGTGAATTGTTTGTTTAGCTCTGAACCCCATTTTTTAATAGGGTTATTTGCCTCCCTGCGGTCTAACTTCTTGAGTTCTTTGTATATTTTGGATATAAGGCCTCTATCTGTTGTAGGATTGGTAAAGATCTTTTCCCAATCTGTTGGTTGCCGTTTTGTCCTAACCACAGTGTCCTTTGCCTTACAGAGCTTTGCAGTTTTATGAGATCCCATTTGTCGATTCTTGATCTTAGAGCGTAAGCCATTGGTGTTTTGTTCAGGAAATTTTTTCCAGTGCCCATGTGTTCCAGATGCTTCCCTAGTTTTTCTTCTATTAGTTTGAGTGTGTCCGGTTTGATGTGGAGGTCCTTGATCCACTTGGACTTAAGCTTTGTACAGGGTGATAAGGATGGATCGATCTGCATTCTTCTACATGTTGACCTCCAGTTGAACCAGCACCATTTGCTGAAAATGCTATCTTTTTTCCATTTGATGGTTTTGGCTCCTTTGTCAAAAATCAAGTGACCATAGGTGTGTGCGTTCATTTCTGGGTCTTCAATTCTATTCCACTGGTCTATCTGTCTGTCTCTGTACCAATACCATGCAGTTTTTATCACTATTGCTCTGTAGTACTGCTTGAGTTCAGGGATAGTGATTCCCCCTGACGTCCCTTTATTGTTGAGGATAGCTTTAGCTATCCTGGGTTTTTTGTTATTCCAGATGAATTTGCAAATTGTTCTGTCTAACTCTTTGAAGAATTGGGTTGATATTTTGATGGGGATTGCATTGAATCTGTAGATTGCTTTTGGTAAAATGGCCATTTTTACTATATTAATCCTGCCAATCCATGAGCATGGGAGATCTTTCCATCTTCTGAGGTCTTCTTCAATTTCTTTCCTCAGTGTCTTGAAGTTCTTATTGTACAGATCTTTTACTTGCTTGGTTAAAGTCACACCGAGGTACTTTATATTATTTGGGTCTATTATGAAGGGTGTCGTTTCCCTAATTTCTTTCTCGGCTTGTTTCTCTTTTGTATAGAGGAAGGCAACTGATTTATTTGAGTTAATTTTATACCCAGCCACTTTGCTGAAGTTGTTTATCAGCTTTAGTAGTTCTCTGGTGGAACTTTTGGGATCACTTAAATATACTATCATGTCATCTGCAAATAGTGATATTTTGACCTCTTCTTTTCCGATCTGTATCCCCTTGATCTCCTTTTGTTGTCTGATTGCTCTGGCTAGAACTTCAAGAACTATATTGAATAAGTAGGGAGAGAGTGGGCAGCCTTGTCTAGTCCCGGATTTTAGTGGGATTGCTTCAAGTTTCTCTCCATTCAGTTTAATGTTAGCAACTGGTTTGCTGTATATGGCTTTTACTATGTTTAGGTATGGGCCTTGAATTCCTATTCTTTCCAGGACTTTTATCATGAAGGGGTATTGAATTTTGTCAAATGCTTTCTCAGCATCTAATGAAATGATCATGTGGTTCTGTTCTTTCAGTTTGTTTATATGATGGATCACGTTGATGGTTTTCCGTATATTAATCCATCCCTGCATGCCTGGGATGAAGCCTACTTGATCATGGTGAATGATTGTTTTGATGTGCTCTTGAATTCGGTTTGCCAGAATTTTATTGAGTATTTTTGCGTCGATATTCATAAGGGAAATTGGTCTGAAGTTCTCTTTCTTGGTTGTGTCTTTGTGTGGTTTAGGTATAAGAGTAATTGTGGCTTCGTAGAAGGTATTCGGTAGTGATCCATCTGTTTCAATTTTGTGGAATAGTTTGGATAAAATTGGTATGAGGTCTTCTATGAAGGTTTGATAGAATTCTGCACTAAACCCGTCTGGACCTGGGCTCTTTTTGGTTGGGAGACCTTTAATGACTGCTTCTATTTCCTTAGGAGTTATGGGGTTGTTTAACTGGTTTATCTGTTCCTGATTTAACTTCGATACCTGGTATGTGTCTAGGAAATTGTCCATTTCCTGAAGATTTTCAAGTTTTGTTGAATATAGGTTTTATAGTAAGATCTGATGATTTTTTGAATTTCCTCTAAATCTGTAGTTATGTCTCCCTTTTCATTTCTGATTTTGTTAATTTGGACGCACTCTCTGTGTCCTCTCCTTAGTCTGGCTAAGGGTTTATCTATCTTGTTGATTTTCTCAAAGAACCAGCTTTTGGTTCTGTTGATTCTTTGTTTGGTCCTTTTTGTTTCTACTTGGTTGATTTCCGCTCTGAGTTTGATTATTTCCTGCCTTCTACTCCTCCTGGGTGTATCTGCTTCTTTTTGTTCTAGAGCTTTTAGGTGTGCTGTCAAGCTGCTGACATATGCTCTTTCCTGTTTCTTTCTGCAGGCACTCAGCGCTATGAGTTTTCCTCTTAGCACAGCTTTCATTGTGTCCCATAAGTTTGGGTATGTTGTACCTTCATTTTCATTAAATTCTAAAAAGTTTTTAATTTCTTTCTTTATTTCTTCCTTGACCAGGTTATCATTGAGTAGAGCATTGTTCAATTTCCACGTATATGTGGGCATTCTTCCCTTATTGTTATTGAAGACCAGTTTTAGGCCATGGTGGTCCGATAGCACGCATGGGATTATTTCTATCTTTCTGTACCTGTTGAGGCCCGTTTTTTGACCAATTATATGGTCAATTTTGGAGAAAGTACCATGAGGAGCTGAGAAGAAGGTATATCCTTTTGCTTTAGGATAGAATGTTCTATAAATATCTGTTAAGTCCATTTGGCTCATGACTTCTCTTAGTCTGTCGACATCACTGTTTAATTTCTGTTTCCATGATCTGTCCATTGATGAGAGTGGGGTGTTGAAATCTCCCACTATTATTGTGTGAGGTGCAATGTGTGTTTTGAGCTTTGGTAAGGTTTCTTTTACGTATGTAGGTGCCCTTGTATTTGGGGCATAGATATTTAGGATTGAGAGTTCATCTTGGTGGATTTTTCCTTTGATGAATATGAAGTGTCCTTCCTTATCTTTTTTGATGACTTTTAGTTGGAAATTGATTTTATTTGATATTAGAATGGCTACTCCAGCTTGCTTCTTCCGACCATTTGCTTGGAAAGTTGTTTTCCAGCCTTTCACTCTGAGGTAGTGTCTGTCTTTGTCTCTGAGGTGTGTTTCCTGTAGGCAGCAGAATGCAGGATCCTCGTTGCGTATCCAGTTTGTTAATCTATGTCTTTTTATTGGGGAGTTGAGGCCATTGATATTGAGAGATATTAAGGAATAGTGATTATTGCTTCCCGTTATATTCATATTTGGATGTAAGGTTATGTTTGTGTGCTTTCATTCTCTTTGTTTTGTTGCCAAGACGATTAGTTTCTTGCTTCTTCTAGGGTATAGCTTGCCTCCTTATGTTGGGCTTTACCATTTATTATCCTTTGTACTGCTGGATTTGTAGAAAGATATTGTGTAAATTTGGTTTTGTCATGGAATATCTTGGTTTCTCCATCAATGTTAATTGAGAGTTTTGCTGGATACAGTAACCTGGGCTGGCATTTGTGTTCTCTTAGGGTCTGTATGACATCAGTCCAGGATCTTCTGGCCTTCATAGTTTCTGGCGAGAAGTCTGGTGTGATTCTGATAGGTCTGCCTTTATATGTTACTTGACCTTTTTCCCATACTGCGTTTAATATTCTTTCTTTATTTTGTGTGTTTGGTGTTTTGACAATTATGTGACGGGAGGTGTTTTTTTTCTGGTCCAATCTATTTGGAGTTCTGTAGGCTTCTTGTATGTCTATGGGTATCTCTTTTTTTAGGTTAGGGAAGTTTTCTTCTATGATTTTGTTGAAGATATTTACTGGTCCTTTGAGCTGGGAGTCTTCACTCTCTTCTATACCTATTATCCTTAGGTTTGATCTTCTCATTGAGTCCTGGATTTCCTGTATGTTTTGGACCAGTAGCTTTTTCTGCTTTACATTATCCTTGACAGTTGAGTCAATGATCTCTATGGAATCTTCTGCTCCTGAGATTCTCTCTTCCATCTCTTGTATTCTGTTGGTGAAGCTTGTATCTACAGCTCCTTGTCTCTTCTTTTGGTTTTCTATAACCAGGGCTGTTTCCCTGTGTTCTTTCTTGATTGCTTCTATTTCCATCCTCAATTCATTCAACTGTTTGATTGTGTTTTCCTGGAATTCTTTCAGGGATTTTTGTGTCTCCTCTCTATGGGCTTCTGCTTGTTTATTTATGTTTTCCTGGAATTCTTTCAGGCATTTTTTCGATTCCTCTCTGTAGGCTTCTACTTGTTCTCTAAGGGAGTTCTTCACGTCTTTCTTGAAGTCCTCCAGCATCATGATCAAAAATGATTTTGAAACTAGATCTTGCTTTTCTGGTGTGTTTGGATATTCCATGTTTGTTTTGATGGGAGAATTGGGCTCCGATGGTGCCATGTAGTCTTGGTTTCTGTTGCTTGGGTTCCTGAGCTTGCCTCTCGCCATCAGATTATCTCTAGTGTTACTTTGTTCTGCTATTTCTGACAGTGGCTAGACTGTCCTATAAGCCTGTGTGTCAGGAGTGCTGTAGACCTGTTTTCCTCTCTTTCAGTCAGTTATGGGAACAGAGTGTTCTGCTTTCGGGCGTGTAGTTTTTCCTCTCTACAGGTCTTCAGCTGTTCCTGTGGGCCTGTGTCTTGAGTTCACCAGGCAGCTTTCTTGCAGCAGAAAAGTTGGTCTTACCTGTGGTCCCGAGGCTCAAGTTCGCTCGTGGGGTGCTGCCCACGGGTTCTCTGCGGCGGCAGCAGCCAGGAATACCTGTGCCGCCTCTTCCGGGAGCTTCAGTGCACCAGGGTTCCAGATGGCCTTTGGTGTTTTCCTCTGGCGTCTGAGATGTATGTACAGAGATCAGTCTCTTCTGGTTTCCCAGGCTTGTCTGCCTCTCTGAAGGTTTAGCTCTCCCTCCCATGGGATTTGGGTGCAGAGAACTGTTTATCCGGTCTGTTTCCTTCAGGGTCCAGCGGTGTCTCTGGCAGGGGTCCTGCCGCTCCTGGTCCCTCCCCCACGGGAGCCCAGAGGCCTTATACAGTTTCCTCTTGGGCCAGGGATGTGGGCAGGGGTGAGCAGTGTTGGTGGTCTCTTCTGCTCTGCAGCCTCAGGAGTGCCCACCTGACCAGGCGGTTGGGTCTCTCTCCCGGTGTGCAGTTCTCAACGTTTGGTTTATTATGATACTTGGAGCTGTGGCATGAAAACTCTGCTACATAAAATCTGTCTTGTCCAATCATCCTGACCTTGAAGGTGTTTTGAAATAAAACTTGTCTGTTTGTCTTCAAAGCAGAACTAATGAGATGACCCTTCAGCAAATGATCTCTAATTTTAAATGAATTACCATGAAAGCCACATTGGTTTTGGTGCATCAGACAGCAGTAACTTGTTAAGCAAGTCTGGATTGAAGTATTGATGAGTGTCTCTGGTGGAAAAGGTGCAGTGGTCTCAAAACTGAATGGAGGGGTGAGCTAACTGGGCACGGCTAGCCAAGACGCTGGCAGATCAAGGATCTACTGTGAATCTTCTGAATAGCACACACGGCTTCCACCACACACATCAGATTTTCCGGAATCCTTTATGCTTTAATTTTCCCTTAACTATTAAAATAAGTGACGTATTCTTAAAACAGAAACAGATGTGAGATCTAATTTTTTGTTGGGAGTGGCAAAACACATAAAGAGTTTGCAAAGTACTAAGCTCAAATATCTTAGGATCACAAATGGAGTCATTAAGATATAGAAGGAGTATAAGACAGCAGGGTAGCCTTTGTCCGGATTTTATGTTTTCTCTAGTGAAACGCTCATGATCCTCTACTTCCAAGAAAATTATATATATATATATATGTATATATATATGTATGTATGTATATATATGTGTGTGTGTATGTACATGTGTATATGTGTATATATGTATATATGTACATACACATGCATATACATACACTAGGGGATATTTAAATATTTTATAAAACATTTAAGAAAAACAATACACTTATTTCTGCTTTAAAGAACTGAATTTATAATTGATACATTGTTATCTCGCTGGGCAAATTTGCAGTCATTTGACCAAATGAGCCTTTTCCATCATGAAAGAAAAAGTTGAGACTTGAGTTACCTTCCTCGCTCCATCTTGAGAGAAGCTGCCGTACAGAGCAGAGTGGATGTAACAGCGTTTAAGAGAGAAGGAGGTGGGCAGCACTCCTGAGGAACTGTGTGCTTCGTCGTGGTGCGTAAATTAGCATATATATGGCACCATTTTTCAGGTGAGACAACTTGGTAATATATTTGCTACAACACACTGCTCGGAAGTTAAATCCATGCTAAATAAGAGTGTTAGAGCTCTTTTATTTCAGAAAGAGGCGTTGGATTTGATGCCTTTCTCTACTGCCCACAGGACACTGCACATTGTGCTGCCTCGTGGCTTCTTGATTTAATGCCTTTCTCTACTGCCCACAGGACACTGCACATTGTGCTGGCTCGTGGCTTCTTGTTGTTGTTTAATTTGATGTCAAGCCTTTTGGCTGTTACCACCTCTGTTCTTTAATTGGAGAATTTGGATGTCCAAGGAAATTAATCAGTCAAAGTCTTACATTTACTAAGTTGCTAAGCAATGACTGGAATGCTGATTGTTTTTGATGCTAAAATTATTTTCCCACTATTCCAAATACATCCTAGGACAAGTTTCAAATTATTCTGAGTGCTTGTATTTCAGTTACAGCTTCATACAAATTAATTTTACACTCTTTATCTCCTGCATAAATTCAAAAGGCATCTGGGGCATCTATGTTAGTGCTGAGGATTGTTGAGAAAGCTTGAAGGACATGACACAAAAGACATGATCTATAATGGAAGAGACTCTAGGCACTTTGGGTGACATGGGATAGTGTCTGACATATTCTATAAAAAAAGTGCATATTTTGCAAAAGTCAAAAACAAAGCCGAGAAAACAAAACAAAACAAATCCGCTTTTACCTGGGTGAGCTTCCAGTGTGTCGTGAAGATCACACAGACTCTTGTGGAGAAGTCTCGAGAAAGAGCCTGAGAGGCAGAGGAAAATCAATGAAGATGGATTCTAGGAAATGACGCCTCAGTAGATCATCTTCCCAGACCACAGAAGATCTGATTAAAGTTGTTTTATGTAGGTTATTTTTCCAGTAAGACTAGATACAAGTATAAAAACTCTCTTGGCTTTATAGCATTTCAAAGTTATATATTTATTTCACACGAATCTTGTGCCATTTTTAAATTTTTATATGCATAAACCTGAACACTTCAGACAGAATCAGTGATTAAGTAGTGAAGAAAAACTAGAAATAGACCAGGAGTTTAAGAGAACACAAAATTACATTTTACATATTCATAAAAAGATTTATGAGATGGTGTTTTCCAGGAATAATAGAAGGAAACAGATAAAATGAGCTGACACTTTTAGCAATAGATTGAATAATTATTTCAAATGAGAGTTTGTTAATATACCCAATACAACCTGTGGAGCCTAATAAGGTGGCGTTATCCAATTTCTAGAGAATTAATTGTTTTTAAGAGTACATAATATTTTATTAGGAAGAAGAAAATTCTCATACAGGTATTGTGTCCCAATTTATTAATTACAGAGAAGTATTGACGTACAAATGCATACACACATATATCCACATTAACACGTATATTTACAAACACACACACACACACACACACACACACACACACACACACACACACACACTTTCTTATGCAACGTTGGCTAGACCCTGAAACAGTTTCCGCATCTTTAGCAAAGTTCCTACCACACAGTTCAGTTGTGTCTATGTTTGTTTCTCCATTGGGCCTTCTTGTTTTTCAGAAGTTTTAAACAATGTTCCACATCACAATCTTGAGAAATAGTATTTTATCCCAATTTTTTTGCGTATTAAAGGTTATATTCAAAGAAACTATACATGTTACTGTTCCTGTCATTTTGCCTTTATTAATGCAAAGAGAAGCGGGGTTACCCTTCTAAGTTTGGTGACAGTTCCTTCTCTGGAGCTTAACTCATAGTTATTCCATTTTCACAAATATTAGAAAAATTGGAAGATAATTAAGAATATTTATCAATTAGAAAAATTAGCTCTGAATTGCAAGCTTTGTCTTACAAGGTACTTTGCACTCCAGTATTCAGTCTGGGGGCGAGTGGTGATCAGTAGTAACCTGTATCTACATCCATTCCTTAGTCGGTTTGCTTAGCGCACAATTACAACAAGAATGTTTGCTGCCTGTTCAGGCTATAGTGAGCAAACGCACCAGGCTTTTTTAACACTAGTATCTAAATCCATACAGAGTGTTGTGTGTTGATTCTTTAGTACCCATTCTTTCAATTTTTCCAAATAGTAAGTGGGGTAGAGTAAAATTGCATTATTTGAAAAACTTTCACCATTGACAACACACGTCAGTCTGAGATGAAGGATAGGGCCACATCCTAAGAGACAGCTTTCCCTACAGAAGATCCACAGGACATAAATGAGTCAGTCAGAAACAAGAAGTGTGGGATAGAATAACCATGCCCATTCTCTAGATCTTAGTAATCAGGAAAGGCCATTGTGACAACAGCTCAGCCTGCACCAGCTGGCCATGGAAGCACATTTCCACACCTTTGAATGTCTACCTTCAGATTCCTTTGGGAGGAAATGTGAAACAGGAACGCATTTGCTTTCAGGAAAAGTTGAGTAGGAAAATAAGCAACATCCAATTCAAAGATGTTTCCATGTCTTCTTTATTTAAGCTTTCCTTTTCTTTTCTCGTATGTGAGTTTCCAATTAATTTCCTTATCAAATATAATAAATTAATTTTCTTATCCAATACAATAAATCAATGTATAGAAAACCAACAGCAAACATCAATTAAATTGGAAATAGAAGCAATCCCATTAAAATCCAGACCAAGACAAGGTTGCCCACTCTCTATGTATTCAATATAGTTCTTGAAGGCCTACCTAGAGAAATTAGAGAACACAGGAGATCAAGAGGATACAAATTGGAAAGGAGGAAGTCAAAGTATCACTATTTGCAGATGATCTAATAGTATACATAAGAGACCTCAAAAAATCCACCAGAGAATTCTTACAGCTGATAAACAACTTCAGCAAAGTGGCCGGATATAAAATTAACACAAACAAATCAGTAGACTTCCTTTATACAAATGATAAACAGGCTGAGAAAGAAATTAGGGAAACATCATCCTTCACAATAGCCACAAATAGTATAAAATATCTTAGTGTAACTCTTACCAAGCAAGTGAAAGATCTATATAACAAAAACTTCAAATCCCTGAAAAAAAATCAGTGAAGACCTAAGAAGATGGAAAGTCTCCCATGATAATAGATAGGTAGGATTAACATAGTGAAAATGGCCATCTTACCAAAAGCAATCTACAGATTCAATGCAATCCCCATCAAAATTCCAACACAATTCTTCACAGATATGGGAGAAGAAATTCTCAACTTTATATAGAAAGACAAAAAACCTTAGATAGCCAAAATAATCCTCAATAATAAAAGAACTTCCAGGGGAATCACCATCTCTGACTTAAGCTATACTACAAAGCAATAGTGATTAAAACCGCATGGTATTGGTACAGAGACAGGCAGATCAATCGATGGAACAGAATCGAAGTCCCAGAAGTAACCCCATATACCTATGCACACTTGATCTTTGACAAAGAAGATAAAACCACACTGTGAAAAAAGAAAGCATCTTCAATAAATAGTACTGGTCTCACTGGTGGTCTTTATATAGGAGAAGAAAAATAAATCCATATTTGTCACCATTCACAAAGCTCAAGTCCAAGTGTGTAAAGGACCTACACATAAAACCAGATACACTGAATGTAATAGAAGAGAAAGTGGGAAAGAGCCTTGAACTCATTGGCCCAGGTAAAATTTTCCTGAAAAGAACACTTAGACTTATGCTGTAAGATCAAGAATTGATAAATGGGACCTCATGAAGTTGAGAACCTTCTGTAAGGCAAAAGACACTGCCATTAGGATAAACTGGCAACCTACAGATTGGGAAAAAATCTTCACTAACCCTATATCCAACAGAGAACTAATATCCAAAATATATAAAGAACTCAAGAAGTTAATGATGCCCCAAAACCAAAATAACCCAATTAAAAACTGGGCTACAGAGCTAAACAGGAAATTCGCAACCGAAGAATCTAAAATGGATGAGAATCACTTAAAGAAATGCTCAAAGACCTTAGTTATCAGAGAAATGCAAATCAAAATGACCCTGAGAGTCCATCTAACACCAATTAGAATGGCTAGGATCAAAAACTGAGGTGACAGCAAATGCTGGTAAGGATGTTAAGAAAAAGGAGCATTTCTCCATTGCTGGTGAGATTCCAAACTGGTACAAGCACTCTGGAAATCAATCTGGAGGTTCCTCAGAAAATTCGAAATAGTTCTACCTAAGGACCCAGCTATACCATTCTTGGGCATATACTTAAAAGATGCCCCATCATTCAATAAGGACACATCCTCCACCACATTTATAGCAGCCATATTTTTAATAGGCAGACGCTGGAACCAGCATTTGATGGCCCTCAATTAATGAATCGATACAGAAAATGTGGTTCATTTATACAATGGAATACCATTCAGCTATTAAAAATGAGGGCACCATGAATTTTGCAGGTTAATGGATGGAACTAGAAAATACCATCCTGAGTGAAGAAACTCAGACCCAAAAGAACATGCATAGGTACGGAACACCTAGGATACAACCCATCAACTGTAAGAAGTCAACAAGCAGAAAGGCCCAGGTAAGGAGTCTTCAATCCCATCTAGAAGGGGGAAGGAAAGAATCATGATTTGCAGAGGTAGGGAGCAATCTGGGTGGGAGAGGGGAGTTGGAAGGGAAAGGGGGAACAGAATCAGGCAGGAAGGAGAGAACCCCAGAGGGCCAAGAGAATGAATGGAAATAACCAACCTTGGAGGGATGGGAGGAGGGTGACCTCTAGAAAGTATCAGAGACTTGGGAGGTGAAAGACACACAGGACTCTTTGTGGTGGTGATCTTAGCTAAAATGCCAAACAGTGGGGAGAGGGAACATGTAGAATCCACTCCAGGAGACAAACAAGGCCTCAAGTGGAGAGACAGGATTATTAATAACCCTCAGTCAATATTTCTGACCCAGAATTGTTCCTGTCTAAAAAGAACTACAGGAACAAAAATAGAGAAGAGACTGAAGTTATGGTACTCCAATGACTGACCCAACTTGGAATCAACCTCATAGGGGGACAAGGCCTGAAACTATTACTGTTTCTATGATGTGCTTACAGACAGGTGCCTGGCATGGCTGTCCTCTGAGAGGCCTGACAAGCAGCTGACTGAAACAGACATAGACACTTATACCCAACCATTGGACTGAAGTCAAGGGCCCCTGTGGTCGAATGAGAAGAAGGATTGAAGAAGTTGAAAGAGAGAACAGCGCTATAAGAAGTCCAGTAGACTCAACTAACCCAGACTCCAGGGAGCTCTTAGACTGATCCACCAACCAGGAGCATACGTGGGCTGGTCTGAGGCCTCTGGCACATATATTGCAGAAGTCTGCCTGGTCTGGCTGCAGTGAGAGAAGAGAAACTTGAGGCTCCAGGGAAGCAGAGTCTTGGTGGGGGTGTGGGCAGCACACTGTCAGGGGTAAGAGGGAGGAGAAATGAGATGAGGAACTGTGGGAGGGGGGACCGAGGGTGGTAACAAATGATATATAAGTAAAATAATTTAATAAAAAATATGCTAGAGTGTGTGTGTGTGTGTGTGTGTGTGTGTGTGTGTGTGTGTGTGTGTGATAATCTCAGAGTTCTGGCCCAAAATCAGCCTTTAAAGTTCTTGATCCTTGCTCCATATGTTCCTGTGAGGTCAGAATTTGCCTTTCTTATTGTTCCCATACACAGCCTCTGAGGCACACTGGTAGTTTGACTCATACTGTTCCTTATAAGTTGAAATTAGTTCAGTGGGTAAATCATGAACACCACACAGTCAGCAGCAGTGGTTTTCAAACCCTATGGCAAGCAGGAATACTTTTGGCTTTAAGCCCAAACCCATCCAACACTCATAGAGTAGCTTCATGAAACCAAGATTTCAAAAAAAAATTCTCTGTTTTTTCCATAGCAGAAAGCATCTTAGACATTGCTGTATCTCTCAACACAAATGAAAACTACAAAGGGTTCATTAAGCACACTTCTTTCTTTGTCTCTTACGGCCAATAATGGGTATATGCTCAGACCCCAAACACAAAAATCCTTCCTCTCCACATCTAAGTTCCCACAAGAAAGCCTGTCCAAGTCAGACTCTTTCAAAGTTAGGTATTTCATGCAAACAGAGCAAAGTTGGAACCTTGCTCTCTCAAGTGAGTTCAGATACAAAGAAGTCCTATAAGCAAAGGGCACAGGTTACATTTAGCATTTACACACATTGTCCCTGATCACAGTTTTCACAGCTCACACAGGGCAAAATACCAAATGAACAACAGAACAAAACAAAGCAGCAAACAGCAGCCTACGTGTTCAGTCCCAGATGCTTTCTGTCATTTGCCTTCCACTTCTCTTCTGTGAACATTTAGTCTTGATACGAATTATAACAAACCGGGTCTCCAAATTTCAGTGCAGCTCAAAATCTGAAGACATTTGTAAACAGTGTCTTACATCATGGCCTTTTTCTTTGCTTCATTTTTATTGAAAAATAGACTTTTTTCTCATATAATATATCCTGATACTGATTTCCCTTCTCTCTACTCCTGAGTTCCTCCCTACCTCCTCTCCTGTATAGATCCACTCTCTTTCTGTCTGCCATTAGAAAACAAATAGGCGTCTAAGGGGTGATAATAAAATGAAAGGAAATATAGTAAAATTAAACATAAATTAAAATCCTCAGTGTCTAAAAAGGGCATGCTTTATATAAATGTGTAACCATTTCTCTTTCCATTTAAGATTGTAAGTATATTTTCTATTTTCCTCCAGTAAGAAGGCATGGCCTCCATATTTGGAATGGAGTGAAAAAAGATCCAGACAGATGATGACACAAAGTGTGATTAGGAGAAAAGGGATCATACAAAAAG
Source organism: Rattus norvegicus (assembly GCF_021556685.1). NCBI lineage: Eukaryota > Metazoa > Chordata > Mammalia > Rodentia > Muridae > Rattus > Rattus norvegicus. The sequence continues at coordinate 23,265,780 of NC_141535.1, read as the reverse complement.
GGGGAGTGCATCACACATGGATATAATTTCAAAGCAAATAGAGAATACATTTGTTTAATTTGAAAAATATGTCATAAATTCAAATTCTTCCCTGACCTATTTGTCAGGAAAGAAAGACCAGTTCCTTGCTAGTAGCGACAGCCTGTGAAACACTTTTTCATTAGTTTAAGGACTGGATGTTCAGGGTATATGTTGTCTGCACAGGACACTGGGAAAGGGAACTTCACTGAACTTAAAGACTTGATTAGTAATTACCCAAAATTTACTTTTGCTATAAAGTAAAGGGTCTGCTCACTTTCCCTCTCAAAAGCTGTTTAGACAATTCGGCTGATAAATATCTAGGTGATACTTATTTCCTAAAGAACATAAAAACATAAACCTAAAAATAGCTATTAGACTAAGCTGAGAAAAAATTGCTCACATCCAGACACTGATAAAAGAGTTACAACCTTACAGCAAAGTCTCTAACCTATTACGATTCTTCCACTCCCTATCCCAAAATGTTCCCTGTGCCTAAGATACAGGGGTGTTTTGTAGATGTAGCCAGTGGGACTGAACTTCATGACTCTGCCTTTTGACTGCTTGTGGTTTCTACAGTGGTCTCTCTCTGTTGCAAAGGGAAGCTTCGTTGATAGAGATGAAGTCTACAGTCTTCTGTATGTAGAAGGGAAAATGTTTACAGATTGTTGTTAGGAATTATGCTTGGTTAGTAAATTAGTAATTGTAGTTTCTTCTCCAATAACCATGACTTCAGTAGCACTGAGTAGATTCTAGATTTCTGCCACCAAGCATAAACTAACTCATATTGAGTGGGTCTTAAGTCTAATTAAAAAGCCATTGGTTACTGCTATGGTATGTGTGGCCAATAATATCCGATCCATAAAGTCTCACCAATATGACCACCCAATATGAGCTGGACAAAGATGACATTAATAAATATGTGTTTTAATTAGATTTTCTATTGCTGTAATGAAACACCATGATCAAAGCAACTTGGTGAGGAAAGGCTTTTTTTGGCTTACTTTTCCACATCACTGTTCATCACTGAAGGAAGTCAGATCAGCAACTCAAACAGAGCAGGAACCAGGAGGCAGGCATTGATACAGAGGCCATGGAGGGTGCTGCGTACTAGCTCGCATCCTATGGCTTGACCAGGCTGCTTTCTTATAGAACTCAGGACTAACAGCTCAGGGTTGGTCCTACACACAATGGGCTGGGCCGTCACACATCAATCACTATAATTTTGCCTGCAGCTCAATTGTATGGAGGTATTTTTGCAATTGATGTTCCCTCATCTCCTGTGACTCTAGTGTGTGTCAAGTTGACATAAAACTACCCAGTACAACATGCCACCTAGATGGGGAAAGGACTCACAAAAAGAACTAAAGGCAGCTGAAGAAAGCTGTGAGTGGAAAAGGTGATCTTCCCCAGGGAAGAACGTACTATTGGTTGTCCAGTGCCAAGCAACTCTGAAACACATGTAGAGCTAACAGTATATGAACTGATATTTTCATATATATTTAGGAATACATATGTTTATACATATATAGTTATGTGTGGAATAACAATTAGTGAAAAAAATAGGCCATGAATTTGAAGACAAATATGGAGGTTATAAGGGAGGGTTTCAAGAGAGGAAAAGGAAGGGAGATATGTTGAAATTAATTTATATTCTCAAATTAAAAAAACCACTTATGTGAAAAACTAAGGAGAATCATGCTCAATGGTAAGTGCACAGAAAGCATTTTTTGGCAAAATTTTGAAATATTATTAAAATAATACTTTATTAATGTTTTGAAAATTTTTCTACAATTAATTTGACCATATTCACTTCCTACCCCTTCTCCAGCCTCTCTCTTTATCTATGCAGTTTGACATTGGGCAGAGTTGTCCAAAGACCTTGCCAAATCACACTCTCTTATTGCTGTCCTGGTTGCTCCTCAGAGGTGGAGGTAAGACCCTATTCTGAACAGACCATCCCCAGAGGATGTGAACTGCATCTGATCTGAAGGCCTCCTTCCTGAAGGCTAGTTTCATGGTACCAGAAGCCACTAATGTAAGCTTCCAAAGGAGATCAGCAACCATCAGTCCTATCCAGCTACAACCCATTAAATAGAACAGTGAAGTGGCAATCTCTGGTCTCTTTAGAGACTCAGTTATGCCATGTGAAGCTTTGCTGAAGCAGACAGATGAGAGGGTGTTTTTCTGAAGCAGACACAGGTTACAGGATGTTTTGTTTTAGGTGACACAAAAGAAGACACACAATGTTTAAAGAGAATATAAATATGACCCCACCGACAGTGGGAGGAGGCACTTGAGTTGGTTCACCTTGCACTGCACTGCTGGTATTCACTCGCTGTGGCTCCATAAAGAGTAACTGGACAAAGAACTTCTTGTGATATTCCGGTTGCTTCTTGTTCTGTCTGTGGACTAATGTTGATTCGGAGCTTCATGGCTTCTTTTCTTTTACGGATTAGACTGGACTGCCACAACTGATCCATGTTTGATACTTTGGATAGGACTGCTGATATCCTTATAACAAAGAGTCAATCTCCCCAAGAACTACTTCTAAATAGATTGACAACCACCATTTCTTATTAACCGTTCTTTCTCCCCCACTCTGGTAGGTGGGCTAGAAGGGAGATTGAAGCATTAAAGAACTCTAATTAAAGTAGGCTTTGAAAATTCTAAGTCTTCACAACTGTGACCATAATGGCAGGATAATCCTAAGTGTGCAATCGTGATACGCAATTTGTTTTCCAATACTAAATGTTCGGCCTCAATCTATAAGACACAAGAAGACTGCGTTATATACCACTGTGTTTCACAGATGAAAACACATTGAGATTCTAGGCCAGTGGAGTCAGGTTCTTTCCCAAACTTGAATAGATGAGTATTAGAGCTCGATGATGCTCCAGAGCCTGCCTTTGTGCCGTGTCCCTGCCTTACTCCCTCAGTGGAGATTGTACTTGGACTGTCAATAAAGAAGGGTTTCCAGGATGTCGTGAAATGTTACACTTGATAGAGAGTGTCACATGATTTCATTTTGTTCTCTGAGTCAATGCATTGTGGAAATTGTCGATTCACGTATACATGGTTATTCAGACTTTAAACCCATCAAGTACTGTTTTAGCAGATTGAACTTTATCAGTAAACAAAATAGGAAAAGTTTTCTACATTTTTGAAGTTTACATTCTAGCAGGGCCAAGAAAAAAGATGAAGTGCACTAAATCATAAAATATATTTAAGAGTTCTTAAAGAAATTAAAGAGAGAAAATAGCATTCTCAGGCCTGTCCATTAGGATGATTGCAAGTGACCATTACAAACAAAGCATATGAAATTTAAGAGAAAATTGATGGCTATAAGGTGGTTGGTAACATAGAGATATGAAATAGATAATGGCCAGGCTACAAAGCAGCCAGTGTAAGAGCCCGAAGGCAGAATATGTTTAATATGTTGGATGAATAGGGACAAGCATTGTTCTAGAGTAGAGGGAACAAAGCAAAGATGTAGAAGAAAGAAATGGACATAGGGAGCCACCAGTTTATGAGGGTCTTTTTCAGTCCTTGTGACAGCAAGATGTGTGGATGTAACTACAATGAAGAATAATAAGTCTCCAATCTGAGAGGAAGTAATGATGGAAAAGAAGTTGATAGGAGGAGAAAAAGTGAAAATGATGTAAAAGCAATATTTGTATATGAGATTCATTTAAAATATTAAAATTTTAAATAAATAAATAAATAAATAAATAAGAACCAAGGCTCAGATGCTGAATAAAATAAGGACGTTGAAGTTACTCTGTCTAGAGGAGAGAGATGATGATTTGCAATTCAGAAAGGCCACTCTAATGCATGAAGAATTAACTGGAGGTGGGAATCTTGGTTACTGTTTCACTGTTGTGAAAAGAACATCATGACCAAGGCAACTCTTACATTTTTTGAAAAACATTTAACTGGGGGCAGTTCAAAGGGTTAGTCCATTATCAATATGGCAGGAAGCAGCAGCAGCATAACACCTTGATTCACATGCAGCAATATGAGAGAGAGAGAGAGAGAGAGAGAGAGAGAGAGAGAGAGAGAGAGAGAGAGAGAGGGAGAGAGAAAGAGAGAGAGGGAGGGAGGGAAAGAGGGAGGGCGGGAGAGAGAGACAGAAACTGGAATTGGTGTGGGAATTTTTAACCTTGAATCCCACGTCCAATGAAACACCTCGTCTAATAAGGCCACACCTTCTACCCTTTCCAAATAGTTCATTAACTAAGTACTAAGGTGCCTGTAGGTGTCAATGGATGTGGGCAGACAGAGGAAGAGATTCATTGGCACTATCTGATAGATTTAGGTAAAAGACACGGATGGCAGTAAAGAGACAAGGAAACGAGTGGATTCTGGTTCCATGTTGAAGGGAAATTGCTGTAAAGATCCGCATACAGTTTAAGAATATTAGCAATAATCAATTAGAAAGGCTTACTCTAAAGTTTTGGATTGAACAACCAGAAAAATAGGGTCTTCATTTCATTTATTAAGGTAGGAAGACTGAATGCAGAATGTGTGTTTTTAAGGAAAACAAGAGTTTGATTTTTGACCTATAGGCAGGTTTACCAGCCAATGACATAGAAAAGTGGAGTTCAGAGAAACCATGTGAATTGCATGTAAATTTGAGAGGCCTCAGCATGACAGCATTTAGAATCTGTTATCATGAATGCTAAAGCATTGAAGACAGAGACACGAAGAGATGTCACTCTTGTATTTCAGAGCCACTCTAATGTGGGATCTTCTGCTACATAACCTACTGGTGGTCTATGACCATATACCAACTCAAATCAGTTATGAACCAATTTTGATCATTCCCCTTCATTTAGTTAGGAATGAGTACATATACACAAATATGCACACACAGAATCATGTGTTCTTAAGATAGAGAACATAGGTCCAACATTAGTGAAAGACAGCAATGTAAAGCACTGAACTGAGAGCGTCGTTTGTCCTATGGCCCTGTCTATTCCAATCACATGTAGGCCATTTTATTGGAGGTCTTACTTGACCTCAGTCATAGCGTATTTAATAGAACAGAGCTTGCAAAGGGCTTGATGCATGGTTATGTCCACATAATTGCTTCATAGATCAAGGAGAATACTCTGATGCTTTTTGAATAGCATTGATGGGCTAATCACTCCTTGCTTATGCTATATTTCCCAGAGTTTTAGTGCAGATGTTCCTTTGCAGGCTTCTTGTATCAGACCCTCAATCTGCTACAGAATGTACTGCTCTGGGTGCTACACAGATGTGGCAGCTGGCCAAAGCACTCAGTCACTGACTCAAAGCAGCATCCCACATTTAATATGTTCTGTATGTATGCCAAGAGTAAGACAGCAGGTGTTGTGGTTGCTTTTTAATGATAAAATATTTAATATGAAATAATTTGTTCTTTCCTTTGAGATATATAGTTATTCCTTAAATCACTGGGTCCAGAAAACCTCACTGATGACATATCCCTGAATCTCTGTAGGGTTTATGTCTGGAGCACATTTATCTTATAATGCCTGATAAACTATCTACAATCTGCAAATGTCTAATACAAAGATGTCATCAATATAGTAAATTAGTTCCATTTTAGAGAATGTCCACCAAGGATCCCTCAGACTGTGGCAAAGAATGGATGTTACAACCCTGAATAAAGTCATAAATAAAAGAACGTGTTCTCTGGACTAATAATCACATGTCATGTGTCTCAGTCTATGGTAGTTGCTCCAGTGAATGCACCAGGGAAGCAGACGTCTAGACTTTGGTTGAGTGCACTTCTTTTTCCAATATTTTCCAGCTTTATGGGGAACAAGACAGGGATTTTTGGGGCTACCCATACTATCTTCTGAGGGGTTGGTGAAAGCTTATAGCCTAAAGATGCAATAATGTTCCTTATTGTGACCTTGACTGAACCATAATTCACTCAGCTGTCTGGTTAAATATTCTGTGACTGTTCATCTTAGAGTAACATTGGCTTCGGGCTAATGAATAGAGTAAAGCAGGTTGCACTCGCCATTGTGTGCAGGTATATAGGTTTCCACCAATCCAAGGAACATCAGAACAGAACAGAAAGGAAGAACAGCAACTATTTTCATTCCTATTATCTGTCTCTGCCTTTCCTTTTTCTACTCTCACTTTGAGTGTAGTATTCACTCACCGTCCTACAGAAAAACTAAAACTGCCATTGATAGCTTTGGGTCTTCTGTTTCTTATATCTTTAAACCAGGGTTGGAATTCTGTCATTCCGTGTCATGAACGGAGCTTCCCAACTATAGACTATTAGTTTCCTTAGCACCAATAACCATGGCAGGTACTTTCTTATCATCTCTCTCCTTCATCCTACCAAATACACAGCTTCCTGATTCTCTTTCTTAGGAGAACACAGACTGGCAGACTATCTTGGTTCAAGTAGAGTTGGCATTCCAGTTTGAGTTACTACTTTGCCTTGTATGACAATTCTTACTTACTTGACAATACTTCAAACTCAGATAAGACCTTTGTAGGACTGTCCCGTCTTCTAAGTATGCCAACCTTAATTAGACTCCTGACCATTCTGGAAGCAACTATTGAGTAGATCCATGATCCTAAGGGATCCATTGTAAATATGACTTGGGCCAAGACCTGTTTACTACTTGATCCCCAGATGCTTTTTCTTTTAAAAGTACAATGTTATTTAAGTTCTAGGTAACAATGTTAAACCGATTCTGTGTCTATAATAATTTAAATGTTTTCTTTCTGTTTCTATGGGTTACTTGGTAAGTAGCAATTGCCACCTGAGGGATAATAGTATAGGGGGAATTGTGCTTATATGTTCTGTGGTGTTATACAAATTATTTCTGCTGTAGATCAAGCCTCCTCCATACCAGGACTAGATCTGAAAACTGGACAGTGTTTTGACACTGTGAAAAAGATTTAAAAATTTTAAGTTACATCTCTTCGTTCCATTTGCTTATAGCATTTTGATTGTACAGACTGAGTAATGCGTTTGTTCACCGCCTATCTATCTTGAAAATTTGTCATCTGTTCAATGCACCTCTGACTCTGTGGTCAGTATGTGTTGTCTGACACTGACCGTGCTGCTCAGAATACTAGTGCTAACCTTGCTTCAGTTGGCTCAGTGCTGCCCTTTGTGCCATGGTGCTGTCATTTCTGTTCCCGTTGGAAAGTTTGATTTCATAGTGCAATTTGTACTTCTGCCCCCCATTTACAAAGGAAAGATAATCTGAAACTTATTAACATAAAATTTGTAAGTGGAACGTATAGTAGACCCTCTCATGAGCACAGACACCCTGTATCATCTGGCTTTGTGAAGTGCATTCTCACTGTCATTTCAACTTTGCAAAGTTCTTTGACTTTTCTCATTAGCCATGATATTTCTTATACAGTTGTCTTTAACTTGTTATAGGCCATGGCTTCCAATTTCCAAAAACTAATCTAGCCAAGTATCAATGTATCCTACCATTCTTGAAATGAATTTATATACCACATCATAAAAGTAGATCCTTATCTCAACATATTAATTCTTATTCAACTTTATATTTCATATAGTTTTATAACCAGAATTTTCAGAAACTAGTCCATATAAATACTCCAGCTATTACAGGGAAATACAGTCATTATACTGGCTAGGTCCTGTGACCTCTTTAAGGCCTTATTTAAATACCCAGAAATTTCATGGTTTATTGATACTGTTGTCTGATGTTATTCATTGATCTTATGACTAAGAGAAGAAGGGGCAGGTCTTAAGGGTGAAGAGTTTCCAAAGTAATGTTGTTTATAGCACCAAAAGAAGGAAAAAGCCCTGGCTTCCATTGTACAAGAACGAACCACTTCTGCATGTCAAACGGGTTCAGGAGAAACAAAAATTCAAGACTTTTGAGTGCCTCACTCTCAATTCGCTAAGTCTCAGAGTGTCACTGGATCCCAAGTACATCTTGTCTTGAGAAGACAAAGCCAAAACAAATAACAATTTAGTTAAATCTTTAGTAAAAATGATATAAATTATATAAAACTAAAATTATAACTTCTTCAGTCACTAACTTTCACCAGATAAATTATGAAAAAGAAAATACATTCATGAGGAGGCAATAGTGCCTACAGAAAAATGCAAACAAGCCAGGCACTGTGTCATGAGACCTTCAGTCTTGGTGGGATCGTGATATAAAGGATGCCAGAGCACCATGGCTACACCCTGATGACATAGAACAGGATAGAAGAAGTGTGTCCTAGTGAAAATCTACCTCTCTCTTCAAACACTTTCATGTCTCCTGAATACAGGTACAGTCTTATGCTGCCCTAACAAACTCCTTAATAGTATTGTTGTTCAATTTTCCTTTTTTGTTTTCCGGAGCTGAGGACTGAACCCAGGGCCTTGCGCTTGCTAAATCCCCAACCCCCAATTTTCCTTTTTCTGTAACCTCTAGCTGTTCCATAACCATACATTCTCCTCCCATTATCTTAGCCCTCCTGATTTCATCTTTTCTTTAGAACTTTGACTTGGAAATGCAGCAACTTACCCGACTTTACCCCTTGGATGTTACAAATACACACCAGATTCATCATGTCCATGTGCATCGCTTAGAGAAAGACCAATATCAGTTATTCCTGTGATACAGAATAGCAGTCAGCCTGGAATTTTCCCCCAGTCAATCCACTTTACTTTACTTTGCAAATATGCCCACTGAACTTTTTATAAGAATGTCCCCTGTCCCTTCAAAGACGTTATCAGCTTGTTTAATAGCAATGGTGTCTTCAATCTTTTAGAATCTAACGTACAAGAAATTAATGACAAGCTACTGACTTATTCTTTCAACTGACATTTACAAAGCAGTACTGTGAAGGAGCTAACTAAGTGCTGAGTAACAGGTAGCTGATGAAAGATTTTTCTCTAGGCCACATCTCTTGCCATGTTTGTTGGGGAAAGCAGACAATCCCTAGTGTACAGCATGCTTTGTCAACTCATTTTGAGCATGCTCACATGCATGTACACATTCCCAACACCTAAGACTGCACTGTTTTCAATGATAAGTATGAAAAGAGGAAGGGCCAGTGTTTGTGAGGCTCATTCCTGTTGGCCAGTGCTCTGAGTGAATAAGAACTGTGTAACACAACAGAGGAGGGGTATCTAGTGATGCCAGCCCCCTGATCTGTGTGAGCATCCTCCTGCTTTGCATGGGAATCCTCCTGGTGAAGATAGTTCCTGGCTTCCATTGCACACGAGATATGGATCTGGGATTTCTATCCTTTGCCCCTTAATGTCCAAAGTCACTCTGTGGGGGTTATACCAATCACTCCTTACTTGCAGGGAACAGAAGAAAACTAAGAAAGTTAAGGAACATGTCCAGATCAATGAAATGTGAGCTTGACCGCAGAATCCTTATCTAGCTTCCATCTTTGTCCCCATTAATGGAAAGGTCATGGCCCTGGAGAGTGTCTTTTGGAGTGCTAAGAAAGAAGATTAAGACTTCAACTCATAAACCCTCAATTTCTTTAGTTAAGGGCATTTATTAGTTCTTAAACACATACCTCATCACATTTGATAATTTGGTGTCAATCAATAAGGTCAATATTTAACTCAGAGTCATTAGAGAAACAACTAAGGTCCTTAACAATCTGCTACAGGGTTTCCACTCTAACCTTCTGGAGCCTCTTGAATTTCCTCAGAAGTATTTTCTAATGCTATTTTGCCACTGATTGGAATGGATTCTTAACCCCTGGTTCCAGAGAAGAGAGAAAGTTATAAGCTTTCTGACTGAATCCCTGGAACCAGTTAATTGTATCTTCACATGAAAAATCTCTCTATTGAATCCTCACTTTCCACTATGCAGACTAAGTTATATTATGTGTGTGGGTTTTCTAGAATATTCTAGGCCTGCCCCCTGTTATGATTCACTGATAATTCCTAAGGTTCCTCTTGTTTCTTGAGGAACTTCTCTCAGCTCTGTTTCCTTCTAATATCCATTGCCAATTAAAAACAGCAAGCAGAATTGGCTGTACTTTTAACTAACAGGATGTGGAGTATGAGGGACATTGGGGGTGTTTCTGGATGTGAGGGCCAAACTGGATGGCACAGAGTTGTCAGCGTTTGAAGGAGTGTCTGGCATCATCTGTAGACTACGTGTTATTAACCGCTGGTTCTTCCCAGCACAGGCTATTGGCAAGAGAACTCTGAACCAGAAATGTATGTTTTTATGGAGAGACTGGCATCCTAGAAAATTTCTTCCCATGCCCAGGCTGTGTGAGAATCCAGCCCTGTGCCAAGAGTGCACTTGCTCAGCTTAGCCTTTATGCTATGCTTATAGCTTTATGCTATATTTTCTCTTCTTTTGAGCCTTTCTTTTCCTCAAGGTGATGACATTGAGCCTTGAAGTCCATAGTCTGTGACTCCAAACCCTTCTACTTAGTTCAGCTGCAGGTTTGTTGGTGTCATATCATAGAGCATGTTGAGTCTCACTGTTGGAACAGATTCACTTCCTTGTGTTTGGTTCAAAACAAAATAAAACATAGCATAAAGCAAAACAGCAATCAAACAAACCCTGCCCAACTCAACTGTCTAGTTCTGATGAAGTTCCCTCCTCTGTTCTCTGTTCATCTGTTCATTCCAGATTTCCTCATTAATTTCTTTTTCCTTCCTTCCTCCTTCCTCCTTCCTTCCTTCCTTCCTTCCTTCCTTTCTTTTCTTCATTTCTTCATCTCTTCATTTCCTTCTTCCTCTGCTTCTCTTCATTTCCTCCTGGTCCTCTTCCTTCTCTCTACTCCTCTTCCTCTGTTTGTTTTGAGACAGAGACTCATGAAGCTCAGGTTGGCTTCCAACTTGATATGTAGCTGAGGATGACTTGTATTCTTGAAATCACAGGCCTGACATTCCATTTACTTTTAGTTATCAGGTTCTTTTGTGGTTTACCATAGAAGGCCATGGCAGAATTAGCAAACAAGTTGGTTAGGTAACCAAAAGAGGGTTCATATATTCATATTCAATGAAAAATTGAACGCTATTATCAAAGATCCTACAGTTTCCTCATCTTAATCAAAGTTGTGTGTGTGTTTGTGAGTGTTTGTAGTATTAATTATTTAATCTCAGTGCCTTTGATCACTCAGTTCTCAGACAAAAGACACACAACTTTTATATTTGTAATAAGCCTTAGTCAGTAATAAAGCTGATTATTCTATTCTATCATGTCTTCTCTGCCAATAACCCCAAGATATGACAGCCATGTTCTGCCTGGGTTACTCTTACTCAAATTGGCCAGCCCTCTTGGCCACATTTTCATGATTCGTGCACCCCATGTAGTCTTCTCCTTTCTTCACCTTCTCCCTTTCTTTCTTGTGGTTCTGCCTCAGACCCCAAGCCTGGAAACCTAAAAACCTCAGCTACCTCTCTTCAGCCCAGCTATAGGCTATCGGCATCTTTATTCAACCAATAGTTTTAAATTAAAGGGCAAGGTAAGTGCAGATTCTCCTGTCCCTGTGGGTAACCAGACCTTGGGAAAGGTAGTATTTAGCATTACAATACATAGCAAAGGATAAAACCTCAGTATGTGTGCGTGCGTGTGCGTGTGTGTGTGTGTGTGTGTGTGTATGTGTGTGTGTGTCTGTGTGTGTATCTGTGTGTGTGTCTGTGTGTGTGTCTGTGTGTGTGTCTGGGTGTGTGTCTGTGTGTGTATGTGTGTGTGTGTCTGTGTGTGTGTGTCTGTCTGTCTGTCTCTGTGTGTGTGTGTCTAATTTTTGTAAAATTTACACCAACTAGAGACACTTAGGAGAAGGGAGCTTCATTTGAGGAGTTATCACCATCAAATTAGCTTGTGGCCATGTCATTGTGACACTTTCTTGATTGCTGGTTGATGCTCAAGTGTCCAGCCCACTGTAGACATCATATCCTTGGGTAATTAGAGCTAGTTTAAATAAGAAATCAAGCTGAATAAGGCATTGCTAAGAATCCGTACACACTGCTCCTCCCAGGTCTCTGCTTCATTTCCTGCCTCTGGTTTCCTGTCTTGAGTTCCTGTCCTAAATTCCCTTCATAATGAGATGATGATCTGTATCATACAGATGAATACTTTTCCTCTTCAAAGTTATTATCGCAGCAACAGAGAAGCAAACCAGAATAAAAATTTTCTCCCTGGCATGGAATTTGCCTAATAAGCTACAATGTCTGACACAGGAAACCTAGAGATAAGTCTCTGCTTGTTTCTCAAGCTCTGTGTTTAAATACATAGTCTACGCAGCTTTCTCAAGTGTTTTGGGGAACAAACTTGGGTTCTCATGCATGCAAAGCAAGCATCTTCCTACTCTTTAATCAAAGTCTTAAGGAATTCAAGACATAATTATAAAAATTGCTAGTGTTTTGTTAGAGGAGTTTATTATATTTGATCTAAGGCACTTCCTCACTTACATTTGAGAAGAAAAAAAGCACCTGTGAGTAGGAGCCAAGATTCTGCTTGATATTTCAGAATATGTGCCTTCTCAAATAAATATTAATAGAATAATCCTAAGTTCTGTGTATCTAAGTTGGAAAAACAATTAATGAAAATTCTGTGTTTACTATTCTTCCAAAGTCTCTTCTTTTACTAAATTACACATAACACTTAAAAGTTTTGGAGAAATCTCATTAATTCTGTCTGAGTAAAGCTGAAATCCATTGCTGGTAATACAATCTAACATTAGAACATTATTTTATCCAAGCTTATCTAATCTTCTGAACTTGAACAATCAGAGAATACATTGGAGAGATCCTTTAGTAACTTTAATGAATTCATTTGACACTCAAAATTCAAAATGACCATGGTATTCTATATGCCAATAAATTGCACCAGAAAAGGGAATTCTACCACAACATGACAATCAAAACCCTAAATGAAGAGAGCAAAGAAACAGTGTTAAAAGCTACAAGGGGAAAAGGCCAAGTAACATATAAAGGCAGACCTATCAGAATTATACTCAATTTCTCAACTGAGGCTCTAATAAAAGCTAGAAGGTCCTGGGAAGAGGTCTTGAAGACCCTAAGAGACCACGCAAAACTTTTAATCACCATACATGGAGAAACCAAGATATTACATGACCAAATTTAACAATATCTTTCCACTATCCCAGACCTACAGATGATACTAGAAAGAAAATTTCAAACCAATGCAGCTCAGTACACACACACACACACACACACACACACACACACACACACACTCCCTAACCAAAATTCCACAAGGAATAAATAATTTCACACCATAAAACTAGTAGGAGAGAAACATACACACTAACACAATGTTACCACCAATAGCAAAATAACAAGAAGTAACAATCATTGGTTATTAATATCTTTTAACATCAATGAACTGGAACACCTAATAAACAGACACAGCCTAACAGAGTAGATAGGCAAACAAAATCCATCATTCCGCTGTATATAAGAAACACAGCCAGAATACAGCAAATATAGAGGCGAATGCCAGCAGCAAACCACTGAACTGAGAATAGGTCCCCTATTGAAGGAATCAGAGAAAGAACTGGAAGAGCTTGAAGGGGCTCGAGACCCCAAAAGTACAACAATGCCAAGCAACCAGAGCTTCCAGGGACTAAGCCACTACCTAAAGACTATACATGGACTGACCCTGGACTCTGACCCCATAGGTAGCAATGAATATCCTAGTAAGAGCACCAGTGGAAGGGGAAGCCCTGGGTCCTGCTAAGACTGAACCCACAGTGAACTAGTCTATGGGGGGAGGGCGGCAATGGGGGGAGGGTTGGGAGGGGAACACCCATAAGGAAGGGGAGGGGGGAGGGGGATGTTTGCCCGGAAACCGGGAAAGGGAATAACACTCGAAATGTATATAAGAAATACTCAAGTTAATAAAAAAAAAAAAAAAAAAAAAAAGAAACACAACAGGGGCTGGAGAGATGGCTCAGAGGTTAAGAGCACTGACTGCTCTTCCAGAGGTCCTGAGTTCAATTCCCAGCAACCACATGGTGACTTACAACCAACTGTAATGAAATCTGATGCCTTCTTCTGGTGTGTCTGAAGACAGCTACAGTCTACTTACAAATAATAAATAAATAAATCTTTAAAAAAATAAACATTCATATAAAAAAGAAACAACATATCTTAGCAACAAAGATATACATTATCTCAGACTAAAGGATTGGGAAAGGTTTTCTAAGCTAACAAATGTAAGAAAGAAGCTGACGTGGTCACTTTAGTATGCAATAAAATAGACTTTCAACCGAAGGAATCAAAGGAGATGGGGAAGGATAGTTCATACTCATCAAAGAAAAAAATCCACCAAGAGGACATCTCAATTCTGAACATCTAGTCTCCAAATGTAAGAGCACCCACATTTGTATAAGAAACATTACCAAGACATCAATCACACGTTGAACCTCACATATTAATGGAGACTTCAAGACCCGACTCTGACCAGTGGACTGGTCATTGAGACAGAAACTAAACAGAGACAGTGAAACTAGCAGAGGTTATGATTCCAATGCACCTAACAGATTTTTACAGAACATTTCACCTAAACACAAAAGAAAATACTTCTTACCACCCCACAAATCAGTCTTCAAAGGTGACCATATACTCTGTCACAAAGTAAGCTATAACAGATATAAATAAAAAGATTGAAATAACCCCGTACATCTTATCAGATCACCGTGGCTCAAAGCTGGACTTCAACAACAACAGAAATAGCAGTCATTGGGTCAGAAAAAAAATAGAGAAAGAAATAAAAGATTTTTTTAGAATTCAATAAAATGAGGACACAACATACCCAAAGTTATAGTATAATATGAAAGCAGTGCTAAGAGGAAATTTCATAACATCAAGTGCCTCCATAAAAAAACTGGAGAGTTCTTATACAAATGAATTAAAATTACACCTGAAAGTTCTAGAACAAAAAGAAGCAAACATACCCAAGAGGAGTAGACAGCAGGAAATAATCAATCTTAGGCCTGAAATCAATCAATCAGAAACAAAGAGGGCAATAAAAGAATCAAGGAAACCAGGAGGTTGTACTTTGAGAAAATCAGCAAAGATAAACCAACCTTTAACCAAACTAACTAAAAGGCAGGGAGACAGTACCCAAATTAACAAAATCAGAAATGAAATGGGAGACAGAACGACAGATACTGAGGAAATTCACAGAATCTTTAGGTCTTTTTTTTTTCCCCCGGAGCTGAGGACCAAACCCAGGGCCTTGTGCTTGGTAGGCAAGCACTCTACCACTGAGCTAAATCCCCAACCCTGAATCTCCAGGTCTTACGTCAAAAGCCTGTACTCTAAAAAATTGGAAAATCTAAATGAAATAGATTATTTTCTAGATAGATACCAATTACCAAAGCTAAATCAAGGTCAGGTAAACTATCTGAATAGTGGTATAACCCCAAAGGAAATAGAAACAGTTATTAAAAGTCTCCCAACAACACCAACAAAAATAATCAAAACAAACCCATACCTAGATCAGATGGTTTTAGTACAGAATGCTATCATACTTTTGAAGAAGAGCTAATGCCAATACTTCTCAAACTATTTCATAAAATAGAAACAGAAGGAACATTGCCAAACTCATTTTATGAAACCACTGTTACCCAGATACCTAAACCACAAAGAGACTCCACAAAGAAAGAGAATTTCAGATGAATTTCTCTTATGAATATTGATTCAAAAATTTACAATAAAATACTTGCAAAGCAAATCCAAGAATATGTCAAAGCTATCATCTACTATGATTAAATAGACTTTATCCCAGCTATGCAAGTGTGGTTCAATATGAAATTTCATCAATGTAACGCACTATACAAACAAACTGGGACAAAAAAAATGCATGATCATCTCATTAGATGCTGAAAAGCCTTTGACAAAATCCAACACACCCTCATTTTAAAAATATTAGAGAGATCAGTGAAACGACATTCATGCCTAAACACAATAAAGGCAATATATAGCAAACCAATAGCAAAAGTCAAATTAAATATATAGAAAATTAAAGCAATTCCACTCAAATTTAGGACAAGACAAGGCTGTCCACTCTCTCCTTATATCTTCAATATAGTACTTGAAGTTCTCTCTAGAGCAATAAGATAACTAAAGGAGATGAAGGGGATACAAATTGGCAAGGAAGACGTGAAGGTATGTGTGTTCTCGGATGATATGATGGTATACAAAAGTAACCCTAAAACTTCTGCCAGAGAACTCCTACAGCTAATAAACACATTCAGTGAAGTGGCTGGATAAAAATTAGCTCAAAGAAATCAGGAGCCCTCCTTTATATAAGCCATAAACAGGCTTAGATAGAAGTTAGCAAGACAGTACACTTTACAGTAGCCACAAATAATATAAAATATCTTGGCATAACTCTAACCAAGCAAAACACCTGTATGACAAGAATTTCAAGTCTCTGAAGAAATCAAAATTCCAACACAATTATTTGTAGATCTTGAAAGAACAGCTCTCTCCCGGAAGAGGCGGCACAGGTCTTCCTGGTTGCTGCCGCTGCAGAGAGCCCCTGGGCAGCACCCCACGAGCGAACTTGAGCCTCGGGACCACAGGTAAGACCAAATTTTCTGCTGCAAGAAAGCTGCCTGGTGAGCTTGGGACACACAGAAGCAGAATTTCTCTAGAACCGGGCACGTTCTGTGTTTACCGGAAGTCCCACACCCGCGGATCCCGGCCCGCAGCAGCTCTCTGCTCCCAGACCCGGTGAGAGAGAGACCCAACCGCCTGGTCAGGTGGGCACTCCTGAGGCTGCAGAGCGGAAGAGACCACCAACACTGCTCACCCCTGCCCACATCCCTGGCCCAAGAGGAAACTGTATAAGGCCTCTGGGCTCCCGTGGGGGAGGGCCCAGGAGCGGCAGGACCCCTGCCGGAGACACCGCCGGACCCTGAAGGAAACAGACCGGATAAACAGTTCTCTGCACCCAAATCCCGTGGGAGGGAGAGCTAAACCTTCAGAGAGGCAGACAGGCCTGGGAAACCAGAAGAGACTGCTCCCTGCACACACATCTCGGACGCCAGAGGAAAAAGCCAAAGACCATCTGGAACCCTGGTGCACTGAAGCTCCCGGAAGGGGCGGCACAGGTCTTCCTGGTTGCTGCCGCTGCAGAGAGCCCCTGAACAGCACCCCACGAGCGAACCTGAGCCTCGGGACCACAGGTAAGACCAAATTTTCTGCTGCAAGAAAGCTGCCTGGTGAACTCAAGACACAGGCCCACAGGAACAGCTGAAGACCTGTAGAGAGGAAAAACTACACGCCCGAAAGCAGAACACTCTGTCCCCATAACTGACTGAAAGAGAGGAAAACAGGTATACAGCACTCCTGACACACAGGCTTATAAGACAGTCTAGCCACTGTCAGAAATAGCAGAACAAAGTAACACTAGAGATAATCTGATGGCGAGAGGCAAGCGTAGGAACCCAAGCAACAGAAACCAAGACTACATGCCATCATCGGAGCCCAATTCTCCCACCAAAACAAACATGGAATATCCAAACACACCAGAAAAGCAAGATCTAGTTTCAAAATCATATTTGATCATGATGCTGGAGGACTTCAGGAAAGACCTGAACACACTTAGGGAAGCACAGGAAAACATTAATAAACAAGTAAAAGCCTACAGAGAGGAATCGCAAAAATCCCTGAAAGAATTCCAGGAAAACACAATCAAACAGTTGAAGGAATTAAAAATGGAAATAGAAGCAATCAAGAAAGAACACATGGAAACAACCCTGGATATAGAAAACCAAAAGAAGAGACAAGGAGCTGTAGATACAAGCTTCACCAACAGAATACAAGAGATGGAAGAGAGAATCTCAGGAGCAGAAGATTCCATAGAAATCATTGACTCAACTGTCAAAGATAATGTAAAGCGGAAAAAGCTACTGGTCCAAAACATACAGGAAATCCAGGACTCAATGAGAAGATCAAACCTAAGGATAATAGGTATAGAAGAGAGTGAAGACTCCCAGCTCAAAGGACCAGTAAATATCTTCAACAAAATCATAGAAGAAAACTTCCCTAACCTAAAAAAAGAGATACCCATAGACATACAGGAAGCCTACAGAACTCCAAATAGATTGGACCAGAAAAGAAACACCTCCCGTCACATAATTGTCAAAACACCAAACGCACAAAATAAAGAAAGAATATTAAAAGCAGTAAGGGAAAAAGGTCAAGTAACATATAAAGGGAGACCTATCAGAATCACACCAGACTTCTCGCCAGAAACTATGAAGGCCAGAAGATCCTGGACTGATGTTATACAGACCCTAAGAGAACACAAATGCCAGCCCAGATTACTGTATCCAGCAAAACTCTCAATTAACATTGATGGAGAAACCAAGATATTCCATGACAAAACCAAATTTACACAATATCTTTCTACAAATCCAGCACTACAAAGGATAATAAATGGTAAAGCCCAACATAAGGAGGCAAGCTATACCCTAGAAGAAGCAAGAAACTAATCGTCTTGGCAACAAAACAAAGAGAATGAAAGCACACAAACATAACCTCACATCAAATATGAATATAACGGGAAGCAATAATCACTATTCCTTAATATCTCTCAATATCAATGGCCTCAACTCCCCAATAAAAAGACATAGATTAACAAACTGGATACGCAACGAGGACCCTGCATTCTGCTGCCTACAGGAAACACACCTCAGAGACAAAGACAGACACTACCTCAGAGTGAAAGGCTGGAAAACAACTTTCCAAGAAAATGGTCAGAAGAAGCAAGCTGGAGTAGCCATTCTAATATCAAATAAAATCAATTTCCAACTAAAAGTCATCAAAAAAGATAAGGAAGGACACTTCATATTCATCAAAGGAAAAATCAACCAAGATGAACTCTCAATCCTAAATATCTATGCCCCAAATACAAGGGCACCTACATATGTAAAAGAAACCTTACTAAAGCTCAAAACACACATTGCACCTCACACAATAATAGTGGGAGATTTCAACACCCCACTCTCATCAATGGACAGATCAGGGAAACAGAAATTAAACAGTGATGTAGACAGACTAAGAGAAGTCATGAGCCAAATGGACTTAACGGATATTTATAGAACATTCTATCCTAAAGCAAAAGGATATACCTTCTTCTCAGCTCCTCATGGTACTTTCTCCAAAATTGACCATATAATTGGTCAAAAAACGGACCTCAACAGGTACAGAAAGATAGAAATAATCCCATGCGTGCTATCGGACCACCACGGCCTAAAACTGGTCTTCAATAACAATAAGGGAAGAATGCCCACATATACGTGGAAATTGAACAATGCTCTACTCAATGATAACTTGGTCAAGGAAGAAATAAAGAAAGAAATTAAAAACTTTTTAGAATTTAATGAAAATGAAGATACAACATACTCAAACTTATGGGACACAATGAAAGCTGTGCTAAGAGGAAAACTCATAGCGCTGAGTGCCTGCAGAAAGAAACAGGAAAGAGCATATGTCAGCAGCTTGACAGCACACCTAAAAGCTCTAGAACAAAAAGAAGCAAATACACCCAGGAGGAGTAGAAGGCAGGAAATAATCAAACTCAGAGCTGAAATCAACCAAGTAGAAACAAAAAGGACCATAGAAAGAATCAACAGAACCAAAAGTTGGTTCTTTGAGAAAATCAACAAGATAGATAAACCCTTAGCCAGACTAACAAGAGGACACAGAGAGTGTGTCCAAATTAACAAAATCAGAAATGAAAAGGGAGACATAACTACAGATTCGGAGGAAATTCAAAAAATCATCAGATCTTACTATAAAAACCTATATTCAACAAAATTTGAAAATCTTCAGGAAATGGACAATTTCCTAGACAGATACCAGGTATCGAAGTTAAATCAGGAACAGATAAACCAGTTAAACAACCCCATAACTCCTAAGGAAATAGAAGCAGTCATTAAAGGTCTCCCAACCAAAAAGAGCCCAGGTCCAGACGGGTTTAGTGCAGAATTCTATCAAACCTTCATAGAAGACCTCATACCAATATTATCCAAACTATTCCACAAAATTGAAACAGATGGAGCCCTACCGAATTCCTTCTACGAAGCCACAATTACTCTTATACCTAAACCACACAAAGACACAACAAAGAAAGAGAACTTCAGACCAATTTCCCTTATGAATATCGACGCAAAAATACTCAATAAAATTCTGGCAAACCGAATTCAAGAGCACATCAAAACAATCATCCACCATGATCAAGTAGGCTTCATCCCAGGCATGCAGGGATGGTTTAATATACGGAAAACCATCAACGTGATCCATTATATAAACAAACTGAAAGAACAGAACCACATGATCATTTCATTAGATGCTGAGAAAGCATTTGACAAAATTCAACACCCCTTCATGATAAAAGTCCTGGAAAGAATAGGAATTCAAGGCCCATACCTAAACATAGTAAAAGCCATATACAGCAAACCAGTTGCTAACATTAAACTAAATGGAGAGAAACTTGAAGCAATCCCACTAAAATCAGGGACTAGACAAGGCTGCCCACTCTCTCCCTACTTATTCAATATAGTTCTTGAAGTTCTAGCCAGAGCAATCAGACAACAAAAGGAGGTCAAAGGGATACAGATTGGAAAAGAAGAGGTCAAAATATCACTATTTGCAGATGACATGATAGTATATTTAAGTGATCCCAAAAGTTCCACCAGAGAACTACTAAAGCTGATAAACAACTTCAGCAAAGTGGCTGGGTATAAAATTAACTCAAATAAATCAGTTGCCTTCCTCTATACAAAAGAGAAACAAGCCGAGAAAGAAATTAGGGAAACGACACCCTTCATAATAGACCCAAATAATATAAAGTACCTCGGTGTGACTTTAACCAAGCAAGTAAAAGATCTGTACAATAAGAACTTCAAGACACTGAGGAAAGAAATTGAAGAAGACCTCAGAAGATGGAAAGATCTCCCATGCTCATGGATTGGCAGGATTAATATGGTAAAAATGGCCATTTTACCAAAAGCAATCTACAGATTCAATGCAATCCCCATCAAAATACCAATCCAATTCTTCAAAGAGTTAGACAGAACAATTTGCAAATTCATCTGGAATAACAAAAAACCCAGGATAGCTAAAGCTATCCTCAACAATAAAAGGACTTCAGGGGGAATCACTATCCCTGAACTCAAGCAGTATTACAGAGCAATAGTGATAAAAACTGCATGGTATTGGTACAGAGACAGACAGATAGACCAATGGAATAGAATTGAAGACCCAGAAATGAACCCACACACCTATGGTCACTTGATTTTTGACAAAGGAGCCAAAACCATCCAATGGAAAAAAGATAGCATTTTCAGCAAATGGTGCTGGTTCAACTGGAGGGCAACATGTAGAAGAATGCAGATCGATCCATGCTTATCACCCTGTACAAAGCTTAAGTCCAAGTGGATCAAGGACCTCCACATCAAACCAGACACACTCAAACTAATAGAAGAAAAACTAGGGAAGCATCTGGAACACATGGGCACTGGAAAAAATTTCCTGAACAAAACACCAATGGCTTATGCTCTAAGATCAAGAATCGACAAATGGGATCTCATAAAACTGCAAAGCTTCTGTAAGGCAAAGGACACTGTGGTTAGGACAAAACGGCAACCAACAGATTGGGAAAAGATCTTTACCAATCCTACAACAGATAGAGGCCTTATTTCCAAAATATACAAAGAACTCAAGAAGTTAGACCGCAGGGAAACAAATAACCCTATTAAAAAATGGGGTTCAGAGCTAAACAAAGAATTCACAGCTGAGGAATGCCGAATGGCTGAGAAACACCTAAAGAAATGTTCAACATCTTTAGTCATAAGGGAAATGCAAATCAAAACAACCCTGAGATTTCACCTCACACCAGTGCGATTGGCTAAGATCAAAAACTCAGGTGACAGCAGATGCTGGCGAGGATGTGGAGAAAGAGGAACACTCCTCCATTGTTGGTGGGATTGCAGACTGGTAAAACCATTCTGGAAATCAGTCTGGAGGTTCCTCAGAAAATTGGACATTGAACTGCCTGAGGATCCAGCTATACCTCTCTTGGGCATATACCCAAAAGATGCCTCAACATATAAAAGAGACACGTGCTCCACTATGTTCATCGCAGCCTTATTTATAATAGCCAGAAGCTGGAAAGAACCCAGATGCCCTTCAACAGAGGAATGGATACAGAAAATGTGGTACATCTACACAATGGAATATTACTCAGCTATCAAAAACAACGAGTTTATGAAATTCGTAGGCAAATGGTTGGAACTGGAAAATATCATCCTGAGTGAGCTAACCCAATCACAGAAAGACATACATGGTATGCACTCATTGATAAGTGGCTATTAGCCCAAATGCTTGAATTACCCTAGATCCCTAGAACAAACGAAACTCAAGACGGATGATCAAAATGTGAATGCTTCACTCCTTCTTTAAATGAGGAAAAAGAATACCCTTGGCAGGGAAGGGAGAGGCAAAGATTAAAACAGAGACTGAAGGAACACCCATTCAGAGCCTGCCCCACATGTGGCCCATACATATACAGCCACCCAATTAGACAAGATGGATGAAGCAAAGAAGTGCAGACCGACAGGAGCCGGATCTAGATCGCTCCTGAGAGACACAGCCAGAATACAGCAAATATAGAGGCGAATGCCAGCAGCAAACCACTGAACTGAGAATAGGTCCCCTATTGAAGGAATCAGAGAAAGAACTGGAAGAGCTTGAAGGGGCTCGAGACCCCAAAAGTACAACAATGCCAAGCAACCAGAGCTTCCAGGGACTAAGCCACTACCTAAAGACTATACATGGACTGACCCTGGACTCTGACCCCATAGGTAGCAATGAATATCCTAGTAAGAGCACCAGTGGAAGGGGAAGCCCTGGGTCCTGCTAAGACTGAACCCACAGTGAACTAGTCTATGGGGGGAGGGCGGCAATGGGGGGAGGGTTGGGAGGGGAACACCCATAAGGAAGGGGAGGGGGGAGGGGGATGTTTGCCCGGAAACCGGGAAAGGGAATAACACTCGAAATGTATATAAGAAATACTCAAGTTAATAAAAAAAAAAAAAAAAAAAAAAAAAAAAAAAAAAAAAAAAAGAAAGAACAGCTCTCAACTTCATATGGAAAAACAAAAACCCAGGGTAACTAAAACAAACCCAAACTTCAGGAGGTACTCTATTTCTGACTTTAAGCTATACTAAAGAACAACAATAGTAATAAAAGCTGTATGATATTGGTATAGACACAGACACGTTGATATATGGAATCCAAATGAAGATCACAAAACAAATCCAAATACTTATGGATATTTGCTTTTCGACAAAAAAGCCAAAACCATACAATGGAAAAGGGAGTGCATCTTCAACAAATGGTGCTGCACTAACTGGATATCCTCATGTAGAAGAATGAAAATAGACACATATTTATCATCCTACACAAGACTCAAGTACAAATGGATCAAAGACCTCAATGTAAAACCAGCTACACTAAGTGTAATAGAACAGAAAGTGGAGAAGAGCCTTGAACTTGTCAGTACAGGAAACACCTTCCCGAATGAAACACCAATGGCTTAGACACTAAGGATAAAAATGCATAACGGGGACTTCATGAAACAGAAAGTCTCCTGTAAGGCAAGGACAATATTATTAGGATAGCCTACAGGTTGGGAAAAGATATTCATCAACTCCACATCTGACAGAGGGCTAATATCCAAAAAATATAAAAAAATAAGAAGTTAGGCAACAACAAACCAAATAACCCAACTAAAAATGGGGTACAGAGCTACAGAGAATTCTCAGCAGAAAAATCCTGAATGACTGAGAAGCACTTAGATGTTCAAAGTCCTTGATCATCAGGGGAATGCAAATCAAAACAATCCTGGGATTCCATCAAAACCTCAAAGAATAGCTAAGGATCAAAAACTCAAAGGAGTTTTTGTGATAGGAACTGGAAACAACATAGATGTCCACCAACTGAAGAATAGATAAAGAAAATGTGGTTAATTTCCATAATGGAATACAACATAGCCATTAAAAACAAGGACATCATGAATTTTGCAGGCAAATGGATAGAACTAAAAAATATCATCCTGAGCAAGGTAACCCTGATCCCAAAGGGCATGCATGGTATGTACTCACTTAAAAGTGGACAAAAGCCATACGGTATATAGGATAACTGACTTACAATCAACAGAACCAAAGAAGATAAATAACGAGAAGAGCCAAAGGGAGGATTATTGAATCTTTCAAAGAAGGGCAAATAAAATGGGCATAGGAGATGAATGGAAGGAGGGAACTGTATGGGAAAGGGGATGGGAAGGGAAGTGGGGCAAGGGGAAGATCAGATGTAGGAAAAGCAGGGTACAGAAGGGAAATTGTGGGTTTGGGGGGAGATGACACTAGGACATGACAGAGCGTGATAGAAACCTGGTTGGGGGGCGCAGATCCCAAGGTGTCTATGAGCATACCTCTAGCTGAGACTCCTAGAAGTGGAGGATGTGGATCCTGAAGTGGCCACTTCCTTTAGTCAGGCAGGATTCCCAGTGGAGAGATAAGAATAGCAACCTACCCACAAAACCTTGTATCCAAAATGTGTCCTGCCTACAAGATGTACAGGGACAAAGATGGAGCACAGTCAGAGGAAATGGCCAATCAATGACTGCCCCCAATTGAGACCCATTCCATGAGCAAGAATCAGTCTCTGACACTATTAATGATACTCTGTTGTGCTTGCAGACAGGAGCTTAGCAAAACTGTCCTCTGAGAAGCGCCATCCAACATATAATGAAAAGAAATGCAGAGACCTATGGCCAAGCATTAGATGGAGCTCAGGTAGTCTTACAGAAGAGTTGGGAGAAAGATTGAGGGAGCTGAAGACAACAGGGACTCCAGATGAAGGCCAACAGAGTCAACTAACCTGGACCCTTGGGGGCTCCCAGAAACCAAATCACCGACCAAGAGCAAGCACATTCTGGACCTAGGCCCTTGAACATATGTATAAGATGAGTAGCTTGGTCTTCATGTAAGGCCCCCAACAACACGGTCTCCCTGAAGAATCTGTTGCCTGCTTACCTGTTCTCCTAAGTGGGCTGCCTTGTCTGACCTCAGTAGGATAAGATGTGCTTAATCCTGCAGTGACTTGATGTGCAAGAGTTGGGGTGGGGGACGTGATATCTATAGGGGGCTCCCCCTTCACAACAGAGAAGGGAAGGGAGGAATTGGGAAGGTTCAGTGTGAGAGGGTACTGGGAGGAAAGGAAGGCTTATATTGGAATGTAAAATGAGTAAATAAATTTTAAAAAGCAAAGAAAAAATGATAAAAGGGAGCTTTCTACCTCCAGATCTTAAAAATGATTATTATGAAATTTTGTTCTATGTTAGCATGAGGTACATATCGAACCTTGATAGGGAGGCTGACACTGGCCAGCTGCAGTATACATGATAGTACACGCAATCCTGTCACTGCTCCTTATAAGCACAATGAGGGATTGGGAACTAGGCAGTAAAGGAAGCCAGTACTGACTCTAGTCAGAATAGTCAGATGGTAGCGTATGACCCGAATGGAAAGATGTTTGTGATTAGCATAAAAATGTCATTTGTTTTTGCAGACTATTTATCTTTTTAGTTCTTTTTGCAAGAAAACTCAAGAGACTCCAGAGACAGTGTGTTAAAACTAGTTTTAAAAAGGTCAACCTTACTATTAAAAATATTTTAAAATTAATAGCAGGCACACACTCCAGCAAAAACCAATTAAAATTTGAAAGGAAAAAGGGATGAAACATTTAAATAGCAGTAAGAACTATTAACTATATTAACTACATAAGAACAATTGCACTATCTTTATGGAAAAATTGAAAGCTATTCTTCAAAGATGTAAGATGTCTAAATAAATACTCACAAGGTCACCATTTCCTACATATTTTGTGCCAAATGTTTCTTCCAGATTCCAGTTTCTAGGAAGCAACAATTAAGATTCAGAAAAAATAAACAAACAAGCAAATCTAATAATAAAAGGTAACTGATGACATTTTAAAACAAAAGAACGTAAATGGAAGCCCTAAAAAGAAAGAGATGTGAGAGTAGAGTGGAGAGAGAAGGTTTCTACAGTGAAACACTTGAAGAGATTCATGGGACTTGAGAAAAGTGTATGAAAATTTCTGGGGCAGAAATATTATGACAGAAGAAGGAAAATGGGGTGGGGCTATCTTTCATGCTGTCATTAAAAATAGTATGTGTAACCAGGTGCTAGAAAAAAGTGAAGTCAAAGAGCAGGGGCCATTTAATTTAGTTATGCTACTTGGTTTCATTATTAAAAGCAAAGTTAAGGGGCTGGGGATTTAGCTCAGTGGTAGAGCGCTTACCTAGGAAGCGCAAGGCCCTGGGTTCGGTCCCCAGCTCCGAAAAAAAAGAACCAAAAAAAAAAAAAAAAAAGCAAAGTTAAAAATCAGTAAAATTATTGCCACTTGCACGCTTGACTATTTTTTTTATTTAAATACCTTATATTTAAGGTAAATCCAAAGAGAGAAGCAGTTTGACTTCTGAGGAAAGAAAAGGACTTCATTCTATGCTGTGTCTTTGGGTAGACACTATGAACTGCTAATCTAACAGACACCTCTTCTCCTCTGCTTCTGACAACCAGAACTCTTTTTCAAGAGTAAGGTAAGGCACTAGGATGGCAAAATGACACAGTCCAGATGCTCGGTGGCAACACATCTTATAAATGAACCCTAAGCTCTCTCTATGGAGGTTCTCCCTAGGCAAATGAGTTGTTTCTTTCTTCTCCCCATTTCCTGTAAACATGATAGTCTTGCTGGGTCTTGTAGGGAAGGAGAGGAAGATGCCATGGAGTGTCATGAATGGAGTCTTCTAACCACAAGGAAAGGGTAATGAACATGATGAATGGCAGGCTACTGCCATTGCTCTTGGTTGGCCCCAAAGACAAAAGGAAGTCCCTACTACTGAAGACAATGTGTCCTACTAACACAGGGCCTAGAAGCCCCTGAGATGGAATCAACTTGAAAGGTTAGTCCCTAAGGAGCCCAATCAAAGGAGGGAAGCAAACAACAGTCCTACCCAATGAGGACATCTATGAACCACATCAATGGCCAGCACAGCATTATAACTTTAGTGGTCCAGTAATGCCACACTAATCTTGGAGGTTGTGGTTTGAATAAGAATTTCCACCATAGCTGAGTCCTCACGTAGTTCAATGTCCAATTTTCTCAGGAACCTCTACAATGATTTCCAGAATGGTTGTACCAGTCTACAATCCCACCAACAATGGAGGAGTGTTCCTCTTTCTCCACATCCTCGCCAGCATCTGCTGTCATCTGAGTTTTTGATCTTAGCCATTCTCACTGGTATGAGGTGAAATCTCAGGGTTGTTTTGATTTGCATTTCCCTTATGACTAAAGATGTTGAACATTTCTTTAGGTGTTTCTCAGCCATTCAGCATTCCTCAGCTGGGAATTATTTGTTTAGCTCTGAACCCCATTTTTAATAGGGTTATTTGTCTCCCTGCAGTCTAACTTCTTGAGTTCTTTGTATATTTTGGATATAAGCCCTCTATTAGTTATAGGATTGGTAAAGATCTTTTCCCAATCTGTTGGTTGCCATTTTTTCCTAACAACAGTGTCCTTTGCCTTACAGAAGCTTTGCAGTTTTATGAGATCCCATTTGTTGATTCTTGATCTTAGAGCATAAGCCATTGGTGTTTTGTTCAGGAAGTTTTCTCCAGTACCCATGTGTTCCAGATGTTTTCCCACGTTTTCTTCTATTAGTTTGAGTGTATCTGGTTTGATGTGGAGGTCCTTTATCCACTTGGACTTAAGCTTTGTACAGGGTGATAAGTATGGATCGATCTGCATTCTTCTATATGCTGACCTCTAGTTGAACCAGCACCATTTGCTGAAAACGCTATCTTTTTTCCATTGGATGGTTTTGGCTCCTTTGTCAAAAATCATGTGCCCATAGGTGTGTGGGTTCATTTCTGTGTCTTCAATTCTATTCCACTGGTCTCTCTGTCTGTTTCTGTACCAATACCATGCAGTTTTTATCACTATTGCTCTGTAATACTGCTTGAGATCAGGGATAGTGATTCCCCCTGAAGTCCTTTTATTGTTGAGGATAGCTTTAGCTATCCTGGGTTTTTTGTTATTCCAGATGAATTTGGAAATTGTTCTGTCTAACTCTCTGAAGAATTGGATTGGTATTTTGATAGGGATTGCATTGAATCTGTAGATTGCTTTTGGTAAAATGGCCATTTTCCTATATTAATTCTGCCAATCCATGATCCTGGGAGATCTTTCCATCTCCTGAGATCTTCTTCAATTTCTTTCTTCAGAGGCTTGAAGTTCTTATCATACAGATTTTTCTCTTGCTTGGTTAAAGTCACACTGAGGTATTTTATATTATTTGGGACTACCTCTCTTGGGCATATACCCAAAAGATGCCCCAACATATAACAAAGACACATGGTCCACTATGTTCATAGCAGCCTTATTTATAATAGCCAGAAGCTGGAAAGAACCCAGATGCCCTTCAACAGAGGAACGGATACAGAAAATGTGGTACATCTACACAATGGAATATTACTCAGCTGTCAAAAACAACGACTTTATGAAATTCATAGACCAATGGATGGAACTGGAAAATATCATCCTGAGTGAGGTAACCCAATCACAGAAAAACATACATGGTATGCACTCATTGATAAGTGGATATTAGCCCAAATGCTCGAATTACCCTAGATGCACAGACCACATGAAACTCAAGAAGGATGACCAAAATGTGAATGCTTCACTCCTTCTTTAAAAAGGGAACAAGAATACCCTGGGAGGGAATAGGGAGGCAAAGTTTAGAACAGAGGCAGAACGAACACCCATTCAGAGCCTGCCCCACATGTGGCCCATACATATACAGCCACCAAACTAGATAAGATGGATTAAGCAAAGAAGTGCAGGCTGACAGGAACCAGATATAGATTTCTCCTGAGAGACACATCCAGAATACAGCAAATACATAGGTGAATGCTATCATTAAACCATTGAACTGAGAAGGGGACCCCTGTTGAAGGAATCAGAGAAAGGACTGAAAGAACTTATAAAGGGGCTTGAGACCCCATTTGAACAACAATGCCAATCAACTAGAGCTTCCAGGGACTAAGCCACCCCCCAAAGACTATACATGAACTGACCCAGGGCTCCAACTGCATAGGTAGCAATGAATAGCCTAATAAGAGCACCAGTGGAAGGGAAGCCCTTGGTCCTGCCAAGACTGAACCCCCCAGTGAATGTGATTGTTGGGGGGGTGGTAATGGGGGGAGAGTGGAGAGGGGAACACCCCTAGAGAAGTGGACGGGAGGGGTTAGGGGGATGTTGGCCTGGAAACCGGGAAAAGGAATAACAATCGAAATGGAAATAGGAAATACCCAAGTTAATAAAAATGAAAAAAATGAATTTCCACCATAGGCTAGTATATTAGAGTATGTGGTCCCCAGTTGGTGGAACAGGTTGGGAAGGATTAGGAGATATGGACTTCTTTGAGGAGATATGTCACTGGCATGGGTTTTGAGGTTTTAAAAGACCATACCATTCCTAGTTAGCTCTCATTGACTCATGATTGTATCTCAAGATGTAAATTCTCAGCCATAGTTTCAGTGACATGCCTGCCCATCTGATGCCATGCTCCCCACCATGATATACACGAAGTCCCCTCTGAAGCTGTAAGCCCCAATGAACTCTTTCTTCTGTAAGTTGCCTTGCTCATGGTGTCTTATCACAGCAATAGAGAAGTAACAGGCAGTGGTACCCATCAGCTTTCTAATTGGACTTAAGACTCTCTCAAAAAGAGGGACATTATGTCTGATAATGGAAACTGAACTAAATACCAAGGGCTAGTGAAGACACCATATAATCTGATTGCAAGACAAGCAAATGAATCTTGAACTGACCGGGAAACTTCTTTGCTGGTTACCTTTATAATGCTATAAGGTGCTATGTAGGTTACTGAGGGTCAAGTAGAAACAGACAGAGTATACTTGAAGTACAAGTATACTTGGATTTTCTTTTTTAATTTGTGAGATTATAATGTAACATTTCTCCCTTCTCTTTTCTGCTGCTAAACCTTCCCCTCCCTTTTCTTCCTTTCCCACCCTCCTTCAGATCCATGGCCTCATTTTTCATTAATTAATATTGTGTGAATATATACACATTCCTAAATATAACCTGCTCATCTGTATAATGTTATTCATATTATGATTTCAGGGCCGATCATTTGGCAGTGAACAACCAATTAGTATGCTCTTTCCCAAGGAAGACCTCCTTCTTGCTCCCAGTTTTTCTTTGTTGCCTATTGTTCTTTGTGTAAGGTTGTAGTCATTTTTTGTAGCATCATTTTTCTTCCACACTGGATTGGCTCCTTCTATAATGAATATCTTCAAGGGAAAATGGGAAGAAAGAGACTGGTGAAGCTTTCTGGTTCTGTGGCCAGCTGCAAGAGCAAGGAGCTCTAGTTTCGAAGACCCGCCTAGGAGAAGAGCAGCTCTGATTTCTATGACTCATCCTGGAGGAGGATGACTGGGGACAGGAGACAGGGGGCAGAAGGTCACATAAACCTTGCTTTTGAAGCCTCTCCAGTGTTCAGTTCAAAGGGTTCAGCATACCAAGGCCCCATACTTTGAGGTATCATGTTCTGAGCCCTAAAACCATGCAGGGAGGACAGGCCTTGCACTGCCCAGGACTTCCTGGGTTGTGTATGACAGAAAATAATTCACATTCACCTAAGCAATAAAAAACATTTATTGGCTCACAAAACTAGAGAGTCAAGGAGGCAGCTTGTTTCACTCACTGTTAGTCTCAGCGGTGCAGATGGTGTTGTTGATCCTTCTGTGTCTACCTCTTCTCCCTATTGGTCTTTCCCACAAGGGCTGCACTGTTTTGCTTTCCTGCTGGAGTCTTGAAAGGTCATCCTTGAATCCTAGCCCCTCACCTTGCATCACTTGACATCACCTCTCCACACCCAAGTCTTTGCACTTTGTTTATATGAAATTTTCTTACTTCAGATGAGAAGAACGAAAATGGGAAGAGCAGAGATTCTGAATTAAAGAAGCAATCTCACTGGGACATAGCAAACTGCATTCTTTATGCACCGAAGTTGTTTATTCCAGTCTAGATAGTCTAAAATCTAAATATATGGTCAACCAAGTGAAATGACAACTTCTGGATAGACGATTTAAAATCTTCTCTCTGACTTTAAGACAATGACAATAACAATAGGAGTGCTGTGAGGGCTTATGCCAGTTCACAGGGGAAAATTAGTAGTGTGAACACAAGGTGCACCTGGGGCTTGAGAAGGGTAAATGTGACCCATAGGCACCAAGGAGTATCCCTAGGTCAGTCTCATTCAGCAGCTAATACTGTTTCCCCTTCTCAAATTGTGGTAATAGGTCCAACTGACAAACTGCTATGGAACCAGGACTGAAATCTGTTATGAGATCTCTTATCTTCCAAGTATCGTAGACCAATGAGTTAGCCTCTCTGAACACTCCTTCCCCAATTGTGTCCCAGGGACAGGGCAATGAGCACAGGAACCCAGAGCTTCTAAAGTGACTTCAAGCTACCTAGTCAGTGCATGCCAGGCTTTCTGGATTGCCACTTTGAGGAGACTAGAAAAGACCAGGTCCTGCTGACTATTGGGGACATCCATTTAAACCTGGAGCATAAGGCCCTTTCTTCAAGGGATTTTTCATTCTAAAATCTAAAATGATATTGTTCAATAATAAACGTGCTATCCCGATTTCCATCTATCTGATGTTTTTTCTATTTCCCAAGTGTATCCCTTCTATTCAAAGAAAGGATGTCTTGTGTTATCACCTAAATAACAATCATTTTCTATAATAATAACAAATATAATAATTTTTATTATAATGGTATGCTGTAGGACAGGTTATAAAATGAATGAGCATGTCCTGTACAGTTGTTTATTTCAGCAGCAAGTGTGTGGCTGACTTCATTTGAATACTAATTGATGTCAAGTAGATTTTCTTTCCTAGAAAGCAGAGTAGAGAGTCTTCTTTAGCCTTAGAGCCAACATTCCAGCATGCGTGCCCAGGCTTGCGTGGGATCACACTCCTGGAGCTGCTTTTGGGTTAATATTTGCTCTGCTGATACTTGTTTTATGTCTTCAGTTTTCTGAATAAGTAATTTATAAAGCCACCCAGTCAGAAACATTTCTGAAGTGTTCCTTGTATTTTTTTCTACATGCCAGCTTTAACATATGAATAACAGTTATATTCATATATACATATAAACATGCACTCATACATTCATACACACACATGCACAAATATAGAGACATACATATATATGAAATTCAGTGGTAGCCCAGTGCATAAAGTGCTTGCCACATGAGACAATGAGGACCAGCATCTGGATCCTCAGAAGACACATAAAATCCAGGTAGGCGAGTTCTCTGCACCCAAATCCCGTGGGAGGGAGAGCTAAACCTTCAGAGAGGCAGACACGCCTGGGACACCAGAAGAGACTGCATTCTGCACACATTACTGATTCCAGAGGAAAACACCAAACGCCATCTGGAACCCTGGTGCACTGAAGCTCCCGGAAATGGCGGCGCAGATCTTCCTGGTTGCTGCCGCCGCAGAGAGCTGGTGGGCAGCACCCCGCGAGTGAACTTGAGCCTCGGGACCACAGGTAAGACCAACTTTTCTGCTGCAAGTGACCTGCCTGGTGAACTCAAGACACAGGACCACAGGAACAGCTGAAGACCTGTAGAGAGGAAAAAGTACAGGCCCGAAAGCAGAACACTCTGTCCCCATAACAGGCTGAAAGAAAACAGGAAAACAGGTCTACAGCACTCCTGACACACAGGCTTATAGGACAGTCTAGCCACTGTCAGAAATAGCAGAACAAAGTAACACTAGAGATAATCTGATGGCAAGAGGCAAGCACAGAAACCCAAGCAACAGAAACAAAGACTACATAGCACCATCGGAGCCCAATTCTCCCATCAAAACAAACATGGAATATCCAAACACACCAGAAAAGCAAGATCTACTTTCAAAAACATATTTGATCATGATGCTGGAGGACTTCAAGAAAGACGTGAAGAACTCCCTTAGAGAAACACAGGAAAACATTAATAAACAAGTAGAAGCCTACAGAGAGGAATCGCAAAAATCACTGAAAGAAATCCAGGAAAACACAATCAAACAGTTGAAGGAATTAAAAATGGAAGTAGAAGCAATCAAGAAAGAACACAGGGAAACAACCCTGGATATAGAAAACCAAAAGAAGAGACAAGGAGCTGTAGATACAAGCTTCATCAACAGAATACAAGAGATGGAAGAAAGAATCTCAGGAGCAGAAGATTCCATAGAAATCATTGACTCAACTGTCAAAGATAATGTAAAGCAGAAAAAGCTACTGGTCCAAAACATACAGGAAATCCAGGACTCAATGAGAAGATCAAACCTAAGGATAATCGGTATAGAAGAGAGTGAAGACTCCCAGCTCAAAAGACCAGTAAATATCTTCAACAAATCACAGAAGAAAACTTCCCTAACCTAAAAAAAGATACACCCATAGGCATACAAGAAGCCCACAGAACTCCAAATAGATTGGACCAGAAAAGAAACACCTCCCGTCACATAATAGTCAAAACACCAAACGAACAAAATAAAGAAAGAATATTAAAAGCAGTAAGGGAAAAAGGTCAAGTAACATATAAAGGTAGACCATTCAGAATCACACCAGACTTTTCGCCAGAAACTATGAAGGCCAGAAGATCCTGGAATGATGTCATACAGACCCTAAGAGAACACAAATGCCAGCCCAGGTTACTGTATCCTGCAAAACTCTCAATTAACATAGATGGAGAAACCAAGATATTCCATGACAAAACCAAATTTACACAATATCTTTCTACAAATCCAGCACTACAAGGATAATAGATGGTAAAGCCCAACATAAGGAGGCAAGCTATACCCTAGAAGAAGCAAGAAACTAATCGTCTTGGTAACAAAACAAAGAGAAGAAAAGCACACAAACATAACCTCACATCCAAATATGAATATAACAGGAAGCAATAATCACTATTCCTTAATATCTCTCAACATCAATGGCCTCAACTCCCCAATAAAAAGACATAGATTAACAAACTGGATACACAACGAGGACCCTGCATTCTGCTGCCAACAGGAAACACACCTCAGAGACAAAGACAGACACTATCTCAGAGTGAAAGGCTGGAAAACAACTGTCCAAGCAAATGGTCAGAAGAAGCAAGCTGAAGTAGCCATTCTAATATCAAATAAAATCAATTTTCAACTAAAAGTCATCAAAAAAGGTAAGGAAGGACACTTCATATTCATCAAAGGAAAAATCCACCACGATGAACTCTCAATCCTTAATATTTATGCCCCAAATAGAAGGGCACCTACATACGTAAAAGAAAGCTTACTAAAGCTCAAAACACACATTGCACCTCACACAATAATAGTAGGAGATTTCAACAACCCACTCTCCTCAATGGACAGATCATGGAAACAGAAATTAAACAGAGATGTAGACAGACTGAGAGAAGTCATGAGCCAAATGGACTTAACGGATATTTATAGAACATTCTATCCTAAAGCAAAAGGATATACCTTCTTCTCAGCTCCTCATGGTACTTTCTCCAAAATTGACCATATAATTGGTCAAAAAACGGGCCTCAACAGGTACAGAAAGATAGAAATAATCCCATGCGTGCTATCGGACCACCACGGCCTAAAACTGGTCTTCAATAACAATAAGGGAAGAATGCCCACATATATGTGGAAATTGAACAATGCTCTACTCAATGATAACCTGGTCAAGGAAGAAATAAAGAAAGAAATTAAAGACTTTTTAGAATTTAATGAAAATGAAGGTACAACATACCCAAACTTATGGGACACAATGAAAGCTGTGCTACGAGGAAAACTCATAGCGCTGACTGCCTGCAGAAAGAAACAGGAAAGAGCGTATGTCAGCAGCTTGACACCACACCTAAAAGCTCTAGAACAAAAAGAAGCAAATACACCCAGGAGGAGTAGAAAGCAGGAAATAATCAAACTCAGAGCTGAAATCAACCAAGTAGAAACAAAAAGGACCATACAAAGAATCAACAGAACCAAAGGTTGGTTCTCTGAGAAAATCAACAAGATAGATAAACCCTTAGCCAGACTAACGAGAGGACACAGAGAGTGTGTCAAAATTAACTAAATCAGAAATGAAAAGGGAGACATAACTACAGATTCAGAGGAAATTCAAAAAATCATCAGATCTTACTATAAAAGCCTATATTCAACAAAACTTGAAAATCTGCAGGAAATGGACAATTTCCTAGACAGATACCAGGTACCGAAGTTAAATCAGGAACAGATAAACCAGGTAAACAACCCCATACCTCCTAAGGAAATAGAAGCAATCATTAAAGGTCTCCCAACCAAAAAGAACCCAGGTCCAGACGGGTTTAGTGAAGAATTCTATCAAACCTTCAAAGAAGACCTCATACCAATATTATCCAAACTATTCCACAAAATTGAAACAGATGGAGCACTCCCGAATTCCTTCTATCAAGCCACAATTACTCTTATACCTAAACCACACAAAGACCCAACAAAGAAAGAGAACTTCAGACCAATTTCCCTTATGAATATCGACACAAAAATACTCAATAAAATTTTGGCAAAGCGAATCCAAGAGCACATCAAAACAATCATCCACCATGATCAAGTAGGCTTCATCCCAGGCATGCAGGGATGGTTTAATATACGGAAAACCATCAACGTGATCCATCATATAAACAAACTGAAAGAACAAAACCACATGATCATTTCATTAGATGCTGAGAAAGCATTTGACAAAATTCAACACCCCTTCATGATAAAAGTCCTGGAAAGAATAGGAATTCAAGGCCCATACCTAAACATAGTAAAAGCCATATACAGCAAACCAGTTGCTAACATTAAACTAAATGGAGAGAAACTTGAAGCAATCCCACTAAAATCAGGGACTAGACAAGGCTCCCCACTCTCTCCCTACTTATTCAATATAGTTCTTGAAGTTCTAACCAGAGCAATCAGACAAAAGGAGGTCAAGGGGATACAGATCAGAAAAGAAGAATTCAAATATCACTTTTTGCAGATGATATGATAGTATATTTAAGTGATCCCAAAAGTTCCACCAGAGAACTACTAAAGCTGATAAACAACTTCAACAAAGTGGCTGGGTATAAAATTAACTCAAATAAATCAGTAGCCTTCCTCTACACAAAAGAGAAACAAGCCGAGAAAGAAATTAGGGAAAAGACACCCTTCATAATAGACCCAAATAATATAAAGTACCTCGGTGTGACTTTAACCAAGCAAGTAAAAGATTTGTACAATAAGAACTTCAAGACACTGAAGAAAGAAATTGAAGAAGACCTCAGAAGATGGAAAGATCTCCCATGCTCATGGATTGGCAGGATTAATATAGTAAAAATGGCCATTTTACCAAAAGCGATCTACAGATTCAATGCAATCCCCATCAAAATACCAATCCAATTCTTCAAAGAGTTAGACAGAACAATTTGCAAATTCATCTGGAATAACAAAAAACCCAGGATAGCTAAAACTATCCTCAACAATAAAAGGACTTCCGGGGGAATCACTATCCCTGAACTCAAGCAGTATTACAGAGCAATAGTGATAAAAACTGCATGGTATTGGTACAGAGACAGACAGATAGACCAATGGAATAGAATTGAAGACCCAGAAATGAACCCACACACCTATGGTCACTTGACTTTTTACAAAGGAGCCAAAACCATCCAATGGAAAAAAGATAGCATTTTCAGCAAATGGTGCTGGTTCAACTGGAGGGCAACATGTAGTAGAATGCAGATCGATCCATGCTTATCACCCTGTACAAAACTTAAGTCCAAGTGGATCAAGGACCTCCACATCAAACCAGACACACTCAAACTAATAGAAGAAAAACTAGGGAAGCATCTGGAACACATGGGTACTGGAGAAAATTTCCTGAACAAAACACCAATGGCTTATGCTCTAAGATCAAGAATCGACAAATGGGATCTCATAAAACTGCAAAGCTTCTGTAAGGCAAAGGACACTGTGGTTAGGACAAAACAGCAACCAACAGATTGGGAAAAGATCTTCACCAATCCTACAACAGATAGAGGCCTTATATCCAAAATATACAAAGAACTCAAGAAGTTAGACCGCAGGGAGACAAATAACCCTATTAAAAAATGGGGTTCAGAGCTAAACAAAGAATTCACAGCTGAGGAATGCCGAATGGCTGAGAAACACCTAAAGAAAGGTTCAACATCTTTAGTCATAAGGGAAATGCAAATCAAAACAACCCTGAGATTTCACCTCACACCAGTGAGAATGGCTAAGATCAAAAACTCAGGTGACAGCAGATGCTGGAGAGGATGCGGAGAAAGAGGAATACTCCTCCATTGATGGTGGGGTTGCAGACTGGTACAACCATTCTGGAAATCAGTCTGGAGGTTCCTCAGAAAATTGGACATTGAACTGCCTGAGGATCCAGCTATACCTCTCTTGGGCATATACCCAAAAGATTCCCCAATATATAAAAAAGACATGTGCTCCACTATGTTCATCGCAGCTTTATTTATAATAGCCAGAAGCTGGAAAGAACCCAGATGCCCTTCAACAGAGGAATGGATACAGAAAATGTGGTACATCTACACAATGGAATATTACTCAGCTATCAAAAACAACGGCTTTATGAAATTCGTAGGCAAATGGTTGGAACTGGAAAATATCATCCTGAGTGAGCTAACCCAATCACAGAAAGACATACATGGTATGCACTCATTGATAAGTGGCTATTAGCCCAAATGCTTGAATTACCCTAGATGCCTAGAACAAATGAAACTCAAGACGGATGATGAAAATGTGAATGCTTCACTCCTTCTTTAAAAGGGGAACAAGAATACCCTTGGCAGGGAAGAGAGAGGCAAAGATTAAAACAGAGACTGAAGGAACACCCATTCAGAGCCTGCCCCACATGTGGCCCATACATATACAGCCACCCAATTAGACAAGATGGACGAAGCAATGAAGTACAGACCGACAGGAGCCGGATGTAGATCGCTCCTGAGAGACACAGCCAGAATACAGCAAAAACAGAGGCGAATGCCAGCAGCAAACCACTGAACTGAGAATAGGACCCCCGTGAAGGAATCAGAGAAAGAACTGGAAGAGCTTGAAGGGGCTTGAGACCCCATATGTACAACAATGCCAAGCAACCAGAGCTTCCAGGGACTAAGCCACTACCTGAAGACTATACATGGACTGACCCTGGACTCTGACCTCAGAGTAAGCAATGAATATCCTAGTAAGATCACCAGTGGATGTGGAAGCCCTTGGTCCTGTTAAGACCGAACCCCCAGTGAACGTGATTGTTGGGGGGAGGGTGGCAATGGGGGGAGGATGGGGAGGGGAACACCGATAGAGAAGGGGAGGGGGAAGGGTTAGGGGGATGTTGTCCCAGAAACCGGGAAAGGGAATAACACTCGAAATGTATATAAGAAATACTCATGTTAATAAAAAAAAATCCAGGTAGGCATGGTAACAATCTGCAATAGCAGAATTTAGAAGGCAGAGATCACACATTCTCCTAGGGAAGTCATCTTATGAAGTGGCTAGATTTGGAGAGCTTCTAGTTCAGCAAAGTGCTAATCTCAGTAAATAAAGTAGGTAAAGTTAAAGAGTCAATGCTGGATTTCTACCCATGTAAACATATGCAC
The DNA here is from genome assembly GCF_021556685.1 of Rattus norvegicus. Classification (NCBI taxonomy): domain Eukaryota; kingdom Metazoa; phylum Chordata; class Mammalia; order Rodentia; family Muridae; genus Rattus; species Rattus norvegicus. The sequence goes on along the minus strand of NC_141535.1, from coordinate 23,226,949 downwards.
ACACACACACACACACACACACACACACTACAGGTACACAGACACACACATGCACACACACAAATATGTACACATACAGACACATGTGCACATACTACAGGCAGTCACACCCACAAGTACACACTTTACACCATTCCCTTGGCATATGTTCTATGTGCACATTATCAACTCTATGTGATAAGGAGAATTTGTGACTGAAAAGAAAATGCCAGATTCACTGGATTTTTACCTGTGATCTCTTGTGACAAAGAGAAACGTCAGTCAGTTGGTGAAATGACATGACCTCAAACAAAGTACGAACTATGCCATGCAGCTGCATGCCTAGCTGCTGGCATTAACTTGTTTAGTTATTTAGGGAAAAATTCAAAATGAAAACACACTGATCACACACCAACAGTGCCCTTTCTATCTGCTTCAGATCGCTCTTCTGCTTTCTCTAATGCTAGTACCATTTCACCTCCACATCAGGTTGGAATTCTAGATTTGGATTGTAAACAAGATTTAGTACATCTTTTCTGTTTCTTCACTTGCCTGTATGTGTGTACTCCAAAAATAAATCACCTATAGAACAAGCAGGTAGAAGATAAATCATATTCACTCACTGATGCATTTTCATTGCATTTTGTCCTGGGATACTGGTCATTTTTCTGTTGGTGTGATAAGACACTATAACCAGGGCAACTATAGAGGGAAGGGTTTAGTTACAGCTTATGGGTCCAAATGAATAAGAGTTTATCATCATCATGGCATGGCGGACAGCATAGCACTAGGCAAATGGGCATGGTACGAGAGCCACAGATGAGAGCCCACACCTGTAAACAGGAAGCAGAGGGGGCCAACTCAGTCTTTTGAAACCTCAAAGTCTTTCTCCAGGGACATCCTTCCTGCCAGACATCCTTATCCAGCCCAGCAGCCAGCAATGAGGTACCAAGTATTCAAATGCTCAAAACTTATGGGACCACTCCTTGACTCCTATAGTCTTATGGCACTACCATAAAGAAAACATATTTAGTTAAATTTCATAAATCCTCATAATCCTTCAGTTTCCTTTTAACTATGACCCCCAAAAGCAATTAAATATTTTCACTATATATTGGTGCAGATTACATTATCTTTCCAAAAAGGAGAAAGGGGGACACAGCATGGAAATACTCAAAGCAAGACTAAAATCCAAGAAGGCAAACTACAAATCCTGTAGTTCTACATCTAATGTCAAAGGGCTCAGAGGGCTCTGCCTTTCAAGCTTGGCTGATTACAAACATCTCTTTTATGGGCTGGCCCCACTCCCTTATGTAGCTTCCTTGAAAGGTGTCCCACAGCCCTGACAATGCCAATATCTTGGGTTCTCCAATGCAACTTTGGCTACACATCTAAAACTACACACACTGGCCTCTTAGGGTCTTCATGCATGGTCTCTTCTGCCACATGCCTGGATTCAGCAGCTCCTTTAAGCTGTTCAGCAAGTTTTCATGATCCCTTTAGTCTTATAGGCGTCATAGCTCTAAAGCTAGAAGCACTTGGACAACACAGCAAAGTTTTGCTATTAACTTGGAGCAAACTCTGGCCCTCTTGAAACACACTTGGAACAACTTTGTTTTTTCATAACAATGACCTAAACCATTTCTCCATTTCTGGGACTTAGGCTCTGGAATGGAAACTGTGAGATGTGCTGTGATCATAGATTACCCTATTATTATCTAGAGCTGTCCAAGCAGGAAGCTAATACCACTCCATCCAGAAGGCAAAAACACGCAAATAGGTGTCTTATGAGGTCGAGTAGCTCATCTCCAGCTTCCCTGTCTGCACAGCACCTCTGTTTTCCTTTAATTTTTATAAAGCTAACAATACATACACACACACGCACATACACATACACACATATATACATGTATACACATACATATATGTAAACAATATGTATATATACATTAAAACACATATATACACACATGTATATACTCATCGAAACATACACTGAGCACACACATATACATACATATATGTACATATGTACACACACACACTTGAAACATAGTCTTAGCATTTTCTTTTCTCTCACACTAATGTTAAGAACCATGTTTGAAAACCATACAAAGGACAAACAGGACAAAGATAACCCCCTTTATGACCAATGTACAAAAAGACATTTAGGAAAAATATTGGTCCAATCACCGCTGGCTTTATTAAATAAGGGATCCCCAACACAGCCACAGTCATAGTCACTTCCTCAATGAGTGTCTGAGTGTAAGCAGAGACAGAGCCTCCTTTGTTTAAAGGAGACTTTCTGAACTCAGCCGCAGGTCCCCAGACGCCTCTAAGTCCTCTGTTCTGAACATGTAATTAATTCATAAGAAGCCAGGTACCATAGAAGCTGGAGTCTGACAGTAGATTCATTCAGTACCAGCCAGATGTGGAAAGCTTTCAAAGGACAGAAAGGCAGTCCTATTGCCCAGGGAAGCAGGAAGCCGTAAGCTCTGCCTCGCAGCCTTACCGTCACCTGGTAATGCCATTTCTAATGGATTGGAGTCTACCCTAACAGACGCAGATGTTTTCTCTTTTCTGAAAAACCAAAGGTTATTGATTAACCCAGGGCAAGGAGGAAGTCTCTACTTGAAATTTTAAGTTTTTCAGCCTAAGATAACATAAAAACCACGTGGAAGGAAATGTTTCTGTTGATTATTTATTGCTATTTAATGTCTCTTAAAAAATGTCTGATAAGGCCTTCAGGAAATAAAGAAAAACACTTTTTTAAAGCCTGGGTTCTTTTCTTTTTCCCGAAATACTGGCCACATGAGTAAAGCTGACAAAAGCATGTCTTCCAAGAAGACTTCTCCATGTTCTCACTGGGGTTAGCTCCATCCGTTACCATCAGCAATGTGTTATGAAAGATCTCTCTACCATTTAAAATAAGAAAAAGTTGAGAGGGATACTTCGTGAAAGAAATTCATTCAAAATAAAAAGCAAACTAAACACCAGAATGAGCAATACTGAAATCATGTGGTTAACATGAAGATTCTCGCAAAGGATTTAAAATCGGCTGAGCAAGACACGGATAAGGAAGCCTATGACTTTTTTTTAATTCATGTGAAAAATAATTTTAACAGTTTTATATCACTGGGAACACATTAAAAACTGCAATTTAGCTTTGTTGTTTAATTATCTAACATAATTATGACCCAATAAAAAAAGGGTCATTTGTTCGTTATTTTGTATTTGGCCATAGTCAGACCACATCTAAATTAATGCACTGAACTCTATTGATACATTTTAGAGTATTCTGTTCTGTGCATAGGGTTTTAATGTAAGTAACTTGGAAGTATTTTCAGATAGCTAAAGGTGAATGAGGTCAACATTAATTGCCTTCCCATCAGCACTGAGAATATCCTTCTTACGATCCACTAAAGTACTCCCTTTTGCCTGGAATATATTTGGCTATAGGCAGGTCATAGCTCTGTGTTGCCAGGCTTCCTCACATCTCACATGCTTTCAAACTCCTCACTGGCACTCTTCAGCCTTCAGGCATTAGGACATTGTCTGTGCACTTTCCAGTGATAAGAAATAGATTTCAAAGTCTATTATGACATCTTCAGAGAATAGGAAGACACTATTTCTTCCCTTCAAACAAATTAGCTTGGGAGAAAGCCAGGCCCTTGTAATTATAAAGGCACTGTCCATGGATTTAAGGCCCTATATGAAACATGTTGAAGTTTTCAGAGATTTTTTATCAATTTCAAGAGATGATTACATTTTCAAAACAACATACTTTTAAAAAACTACTGTTGTATTATTTGAAATCTTGAACTGATCATTAAAAAAGAAAGTTTATATTACAAAAACTCAATAAAGTGGCTGGAAGGGCTCAGTGATTGAGAGTACTGGCTGCTCTTCCAGAAGACCTGTGTTCAAATTCCAGCAACCACATATTCCAAAAAAGAAGACCAAATCTGAAAGTTAAAACTACAGGGAACCTTTAATTAATTAAGGATATTTCTAAGCCCTCATCTTTCTTTTGATTTTACTATCTCATAGAACCTGAAGCTAGTGGCTTCTGAGTATATTTGCTTTTGTCTGTAGAGATATTTGATAAACAAATCCTGTTCCCACTAGTGAAATTAATAATTTGTTTCAATTGTGCTTAACTACTCTCTCCTCTGCTAAAGACCTACTATAAAAATGTGTGACAATAAACTATCAAAGATAATGAGTTTTTACAGTATCCCAGGTTCTTAACTGTGTACAGGAGAGAGGAGAGCAGAAGGAAAGGAGGGAGGGAAGGAAGAAAGGACAAGGAGGGCTAGAAACAAGAAACACTAACTCAGACAATAAGGGCAAGACATAACATTGAACTAAGTCAGTCTGAAGAAGAAAAACAAAACAAACCCAAATATCAGCAGGTCAAGGGATTTAGATTTTGTGCTAACACTAAGAGCTCTAATGAGAAACACTAAACAGGCTTACAAAATCTCACACCCTGGCTGTTAAGTTTTACATCCCCTAATATCTATGACGATGACTGGAGTCCTTGGACTGATCTCCTCAGAGTTGATTTGTCTCCTACCCCCTCCCACATTCTTCCAATTTCTAGTTGTCCTGAGCAAGACTAGGTTTTATTTTTTTTCTCTCTCTCTCCCTCTCCCTCTCCCTTTCTCCCTCTCCATCTCTTTCTTTTTGAAAAATGGCTAAAAATAGTTTCCTGCCTTCTAAAATAAAAGAGACTTGTAAATAGGATCCCAGCCCTGTCTCTCTTGTGTCACATATCAGGATGCTCTTGGGCTTTACTTCTGTGACCGGGCACCTGGATTCCTTGGAGACCACTGTGAACTCAGCTTTGATGAATGTGCTAGTCAGCCATGTCTCTGTGAAGGCCTAAGTGTGGATGGAAGAAACAACCACCACTGTGTCTGCCCGGGGAGTGGATCCACAGGGCACACTGTGAGACCTTGATGCCTCTTTGATGGTCAAAGCCTTGTCACAAGGATAAGGGTTTCCATGTTACAACATGTGAAGATACTGTTGACAGCTATATTTGTCATTGCTGGCCTGGGTACACAGGTGCCCTGTGTGAGACAAACATAAATGAATGCAGTAGCAACCCTTGCCAATTTGGTGAATATACCTGCTGAGCTGTCCTCAAAGGATCACTTTGCAGGCCTGACATCCTCCTTCAACTAACCTGGAGTCTCACAGAGAGGAGCCTAGCAAAACTGTCCTCTGAGAGGCTCCGCCCAACAGCTGACTGAAATAAATGAGAGACCCACAGACAAACATCGGACTGAATTCAGGAAGTCTTATGGAAGAGTTGGGGGAAGTGTTGAGGAACCCAGAGGGCATAGGGACCCTACAAGAAGACCATCAGAGTCAACTAACCTATAACCTTGAGGATTCTGAGAGACTGAACCACCAATCAGAGAACATACTTGCCCCCTACACACATATTTAGCAGATACATAGCATGTTCTTCATGTAGGTCTCCTATCCAATGGAGTTAGGGCTTACCTGACTCTTGCCTGCCTGTGGATTTAGCTCCCCTTAATTAGTCTGCTTTGTCTGGCCTTAATGGGAAAGGATGTGCCTAGTGGTCTGCAATAACTTGAGGTGCCAGGGTGTCTTGGTACCCAAGAGCTACTTTCCTCTTCTCAGAGGTGAAAAGGAGGGTCTGGGAAGAAGGGGATGTGTAAGGGGGGGTGCTAGGAGGAGAGTGGCTGCGTTGGGATATAAATTGAATGAATGAATGAATGAATAAATGAATGAATAGAGAAAAAGAAATTCCATTTTCTTTATTATTTGCTAAATTGTGGTAACTGCAGACAAACTTTAAGGACTCCTGAGATTTGTTTGAGGGCTGAAGATGTCCCTATGTCTGGTGTATCTGTGCATGAAAAAGACTCTTTGGCTAAAAGAATAAAAGGCAAGGAACTATGTGGAGTCTGGAGGTTTCATGCCACTTGGGTGGGAGTGTTGACAGTCAGTGGCTAAAGGGGAGGCTGTAATTAGTGCCCTGTTAACAGGTCTTCTGTAAATCCATCATTTGAAAAGATTCCTACAGCAAGACGAAGGAGCCAAGATAAAAGAAACAGGAAATATCCACCAATAGTAAAGAGTAAACTTTCTAATGAAAAGCATCAAGACCAGGTCTCTCGGTACCAAGAGCTGAGGACTCAGAAGCACAAAGCAGTGAGGTAGGCTAGCATATTTCAAAGCACTCAGTATAGTAGCTCTTCTTTTCGAAGGGGAAAAAAACTAAGGAAAATGCACAGGATGAAAAGTTTCACTGCTGCGCAGATAATACAAAAATATATTTTAAAGCACTGTAAAAATTTAATATCCTTTACACTTATTATACTAGAGTTAATTGCTCTTGCCTACGCAAATAATTGAAAAATGAAAGAACAAAGCAATCGTGCAGATGCCAGAGAATTCCGGGCTGAGAACAAAGACAAGGACAAAGGACAGTTAGAGCAGACACTCAGCAACAATATCTGGAGGATAATTCTGAAATGCTTATTTAGAACTAATTCTGCTTAAGATTCCCTAAAAACAAAATTTTTAAAAAGTCGCCCTAAAATTAAGTTTCAATTTTCTTCAAGTGTGATCCCTGTTATGTTGACCACACTCTAGGTCAAGCCTCACACTCAGCTGTATTTGGCGACACAGTTAATTGGAATGGCGGGGTTGGGGGGTGGGTATGAATGATGATGGTGGCTAGAGAGGTGAGAACGTACGTGTGGATCTGGGCAAAGTACAAGGGGGTTGAACAAACTCAAAATACATTGAATGGAATTCTTATCATATTTATATAAATATTAGTTTAAAAACATTTAAAATAAACATCTAGATATATAGAGAAGACAGGCAGATAGATAGATAGATAGATAGATAGATAGATAGATAGATAGATAGATAGATAGATAGATAGATAGATAGATGGATGGATGGATGGATGGATGGATGGATGGATGGATAGATAGATAGATAGATAGATAGATAGATAGATAGATAGATAGATAGATAGATAGATGATAGAGATAGATAGATAGATAGATAGATAGATAGATAGATAGATAGATAGATAGATAGATAGATAGATAGATGGATGGATGGATGGATGGATGGATGGATGGATGGATGGATGGATAGATAGATAGATAGATAGATAGATAGATAGATAGATAAAAGGCTAGAGCAAACTGAAGCCATTAGTCTCCAATAAATGTGTAACTATATGAAACGCTTTGTAGTTAAATTAAAAATAAACAGATTAATCTAGAAATCTTAGAAATCTAAGCATTGCATTGCATTAGAGAGAATCTGAACTCTAGGCAGAACTCATTCAGAAATTAGAGACTCTTCTACTTCCTCCTCATTCCAAGAACAAGGGGCCTCTGTTATGTGTCATTGAGGAAAGCATATATAGAAACCTCAGATAAACAACTTCCTGGACTCACAATCCACTTTAGAATAAAAATGGTACTAGGAAGGCCAGGTCACCCTTAAGTCTGGGCTTGGGAATCAATTGACTATGAATACCATTATGACACAATTTCAAGTGGGTATGACCATTAAATAACAATTATTAAACAACCTTAATGCCAGGGGTCTCTCCACTCTTATCTTACCAATTAAGCACAAAGACATACCTTCCCCCACCACATGGTGTCAGATTAGAAGCAGCAGAGTGACAGGGAAGTGAATTATTAAGATAATTTATGAACTTTTCCATAACATGTTAGCCATGACTATAAAAGCACTTTAGTTTGCAGTCAATTTAAATGACCAAACTCCAGGATCTTGGTAGAGCATACTATAGAGGGGTCTGCTTTACACCCAAAAATGGTTTTACCTTATTGTATGTCCTCATGTTGTTTTGGTTACTCGGTTTTTTTTTTCTTTTGCAAAAGCACATCATACTTGCAACAGAAATTAATTCCTAAAATGAATAAAATAAAGCTACTTGGTACTAAAAGTTAAAATTCTCTAGGAGAGAGGAAAAAACAAAACACAAAAGAAACTCAAAGCCCCAGTGAACTGTAATACTCAGTAAAGGATACATTAATAGTCACTGAAGAACTTCAAAGTATTGAGAGACAGAGAATTTGCATTTAACTGGAGACTTTTGTTTTATTTAAGACATGGAATGTCTGGGTCAGTATGGAAACGTGTCTCCTTCAATGTGATTTTTTCTTAAACCCTGGTTATCTTTGAGAATCTGTTGAAAGGGAGCCAAAAGAACGCTCTCCAATTCATTTCCAGAGGAAGACATGTGAGGCAATCATAAAGGCCTCGGTAGTGCAGACATTATCTAGAAGAATTCATTTCCTTTTTGCTATAGGTCATTGCACTTTTCAATCCATGTTACCATAGAATACCCATTTCCTTAACTATTCCCCTAACTTCTGTAACATACTTTATTTAGCCTGATCAAGTGTTAAGGGGCTTCTGCAGGCCCAAAGCAGGGACAGTGGTTCACATTCTGCCTTCTGACTAACACTTGGTGGTAGTTGCTCTCACCCGAGCACCTCAGAAAATTGCAAAAGACCTTTCCACTATCTGCCACATTATTCATTATGGAAAAGCAGCCTGCTGAGAATTCCAAGGTCCACACATTGGAAGATTTCTAAGTTAACCCATCTCTATCCTTTATGGACAGCAGAAACTCCTCCCTATATGAGAGCATTTACTGCATCAAATTCACCTCATGAAAAATGCTAATGAGAGATTGTTCAGGCCTATGATTTTAAGACTGAGTAAAGTTATTTGTTTACCTGTCTTTTTGGAGAGATTATGTCCCTACACATGGGGATAATATGTGTGTATCACACAGGATCCCAGTGACATGTCGGGGTTAATTTCCAATTGCTGACTGGAATGTTAATCGTTCTCTGGTAAACTTTCCTCAGAGCTGGGTGCTTACTAAATGACAAAGCCCTAAAGATCTGAAATGTTTCCTTCTATTTCTTCATAATGGATGCTGGTAACCAAATTCATAAAACTGTGCTTGTGATCGCCCAATCATAGGACACGTCCCATTTTATTTAACTAGTACATACTTGTACAGTGCTTGGCTGGAATGTAAGGCCTTGTTTATGGCGAGTAGACCCAAGTTAACTCCCATACAAATAGGAAAGGAATGCACTGCACTACACAATCTCGAATACATCTAGCACCCAAGTGAGAACCAGTAGGATCCATAGGAAAACAGGAGCTTCCGTAAAGCAAATCCCCACATCATACTGTATTTCTCCAGTTCTTGAGTGAGTGTAACCCCCTTTTAAGAAAAGCTTTTTTGAAAAGCTGGTTCTTGTAGGATACACAATTAAGGCACTCGATGCCCACAGGCTACTCCCACATTTTTGTTGTCTCTGTATGTAACAAACTATAGAAATAACCCCTGAGTATAGTCCTGTTAGCCTCATTTTTAAGTAACTTCCGCAGCACGGAAGTAAAGTGTATCAATGTAGAGAAAGCATTAGTGACTAGCCAATAGGCTTCCTAACCATTAAATCACCCAAACCTGGTAATCTAGCTGCTAAAGTGAATGTCATAATAGCTACTAATTAAATAATCGTCAAACCTAAAGATGAAGTGAGGTGGAAGAGGAGCTGGGATTCTCTCAGAGTTGGTTATGAGCTGAGCATTTTACTATCTCTTACCTTTGTGTCAGTGAAAGTACGTTCATATCCATATTCTTCTACAGAACAGAACATTGAAAAGCAAAGGAATGCTTACCAGTCTGAGGTTATACAACTAATCGTAGAGCTGGAACTGAAGTTTCGGGATCATTTCCGAACCTTAAACCTTCCTCACTAAGCAAATTATGTTGCTGCCCCACAAATGAATAACGGTAAATAAAACCCTCAAGGAAAGGCAGGGGGTATTGTTCCTGTATGGTCCCCATTTATTCCCTTCCTCCCTGGCATCTCAAATAACCATGGCATCCCTGGTGATCCTAAGCATTTGAAGAAGAACATGAAAAGCACTTGTGCACAAGAGCTAACTGATTGACTAACCATTCCAACATGTGCGGCACTGCAGCTCAGTGAGCCTGGGAAAGCGAGACGTAAAAGAAAAGCACCCACTTCCTTTTATTAGAGCAGAAACATGAAAGGGGACGCTAAGCAGTAACACATATGACCCTTCATTTGCAATTGGTTCTCTTCTGACTCAGTGGACTGGGTGCCACGGGTCATGAGATAAACTAGCAGTTTGCTCATTTCAAGGCATAACAACTTCCTCCCTTAGATCGGTCACAGAACAACTCCCCCATGTTGTAGATTTCTATATGTCTCTACAATTAGCTTTTGGGGAATAACTGGCTTTCTGGTATTTTTCCTGTGTATCACCCTACCCCCACCTCTGCCCATGCCAACCTTTTAAAGTGTTCTTCAAACACTTTCCTTCAAATGCTTGTGCCCATGGCTCACTAAATTTTCTCTATATATTTTCTATAGGAATCTTTCTAGTCCTTAGATCATTTTTGCTTTTTCTGGCATTTTTCTCTCCTAGTGATGGCACAAAATCATCAGAGCTTCAGAAAGAGAGCGGTGTCCACCTCATTTAAAATTACATTAGCCCAGTACGATGGCTTTTCCTCCTTCCCTTTTTCCCACTTCAGTTTTCTTCATAGATCTTATCACCCACTAACATAATTTATTCACCAAGTTTTGCTGTTGCCCTGATGAGAATTTGAAGTCCATAAGAAAGGGGACTTTGTTTTTTTATCTGTATCAGCAATATTTAAAATAATATTTGACAAATGCAGATCCAAGTTAGACACTTGTGAATGAATAGATAAATGAATGAATAAATAAATAAAAGAGGGGGCTATCTAACTCTTCTCTGCTGTTGGTCTTGTTTCCTTCTAGCATATTACTCAGAGTGTCAGAGTAAAGTTTGAAGGCAATGCCACTGAAAGTGATATTTCTGGACCATCAGAATTGGTCTCACTTAGGAGTATAGCAAAAACGTCGGCTTTCAGAGCCAACTTCAGACTCACTATTGGTACGTTTTGAAAAGAGTGACTGAGAAACTGTTATATTTCAAAGCCCCTGGGTTTGAGAATTAGGACCTAAGAGGTGGATAGGACCAAGTTGTTGCCTTTCGTTTCTGCCATGGGACAGAATTGAAACCTAGAAACACAGTTCCATGACTACTGCCAAGCTCGACTCCATGACTTGCCTTCTGTTTACCTGGATCCCAGTTCACTGGCTACTCTGAGGTCTCTTTCCCTTCATCTCTCCTGCACGTTGGTTCTGCCGGTGGCACGTCCTCTTTGTGGTTGCCAGTGCCTGGCTTACTCTTGGTCACTACGCATGCTCTGTAGAGTATCATTGCCTTACACTTCCCAGATCATGGTATGTGAGTATGGTGTCTTTAATTGACATTTTGCACCACTGGATGAACTGATCTAAGATTTCGTAGAATTTTCTTACCATTTTAGTCATACCATCTGACTCTGAGTAGGCCTTCACTAATGTTTCTTAAATAAATTAATGAATATAGAACTGGGGGCTTTGGGAGGCCTACTGAAAACAATGCTGTTGAGGATGGCTGGATGTTGTTAGATGGTCTCTCAGCTCCAAGGCTGAGAGAGATTGTTAACTAGACCTTTTAGACTCATCTGAATAAAGATGCATGTTGTCAACTGTATAACTTGCAGGCTGCCTTTATAAAGAGTAAAGGTCCGAGTACTGAACAGAAGCAAACCCCAAGGTCTTCAAGGCAAATGCTTTGTAGGCACAGAATCAGCATCTGTAAAGCTTTCATCTAAAAGCAGGTTTGGGGCATTCTGGGTATAGCAAGAACAATAGTAAATCCAAGAAAGTAAAAGAAGGCTATAACACAAAATTAGGCAGAGGCAGGAAGGAGGAGACCACAGTAGAGATTCTGGATTTTGTTCAAGTGAGTTTCAGTATAATATGTAAGAAGGGTTCTGATGTGATGGCTGAGTTGAAGGCAGACTGTTAAGACAGCAAAAGCTTTGGCAAGACCTACAAACGCAATGTGATGCTCAATGAGTTTACCACACCAATCCATGGCCTATGTGATGAGCTGTTTCTGTTCCACATGCAGGTGAAGGCAGGAAGGCAGGTGAATTAGCAGTTTTTAAGACTAGTGACAGATATTTAAAATGAGGAGTCACAGCAAGACATAAGTTGAGCCAATTTCATCATGGAATATGATTTGGTTTATAATATTTCTATATTAGAGACACTCTCTTAGGTGATTGCTTTGTTTAATAACTCCAGTCTTCTGATTCACTCAATACTACATTGAGCACTCAATGGTTTTCCTAAGCAGAAAAATCATCCAAAAGTAACTTATTTTTGGCTACCACTAGAAATATATTCTTGTTGACATTTGCATGTGGGGTCTTCATACTAAGCCCACCCATGAAGCAAAATGATGAACGTCTCCCTTTTGGATTGAACCACATGGAAGGTGAAAAAGAATCCAATGCCTTTATTCTATCCTGTGTCTTGGCTAATCCAAGTCATTCTCCGTGATGAAAAACTGATTGCAGTACTCCCAAAAGGAGGTCACTAGGCTTCCTAGTAAATATCAAAAAAGAAAGAAGTTATTTGGTTTGCTTTAGAGGAGAGCAGTATCCATTTCATAAGGCTGAGATAAACAATGTCTCTGGCCTCACAGTACTGAGAAACGTCTGTTGAGGAGCAAGGTCTAGCTCAGCCTTGGACATTGACATGATGCTTCAGGGCCACACAGTTAACGGTGTGGTTTTTTGCTTTTTTTTTTTTTGTTTTTTCTTAAAGCTTGGGCAAGCACCGTTACTTCTCCAGAATAAAGGTAGACGTCTCTAGATTATAGCAGCATCATATATAGTCGGTTTCAAGTCCAAGCTAAGAGTGTCTACTACATCATAAGTCAACTTTCATGGCTTTCAATCATTTTTACTTGTTGTTTTGAGATATTGGGATGAAGATATTGGAATAGAATTTGAAGGGAAAATTTGTGAGTCTATGGGGAGTGTAATCAGCAGGAGTAAATGAGGACACATAAAATATTAAAATCTTGAAAAACCAACTTATTTAACATTTTAAGAATTTGAAGTAATATAAATTATAATATAGTATATTTAGTAATATAAAATATTTAGTTAAGTACGCACTAGGAATTTTATGTAATTTTAAGTAAAAAAGTTAAATAAGAAAATATGTGTTTAAGGAATATTTATAGTAGAAACTTTGAATAGTTTTATGGCAAATATAATAAAAAGAAGTCACTTGTGGGCTGAACAAAATTTGAATATGTGTAAGTAAAACTCCTTATAAAATAATTATCACACATTAATAGTACAGTTTAAAACTAGAGCCTATCCTTAGATTAGAAATATAAAGATAACAGTTTGTAATGAGAGATTTAATATTGGATCTACACTTTTTCTCAGGTTGTTTCATCAGCTACCAGTTTATTTTGTATTATTTACAAAGGTGTTAGAACATCCTAATATACAATTATGTTATTAAAATGAAACTGCTGGAAGAATTTCTTAGATAATCCTGTGTGAAAAAATAGAACAGTTGTCTGTAAATTACGCTGCCATAGTAACAGAAGATAGCTCGCTATCAGAGCAGGTAAGGAACAAGCTGGAGGCACGAGGAGAGAGCTAGCACTGCAGAGTTCAGTAGATATTCCTAAGACACTAGGAAACACTTTCAGATAATGGTCACTGTGATAGCAATATAAAGGAGAGAATCCTAGCATAAATATAAACCTGGTGGAGACTCTTACCTATCTAAAACAACTAGGTACAAGGACACCCTTAAAAAGCAAGGTTGGATGGGTCACAGTCACATTTAATGGAATGAGGCATCCCTATCATCAAGATGAATGGACACATAACAAGGAGATTAACCTTCATAATAAAAATGAAATGAAGGGATGTTGACAGAATTAGATGATTCCAAGGCATCTATCCAATAAAGTTGGGGGTCCTTGTCCTAAAACTAAGAAAAAGCCATTTTTTTAAGCTTAGAACTCAATGACTATGAAAAAAGGAACAAAGAAAAAAACCCAAAACAAAACAACAATTATAAAACAGTATTTCAAAAGCAAGGTTCCTAAAATATTGTAAATACCCAATATAACAACTTCCTAGACTTTTCCAAAAGAGGCCTTTTGCTCATGCAATTGTACTATGGAGAAACAAAAAGTCTTAGATATTATAATGTTTATGGAACATAAGGTCCAAGTTAATGCTCGTTTCATTTCAGGAGATGTAAGTGTCAAGATGGTACATGTCTACATTCAATGAACCCCTTTCCTGCTGCGAAGGGCACTGATTCTTCTTGGCAGAAGTTAGCACAAAATTTAAGGCAGGTTTGATCTTTCTTCCTTACATGGCCTCATACAACAGTATTATTTAAGGGTTTACCTTGTCCTTGATCTACTGACATGAATAGCATCTTACCTAACATGACATCACATCAAAGACTCCTCTTTTAAAAAAGAAACTGAAATGTCAGCACACCTTCTCTTGGGATTCCCAGTAGGTCATCCTGAGTCACACACTGTAGTTGCCAAAGGTTGCCAGACTAATAGAACAATACAAACTCTTTAAGCTGCATCTAAAGTACTAGTTTGAAGATGACAGCCCATTGGGTAAGGTTTCATTTTCTGTGACAGAGACATTATAGACTAATAGCAAGTATATAAAATGCTACAACCTCATTCAACTCACACATGGTTCCAACAATTGACAGCAGGCCTGGCCTTACTGATCATTGGTATGAGGAACACACTTCCTATGCCTATATCTTTATGTTTCAAGATCCTTCTTCATAAAGAATCTAGTTTGAATCCATTATACCATAGAAGGCACAAACTCTAGAGGCCCAATTCACCAAGAGCCACCAGATTACAGGCTGTGACACTTTCTAGCACTGGGCGTCATTTTCCTTGTGTTACTTATTGGAACCCATGCTTCAGCAGGTACATGGCTGTGTCCAGTCACTTTTCAGACAAAAGCACATACCTGTTTGCTTCCAGGAACAAAGTTTATTACTACTACCATTCTTGGTCATTTCCCATGTGGCCCTATATTTTGGTTTTAGGATTTTATTTCTGCTTTTGTCAAAAATATATTGCCTGGTTTCTAAGATATTTTTAAAATAGTAATACCTAGTTTCTCAGACATTTGACTTTTTTTCTCTACTGTTATTGCTAACATCTTATAGGCAGATAGAGAGAGGTGATCTAGGAGCAAAGAGCTTTGTCTTTCCTAATTAAAAAGGGTTTGGTCCCCTCCACTCAGAGCTCAGAGAACTCTGGAGAAGAGGAAGCAAAACAATACTTTAAAAGGGAGATGGGATGGATGATCCTAAGGAAACAGCATATTTCAGACAAAACAGAACTGACACATATGAACTTACAGAAACTATGGCGGCATGCAGGGCCTGTAAAGATTCATGCCAGATGGAGACCCAGCACTCAGAGGAGAAATGAGCATGTACTCCTATCCCTGACCATGGAGTTATCGCCAGTTGTCAATCACTGGCAAAGGAAAAAGTAGTTTTCTCCACTGGAGTCTCACTGGGTATATTGACCAGCCTTATGGGTCCATGTGCAGTGGTAGATGGCCAAGAGAAAACCAACTCAGTGGTATTTTTGTAGACTTTTTCATCTACAAAATGCATTGTTTGAGCATTTGCTTGTTTTAGTGGTCTTTTATGTGCACATTACAGTTTCCGGTTTTATGGTTTTATGGGTTTTGTTTGAGTCAGTGTGTGTGTGTGTGTGTGTGTGTGTGTGTGTGTGTGTGTGTGTGTGTGTGTGTGTCCTTTTTTATTTCTAATTCTGGTTTATTTATTTGTTTTGATTGGTCAGCTTGTTTTCTAAGGAGAGAGAAAGAAAGGGCATGTAGTCCGGTACATAGGCAAGTAGGCAGATGGGGAGGATTGGGGAAGGGTTAGGGGAGGGTAAACCATGATCAGATTATATGTTTTAATTTTTTTCTCCATCTTTATTAACTTGGGTATTTCTTATTTACATTTCGGTTGTTATTCCCTTTCCTGGTTTCCGGACCAACATCCCCCAACGCCTCACCCTCCCTTTCTCGATGGATGTTCCCCTCCCCATTCTCCTCCCATTACCGCCCTCCCCCCAACAATCACATTCACTGGGGGTTCAGTCTTGGCAGGACCAAGGGCTTCCCCTTCCACTGGTGCTCTTACTAGGCTATTCATTGCTACCTATGAGGTCAGAGTCCAGGGTCAGTCCATGTATAGTCTTTAGGTAGTGGCTTAGTCCCTGGAAGCTCTGGTTGCTTGGCATTGTTGTTCATATGGGTTCTCAAGCCCCTTCAACCTTTTTTAGTCTTTTCTAAGATTCCTTCAATGGGGGGTCCTGTTCTCAGTTCAGTGGTTTAATGATGGCATTCGCCTATGTATTTGCTGTATTCTGGCTGTGTCTTTCAGGAGAGATCTACATCCGGTTCCTGTCAGCTTGCACTTCTTTGCTTCATCCATCTTATCTAGTTTGGTGGCTGTATATGTATGGGCCACATGTGGGGCAGGCTCTGAATGGGTGTTCCTTTTGCCTCTGTTCTAAACTTTGCCTCCCTATTCCCTCCCAAGGGTATTCTTGTTCCCCTTTTAATTTTTTTTAATTAAAAAAAGCATAGGCTTGTCTCGACACTTCAAGACTAGGGTTTGTAAGAGTGGGAGAAGAGAGGAAACAAATCCAGAAACTCTCCCTTCCTGCACACTTAGCTTTCTAGTGAGTTGGCAGAGGGGAAAACAGGAAGCCTGAGGGTCATAACTACTGCTTTGTTAGAGGAAGCCATGGGGGCAGAATACTTTGTTTGCTCTGAGTTTTATTTTAATCTATTGAGAAATTCTAGTTTATCATTCATGAAGTTAAAATTCTCCTTACATGCAGAATATTTTACAGATTGGAGCTCAGTTATCAGCCTTAGATATCCCTGCTTGCTGTTGGAGCTTCCCTTTGTCTCTACACACTAGAGAAGCTAGGACCAGAAGCATGATTTCCCAAACTCCTGAAGATATGGCTTAGAAAACATTATGCTTACCAGAGAAGGGAAGGTATTTCCAGTCCTTTTCTTTAGCTTTCTAAGACCATTTCCTTGGTTTCTCTTAGCTGCTTCTCTGATTTAAATAACTATCTTTTAAAAAGCAGCCTCCAGGGAAGCAATTGTCTGTGCAAATTAGCATTTAGTGAACCCAAAGTCCTGGGTTTTCCACATACCATCAAAATCAGCCTAAAACGTGGGAGGTCTGATGTCAGTGTGCCCCTCTGACTCTCTGCAAGAGCCTCCTGATGGAGAAAATTGTCATACTAAATGGAACCCCAAATAAAAATGGGGATGGAAAATGAACTAGTAAAATATAAAACTTCCTTAACTCAATACTAACAGAAATAGAGAGTAAAGCTACAAGATTGCTAAATATTAGATCGATAAAAGTCTTAAATATTGTTAATAAATAATACTTTAAAATCTAAGACAAATGCATGTATTTATACATATTATTCAGATTTGCATGACTATAACGAATGTGTGAGGTAAGTAGAAGAACAAAGGGAAAAGCTTTTCTCTGGCATAAGATAGTTGGAGTTGTAGACCATGACTGTGAAGACACACCACTGTCTGGGTTCTGGTGTGGGGTATAACACATCATAATGGGGATGTGTGACAGAGAAAACCATTGACTTCACAGCTATCCAGAAAAGATGCTATGACTCATTACCCATTTCAGAGCACTTCCCGGTGGCTGCAAACATTCATCTCTTAAAGGTCCCACGACCTTCCCATAGCATCATGGGGTTTGATTTATGGGCTTTTGGAGAGACAGTACAGGTCCCAACTACAGCACCTAATATTATGGATGTGGATATATACTACCCAGTACTTTCACACTCAATTATTGTGATATTTAAAGTCTATAAAGCTTTTATATCTCTACTATAAAGAATGTTTCTATAGTCGATTTTATAATTTTATCCTCTAGGCAAGCTTTTCATAAATATATGTTGTTATCTGGCAATATAGGTTATTTGGATTTCTTTCTGAAAAAAATCTTTAAAATCAATTCAAAAATATTTTCAATACTCATATTCTATATCCTACAAGATATTTTCCTACTCTGCCTCTCCAACAATATTTTTTACTTTCTTTTGTATCTATTTCCATTCCTAATGTGGCCTTTCCAAGCATTATATATAAACTGATTGCTACATCTAGTTTTCTGAAATGGTCAGATATCTTAGAAAAGCATAATGATTAGCCAAGGAATTAAGTAAATATTTAGCATAACTTGCCAATGCTTTTAATGTAGGCTAATTCATATTAACATCTATATTTCTGGCCATTTTTTCATATTTGTTTACGTGTATGAGAGTCTTGTTTAGATGTATGTTGTATAACATGAGTGCCTGGTGCCCACATTGTTCAGAAGAGGGCATGGGATCCCTGGAAATTGGTGTTATAGATAGTTGTGAGCCACTATGCTGATGCTAGGAATCAAACCCAGGTACTCTGTTAGAACCAGTGTCCTTAACCTACAATGTAGTTGCTCTAGTTCACATGGCAATTCTTAAACTCTGACAACTGTGTCTCTGTTTTCCTATGGTATCTATATATGGGAGTAGAGAAGGATTCATTAGAGAGAAAGTCGCATGCAAGGAAACTTAGAAAACATGAAATCTGGGTGCATAGATAACAATGTGTTCAGTAGTGATTAACTGTATCTTTAGGGCAGAAGGGGAGAATGGATTGCTTGTAGTCTTCCCATGTCATTAAATATTTGTCTAAGACCAGGACAACATACAATTATACTCATTACTTGTAAAAAGTGATTTTCTGCTCATTAAAGGAAATTGTGTTTACTTATTCTTTCTCTCTCTCTCTCTCTCTCTCTCTCTTTGTGTGTGTGTGTGTGTGTGTGTGTGTGTGTGTGTGGTGTGTGGTGTGTGTGTGTGGTGTGGTGTGTGTGTGTGTGGTGTGTGTGTGGTGTGTGTGTCGTGTGTGTGTGTATGTATGTGTGTGGTGTGTGTGTGTGGTGTGTGTAGTGTGTGTGTGTATGTGTGTGTGTGGTGTGGTGTGTGTGTGTGTGTGGTGTGTGGTGTGTGGTGTGTGTGTGTGTGTGGTGTGTGGTGTGTGTGTGTGTGTGTGTGTGTGGTATGTGGGGTGTGTGTGTGTGTGTGGTATGTGGGGTGTGTGTGTGTGTGTGTGTGTGGTGAGCATGTGGGGGGGGGTGGGAGGGAGTTGGTGGACGATTTATATGTGGTTGCCAGTGGTTGCCACCAGAGTCTAAAGAAGCCATAGACTCTCCTGATAGTAAAGTTACAGGTGGTTGTGAGCCATCTGACACGGGTGCTGGGAATTAAGTTTGGGTCCTCGACAAGTGCTCACAAGCACTAGCCTTGTCTACAGTTCCTAGAAGAAGTTTCCTAATTAATGGCTGGATGTTTTGTGTAGAAATATAATGAAGAGAGACAGATTTCTGCAATAAAAATACTCAGCATCAGGTAGGCATAGCGCTGATAATTTCCAACTACTTATAAAACAGGCAAGAAAATCACTTGAGCCCACTCATTTGAAATGGAGCAAAACTTTGTCTCACAAATAAAATAAAAACAAAGGAGAAACAGAAAACTATACAAACGTTTAGAGTGCTCCTGTCGTCCAGGAGGTGGATGTTTCTTAGTGTCCACTGGGTTTCAAACACCATCAAATCCTTGTTTTGTTGCCTATGGGGATTCCCAGCTTTGGCATTGTGAACACTGAGGGTGTTTGCCATGAAGCAATCCTGAGCACCACAGGGCATTCTTTGACATCCCTGACCTCCACACCATAGACGAGCAATATCTCTTCACCTTTACAGTGACAAACAGGTCTGTAGACACTCTAGATATGAAACTGACACTAACTGGGAACCACTGTCTTAACAGTGAGTCAAAATTACCAAAAATGTGAGTATTTTGGTAAGATGTGATTTTCAATCAAGCGCTTTCCATGGATGTGTGGATGACCTTCGTGTCCACACTAAAGCAGCTTCCATGCCACAGCAAGTGACAAGTGACAAGCGAGTGCTGCCTCCTTCTTATTTGACATTAGATGTCTGCCTTCAGTGCTTTCCATCATGGATATGAATCACTCTTGGCAGGAGGTTTAGAAGATGAAATTAAGTTAAAAAAAGCAATTTAAAAATGGTTCAGCAGTGACAGAAACATAAGATGCTTTATACAGGAATGTAAATTATGCAGGATCTTAAGGTTGTGAAACCTCAGGTACCCCCGTTTTTAAAGAGTCTGACTGCAAAGCAATTGAGCTTTTGTTCAATATTAACACCTCAAGTGCAGAATTTGTCTAATCTTGTTCAAGCCATTATTCATCACTGACAAGATCAGAAATTTACTAAAGAATGAAGAGTTTGTAAAGCTCTGCCTAGTCTCCTTGCCGGTGGGTTTAAACATGTATTTTATTACTAAAATGCTATGGAAGACTCCTTGGAAACACTCAGTTCTTTCCAGTGATAGACAGATGAGTGTAAAGATGCAGACACTGACTTCATGAACCTTCCCTTAAATCTCACCCGAAGGCACTTAGGGAGAGAGGTATTTTCCCTAGTACTAAGGGTCCTTGAATTTAGCCTGGAGGTCTGCCTACGAGGCTTGGCTTCAAAAAGTTTCCAAACCTACAACCACATTTTTCTCTTTCCTGAGCCCTTTCTAGTAAGTGTAGCTGACTGGATGAGGGCAGACATGTGAATCCAGGGAATCCTCTTACTGACAATGAATAGACATTTCCTACCCATAAAAAAGATCAGACTTCGATCAAACATATTCCCTTGTGGAAGTGTGACTTAGGAAACATACAATGAACATTGCAGACTGTATCAAAAAACGAGGACCATGTAATAGGGAAAACCATAGAAATCAAGTAAAACTGAAGAAACTTTGGAAAACATAACCAATTATATTGGCTAGGGAGTTGGTTCCATGGGTAAGAGTGCTTACTATACAAGCATCATATCCAGTTTGGTATCCAGAATCCACATAAAAAGAAATCCATGTGTGACTGCCTGTGTCTGCAAGTCTAGATCTGGGGGACATGAGGAAGAGGAGACGGGATGGTTGCTAAGGGCTTGATGGTTACCAGCCTAGTTGAAAATAGACAAGTCCGGGTTTGTGGAGAACATTGGCTCAAACAAATTTGACAGAGAATAGCAGAGGAGGGTAGGAGTTGCCACCGTCCTCTGCCTCTGCATACACAGGTGCATGCATCCACACACAACAGTGTGTGTGCAGATGTACATACAGAAAACACCTGAGTTCACAGAAACTGAAGATTAGAGAAAATATACTCAGAAGAGAAAACAAAAAAGGTACTTTCTGAATTTTGAGGAAAGACAGTTTTGGGTTTTCTACCACTTTAAATGGGATCATTACAGAGGCTCCACCAAAGCATGTGAAGTGGTTGAGTATGTTTACCGTGAATGAGGGAAATCCAGGTTTCCTTGGCACTGTGTCTAAGTGTCAACTGTTTATAGGTAAACAAATGAGGAAAGGCACCACTCTGTGGTTTCCTCCACCAGACTCTGGGGATAATAGAGCTTAGTGGGTGCTTTCCAAACTCTCTCTTATTGGTGGGGCTTTAAGGACACTTTTCTTTCATGTCTAACCCATTGATACACTCAACCTGTATGTGGGTCATGATGCCTTTGGGGGTTGAATGACTGTTTCACAGGGGATGCCTAAGACCAACAGGACAAACAAATATTTACATTACA
Organism: Rattus norvegicus; assembly: GCF_021556685.1. NCBI lineage: Eukaryota > Metazoa > Chordata > Mammalia > Rodentia > Muridae > Rattus > Rattus norvegicus. The sequence goes on along the minus strand of NC_141535.1, from coordinate 23,205,182 downwards.
ATTCATAACAACAGAAAAATTACAGTTATGATGTAGCAATGAAAGCAATCTTATGGTTGGTGTCACCTCAACATGAGGAACCAAATTAAAGTGTTGCAGCATTAAGAAAGTTGAGAACCACTGCTCTAGATGGTTCAGTGTTATGGTTGCCTTTCTACTTCCTGGCTTATTTATTTGTTTGTTTGGTTTTGCTAAAACCCCTGTCAACTATAAGCTAGTTACCAATCATGATAATGATTTTTCCTGGGTGGCTGGGAAGCAAAATGACAATGTTTTTAGGACACTGGCTGCTCATATCATCCCAGGATCTTAAAGTATAATTTTACTACATTTAGTGCTTTATAATTTCCCAGGTGTGGGTAGATTTATTGGTGTCTAGTATCCCTAAAGTACAAATTTCCAAGTTCTACTCATTGCATTTCTTTACTTGGAGTATACTCCTTCGTTGAGTTTCGCCTGAGATCATTCCTCCTGTGCCTTTCCCTGACCACTCCACTCCACATTGCCTTGACTTCTAATCTTCTTGTGTGGATCCCTCATTCCTGCCTTTCATGCGATCAGGAAGTGCCATTTCTGTGCCCCAACAGCCTCTACCATATTACTGTATGCTTCATAGAACTGTACCTCAAACATTTTGTAATTATTAAAGAGTTGGTAGTACCTATGGGATTGAATATAACAGTCAAGTTTGCGTTAAGACTCAGAAATATGGTGGCTGAAAAAATCTCCAAGAAATCTATCCAGAATATTCATCTGTGATTTATTCAGGTAAATAAATCACCTTGGTGCAGATTGAGTTTTCTAGGAAGCAGATTGTGGAGGGAAGGAGGGTGGGCTGGAGACTTATCGATCATGCTTTGGCATCAAGAATTCTAGAAAGTGAGAGAAGGAACCAACATGAGCAGATAGATAACTCAGGCTGAAGCACAATTGCATGTGGGTAACATTAAGGCCACTAAAGTAAATCATAGACTTATTAGAACTAGGGGATCAATTTTGTACACTCAACTCTACAACCCTGAGTAGGTCCAAGATATGGACTTTCATAAGATGAGGAAAACAACTCTTTTCCATTGAGATCTTTCCCAGAGATGGCTGATATCGGACTTGTAATGGAATTTGGAACTAAGAAGGGAATAAGTTATTTAGTACTGAAGAGAGATTTTCAAGGCCTATTTCAAAGTATAAACACACAAAGTAGGTCACAAAGACTTAAGGGCCTAGAAGGTAGAAGGGTCTAGTTTAGATTGAATTTTACAGGTCTTTATCTATGTCAACAATATGCTTTAGACATTTTTTTCATTCTTCTAGACTCCCAACTACTCCAAGGGACTACTCAGCAGAACCATTTCTCCTGTGTTCGGACTTGATCTTCTGATTGAAATACCTCTGGCAAGTCAAACCACATAATCCAACTCAAATTTTTCATCTCACCTTTTAGTGACCCTTCATCTCAGGCTTTGCAGACTGTGGTGGTTTGAATATGCTTGGCCCAGGGAATGACACTATTAGGAGGTACGGCCTTGTTGGAGTAGGTATAGCCTTGTTGGAGGAAATTTGTCACTGTGGGGTGGGCAATGAGGCCCTCATCCTAACCATGTGAGAGCCAGTCTTCTGTTTGCCTTAGGAACAAGTTGTAGAACTCTCAGCTTCTTTCGCAGTGTGTCTGCCTGCCTTGATACTGTCATCCTTCCTACTATGATGATAATAGAATGAACCTCTGAACCTGTAAGCCAGCCCCAATTAAATGATGTCTTTTAAAAGAATTGCTTTGGTCCTGTTGTCTCTTCACAACAATGAAACCCTAAGACATAGCCCATTCCTTTCCTGACACATAGATTGTCCTACCTGCTGTACATGCAGGCATTTGAATATGCTTCACTTTGTGTAACCCTACAGCTGTGAGATGCATATAACCCTCTGTGAGCCCCCAAGCTCCTTGAACTTACAATTATGCTGACAGCACCTAGCATAATGCTTATTATGTTGATGACACCCATATATATCCACTCCTCAAACCTTGACCTACGACTGCCATATTGAAAGAGACATTTTGAAGTGCAGCTGATGGATGGATTTCATTGTGTCCCTGTCCTACCTGAGTGCTATGATTGCTACTGCCTCAAAGAGCTCACACAGTACAGCAAGAGAGGAAAACTTCACATAGGGGGCTTCTGCTCTATTGTTCTCCATTCACCATGCGCACTGCAGGACAAGAAATAGGTACTTCCTGTCAAATGACATTATTTCTGAAACTTGCCCATAGGCATGCATAAAGAAAGGCATGCATAGAAAATGATTTCATCATATACTCTATGACTTGGTTTAAAATAAGTTTACATAATTGGGAAATTTTTGAAGAGTCGACATAATTTCAGATTTCTCTGTCATTTCCTGAAAGTACCATCTGGTAAAATTGGCTTATCACCTAACTTTTAAAGTACGTATGAGATTTCCTGCTTACAACATTTCCCCAAGGGATGAGAGAAAAAAATTACAACTGGGCAGTTTTATAAGAGGGATTATCTATAGTTCCTGAATAAGACGCCTTCTCCCCCTGTGAGCACACCTGCAGATGCTAATAACTGATTCACGCAATGTTCCTCTTGACTTGAATCAAAATTGGCAATAAATATATACGTCTCGAATAGCAATTTAAAAAATCTTGTGTTTACTGGTTCATAAAACTGGTTTCTTCTAGTTTACCAGGGGAGAGGGGGTAGGTATTCAGGGAGCAATTAGGGATAAGATAGCCAAAGAAACAGTTATTTGGAAAAAGAAATCTGTGTGTCTGGCTCTCTCTATGAATTATGACTATTCAAAGGGAAAAAATCTGAACATTTGCCAAAAAGACCAGCGTGTAAAGGGACAGCTGGAGTCCTCAGCGAGGGTTACAATGCATTGCTTGTTCCATGAGCAAAGAACGGAATCACTTAGCACAGCGACTCACACATTGCTCGAGACACTGGCACATCGTGAACTCATGAAGCATTTTCATCAAAGGGAAAGAGCTGGGTATTTCTGGAAGGTCATTGACAGCACTTTGGGTACAGACGTGTTGACCTTCCTGGTAGGGATTTGCAGCCTTTGTGGCAGGCGGACCCAGTCTCTGTGGATGCCTTCCTTGTGCTTGAAGGTTTAGACAGGATGCGTTGTGTAAACTGCCAAGCCTAGCTCCTAATCCCTTAGGGGCTCAGGAAAATCGAACCAAATAAAATAAAACCCCACTGTATTTTTTTCTTTGGATGAGAAATGAAAATAACATTTTTTAACAAGAATGTGAACCAATATATAAACATGCCCCAAATTTGGAACATTCAATAGGACTCTAAAACTTAAACTCCTTAAACAGCTAAATACAATGAGTGAAGAAGCATAGAAGTGGGACTATAAACATATCTGAGAATCTGTCATAGAAACCACCTCAAGACCCGGTGACTGTGAGCTGGACTTGGATCTAGCTCACGCATGGTACTCAACAGTGCTACAAAGGTCAGCCTTTCTACTAGAGTCATGTGCCAGCTTAGGGAGAGAGGCATATCTTTACCTAGTCCTAGATTTATGTGAGGAAGCAAAAAGCATTTGAAAGTGTGATTGGACAAGTCAGTTTCAAGAAAACGGAATCCTGTTAGTCTAATGTAATTGGAGTATGTTTCTGAGATTCTCCAGGTTGGTGAATGTGCTCCTCTTAGTTAATTCTTACTACTCGTGTGCGTCAGGCATATTAATTTATACTTTATTTTATGTCTAATTTATCTTAATAAGTCTCATGCTTTACTTGGTCCTCACAATGCTTATAGATATGAAAATATATCTCAATGAATATAGGAACCTCAAAGAATGCAGAGCAAATAGTATGAGATTCTCCTAGAGGGCTACCCTTTTGGTGCCCTTACGGTAGTGTTTCCTAGTCAATGTTCCTACTTTAGACCATCTCCAGTACAAAAGCCTGGCTGATGGCCCAGGAGTTGTTCAAACTCAACCCTGAACCAAGGAAACAGAATGAATCACTTACCGTTAGACAAATCTCCAGAAATTTGTTACATCTTTAGTACTTGCGGTGAGCCCTAAGTAGGAAAAAATGATGTTTTGTGAAAAGATTCCAGCTACCAGAGAAGTTAGTACACTTTGAAATGCCTATTGGCAGAATAACCAATTTAAAAAAATCTATTCTCATCAGAGTTTTACAAAATTCCCAAAACTCATATTAATAATAAAAGATACAAAAGATAATAAGAGAAAACCATGTTTTGTTTAATGAACTGTTCAGTGGACAACACAGCAGTACTCTGAGTGGCTCATTACCATTTCTATTGAATGGGTCACTTTTTGTCTCATTGTCAGGGTTGCCTACTGTTTTATGTGCCTTGACTCAAACAATCTATTTAATGTTTTCTTTTGTTCCAGCAAGTCTTCACATTTTCCTCTTTCTCTCATTTCAGAGAGAGTATTTTACAAATTAGATGTCTGTACTGTTTGATCCTATCACATGAAGAAACAAAGAAAGACTGGCAACATTTGGCAAAAGAAAAATGTATGTACAATATACCTACCGACTTCTTTCTTTTGGTTTTCTTCTTATTTTGTTTTTGGGAACATGTTTCAACCCAAAGTTCAAGGTAGCTTGGGACTATGCTACTCTTAACCTCCCGAATGCTCTGACTCAAGTCTTCAGAACCCTGGGTTTATAGGCTGCTGTATGCTACAACAAGGCCATTAACTTTTTTTCAGTACACAGTTCAATAAGGACAGTTACATTCATAATGTACAACTCAATTGCCTTTGAACTTATAAAACTGAAACATCACACCCTCTAAACAATCTTCCATATCCCCCTGCCTCCTGCTTTTTGTAGCCATCACTCTTCCTAGGACTTTGAGCCCTCTTGATACCATGTAAGTGGAATCATCTAGCATTTTCTTTTTTCAGGACTGAATTGTTCCACTTAGCAAAACATCTTCAAAATTCCCTTGCCTTACAACATCTTCCTGTCAGAATTTCTTCCCTTTTAGGTTCATAATGCTCCATAACGTGCACACACCATGCTATATTTTGTTTGTGTTTATGCATCAATACAGTCTACCTCAGTTGCCTCTATCTTTTCTCTGTTGTGAATAATACTGCTACAAACATAGATAGGCAAAAGCTTTTTGCCAGATTCTGATTTTGGATACATACTGAGCTGGTTAGTTTCTTGTCAACATGACACAAGTCAGGGTCAGGGTTACCTGGGAAGGGAGAACTTCACTTGATTGGCTTTCATCCAATTCCTGTAGATAGGTCTGTGGACCATTTTCTTGATTAATGATTGATGTGTAAGGGTCCAGTGAGTTGAGAGTGAAGACATCCCTCTGCAGGTTGTGCTGGGTAATACAAAATGCAAGCTAAGCAAATCACGGAGCAAGCCAGTAAGCAGCACTCCTCCACGGCCTCTGCTTCAGTTCCTGCCACTACATTCCTGTCCTGTTTGAGTTCCTGCCTTGTCTTTCCTTGTACTTTGATTGGGACATATATAACCCGAATAATCCCTTTCCACTTCAAGTTGCTATAGATCAGTACTTTCTCACAGTAGCAGAGAAGCAAACTAAGACACATATTTAAAATTACTGACTCATATGGTATTTTTATTTAGAATTTTTTTGTTTTGTTTGTTTGGTTGGTTGTTTTTATCTTTTCCAGACAGGGTTTCTTCTGTGTAACAAGCCCTGGCTCTCCTGGACTCCATTTCTAGACCAGGCTGGCCTGAACTCACAGAAATCTGCCTTCTCTGCCTCCCAAGTGTTGAGATTAAAGGTGTGTACCACCATGCCCAATATATTTTGAGGTTTTTTTTAGGAAGCACCATAGCATCTTTTTAGATAGTACAGCATTTGACAGTCATACAAGTAGCCCATGAGAGTTCTAGGTTTTCCACTGCCAGTTAATTTTCTGTTTCTTGCCTCTATGAGAGTCATCTTGATGGATATAAAGTGATACTTTACTATAGTATTTATTTGTATTTCCCCCCCAATGGTCTTTCAATATATTTTTCAACACTTACCAATAACCTGTACTTCATCTCTAAAGAAATGTCTATCATATATATTTTGCTCCTACTCTAATGCAGCCATTTGCTGTTTTAGTATTTTTGAGTTATATATGAGCTCTTCATATATTTTGAACTGTAACCTTTTACCAAATTGTGATTTGTAAATATTTTCTCCTGTATTTTAGGTTACCTTTGATCTAATGGGTATTGCTTTTCTTTTATAAAGTTCAATTTGAATGTGGTTCAGTCCACCTGTTCTTCGCCTTTGTTCCTTCAGTTGAGACTTGCATACTGCATACAAACTCATCAACATTTTATGTTCACAGTTGAGTTCAGTCATTGGACAAGAGCATCTACTAGTTTTGCCAGTGTTTAGGCTTGATGGTCAAGTGGGTGACTCCTTCTAAAAGGTTGAGTTGATGAAACACAGAGATGATAAGTATATTTAGAAAGAATTATAGTAAACTACAAGACAACTGTATCTGATTTTCTCCAGAAACCAAGTCTTTGATCTGTACTGACACTAAACAAGAGTTTCTTTGTTTCCTCACAGAAGCCGTGAATGCTTAGACATCATCTCTAGAGGATAAGATACTCAAAGAATTGGTCTTCCATGCTTTTCTAAAACTTACCTTAGCCAGGATTGTAGATCATCCACATAGCATATATTAAAATAAAGTATCTAGGATCCATAGTTCATTTTGGTTCAAAGCCATAATTGGGAACTAAGAAGGGTATGAGTTTTTTTCTCATGATGACATAAAAACTACTAGAGTAGATAAAATTTGAGGCACATAAAACCCTTTACATTGTTCACTTTCTTAGTGATTTGTTTTCTTAGTACTCAAATCTGAACTTTTATATGTTCAGAGAATCCATCCTTTCAAGTTTTCTCCAGGTTTTAGTGACATTTGTCCCTTTTACGTTTTCAGCTTCTGGGAGAAAATGTACTCATGATGGTCATGAGCTGCTTTTTATGCACAAATACTTATAAGGGATGAGACGATGCAGCACTGACCATAGGTCTCCTAGAGCTGAGCATCTGATCCGATGATACATCTGTGGCTTTTCCTACAAATAGTTGACTATCCAAACTTGGGCTTCTTAGACTCAAAGGTATATCTCTTTTATTTTTGTTACTTTGTAGTAATGTTGTTTTTATGTTGTTTATATTGGAAGGAGAATAAACAGTAGCATGATGAAATGTTAAAATGAACTTAAACAAAACATAAAATGTGGGAGAGGGTTGAAAAGAGAAGGAAACTAGCAACAACAATGATGCAATCATAATATTCATAAACCCCAGGACACTTGCACATCTTCCTCCATTAATATCACACAACTTTGGGATAGGTGTTGCAATACCATCCAGACGAGCTCAACCATGGAAAGAACTGCATCTAGCTTAGCCCATACTGTGGAAAGGAAGAAAGCACAGGGAGACCTGTTCTCGAGGTTTCTCTGATAGCTAATGGAGCTGGAACCAAAGCTAAAGTCCTGCTCACTGTTTAAATCCAGGGAGGGCATCCAAGACTTTAATATCGAACCAACTCAAAACTGAAGAGCTGGATATGTGACACCTTCCACATCGTGAACACAACAGCCTGTGAGGACACCCCCCCTGGGGCAGCCAAGCACAATCATGTTGTCTCTGAAGCTAGAAAAGGATTTAAGCATCTATCCTGCTATAGAAGCAAAGCTCTACTCTCTGGTCATCAGTCTCCCCACGTATAAAATATGAGTTAGATGGCATCTAACAGCATTCCTGGATCTGAACTGAGCTAATATCTAATGTCATTCTCAGATTTGAACTTAGCTGACATCTACTGTCATTCCTGAATCTGAGCTAAGCTGGTTTCTGCTCATGCTGACCCACACGTTGCCTTCCACACAGGCTTGAAACACACCCCCCAGAGCCATGCTTTTGCATGGCCCTCACTAGATGCAATTTACCACATGAGCCCAGCCAGCCTGGCTGGCAGTTGAGGATAAGAAGAGCATTTTTCCTTTATGCAATCGGAAGCAGGCAAGGCTGTGCTCCTGTCCCTCCTCCAGATCCCACTCAAAGGATGCTAATCCGGCCACATATGCTGATAAGGGGATCAAAAGAGGAGGTTTCTTTTTGTTCCTTTTTTCCCTTCACTATCTTCACGAGAGAACAGGGTTGGGATGAGAAGACACCTTACACCTCAGTAACGGGCAGACATCTTGTGCCAAGCCCCGGAGAAGAACCAGTCTCTCTCCTCTAGCCTCCACAGTGTCTGAAGCAGAACTTTAATTTGTACAACATGAAGTCAGCTCTGTTGTACTGTGAAAAGAACCTCAAAAATAGACCAAGTTTATTGAAGAACAAAAGAACGAAAACAGATGGAAGGTTTTGTAAATGGTAGGAAATGATCTGCAGATGGATGAAGGGATTGCTGTGAGAGCTGACAGACTTTTAGTAAGGAGGTTGAGGAGACACTGTGTCTTCCTAGCTATACCTCCTCCCATCACTCTTGTTATCTCAGGGCAATTGTCAAAGGCATCACATTTAATTCTAAAAAAAAAAAAAAAGGCCAGCTGGAGCACTGACTCATACAGTCACCCCTCAAATAAGCCGTGCTACTGAGAGAAGACCTTTACCATGCTGGATACAGTTCCCTCAATGCCCCCTTTTATGATTTTGAACTTTATTTTAAAGTTGAAGAACACTAGCCACTTCTATGCTCTCTACACTCAGATTTTATTATCTCTCGTCCACATTTGATGATGTACTGTGACAGTATTCCCTTCCAAGCCCATAGGACAGCCACCACCCAGTGATAACATACTACTAGTCATGGTTTGTGGCCCTTGGAAGAAAGGCTTTCTTTGTTGAATATGTTGGCTCTCCACAACTTAAGAACAACCAGGCTTCTATTCTCCCCTGTGTTAAGAGATAAACAGGGCTCTCAAAGAGAAGAAATGGGAAGAGTGTACTACAAGCATAGTTTTATACTGATATACCGGAAATTTAAAAGATTGCTAGTGAGAAAGAGATATAGATTATCAATCCAATGAGTACATACTTTATCAACTTTAGCCAGAACTGATCTTCATGGATTTTCCATGGCCATTGTGCTTAGGACAGGAGTCACTGTTACTGAGCAAGACAGGGCTTGTAGCAGCATCCCTCACAGCAAGTCAAAGCATCACAGAGAAATGTGCCTGCAGCTGTGCTATCTGTATGGTCAATGGCAACCCAGACACATCTTGGGGGAACAAATAAGGAGATAACTAACACAGGAGCGAGTTTATTCTAAAGCTCTCCCTGCTCACACCTATGACTCACATATTTATTATTTTTTACAGGAAATGGCAAAGCAGGCAGAATTATTTCTGAATTGTAACAAATGAAGTTGTTGTAAGAAGGCATGTGTCCCTGCTTTAAACAAAGGTCTTCCGTATCAAGCATATCTACTCAGAAATAAGGACAGTGGAAGAGATATATGTGTGGCTTCATGTAGAAAAAAAAGTTGGGGTTGCTTCATTTTTATATTTTCTATAGGTGGACAAAGCCACTGTATCATGTTCTAGGAAGTATTTAAAATTTGAAGCAATATTAAAAGGTTTTAAATAATCTAAATTAGAATAATCCATGTCAAATAAATAATTTACTTTTTCATAAAACGAATATCAATGTTATTGGTAAAGTATTAATATTTAGGTAGTAGAAAGAGTTTTTTAAAATATTTTATTAAGTCAGAGCTAGCTAGTTTACCTTTCTTGTGTATGGTTTATTTAAATCTAAAATTTAATGAGGGTAATAAACCAGCTATAACCTCTAACACCACCATCTTTCTTTTGGTCTCTTGTTCTTTTATTTTCTTTGAGTCTAGTAATAATTAGAAGGATATTTCATCTTGTCCAATTGCAGTTTATTTAGAGAAATGAAACTGAGTTAACATTTAAGAATCACTGCTGGACTCTGAAGAATGAAAATGAAGAGATTCAGCATTACAGATATGCCAGCTCTAATTACCTGATCATTCTTACTATATCATTTTTCTTCATACTGTTAGTAGAAAGTCTAATGCATTTTGGAAATCTGTTCCTAAAGAATGTATAGAAAAATAAAGGAGCAAGAATGGCTAGCAAAAAGAAACAAACAAACAAAATGTAATAGGAAGGATTTGCTTTGTCAGGTATTAAGACATAGAACCATCAAAAGATGAAAATTGTGCTGTAGAATATACACGGCAACATGAGATGTGACAAAAATGGTGTTTCTCATTATTAAGGAGTAGTAGCTTTGTTCTTCTGACTGAGAAAAATTAGCAATTATTAATATCCAATGGTAGAGAAGATGCTGAAAGAATTGTGTGAGGATGTACTGTGTCACAAGCCTTTAAATACATTTTAGCATGTTTTTATAAATATGTATGTCTTTACTTAACAATTCCAATCTTAGCTGTTTTTCTTAGAGAAATGTTTTATCGGCACAAAAAAATGAGCTGTGTGAGACATACCCATAGCAGGGGGACAGGGAATCGATCTAAACACCCCAGTAAATAAGTTCTCTACACCTATATTATGAACAAGGCAGAGCTAAAATAAATGAAGTTCAAAATGAAGAAGATTATTTGATAAGATTTAAGGAATATTCTCTAAATTTAAAAGATAATTGGGGGATACACTGCAATCCCACCTTCAGGAGAAGATTCCTACTTATGTAGATGAATTGAATGGTATTCAATTTGAGTTTATCAGTGTACCAATAAGGAAACTGAAGTAAGGCCAGGAAAGATGTTGTCTAGAATACTACCTGGCCCCTTTTGGTTTTTGTTGATATTTCTCTTATATTTGTATGTAATTTTGGATTGAATTGTCATGTGACTGTCTCATCTTCACTTGTACTGTATGAGTCAGGCTTTGTAATGTTCTTTACAGGCTGTTTTGGTATTTGCAGGATAAAAATTTGACACATCATATTCTGCTTTCAACTGTCCTATTCTACAACCTATTAGATGCAAGTCACCTTTCATTTCTTCCCTCCTATCATATGTGCTACTGAACTCCTTCATGTTATCATGGAAGTTATAGACAGTAAGATTCCTATTATTTTTAGCTCATCAGGTAATTGCTTTTATGTTCAGTTTCCCTTTTATTGAAAATAATCAGCCAAGAAGTACCATATGTATATCATTAAGATTATTTCCCAACTCATGGGACATTAAATGTTTAGTATTCGTTTTGATATTTAAAAGTCAATTGCATTGCCAAAACTTGAGACAAATTCTCTCTTCATCGTCTCCACATTGAAAATATGCATATCCCATGAGAAAGTTTTGGATTTGATTACAACCACATAATGCATGTCTTTCATAGGTCTTAGTGTTCCACAAATAGTTCTTACCTCAGCAAGAGAAAAGACGACAAAAGAAAGAGAAAGAATATGTGTCCTATAAATTGCTGAGACTGACAGAGACGAAGTAACAGTCAAGGATGACAGCCAGTGATGAATTACTATCTGGCCACACTGCTTTGACCAAATCAGGCTCTCAGCTTCCCAGCTATCCTGGGAAGGATCGTTTTTCCCTGGGACTCAGATGTTGGCCGACCCCAAACTGTCTCCAGTGAGACAGGCTGGGATTCAAACGCTGAGGATTTTTATTTGTTTACACACAGATGTTCAAGCTTAAAAGAATCATCTAGCCCCCTACTCCCTACCGCTAAACATTAGTTGTGGGAAAAAGAAACCTGTCCCAAAGAGCAGGCAGCAAACTCAGAAATTTATAGTTCTACCCGCAGTTACTGTAACACTCATGACAGCACAGTCGAGTGTTTGTCAGTTCATCGAGTAATAAATTGTAGGTTCCTTCTTAGTATAAACATAAATGATAGTGGGAAACCCCAGTTCTCAGTGCGATGCTAACACTAGGAAGCAGGTGCTCTTTAGGGCAAGATGTAAAGTACACAGTGAATGGGGATTTGGAAGAAAACAATGTGAGCTTTACATGGCTAGCTTAGGTGAGCTCCAAGGCCAGCACTGCTCAAATGATTGTTTCCAAGGTCTTGACATATCATTAAAAGCCATCTTTATACATATCCACGAAGCTGACACCGTGGTGGCTTTCTCGCTTTGGAAGGATCCTCATTTGATTGATGTTATTTTCCTTGCTGCATAGGTATTTTTTAATCATTCTATCTAGTGTGATGAAATATGCCTTAAGAGGTTCCAGTGCTGTTCGTGAAACCAAAACATCATTCTGACATTGCTCTAATCCTTATCATGCTTTCTACTTAAGGATTCTCTACAGGATTGCTCAGAATTCTTCTAGTACTCTTACCCACTTCATTCAATTGCTTTTCCTCCTGCTTCCACCTACTACAGGGCCTCAGCTATCAAAGTCAGTTTCAGTTCTGAAGCATCTTTCTTCCCGATTTCCCAATTCTTTTCTCCTCTTCACTCAGAATTCTATCTTCTTCTTGCCATGATAATTCTATATAAATATCTGGGTGTTCTCGCAAGTTATACTTTTCACAAGGCAATCATTTTAATAAAGGGGAGATGTTACATTAAAAATACAGTCAAGTTGCTATGCCACTCCACGGCAAATGCATGTATATTGTTGGTGCAATAAAGTATTGAAAATAAATTTATCAAAACACCTCATCAACCCAAGATGATGTTAATTATAATGTATGCATGATGTGTTTACCATGATCTGGATAAGGACAACAACAACATACATCTAGAATTGATGGGAAACCCAGGTAGCCTATCCAAAGAATTACAGGTAACAAGGAATGCAGAGAGTAAGAGTAATAGTCTTCCCCAGGGAAAAGCACACCATTTGGTTATCCAGTGCCAATTAGTCAGCCCTGAAAACATACATACAGTAACACACTTTTATTACTTTATATTGATACCATCTGATTTCCCAGTGAAAAACAGTAGAATCGCATTATCTTACTCACTGTTTATCTATTTGATTACAACATTTGCCAGAACTTAGTACCTGCTCACTACATATTCATTAAAATGATGTGTGGGATGGCTGGCTGGGAAGAACCGAGGGCTGATGAAAAGATGGGCATAAGACCTCAGTTAAAATGTAGCGTGGAAACGTTGATAGAGAATTAGCCTGGCTTCCTTCAGGCATCTCTTGTGTCATCAGCTGGTACCAGATGGCTAAAGAAAAGCAACATGTTTGTGTAGCAAATCGAAGTTAAAATTTTTCTACCCTCATCTTGACCTTATGAATTATAAGAAAATCCACAGTGCAGTGGGGAGAAGCTTGGAGTGCTGAAGCTCTGCTCTGGTGACCTCCACCTCGGCTGTGTTTCTCTTCATGTTGCTTCAGCTGTTGTCTCTCTTTCCTTTCATCTGACAGCATCCTCCATGTGGCTTGAAAGGTATTCTCTCTTCCTCACAGATGGTTGTATCCATAATCCTTTGGTCTTACTTGCTTGGTTCCTTTTGCTCCCTATGGCTCACCCCACACCATTGTTTTGTGCAGTCTGATCCAAATTTGTCATCTCTCAGACTCTCTTGGCATCTGTGAAACTGAGGAACTCATATTGCCCCCTCCTCTCATACGTTTGTCATTGAGCCCCACAATTTGGGTGAAGTCACTCTGCCCTTATGTTTGTCCCTGAAATACTGAGCATCCTCAAAGAGAACATGCTGCAACTGGTTTGAGGACAATAAACATCCTAGTTATTACTTGGTATGGTTATGTCTCATACATTGGATGTATCCAGTTGAATTTTAAATGGAGATATCCATTCCTTTTTCAAGGTAGAAATAATTCTTCTAGGAAGTGAGTACATATATTTCAGACATTTTTCTCTTTCATGAATATATATACTCCTATAATATATACTTCTGAAAAAAAGTATCTCTACTTCAAACTCTGCAAACTATATTTAAATTGAGTAACTCATCAAGTTATTCACTGATGAAGGGATGCTTGCTGGCTATGATGTCATTGCTTGAAGATGTTGCTGTGGTAGAAGTGATGAAATGTAAAACATCATTTCTGGAGAAAGGACAAAGAACACATGATTAATTATTTAGGGAGAGAGAGGGAGACAGAGACAGAGACACACACTCAAAGAGAGAGACAGAGAAAGAGAGAAACAAAGAGATGGAGGGACAGAGACACAGAGAGACAGAGAGACAGAGAGGACAGACAAAAAAAACCAATGAAGTTTCCCTGGCATTAGAAATTCTACATTTGTGGTCGCTATCTGATCCCAGAGCTGGGGCTGTTCCACACCGCTTGCACACCAAAACTGCCCACAGAGAGCTGGTCTGCCAAGAGCACTCTCTCTCCTAAGCCCACAGCCCACAGGTAGGACCCCACTTTCTCTAACTGATAATACAAAGAGGGAACTGTCAGGAGTACACAGGGCTCAGAAGTCTCAAGGCAGCCTAGGACAGGACCCTTCTGGTCTCTGTCTACCTCTAGGGCTGGGGCTGTCCACAGCTCTCAGACCCAAAACTTGCCAGCAGAGAACTGATCTGCCAGGAACGCTCTCACCACAAAGATCACAGGCTCACAGGCTTACAGACTCACAGATCCACAAGAGGGACAAGCTCCAGTCAGAGAGAGAAAGACCAACTAACATCAGACATAACCCGATGGCAAGAGGCAAGCACAAGAATATAAGCAACAGAAACCAAAACTACTTGGCATCATCTGAGCCCAATTCTCCCACAAAAACAAATACTGGATATCCAAACACACTGGAAAAGCAAGATTTGGATTTAAAATCACATCTCATGATGATGATAGAGGACTTTAAGAAGGACACAAGTAACCCCCTTAAAGAAATAAAGGACAACACAGGTAAACAAGTAGATGTCCTTAAAGAGGAAACAGAAAAATCCCTTAAAGAATTATAGGAACACAACCAAGTAAGGACAGTCACTTCATACATATCAAAGGAAATGTCTACCAAGATGAACTCTCAATTCTGAACATCTATGCTCCAAATGCAAGGATGTCCACATTCATAAAAGAAATTTTACTGAAGCTCAAAGCATGCATTGTACCAAACAGAATAATAGTAGGAGAGTTTAACACATCACTCTCACCAATGCACAGATCATGGACACAGACACTGAGCAGAGACACAGTGAAACTAACAGAAGTTATGATCCAAATGGACATCTATAGAACATTTCACCCTAAAACAAAAGAATATACCTTTTTCTCAGCACCTCATGATACCTTCTTAAAAATTGACCATATAATTGGTGACAAAGCAGGCCTCAACAGGTTCAAGGAGATTGAAATAATCTCATGCATCCTATCAGATCACCATTGACTAAGGCTGGTCTTCAATAACAACAAAAATGACAGAAAGCTCATATGCACATGGAAGCTGAACAATGCTCTACTCAATGCCAACTTGGTCAAGGAATAGATAAAAAAAGAAATTAAAGATGTTTTAGAATGTAACGAAAATGAAGGCACAACATACCCAAATGTATAAGATTCAATGAAAGCAGTGTTACCAGGAAAACTAATAGCTCTAAGTGCCTGCGAAAAGAAACTGGAGAGAGCATGCACTAGCAGCTTGACAGCACACCTGAAAGTTCTAGAACAAAAAGAAGCAAATTCACCCAAGAGGGGTATACAACAGGAAATAATCAAACTCAGAGTCGAAATCAACCAAGCTGAAAGAAAAAGAACTATACAAATAAGCAACCAAACCAGGAGCTCGTTCTTTGAGAAAATCAACAACATAGATAAACCCAGACTAATGAGAGGGCAGAGGAACAGTATCCAAATTTACAAAATCGGAAATGAAAAGGTACACAGAACAACAGAAACTGAGGAAATTGAAAAAATCATCAAATCCTGCAACAAAAGCCTATATTCAATGAAACTGGAAAACCTGGAGGAAATGGACTATTTTCTGGACATATAGACAGCAAAGTTAAATCAGGATCAGATAAACCATTTAAGCAGTCCCTTGACCCCTAAAGAAATAGAAGCACTCAAGTCTCCCAAACAAAAAAAGTCCAAGACCAGATGGGTTTAGTGCAGAATTCTATCAGACCTTCAAAGAAGACCTAATACCAATACTCTTTAAACTATTCCACAAAATAGAAACAGAAGAAAGGCTACCCATTTTCTTCACAGGGGAAAATATTTTCTGAACAGAACACCAATGGATTATGATATAAGATCAAGAATCAACAAATAGGACTTCATGAAATTGCCAAGCTTCTGTAAGGTAAAGGACACAGTGACTAGGACAAAACAGCAACCAACAGACTGGGAAAGTTTCTTTACCAATCCTACATCCAATAGAGTGGTAATATCTAATATATACAAAGAACTCAAGAAGGTAGACTCCAGAGAATCAAATAATCCTATTAAAAATGGGGTACAGAGCTAAACAAAGAATTCTCAACTGAAGAATACCTAATGACCTAGAAGCATCTAAAGAAATGTTTAATATCCTTACTCATCAGGGAAATGCAAATCAAAACAGCCCTGAGACACTATCTCACACCAGTCAGAATGGCTAAGATCAAAAACTCAGGTTGCAGTAGATGCTGGTGAGGATGTGGAGAAGTAGGAACACTCCTATATTATTGGTGGGATTGCAAGCTGGTACAACCACTGTGGAAATCAGTCTGATGGTTGCTCAGTACTATCTGAGGACCCAGTTGACCAAGCCAGCTCAGTAGTCAACAGATTATCCAGGACAGGAGTGAGGATTTAAAAGAAAAAAGACAATTAGAAAACGTTTAATATGACTCCAGCTAGTTTAAGGCTGAAGCAGAGTTATTACTTTTTCTGCTTTCCTACCCCTTTGATCACATACAGAATAATAATATCAGTTCTGAGTCAAGGAACAAGCAAGGCAATAACAAAATCTTTTAAATATCTTTCTAGGGGCTAATCAGGATGTCCAAGACAAAATGACTGCAACACATGCTTCCACTAAGCCTGCTCTGAGCCTTGCATTAACTCAAATGTAAATGTTCTTAATCTGGGCCTATTTCCTGAGTCCAGACCCAAAGTCAGATTCCAGCCTTGAACTTATTTCTTTTGTCCTTGTAATGTCAAGTTCCTGAGGCCAAATGTCTAGAAGCATGTGGCCCTAAAAGGCTCTCTACACCCAGCTATACCACTCTTGGCAAATACCCAAAAGATTCTCCAACATATAACAAGGACACATGCTCTACTATGTTCATAGTAGCCTTAATTATAATTGCCAGAACCCAGTTATCCTTCAACAGAGGAATGGATACAGAAAATGTGGTACATTTACACAATGGAGTGCTGCTCAGCTATTAAAAACAATGACTACATGGAATTCTTAGGCAAATGGATGGAACTAGAGAATATCATCCTGAGTGAAGTAATCCAGTCCCAAAAGAACACACATGGTATGCGCTCACTGATAAATGGATATTAGCCTAAACGCTTGGAATTCCTAAGAAAAAATTCACCGATCATATGAAGCCCAAGAAGAAGGAAGACCAAGATGTGGATGCTTCATTCCTTCTTCTGAAGGGAGAACAAAATACTCACAGGAGGAAATGCAGGGACAAAGAGTGGAGCAGGGACTGAAAAAAAAGGTCATCCAGAGACTGCCCCACCTGGGGATGCACTTTATTTTATTATTTTTTATTCTTTTTATCTTTTTATTGGTTATTTTATTCATTTACATTTCAAATGTGGTCCCCCTTCCCCATTTCCCCTCCACAAATCCCTCACCCCACTCCCCCTTCCCCTTTGCCTCTATGAGGATGCTCCCCTACCTATACCCCATACCCACATCACTGTTCTAAAATCCCCTTAATATTGGGGTATCACACTTCCTTAGGATCAAGGGCTTCCCCTCCCATTGATGTTTGATAAAGTCATCCTTTCTACATATGTAGCTGACGCCCTGGGTTTCCTTATGTGTACTCTTTGGTCTGTTGTTTAGTCCCTGGGAGCTCTAAGTGGTCAGGTTAGTGGATATTGTTGTTCTTCCTATGGTGCTGCAATCCCTTTCAGCTCCTTTAGTCCTTCCCCTAACTCTTCCATTGTGCTCAGTTCAATAGTTTTTCAGTCCAATAGTTGACTGCAAGTATCCACCTCTGTATTTGACAGGCTCTAGCAGAGCCTCTCAGGAGACAGGTATATAAGGCTCCTATCAGCAAGCACTTCTTGGCACCAGCAATAGTGTAGGGGTTTGGTGTATACAGATAAGATGGGAGGATCCATTTTATATGAAGTCACCAAACCCAGTCACTATTCCTGCTGCCAAGAAGTGCTTGCTGACAGGAGCCGGATATGGGTTCCTCCTGAGAGGCTCTGCTAGAGCCCTACTGATACAGATGAGTATGGTTGCAGCTAACCATTGGACTGAACAAGGGGACCTCAATGGAGGAGTTAGAAAAGAGACTGAAAGAGCTGAAGGGGTTTGCAACCCAATAGGAAGAACAACAATGTCAACCAAACAGACAACACCAGAGCTCCCAGGGACTAAACCACCAACCAATGAGTATACATGGAGGGACTCATGACTCCAGCCACATATGTAGCAGAGGATGGCATTGGGCAGCATCAATAGGAGGAAAAGACCTTTGGTCCTGTGAAGGCTTGTTTCCCCAGTGAGGTTGCAGTGGGTAGGTGGGAGAGGGAGCATCCTCATAGAAGTAGGGGGAGGAAGAAGGAGGTATGGAAGAGGGGCAAAGGGGGATAAGATTGAAATGTAAATACATAAAATATCCAAGGAGAATAAAATTTTAAAAAGGAAAAATTTCATTTACATCCAAAAAAAGAAAGAAAAAGGAAATTCTACTTTCCATGACTCTGGTGTATGATCATGTCAATTAAGAATACTAATGACTAAAGTTTTCATGAACTTACCCGGGAAGCTAACCTAATATATTATATAGTTTCTGCAGGAGAATTTTTTGAATCATAAATAATCATCTGAGCTTTTGGAATACAATTTATGAGCTAAAAAAAATCTCTTTATTCAGACAATAAAAAGATAAAAAAAATTGCTCATAAGTGTTCCTGAAAGGCAAAAAGGCATCCACTCACACAGAACAAGGAACACTAAAAGATGAGATAAAGGACCTGAGGTAGAGCACACAGGAGTGAATAGAAGAGGAGAGGTGACCTGATTCCTAGTCCTATTTGTGTCTATGGCTGTGACTGTGGATTTGATTGGCTCCCTGATCTTCAAAAACTAAAGGCAAGAAATGAACTCAGAGAAAGGGACCTTTTCAGTTCTCAAAAGAAAAAAAACAAAAAGGAAAGAAAAAAAACAAAACAATGACGACGACACCACCACTACCACCACCACCACCACCACCCCAACCCTATCCTAATAAACATACAATATTTCTCACCTACTCTTCACAAAGCTGGCGTCACAGTAGTGGTTTCTCGACTGTGGTAGCACTTTAGACCCTAAGAGTTTTAAGGGCACATTTGATGCTGCAGAAGACACTGGGTTAACTGGTCCAGGTGCAGTGTGAATGTTAGGATATTTTTAAAGCTCTTCAGGTAATCCTAGCAGAGAGGAAAAAACCCTAAAAGCCCTGCTACTACATCTTCAAAAGCATCCTTCTCTTCAGAGGTCCTTCTCCAACACTACCTTTTCCTCTGGGCTTCTAACAGGTGAGTCATGCCCTCCAACCTTTTCCCCCCGGGCCTCTGAATCTCCCACCTCACAGGACTGTGCAAGTCATTGTGTCTGTACCCATAGCCCAGTGGAACCAGGAGGCCTTCCCTTCCTAGAGAGGGACTTTCTCCTGGATAGAGGAATATCAGTTGTCTCCTCAGGAGGCATAGGAGGGCAGAGTCAGCCCAGTCCACAGGGCACAATGGTACCTTCCTTATTCTCAATGGATGCTCTTTTAGTAGATGAACTCATCATGGGGATTTTCTGAGCAATTTAATTCTAATTACAATCTACTGTTCCCCTGCTAAGAACTGCAAATCAATACCACAGTTTCTATAAGTCAGTGGATGTGAGCATAGATATAAATGTTTTACGTGCTAAGAAAACCACCCACACCAAAGAGGTGGCTGGAGAAAGCCTTGAACATATACGCGCTTTTGTCAGTTTCTAAGAAGGCCTCACACAGATGGGCATTTGAATGAGTCCGATAGGTGGTAGTCACTTTCCTGGTTCATTAGCCTTTGTTTGAGTCATTATCCTGCAGAGAATGACACTCACTTCAGCCAGTCTTTTAATGCTTCTCAATCTCGATTGCTTGTAGGATTGTCTGGAGAGCTTTTAAAAATGCATTAGTAGCTGCATCCCCTAGGGGAAATCATCCCTGGCCCACGGGCATAATTAAGAGGTCCCACTGAGATACTTTCGATATTTAAATATTAAATATTAGTTTACTATTGAATGTTTTTTGTTTTCTATGGAGACCTTTTTGGAAATGCCATGGGCTAGTAATACTCAGCAGGGGGCAGGGGCCACTGTGTCAGAACATTTATCAGGCTTTTTAGAGGTGACACACTGGGTTTGGTTTGATGAGTCTCCTAATGCTGTATTTTGAGGAGCTCTGTTATCCAGAAACAAATGTGAGTTCATCTTCGGCAATTGTCTGTTGTTCCTATTTCAGAAGCTGCTTATATTTAATATCATACATGCTACCAGCCTCTGTGGACTACGGTGGGGATGATAACTTCCACTAGCAGTTCTAAAAGCAGAGTCAGGAGGGATAAAATAACCCACTCATTGCCTTGGCCTTGGCATGAGACCTCCAGAGGAAACTTTTGATATCACTGGCTGTTTCTGGGAGGAAAGTTTTTATCCTCACAGGAACAACATACAAGAGTTTCTTTTGGTATTGACATTTAGGGGTGCTTTTTAAGTTTCTATACTGACAACTCTGGGCAATAGCATCTCAGTGCCTCTTTACCAGCCTTGTGGTGAATATCTGGTATTGCTACAATTGAGGTTCTCTTGGGGTGAAAAAGAATATAACATAGTTACCCACTCTGGAAATGTATCAGGGCTCTTGGCACAGGCCAAAATGAATCTAATATTTAGACTAAGTAGATGTCTTAGTTAGGGTTTTTTAAGGGTCTGTGAACAGACCCCCATGACCAAGGCTAGTCTTATAAGGACAATATTTAATTGGTGGTGGCTTACAGGTTCGGCAGTTCAGTCCATTATCATCAAAGCAGGAGTGTGGCAGTATCCAGGCAGGCATGGTGCAGGAGGAGCTGAGAGTTCTATATCTTCATCTATAGGCTGCTGGGAATGGAGACAGCCGACTCTCACATGGTTAAGAGGAAGGTCTAAAAGCCCAAACCCACAGTGACACCCTTCCCCCAACAAGGTCACACCTCCCAATAATGCCACACCCTTGGCCAAGCATATTCAAACTACCACAGTAGATATTAAAATATATTTTGTCAACCATTCCTATTAGAAATCTTCTTTTGACACCAAGTGTTTGAAAAAGTTATATATATATACATATATATATATACATATATATATATATATATACACCATTTTGATTAAAGACGGGAAGCACATTAAGGAAGATAGAATAGTGAACTTTGGGACATTCTCTCTACAATGTAGAATCCATCTGGTCCTGCACCAACGGCTAATGCATGTGCTGTGTCTGGAAGGCTAACAGAGATCTTTCTCAGGTCACGTAAATGACTCAGTGCCTGAGTTCCATAACCTGTTGGGGCTTCAGCTTCCAAAAGGAAAATGTTTTCTAATAGTTTTGAGAATTTCTGGCAAGAGGAATAAACATAGGGCCGTGTAAAAGAAGAAATCTATCGATTAAAAAGTAAGAGAGATACCAATTGAATTCAGAACAAGTGAAGCCAAAAAGAATGTTTTTGGAAAGGTCCTGCATGGTGTGCAGAGCAGCATCATGTGGGTGCTTGCTGCTTCGAGGTTGTACAACTGCACCCATTAATCAAGAGCTCTGGATTAATGTAGAGGCTCTGGACAACATTGTAGATGTTGTATGTGGAGAAGGAATTGCAGGGACATAGTCTAATTCTTTAATCTTGAAACTAGACCCTCCTGTATTTATTGATAATTTCTAGGAACGTGGCTATGTTAGTAAGGAAAAAGGAGTTTTTTTGCTTGAGGACAATTGGGAAATTAGCCTTTTCCTTTCTACTTTTATGTCAGACTTTCATCCTTTCTGAAATAGTTAGGGTTTTCATCAGAACTCATACACTGGCTATAAAATAGACTCAATATTTAATACCTCAATGTTTAGGGAAAACACACACAACTGTCTCTCCAATAAAAAGCTGTTACTATAGGTGAAGTGTTAAGCACTTGGTCTTTAGCGAAGATGAGAAACCATGCATGCGACCTAATCTTACTTGGGATTAAGAAGGCTTTTACAGTAATTAGAAGTAGAGTCACGCTGTAGCAAGATCCGTCCTCTAGGGAAATTTGGGAAAGTCCCATAAAAGCTGGGACTTTCTGCTCAAAGACAAAATTGCATCCTAATCCTTTAGAGGAAACCCTCTCATTTGTTCTTTGAAGTGACCGCTTCTCTCAAGGTGTCAAGTTGGCTCCACTCTTGATCTGGCTTTCAGATTGGAGCTCTCCACTAAGCACTAGTGAACTTTGCCCCATCCCTTAAAAAACATCGTGAAGATCATAACCAGTTCTTGAAGTGAAATGAGCAAAGCTGCCCCATTCCTGACTTGGGATGTTCTTAAAGTAGAATAGTCTGGATGCTGTCTGTTAGCATTGTTCTCTCACAGAGATCTGTACGTCCCAACCTGCACATGGGTCAAGGGTCAGTGTTTTTCACAATTGGTTCTTCTTTGTTGCTGTGCTGTGTCAGACTTTACCCCACCATGGAGGAAGTAGGGACTGAACCCTATCTTTTTGTCTGCCTGCAGTGATGTTCTTGGCTCAACTTGGAGCTTCAGATAAAGTTGCCTCCAGGGAAGCAGCTTTCTCTTCAGTTTTTCTTTCTACCTTATCCACAGCCAGCTTCCCGGTCTCTTTTCAGTTAAGAAAATGGTAGTCGTCTTTGCTTCTCTTTCCACTTGGGACACTAGTGAACATTCACTACCCTTTACTCATGATGTCTGTTAGTACACAGGCACCACTTGCCTTACTTCTTTCTTGCCTGTAGCCATCTGAAGGGATCATCGTTATCTGTGTCCATCCATTATGGTCCTTTTTTAGTTTAGGCCTTTTCTAGTTTAGTTATATTGGGCAGCTAATTTGTCCTTGAACTCACAGTCTTTCTGCCTCTGCTCTCAGTGCTGTAATCACAGGCATACACAACCAATTTATTATTAAACAAAGCCTCACATCTGTTATAGATTTTACTTCAAATTAATTAATTAATTTTATTAATTTCATTTCATAGGAAGGAAAGTAGGTTTTTGATGACTCATCATCTCAACATCTTTAGTCAGAACAATTGTGAAATAAGCATTCTGAGTCTTTTTTTTTTAAAGACAGGATCTCATATGCAGCTCCAGTTGGCCTGGAACTCACTATGTAGAACAGGTTGGCCTCAAACTCACAAAGATCCTTCTCCCTTTGCTACTGAGTGCTGTGATTAAAGTTGTGAGACCCCTGGGTTCGGTCCCCAGCTCCGAAAAAAAAGTTGTGAGACTACATGCCTGGAAAGATACCATTATTTAAAACTAAAATGTTTGCAGACACATTTCCTTGCTGTGAGCTTCTGATCTAGTTACTTTCCACTCCAGGCAATCTTCTCATCTTGAAGAATTTGAATCTATCACGTCACAAGGCAGCATTTATTATCTTAGCCTAGACATGGTGTCTAGGTTTCAGCACATGACTTAATATATTAGACAATCTGTAAACGATAAGTACAATGGTAATAAGTGAATGTATTTTGTGGGGGAGGAAGAAGGGAGTTGATGGAAGAAGTCAGTTTGTCAGAAATCAAGTTTGAAGCCAACAAGAAAACAGCCAGACAGTATTGATAAAAATTATAGGAATGAACAAGAGAACAGATCAAATAGTACTGAATGGCCAGTAATGAAGTAGACCCCACTCATACAAACATATCTGCACACATGCATACATTTATCCACATATTGGTATACATACAGCCACACTCATGCTATAATGTGCATACACTTCTCCACATATACTCATTTATGTATATGTTTTATGTGTCTGCAGGATGTATTTTTTTAAACGAGGCCCTTTAAGTTATGTGATTAGCTTTTAAGTTTATGATCTGCCTGCCATAGTCTTACCGTGAACAGTGCCCTTAGCTGTTTCTGGCAAAAATCCTACCCAGATACAGGTCACTCACTTGACTATGGAAGCTTCCTTCTTTTCTGGAGTCCTTGTGGCTTCTGTGATCTTCTCTTCCTTAACCTGTTAAAACAGTTTTAAGTTTAGCTTAGTGGATTTTACATCCAATTCCCACTGGAACCTGCTAGCAGTTTCCTATTTCTGCTTTATTGCTAAGGAATGATCTGAGAGAGAAAACTCGAGAGAGGCCACCACAATACACCAACTAAGAAATACACTCAATGTAAACATCTCCAAAGCAAAATAAATAGGACTTCCTCCAGGGATAAATTTTCCCTACCTTTACCCTAGATTTCCCTCAATTATTTGCTACATTCCCTACCTTATCAACCATGATATTGAATCTTCACATCTGCTTGTAATTAAGGAGAATATTGAATGTCATATGAACACTGGAGTATATCTAATGAGACTTGTAAGCTCTTCTCAGAAGATCTTAGTTAGATTTGTCAGATATTAAAAGCACTGACACTCAAGCATGTCAACAAATAACAAACAACATGCTATTAACACCTTTTTATAAGCACTACTAGACAGACCCTCAGACCTGTACTGAAAATTAACTCACATACATTTTCATTCTTTTTTTCCAGATGTTTTTTGTTCAAGTTCAGGATAAAAGCCTAACTTCATAGTCTACAGTGAAATGTAGGAGGAAATGGTGGGTTGAATTATGATTAAAGTGCCTAGTATCTGAGATTTGAGATGCACAAACAAGACAATAGAGTTACTATTGTAGGGATCATTTGATCTTTATGATCATGAATTTCCTAAGTAAACTTTCATGGTTTGCCTGACAAATGTTGCTGAGGTGTGTGATTGTCAGAGCTGTGTTCCTTAGTATTCTCACATCACACATTAGGGTTAGCGTGGATGTCTGAAGGTCAAGCAGAGGTGAATACAGAGACCAGCATCATACCTGTTTAGATACAGACCTCCAAAGAACTGCCCCTGAAACAGGTTTGCTGTAGCTCAGAGACCACAAATTGAGCCCTCAGATCACCAACTGATTTCTAGTGGTGGTTCAGAATAGAAAGGAACCAGAGTGAAAGTGAAGTTTAAATTTGTCACTAGAAAAGGCCAAAGGAACTTGCAGAGAGCTATTTTCTCTTCACATCTAGAACAGAATAGTTGCAGACACAAAGAGAGAGAGAGAGAGAGAGAGAGAGAGAGAGAGAGAGAGAGAGAGAGAGAGAGAGAGAGAGGTGTAGGTAACTTCATGAAACTATTTAAGACTTAAAATAAAAACGGAAAAAATCCAAAAGTAAGGACATTTTTAAAAAGGTATACCTGCTTTAAAAAGGTTCTTGCGCCAAAATAAAAAATAGAATAGCACAGAAGAAAAGCATCCTCAGAACTCAGAAATTTTGCAACAAAAACTGTTCAAACAAATATCACAATATCACAATCTATAGTTTTTATTTTCAGGTTAAAATAATAGATATTGATTAATAAATGTAAGTCTTTGTAATATGCTAGCTACATTCTCTTACAGCAAGGGAGCAAAATTTACTTTGTGCATAAACTACATAGTATGGTAGAAGACATTTTCAAACTTTTGAGATAACAAGAAAGAAAAAAGAAACAAAGGAGCAACTATGAAGTCTCACATCCTTGTTCTCTTGATCTACTTCCCCTCCCTGATGACAAAGGTTTATGAAGCATGCAACTGTACACTGGCTTCTTTCTGCAGCATAAACACATTTATGTGACTTTGTTACCTTTAGTCCTTGTGGTGGTTTGAATATGCTTGGCCCATAGGAAATGGTAGTGTTAAGAGTTGAACCCTTGTTGGAAAAGGTATGTCACCGTGGGAGTGGGCTTTGAAGCTTCTTCCAGTGTGGAAGAAGTCAGTTTTCTCCTGCATGTGGTCTGAACAAGCTGCAGTACTCTCAGCTTCTCCTGGGCCATATCATGCTTCTGACATGACAACATGATAATAATGGACTGAACCTCAGAACCAGTAAGCCAGCTCCAGTTAAATGTTGTCCTTAATAAGAGTTGCCTTGGTCATGGTATCTCTTCACAGCAATGGAAACCCAAAGGCAGAAGTTGGTCCCAGGTACTGGGGTATTGCTGTGATAACCCTGACTGTGTTTTCTTTTGTTGTTGTTTTGTTTATTTGTTTTGGGGGTTTTTTGTTGTTGTTGCTTTATTTTGTTTTGTTTTGTTTTTGCGGAATGTGGACTTTGGTACTTTGGATTTGGAAATTCATGAAATGATTTAAGTAGGACTTAATAGGCCTACAAAATATGACTTTAATAATAGTCCTTAATAATAATAGGCCTTAATAGGAATATGAAGACTTAGTACCAAGGTTGACTTGAATTCTGGAGATTGTTCTTATGATGTTTGGTAAAGAATGTAGCTGCATCTTGCTCTTTGGACACAAAGAATCTAACTGAAGTTAAGGTAAAAGATTTAGATTAATTGCTTTGACAGAGGAAGTCTGTAAACAGCCTGGAATAAATTCTGTTGTGCGGTTACTGAAGCTCAGCCTAATGAAGAAGATTTTGATGAAAAGAAAGCTTAGACAGAAAAAATGCAAAATGTATGATTCAAGTAATAAATGAGCACCAGGAAGTGAAGTAGAGCTAAATCTTATGTTCAAGGAGATAAACAGATTAAAGGAGTAGTGACCTCCAAGCCAGATCCTACCCTGCTAAACTTACTGTTTGATTTTGCAGTTGAACAAGGGACTTTGTTATTGTTTTCATTTGGACTTTTAATTTGAAATGAACTATATTCCAGAAATTAAGCACAACTGACATCCAGATATTGAGGCTGGAAGACACAGGCTTTTGATCCAAGGGGACAATGTTTCAGTACCAGCAAGCAGCAGAGCTTAGCAGCTCTAGTCATGTGGCTCTGGCTTTAGAGTCAAGAATAGAAAGGACGATTGGAAAAACTGAGCTGGAGCTAAGAAATTAGTGATAAAGAGAAGATCAGTATCAGTAAGTTGAAATCTTCTCGGAAGTATTTTCTGAGAGCAGAAAAAACGTGTGTTCCAGAGATAGCCAAGGTTGTACCTTGTGCTGCAGTTGGAATTGGTAATGTATATTGCTTTTAAAGGTATGAAGGGTACAATGAGAGCAGCTGAGGCTTAGCACTGTGTGAGGCCAGGGAAGGTCATTAGTGAAGGTGCAGCCTCAGCTGTAGTTGATAGCCCAGAACTAAAGAGGTGATGCAAGAAACTGAGGCTTGGCACCATGAAGGGAACCTATGAAAGAGCTATTGGTGAAGCCTAGTTACACTGGCAGAGTCCAGTGAGTTAGAAATGCCAGTACTGTGGGATGACCACCAAGAACAGCAGCAGCAGCAGCAGAATGGAGTTAACCAGAGTCTAGAGTGCTGTAGAGTGCAGAGCTGGAGAAGTGACCCAAGCCCTTTGGAGGAGCCCAGAAGATCATGGGTGGATCCCAGACATTGGATTAAAATGCTGTAAAGTTGAAGTTGCCTTGGATTCACCAAGATGTCTGAGCTGTGGGATACCTGCTGAAGAAAGCTGCTAAGAAGAAGTGCAGTCAGCTCAAGAGAGTGAAGTTTATTGCTGCCGAGTGCCAGATCTGCTATCAGCAGTCAACAAGGACGGAAGGAGTTGGAGATGTGAAGGGCAGGTCATCAGACATGGAGTTTGGAGGTTGCCCAGTCAGCTTCTGTCTTGCTGAATATGGTAGTTTGAATATGCTTGGCCCAGGGAGTAGCATTAAGAGCTGTGTTAAAGTACCTGTAGCCTTGTTCAAAGAAATGTGTCACTATGGGCATGGACTTTAAGACCCTTCTTGTACCTGCCTGGAAGCCAGGCTTCTCCTGTTGCCTTTGAAAAAAGAAGTAGAACTCCTAGCTCCTCCTATGCCATGCCTGCCTAGAGGTTGCCATGCTTCCTGTCATGATTATAAATGGACTGAACCCAGAACCTGTAAGCCAGCCCTAATGAAATGTTGTCCTTTGTAAGAGTTGCCTTGGTCATGGTGTCTCTTTACAGCAATGGAAACCCTAACTAAAACGGTCCCAGAATGTCCCCAAAGTCTACCAGCCTTATCTTCCTCATTTCTGTGCTTCAGATTCCATACTGATTCATTGTCCATTCATTTCTTTAACACATTTCCAGCACATAATAAACCATGTGGCAGATCCCAGTGGTTGAATAAGCCTTTCCTACATGGGTAATCACATGCCCATTCTCTGGTCATCATTTACTGGGTCTGATATGACAACTTACCTAAAGATACTGCTTTCTAGTGTCTCTAGAATTTACTTATTGGGAATTGGCTAGACATCTGAAGGAGAACCAGTCTTCTCTAGAAATTTGCAGAGCAAGGAACTTGGCTAGTTAGCAGATAGGAAACTGCAACATAACTCCTAAGATCTTCACGTACAACAACAGATGAAGCAATCCCTCTGAGCTGTGTGTAAGCTGAGGAAGAGGTAGTCAAGTGAAGCTATATCCCATACACAGCAGGTAGCAGGGTCCTATAAAGCCCTGTTGCTCCTGTTCCTGACAGATGATTAAGTTCGGAACCTGTGATATGTTTATGAATTCCACTGAATCTTACTGCGACTTTCTGCTCAAGTATTTGATTTGGATTACATGTGTTTCTGCATTTTGCATTCAAAGGGAACTGATCAACAGTGTCCTGAAAAATATGATTCAACTCATCGACTATGAAGGCAGCAGTTTGATATAGGCCATTTAAATCATATGACTCATATACTTATCATAACCATTTTTTTAAAGTTCAAGTATAAATACACAATTTTCCCACCTCCCCTTTCTCTTCATGTACAACCCACTTGCTCTTTCTGAAATTCATGGCCTCAATTTCTTTAATATTTTTAATCTTGAAGGCAATTTTATTTCAGTTTAGAAGAAAAACCACAAGATAGGAAAAGTATGGACCTCAATAATGACTCAGAAGAAAAGAATAAAAAAAATGCAAGGTCTCCTTGAGTTAGACATGAAAGATGAGCAAATAGGCAGATAAGTAACCCTGTGATGAAGACGGGAGGGGAGGGAGCTGTAGAGGGAGGGAGGAAGCCTGACCTCTTAGGGGAAGCAAGCCTAGGAAAGGATTACGAAGAAGAAAAGCAAAAGCAATGCCATTCTGAGTAACTGAGAAAGACAGGCAGACTTAATGGGATGGTTAGTTTGTGGCTCTGCAAGTGATTACCATGGGCATTTTTTTATATAAGGATCACCATTCTGATCTTTAATATAAGAAAATACACAAATAATATGAGAAAAATCAATCTAAAGGTTAACTTTGAACTTGTTAGCCCACCATGCTGTAGACAGCTCTGAACATTCTGAAGATACAATACACAGACAACGATATGCCATGGACACCTGTCCTCACTGGTAACTCTGAACTAGGAACATGAGATAAGGAACCAGAATCCTGACATTTACTGTGAATACAGCAAGTTATAGCTATGTGTTTAATATTTTCTCTATACCATTTCATTTCCAAAATATGTAAGCAGAGTTCCTACAGAGCACACATCTGTAAAGTTACCTCACTGAACTCTCCCAATCTCTGTGCTGTACTTCAAATCTTCTGGCATATTCTTTCATCTTTCTAATCCTGTCATTATGATGGCCACTGTGTGCTAAATCCTAGCCAATAAAAAAGGTTTCCAGATGGATATAACTTTTCATGATTCTAATGACAATTTTTGACTCAAAAAGTATGATTCTAATGTCCAGGAAAGTTGGGGTAATTCTCTCATTGAGAACCTTAAATTGTGCTTTCATCTTTTATGAAAAAAAGAGTGATGGCCTTTGTTTTTACCTATGGTAAAAATGTGACACGTGTAAAGATTTGAATAGTCATCAATTAGCTGGAGTTAATGAAGTATTTTGCTACATATTTATAAAAGGAGGAACTTTCTATAATGTAAAATAAAGCAGTTAAAAGAATTAACTAGAAAATGCAACAAATCAAATATCTGCAAAGTAGAAAAATCTCTCTGTGGTCAAGAAAACCACATACTTAGGAAAAGTATTAGTAAAATGTTGAGTCAATGAAAGCCAGATGGCTTTATAGTTGAGCTGACCCCTGTTGTATAACATAGAAACAAGGATATAAGGGATAAAGAATAGTCAAAGCACTCTTGAAAAGTACAGCAAAGTCAGGGAACAGGATGGTATCTATTTCAAGAATAACTATTGCCACCAAAGCAGCATGGTACTGGCATATGGCTGCTCCTCTCCTTTCTCTTGCTGTAGCAAAAATCTGAGAAAAATGGCCAACTGTGAGAAGTGTTTGTCTCAGGAACCAAATGTCCATTTGCCTCTATTCTTTCTGGGGCTCGGTTAGCCGGAGCCCCAAAAGAGCTCTTCCCTATCACAGCCAGGAAGCAGAAAGAAGAGACTGCTTTCTCTCACTGTGCCCCTCCTGAGTCTCTACCACCTACGAACAGCATCCTGGGAGCAAGCCTTCAACACACGGGTCTTTGTGGGGCATTGCAAATCCAAGTTATAACCATGAGTAGTCAGAATGATGTACTGGTAGCACAGGCCTGTAACACCAGGAGCCTGGGAGGCTGATGTCCAAAGGTTGCAGGTTAAAGGCCTGCCTGAGATAAAGAATGAATTCAAGGCCAGTCTGACCAACTTAGGGAGTTTCCAGGTCAAGCAAAAAAGTGAAGGAAGGTTGAAGATATACCTTTTGCCTAGAATGCGCAGGGCCTCAGAATCAATTTCTATCACCGTCTCAACACAGAAAAAAAGAAAAAGTGTGTGTGTGTGTGTGTGTGTGTGTGTGTGAGAGAGAGAGAGAGACAGAGAGACAGAGACAGAGACAGAGATAGACAGAGAGACAGAGAGACAGAGAGACAGAGAGACAGAGGAGAGACTACACTGATGGCTCAGTGCTTAAATATACCTCTAAAATACTTTAGCTTCCTACATACAGAATCATAAAACCACCTTGACTTTGAAAACATAAGTTTGTTTTTGACAACCCAAAACTCCCTTGTGCACATTTAAAGACAAATCTTCAGATGTCTTCCACTATGACTGCCTGCCTTGTTTTTTAAGTATTCCTCACTGAAGCCATAGCTCACTAACTGGCAAGACTGTTGGCCATGAGCTCTGGGGACACATCTGCCTGTCTCTGGTGCCCCACACCATGAAACTAACCAACTCTCTTCTCATATGCCCCCTGCCTCGAATACACACACACACACACACACACACACACACACACACACACACACACACACACACACAAACATAGGACAACCTAGTACAACTTAAGATTTCCATATAGAAGCTGAGGAGTCAGCCTCAGATCAGTATGCCCATACACTGGGCACTTTCATGACTGAACCACCCCCTGACTTCAAAAACCCTCAGAACAAATTAGCATAATTTAACTGGAAAAAGAAGTTGACCAGATCAACTTTCCTGTGAACCCGTTGTGAAAAGACCCCCAAGTTTCACTATCTGAGCAATAAACCAGTCCACCCTCCTGAAGGGGTATTTCCCGTCCTTGGATAGAGTTTTCCAATAGCACTTCTGTGACAATTATGTTATCAGAGACTTTAGCGGCTATCAGAATGTGTATAACTATAACCCTAAAATGATTAAGAAATTGTCATATGAAAGAAGAAATGGTGATTTTACTCTGTTGGGTCTATGTTTAAATAGGGTCATAAACAACTTTAGTCTGTTTTAAATTTCTAAATATCCAACTTTTGAAAAAATGTTTGGTAACACCAATGTTTCAGTCATTTAAATGGTTTCAGGAAATTTAATTGATAGTGATCAGGAAAACAATTTTTGAAATTTTGTATTTCACAGAAGAATTTGATATTTTTGCTCCAATGATAAGTTGCTAAGTGTGTTTTGGCAGGTTTATAAAATGAACATAATATTACCTTGCCACAGTACAGGACTGACTTTACTGAGTTAACACTTTGCTTGTGAATGCGTACAAATCTGTGCCTTACAGGATTTTCCTAGTAGGTGACAACTTCAGTCTCAGGTGTGCACATTTCGAGGGTAAGCAGGAAAATAATGTAATATTTAGAGCATCTCGATGACTGTGTTTTTCTTCTCTAGACCATGAAGTCTTTAATTTGGCTAAGAATCTGGGTTCTCTCTTGTCATCGTAGCTTGAGTCATTCCACGTGCAAACACAAGCAAAGATTCTGTTGCATGCTAGGGACCTCTATGAGAGTGCTTGCTGATGATGGCCAGGGAAAGTGAAGAAGCTAGGTAAGGCTATGGCCCAACAGCAGCCAGTTCTCAGGGTCTCTCCGCTGGAGGTGAAGCAGAGCTGTACCCTTTCATGCCAGGTTTGACAGGCCCATGTTAGCAGAGGAGGGGAAAAGAGTTTGGGAAGGACAGAGTGGGAAAGGGTAGGCCATATTGCTGAAGCAAGACAGCACAAGGCTCAGTGTCTGAATGAAGTTCTATGTGGCATCTCATAGGAGGGAAGCACAGTGTTGGACAGGCTCGCCATGCTGGTGAGAGGAGCCAAGAGGACCTGCTGGGAGCACTACCACCCTCCATAGCATGGGAGGTAGTGTCTAAGACATGCTTGGGGAGAAGTCAAAGAAATTTAAACCACCGGCAGTTTACAAAAGGTAAAAACAAACCAATGTAAAACACCAGTGACAACAAAATCTCACTCAAACTCAACTCTAAAGATACTGAAATGTATCATTCTAAAAGTTAAAAAAGTAGGTGCCGACTTGACTGAGACCACCATGTCTTTTGAGAAGCCTGTCTCACTTCTGCAACACACACTGCTGTCAAGCATTTTGCTGACCACTTGAGATAATGGTTCTGAGAAGCTCTGGCAATTGTACTTTGCTGCGTTCCCAGGATTATCTTATACCACGTCTAGGCTGGTGCAATGCCAATGGTCCTTCATTTAATCTAACCTAATAAAGCCAACTCCTACTGGATGTCTGTGAGGACACCACCCTCTCCAAGGTATACTCAAATATTTTCTTAGTCAGACTTGCTTGGTGTGCTCTTCAAATCGCCACCACCACCCCCAGTTCTCTTGATCTCCTTTGACAAGAGTTCTTTGTCCAAATGCATAGAGCACTTCTCACCTTTAAATCTATCTTTCTGTTTTGTCAATATCTTATCATCTGTTTCTCTGCCCACTAAATTGAAACTATTAGACTTTGAGGCTTTGTTTCTTTTATGTACTATATCCCAACATCCAGTACGAAGACTACCTCCAAGTACCATGTCCAGTTTATAGCACGTGCTCACAAAGGGTTTAGTGCTTTAGCAAGCCCATAATTTATATATATATATATATATATATATATATATAGTGTTTTGTTTTCTTATAATGCTTGGGACAAAAATACCCCATGCAAATGCTTTACCACTGAGCCAGGCCTCTAGTTCAAGTGGCTCTCATGACACATGAGCCGTCTGATTCTTGTCTTGGGATTTCAACTGTTCTTCTGACTTAGCCATAGTCCCCAGGTCTAGCTTGGCTCTATTCTTAGTCCTTTCTATTTTCTCTTTCATAGATTTTTGAGAGAAACATAACCTGATTAGCTCTAGTCACTCACCCTCTGCCCTGGGGCATCTCTATGTGGGACACTTCTAGACAAGGACTTCAAGGTCACAGTTTCATGAACCTCAACCTCAACCTCATAGCCAAATCAAAGGACAGGAAACATGACAGCATTTACAACCCCAGCACTCTGTGGCTCTGTCACTACCTTTTCTTCTGCAGCAGGGGTAGAGGAGGGGGTGGTGGCGCTGACTGATGTCGCATGGATCATCCTCAGTTGAAGCTGTCAGAAACCTGCTCCATTGGGCTGGAGTTTCGCAACAATGTATTTTCTCTTTCTAAATGAGGTCAGTGGGAAAAAACCCTTATGTTTGGGTTGTGCTTGAAACACTCAGTTTAATAAAAGCATAATGTGTAAATATATATGGATGTTAGCTTATGGCCTCGGGGCTCTGGCCCTCTGTCAGTTGGCTCACACAAACACCTCTTTCGGGAACCCTTGAGAGAAATCACATCTCATGACAGGCTTGCTGGCAAGGAAATCAGCACAGAAGAGAGTCTCAGGGCTTAGACGGAAACTGCACTCATATTTAAATAAATGTGTTTATAGATTATAGCCTGGAAGTGAGATTAGAGGGGCATGTGGATACAGTGATGCTTTTGACTTCCATGAGTCCATAAAAATTAGAGCGAAAAAGTAAAAGTTAATGCCGTGGAAAGAACTAAACACCAGTGCTCTCGTCCAGCTTCTGTGTCTAAGAAATGATGTCGTGCGAGCCAGTCATTGCAACCTCTCTAGAACCCCATCCTCACAGTTTGAAATAATGGGGTTGGAAAGGAGAACCCCCCAAGGCTCGCCAGTTTGGAGCCAGAGTCAAAGTCACTTAGAAATGTAGATGCTAAGGACTGGAACAAACATTGTACTCAAAAGCCTAAATATACCACAGACTCAGCACTTGTGCTTTCTTTCTTCCTTCCTTCTTTCCTTCCTTCCTCCCTTCTTTTGTTTTGCAGAGTTGGAAACCTCTGTATACATCTCAAAAAACACAGTTCAGACAAAATTTAAAATAAACAATTAGTATTTTCAAAACAAATCTTTTGTTCATTCTCTGTCACTGAATGGTGCCATGTGGATGAGTTTAACCACGTGTGGATGATACTCCTTACCTCATTAAGATATTGCAATGTATTACTAATCCACTGCCCCCACTGACCAGGGTTACAGTTAGTCCTGCCAGCACAAGCTTGCTATCCTATGGTGACAGAGATGTGTCACATACACAGGACACCCTATTAGGAAGCACCCTGTCACTTTTGAACAAAACCTTGCAGTGTTTGAGGTAGAGGCCCACTACACGTACTCTTCAGTTCTGCAGGCTTTGTTCAGTGGCTGTTGTCCAACAATTTCTTTGTTTGCTATCTCCATGAAGCATCCAAAGGCATATCTAATATTCATTTGTAAATCTATCTTTTCTTTATTTTTCCTGCTCTGTTAGATGGAAGACATGGTTAGAAAACTCTTAAAGTCTGAAAACACAGTGCTGTGTTCAACCCTAAATAAACTATAGACTAAGAAGATTCAAACTTGGCACTCGACCGTCCCCATTCATCCTTTGACACATGGAAAACCTTTCCAATGAAGTGACAAGCTATAATGCCATATTGTAAAGGTCTATAGCAACAATAACAACAAAATCAAATATAGCCTCTAAATGTGCCAAGTGCTCGACGAGTTTAACATGTATTTAATTAATGCATATGTGATCCGAGAGGGAAAAAAAATCTCACCAAATAGAAAGGTTTTTAGTAAAATTTAAACAGAGAAATATTTGCATTCCAGTCACTCACACTTCTAGACCAAAGATAACAATCTGCTCTCCCCTGGGTGAGTTTTCTTTTGTTGGCTTGTGAATGCTACACTGTAGAACGACACTGCGGATCTGCAGCAAACAGCAGCAAGGCACCCTGGGAGCCCGGTCTGCATTTACAATATGCTCATCACATGTCACGTTAAATAGAGGCATAGACAGCTAGCTTTCAGGCTTTTAGTGAGACTAATTATATATATTTAGTATGCTCTAGTACTCAGTGAATGAATTTACCATAAGGAATGTGCTATTTGGCACGAAGTAGGAGAATTCAAATATTCATCATGATTCAAGGGAATGGGGAAAGAAAACAGATCCTGCACTGTCCATAAAATCTAGTGAAAGAGTAAGCGAGAAGCCAAAAATCAAGCTAAAAAATCTTGTCCCAGGTGGACTTCACAGGAAAGCCAACTCATTCTCATAAGTCTTCCTCAATTTTTTTTTGCTATGTACTAGAATTTTATTTATGACTGTTGTACTGGTTAATTTCATGTTTCAGATTAAGGCCACAGGATAGCCAGATATACATTAAATAACTAAGATAACACAGTTATTTCATGTATATCATGAGAGTAACCTGGAAGACTGTCAGTTGAGCTGAAGAAACTGGAAAAGGAGGTGACCCTTGCAAGGACAGTGGGCATCATCAAAATCTTAGAGGAGCTGATAGAACGAAAGCAGCAACGGAAGGTAAGGTTCTGCCTCACTGCTTCGACTGTGGCCTCTCTTTTCTCTGCCATCTGCATGGGACCATCTCAGGCCTTTTGAGACTAGAATTGGTACAGCAGGTTTGTCAACTGCCAGGTCTTTATATCGACACTGTAGACTTTTCTGAGCTGTCAGCTCCAACATACCACATAAGCATGTGCTCCCCGTTCTGAGTCACGTAATCCAAACGTTATAATAAACCATTTCAAAAGAGTGCTGTTTTAATGATTTGTGTATGCTGGGGTGTGAGCACATGTGTGTCAGTGCTCACGGTGGCTAGATGTGGGGAGAGTCCCTGAATCTGGAGATACTAGAAGCCACCTCTCATGGATGCTAAGAACAAGACTCCACTCCTCTGAGAAAGCAGCAGTCTCTTCAGCCCCAACAGAAGGTATATGCTGGCTCACGATGCATTCTGGAAGAGAAAACAAGGCAGCTGAGGAGCTTGAAGCAGGTGGTCACTTCACATCCTCAGTTGGATGAAGAGCTTACAGCAGGAGGTCACTTCACATCCTTAATAGAAAAGCAAAGGTGGAAGAATAGATTGTGTAGCTCAGTTCTGCTTCTTCTTTCATGGAGTTCAGGGTCTCTGTCACTAGATGGTGTCACACACTGTGGGGGAGGCTTCTCACCTCTACTAATGTAACCATTGTAATCCTTTCCAAAGATCCTCAGAGGCCCTTCTCTCAAGTGATTCTACGTTTTGTCGAATTGACAAATAGCAGTAGCTATTGTAGGGTATTAAACACGATCCTTGTTATAGGTTCAATGTAGTTTGGAAGTTTCCCTTTGAGAGGGTTGTGAGGTGAGGTGTGGAAGAGGATATTGCAGTGATGCCACAATACAAGAATGTCTCAACCAGACACTGCTGGCTTTGATCAGGGAAGAGGAGCTATGAACCATAGAATGCTACCAAAGACAGGGAATCGGCATTCCTTAGATCTTCCCAGCTGAAATGAGTCCTGCTCTTCAGATTGGTGAGACCATCACACAGTGAGTGGTTTCAAGTCCCAGGGCTTACTGTTATCAGCTCATGCAAGTGTGAGAAACAGCAGCACTGAGTTCTCGAGACATGTAACCATACTCGTGGCTCAGTTCCCCCAGATTAGCAGATGCTAAGTGTACAATGTGCAAGGTTGAACTTACATAACCAAAATTTCAGTCCTTGGTATGGATGTGTTCTGAGTGTCGTCTGAGGTTTCCTGTGTTAGGAACTTGATTTCATGTATGGTGATGCTGAGAGATGGTGAAATCATTAAGTGGGAGGTAATTTGATTGTTGAGATATCGTTCTTTGGAGTAATTGATGTTGTTTACATGCAGTGAGTTGATGCTCGTGAACTTAGTTGTTGCAGCACAACAAGAATGACTGTCATTCGGGAGTTTTCTGTTTCCAGCATGTGTTCTCTTCCATATACCAAGAGAACAAGCAGATAGGACGACCCAATTGTAGGCTTTCAACTTCTAAATCTGGGACCTTAATAAACAGTTTTAGGAAGTAACCAGCCCACAATATTCAACATAGACTATTTCCCTGACCCCTCATGTTCTTTTCCAGTCATCCTCAGGACATTGTCTTAAGATCAAATTATCAGCAACCTATCTCTTACTCTCTAACCACAGCTACACTATTTTCATGTTGACCATATACACATTTGGAGGATAAATTATATTATTAGGAAATATAGAGAGAATGTTGCAATTATTTATTTTATACTACCATTTCATGTAATATCCTCCATAATTTGGTCCCTATCCCCATATCAGTTTGATCCCTGACCCCATTTCGAGTTCTCCCCTTAGAGAATTTGCCCCCTATTCACAACACATCTGCTGCCTCTACCTTATGCACCTTAGTAATCAATATTTCTATACAATATCATCCACATACTACTTCATATGGAAGGCTTTTCTAAAATATTTCCTAATTTAATATAAATTCTCTACTTACTTGTGTTCCAGCTACTTAAGTTAAGGGTTGGTATAGAGTATAACTCAGTAGGAGAGATATGCCAAATAATCATGAGACACTAGGACACTAGATTCTATCTCCAAAACACACACACACACACACACACACACACACACACACACACACACACACACTTATTACAAGAACTAGACCTGGTGGCACAAGTCTATAATCATATAGATGAAAAGTTGAGATAGGAAGGGCTCATGTTTAGAGGCTTGCCATAAGTCTCACTAATAGTGAAAAGAAAGCTGACATTGTGACTAGGTGCCTACAAGAACACATGACTCGATTGTAGCTATAGGTGCAAGCCCCAGATAATTGCGTGCAATTATGCATTTTAGACCACAGTGTAGGGTCGGCAAATCAAATCTCTTTATGACGTGGAAAGCATAAATAAGTGAGGGGCTACATTAATATAACCTGGACTTTTTTTTTCCAGAGCTGAGGACTGAACTCAGGGCCTTGAGCTTGCTAGGCAAGCACTCTACCACTGAGCTAAATCCCCAACCCTCCAATATAACCTGGACTTACAGGACCACTGAAACTAGAAGTACACACACTCCTGCAGCATACAAATTCATTTATTTAAAATTTATGATGATATCCCCTGTAAGCATGAGTCATTTAAGTTGGTATATATTTTTCAGGATGGAAAAGCACAGGTGCTGGTGACCAGATTAAGTTAAATGAAGTCAGTAGGTCAAAGGGTTTCTTAATTCAACCCAAGTACAGCAATCTGCCCTACTTTGTAGAAAGTGAAATCAATTTCCAAGTAAAATCTGAAAACATAGAAACGTTTTCAACTTCACTTTATTACACAGAAAACTATTTTAGTTCCTTAGAGAAAGTTAGGCGAAAATGTGATTTCTCATAAATGCTATATTTTTCTGCTTTGCATCATATAACAATTATTTGTTATTAAGAACAGACTTAGATTTGTGATTTTAGAGTGTCTACAGCATGTTCACATACTGTAGGCAACCACTGCATATCATGCATTTAATTGGGTCTAAACTTATGATTCATTTTCAGATAGTCTGTACATGAATGCTCACAAAACCTTCTACTAGATTTATTTATTTTGACAGCACTGTTTTATTTTTCCGCTTTTTTTGTAAGTCGTTTTACTTCAAACGTGAGCTGAGAAATAATATACTCATATGCACATATCCAAATACAGAGACACACATATACATACAGTTAAAAATAATCAGCATAAATCTTTTTAAAGGTAAAATGTACAGGTTAAATGATTAAGTAATGACCCTGGTCAGACACTGTTTTGAAGAAACCAAGTCTCAGAACTTTCCCGGGAAAGTGGGGTTCTAGGAAAGTCTTCAGTCTCTAAACGACGAAGCTGTATGTGTCAGACTTTTGGATAGGGGAAATAAATTGTGAGGCATCTACTAAGACCATACGGTGCAGAGGATAATAGAATAGACTCAGAAGTCAATAGCCAAAGCAAACAGCATAATCACTCGGGTTCATCTATAAGGTAGGAGCACTAACATCTCATGAGTTATTTAAAAGATCAAGTACGGTAATTTTCAAAGTATTTAGCATTCTTTTTGATCCATGACAGGACTCAATAAATGGTAGCATATATTATTTAAATGATGGTACCAAGAAATGAGGTGACAATTATCTTTGGCTATGGAATTTATTTTCCACCGGGCTTTATATAGACTCAGCAAGCTCTAGCATCTCTGACAAACACGGACAGCCTTTGCAAACCTCATCAGCAGCCTTGGTAACTGAAGGGCAATTACTACACGCACTCAAGCCTCTGCATGCTAATTAGTGACTTCACTGACCTTTCAAATTTGTACTCAAGCAGGGAGAGTAGAATATACTATATTCAGCCTCTCGTTTGTAATTATAAATAATTAAATCTCATTAAGCGCTAATTATGCATACTGAAACAAACCTATCATTTCCTTTGGCAGTTCCTGCAGTCTCATGACAAGAAAATGTTAAAAGCGGCAACTTCACTTATTTAAAGTGGATACCCCAAAAGTCACTGGGCTTTGGTAGGACTTAGCTCTAACCCATCACCTACATAACACAAGGAATAACTAATGCATTGCAAGGTTTCTGTTAGGCTCTAACATAGCTGGCCATCTGGCCATTTTCCCTCCCAAGTTCAATTTAGGGATAGCTGCAATGTTCATCCTTAGCGACGACATCTACTTTCAGATGGCTGGGGCCATCCATTGCCAAGTATCAGACTTGCTAGTGATGATGTACGAAGGAGAAGTGAAAAACCAGAAATTCTTGCCCTTGGGTCCATTGACTGTAAACTCAGACACTAAAATATCTAAAATGATCACCTTATTTGGGCAACGCTGAATTTAAAGATCCCCAAAGGAGAGCTCTCCAACCACTTTCTTGTGCAGGATCCAGCAACCCAGGATATGCTTCACTTTCTTACAGCATCAAGGCTGTTGTGGCTGAATCCAAATTACATCTGCCTGTTCTCCAGTTGTCCAGCACCCTCTCCTCCCAACTTTCTCTTTAACATTTGTCAGTATATGTTGGCCTTTCTTTTGTCCAGTGGAGAAAAATCTCTGTCTCTTCACTCTAAGAGCAGAAGGGAAAACTAGACTCTACTGTCTTAGTTTACCCATTTATCGTGTTTGTAGTCACTATTGTAAGGTTGATGTCTCTGTCCATTTTGTTCCACAGTAGAATGCTATAGCCTGGGAAAATTTAAAAGAATGAAAGCTAATAAGCTTTCTATTGTTATAGAGACTGGGAGGGTGTACACGTCTGATTACATACTTCTTGATACATCTTTGAAATAGTTATTCTGTTTCTGTGATAAATACTCAGACAAAACACCTTAGAGGAGAAAGGGGTCTGTTTTGGCTTATGATTCCAGAGGGATAAAGTCTATCAAGGCGGGAAAGGCATGACAACTGT
The DNA here is from genome assembly GCF_021556685.1 of Rattus norvegicus. NCBI lineage: Eukaryota > Metazoa > Chordata > Mammalia > Rodentia > Muridae > Rattus > Rattus norvegicus. The sequence goes on along the minus strand of NC_141535.1, from coordinate 23,163,927 downwards.
CAGGAAAACAGGCAGACAGAAGTAGAGAGCTGGCCAAAAGTGTTTACATCCTCAGGCAGGAAGTAGACAGAGAGGAAACAGGAAGCAGAAAGAGGCTATAAACTCTTAAAGCCCAGCTACAGTGATAGACTTCCTCCATCAAGGCTCCACCTCCAAAAGGTTTCATAGCCTTCCCAAGCAGCACCAAGTGCTGATCAAGTGTTCAAACACATGAGCTTATGGGAGATATTTCACATTCAACTCATATATAAAGTCTGTGGGAAGAAGGCAGAGTAGTGAAGATAAAAGGGGGATAGAATATAGCATGAGAAGGAAGTAGAGAGGAATGCTGAACACATATTTATATCAGAAACTCAATCCTATAATAACAGGTCTGGTCCAGTGCTGGCAGTAGACCATTTTCGAAAGCAGAGCGACCGTGACCTAATCACTTTTTAAAGGCCCAGATCTTAACACTGTTGCATTGTGAGTTAATTTTCTAACACATGAAGTAGAAGGTAAAGATTGGTATAGATATCCAGAAGGGTGGGTTTGAGGAATATCAGAATTCTTTCTGAAAGTGGAAAAAGCATAAACAAATGCTAATTCTGGATTGTGGCTACCTTCAATGTTATTTGTCCTAGTTGCACGATATTTTGAATAGTTTATTCAGTGGTTAAAAAACAAATAGTGTTGTGTCAGTAATAGAAGAACAGGATGATTTGATTGTTTTGAAATTGCTTAAAAACAGATAAATAATTGAAGTTTGTGTCAACAATCTTATCTGTCAAAGGAAGGGAGAGTTAGAACATTAAACGAATGGCTTCTATTTTTAGTGCATACAGTGAAAAAAATAGCTACCTGTTCTTTGCCTTCCTTTTTTTTTTCTTTGAGGAGTTGACTTTTGAAAATCACTTTCTACTTGGAATGTTAAACTTTTAAGTCCTAGATTGACTTAGTAAAATGACTAAATTATTAGAGGTCTCATACATATCAGCGCTCACTTGTAAAGCCTTTTGTAGAACCCAAATGAAACATGTGCTTCTCTTTCAACATTTCATTTGAAAGTAGCTGTAGAAAACAGACACTTCAGTGATTTGTATGTACAAACACCAAGGGCAGTAAGGAGCTGCAGAACAATCCTCTCCTTGTTGGTTACAGAGATGTCTTTCCTAATGAAAAAGATACTTAAATACTTGAAGTTGTTTTTTTCTCTCCTTCCATTAATGGTCTTTGGTTTTGTTATTAGTGTTGTTCCTGAAAGTATGACCTATGCCATCTTTTAAATTCCAAGAACTTTCTTTTACTACTGTAACCTAATATAACATCAGTGCTTGGCACTTATTGTGTCTGTTCCCATGGAGAGCTATGTGTGAAATGCTCTGTAGAACTGTCCCATGTGTCAACCTCCACAAAGGCTCCTTCTGTAGCTGTCAAATACTGGCAGCAGTATCTTTAAGATACAACAGCAGCAAAAGTAATAGTGACTCGAAACGAAGGCAACCTTGTCTACACTACACATGCTGGGGTTCTGTTGAGGCTGCTACTTGAATCTTGTTTAAGGACACAATAAAAAAGTTCAAAAAGGTTTCATAGAGACTTTGAAAGTCTAGCAAAAACTCTAGAATTGCCACTTTCTTAATTTTAGATGATTTGAAATAAGAAAGATCCAGAACTCTGTTTGAATGAACAATAAGATGGCCCAGCACCCTGCACACCATGTTTGAAGATAGTGGTGCTTTTATGATGTCGGATAATGGACCAGAAATGGTCTCAATAGAGAGACAAGACTCAAAGCTTAAGTGATGGGGATGCTGAGCAAGGACAAGAAGCTTCTTCTTCCCCTCCCCCTGCTTGTCTCTTCATCAGCCTTCCTTGCTGGCATGGAAGTGATTGGAACAGACACATGAAATCATTTATACCTTCTTATTCAACTAGATTTAGCCTCATAGCTCATCCTTCTTGTTCTGTTCTAATTTTTTCTTTTCTTTCTCTTGCTTCTAGTTTAATATTTCTTATAACCTCTTCATCTGGTTTCTACTTGAAAACACATGTTTGGAAATTGTTCTTATGACTCTTGGTTGAAGCAGTTATCATAATTTTTTGCAAGCTGGTTTCTCATCTTAAAACAAGACCATAACTTGGATGCCTTTAAGGAAATAAAATAATATAAACTTCTGTTATACTAAATTGCAATATCTGAAGCCAAAAGTCATTATCTTTCACAAAATTCTGAATTAATTATTAGCAAATAGTTAGAAAATTTTATCCAGTAAAAGAGAAACAAAAAATTTTATCCAGTAAAACAAAACCTCATCATTTAAGTGAGCAGAATTCATGTTTTATCCCTTAGTTAGAAAAATGTATGGGTAATTAATTCTGAAGGCAAAATCCTCTTCCCATGGTTTTAATTAATTTGACTGAAATATTAGATTTCTTCTCACATTTTCCCAGGTTTCCAGAGTGTAAGATCTAGTCCTGTTGATCATAGTGCACATGCTCACATACTCATTGACCCCACTGATGGACTTTCTTTGGGCTGCTTTGTCAATAGTTCACCATAGTCATTAATGTCTGATGGCTTTGTCTTTTAGGCCACCCTTTTTGCCTGAGAGGTCTTTAAAGGAGTTGTCGCACTAAGGAAGAGTGAATAGACAAGATTTTTTTTCTAGGCTCTGAAAGAAGAGTTTTTCCTAACAGTATTACGATTTTAACTTAGTCCTGATAACAGACCTAAGTCCCTTCACATTTCTAAAAATATGTTTACAGATTTGTTGGTTCTAGTTTATTGTTGTTACTGGAAGACTTTAGTAATGAGTTATCCAGACTATTAAACCTCAGCTGAAAACCCATGATTTATCTGACAAAAATTTATCTGGAACCTTTTAGCTTTTTTTAAAAAATTAAAATTTATTATTTGATTATTTAATATACACAAGTTCAATTAGTACTGCTCATATGAATTGGATCACCTACTGAAATACATCTAACCAATAGTGGTCACATACACACTCAAAGAATGACTCTCCAGAAATAAAGGAAAAGTCAGCAGAACCTTGATAAGGTGTAAGAATACATTGAGAGCTCCAACCACAATCATAAAATGTCCTCTGGCTTGATCTTATACCGACCTTGTAGAGACAATCACAGCTGCATGGATTCACGAGTACAACAGCCGTATGATGTTCAGAAGGCTGCATTTTACAGCACTCATCATTTCTTGCAGTGTTCTTTCCACATCCTTTCTTGCAGTATTCCTTGAGTCTAACAGATGGGGATATTAATAAAGATATTTCATTTAAAACTGAGAACTCATAGTTACTTATTCTCAGCACATCGGCCAGTAATGAGCCTCTGTCTTCATTGTTTCTCATGACAAAAAAAGCTCTCTGACCAAAGTTGAAGGTGACCAAAATGTAGAATTTATGTACAATATTTTATTTATTTTTATGTATTTTATCACATGAATAGATGATCTAAGCACTTAATTGCTTAATTTTTCTTGTTTTTCAAAATTCTGAATATTGTATATAATTTTTGTCAGTTTTTGGTGGACATTGTGTTTCTAGAACTCACCTATATTAGAGAGAATAAATTCTTGTTTATAAAAGTTCTTATAATTTTCAAAGTACACACACACACACACACACACACACACACACACACACACATACACACACACATTATTCTTTTGAGCTCAAATAAAAACAATTGGAAATGAGTGGTCTAATATTCCTGATTTATTTTGTTATAATAACACATAGACTGCTGAAAGCTATTATTAGATCCATATTTCAGTAGAATCTCTGCATATATCCAGGTCCTGATGTCAATATGTCACCTACATTTTGCCTCAAACAATGGTACTATAAAATTTACATATCAGAAAGTTTTATGAATTTGACTATGAATTTCCCACTGTGTGGTTTGTGTGTTTCTATTGCACTGAAAGGTAAAATAAAATGAGCCGTAGTACTTTCCTCAGAATTTCTTGGAAATTCGTCTCATTTCCATATGTTGGCCACATTTAAAAAAAGCTTTGTTTTCATTCCAAATGTGACTCTTATGTCTATTTCACTATATCATAGAATATGCTAGAGAACAGGCTATGCGAATTCCCAGAAAAATGTATCTGAGGGAAATTCTGTCTCTTATTGCTTTCCAAATATCCTTTTTTAGACATTCTTTCAGTGTACTTGGACAGCATACAAGGTAGTAAGGAAACCCAGTGTTCTTGTACTTTTTGCTTATTTATTGCTTAGTGATACACCATTATCTGTCTTTGCAAATGATGGCAGCTAGCAGAGATATTAGAAGTCTGCTTCCCATGTAAAATGTTCAAATCAATAGCAGTGAACCCTGTGGCTGTGATAAGACCTAACATCATTTGTGAGCCACACCAAAGAGAATACGGAAACCATTGGTTGTTTCTTCAATGTCATTGGGCCCACTGATAGTGACTAGCATAGTAACTTTAATACTAGGTGAAATAGTTGCTTCAAAGATTTTTCACTAAGGTTATCCCTTATGAATAGATTTATCAATGATAAAGGAGATACATAGGACAGATAATTCAAAGTGTCTTAAACTGGCTGTCAGAAAACAGACAAGGGTACCTTCTTCACATGGGTATTTAAGTTTATTCCTAGAGATGAATTGATTCACTGATATATTTTTATAGCTACCAAGGAATTAATTATTGTCAGCAAATAAATACAAGTGATTTTTATGCCAGGGACCGTGTTTTCTGCAGAAATAGTTACCTTGTGGTACACAGTGAAATAGGAGCATCAAAAGGAGAACATTCAGTAGCCTTTAAGCACCCAGATGATCTGCTGCTTTGTGGGGTTCCATGATCTCAATAATTGCTGAGCAAGAGCTGTCTCATCTCCCTTTTCTTCTTGGCTTGTAATATAGGACCTCATGATTTAAGCACACAGACTGGGTTTCATGTCTCATTTCTCACCTGAAGAATTGGTAACTTAAAGATTACCTTACCTCTTCAAGCCTCACTTTGCAAAATCCTAGTAACCTGGTGGCTTTTTTCTTCACTCTGCTTTGCATTTTATGTGGTCAAGCAATTGGTTGACTTTGATTTTATTTTATTAGGCAGGATTTCCATATGTAGAACCCAAGATCATCACCATCTCAGCACCTCTGACTCCCAGATGCTGAGATTGCAGGCATGTGTAGCTATGCCTGACCTTTGTTCTTTAACTGAAGACATGGTAGTTGTGAATATTTTATAAATATTAAGTGGAATTATTGGATCTCAGAAAAAAGGAGTCTCAAAATAAAGGCTTTATATATAGCCTCAGAAAACATATTTCTCTAAGTGCCCTCTGTTGGAAACCACTAAGTTTTGCATGAATCAGGTATAGAACTCCTTTTCTGCAAAGTAGATCATACAAACCATTGAGATATAAAACTAAAAATATTTCTTTATCTTTTTCTCCAGAGATGTGTAACAGGTATAAGGAAATTATCTTGGTTGTAGATACCAGACGCTATCCTACCCTGTGCCCCACAGGAAGGGAGGCTACTGCAGAAGACAAAACGTCTTGGGAAGGACAGACCTTGCAAAATATATTAGTTACTTTTTGTTGCTGGGATAAAACACTGGAGCCAAAATAAACCTGAGAAATAAAGCATTTATTTGGGCTGGGGTTCCAGGAAGTCAGAGTACATATGGCAGGAAGAAATGACGTGTGGGTAGCTAGCCAATCAGGTCTTAATGCATAGTAAGGAAGCAGAGTAAGTGAACAAGAAGTAAGCTGAGAATATAATAACAACCTTCAAAGGCCACTCTCTCAGATGTATATACACCAACAAGGCTCCACTTCCAAAAGGTTTCCACCTTCTAAACTATACCATCAATTAGGGAACAAAGTGTTCAAGTACACAGTCCTATAGGAACCATGTCACATCCAAACTATTAACAGTGGGTCTCCCATTTACTCTATAGATATTACATCATCCTTGTTCTCTGCATAGTTCTACATGTTGGCCCACATTTCGATAAACCTGAGTGTAAAATGGACCACTTACTGAAGCCATCCTTTCCGGTAAGGGCTCCCATGACACATAAAACAACAATCAAATAAAACATCAAGACTTTTCTCTTGCTAACCTGTACTTCCTTTATAAGAGTGTCCACCATTACAATCCTTTCTGGAGGGCAAGAAAGAGATCACCCCGTTTTGTGCCCCATACGGAAGTTCCCTGAGAATGCCTGGCTTATATAAGAAGCATATATAGAAGTAAACTTACACTGGGAAAACACCATGGCCTAACTACCTCAAGGAACTCTAATAGACATGCCATTTCCCAGAAGGCAGAGCGTAGATGGCTGTGTTCCCAGGTATCACTGTGCCTGTGGATTCCATGTGGCTTCCATCTGGAACAAAGGGACAGGAGTTCATGCTCAACCATATGCAGGGAGCAGCCAGTTCCCACAGGATGTGATTTCTTTGCCCAGAGGTTCCTTAATTCCCAGAGCAGGCCCTACGGAGGGTCCCTATTCACAGCCCACATCCATTTTGTTTTCATATGGATATTACTGTTCTTTTCTAGAGCTTTGTATTTTCTTTCTTACAAAATCTTTTTCAAGTTTAAGTTGGGCAAGGAGAACATGCTCAGGAGGCATCTTCTTTCCTCCAAAGAGGCATCTAGTTCTTGTCTCTACTCCCTAGGATTAAATAGGTTGTTTTGTGAAACAAATAGACTAGAACAAGAAAGAGAAAACAGGATATGTAACTACTCAGGAGAGAAAGCAGAGGGATAAATCTCACATGGGGTATGTCCTCTCACCTATTTTCTCTGTGTTAACCCATGTAGGAAAGCAAACAAAACTTATAGATTCCTCAAAAAAAAATAGAACTAAGTGACAATTACCATTTTCCATCACAATTTATTTTTGTCACAGAAACACATGCTGTTTTAAAGATAAATTTCATTTGGAAAGTATAATCAAATAGTTTACAAATACTGATGATATGAAAGTGAAATTATGAGTTCTGTTCTAAGAAGTGATTCATTCTACAGGGCTCTCCTCATGACAGTCCAATCTTTCATTGATTACTGTGTATCAGAGAGGGAGGTGGGGAAGGAAGACATCTTGTTTACTTCCAGAATGGATCTTGAACAAGTGTAGAGTAGAAAAAGGTAAAAGGAAGTAAAATTCCATGTATCGAGTAGAAAGAACCATCTCTTGTAAGAAATGGCATCTCCTGGAAGGTCTAGTTGTTGATTGAAGTCATTTCTCATGCCTTACACCCTTCCTTTCTGGATGTGTTCACGGCAGTGGTCAGTTCCTGGTAGATTCTCAGCTGCCTTGTCTGTGTGTCTGTGCTGTATCTTCATCTTTGCCTATTAGTTTGTCTTTTCTTCTTCCCCAATATAACTCCAAGTACTTCTGTCAGTCTTGAAATCTGCGCCATCAGCTACATTGATAAAAGCAACTTGGAATTTTCTATTTAAATAATTTAAACTCTGATGTACTTCTACTGAAATTATCTTATAGCCACCTACCACACACTTTTAAATTTATTTAATTTTTAAGAAATAACTGAAACTTTTCACTCCCTCCAAAACACATAGCAATAGTCACTAAAAGCGTCAAATTTACTTGGTATAGTTTTGCTTCATTTTTAAAAGTAAATGTGGTCAATCTATCAACTACAGTTGAACAAAACGAGTTAGGTACAGTAGGTATAGGATACTATATCTAGAATGTGAAAAGTCCAAGCTTTTGGGGCCAAGTAAACAACTCATTAATAGTGTAACTTTAATGCCCAAGGACTGGATTTCATTGTCTGTAAAATGTAAAATTTCCTTAAATTAGGATTTCTAAAAGCACATTTGACAAAATGATAATCTTTAGGATTCTTTTCATGTCTACCTATCCTTTCTCTCTCTCTCTCCCCCTCTCTCCTGCACAATCTTGGGTGGCATTCCTTAGATAGCATCTACATTTTTTGTTAAAACAAGGTTTCCCACTGGCCTAGAACTCACCAGTAGGCTGATCAGGCAAGTAAGTGAGCCCCAGGAATCTGTCTGCAGCTCTCCAACTCTGGAATCACAAGCTCGCAGCATATTTTTCTCTTCCACATAGGTTCTGAGGATGAGACTCGGATCCTCATGTGCATACCATGCACTTTTCCAACTGAGCTCTCGCCCCAGCCTGTTTGTAGCTTTTATGTGGAAGAAAAGCAGCTCTCCTGTCTGTTATCTCTAAGAAAGTTTATGTCAGACAAAACCATGGAGGTTTGCTTAGCTAAGAACTTCTCGAAAGTTCCTAATCAGTCTCAAGTGTGTACATTTCCTAAGCCTACCTAATCACTGTATGCTTTATCTGTTCTGGACCCGTGTTCAGTATCTTTATGACTGATGCATAAATACTTGGGAAATGTTTACCAAGTCCTTTGCCAGTGACCTCCCACAGAATGGTTCTGATCATTTTCTCAGTCCTCAGTTTTACTTGACCACTGAGACATACACACTTTCGGGCAGAATGAAGTTATTAATTAATTATAGTAAGTGATTTGCCACAAAGAGTCTGAATAATTAGGGCATTTCTGTGCTTCTTGCTGCATGAGTAGGCCCAGATATGCTGCTGTGTTAATCGGGAAAATACATTTCACCTTACACTATCTTCTAAGTGGGTGAAGACCAAAAGGCACACTCAAACAGGCCAAGATAAGAGAGGGAAGCAGGCGCAGTCAGAGGCAACACACTCTCTACAGGAAAAAGAAATTGTCTGAAGAGTTTGTGGTTCCAAGCTTGGATTAATTATTTTCTCCTTCCTTTTCAATGAATATAAAACCTGTTACAATATAAAAATAGGCCACATTCTTGATTCTGTTCTGGAAGGCCATCCATACTCTTGGGGCATCAGATAGGAATGTGTGGACCAGTGTGGCAGATGAACTAGGAGAATCGGAAGAATACTTTTCAGTGCTACTTTCAGCAGCCTAACTTTCTCCAGTTGTGTCTCTAGGGAAAGGACTATCCTAACTTCTCCAGCATTCCTCTGGTATACATCATGTGATTTATATGCTGTTGACAATTGGCTAAACCCCAGGTATCCACACCAATGCACAATTCCTAGAAAATTCAGCCCTTGACGTTTTTGAAGCTGTTTTCTGCTTTTCCACAGGGAACGTATCCAGCTATATTAATTGGAATTGGCTCGCTCTGCTATTCTTTTGCAATACCAATGTTCTGAACAGCACAGAGATAGGAAACTTAAAGACAGTCCCATAGGATGCATGGCTGCTTCTGGAACAGCCCAGTTCCATGCTGTATGTGATGAACCCAAGCAGCCCCCTCTCTCTCCTAGGAACATTTATCAACAACAATAACTGTTTCACTTACATTACCAGAAACAACAGTCTCATAAACAATTCCCAACATCCATTTTGGGTAGGCCAGTACAAGTAAAAATATTGCAAATCCAGTTAACAGCACAAGATTCTTGTAAAGAAGTTGAACAAACGCATTAAAGAAATATAGATTTCTTAGAGTTGTAGAAAATAGAATTATAGTGCACTCAGTTGGGAGGAAAATAGAAATGTGTGGCTCTCTAGAATGGCCTCCGTAGCCACTTAATACTGGTTTAACTGTCTTTCTCCATGATACAACAATTTATATTTAATCCTTAGTGGAAAAATTAAAATACAAGAAAATATCTTTTTTTCTGTTTACTGCAGTATTTAAACATTGTCCAACAAAGTAATTGACATCAGCAATAGGAAATGAGTCTCTACTGAGCCTATGTCTCTGCTATACATTACAAGTGAGTAAAGACAGCCAGTTAGGTTCTCAAAAATACATATGAAGCATGAAGCTGAGTTAAATAACTTTAATGAATTAAAAGTTCATTATCAGTCTATGAGCTACATATTGTTTTAAACATTTCCTTCATCTCTACTTCCAAATGGACTCAAGACTATCTGAACAAAAACTGTATCTATAACTATAAAATTCCTACATTAGGTTTAATTATTATACCCATAACACGGAATCAGACCACCCCTAGAATTAACACCATTAGCTTCTAATGTAAAGAAGTCAGTTACTGACTTAAAGATCAATAGTGAAATCTTCATGAAATAAAATTTTATTGGTCTTTATATTTTTGATTTTTCTCTTTCTTGAAACCAGATATTTACAAAAGAGCTTAAAATAGCATATTCAAACTTCTGTTATAAAATAGTTTTCATATATAATACACACATATTGTTCTGATTTTGTGAAGGAAATGAAAGAAACTGAAAACATTGTTTCAACAGTCAATACATTCAAAGCACATAAGAAACTTATATGGGCAGAGAATCAAAAGAACTGCTAAGATTTAATGATTTGATAAATGATGCCCACAGATTGTTATCACTCCTATAGTGTCAAAATTAATCCATTGGCTGAAAGTCTTGAAAGGCTACAGAATAAAATAAAATAATACTCAACCATCTCTCTTAGTATAGCAGAACAATAGTCTGACTGTGCCCTAGGCATAGAGAGAAGTTCTACTGGGTATTCTTCTCAAATTCAGGAAGTTCCTCTCAAAGGGAAAATATCCAGCTGCTCTCTGTGTTCTCTAAACACAAAGGAGGAATCTATGTTTCTTACCATCGTGCTGTATGAGTCTTCTTTATGTTTAAAGTTACGGTAAGAAACTGTGCTACATGACAGACAGAAGAGAAATGATGCTTTCTAGAGAAGAATGTCACTTTCATTTCCCCCAAATTGCTACAGTTTTGCATGAGTGAAGAATATACAGATTTTTTAAAATGCAAATATTTGTGTGAACAGTATCCTTTATTAAGGCAAGCGTGCTTGATCCTATAGGCATCTCTGATCACATGATGTGCTACAAAGCAACAATGGCTATCTGCAATCTCCTTCAAAAACTCTGCCTTCAACAGTAGCATTTCCAGCTGAAAAGACTTATAGGGTTGGAGAGAATGCTTCCTGGTTCTACAGAGGACCTGAATCTAATTCCCAGCACCGACATCAAGTAGCTTACAACTTCCTGTGACTCCAGCTCCAGACAACTGACCTCCCCAGTTACCTTCACACAAGTAGTGCGCGCGCACGCGCGCGCGCGCGCGCGCGCGCACACACACACACACACACACACACACACACAGAGACAGAGACAGAGACAGAGACAGACAGACAGGCAGACAGAGAAAGACAGAGACACACAGAGACAGAGACAGACAGACAGAGACAGAGACAGACAGAGACAGAGAGACAGAGACATATACACATAAATAAAACTAAAACAACATTATTTTTTTAAAAATGAGATATTTATGGCACATAAAGCAAGCATTTCCTGAGATTATTTTGTCTCTTGCATAGTGTCTATCCTTCTGTCAATATTCTGCTGAGTTTCTTTCGATACCATTGGTTCCCTAGCATATTTATTTTCACACAGGTTGCAATTTTCTTTGTATAGCTAACATGTATGTCAGTGTGATTACAAAAGAAGTGGGGCAATGATCTTAGATATTCCAGAGCTAGGAAACCACGTAGGTAGCTTGATTGATTGGCATTTGCTCTAGCTTTAGTCTTACAATAAATGTATCAAATAAAGCCCAAACTATTCAGTCGTCATATGATTTGTGAGAATGTTTAGCAAGCATTTTACTAAGACTTAAAAATAATAAAACAAAAAATAAGAAATGTAAAATATATTCTATTTTCACCCAGCACAAATCTATTCTATATACATTTTAGAAGCAGAAGAGAATTATATAACAAAACCTCAGATGATAATTTCTACCCAAACCCTGGGTGCTGGGGCAGGTTTCTAACACTATCACGTCTAGTTGCTTCCAAGCACATTCTTTCATTCAAACTTTCTTTTAAAATTAACTATTTTATTTGTTTACATTTCAAATGTTATCCTCTTTCCCGGTCTCCCCTTCACAAATACCCCACCCTACTCCCCTCCCCTTTGCCTATGAGAAGTTGCTACCATACCAGCCAACACACTCAGGCTCACCTTTCTAGAATCCCCCTTCTCTAGGGCATCAAGCCTCTATAGTACCAAGCGAATTCCCTCCCACTGAAGCCAGATGAGGCACTCCTCTGCTGCATATGCAGTGGGAGCCATGGACCTGCCCACGTACACCCTTTGGTTGGTTAGTTTCTGGAAGTTCTGAGGGGTCTAGGTAGTTGATACTGCTGTTCTTCCTATGGAGTTGCGACCCCTTCAGCCCTTCCCCTAACTCTTCCCAGGATCAGTTCAATGTTTGGCTGTGAGAATCTGCACCTGTCCCAGTCAGGTTCTGCAAGTACATCTTGGCATCAGCAATTGTGTCTGGGTTTGTTGTCTGCACATGGAATGGATCTCAGAATGGGGCTGTCTCTGAGTGGCCTTTCCTTCAGCCTGTGCTCCCATTTGTCCCTGTATTTCCTTCAGACAAGAGAAATTCTGGGTTAAAATATTTGAGATATTGTGACCCAATCCCTCCACTGGGGCCAATGTCTGTCTACTGGAGGTGCTTCAGGTTCTATCTCCTTGCTCTTGGGGTTTCGGCTGATGTCGTCCCCATTTGATCCTGGGAGCCTCTTGCATTCCTGGCATCTGGGACTTTCTAGTTGTTCCCCAGTTCCCCATTCCCACTACAACTCATTTCTATTCATTCTCCTGGCCCTCTGGGCTTCTCTCCTTCTCTTCCCACACCTGCTTGCGTCTCCCCATTTTTCCTCCCCTACCCTCTCCCACACAGTTCCCTCCTCTTGACTCCTGTGACTGTTTTTGTTTCCTCTTCTAGGTGGGACTGACGCATCTGCACTTAGGCCTCTTTTCTTGTTAAGCTACCTATGGTCTGTGAGTTGTATCGAGGGTATTCTGAGCGTTGGGGCTAACATTTACTTATCAGTGAGTACATAGCATGCATATCTTTTGGGTCTAGGTCACATCACTCAGGATGATATTTTCTAGTTCCATACATTTGCCTACAAATGAAGTTGCCATTTTTAATAGCTGAATAGTAACTTCCTTCTGACCCACTATTCGGCCAGGGGCAGAGCCAGTGCTCTAGACCCCCTGAGACTGCTTCACTCTCAGGAAGTCCCTCTCAATCAGGCTCACAGAATCACAGGCTTACAGGAGGGACAGGATGCAGAGACAGCTAGGCCAGTAAACACCAGAGATAACCATATGGTGAGAGGCAATCGAAAGAACATTAGTAACAGAAACCCATGCCACTTCACAACATCAGAACCCAGTTCTTCTACCACAGCAAGACTTGTGATACCCCAACACACCTGAAAATCCTATCTCAGGAAGATAACAGAGGACCTTAAGGAGGATGTAAGTCCCTTAAGGAAGTACATGAGAACACAGGTAAATAGGAAGAAGACCTTGAAGAAGAGACACATAAATCCCTTAAAGAAATACAGGAAAACAAAATCAGATGAAGGAATTGAACAAAAGTGACCAGGATCTAAAAATGGAAATAGAAACAATAAAGACAACCCTGGAGATAGAAAACCTAGGAAAGAGGTAAGGAGTTACAGATGCAAGCATCATCAACAGAATACAAGAGATACAAGAGAGAATCTCAGGCATATAAAATACTATAGAAAATATTGACATGTTAGTGAAAGAAAATACAAAGTGCAGAAAGCTTCTAAACCAAAATATCCAGGAAATTCAGGACACAATGAAAAGACCAAACCTAAGAATAATAGGAATAGATGAGAGAGAAGATTCCCAAGGGAAAGGGCCAGGTAATATCTTCAACATAAGTGGTAGAAGAAAACTTCCTCACCCTAAAGATTGAGATGGTCATAAACATACGAGAAGCCTACAGAACACAAAATAGATTCAACCAGAAAAGAAATGCCTCTCATCACATAATAATCAAAGCACCAAATGCACAGAACAAGGAAAAATATTAAAAGCTATAGTGGAAAAAGACCAAGTAACATATATAAACAGAGCTGTCAGAATTACACTAGACTTCTCAACAGAGACTCTAAGAACCAGAAGATCTTGGACAGATGTTATACAGGCCATAAGAACACAAAAACCAGCCCAGGCTACTACACCAGCAAAACTCTCAATCACTCTAAATGGAGAAATCAAGATATTCCATGATAAAACCAAATTTAAACAATATCTTTTCATTAATCTGGCCCTGAAACCCAGACATGTCTATGTATATCCATTAATTAAGTTCCGAGGAAGATGATATAATTTATTTTTATAGCTATTTTTATTGGATATTTTATGTATTTACTTTTCTTTTTTATATTCCAGATTTTATTCCCATTCCAGTCCACCCTTTGATTGTTCTACATCCCATACCTCCTCCTGCCCCACCACCACCACCCAACCCTCATCTCCACAAGATGTCCCCACTCCACCCCCACTAGACTTCTAAACTCCCCAGGGTCTCTAATCTCTTGAGGATTAGATGCATCTTCTCCGACTGAACTCAGGCCCAGTAGTCCTCTGCTGTATATGTGTTGGGGGCCTCATACCGGCTGGTGTATGCTGCCTGGTTGGTGATGCAGGTTAATTGAGACTGTGGTCCTCCAACAGGGTCTCCCTCCTCCTCAGCTTCTTCCAGCTTTTCCTAAATTCAACCACAAGAGTCAGCAACTTCTCTTTATTGGTTGGGTTCAAATATCTGCATCTGACTCAGCTGCTTCTTGCGTCTTTCAGAGGGCAGTCATGATCAGTCCCTTTTTGTGAACGCCCCATAGCCTCAGTAATGGTGTCAAGCCTTGGGAACTCCCCTTGAGCTGGATCCCACTTTAGACCTATCTCTGACCTTCTTTTCCTCAGGCTCTTCTCCATTTCCATCCTTGCAGTTCTTACAGACAAGAACAATTATAGGTAAGAATTTTGACTGTGGGATAGCAACCCCATCCCACATTTGATGCTCTGTCTTTCTGCTGGAGGTGGGCTCTACAAGCTTCTTCTCTTCAGTGTAGAGCATTTCATCTAGGGTCCCCCTGTTTGAGTTCAGAGTCCTCACCTCACAACTCTCTAGTACATTCTTGAGGATCCTCCCGACATCCTCCCTCCCTCCCGAGGTTGCCTGTTAATATTCTTTCTGCTGGCCTTCTGGGATCAGTTCGTTTCCCCAATTCAATATCAGATCAGGTTCCCTACCCTGCCCCATACCCTTTCCTTCCCAGGTCCTTCCGTCCCTCCCCTATTATGGTTGCTTTCTTTTCCCTCCCAAGTGGGACTGAGGCATCCTCGCATGGGCCTTTCAGCTTGCTGACCTTTTTGAGTTCTGTGAACTGTATCTTAGGTATTCTGTACCTTTTCTTTTTTGGTTAATTTCCACTTATTAGTGAGTGCATACTATGCATATCATTTTGGGTCTGAGTGACCTCACTCAGGGTGATATTTTCTACTTCAATCCATTTGCCTGCAAAACTCAGGATGACCTCCTTCTTAATAGCTGAGCAGCACTCCATTGTGTAAATTAACAACATTTTTTCTATCCATTCTTCTGTCATGGGACATCTGGATTGTATCCAGCTTCTGCCTATCAAAAATAGGGCTGCTATGAACGTAGTAGAACACGTGCCCATGCGGCATGATGGGGTATTTTTGGGTATATTTCCAAGAGTGGTATTTCTGGGTCTTCAGGTAGATATATTTCCAATTTTCTGAGGAACTTTCAAATTCATTTTCAGAGTGTTTGCTCCACTTTGCAATCCCAGCAGCAACGGAGGAAGTGTTCTTCTTTCTCCACATCCTCACCAATATGTGTTGTCACCCGAGGCTTTTTGATCGTAACCATTCTGATTGATGTAAGGTGGAATCTCAGGGTTGTTTTGATTTGCATTTCTCTGATGACTAAAGATTTTGAACATTTCTCAGCCATTTGAGATCCCTCTATTGTGAATTCTTTAGTTCTACACCCTTTTTTTTTAATTAGGTTATTGGGTGTTTTGGTGGTTAGCTTCGTATTTTGGATATTAGCCCTCTATCAGATGTGGGGTTAGTGAAGATTTTTTTCCCAATGTTTTGGTTGCCAATTTGTCCTATTGACTATGTCCTTTGCTTTACATAAGCTTTCCAGTTTCATGAGGTCCCATTTATCACTTCTTGACCTTAGAGCATGAGCCATTGGCGCTCTGTTTAGGAAATTTCTCCCTGTGCCAATGAGTTCAAGGCTCTTTCCCACTTTCTTTTCTATTAGATTCAGTGTATCTGGTTTTATGTTGAAGTCCTTGATCCACTTGGACTGAACTTTGTGCATGGTAACAAATATGGGTCTATTTTGATTTTTCTACATACAGCCAGCCAGTTAGACCAGTACCATTTATTGAAGATGCTTTCATTTTTCCATTATATTTTTGGCTTCTTTGTCAAAGATCAAGTGTACCTAAGTGTATGGTTTCATTTCTGGGTCTTCAGTTTTATTCCATTGATCATCCTGTCTGTCTCTATGCCAACACCATGCAGTTTTTTTTTAATAATAATTGCTCTGTATTAGAGCTTGAGGTCAGGGATGGTGATTCCCCCAGACATTCTTTTGTTGTTAAGAATTGTGTTTGCTATTCTGGGTTTTTTGCCTTTCTAGGTGAATTTGAGAATTGCTTTTTCCATGTCTTTGAAGAATTGTGTTGGGATTTTGATGTGGATTGCATTGAATGTATAGATTACCTTTGGTAGGGTGGGCATTTTTATTACGTTCATTCTGCCAATCTGTGAGCATGTGAGATCTCTCAATTTTCTGAGATCTTCTTTGATTTAATTCTTGAGAGACTTGAATTTATTATCATAAAGATCTTTCACTTGTTTAATTAGAAATACCCCAAGATATTTTATATTATTTGTGGCTATTATGAAGGGAGTTGTTTCCCTAATTCCTTTCTCAGCTTGTTTATCATTTTTATAAATGAAGACAACTGATTTATTCAAGTTAATTTTATACCCAGCCACTTTGCTGAAGTTTTTTATCTGCTAGAGAAGTTCTCTGGTAGAATTTTTAGTGTCGCTTATGTATGCTATCATATCATCTGCAAACAGTGATACCTTTATTTCTCTTTTGCTAAGAAGAAATCTATTCCCTTGATCTCTTTTTATTGTTTTATTGTTGTAATGATCACTTTGAGTACTATATTGAATAGATACAGATTGTATTATCCCCAAATTTAGTGGTATTGCATCAAGTACCTCTCCATTTAATCTTATATTGGCTGTGGGTTTGCAGTAAATTGCTTTTATTATGTTTATGTATGGCCCTTGAATTACTGATCTCTCCAATACTTTAACAGGAAGGGGTGTTGTATTTTGTCAAATGATTTTTCAGCATCTAAGGAAATGATCATGTGATTTTTTTCCTTTCAGTTTATTTATATAGTAGATTATATTAATGAATTTTCATATATTGAACCAACCTTGCATTCCCGAGTTGAAGCCTACTTTATTTTGGTAAATGACGGCTTTGGTGCATTCTTGGATTCAGTTTGCAAGAATTTTGTTGAGTGTTTTTGCATTGATAGTTAATGGTCTGAAGTCCTCTTTTTTTGTTAGGTACTTGTGTGGTTTAGGTATCAGAGTAATTGTGGCTTCATAGAATTAATTAGGTAGTGTTTCTTCTGTTTCTATTTTATGGAATAGTTTGAGGAATATTGATATCAGATCTTCTTTGAAGGTCTGGTAGAATTCTGCACTAAATCAATCTGGTCCAGAGCTTTTCTGGCTAAGAGGATTTAATCACTTCTATTTCCTTATGGGATATGTGCCTGTTTAGATAGTTTACCTGCTCTTGATTTAACTTTGGTATGTAGTATCTGTCTAGACAACCATCCATTTTATCTAGATTTTCCAGTTTTGTTGCGTATAGGCTTTTGTAATAGGATCTGAAGGTTTTTTTTTTAATTTCCTCCATTTCTGTTGTTGTGTCTTCCTTTTCATTTCTGATTTTCTTAATTTGGATACTGCCCCTGTCCCCTTTAGTTAGTTTGGCTATGACTTATATATCTTGCTGATTCTTTCAATGAACCAGCTTTTGATTTTGTTGATTCTTTGTATTGGTCTCTTTGTTTCTATTTGGTTGATTTTGGTCGTGAGTTTGACTATTTCCTGCTGTCGATTCCTCTTGGGTGAGTCTGCTTCCTTTTGTTCTAGAGCTCTCAGGCAGGCTGTTAAGTTGCTAGTGTAAGATTTCTCCAGTTTCTTTACCAGAGCACTTAGTGGTATGAATCTTCCTCTTAGCACTGCTTTCATTTCTGTGTCCCATAAGATTGGGTATGATGTATCAACATTTTCCTTAAATTCCAGAAAGTCTTAAATTTATTTATTTCTTCTCTGACCAAGTTGTCATTGAGTAGAGCATTGTTCAGCTTCCATGTGTATGTGGACTTTCTGTTGTTTTTCCTGTTATTGAAGACCAACCTTAGGGTTGTTTTGTGACAAATTATATGGTCAGTTTTGGAGAAGATACCATGAGGTGCTGAAAAGAAGGTGTATTTTTTTTTTGTTTTAAGATAAAATATTCTGTAGATATCTGTTAAACCCATTTGGTTCATAATCTCTATTAGTTTCACTGTGTCTCTGTTTAGTTTGTTTCAATGACCTGTCCATTGGTGAGAGTGGGTGTTGAAGTCTCCCACTATTATTGTGTAGGGTGTAATATGTGTTTTGAGCTTTAGTAACGTTTCTTTTATGAATGTGGGTGCCTTTGTATTTGGGGCACAGATGTTCAGAATTGAGACTTTCTCTTGGTGGATTTTCCCTTTGATGAATAGGAAGTGTCCTTTCTCGTCGTGCTTTGTAGGATGATGTCATTATGCAGGTTAAGGCAGGTAAAAGACAGAACAAGGCCTGTCATTGGACAAGAAGAAGGATGCGCAGGAGAAAAGTTTTAGAGAGGAGGAGGAGACTGGAGTGAGATAGGAAGGAGCAGCTGAGAGAACATGGAGGCAGATGTTAAGTTTCCTCTCTGCACATTTACAGGTCGTTATGAATATTCTTAAGGGATGGATGTATACAGGATTTTGTGTATCTAGATGAGCCAACAGTATCTTACCTAGATGGACAATTATATCTTATCCATTCGATCAGAGGTTATTGTGTTGTGTGTTCTTTCATGTGGCAATTTAATTGAGTTCAAGAGAGTGGATGGTAGCTGGACACACTGGGCCACCATGGAATTGGTATGTATATGTCTGGCATTGTGGCAACTTGCCTTATAAACTAGATGGGTAGAGAGATTTTTGCCAGGCTCAGAGGGTAGCCATTGGCAGTTTGATATGGGTTGAAGCTAAGAGAATGAGATGCTTGGCTGACTGATATGAAAATGTCTAACATATGCCATGAGACACTAAGTGCTGGATTTAGTGTGGGATAAAGAAATCATTTTTATTTTACTGCAACAATGCTTGATAACTTTTGATTGAAAGCTTATTTTATTGGTTATTATGATGGCAACTCCAGCTTGTTTCATAGGACCATTTGCTTAGAAGATTTTTTTCATTCTTTTACTCTGCGATAGTGTCTATCTTTGTTATTGAGGTATGTTTCTTGTATACAGCAAAATGCTGGATCTTGTTTGTGTATCCTGTCTGTTAGCTTATGTCTTTTTATAGACCTAATCTGAAGACTGATCTTGGGATTAATACTTTCAAAACGTAAGTTTAAATTCATTGTCTCATGGTCCTATTTTCTCTTTGTAGGGTTTATACCATCTGCAATTATTTTGCAACTCTTTTCTATGTCCTTGCTCATGCTTCAAGTCAAGGACTTCATTTGCATGCTTTCTGTGCATCAGTAACACCAAGCAGAGTATTTGAAATATCAGTTACATGTGAGAAAAATGGGAATCAATCAATCAATCAATCAATCATCAAAGAACTAGTAAATAAAATCTAGTGATGAAACAAAGCAGACATATTCTCTGTAGGAAGCTTTCTTCAGAAATTCATGGTAGTCCATGAGAGGAGAGAGTTTATAAATAGAAAAGCTTCTTTCCTTATTTGTCTTGTTTGTAGAAACCATCAATACTAGTTTAGTACAGATCTGTCCAAGGCAGATGCTTCTAATACATCCCTGCCTCCCTGGGCATAGCTCCCGTGGAGTTAATGCAGGTTCATGCTACTATTGCCCATAACTACACCTAAAACCTTACTCGGAGCAAAAGAACCCATGGTACATTTTTTTTTCTCAATGCTTTACCAGTTTAGTTTACACAAGTTTGGATCTATATATTTCCAACAAACACATTTTGTAACATTTACTGCATCTGGTCCGCAGCTTCTAGACCCATAGGATACCTTGAAATAAGCCACAATTAATGTTGTGCTATGCAATGTTTGAGTTATATTATGCCATGATTTGGGTGTATGCAAGTGTTTAGTGTACTATAGAATCCTAAACAGATAAGATATGCAGTGCTTGTTATTATGTGTATTATCATCATTGTCTTAGCAAAGACAGAGACTTATTTTCTGTTTCTTATATTCTGTTCTTTTAGCATTAAAAATAACTTTATGTCAGCTTACAAAGTAATAGGTCTTATTGCAGCACTTTTGACACATATATGCCACTATATTTTGTTTTTATTCATTCTTCTGCTAAAACTCATCAAATATCACTACCTTTTTATTTGACCCTCCTGAAGTACTGGGCAACATATTTTCAGGTAAGAAACTATTTCCTGTCATTAAAATAGGAAATTTCTGCAGCTCAGGTTCTCTAACCCCCTCTCCCCAAACCTACCTTTGATCTTCAATGTGATGGATGGACATTTCTCAGCAGTTTTCTTTTTCAAGAATGTGTTCCCAACTATGAATGATAAGCCTGATTTCTCCTTCACAGAAACTATCTTCTCTATCTCCTTATTATGTCAGAGAATACAACAACACCTCAATTCACATTGGACTCATTAGGAAACAATTATAGATTAACCACTATAAGGTGAAGCACAACAGAAAGGCTTCCTCCCCCTAGGAATCTGCCTAAAGGTATAAATCTGAGCATTGGATAAATGAATAAGAATTCAGTGCCCTTGAATACTTTCAATTATCAAGCAAAGCTCATCTAACCAAATGGCCATACAAAAATGTGTGTGTGTGTGTGTGTGTGTGTGTGTGTGTGTGTGTGTGTGTGTTTACAGGTATATAGTATACATATATACATATGCATGCATACAAAGATATATATATATATTAAAATAAATGCTGCTAAAAGCACTTAATGCAAATGCCACAGAAGGGACCTTGTAAGTAAATTTCCGCTCCATAATTTTGACCTCTCCCCTTCAAGAACATCCAGCCCTCTCATGAGTATTCCCTATTCATGAGTATTTTTACGAATGTATGCCAAGAGTCCCTGATAGCTATGACTTATTAAATGATAGAATAGACACTTCTGGGGGTTGGGGATTAGCTCAGTGGTAGAGCACTTGCCTAGGAAGCGCAAGGCCCTGGGTTTGATCCTCAGCTCCGAAAAAAAGAAAAAGAATAGATACTTGTGTAAAGTACTGTGTAGTTTACTATTATGAGAAATTATACATAAAAATAACCAGCCCATCAAATTTTGAAGGACCAAAGTTCATGGCAAGACTTATTTTTTGTAGTATCAGGATTCTCAAATTCCTTCAACTATGAGAATCAGGGCAGAAAAAAGATGAGGCTGCCTCTGGTACCAGGCAACAGAGGACTCCATCCCTATTGACAAAAGCTGCACACTGACTTGCTACATCACTGATAGTTGGGCTGAAAACTGGCATCTATAATGAACCTTTGAGCAGAGTCCAACAGCATTTTAAGAGTATGTATAATTTAGATTTGGAGTTTCCATAAAGTAGACATTTGATTCTGCTGGTGACCTTTCATGAATTTCTAACCGTGTGTAGTCTTTTGGTAAAAAGGTACAAAATAAAGACTCTTATTTCCCTACTAAGGTGGTAATTACACTTAAGTTGATGTAATTCTGATGTTCGTGGGAGACCATTGTAATTTACCCTTCCATATGCTTTCTCTGTGAAGCTCTTTTTCCCCTTGAGAGAGTTTTGAAGAAAAAAATGAACATGCTTGCAAATTGGATAAGTGTTGCATTACAGTCGTTTGCAACCCATTGATAGGCCTTTATGCTTTGAACTTCAGTAACAGAATTTGAGAGATTAAAATCGCCTTAGCCAGCAAGCATTCACTTTCTAAAAGTTCCTATTTGTGAAGCATGAAAGCCCTGAGTTTTGAAAGCTGTGTATGTCCAAGCAAAGCAAACAGTACCTCTCTCAAATGAGTCCAAAGGTGGTTGAAGCTTTTAGAAAACGACTTTTTTTGAGGCTGTCTACAAATAGCCAAAGGAATTTGTCCTTCATTCAACATCTTGGGTTCCTTTGCCATTCTGGTAATTACACATGTTGCCAACCCAATTAAGATTTCAGAAGGAAAGATGATTATTCATTGTAGCGATTTCACTTTTTAGTCAGCGGTAAGTTCTGTGAGAAAACTTCCTCCTGCAACTTTCCCATCCTCCTGGAATGGGGGCTCTTGGTTGTCAGCCAGAGAAACATGCAAGCCTATCAGTATAATTCATGCTGCTAAAAGGGGGGGAAATACGGGCATTTCCCAGGCCAAGGCAATTAGCCTTTGGCATTGAGACCCTAGATTATTTATCCACTCAGCAACATCTATACAATAAAACACAACTGCCTTGAAAGGCATAAAAATGGCACATACCATTCCCAGGGGCATCTCTGCCTGATGATGCATTTAATCAAGCACTCCATAGAGTCCTTTGCATTTGATGGATCTGTATAGGAGATAGTGACTGAAAAAGCTAAACAGAACAATGATCAAAAAAGTCTATCTGAACTGGGAGTTGTCATTTCAGCTCTCCAAGAAAAGTCCCAAATCTATTGAGAGTTGTTGTTGTTGTTGTTGTTGTTGTTCTTCTTCTTCTTCTTCTTCTTATTATTATTATTATTATTATTATTTTTCTTTCTTCCTCCTCCTCCTTCTCCTCCTTCTCCTTTAACAGAAAACGCCGATTAAAAGGAAGTGTGCGAATGTTATGGGTATTCTCTCAAACTCTCACTAGGTCAGCATCATGTGCCTCACTGTAAGCCCTTCACATTTCTTTCCCGAATAACCAACTAGATTGCATGAGAGCAGAATGATGTGGGTTCATATGATGTATCTTAAACTAACACTACTTTGATGGATAACTGGTTCTTGAAAAGTATCTTCTAAATTGGTCAACTAGTAGCTCCCATCTAAACAAGATTTCCATTGAGGATGAGTAATATCCCTCGCAATTTGATCCCCTCTTTTGGTTCTTTGAATAAAGGTTCTTCCTGCAATCCATATTCTTTATGTCAGAACAATTCTTTTTGTCAGAACAATGTTCTGCACCTTTGCACCAAATCCTACAGCCTGAATCAAGCTGTACCTCCCACAGCTTTCTCTGCAGCAGAGGTTAGAAGCAGTCTAACAACACACACAAGACCTGAACAGGTTCAAGATGGACAAAATCAAGCACAAAGAAGAGGATGTAGACATCAAGAAACTATTTGCAACTGCTAGCTCCTGGGGAATGAAAAATCATTTTTCTTCACTGGGGTTACAGGTGATATATCAACCATACATCAGACCAGGTCTCTTGTTCAGAAGTGATTGGCCAACACAAAAAGCCCTCCATGTTCTCTTTTGCTTCTGTGAATGTTTTATTTTTTTTCCTGGTTTGGCTTGAGATTTGTTTTGTTTCCTTTTCTTTAAGAGAAGGAAAGAATGTCACATTAAAGAGGAAATCTCATTGAGATGAATATGATCATAATCATTGTATGAAAAATAAAATAGCTATCTTTTTAAAGAAAGTGTATGATGTGTCTTAACAACTTGCAACTTTAATTTTTTAACTTAATATTTTTATTTTATTAAGATTTATTTATTTTATGTATATAAGTACACTATCACAGTCTTCAGACATACCAGAAGAAGGCATCTGATCCCATTTCAGGTGGTTGTGAGCCACCATGTGGTTGCTGGGAATTGAACTCAGGACCTCTGGAAGAGCAGTTAGTGCTCTTAACAGCTGAGCCATCTTTCCAGCCCAATACTTTTATTTCTTAACTTAATTAACTTGATATAAGTTCTCTTTTTACTGTAAAAATTATTTTTTCTTTATTAACTTGAGTATTTCTTGTTTACATTTCGATTGTTATTCCCTTTCCCGGTTTCCGGGCAAACATCCCCCTAACCCCTCCCCCTCCTCTTCTATATGAGTATTCCCCTCCCCATCCTCCCCCCATTACTGTCCTCCCTCCAATAATCACGTTCACTGGGGGTTCAGTCTTAGCAGGACCCAGGGCTTCCCCTTCCACTGGTGCTCTTACTAGGCTATTCATTGCTACCTATGAGGTCAGAGTCCAGGGTCAGTCCATGTATAGTCTTTAGGTAGTGGCTTAGTCCCTGGAAGCTCTGGTTGCTTGGCATTGTTGTTCATATGGGGTCTCAAGCCCCTTCAAGCTCTTCCAGTCCTTTCTCTGATTCCTTCAACCGGGGTCCTGTTCTCAGTTCAGTGGTTTGCTGCTGG
Organism: Rattus norvegicus; assembly: GCF_021556685.1. Lineage (NCBI taxonomy): Eukaryota > Metazoa > Chordata > Mammalia > Rodentia > Muridae > Rattus > Rattus norvegicus. Next base: position 23,139,413 of record NC_141535.1, on the reverse strand, counting down.
CATTCGCCTCTGTATTTGCTGTATTCTGGCTGTGTCTCTCAGGAGCGATCTACATCCGGTTCCTGTCGGCCTGCACTTCTTTGCTTCATCCATCTTGTCTAATTGGGTGGCTGTATATGTATGGGCCACATGTGGGGCAGGCTCTGAATGGCTGTTCCTTCTGTCTCTGTTTTAATCTTTGCCTAGAGTATTCCCTCCCAAGGGTATTCTTGTTCCCCTTTTAAAGAAGGAGTGAAGCATTCGCATTTTGGTCATCCTTCTTGAGTTTCATGTGTTCTGTGCATCTAGGGTTATTCGAGCATTTGGGCTAATAGTCACTTATCAATGAGTGCATACCATGTCTGTTTTTCTGTGATTGGGTTACCTCACTCAGGATGATACTTTCCAGTTCCCTCCATTTGCCTATGAATTTCATAAAGTCATTGTTTTTGATAGCTGAGTAGTATTCCATTGTGTAGATGTACCACATTTTCTGTATCCTGTAGTCTACCTTGAATATTTAGTTCCTTCTTACTAGGGAATAATGGGAACCATTTGTGATCTAGATGTACTCAGATATGCTGGAGGATGATCTCAATTCTCCACTTTATTAGTCATATTATTTGACCTCATTGTTTGACTTCAGTACCTCAGTCTCTAGATATATGAAATAGAAGTAACTTGTAGAATTTTATGTGGATCAAAGGAATCAATACAAATAAATCATGTGGTATATATTTTATTAAATATTAGTTTTTTATTTTTACCTTACAGAATGTAGAAAATTCCCATATGTCCCAGAAATAGTTTGTTAGTTGTCTCGGAGTCAATTATTAAGATTTCAGAGTATACAATGTTGCCAACCTCATGAGTCTTCTGTCCCTATGTGATCGTCCTGAATGTGGTCTTCCTAAACGTTGCCACAGTTAACATGGCATCTCACAATCAGAGCTCTGTAATGACTTTTGTCTAGTGCTCCCTGCTCTTTCCACTTCAACATTCATAGCCAATCCCGGTGATCATTCCTCCTTTCTAGTCCCTTCTCTCCCTTACTGGATCATGTCTGTTTTGATCTGGTAGGCATTACAGAGTCTGCACAACATTATCAGTAACACAAGAAAAATCCATAAAAACATCAATTTCATTTTGTGTCAGTTAATTACCGCTGGTTGATGTATCCAGTAACACTTCTTTAAAAAAAAGAGAGAGAGAAACCAACCAAACAAACAAACAAAAAATCTTATTTATCATGTCTCAGTGGGCACCACTTTCAAAGAGCTTTTGATTATGGGTGAACTTTGTGCCAACTCCTCCTTAGCTCTGGAATTTTGAACCTCTTCAGGTCCTGTGTATGTGGTCACAGTATCCGTGAGTGCATATCTGTATCAGACCTGCTGTATCTTGAAGATGCTGTTTCCTTGGAGTCATCCACCACTTTTGACTATTATATTCTTTCTACATTCTCTTCCACATACATTCCTGAGCCTTGCTGTAAATTTGATAAAAGCCTCTGACTTTAAGGATGAATGGTCTAAGTTTCTCACTCTCTGAATATTGTTCAATTGCAAGTCTCTGAACTACTTCTCATCTATGGAAAGAAGAAACTTCCCTGAAGAGCAATGCTGTGGTCTATAGGTACAGCAATGCATCCTTTGAAGCCACTGTATTGCTTTGGTCTCTTATCTGAGTAATCATAGTAGTTTTCCCACTAGAAGCCTCAGGTTCTTGGTCATTTTGGCAGTGTTGGATGCAAGTTCTGACTCATGTAAACCATCTTAAAGCCAGAAAAAAAATAAAACAAAACAAAAAACCAAATATGGTTAGTTACTTCCACTGACATGTGTCACTCTCAGATTCCTCTTGCAGGGCATTTTTGTAGGTTTCAGTATTTATAGCTGGGTGACATGAATGATTACCTTTATCTTCTGATAGCAAAGTACCTTCCAGCACCATTACTGTTAGTAGAGGTGAAGCTTCTAGTTGGGCACTCATTTGATTTCTCCATATTCAATGACATGAGTAAGTTGTGTCTTTAATGAATAAGCATACATTTTACATATGAAAACAGGCTGGCCTTTTTGTCTCGTTTTATTGGACATTTCTTATCACTTCAAATGTTATTCCCTTTCCCAGTTTCCTGTCCATAAGCCCCCTATCTTCTCCCCTTCTGCTTCTTTTATAAGGGTGTTCCCCTCCCCATCCATCCCCCCTTATGGCCCTCCCTGACATTCCCTTGCACTGGGTGTCCAACCTTGGCAGGACCAAGGGCTTCTCCTTCCATTGGTGCCCAACAAGGCCATCCTCTGCCACATATGCAATTGGAGCAATAGGTGAGTCCAGGTATAGACTTTGGATAGTTGTTTAGTCCCTGGAAGCTCTGGTTGGTGGGCATTCTTGTTCTTATGGGGTTACAAGCCCCTTCAAATCATTCAATCCTTTCTTTAATTCCTTGAACAGGAATGCCATTATCAGTTCAGTGGCTTGCTGCTAACATTCCCCTCTGTATTTGACATGCTCTGGCTGAGCCTCTCAGGAAAGATCTATATCCGGTTCCTGTCAGCATGCACTTCTTAGCTTCTACTTTTGATATATATATATATATCAAAGATGTGGATATATCAAGATGTGGATTGCATCTTGGGTAAATTGAACTTTTGGGTTAATATCCACTTATCTGTGGGTGCATAACACGTGTGGTTTTCTGTGATTGGGTTACTTCACTTAGGATGATGTTTCCTACTTCAATGCATTTGCCTATGAATTTCAAGAAGTCATTGCTTTTGATAGCTGAGTAGTATTCCATGGTGTAGATGTACCAGAGTTTCTGTATCCATTCCTCTGTGGAAGGGCATCTGGCTTCTTTCCAGTTTCTATTATAAATAAGGCTGCTAGGAACATAGTGGAGCATGTGTCTTTGTTGTATGTTTAAGAATATTTTGGGGTATATGCCCAGAAGAGGTATAGTTGGGTCCTCAGGCAGTACTATGTCCAATTTTCTGAGGAACCTCCAGACTGATTTCCAGAGTGGTTGTACCAGTTTGCAATACAACCAGTAAAGGAGGAATGTTTCTCTTTCTCCACATCCTCGCCAGCATCTGCTGTCACCTGAGTTTTTGATCTTAACCATTCTGACTGGTGTGAGGTGGAATCTCAGGGTTGTTTTGATTTGCATTTCCCTGATGACTAAGGATGTTGAACATTTCTTTAGGTGCTTCTCATCAATTTGATATGCCTCAGCTGAGAATGTTTTGTTTAGCTCTGTATCCCATATTTTAATACAATTATTTGGTTCTCTAGAGTCTAACTTCTTCAGCTCTTTGTATATTTTGGATATTAGTCATTTATCAAATGTAGGGTTGGTGAAGATCTGTTGATTGGAATTTTGTCCTAATGACAGTGTCCTTTGCCTTACAGAAGCTTTTCAGTTTTATGAGGTCTCATTTGTCGATTCTTGATCTTAGAGCATAAGCCATTGGTGTCTTGTTTAGGAAAATTTCCACAATGTTCATGTGATTGAGACTATTCTCCACTTTTTCTTCTATTAGTTCAAGTATATCTGGTTTGATGTAGAGGTCCTTGATCCACTTGGAATTAAGCTTTGTACTGGGCAATAATGATGGATCAATTTGCATTCTTCTACATGCTGACCTCTAGTTGAACAAGCACCATTTGTCGAAAATGCTATCTTTTTTCCCACTAGATAGTTTTAGCTCCTTTCTCAAAAATCAGTGACCATAGTTATGTGGGTTCATTTCTGTGTCTTCAATTCTATTACAGTTATCTATCTGACTGTCTCTGTACCAATACCATACAGTGTTTATCACTATTGCTTTGTACTACTACTTGAGGTCAGGGATGGTAATTCCCCCAGAAGTTTTTTATTGTTGAATATAGTTTTTGCTATCCTGGGTTTTTTGTTATTCCAAATGAAGGTGCAAATTGCTCTTTCTATCTCTATAAAGTATTGATTGGACTTTGAAGGGGATTGCATTGAATCTGTAGATTGCTTTTGGCAATATTAATCTGCCAATCCATGAGCATGGGAGGTCTTCCCATCTTCTGAGATCTTCATTTTTTTTCTTCAGAGGCTTGAAGTTCTTATCATACAGATCTTTTATTTGCTTGGTTAAAATCACACCGAGGTATTTTATATTTTTTGGGACAATTGTGAAGGGTGTCATTTGCCTAATTTTTTTTTCAGCCTGTTTATCCTTTGAGTAGAGGAAGGCTACTGATTTGATTGAGTTAATTTTATACCCAGCCACTTTGCTGAAGTTGTTTATCAGGCTTAGGAGTTTCCTGGTGGAACTTTTTGGGATCACTTAAGTATGCTATTATATCACCTGCAAATAGCGATATTTTGACTTCTTCCTTTCCAATTTATATTGCTTTGACCTCTTTACATTGTCTGGTTGCTCTGACTAGGATTTTGAGTACTATATCGAATAAGTAGGGAGAGAGTAGGCAGCCTTGTCTAGTCCCTGATTTTAGTGGGATTGCTTCAAGTTTCTCTCCATTTAATTTAATGTTAGTGACTGGTTTGCTGTATATGGCTTGTACTATGTCTAGGTATGGGCCTTGAATTCTTATTCTGGACTGCGGGGGACCTGCAGCTCCCTGTTTATATCCTTCTTAAAGTCCTCCATCATCATCATAAAATGTGATTTTAAATCCAAATCTTTCTTTTCTGTTCTGTTTGTATGTCCCGTATTTTCTTTGGTGGGAGAACTGGGCCCTGATGATGCCAAGTAGACTTGGTTTCTGTTACTTAGTTTCCTGTGCTTGACTCTTGCCACCAGGTTGTGTCTGGTATTAGGGTGTCTTGCTGCTTCTGACAGTGGCTTGACCCTCCTGTAGTCCTGTGTGTCAGCACTCCTTTAGACCTGTTTTCCTGTTTTCTTTCATCAGTTTCTCGGAACAGAGTGCTCTGCTCTCAGGTGTGTAGGCACTCCTGGCGACTGGCTTTTAGCTCTCAGTGCAGGCAAGAACCAGAAGTGCCCTGCCCCTGATTGCTCCTAGGTCCCTTCTCTCAAGGGGACACAGATTGCACTAGCTAGTTTCCTCTTGGGTCAGGGACGTAGGCAGAGAGTAGTCTCCTTTATTTTCTCAGGAGTGTCTGCACCCTGAGTGTTCAGCTCTCCCCTGATGGGATTTCGGTGCAGAAAATTGTTTGACTGATTCAGTTCAGTTCTGGGCACAGACCTGGACTGTGGGTTCCTGCTGCTGACTGCTCCTATATTCCTGTGTCCAGAGGCACTATTCAGTTTCCTCTTGGGCCAGGGATGTGGGCAAAGGTGTGCAGAAGTGGCAGTCTGTCCTGTGGTCTCAGGATGGTCTGCACTTCTGGGTGTTCAGCTCTTTCCCCCACAGGATTTGGTCGTCCTTTTTGTCTTGAGTTATACATGTAACTTATTTCCTTTTTATTTTTCTGCCCCATACACTGTAAATCCCTGTCATATCATGTAGTCACTTGTTTTATTATGAAGGGAAAACTGAACTTGAGGTTTGTTTTTGAAAGTTGGTATGTTTTTCTAGTGAAGGATTTTTAAGTTTTCTTATTATTTGCTCTTTAAAAAATGCTTTTCTAAAGTTCAGATATTTAAAATTTGTAAAGACACTTGAATTGAATTACTAAGCAGAAATGAATTATTGATATACACTTGGCTTGCATGTTTAGTTGCTTCAATTAGTTGGCGATTTTATATGAGAATATTTGTACTATAATGAGAATAACATTATGCTATTATTGCCCATGAATTATTAGTCAGGAAATATCAAAAGAAGAAATCTCTTACCATTCAAATTGTCATAAATTCTCAACAAAAATTATGGTTAAAAATGTGTCCAGTCAGTTTTGGTGGCTTCTAGAGACATCCTGTGCATGTGGTGCTGGGTACATACTTGTAAAATAAGGTGAAATAATATAAGAGAATGAGAGGAAGGCAGCATCCTAAGGTGGGAGCATAGTTATCTATCCTTATGCTGCTATCTCTTTCCTATCATAAATTATAAAAGGGGCTAGCAGTCTGGAATTAAAAGTAGAATTGTGTTTATAGTTTCAGAAGTAGTAAAAGGCCTTTCAGACCTCCTTGAGGCAGTCATCCTGCTAACAACACAACTTTAACTTCTTCGTGTTTCAATTTCCTCTTCTTTAAGAGCTGAGCAGCTTTTCTCCTTACACTTCACATAAAAGAAGAATGCTAGACACATTGCATTTTTAAACTCTAATTATACAGTTTTGAATTGTTCTCATAGTTATTTCTACACAAATAAGGTGAAATGGAGGATTGGGTTAGCTTTCTTCCTGCAACATTTGTTGCATAATTATCCTTTGAAAATCTACTTAAGATTCCTGCAACCAGACTCCGTGGTAAAGAAAGAAAGAAACAGAATATAATCCATCCTTTCATACTTACAAGTTGCTTTATTTCAAACTTCTGGTTCATACTGAAATGACCTTTGCTATAAATATCTTCCCAGTTTCTAATACTTCATGAACACTTCCCATTCATATGGAAATAGACTGCTGAGCCGCACAGCACTGTCCAAATGTGCACCGTCTCACAGAAAAGCATCTCTTCCTCTACTCCCGTGAACCATGAAGAAGCAAGGCACAGACTCTCGGATCCCAGCAGATTAATCCCAAGCCCATCATCTCCTCGCTAGCAAACGACCTCACCTCTCTTTGTCTGTGGCTCCTCATCTCAAAAACAAAATGATATTTGAGGCTTAAACAAACCTTTCTCCACAGACAACATCTAGCAAATACCAGCACAGCACACGTTTCTCCCTTCTTCCTATTTTGTCCGTTGTCTCTTTCTTCACCAGTACTAATTCCTCTGCCTACCTCATTCCAGCACCTTCGTTACTCTAGACGTTCATCTTCTATTATCAGTCATTCAGAATTCTCAATTTCCATGTAGGTATCTCCTTGACGTTTGAGGGTCAAGCTTCTCTCAGTCTCTTTACTACAAAAATTCACTCAGTTGTAACATTAGCATCTCAAATTTAATACATACCTATAACAACACATATATCCATTACTAGAACCTTGGCTATCAGAGATAAAAAAAAAAACATAATTTCACTCATAGCTCACAGTGGGATGCCAAGGAGTGAGTGTTGAGAAAAGGGTGACTATTCTCTTAGGTAAGGAACTGCATTTTTTTTTTATTTTTATTTTTTTTTATTAACTTGAGTATTTCTTATATACATTTCAAGTGTTATTCCCTTTCCCGGTTTCCGGGCAAACATCCCCCTCCCCCCTCCCCTTCCTTATGGGTATTCCCCTCCCAACCCTCCCCCCATTGCGGCCCTCCCCCCATAGACTAGTTCACTGGGGGTTCAGTCTTAGCAGGACCCAGGGCTTCCCCTTCCACTGGTGCTCTTACTAGGATATTCATTGCTACCTATGGGGTCAGAGTCCAGGGTCAGTCCATGTATAGTCTTTAGGTAGTGGCTTAGTCCCTGGTGCTCTGGTTGCTTGACATTGTTGTACTTTTGGGGTCTCGAGCCCCTTCAAGCTCTTCCAGTTCTTTCTCTGATTCCTTCAATAGGGGACCTATTCTCAGTTCAGTGGTTTCCTGCTGGCATTCGCCTCTGTATTTGCTGTATTCTGGCTGTGTCTCTCAGGAGCGATCTACATCCGGCTCCTGTCGGTCTGCACTTCTTTGCTTCATCCATCTTGTCTAATTGGGTGGCTGTATATGTATGGGCCACATGTGGGGCAGGCTCTGAATGGGTGTTCCTTCAGTCTCTGTTTTAATCTTTGCCTCTCCCTTCCCTGCCAAGGGTATTCTTTTTCCTCATTTAAAGAAGGAGTGAAGCATTCACATTTTGATCATCCGTCTTGAGTTTCGTTTGTTCTAGGGATCTAGGGTAATTCAAGCATTTGGGCTAATAGCCACTTATCAATGAGTGCATACCATGTATGTCTTTCTGTGATTGGGTTAGCTCACTCAGGATGATATTTTCCAGTTCCAACCATTTGCCTACGAATTTCATAAACTCATTGTTTTTGATAGCTGAGTAATATTCCATTGTGTAGATGTACCACATTTTCTGTATCCATTCCTCTGTTGAAGGGCATCACGGTTCTTTCCATTTTCTGGCTATTATAAATAAGGCTGCGATGAACATAGTGGAGCACGTGTCTCTTTTATATGTTGAGGCATCTTTTGGGTATATGCCCAAGAGAGGTATAGCTGGATCCTCAGGCAGTTCAATGTCCAATTTTCTGAGGAACCTCCAGACTGATTTCCAGAATGGTTTTACCAGTCTGCAATCCCACCAACAATGGAGGAGTGTTCCTCTTTCTCCACATCCTCGCCAGCATCTGCTGTCACCTGAGTTTTTGATCTTAGCCAATCGCACTGGTGTGAGGTGAAATCTCAGGGTTGTTTTGATTTGCATTTCCCTTATGACTAAAGATGTTGAACATTTCTTTAGGTGTTTCTCCGCCATTCGGCATTCCTCAGCTGTGAATTCTTTGTTTAGCTCTGAACCCCATTTTTTAATAGGGTTATTTGTTTCCCTGCGGTCTAACTTCTTGAGTTCTTTGTATATTTTGGAAATAAGGCCTCTATCTGTTGTAGGATTGGTAAAGATCTTTTCCCAATCTGTTGGTTGCCGTTTTGTCCTAACCACAGTGTCCTTTGCCTTACAGAAGCTTTGCAGTTTTATGAGATCCCATTTGTCGATTCTTGATCTTAGAGCATAAGCCATTGGTGTTTTTTTGTTCAGGAAATTTTTTCCAGTGCCCATGTGTTCCTGATGCTTCCCTAGTTTTTCTTCTATTAGTTTGAGTGTGTCTGGTTTGATGTGGAGGTCCTTGATCCACTTGGACTTAAGCTTTGTACAGGGTGATAAGGATGGATCGATCTGCATTCTTCTACATGTTGCCCTCCAGTTGAACCAGCACCATTTGCTGAAAATGCTATCTTTTTTCCATTGGATGGTTTTGGCTCCTTTGTCAAAAATCAAGTGACCATAGGTGTGTGGGTTCATTTCTGGGTCTTCAATTCTATTCCATTGGTCTATCTGTCTGTCTCTGTACCAATACCATGCAGTTTTTATCACTATTGCTCTGTAATACTGCTTGAGTTCAGGGATAGTGATTCCCCCTGAAGTCCTTTTATTGTTGAGGATAGCTTTAGCTATCCTGGGTTTTTTGTTATTCCAGATGAATTTGGAAATTGTTCTGTCCAAATCTTTGAAGAATTGGATTGGTATTTTGATGGGGATTGCATTGAATCTGTAGATTGCTTTTGGTAAAATGGCCATTTTTACTATATTAATCCTGCCAATCCATGAGCATGGGAGATCTTTCCATCTTCTGAGGTCTTCTTCAATTTCTTTCCTCAGTGTCTTGAAGTTCTTATTGTACAGATCTTTTACTTGCTTGGTTAAAGTCACACCGAGGTACTTTATATTATTTGGGTCTATTATGAAGGGTGTCGTTTCCCTAATTTCTTTCTCGGCTTGTTTCTCTTTTGTGTAGAGGAAGGCTACTGATTTATTTGAGTTAATTTTATACCCAGCCACTTTGGTGAAGTTGTTTATCAGCTTTAGTAGTTCTCTGGTGGAACTTTTGGGATCACTTAAATATACTATCATGTCATCTGCAAATAGTGATATTTTGACCTCTTCTTTTCCGATCTGTATCCCCTTGATCTCCTTTTGTTGTCTGATTGCTCTGGCTAGAACCTCAAGAACTATATTGAATAAGTAGGGAGAGAGTGGGCAGCCTTGTCTAGTCCCTGATTTTAGTGGGATTGCTTCAAGTTTCTCTCCATTTAGTTTAATGTTAGCAACTGGTTTGCTGTATATGGCTTTTACTATGTTTAGGTATGGGCCTTGAATTCCTATTCTTTCCAGGACTTTTATCATGAAGGGGTGTTGAATTTTGTCAAATGCTTTCTCAGCATCTAATGAAATGATCATGTGGTTTTGTTCTTTCAGTTTGTTTATATGATGGATCACGTTGATGGTTTTCCGTATATTAAACCATCCCTGCATGCCTGGGATGAAGCCTACTTGATCATGGTGGATGATTGTTTTGATGTGCTCTTGAATTCGGTTTGCCAGAATTTTATTGAGTATTTTTGCGTTGATATTCATAAGGGAAATTGGTCTGAAGTTCTCTTTCTTTGTTGTGTCTTTGTGTGATTTAGGTATAAGAGTAATTGTGGCTTCGTAGAAGGAATTCGGTAGTGCTCCATCTGTTTCAATTTTGTGGAATAGTTTGGATAATATTGGTATGAGGTCTTCTATGAAGGTTTGATAGAATTCTGCACTAAACCCGTCTGGACCTGGGCTCTTTTTGGTTGGAAGACCTTTAATGACTGCTTCTATTTCCTTAGGAGGTATGGAGTTGTTTAACTGGTTTATCTGTTCCTGATTTAACTTCGATACCTGGTATCTGTCTAGGAAATTGTCCATTTCCTGAAGATTTTCAAATTTTGTTGAATATAGGTTTTTATAGTAAGATCTGATGATTTTTTTAATTTCCTCTGAATCTGTAGTTATGTCTCCCTTTTCATTTCTAATTTTGTTAATTTGGACGCACTCTCTGTGTCCTCTCGTTAGTCTGGCTAAGGGTTTATCTATCTTGTTGATTTTCTCAAAGAACCAACTTTTGGTTCTGTTGATTCTTTCTATGGTCCTTTTTGTTTCTACTTGGTTGATTTCAGCTCTGAGTTTGATTATTTCCTGCCTTCTACTCCTCCTGGGTGTATTTGCTTCTTTTTGTTCTAGAGCTTTTAGGTGTGCTGTCAAGCTGCTGACATATGCTCTTTCCTGTTTCTTTCTGCAGGCACTCAGCGCAATGAGTTTTCCTCTTAGCACAGCTTTCATTGTGTCCCATAAGTTTGGGTATGTTGTATCTTCATTTTCATTAAATTCTAAAAAGTTTTTAATTTCTTTCTTTATTTCTTCCTTGACCAGGTTATCATTGAGTAGAGCATTGTTCAATTTCCACGTATATGTGGGCATTCTTCCCTTATTGTTATTGAAGACCAGTTTTAGGCCGTGGTGGTCCGATAGCACGCATGGGATTATCTCTAACTTTCTGTACCTGTTGAGGCCCGTTTTTTGACCAATTATATGGTCAATTTTGGAGAAAGTACCATGAGGAGCTGAGAAGAAGGTATATCCTTTTGCTTTAGGATAGAATGTTCTATAAATATCCGTTAAGTCCATTTGGCTCATGACTTCTCTTAGTCTGTCGACATCACTGTTTAATTTCTGTTTCCATGATCTGTCCATTGATGAGAGTGGGGTGTTGAAGTCTCCCACTATTATTGTGTGAGGTGAAATGTGTGTTTTGAGCTTTAGTAAGGTTTCTTTTACGTATGTAGGTGCCCTTGTATTTGGGGCATAGATATTTAGGATTGAGAGTTCATCTTGGTGGATTTTTCCTTTGATGAATATGAAGTGTCCTTCCTTATCTTTTTTGATGACTTTTAGTTGGAAATTGATTTTATTTGATATTAGAATGGCTACTCCAGCTTGCTTCTTCTGACCATTTGCTTGGAAATTTGTTTTCCAGCCTTTCACTCTGAGGTAGTGTCTGTCTTTGTCTCTGAGGTGTGTTTCCTGTAGGCAGCAGAATGCAGGGTCCTCGTTGCGTATCCAGTTTGTTAATCTATGTCTTTTTATTGGGGAGTTGAGGCCATTGATATTGAGAGATATTAAGGAATAGTGATTATTGCTTCCCTTTATATTCATATTTGGATGTGAGGTTATGTTTGTGTGCTTTCATTCTCTTTTTTTGTTGCCAAGACGATTAGTTTCTTGCTTCTTCTAGGGTATAGCTTGCCTCCTTATGTTGGGCATTACCATTTATTATCCTTTGTAGTGCTGGATTTGTAGAAAGATATTGTGTAAATTTGGTTTTGTCATGGAATATCTTGGTTTCTCCATCAATGTTAATTGAGAGTTTTGCTGGATACAGTAACCTGGGCTGGCATTTGTGTTCTCTTAGGGTCTGTATGACATCAGTCCAGGATCTTCTGGCCTTCATAGTTTCTGGCGAGAAGTCTGGTGTGATTCTGATAGGTCTCCCTTTATATGTTACTTGACCTTTTTCCCTTACTGCTTTTAATATTCTTTCTTTATTTTGTGCGTTTGGTGTTTTGACAATTATGTGACGGGAGGTGTTTCTTTTCTGGTCCAATCTATTTGGAGTTCTGTAGGCTTCTTGTATGTCTATGGGTATCTCTTTTTTTAGGTTAGGGAAGTTTTCTTCTATGATTTTGTTGAAGATATTTACTGGTCCTTTGAGCTGGGAGTCTTCACTCTCTTCTATACCTATTATCCTTAGGTTTGATCTTCTCATTGAGTCCTGGATTTCCTGTATGTTTTGGACCAGTAGCTTTTTCCGCTTTACATTATTTTTGACAGTTGAGTCAATGATTTCTATGGAATCTTCTGCTCCTGAGATTCTCTCTTCCATCTCTTGAATTCTGTTGGTGAGGCTTGTATCTACAGCTCCTTGTCTCTTCTTTTGGTTTTCTATATCCAGGGTTGTTTCCATGTGTTCTTTCTTGATTGCTTCTATTTCCATTTTTAATTCCTTCAACTGTTTGATTGTGTTTTCCTGGAATTCTTTCAGGGATTTTTGCGATTCCTCTCTATAGGCTTCTACTTGTTCTCTAAGGGAGTTCCTCATGTCTTTCTTGAAGTCCTCCAGCATCATGATCAAATATGATTTTGAAACTAGATCTTGCTTTTCTGGTGTGTTTGGATATTCCATGTTTGTTTTGATGGGAGAATTGGGCTCCGATGGTGCCATGTAGTCTTGGTTTCTGTTGCTTGGGTTCCTGCGCTTGCCTCTCGCCATCAGATTATCTCTAGTGTTACTTTGTTCTGCTATTTCTGACAGTGGCTAGACTGTCCTATAAGCCTGTGTGACAGGAGTGCTGTAGACCTGTTTTCCTCTCTTTCAGTCAGTTATGGGGACAGAGTGTTCTGCTTTCTGGCGTGTAGTTTTTCCTCTCTACAGGTCTTCAGCTGTTCCTGTGGGCCTGTGTCTTGAGTTCACCAGGCAGCTTTCTTGCAGCAGAAAATTTGGTCTTACCTGTGGTCCCGAGGCTCAGGTTCGCTCGTGGGGTGCTGCCCACGGGCTCTCTGCAGCGGCAGCAACCAGGAAGACCTGTGCCGCCCCTTCCGGGAACTTCAGTGCACCAGGGTTCCAGATGGTCTTTGGCTTTTTCCTCTGGCGTCCGAGATGTGTGTGCAGGGAGCAGTCACTTCTGGTTTCCCAGGCTTGTCTGCCTCTCTGAAGGTTTAGCTCTCCCTCCCACGGGATTTGGGTGCAGAGAACTGTTTATCCGGTCTGTTTCTTTCAGGTTCCAGCGGTGTCTCAGGCACAGGGGTCCTGCTGCTCCTGGGCCCTTCCCCACGGGAGCCCAGAGGCCTTATACAGTTTCCTCTTGGGCCAGGGATGTGGGCAGGGGTGAGCAGAGTTGGTGGTCTCTTCCGCTCTGCAGCCTCAGGAGTGCCCACCTGACCAGGCGGTTGGGTCTCCCTCTCACCAGGTCTGGGAGCAGAGAGCTGCTTCGGGCCGGGATCCGCGGGTGTGGGACTTCGGGTAAACACAGAACGTGCCCGGTCCTAGAGAAATTCTGCTTTCCTGTGTCCCAAGCTCACCAGGCAGCTTTCTTGCAGCAGAAAATTTGGTCTTACCTGTGGTCCCGAGGCTCAGGTTCGCTCGTGGGGTGCTGCCCAGGGGCTCTCTGCAGCGGCAGCAACCAGGAAGACCTGTGCCGCCCCTTCCTGGAGCTTCAGTGCACCAGGGTTCCAGATGGTCTTTGGCTTTTTCCTCTGGCGTCCGAGATGTGTGTGCAGGGAGCTGTCACTTCTGGTTTCCCAGGCTTGTCTGCCTCTCTGAAGGTTTAGCTCTCCCTCCCACGGGATTTGGGTGCAGAGAACTGTTTATCTGGTCTGTTTCTTTCAGGTTCCGGCGGTGGCTCAGGGACAGGGGTCCTGCCGCTCCTGGGCCCTCCCCCACGGGAGCCCAGGGGCCTTATACAGTTTCCTCTTGGGCCAGGGATGTTTGATTACTTTCTTTTATGACTATCTGATCTTATTTCAGTCAGATTAGTTTCCATATTAAGCTGTAGGATATGTATCGTGCAATGAAATGCACAGACCACAAATATCTTAATCCCCACAAATGTTCCACCAGTGCTGTGCACATCAACAATGCCCACTCTTATTTCCAGGGATCTGCTTGTAGACTGAAAAGACAACAGTGAGTAACTTCAGACTAATGAACACTTGGTAATTTCGGGGACAGAGTTGGATTTACTCCTTCCACATACCTGTGAGAAAGGAACGTTTTGATGCCACAGGTTCAACTGTCCCATGGAATTAGTTGTTTCCCCCTTTCATCTACTACATACAAAATTCCCAGGAGCCAAGAAACAGCCCTGCAAAAGCTTGAGCAATGTTCCTTGCCTTTCTAACTACTTGCAGCATGGAGAAAGCCAACAGAGAAACATGAAGCAAAATATATTGGAAAGATAATGACTGACTGTTATGCTCCACTAGAACCTGTGGGATCAACCCCTAACATGCCCCTCCCCGCAGTGGAAACAAGCATTGTGTAACTACACCTTGTAGCTGCCATCCACTTCAGCCTTTGTACGTCCAAAGCTTTTACTGAGAGCAAAACCAATGGCGGGCTACTTCAGGGAGGGAAGAAAAAAGCTTCCCCAGATGGGAGCATGCATTTCCTTTTCAGAAGAAAAAAGAAATGTGACTATGATGAAGAATTTGGATAAGTTAGTTGGACCTTTCTCCCTTAAGTGTCACGTAGTTAACTATGGAGATGCCAAGTTTCACTATCTGAAAACAATTCAGAAGTTGTAGAATTCCTTCTGCTACAAATGACTTCTCTGCCCCAGAACTTCTTCTCATAAGAAAGGAAAGTCTCTTCAACTTATACCAGGGGCAACTGCTGTGCTAAAGCTCAAAATAAGGATTGGTGAATTGGTTGACAACAGGTAACATAGCTTTGCAATCTGACAAATCCTGCTCTCAAAATGGCAAACTTCTCTCTACATGTTGGAGGAGTCAGAAAGCTTATTGGCCACAGGATTGCAATTATCATGGTCATCGACCGTGTATGAGGACTGGTTTTCTAGAGGAACAGAACTGATAAAAATGTGTACAGAGGGAGACAGAGACAGAGACAGAGACAGAGACAGAGAGAGACAGACAGGCACGCAGTTAAGTAGGCAGATACATACTCACATGAATGGCTTACAGTGGTTATGTCATGGGTAGCCCAGTAGCCTATTAGAAAGGCTCTCTGATGTTAACAGCCCAAAAGATTCCTTTAGATTCTTCAGAACTCATCTTCAGTTCAAATTGGAACCCAAGAATCTAGAGCATCAGGGCAGCAACAGAGACAGACACACTCATCAGCATGAAGTGAATAAAAGAGAACAGCATGGCTTGTTCATCTGACCCCTTTATTTATGGACTTCAGCTTCTGGAAGATACTTCAGGAGGCAGAGCTTCTCCTCGGTTAACCCTTTTTGGACATGCCCCCATAGACTTGTACAGAGCTGTGTCAACTTTTCGCATACAATCTCTCTCTCTCTCTCTCTCTCTCTCTCTCTCTCTCTCTCTCTCTCTCTCTGTGTGTGTGTGTGTGTGTGTGTGTGTGTGTGTGTTTGTGTGTGCATGTGTGTGTGTATGTATGTATGCATGTATGTATGGGTAATGGAATTTATTAAAAGTTCTTATTCTGGGAGAGTCTTTCTAGTCCAAAACTGGACATCTGCCTATCCAAAACACTCAGAAACTGGGGCTATTCAGTCCTCAGAGCTGGATACCTCAGCAGCTCCAATCTGATTCCAAAGGTCCAAGATTCTTGGAGAGCCACTAATCTCCAGTCTATGTTAAAACTCCAAGAATTTTGAGTATTGTGCTAATGAATGATGGCGGCAGCAGCAGTAGCAGAGGCAGTTGCAGGACAGCTATGAGGATATGGCTTTAACTAAAGCCTTTTTATGTCTTGTAGACTCACGCCTAGCGAAGGTATTTCTCTTCTCAGCTAATCATTCCTGGAATGTCCTCACTGATACAATAAGAAGCATGCATCTTTTTGGTTTCTAGATTCTATTAAGCTTGACAATAAAAATTAACCATACCAGAAGAACAGAGAGATGCTAGGTATCTCTTCGTTCGATAAGGAACAGGACACAATGACACTGAGTAGTCTTTTAACAATGCATATATAAACTGAACATATTAGAAAAACATAAAGGAAAAGTTACAAGTACTTCTTTTTTTTTAAGTAAGAGCATTCTACTTCAAAGGTAACAATGAGATAAAAATAAATGAATAGTTGAGGGTCATCTCTAAATTAAATTAGAAAATTGATAAGAGGGACATAGAAATGAAGCATAACGTGCTATACTTAACTCGATGCTTTAAAGAGGGGTGGTGCTATAAAGAACATTAGTGAATCATAGGAAATATGAAATGCTAATTATGGAATAGATGAGTAGTTACTGTTACTAACTTCATTAGTAGTTTCTTAATGTTGACAGTGAACTGTGATTATATAAGATGAAATCTCAGTCCTCAGAGATACACACTGAAGTATTTAGATGTGAAGGAGTCAATGATATAGTCTGTGACAACATACTCTCAAATATTTTGAACACATATCTTTTTCATTTTTTGAGATAAAGACAATTATATAATACAACAATAAACAAGAACAAGAAGCAAACATCCAGAGACTAAAAACATGGTACTTGTCATATGCATCTGCCCTGTGAATTTGAAATCACTTCTGAAAAAGTTTTTCTTAATCTCTCATAATACATTTTAAAGATGTCCTTTTGCTTCTGTGTTAATATGTTATTGTTCATTTTATGATATTCTCTGATTAAGGGTGATTAAATGACAGGAGAAATTATAATGGTATGAAGGCACCTACTAATTAGTTTATATGTAAGGTGATACGAACCTATTTTCAGTTTGTGATATTTACCTAGGAAAATACTTGAAAGATATTTCAAAAATTTTCTAAAGTGATATTTATGTCAGATTATGTATTTAGTATCCTTTTATCAGTTTCTAAACTTGAAGGGACAAAAAAGCTTTCCATTAAGGTTGAGTCCTCATCCAAGATACTCTACTTCTAAAAGTCTTATAAAAGATAGCGTGGACGTCAGTAGAGCACTTTCACCACGAGAAGGATTTATTGTTAGATTGATGAGAATGTTCCAAAACGGGACTTTTGTCAGGACACAATGTGCCTCCTTTGCTCTTCTTCCTTCTTCCCATCACCACCCAGTGTACCCAGCTGTTTAATAAGAAGCAGAGGGCATGAGAGATCTTGATACAGTCTACCCAAGTCATTCATTTTGGGCACTAAGCAGGTGAAGAGGGACCAGGATAGGTATGGAGAAACAGAAAAGGGTCTTCCACAGAATGGTTCATTGAGCTAGTGAGTGAGTAACATTAAAGATCTAAAACCCATCTATTCCTTTCCTACCTAAAGATTTGCCCCCAGGTTCTACTGTCTTGCCCCTTCGCTGCAAGGGGACAACAACTCCCTTCTGGTTTGAATGACCAGATTAAGACTTGTTCAACCGTAATCTAAAGCCTACTTACATGAATGCCCTGCTCATATTGGGGTAGGCCATCTTGCCATTATCCATCCTTACTCATGATGTGAGTATTTGGAAGGCATTCCTCATTACTGAATAAAGGATTGTGATGGAGGCTGAGAGGCCACCCTCAATGTTCACTGTAAGTATAAAGAGTGTATCAGAATTTCTAGCACTGAACAAGGAATTCAATAATTTTTCTACTCAGCAGAGTGCTCATGAAGAGTAATTTTAATCCTGCAATGTGGCTACTCTGGCTGGAGTACAGACATGTACTTACTACACACCTTAAATACCACGCAATGAAGGCAAAGTAAGTTTGTAGAAAGAAGCAGCCATGTTTCACCATGAACATGGGGGAAGCATCTCTTTCAGTGATGTCTGATTGACATCACTGATGTCTGATTGAGAGGCAGACAAAGTGATGAATCAGAGAAAGATTTGACAGAATATAGGATATGCCCAGTTCTCTAGAGGAAAGAGAGGAAAGGGAAGCTATTGAAGCAGAGAGGGTACAGAAAGAGAATAACAATACAGTGTAGCATGTAATTTAACAAAACAAAGGATCCATTCTAAGCCAGCTATGCACTGTCACCAGGGGTCTCACTAACCCTTGTGGGGAGCCCCAAGTGCTGTCTGCCCTGGTTCCTGTGGCCAGTTTACAGCCAAGCCCCTTGCACTTCCCAGGCTATCCCCACATCCCTTGTGGCTAGCCTGCAGAAAACCAGCTCACTCAGATTCCCTTAGCCCCATAAAATGATAACGCTACAGACTTGTAATAACCAGTCAGATTTATAACAGTAAATCTCCAACCCCAAAATGCCCACAAAAAGAACTCAAAACTCTATAGATATAAATACAAGCTGCACATTTAGGTTGGGCAAATGTACCCTACACTGCTCTATTGCCCGTCTATGAAATATCTAGCTACTTGCGGCTTCTCCAGACCACATGGACCATTTCCGACTGGTTCCATTCTGTCTCTCTCTGTCTCAGTCTCGTCTGATCTCTCTGTCTATCTCTGTCTCTCTTTTTTTCCTCTTTCCCCTCTCCAAAACTTTCAGCTCTGCCCCCTCCTCCCACTGCCCAATCATAGGCTCTAGCCTTATCTGACCGATTAAGATTTCACCTGACCTTACTTGAGTACAGGCATTTCTTTTGAGGCAGCAGAAAAAAAGACAACAATCCACAACAAGTACAGAAATACAGTATAGTTCATGGAGAGCAGGACAGTAGGGGCACTTTATAAAAAAAATGCTATTTATCTTACAGATCAGGAAGTTGAAAGTCCATGACTCAGCATAAGTGTCATCAACCTAGCATAAACTGAGGACTTCATAACAGAGGCATCACAGTTAGGGCATTGTGAGAGCCATTGCACAGCAAAACAGGAAGCCAAAGAGAGCAAGGCAGAGCCACTCTTACTCTCTTATAACAGCTCATACTCCCAGGATTCCCTTACTTCATGAGATGACAGTGCTTCCTTTTAAGGGTAGGTAGCATTCTAGCATACTCAATGACCTAACACAGCCCATCTCATTTCTCATAGGTCCCCACCTCCTCACAGCATTGCTATGTGAAGAAACATCTAGGGAACCAACAGCATCCTAACCATAAAACCTGTGAAATGTACAGCCAAAGGTGCAGGCAGAGACATGCAGTGTTTTTTCAGTACAGAGGCTGAAGTAGGTAGGTAGATAACGTGAATATAAGGACTTAAAAATGAATATGCTCTCCAAGCTCTGATGATGTATAGCCTATAATTACTATATTGCATACCCACACCCCAGTTTCACTTTCTGTAGTTTCCCATCACAATATTCACCAGTGTTCTGAAAGTTTTAAATGGAGAGTTTCAGAAGTAAGCAATTTAAATGTGTAAAAACCCATACCATTCCAGGTGCCATAGGTCATCTCTACAGCTCTATCCTGCCTAAGACACCAATTATACCTTTGCCAAATGTATGCGTTCACTGTCTGCCCATTACTCAGCTTGAAAGCATCTTGTTCATCAGGTCATCTGTTTCTATTTGTAGTGATGTGTTCCAATAACCCTTACTTTACTTAATAATATCTCCAAAGTTTGAGAGGCATAAGACTGACTATTTGAATATAATAAAATTAATTTATTTTCTATATCATTTCACATCATAACAATGATAGTGAGGTGAAATATAAGGCATTTTTGTTGGAATGAGTCAATATCTATATAATTTTTATCATAGTATTTGGGTTAAATTTCTCTATTTTAAGTATTATTAATTGCTTACTATGGCTAATTTTGAATTAATGAATTTATGAATTTTATCATGAGTATATAAGTATAGGACAAATCAGTCGTATAGAATTTATACTACACATGGCTTACCATAGCTATTGAGAGTCTAGGAATGTGGCCCCAGAAGAAATTAGAACTAACATTGCACAGTTCAAGTTAGCACCCAGGCTCATGGACAAGGGCACAGACTGACCTCGCATTGCCTGTTCTGCAGGGAGCTTCAGTGGCATAGTGTTCTCTAGTAATCACCATGGATGCTGGGGTATCCATCAGTCTCTAGCAAGACCATGGCTAGCCACCTCTCCAGTGTTCCTGACACACCACGCTATGATCAGCACTTATGTTTTCTGTTTGCAGTAATATCACCTGAATGGGTTTATGCATCTGGACGATGCCAACCTTTCTTACTACCTGGGATGTTGGGTTCCAGTCGTTGATGAGCAAGCTTCTTTAAGGAAATTTTACTCTTCCGTTCGTGGCCGGTATTGGAGTCATTTGAAAACACAAATCTCTCAGGTCTCCCATACGCCCCCTGGTACGACCGCTGTGACCTGAAAACGGACGTTATGCTGGACATTCTTTCCTCATGCAAGGTAAAGCTTGACCATGGTTCAGTGACTTTCACTCTTCCAGAAGCCCTGAGATTACCATGCAGGATTAGGTGGGCATCAGTGAGTAGAAAAACAATTATTTTATGTCAAAAGATACCCAAACACTAAAGAGCAATTTAAAGCACCCCACTGTTCATTATCTAGCTGTTTTGTGAAGTGTCTGATGCCTTTAATGACTGACTTGGCACCAAGTAGATAATAAACTCAGAAGAGCCAGCAAGAAATACTGAAATAAAATACCACAAACTAGGATTTGTAAAATATGCAGATACATATAAAAGAAGACATATCTTTTATTTTCGACCCATAATTGGTATAGGCCATGGACAGAAGGTCATGGTTAACCCTTCTGCACTAAAGCCAGAAGAGGAGAAGCAAATGTGAGAGACAGTTTGCTGTGCTCAGACTGTTATGATCTGTTTACATCAGAGACTTGACCTTCCCTAGCAGCTAGGGTGTGCATATAGGAAAGGTGGAACAGTGTTTCTCTATGTGTCACTTGGGAACCAGCTACATGAGGGATACCAGAGGCACAGAATTATATGCAGGCCTAGGGACTTCATCTCAGCCTCCCAGACTCAGAAATTTGGAAGGGCTTTCACAAATGTATTTGAAGAAACTTTGCATGGCAATCTCCTAAAATTTGAGACAACTATGATAAAAGTGCTCTTTAGTCACTAAAGCAGGACTAAACATATTTCTCTACCATGGTTTGTCTTCTCATTTTTAGGGCTATAGAATCCACATGAGTCAAAGAAGTTATCCTGTTTTGTTTTGCTTCTTACCTTCTATGGCAGGCTAGGGAGAAAGAAGGACAGGGCGGGCTTACTGACTAGATGTTTCAAAAAATAATTCACTATTTATTTGCACACAACAGGCAAGGACGAACTTGAGAAATTACTTTGTATTGGTATTTCTCTGGTATCTCCAGTTGTTTGACGTCACCAATGGAACATTAGCTGTTTGGGTGTTTGTTTGAATTGTATGTATTGCATGCTATTTTGTCTTCCATGGGCTACATGGCAACTCTCCAGAAACCCTGGTCTGTTGTCATACTATAATATTTTTAAGTACAGAGGGGAAATGAATCCCCCATTCTACCCTTCCTTTGAAATTATTTTCTACGTGTTTCAAGGACCATGGCTATGATCCAGAACTTTTCTAATCAATCTAATAATGTAAACTGCCAAAGTGAATTTTCTTTGCTACAGTTCACATGACACCATGCATTTAATATTTCTTCTACATCAAGCCTCCTACTATTTTATTTTTGCCTTACTTTTGTTGTTCTTTGAGTCTTTTGTTGTTGTTATTCTTTTCTAGTCTATTGGAATGTTTCCACTTTAAACATTTTTATTAAAATGGCTTTAGAATTACATTCCAACATATCTGAGTCAGCAACAATTTATAGCAGTTGGGGATACTAGCTGACTCAGAATTTGCAACAGGTCCAAAAGGAGTGACTTGGGAGCTTTGGGGATAGATGAACTCTTCGGTCAGAACCAACCTGTAACCTGCAGATTCCATTTGCGTGCTCAAGGCACATGTGCTGGCTTGGTCTTTTCCTCTCCTACAGTATGTGACTACCTTAGCAAGTTGACCATTATACTGGTTTGCTTAATTTCATTGTTGCTTCATTGTAGTTCATAATCATAAAAATTACTACTTATTAAACAGAAATATACATCTCCTTTATGTGAGCACCTTCTAAGTCTTCCATGCTTTCTGGTTACTTTCCTTGCCCTCTGTGTCAATTATAATTATTGACACTTATGAACTATTCCATTACATCTACAGTAAATGGTCCTCTATTTTTAAAGAAAACTCTCAATGTGGCTTGTTTGTGTGAACAGGAAATTAATATTTGTCTGAAAATTTATAACAGACAGCTTTTGTTCATTCAATAACAGATCAAAGAATTAAAGTCTTGGCCAGAAGATGGCTACTGTTAAGCTCTGGGGTTCAGGAGTTGCCATTGCTGTCACGCTTTTGTCAGCAATAACGGGCACTTACTAGGGTAGCCTGGGGACCAACAATATCAGTGTCACCTAGAAGCTTGTGAGACATGACTAAGTAGCCTTAGTCAGATCTCAAGTCAGAATGTATATTTGAAAAGATCCTCCAGATGATTTTTGTGTTCTTTAAAGTATGACTTGGCTCTTCTTTCTGGTTTACTAACTGACTTATCCTTCATTTATTTTCCTGAGGTGACTTTTGTTTCAAGATCAATTATTTTTACTTTACTCAATAAAAAATATGATACTACCTGTAAAACTTTTGTTTGTTTTGAATTTTATTTTCACTAGAGATGGTAAAATATAAGCTTACCTAACTTCGGGAGCATCATATTAACTTTGTGAGGA
This sequence comes from Rattus norvegicus, assembly GCF_021556685.1. Taxonomy (NCBI): domain Eukaryota; kingdom Metazoa; phylum Chordata; class Mammalia; order Rodentia; family Muridae; genus Rattus; species Rattus norvegicus. The sequence goes on along the minus strand of NC_141535.1, from coordinate 23,116,546 downwards.
ACATGCTTTGTAGACTATACGCATAATTCTATTCATGACTAACATATGAAACAATGTGAATTTGTGGAAATGCATATATATTGAATTTTGCATCACTTGCTCTTGTGGAATTCTTATAATTTGGAAAAATAATTTTGTTAAAAAAATGATTATTGACAGGTGTGTGACTAAGCATGCTAGACTAGCCAAATCCATGCTCACAAGTTATTAAAACTGGTGGTTATTTGCAAGATGATCCTTCCTGTTAATTTGAGTTTAAAACTAAATAAGCATTATATAAACACATTGAAATTAGAATGCTGACAGACTAGAAATGTTTTGTTTCATGAAAACACCACACACAGACTATTTTTTAAACATTTAAACATTGGCATTAACTATATCTTCCAATTACTGTTCCCTTATTTTGACATATGAATACGTATAGCCCACATGTTTCTGATTCATTTGCAGCCAATCCATCAAAATTGGCAAGACCTTTGTGCTAACCACATGGCCCAGGGAGACAGTTTAAAAAGAAAAGTCTCAAATCTTTCATTTGAATCACTCAGTTCCTTCACAGAGGAATGAGCTCTGATTGTGAGAGCTTATTGAAAATTGGGCAGCGCAGTGCAGGTGTGGGATATCTTCCCCTGAGCTACTGATCACTAGTGTCCCAGAGACCCCCAAAGCAATATGCCCTATTGCAATTGCTCTCCATTGCCAAACTTGATATTAAGACCATATTGCTATTGACATGACATACACACTTGCCATGAGATATGGAGAAATCAGGTTGACACTGACCAGAAAGCTTCTTTCTTGCTGGCCAGCTTATGGCCCTAGAAGGTACTGTGTAGGTTTCTGAGGAGTTGGGGTAAATATCAACAGTTGTACTTTCCTCTGCACAAAATGACAGGCATGGGAAGATAAGCCCAGAGGTAAAATGATGGTGTAATTGTGATGGGAATAATCAAGTGATTCATTATTAGATTTGAGGTCCACTCCATAGGAGGAAACACATAATTGGTACTATAATTATGGCCAAAACTCCATGGTTGAGAAGTTCGCTGGCCTAGGGGTGAACCTAACATGATCATTCTAGTAAATGGACATAGTATCAACCTGTTATATAAACATATCTATCTACTCATAAATCAGTGCAACTCTTGGACCTCATCGGAGAAATATTTGGGGGGCAGCAAATGGTAACTAACTAGAAACTTACAATTGGTCAAAATGCAGATAACAAGTATCATTTAAGTGGTCAGTCACAAATGAGACAAGTATACCACCCCACCCCACTCCCAAGGCTCAGGGACCTTCTAGACGAGGGAGCAGAAAGACTGTAAGAACCAGAGGGTGGGAAGCACTGGAATGAAACAGTGTCATCTGAGAATGAAAACCACTGGACTCATGAACTCACAGGAGCTTGTGGTTACCTGTATAAATAAGACCTTCACAAGAGCAAGCCATTCATCATTCTGACAGCGAGGTGTACTGTATTAATGGTTTCTTAGTGAGTTTTATTTAAGTGTATGTCCTCTGGTAGTTTGACCATGCTCCCGTAGATGGCCCAACCCCTAGGAGTATACAGCCAGCACAAATTATACTCAAGTAATTATAAAGAAAAAATAATAAGACCATGAAGTTGAGGGCTAGAGAAGTGGTAGGGTTTAGAAAAGAAATTGAGAGGTGAATATGATTTAAAAATACATTGTTAGAGGATGCTTTTGTATAGTGTGTATTTAGATTTCTATGCTGCCCAGATATCTGGTTGCAGTCTGGATGTTGTCATGGTCAAGCATCTCCAGTTATGCAAAAATTATTTTCCATCACGTCTGATTGATTAATAAAGAGCTCATCAGTCAATTAGCTGAGTAAAAGAGAATAAAAAAGGACTTCTGATTCCAGTCAGAGGTTCCTAGAGATGAGCATATAGAAGAACCATGAGGAGAAGAAATGGGGGAGAAACCACGGGGAGAACCAAGAAGGATTCAGCATGAGACAATGAGAGAGCAGCCATGAGGAGACACATGGTCCAGACTGAGACAAATCAAGACTCAGGTGCAGGTAAAGGACCATTTGACTGGGTAGTAGCAGCCTAGCCAGGTTAGGATAGTTCAGAATCCACCCAGCTATTAGTGCTTGAAGCTTGTTAATAAAATACCAGGTCTCTATGTCATTCACTTGGGAGCTAAAATGGACTAGAGCAGGCATAGAAATATCATTCAGGTCCAAAATGGAGAGGGAGAGAAAACCTCCGAGAATTACTTTAACAGTACATTGCATAAAATTTTCAAATAATTAATAAAATGTGTTTTAAAAAAACTAGGCAGTCATTGGGTGTTTTCCTTCACTTTATTTAATTTGGACTCTTTCATCAGTCTAAGAGGCTCCAAGTCTCCTTCATTGGCACTGTTTCAGGATAGTTTGGGACATGTTCATTAGTAATATTACAGAAAATAAGTTCCCCAAATATATTCTGAATGAAAATGCTTTCATTTCCCATAGCCCTTACTTTTCATTAGAAAAGAGTTATAATATTCCAATTGCGTAATAAATTCAGCACATTTTACTTCTTTCACACTTAACTGATGGCGTGAGCCAGTACAGATGTCTTCTGCTTGAATTTCCCTGAAGACCCAACACAGATAGTGAGCCAGATATTAATAATTAAACACTTGAATACCTACATGTTAACGTATCTGTTAATTAATCAGTTAACAAACATTCTAACTGTACTCCCCCATACACTTTCTCCCAAATGTACCTCCTCAGTAGTTGTACTACTTAGGCTCATATTTAACATATAAAATCCTCTGGGGTCCAGAAAATTCGTGTTCATACAATATCTCAAAATTATTCTCAGCCATAATTAGATACTGTGCTGGTTAATTGAACTTGCTATGAAGCAAGGTTCCCCAAATGCCACTGAGGTCAAATCATTTTACTTATTCATAGATGGTGGTGTTTGACTATATGGTAAAATTGTATATCATTTAATACTTATATAGCACAGTAGATGGGAACAAAGACAGAGATTCATAAATAAGCAATGTATAGAAAGTGAGAGACTTTGGACTATTCAGTTCTAAGTGGGATGTCTCCAACAAATCTCTTTCTTTGGGGCTCAAGGAACTCTGCAGAAAAGGAGGCAGAAAGATTTAAGAAGCAGTGAAGATGAAGACACCAAAAAATACAGTGCTATCTACACACAACAGGACTGTGCACACATGAATTCATAGAGACTGTGATAGCATGCACAGACAGGCTGCACAGGTCTGTACCACATAGGATCCCACAAGCTCCAGGCTCTAACATAGAACGTATTACCAATTAATAACCATTCATAAAAGAGAAATTAATTTTCTCTAGTGGTGTCTCACTGGGTATACAAATCACCCTTAAGGACAGGCTCCATCCTGAACAGTGGATGGGCCACATAAAAGAAACTCAGTACCATTTTGAAGGGTTTTTTGCTTTTGTTTCTGTTTGGTTGTTTTATTTGTTTGTTGGCTCATGATACTTTGGGCTTTCCCCATACGTAGGTGTTTTGCTTTGATATTATGGCTTTTGATTGTGTGACTTTATGGGATTTCTATGTTTAGAAACATGTGTCTCTACATGTGTTTCTTGTGCTTTTACTTTGGCTCTTTGGTTGTTGTCATGTACATTTGTTTTTTCCAATTCAAGTTTGCTTGTTTTTATTTTTATTTTTTAAATTAATATATGCCTATTATATTTGTAATGAGAGAGAACAAGAAAGGGTAAGGATTTGAGTGATAGAGGAGTTAAGGAGGATCCGGAAGAAGAAAGAGGAGAGGAAACTGTAATCAAATTATACTGTAAGAAAAGAATCTATTTTCAATAAAATCATAATAATGATAATAATAAATAAGTAAGGAAAGGAAGGAAGGAAGGAAGAAAGAAAGAAAGAAAGAAAGAAAGAAAGAAAGAAAGAAAGAAAGAAAGAGAGAAAGAAAGAAAGAAAGACCAATCTGATTCCAGGAGTCAGGATAGGGTCTATTCCAAGGGAAGAAGATTGAGATACCATCTAAAATCATGGAATAACAACTAGAGAGTTTGAAGAAACCATGTAACACAGGGTCAAAGAAAGAAGCACATGGCTGTGGTCACTGCTTCTCAGAAGGGCAAGGAGCATGAAAAGTTTTATTGAAAGAGAAAGCCAGGTAGGCCTGGAAGAAAGAGGCAGTTCTCATCAGCATCAAATCTAGTGAGGAGTTTGTGTGCGACAATGACTATCTCCAACCACCTCCAACATGATGGGCAATGATTAAGAGTAGATTTATTCCTCACCCCACTCCTGAGGGCTGTGGCTGGGTAGCATCATAAATGGGAACACATTATGACAGAACACTGCTGATGGGGGAGAGCATGTCTCTAAATAAGAAATAATTGCAAGATTCTGAGCCTAGAGTCAGCCTGCCTCAGCTCCAAGGTTGAAGAAGCTGTACAAAGTAATCATGAAGACGGGATGGACGGACAGTGGAGAAATCAGATGTCAGGTGGCTTAACTCAACGATAGTGACTAGAAACAGACTCACTTGCCAGAGGATAAGGAAGATGGCTGCAGATTGATGGAAGTGATATAGTGAACCTATAGAAGTGAGGGCCAGCCTCTGGTGCTATCTATTGGTCATGAGGTTCGCTGCCTAGCAAGGCTGAGAATTCTGAAGCTGCGATTGGAATTTGGTATCTGTAGTCTGGTCCTCCCAGCTGAATATTTAGTTCTCTGAAAAGGAGACTAGCTGCCTGTACAGATTTTGGTGAAGTTTGTTTGCCCTTACCTCAACACATTAAGGAAACGCTCCCTACCTAGAATACTAACCCTTTGGAAGCACAAACAAAGGTCTCAGAAGTGGGAGAATTTGCCAGGCCACAGCTTAAGCTACTTTATAAATTTTAGATATGTTGTCATTTTAAGGGATAATTTACAAATAATTATATTTTTAGACAGGGAGAAAACTAAATAGAAAGCTTAGACTCAGGGATTTTTCCTTCTTCTTCTTCTTCTTCTTCTTCTTCTTCTTCTTCTTCTTCTTCTTCTTCTTCTTCTTCTTCTTCTTCTTCTTCTTCTTCTTCTTCTTCTTCTTCTCCTTCTCCTCCTCCTCCTCCTCCTCCTCCTCCTCTTCCTCCTCTTCTTCCTTCTCTTCCTCCTCCTCTTCCTCCTCCTTCTCCTCCTCCTCTTCCTCCTCCCTTCTTAGGTAAATGGAAGGAGGTTTTAAAAAGGAGGAGATAGTAATATTATAAGAAATTAGACAAATAGGGATGAATTATTAAATTTACTTTTAAACAAAGCATCGTTAACCATAATCTTATATTGGTAGAAAGCTTTATATTTTGATGCAGAATTAAGGTTAAATTTTCGTAGATTGATACAGAATTTATATATTTATACACATCTCAGGGTTTCATTGGTATAAATCTTTGCATATTGATAGAAATTTTAAAATTAATTTTGTTACTCTTTGATAGGCGTTATACCTACGCAATACATTTAGCAATACCAGGCTTGGAGCCAGTCCTTTTAACAGCTGCTATCACAAACTGTTTCCCTAATGTTATAAAGAATGTAGGGAACTATTCAGGTGGTCAGCTTTCTCTGTCATTTCTACAGTTTTGGAAGTTGTGTCTATGTGCTTCCTGAAGGCTCAGGTAATATCTAATCCCTTCTCAAAGCTCTGATGAAAGCTAGATACTCATAGTCTCACAATGAAATTTAAGTTGTTTAGTATTGAAGATTTAAAATAATGGTTTTCCTATGGTAATCAAACTTTAATCAATAGTTAAAATCAAATGTGATTGAGGTATAGAATTATAAACTCTTCAAGTTACAATAAATGATAAAATACTTTATCTAAATTGCCAAATGTAGTGGACTGGATGTTATAAATGTATATCGCAACTTATAGTTAATGCAATTGTTATAGTTGTATTTAATTTATATCTGAGAGAAAAGGCTTCTTTTATTGAGCTAAAAGGAGGGATTGTTGAGGTTCTGTCTTTGCTGTCTCCTGTGATGCTAAGTGTAGCCCCCAAGGCCTGGAGTCTGTAGGGAGGTTCTGTCACCAAGTTATTTCTAATAAAGATTCCAGCAGCCAACAGCTGGGCCAAAGAGAAGGGACATAAGCAGGGTTTAGGTTCCCTGGGATTTGGATCATTGGAGAAGGCAAGGAGCAAGAGAGCACAGGAGGAGGAAGGAAAAGCCACCATTGGGTTAGGAGTCTAGAAAGTGGCCCTGTGAGCAGGCCAACTGGAATTCAGTGTAGCACAGATAGAACACAGTAAGTAAGAACTCCGGGTTATCGATAGGAAAGTGGATTCTAACATCATAGAGTGTAATATCTGCCCAGCTTATTGTAAATATAGAGGTTTTGTGTGTCTTTTTTCCAGGAGCTTAAATAGTCTAAGGTGGAATAGAAACCCCTGGTAGGGATTTAATATTTACCACAACAAGTGTGTTCTTCTGTCACTCTCACCTTATGGCTTGAGACAATGTCCCTCACTGACCCTGGAACTCACTCTTTTAGATAGACTGGTTGGCCAGATAGGCCCCAGTCAGTATCTGTCTGCGACTATTGCCCATTGCCAGATTTACAGACACGTACTGTCATGGGTGCCTTTCATGTCGGTGCAAGAAGTTCTTAATCCGGGTCCTTATGCTTATGAAATAAGAGTTTTACACGCTAAGACATCTTCCCAGCCTCTAACCCAAATTTTAAAACTTTCTATTCAAGGGCTTAAGCATCAGGTAAGACAATTTGGAAGAAACAGCAGCAGTCTCTGAGCTGGAACGACTCCTGGCAGCTCTGTTAGTGTGAACGAATATTCTGAAACTAGAAGGCCCCTCGGTAAGTCTCCACTGCTTACCAATAAAGGGTTAAGTGGCACAGTTCACAACCTCTAGCTGATAATTACTTTAGAGACCAAAAAAGAAAAATGCTTATTTCCCCCAGATCTCAAAAATAACAGGTGGAAACAAACCAAAAAAAGGCACCGACATCAGAGACCTAAAGCCACTGTTTTCTCAGAGAAAATAACAAATGTATTACACTTGCTTTGTCAACTGTACTTTCACATAATTCTTTTCATTTCTCTTACTTTTAATTAATATTAGTAGGACAGAAGACAGAGTAGATGTGTCCATGGTCTAATTGGTTCTGATCAAGGCACTATTTTTAGAAAATTTGTCATAAGAGGCTTTAAGACTTTCAGCTTTGGGTTGAAAAGGAGTAGAAGGAAGTATAGAAATAATTCCATAAGAAAAAAGAAAAAAATAGAGAACCCTCCTGCTAAGACGGCCAGATTTTCTTGGGTTCATTTGTTCATTCACAAAACCAGTGCACACAATGATGTATCAAGCCCTTTCCTGTGGTAAGCACATTGCCAGCAGAAAGGAATTGGACAGGATCCTTGGACTTGTGAAGCCTCCAAGCTGGAGGGGGAAGCCTTAAAGCAGCGATTAAACAAAATGCCACATGACTGTGTGGCTGGAGAGAGAGAAATTGAACTTTGGTTGTGGCTCTAGGGGTTTCAACCTCCCCTTTCCCTAGAATGCTATTTGCCTCACATTTCTTCATTCTCTTTCTTTGTTTTCCTTTCTTCCAGAATTCCTTTGATTTTAACAAAGACAGCAACAAACATTTTAAAAAGTTGGTTTCACAACAAAAGCTCAAGAAATTCCTTGGCTTAACACTGAGTCAAAGTCTACACTTTATAAGGCTACACTTTATAACAACTGAATTCACGGCAGACACATTCTAACCCAAATGATTCCTGCAAAGAACCTGCATTTGTATTTTATCAACAGTATCGAATGCTTCTTGTTTGTCACTGATAGCATAGCTTATGCTAAGAAACTGACAATGATTACTCCTATTTGCCCTTATCTGGAATTCTTTCAACAATAAGAACAAAAGGAAGTGATGTCCACATTTGCCACAGTGAAGCTGTAGACTTACTCTTAAAGGACATATTCAGATTTTTAAAAGCATACAGCCATGAAACTTAGAAATATTGAACCAAATATCTTCATGTGATACTAAGACAGCAGAGAAAAGGCATATTCACTGATGGGATACAGGATCAAGGAAGAAAAGAGTATGGAAGTGAATATAACTGGTTTACTCTGTTTCTACTTGAAATGGACACTGTTTAAACTGTCAATTCTCACATATTTGTTATGTACTCACTATCACAGGCACTGTTCTTGAAAATAAGGATACAAGTAATTGATAAATAATGCCTACCTCATGACATTTGTATTCTATTATCTGGAGACATACAGTAAATTTTAAGTGCAATAAGTAAACATGTGTTGCATTCAAGAGTAACAGTTACAATAGAGGGGTATAATACTTTAAAGGAGAATGGAAAGTTAAGACTGAGAAAAAGTGTTTTATATTGCTGAGAAAATATTGGTTATTCTTGGTGTAGGTCTGGGAACAAAAACCTTTCAATGAATCAAACTAACTCACTTCAATGAGCAATTTTTTTGGTTTTTGCAAACCAACCAATTGGCATCAGCTTCTGTCATCCCAAATTAATCAGTCATGAAGGAATGCCTTCTGAAAGCCAATCAACGGACAGTCTCACTGGAATGATCTTATGTCTACAGATGAAAGCCATGCTTCTCATATTCTGTAATTCTGAAAGCTCATGCCTCCCAAGCAATGTGTAATCATCATATGATGATCTGCTTTTTGTTGTCACTGGGCAGCATAACTCTTCTTGACTGTGGTAGACCAAGCAATTAGGCTTTATCTTTTTATCTCATTCCTATGTGGTGGCTAGCAAGTAGAAGGTGCTCCACTTTTGACCAAAGAAATAAAGAAGGCCACAGAATTTATCAAGTTACAGACTTGGAATTTTTTTCAAAGGAGAAAATAGGTCCAGAAACTTAAAATAGGAACACCATTAGTAACAAGTAAGGTGTTCTTCCTTCCTCATCAAGTCTAAGCACCCCCTACTTCATCTAGAGACTCCTGGGACCTAGGGAAAGCAGCAAGAAAGATGTGTCACAAATAATTGGTTGCCCAATTGAAACTCTTTACCTGCCTCAGCCCTCTAGAGGCATCACAAGGATTTTACTGCTAAAGATGGCCTCATCCCAAGGACTATGTTCCTTCTCATGTCCTAGTGGAAAGGCCATCAACATAAGCGTAGAACTAGAAAGCATCTTCATCTCCAGCTTGCATGTTTCTTGCTTAGAGATACTAGGCAGAAGAGCCAGTGTGACTTTGGCTTCAAGTCATAGTTGAACTCTAGTGGAAGCCCCTGTGGTACAAGACAAACCAAGCTAGAACAAAGGGTTTGCAAAACAGACCTGAACTGAAATGGGGTAGAAAGTGGACCAGGATCTGGATGCTGACCCTAAACAGATTGACTACATGCTGGAAACATTAAATGGAGCCGAAACTTACCCTAACATAATAGCAAATACTCGGAACATATTAAAAAAAAAAACCAATTAGCAAGAACTAATTTTCATAAGACAGGAGAATTTACATGAAAAAGGAGCATTAATAGTTCCAAGATGAATCAAGTGCTGGAACTATCTGACAAGAGTTTTAAAGCAACCAATATAAAAATGAATCAATAAACAGTAACAAAAAGCCAATTTGTTTTGAATCACAAAAGAATAGAAAAATCTTAGCAAAGAAAGAGTGATTTTAAAAACAAACTTCCTAGGGATTATGTAACTTAAAAAGTGTGATGTAAAGTAAATAATAAGATGGTGTCATAAAATATCAGTAATTACATTAAGTTTAAGTGATTTAAAGTTAATAAAAAATACTTTGAGAATATTGTGGTTAATTTTTTTTTTCTTTTTTTCTTTTTTTTTTCTTTTTTCTTTTTTTCGGAGCTGGGGACCGAACCCAGGGCCTTGCGCTTCCTAGGCAAGCGCTCTACCACTGAGCTAAATCCCCAACCCTGTGGTTAATTTTTAAAATAACGTAAATATAGGCTCTGAATATGAAGCTTATTCCAGACACAAAACCACAAAAAAGTTAAAGTCATGCTAAAAGACAAGTAACGATTAACAGAGAAAGTTCACAATTTTTGATTCTGCAGCTTTTTTTTTTTGACATGATGGTATAAAAATAGTACACATTCTTATAAATTATGCTGTAAATTTTGATCTCTCTCTCTCTCTCTCTGTGTGTGTGTGTGTGTGTGCGTGTGTGTGTGTGTGTGTGTGTGTGTGTGTGTGTGTGTGTGTGTGTATGTATGTATGGGTAGATGCCTGTGGTAAAATACACTCTTGAGCATCAATGGTTTATCTTTCAGTCAGTTATGTAATCATGAGATAACCAGTGGTCCAGTATACACTATGATGTTCCACTCTTTACTCATATGTATTCAGCAAATTCAATTACATTAAGTGAGATAATAGTGAAACAGTCTTTAGAACTGATGGTTTTACCCAAATGTAAGCTAATGTGAATATTTTCTAATATTCTTAAGGAATGGTAGACCAAGCAAAGATCCTCAGTAGATTTGGTATGATATGCATATTTTTCACTTTGCTATTTTTAGCTTAATGTTTATTGAGATATAGCCTCATTATAAGTAAAGAAACAGCAATACCAGATAAGTATATGTTTTGTTCTTAATGCTTATATCCTCCAAATTCATGTTTTGAAACCTATTTTCAATGTGGCAGCATTTAAAGGTAGGAAGTTTTGCATGAGGACTAGCCCATGGAAGAGCCTCAAGGGTGACACTGACAGTCTCATAAAGCAAAACAAAACAAAGAACAGAGGACTGCCTAGAGCATCCAAGATGAGAGGGCACAGTTAGAATGCAGTATTCCTGAGAAAGTGGGCCCTCACCAGACAGTAAACCTATTAGCACTGTGATCTTAGACTTGCCCTTCAGAATTGTAAGAAATTTCTGTATGTATGTATGTATGTATGTATGTATGTATGTATGTATGTATGTATGTATGTATGTTTAAATCCTTGATTTGCTTTATTTTAGCACAGGAGCCCAAATAGATTATGACAGTGAATTTTAGTGTAGTAGAAATTCATAGAGGCAAAAGGCGACACTGTGCAATGATAAAAGAATCAGCTAACTAGCAAGGTAAGCATCACGAGACAAAACAGCTAACATCCAACATATGTGAATCAAAACTAAGAACTAACAAAGCATAATGCAATAATGAGTAGGCAAATTGGAAATATGACAGAGGCTAAAGGACCGATCATGACACTGTCATTATCTGAATGACAGATGATAGCACTTTGGGATCGCAGTGTCAGTTCTGAGAGGTAATGAGAGTAATCTAATCTGGTAATATTTGGAAAAATATAGGGACATTTTAATATTGCTATCATTCAAAATGATACAGGAAGTAATAAATAATTATACTTACCCCAGAAACAAACCACCACTTTACTTGATAAATTTGATTTAATTTCATGTCTCTTCCACCAAATGATAATTAAGAGTTGTTCTTCAAGATGTTCACTTGACATTTAATCTTATGAAGTCAATGATCCTGTCTCAACAAGAAAAGACAGAAGAGTTGTTGAAAAAAGAGGAATGAAATCATCATTCAAATTAGACCCCAGTTTCTTGCTTGCAATCTCACTAAATCATCTTGAGCTAAAGAAGGATCCTCCCCCCTTTTCCCTAGCTGAATCTCCCAGTCTCCTTTCTGAGGGAGGGCCCCTCACCACAAGGCCAGTGTTTTCACACATTTTGCTGCCAGGGATTCAATCAGGGAAATAGTGTCTTCCACTGCTGTAGGGCAAGTTTTCTGCATGTGGTAGTCACAGAGATGAGCTATGGGTCTTAAATAACTTCCTAAGGGCTTTCAAAAACAGTGTGAGTGTGTCTAAACTTCACTTGCTGGTTTTCAAACCTACATACTAAGTTACATGAAATTCAACAGTATTGAGGCATAATTACCAGTGCTATATGCCACACACTACTGAACACATTGATTTCTTTAATCTATATAACTTACCTAAATATACATTCATAGGTGCATGAATATCTATATATCTATATATCTATATCTATATCTATATATCTATATATATATAGATGAGTCCTTTCTAAAATTTCTAAATGAGATATAAAATTTAACAACATAGAGTTTGGGTTTTAAATAAAGGCTGATTGCAGAGTTCAGGCTATAAGACTGGGGTGTGTGCTACTTTATGAATAGTTTTATAAGTAATCATGACTTCCACAAATATCTTAGCAAAATAAAAGTTCCTCTAATCTTCTACCAGTCACTAAAAGACATCAACTGTATTATGTAGTGAGAAAGGTAGCTTAATGGTGGATATTCTCTAAGTATAGAATACACAGATTCCTGGTAAAAACAATGGAATGTGGGAGACCAAAGACTCAGAAGCTCCCTAGCATTTTCTGGGAGCTAACACTTCACTTGCTCAGTGCCCCCCTTGGTCTTAATTTAACTCCCTGCCTCTCCAGACTGCCACCCACAGTGGGAAGTTCCACTGTCTTATTCATAAGAGAAGTGTAAATGTTTAGCTTAGTAGTTTCTAAAGGCTCAAAATTAGTTGAATAGGGTACTTTGAATTTTAAAACAACCAAAATAAGAAGTGTCACTTAGATGGTGAGTGAACTTCAGTTGTCTTTCTGTTTTTCTGTGGTGTGCTAACATACAGCTGAACCTTCCCAAGCCAGTGGTTAAGCCATGCTGGAAACACCCATTAAGACCAGAAACATCTTCAGATGTTTGTCTCTTTGGGATCACATGTGACCTAAGGCAAAATTTGGGAGTGAAGAAAGTGCCAGCTGTTTACTACCTTTACTGCCACTTTTGTAATAAGAGAAAAATGTGTACTTTTTGACTGAACAATAGGGATAAAGAAAAGCTGAGGGTATGACCAGATTCTTTGCTGGCTTCCAAAGATTAGCAGTAAAGATTATCAAAGTTCAAAGATGTTCCTTTTGAGGGCACTTTGTTTCCCCTTCCCCTCCATCCTCTAGGCTATCTTTGTTCTTTGAGAAGACAAACTTGCTAATTGGGGTCCTCCTCTGACAAAACCACCCTGGGGCCCTTAAGTGTCTGTCAGTAAAGGAGGACAAAAGAGACAGTGTCATTAAAAGGTGCATTGTCCTCTAAGATCTCGGAGATCTATCAGGATAGCCTAAATGATTTAATAACTCACTTCCTAAGTGTATACTAATTGTAAGAGGAATATCCTTTCAAATTGGATCTAACAGGGAAATTTAAAATAGAAACACATTTCTACAGGTGCCTGAGACTTCTGGCTTTCATTTTATTTTCATTTTCCCTTCACTTCATGACATTTAACCCACAGGCTTCTTAGAGGAGTTCTTGGAAATTGGGCATGAAGTTTGTTTTTCCTTAGATTTCCCTTACTTTCACTACTCAAATGTCTGATGGGGACACAAAGTGAACATATGTCCAAGCCTATAATTTTTCTAACACACACACACACACACACACACACACACACACACACACACACACACACAAGAATTCTGAGAATTAAAACATTTTTACTTCACGCAATGAATTCAAGTGCTTTTCCTATGATTCCCTCTTCAAATTTCACACAGGTTAGGTCTTCTGCCATTACAGAATGAGCACACCATGCATTAGTTTGTGTATTCACTATAACTGGGATTCTTTGGGATAAAAGTTAGCTTTAACCAACCTAAGATTTTAGATGATCATTGTTTTACTAACGAGAAAGTGAAGAGTCAGGTACAACTTAAATTCATCAATAGTTCCGAACCCACTGTCTGTCTTTCTTCACTGTTGGTTTCAGTGTCAACGTCATCCAAAGTCTGGTTCTTTTTTTTTTCTTTTTTTCAGAGTTGGGGACCAAACCCAGGACCTTGCACTTGCTAGGCAAGCGCTCTACCACTGAGCTAAATCCCCAACCCCAAGTCTGGTTCTTTTAATTGCATCAAGAATGCTGAGGCAGGAGCATTGTGAGGTGAAGGCCAGCCTGAGCAATAGAGCATCATTCTATATAGATAGATGATAGATGGATGGATAGATAGATAGATAACAAGGAAAATGTAGCTAATGAAAAATACATTAATGAACTACTTAAGATATGCTGAATGTAATAAAATTTAATTTGATCTAATTTTTTTTTGGAAAATGCCTTGCGTTTGAACAAAGCATTTTGATCATATCTACTCTTTTGCTATTAAAACTATATGCCAGCATAGTACCAAATGCATAATGCTAGTTTGCCTTGCGGAAAGGGGACATGTCATGAGGTTGTTACTTCTTCTGGGCAATTTTTCTTTTTTCCACCTCTTTTGTTTTCTTATACTCCTAGTGAACAAGATTATTTCCACAGTTACCAGAAGAAAGCCTCCAGGCTCTCTGATTAACAGTTGATTGTGCAACTGTCCTAGGAGAACAGAGACAATGGAGTTTACAGAACAATCAAGAGGACTGCAGAAATAAGTAAATAAAATCTGTGACTTCTCAACAAGTTGCATGCTATGGTTAAGAGGACTGATTACAAAGCAAAGGACTTTCATTGGGCTTCTTCCCTGGCAAATCGTTGCCTCCTCCACCAAAATTGGAAGTATGCCTGCATAGCAGGATGCTCTGTTTGTGGGAGGTGAGGGGGGGTTGGGGATGGATGTGCATATCACCACACACATGTGGACATCAGAGGACAATATTGGGGAGGTGGATATCTTCTTCCATCACATGGTGGACTTGGCCAAAAGTGACTTTATTCTCTGAGCCATTTGATAACCTCTCTGTCACACTTCTAAGCAAACCATTAAATATTTTGACTCTGTCTTACAACATTGATCAGCTTTCCTTTTTAGCAGAGAGACTACAAAAAATAAAATGATAGATATAAAATGGAAATGCAATTTAATGATTTCCTTTTGATGGCTCATGATCAATATCAACATCCTTATTAATTTTATTAATATTTGCCTGTTAAAGATTTCTCTTAAAGAGTCATTTTGAGACATTAAAAATACCCTTGCATTCAGTCATATAAACATTGAATTTTATTCCTTAAACTAACTCGTGTGTGTAAACTAATTACAAAGTACCTTAGTCTCTATGAACCTTTTCATGTTTTCATGGGTTTTAAGAGGTTAAAAATTACACACACACACACACACACACACACACACACACATATATATATCAAAGGAGGTCCTATTCCTGGGATATTACCAGAGCAAAGTTAAATAAATAAATAAATAAATAAATAAATAAATAAATAAATAAAATGGTTATGTTAAAAGCTGGAGAAGATTTTATGTAACTTTTTTATTCTATAAAACATACAGGTAGAAAAATATGAAAATAATTGGTATTCTAGTTCTCATAAACACAATGCATATAACCAGCATCCACCACAGGAAATATAACATCCACTGCCTTAGAACTCCTTCATGATATCTTCCACTTAATCACGCTCATGTGCCTTGACATTGAACTAACTGAATACTTGAGTAAAATGACAGTATGCAAACCCTGGTGAGCTATATCTAGTCTTTTAAAACAAGCAAACACAATTATAGGTATACTATTGTCCAAATCAAGTAAAGAATATACGCCCCGACCTGCGGGGGGTTCAGAGGAGATGGTGGGGAGGGGACAAAAATTAGGGACAGGAGGTGCAAAGAAGAAAAGCAAGTTGATTGTCTGATCAAGCTGTCAAACTTTATTTCAGGGCAGTGGCTTATAAAGACAAGCAAGCTAGAAGGCCACACAGGGCCCAAGACCAGTTCGTCACCATCACCACCCTCCCTCTAGCCATAAACCATAAATTGCAGGTATAAATGATAAGAACAGACAACTGGCTTAGGTTTCCCGGAGACAAAGGCCGTAAAAGTGAGCCTGAAGCATTTCTGAGAGAAATTCCTGAGACAGAGCGTGCTTGGCACCTAGCAAGTGTACAATAGATTTAACAGGAAAGAATTAATGATAATACAATCACTAACTCTGCAAATACATGGCGACTTCCAACCGTGTGAACAAATCCGGGTAAAAGACACATATGAGCTCATGGCTCAGAGAATTTTACCAACCAAAAGAGAAGCAGAAGCAAAATGGGAAACTTCATGTCTTGGGATCAGAAATAACCTGGTTTCTTCTTTGTCACAGATGGGACTTAAGCCTGAGGCAGAGGTGACAAGATAAAACAGGATAGAATAGGACACCAGAAAAACAACATGATCCAACAGATCATGACTGGGATCTTAGGATCTATATTTCTCGTGAGTCTCCAGGTCCTTCTCTTGTTGCTAGGGTGGTACCACACCTAGAGACTCACAGTTCCAAGCCCTTCCCATGCATTAATTCACACTTGAACATCCTTGCTCACTCTTACCTACAAAGAGAAAAGAGTAGGCTGGGGGAAAGCCCAAGCAATGATGTGTTAGGCTGCTTAAGTTCGTAGCTAAGAAGTAGGAGCTACTGCCGAGATGATATTCACAGTGTTGTGCCTGAATATCAGAGTTGGCCAGGAGACTCATTGAACAGACTCCTGGTCACAACTCCCTGAGTTCTGATGAAGGAGATACAGTGATTCACATGCAGCCAGTTCCCACACGAGTGCATGGGAACCGTTGGTCGGGAAGTCAGGGTGAACCCACACATCCTCTAAACAGCATGAGGAGTAGCAACAGAAGAGGTTTTCTAACTTTGTTAACTCGTTGGATCGGCAGATCATGGGAAAAATTAGAAGCCAAGAAGGGAGGGAATTTGTCTAAAAAAAAGCTTGTGTAGCAGCCAAACCATTGCCAGGGAAAAGTGCTGAGAGCCGAAAGCACCACGGTCTCACCGACTCTCCTTCCTGCCTACTTCCTGGCACAACCCAGCGCTGAATCTTCTCAGACGCCGAGAATCAATGAAGGCAAAGTTGTTATGATCAAGTTTCAGGAGACTTGGGTCTCTTACACAATTGTTAGTTGTCAAGAAAAAAACGCTAAGGACCCAGGCAGTGAACCATTGTTTTGTTATAGGGAAAGTCAAATAAAAATCGAAAAGTTGTTCAGTAGAGATGGAACCAGGGAACAGAGAAATAAGTTACATAATTCCAATGTTTACAGAAAATCACATTATGATCACTGGGGTTATATTTCTCTACAAATACATATTGGCAGAAGCCTGAAGTGCAATCTCTGATGGGTAATTCCTAATAGGCACACATAGTATTTGTTCCCTTGACTCTATGTATGCTCTACTACTGACTGGTGAATTGACATCTCATTGCTTTGATATCTGAATAAGCAAGTAAGGGCTGCCTCTTACTTATCCCATACAGCATGTTTCTTATGCTGACTTACTCTAGCTCTCACTTCAACAATGAAATGTTTCATAGCTTAGTTTTCAGAGAATAATTCCATTTTCTGTCGTCCCATAATCCGAGGTTCTTCTTTACCCTCACTATTGCTACAGAACAAATGGCTGTACCGGCAGAAAAACTAACACATAGGTCAGAGTGGGACCCAGATATAGGTCTACAGTTATCTGAACGTTTTTACAAAAACATACATGGGAGAAAGGACAACCTCTTCTATGAACAGTGCCTCTTCAGTAAATGCAATCAGGAAAAATGCATATACAAATGCAAAAAATGAAATGAGATCCCTATTTCTTAAAGTAAATAAACATTTGCTTCAAATATCTCAATGATATTGATGTAAGACCTAAAACACTGGAACTGCTAGAGAAGAAGTAAGAGAAACACTTCAAAACAGGCACAGGCAAAGACTACATGAGCTCCAACTTGCAAAGAAAATAGTACCAATTGACAAATGGAACCTCATGAAGTTAGAAAGCTTCTGCATAGCAAAAGAAACAGTTATATGAGTGAAGAGACAGTTTATGAAATGAGGAGAATCTTTAGTATCTTTTATCTGACAGACTATTAATATTCCAGAATATACAAAGAACAACGAAAGACCCCTGAATCCCAAGGGATCAACATTACAGTCAATAAATTAGATAATGAAGCAAATAGTTTCAAAAGACAAAGTACAAGTGGCCAATAGATATATAAAAAACCATTCAAAATCATCACTAGCCATGAGAGAAAAACAAACTCCAATCACATGAAGGTTTTCTCTTAACAGCACTTAGACACGATAGTTGTAAACAAATACTGTTGGATAGAGAACAATGAAGATTGGGATAAACTACAAGCATACCTTTCCTGTTGGCTAGTTTTCATAGTATCAGAACGTGCTGTGTGGACTACTTGGGTAGGAAAATCATCAAGGTCCGATCCCACTGAGAACTGTCAAACTACCGTAATGACTGACCTGGCAAGACATATCCATGGACATAATAGTAGCATGAATATTATGTTGATAATCAAATACTTTCTGAGTAGATTTCAGGAAACTCATGCTTGGTACTGTGCGTCTTGTAGAGAACCCATTGCTTGGAGCTCTTAGGTCATAGGGGTCAGTCTACTACTGCTATTTTGCTAAATGATAATATTATCAAAATGCCCTCAAAATACATGTACCTGTGCCCAGAGGTTAGTTCCGCTTTCAGTCTTCATCAGAGAAACTTTTTTGTACAATGAGTGGCAGTTAGTGCAAAACTTCTCACAACTGTTCAAAGCACAGAGAATGTCTGTGCAGTTTTCAGCCATAAACAGGACACTACCACTACCTCTCCAAGACACAGACAGAGAGCATTAAAAGAAATCAGTAATCTTTTCTTTTCCTTCTCTTCTGTCTTTTTAGTTTGGGTGTTGTCCAGATGTTGATTCTTTATTTGATCCTGTAGTGCTTTCTTACTCTTTCCCTAAAGCTTCCCTCCTTACTGAATGGCTGGATGTCTACCACATGACTGACCTACATGCTTATTCAAGGTATGGCTTTTCCTGCTTTCATTTCTCCATTCTTCTCCTGCAGGCATCTGCCAAGATGTGTGGTTTGTCCAACCCAGGATTTTTTTGTTTTGTTTTCTTTTGGTTTTTGTTTGTTTGTTTGTTTTTTGTAATGCTAATAAAATTGTTCCCAAGTTTCCTTTTCAGTCATTTTTAAATTCTTTTGTTAGTCAGACTAACAGAACCTAACAAGGGAGCCCCCAATTTACCTGCTAACTTATTGTGACTCTGCTTCGATGTATTCAAATTGTTGGCAGCAACTCAAGCAGCTGTGGATGCCTACACATGACCTTCACGAGATAACCCAATCAATATTCCAGCACTGATAAGGGAAGGCCCAAGAGTCCCCACCCCTATCTTTAGGAATATGGTCCCTGGTACGTTGACCATGCTCTAGTAGATGGCTCTATACCCATGTCTATATAGAGAGTAGGACAAATTGTACTCACTGCATTATGAAAAAGAGGTGTAGATGAAGTTGGGAAGACAGGTAAGGGCTAAACCTAGCAGGAAAATAGGAGTGGAGAAGTGAGAGATGAATATGATCAAATATTATATGTCTATATGTTCGCAAAGAATTAATAAAATAGTTTATTATAGAAGAAAGAAAACTAATAATAAATACTAGTGAGAATGTGAAGAAAAGAGAACCCATCTACACTCTTGGTAGGAATATAAATTCAGGCATGTCCTATAAAAATCAGTTTTGCTCAAAAAACAAAACAAAAATAAAAACCTCCTACAAGTAGACCTGCTATGTGACTCAGCTATACCACTACAAAAAAATCAAATTGTTGTAGAAATATTTATACATGTTCGTTTGCTAAAACATTAAATATGATGGTAAAGTTAGAGAAGCAAACTAGGTACCAGTCAGCAGTGGAATAAGAATATATGAACTATATCTACAAGAGAATGTTATTCAGTAGTAAAGAAAGGGTATCATTTGTTAGAAAATGAAGGTCACCAGAGACAATTGTATTAAATAAACTGTCATTCCCAGAAAGACAGATGTTGCATATTTTTTCTCATTTGTAGATCTTAAACTTTATATAGATAAATAAAATTGTGGAAACACGCATGACATGAGAATACAAACAAAACTTTGTATTGTGGTGAAGAGAGGCCAAGAAAGGGCGGAGTAAGAAAGGAGATTATCCACTTGTGTGAAAATGTTCCTATAAACCCCAGTACCATATATAATGTATATATGCTAATACATGAATACTGTTAGGTTTTTTATTAGTAATTTATTTTCATGCTTTTTGTATAGTTTGTATAATGAACTATAATTTTTCTTTCATAATGAAAGATACACAGTTAACCAAATGAATCTTTAATACTCAACTCATGTTGCTATAAATACCTGGGTCCCTTTTAACCTACTAGCTTATTCAAAATGCAAGCTAGCAACTGAACCTAGAAAGAGAGGACCAAAGGTTGCTACTGTACTTACAGATCCCAGCTAACAAATTAAAGACAAATATTCCAAATGTATCTTATAGACAAATAGCTGGAGCCTTCTTTAGCAGGCTTGGTATAGATAACAAGAGAGAGAAATCCAAACTGTAACATTTGGCTAACTTTTTAAGGGGGACAGCATGAGTGAGAGAGATCCCATGCAGACTCCCCAAATGCACATCTGCTGCTTGGGGCTGTTTTAGGACCACTTCTTCACCAGAAGGGGAAAGAAGGGAAGTGGGGAATCTTTCTTCAGTGAGAACAGCAAGGTGTACATATCTCTGATCTCTTGTTACTCTACTGCTTAAATCAGAATTTCTTCTTGATTGTGATCAAATTTTATTTAAATTTTAAATTAACTTTTGATCTAAGACTTGAATAAACACACATCTATGCTATTCAAGAGGTAGTATTAACAGATTTTTTTTCATTCAGACCAGAGTAGATGTATCTTCCCAATTCTCTAATATATGGTGTTTTTTTTAGGATCACTGGGGTAAGGGAGGAAGAATAAAAAAAGGGGTGGTGGTGGTGGTGGGAACACTGGCAATAGATGTGTTTTGAATTTTGTGAAAAATTAAAATATCGCTAAAAACATTTTAATTTTTTAATTGTTAGCATTTCCTCTTGCTTTGTCCAGTTTCAAAAAACATATGACCTGCACTTGCACCAGGCCTACACAGACGATGGAATGAAGGTCAGCATCCCAGAGGCTATCAGACTAATTTATGTTGCCATCCCTCCCTGCCTGTCAGTTACCTCCCTCCTCATGGAGTATACTGTGATAGCCATACTCTGGCAGTTTGCCTAGCTTGGAGGTATCTCTCGCCTCTAGTTTGCCTGAATGTGACGTCTATGCAGAATGTATAAACTGTGACCTGATACGGCTGTGTCTCATTTTCAGCAATGCGGCCATATGCAAACAGCTTACCCTCTCTGTGCCCGTTTTTCTTCTATATCCCTCATAGCAATGGCTCTCAACTGTTTTAATTCTGTGAACTTTTAATACAGTAAGTTCCTCAGGTTTTGGTGACTCCCTCCCCCCCCATTCCCCCCCCCGCCTTCCCTAAATTTATTTTTATTGCTACTTCATAACTGTAAATTTGCTACTTTTATGAATTTATTGAAAATATTTTTGGAGATAAGAGATTTGCCAAAGGGCCTGCTACCCACAGGTTGAGAACCGCTGTTCTATGTCAAGGACAACAGTAAATAAATATAAATGTGTAAGACATCCAGCACGTATACTCATAGATTGGCGTCAAGCCCAATTGTCATCAGGGAGGCGTCGCCCAGCAACTGATAGAAGATGTAGAGATCCACAGCCAAACACTAGACAGAGCCAGGGCAACCCTAAGAAAGAGGGAGCAGATGGATTACAGGAGCCAGACAGGTTGAAGCCACCAGGAGAACACAGCCCAAAGAATCACAGGACTCCTGGGAGCTCATAGAGACTGAAGCGGCAATCATGGAGCCTACGTGAGATTGCATCACCCACAATGGGCTGCGAGAAAATGTCCCATGGCTAGATAGCATGGAGGCATTTCCTCAGCCAGCACCATTTTTCCTTTCAAGACCCTGGCTTGTGTCAAGCTGACACAAAACCAGCCATACGGCGCTGTACAAAGAGACACAAGTAAGTCCCTCCACACTAGGTCCTCACAAGAAAGCCTCTGACTTCTTGTCTGCAGACTTTTGTTTTTCAAGATGGCTTCACTCATTGGTTTCTTCTTCATTCGGTTATTTAGTCTGTGGCTTACCCGGCAGTCCCATGGGAGAATCTACTGATTTTTAAGCAGAAGATTCACGAGGAACACAGCGACAGCATAGAAAAGAAACTTGCAACGGATTTGTCATTTTAGCCTACAAATGAACATGTTAAAGAGCTTGGTGTGTGTTATGAAGCAGTGGTTTTGAAATTACAACATATGCGAGCATTCCCAGGAAAGCTTATTTCCCAGGCTCGCTCTCCCAAATACTGACAGAGCATAGCTGGGGTTTTGTCCAGGACCGTACTCTTTAAAGCAACCCCGAGTGAGCTGGATGCAGGTGGTTCAAGGTACACATCTGGTGAAACATGTTTGTAAATGCGGAGCTTGGAAAGGAGAACTCGCTAATCCCAAAAGAATACTTGAGTTTTGTCTGCACATTAATTCAAACCACCTGGGTGGACGCTTATTAGCGCTTTTCGCTTTCTGGGTAATTCACAAGCACTAGGACCAGGAGCGTGATTGAAAGGACCGAGGTGGAGGAAGGAGAGAGAAAGAAAGGGGTAGAGGCAATTAAAAGCACCTTGAAGCAGAGGATTGTTTCCTAAAGGACAAAGAAGGGCTCGAGGCACCTTTCTTGGCTTCTGAGGCTCCCTAATTGGCTATTGTGGCTGTCACTCCACCCCAGGGAGGTTAATGGAAGCAAGAAAAAGGCAGAGGATGCTACATCACTTAAAATGGGAACAAAAGAGGGCAAGCTCATTTTCCTGAGGAGGAAGACTCTTGGCATCCTCTTTCCCGAGGTCCTTCTCATACCTTCTCTACATACACTACCCCCTTCTTTTTCTTGTCTGTCTCAGAGGGACCAATAAACACTGGTTGTCTGGACAAGCAGTGTGTGCTTTATTACTAATTATCCAGGGGAAAATCCGTTGGCTTAGATTTTCTGCCGTCAAGTGATATTGTGCAATTGCAAGCAGTGGTGGCTTTAACCTACTGAATTACATTTTCTTGGAGACGTACATGAGGATATTCTAAACATCTTTTCAATCAAGCGACTAAGTCATTTTGATTGTAATACTACAGCATTATATGACATGCATTAACTGAGTATGTAATAGACAGCATGCTTTTCACTGAACTAAGTAATTTAAGGTAATTTCAGCATACAGTGCAGCACGGTGATTAAGACTTCCTGGCTTCGGTCCTAACCATGCAAATTGCTAGCTGTGTGACCTTACTTTACATCTCTAAGAGGCAAGTACTAATCTGTAAAATTGAGATAATAATAGGATCCTCCTCCCAGCACACACACACACACACACACACACACACACACACACACACACACACTTCGGTGGGTTGCTGGGCCACCAAATGATGCGGTGTATGGAATAGTGAATCTCTCACATTAAATCTACTATAATCTTTGCCTCTGTTGGGCATTTTAATTTAGTATCTGAACAAAATTACTGGAGAGATAGAGAAAGGAGAGCCATTGCAAACAAGGGTGCATTTATGCATTACTATTCTACGTTTCAAAGTCGATTATTCACCAAGCAGGACAATAGATGAATACGTACCCAAAGGAAGAGGAACACATTTTAAGAACTAAACAGGAGATTGGGATCAATCACTCAATGGCTTACCTCAAAGACTGTGCGTTAATGAATGTGAATGAGAAGTTTACTCTCTACTTCTGAATGGTTTTCTACTTCCGCTCTGCAAATATTTACCTGTGTCATAGATTTATCTATTTATACAGACAGGTGTGCATGTGCCTGTGTGTGTGTGTGTGTGTGTGTGTGTGTGTATGTGTATGTGTGTGTGTGTCTGTGTGTCTGTCTGTGTGTCTGTGTGTGTGCATATGTGGGTGTGTGTCTGTCTGTCTGTCTGTATGTATGTATGTGTGTGTGTATGGGGGGAGAATGAATGAACAAATTCATATAAACAGGAATAATAAGAGCTGTAGAGTTCTCTCTGCACCAGGTAACACTCTGAGTGGAACTGTTGCTGACAGCTTTCTCACAGGCAGGTTTCTTCAGTGCATAGTGAGAGCCCCAACCCCCAGCCTATGCAGGGTTACTAAGCAACTAAACTCCCAGGGAGGTATGCAATGGAGTGGTGTTTATTTTAGAAAAAAGGAAGAATAAAGCTCCTCTAAAAGGAGTTCATTTGTTGTCTCCATTAAGTAAGTTCACCCCCAAGTGAGTTTACCTGTACCAGATGTCACAACTTCACGGACATCAAATTAGAAAGTATGTTATAATTTCATGAAATGTCTCCAAGCAATGCTTTAAACTGTCGTTAATAAATTGTACAATGAAGTGGGACCTCCCATAGTTAATCATACCAGACCATCCCTCAACTGAGAACGAAATACAAGGGAATTAGTGTTGCAGCGACTACGTCAACTTTTAGTTCGGCTTTAAAGACTGATTTATCGCTTTTTCATGTTATCTGTGTTATGCAGTCTTACATCTCAAGCTACTATTTTTGAAGTAGCAAACACCAAGGTGATGGCAAAGAAGAACTGAGCAGACTCTTAGCATTTCACATAAATCCCAAGTAGATCTAAAAATGAATGGTTTTTTTTGCTGCATTGTCTTGTAGCAGTCGTGTACATTGTCTTTGTACAGTGGGCCATTTTCACGTTGCAGCTTTTGGCGTGGTTATGTATTGAGTGCTGCTGGCTTTGTGGCGAACACTGCATGACTCCCTAGAGTTGCAAAGGGAAAAGAAAGATGAAGAAACACCAGAGGCATTATATGTGGATCATTTAAGAGCCTTTGGAAGAATGGGGAAGCTCTTAATTATGCAGCAGTTACGGTAATCAACAGCTTCTCACTGGCACACCAGAACAACTCAATTCTCACAGGGGTTAGGCAGGAGAGCACTCCAGTGGGAAGGCCAAAGAATTAGACCTTCTCCATGTAACTTAGTGTGCACTCAACAGTACCACCTACTTCCCAATCTTTTTCATATTGTGGGGCACACACATAAACATACATATATACCTGTGTACAGTCACATATGTGCATATATGTTACAACTTAATTTCTATGATGCATCAGATCTAACGGATTTGTTTCAGAGGGAAATGAGGATCCCTTGACTTAGGCATGGTCCAGTTGCTTTCAAGGATGCCAGGTTGGATGCAAAGCAACCTCTCACATAATCACTGTGAAACTGTATACTGGGGGATGCCGGTTATATGAGTATGCTACTGAATAGCCAGAACCTCAAATATAACATGAAGGGAGGCTTGCCCATCGAACCTAACTACAGGGTGTATGATGTGATAGTCTCAGCTAGGACGAAACCGCTGGCTCAGCAGTCACTAACCTCTGCAACCTTGGCCAAGTTACCTTATGTGTCTAAGCTCAAGAAAAAAAAAATGCCACTAATAATATGCATTTCCATTAACATGATGGAAATTGAGCCCAAAGGAAGAATTTGTGTGCATGTTTTCTAGTTATCAAGATATTCTCGAGATTTCAGCAAGTACAGGAATGAAGCATAACCCTGCAAAGCCCTGTAATGCCAATGGGCTTGCTCACCAATGTCTATTTGAATAAACTAACTAGAAGGGATGCCTCTGAGTGGGCACGACTGTTGCAGTTGCCCAAAGATACTGAATTGCAGCATACCAAGCTGCCTGGTTTTACATAAGATGCTTTGTTATTTATGAAGTGTGAATTTTTATGTCAATTTCTATCTTAAAAAAACAATATTTCACTAAAATACTCATTGTCACCCCTGTCAATTTTAAGATATCTTCATAAAATTTGTACTTAGAAATAACAATTATTGCTGTGTAATTTTGTAATAACTAAACAGGTCCATAGTTGCTATAAAACACCTCTGCCAAGAATTTCTCAATCAACCATGGAAATTAGAGCGATGTGCCCTCTATTAACTATGCTTAGAAGATGCACATGCAGATTGGCAATCAAGCCCTAAGTCCTACCCAAGAACAGACACTGATCACCTGTAACCAGAATGAGGAAAGGAAGCCCTGGACCTAGTGGGATTTTTCTTTCTTCGTGTTCTGGGAGACCTTATGTATCTCAAAACTGGTAGTACCCTGAAACTTACCTGTTGCTTTAGATCCCAGACAAGTTTAGCCAACACTTAATAAGTTAAGTCTGTGACCACAACTATACCCAAATAGTCTGCAAGCACCAAGTTGACCAAGAGATTTCAAACAACAACAAGAAAAATAAGAAATGTTAAGGGCTGCTTGCTTAATTGTCTCAACTAGGAAACTACTAGTTCTCCTCCAATTCTTGGGGACCAGACCTGAGTAGCTTCCTGCTAGGAAACTGGACAACTTCTTTGAAGGTAAGTAGTTTAGCTCCAAGATTTTTTTCCCTTAAGAGCTGCAGCTCAACGGCTTTTCTAACCGTACTGTGTTAAAGGTTTGATTCTCAATTAGGGGCTATTGAGAGATGTTGAAAACTTAAAGAGGCAGAGCCTAGTGAGAATTCTTTCAGCCATTAGGAGTGTGTCCTCAAGGAGGACTGTCGAATGGCAGTCTCTTGTTCTCTCTGCCCACCATGAAGTGAACTCTTGCACAGCTGTGCTCTTGACATAACATTCTGCCTCATGACAAGGACATGACACCATGGCCAACTGAGAAGAGACTGAGGACTCCAAAATTGAGAGTCAAAATAAAGCCAATGTCATAATCTGATTATATCAGATTCCATTTATGACAAGGGGTACATAGAATTCTTGGAAAGTTACAGAACCTCTGCCATTGTCTCTGAAAAAAGTAGTTCAGGGTCATTTAATAGAAAACATAAAGTATTGAGGTATGGTTATATTTGGTAAGTTTTTAAATATTAGTGCCTTAACTGTTTCTTATTTATCTATTCATTATGAACTATTGTGTCTAGAGGAAACTATTTTCTAGTGGATGTTTCTGGTTGTGTCTTGTGATAGAGGTTCATGTCCTGTTTTGTTGAGGCAAGACACTTGGGAGGACATGCGATATTTGGAGAGAGTTTAAATAGGACTCAACAGTCAGTGAGAGTGTGCTTACATAGCTAGCCTTGCAACACTTTGTTGGTCTGGAGTCTGCTGATCTTCATTTCACTGAGAGAGGCATGGCAGAAAACTTTTCCCGATGCCTTGGCTGGTTCTAGCTGGATTGTACCTCCACTGCTGATTTGTGTTTGAACTGGACTACTGGTATTCTGACAGAGATTAAGATCACTCCCAAAACAGGTCAATATCCCCTTGTCCTATTTACTATCTTTTCTCCCCTACTTTTTGACAGTGGGCATCGAGGCGTTTAAAAAGTATTAAAAGTATGTTTTTAAAAATCTAAGTCTACACAGTTCCTGGCAATTTCAGAATATGTTGTTTTCAGCAGAGGAAGGCTATGTTGTATTTAATGTTTTAGTTTTTCATTCCTTTGGATGTTCAGAAGGGATTAAAAAGAAAAAAAACCCAACTTGTTAAATATTGAAAAATATCAGTCATCAAAAGAAGGAAAAGCAAACAGTTATCGTCCTTTGTCTGCAGGGGACGCTGAAGGTGGAGTGAGCAGAGCAAGTGTGAGATAAATGCTCACTGCTGGGTTCATTCTTGGCGTTGGCCGTTCCCAGCAGAGCATCAATCTGAGTCATTTTCATGCTGGGGCTTCTTCCTTTACATTTTCCATTTTATGTGCAACAAAACTAATATAAAACAGCATATGGAACACAAAAGGCAAGGGCGTTTTGAAAGATCACTACTAATCATCTGATTATTTTATCAAAAAGATTTCAAAGTCACATTTGGGTCTAATCTCTGCATTCTCTCTGACTTTCTCTTATTTATTCAATACTCATCCATTTCATTTCCTGTGAGGAAAACCTCATATAGTAACTTGCCAGCAGCTATTTATGAGTATGTGTCTAGTCCCAACAGCAATATTTTTACGTTGACCGATGGAGTTTTAAGTGCTCTTTGGGTACCTGCAGATGTGGCCTCAGGTATGAGAGAGGATCGATTGATTGTTCTAAGAATGCAGAGCTCTGGGGCCCAAGGTTCTGTTTGTAACAGGCCCACTTTCTTCACACATCTCTATTCTTAATGTTGTCCAAATAAAATTTATATCATGTATTCTGCATCAGTGTTCCACTAGGTACATGAAATTTTTACATCATGCTTTGGTGGTAGCCATTTAGCTACGAGGACATCAGGGTTATCATTCAGATGTGAAGATATTTCCATATGGCAAAAGGCAGTTTTATGTGTACAACATTCATATAGATCTTGAATGTAGCTACATGATGAAGTGGTTGCCCTCACTTGATATATTAACGGTCTGTGGGTGAGTCTCTTTTAAACCAGAGATTATGCATCTAAAACTTTTAGAATATATTTCAAGAATGCTTTTGATGCATACTTTTAATGCTATTCTGGTATAATAATCTAAAATTATCTTGAATTGAAAATTTACAATAAAATTAATGTTTTCATTACTATAACCTTTTACAATTTTTTTTATTTCACTGGGAAAGCACCAAGAGATATTTTTATTGTTTTTCTGCTTGATTCTATTGGTGAATCTTACTTGCTCATTAATCTAGGAGCACTTATGGATATTTGGTCAAGAATTTGATTAAATTTGACTTCAAAGAAATATAATTTTGGGAAGCTGAGAAACAGCAAGACTGTAAAGGCAAGTTCTTACATGTAAATCAAGTAAACATCAGGCTGTTTTCTTCTAGGGGATCATCAGAAGCTATGATGACCTTTGCTACCTACCATTTGTCCTCATTATAAGGCAGGATTTGTGAGCACAGTGGGAGGTTCATTGTATTTCAGTGGTTCACTTTTCCCAGGAGAATGTCTGCAAAGTGTGAGGCTGTTGTCTGATCCATCAGCACCTCATGAAGGTGAGGTGTTACTGGATCCTAAGTGCTGCTCCCCTAATAAGAATCATATGCTATAAGCTGTGGCTAAGGAAAAGGAGAGCCAAGTAGACATGGTAAAGGGGAAGGAACTTAAATTATACATCGGAAGAAAAGTTATTGAAGGCTCACTTTTATTTTCCTGCAAGCATTTGTTATTATTGCAAAAATAAAAAGATATTCATATGTGCCTGCACAGAGCTTCGCCCCCTCTGTTTCAGCCTTCAGTGTGCATTACCTTGTCTCAAGCTACAGTACAGATACAATCAGGTTAAAGATACCTGGGGAAGTCATGTGTCACAAAGCTCATGAACAGAAATAGCGCACTGCTTAAATATAAGGATACCTACTAGAATTAAAATGGCAGAACATAACATGAGTTTTACATTAGTATATGTGATGGTTTGCATATGCTTGGCCCAGGGAGTGGCACTATTAGAAGGTGTGGCCTTGTTGGAGGAAGTGTGTCACTGTGGACATGGGCTTGGAGACTCTGCTCCTAGCTACCTGGGGAATGCTTAGTTGGTTCCTGGCTTCCTTTGGTTGAAGATGTAGAACTCAGCTCCTTGGGCACCATGCCTGCCTGGACGCTGCCATGCTCCCACCTTGATGATAATGGACTGAACCTCTGAACCTGTAAGCCAGCCCCAGTTAAATGTTGTCCTTTATAAAACTTACATTGGTCATGGTGTCTGTTCACAGCAATAAGACCCTAACTAAGACAGTATGCATTATATATTATATATTAATTATTATATTTTGGGTCAGTTTCTTACTATATAGCCCTGGCTGAGCTGCAACTCATTACATAGACAGGGATGGTCTTAAAGCCACAAATCTCCACCTGCCTCTGCCTCCCAAGCACCATAGCTAAGGCATGCACCACCATGCTTAGCTGTTTATTGTTAGGTATATGTACATGACGAGACTCCTCGTGTCTCTGGCTAGCTGCCTCCAGTATTATCCTTTTTGCCCCAGAGCTGCATGTAATACAGCATAAGACTTCTCCCTGGTACCCTTATTTTTCTTCGCCTCCCTTATCCTCTGTGACTCCATTCTGCCAAACCTCTGGCTGTCTGGCATTCGGATTCATCAAAAGAGAGAATCTGATTAGTTCAGCTTGTCACCATACTTACTGAAGAGCTGCTGTAGCCATGTCTGAACAGGCTGCCTTTGTATCAGAAATCAGTCCCTGGTCTCATTAGCTGTGGCCAGGTCAGGGTCACATGGCAAAAAGCATGAGATTTGATGCCCAGAGAAACCCCCTGCAGCTGCCTTTCTCATAAAGACACCATGCATATGCCAGCCTGCAGCCCAGAATGGCCTGTGTGGGATGGGAAAGTGTTAGATTCCTATTCATGTTCCCTAACTCTTATTCTACCACAGACACTGCACTTGGAATTGCTCACTGAAAAGACAAGAGCACTGCAGAATGGGGCTCAAAGCAGCCTGTGTTGGTGAAAGAGATCACTTGGCCTTCGTCCCTCATGCACCAGTTGGTGACTTCAATCAAAAAGTGTAGCAGCTGGTATGGTTGGCCTATGTGTGCCCTGTGTTTCTTAAGTCACATCAGCCTGGAGAAGACACATGCGCATCAGCTAATAACTGTATACACTGGTCCACCCTCTCATGAGTTAAAGGAACCTCTTCTCCCAAAATTATCACTGATGGAGCCCAGAGTTCCCAGAGAAATTTTTCTATGGTTGTTGAGATCTAGCCTGAATTCTATCCCTCCTTTGTTTTGAGTTTTTTTGCAATGAACACCCTGACTGTCACTGATGCCAAGAATAGCAGCTATGGCTCCTCTCCCCAACCCCCACCCCCCAAAAAAGTCATTGCAGCTGCTTCAGCAAGTGCCAGTGCTTTCCTGCCTGAGGCCACACCTGCCTCTGAAAAAAACGAGGTCCCAAGATGCTCACGTTCAGTGTAGACAGAATGCAAACCTAGTTGCAACTCCAGCAAACTGAGTCTGCCACTGCTGCTGCTGCTTTCAATGCCAGAGCTAGTGGCCACGCGCAGGTTAATCCAGTACCAAGGAGACTAATGTCTTTTGTTCCGAATGTCTTAGAGAGAGCTGAGAAGAAAAAAATGCTGTGATAATTTTATTTGTTCTTTTATTAAAGTTTCATCTCCCAGAAATGCAGTCAAAATCTGTAGGGGCTGTGTCAGAAGAGAAATTAGGTGACAATTTGTACTGAGAATTGCCTCTGTTTCAGCATTGGTACATTGGCATCTCTAAAATTCTTGACTTCCCTTGGGATAATTTTCTTTCATGGAATTATTAGTGTTTTATCATTTGGGGGGAAAGACAGGACTCAATCATCCCAGTAGTTACCAGCTAGTTGGCCATTATACCTATAAATTGAAATTTGATTGACTAATTTAAGGGATACTCTAATATAATTAATTTATATTATAGCTGATATATGTGACATATAATTTTTTAAAAGTATGTAAAACATAGTTGAGAAATTTGGTGATCTTCTGATAAACATATACATACATATGTGTATGTGTGTGTGTATAATAAACAAACATGTATGATTGATATGAAGAAGAGTTGAAATATTATGATCTATACTACTCCTTATATAAAGAAAGATAGAGACATTAAGTGGTTAGCTGGGATTACAGAGATAGGAGAATAAAGAAGTTGCAATGTTTACATTTATTCATAGTAATCAAGAGGAAGCAGACACTTAATCTAATAGACAAAAAGATCCCAATCACTGTAAATATGCTGTCTATATTAGTACAAATACTAAAGTCACTATGTTTTACCATGATCTAATTTCGTGTTTCTCCAAGCTGGTTTAAGCACTTTGGAAATGATTCTTCTGTTCATCAAGACATTCTTGTCCCATACTGTGTTTGTTCATTCTGAGTGTTAATAAATTTAGAGTTGTATAAATCATCCAAATGACTCTTTTGTGCAGATTAGTGGATATTCAAAGAACTAAGCTAGAAGTGAATTGATGGGTACCAATATATTCATGCATTCCAGAGGATGCGAGAATTCATGTGGAGGGAGAATTTTAGTGAGAGAGTATGGTGAAGAACCAAGTGCCTGGAATTCTAATATCTAAATAATGAACAGAAGGGAAGGATGTAGCAAACAATTAAGAGGAGGGTCCAAGAGGAGGATGAGAAGAATGTACTAGGGTGTACTAGGAAGCAATTTGAGAGGCCCTATGACGTGACGAGAGTGGCATGCACTGCTGAGTGATCCAGAAGTAAGACATTCAGGAAACTAGACAGCAGACTTTCATAAAAAGACACTCAAGGAATTATTAACTTATCAAGGTGAAAAACAGTGTGCTATCTAGTCTGTTTCTTGGAGAATTCATGGATCAGAGATTAAGTCAAAGGTATACTGAAATTAACTTGCTAATAATTAGAAAATTAGCCACTTGCATATGAAGCAATCACCTGTAAAGCATGGGGTTCTCTGTTGTACTTAATAAAAAAAAATCAATGACGCACACATTGTTAGTGGAAAGCATCATTTACATTTCTCTTATTCAAAAGTCAAAATAACTCATATTACTTCTATTTCTATCCCATTAGGTTGCAAAATATCCTAATCAATAAAAAAAAGAGAAATATATATGTATCTCCTTGCAGACTTATCTAATAACCAGGTGAACAGACAAAATAATTAGGAGAAAAATCAGTCAGTTATTTCTCTTGTCAATTTCTAAGTCTGGAATTAATTTTCTTAATGGTGCGCATATGACTGGAGATGGGAAATTGTCATATTTAGTAACCCCAGTGGTCACCTTCACAATAGTAGTTGTAGCTGCCTGGAACTGGCAACAAAAGCAAGACATATAAGTTGTCAACAAAACAGAGGACAGACTAACAGACACTGCACATGACTCCCACAAGCACTAAGGGCAACGGAGAGCATGGAAGGGAAAGAATTCCGTTTTTCTCTTTTTAAAAGTGACTCCACGAAAAAGGAACACTCCTCCATTGTTGGTGGGATTGCAGACTGGTACAACCATTCTGGAAATCAGTCTGGAGGTTCCTCAGGAAATTGAACATTGAACTGCCCGAGGATCCAGCTATACCTCTCTTGGGCATATACCCAAAAGATGCCCCAACATATAACAAAGACACGTGCTCCACTATGTTCATAGCAGCCTTATTTATAATAGCCAGAAGCTGGAAAGAACCCAGATGCCCTTCAACAGAGGAATGGATACAGAAAATGTAGTACATCTACACAATGGAATATTACTCAACTATCAAAAACAATGACTTTATGAAACTCATAGGCAAATGGATGGACCTGGAAAATATCATCCTGAGTGAGGTAACCCAATCACAGAAAAACATACATGGTATGTACTCATTGATAAGTGGCTATTAGCCCAAATGCTTGAATTACCCTAGATGCCTAGAACAAATGAAACTCAAGACGGATGATCAAAATGTGAATGCTTCACTCCTTCTTTAAAAGGGAAGCAAGAATACCCTTGGGAGGGAATAGGGAGGAAAAAAATAAAAATAAAAAAAATAAAAGTGACTCCACAATCAAGGCTGCTTTAAGCTTATTCCTCAAGCTCAGCGAACAGATTATAATCTCTTTCTATTTTTGTCAATTTTAAATACTGCTGAAAAAACTTTGTTTTACAACTATCTCAACAGCCACACTAAAGAAAATGACAAAGAAGAATGACAGTATGACCCTTCCAGCACAAATCCCTTAGGAAGAATTATTGTGACCCTGCCATGCTCACTCCAACAAGATTAGCATCAAGCTAAAGATATCTATTTAGAAAACTGAAAATGGAATATATGGAAAGAGGGGCAACTGGAATGGAAAGAGAAACTAAGAGACACACAGAGGGGACAAAATCACCTAGGAGGAGGCAGATGCCTAAAGGAAGAAAGATGAGCTTGACAAGTGGGAAATGAATGGAATGGGTAGAGAGATGCTGGCCAGAAGTCTCTAAGGGGGATGCTCCTGGAAATATTCCTTGCCTCTCTCTGGCGGACGTTGTAACTGGTGTTTAATGCACCTGCTGTTGTATCTTTCAACAGGAAAACATCTTTAACTCGTTTTCATTTTTCTAAATGAAGATTTATTTCTATAAAATCTGACAATAAAAAGTAGTGCGATAGGCTCAAATATACAGACGAGAACCACCGTGAACCAGTGGGGATGCCTTGGAGTAAACACTGCACTTGCTTGCTCTTTGATGTTGAGTCAATGCGAGCTGTACTTGCTGATCAGTTCCTTAAAGTCTGAGTCTTAGGTACTCCAGCTAAACTCCCTGCTGGAAATGATGGATGCTTTGATCCTCAAACATCTTTATTTTCTTAAATTTCTGCCTCTATAATAATTATGTTCATTAAGAAATTAGAGAACTGTTGCTTAATTTCTTTAAAAATAATACTTTTTTCTTAAACTTTACAGAATGGTTCTTTGGTGAAAGGAATAAAGGAGTATTTACGGTCTTTCCCCCCTCGGGCTCCTAAACATTGTGGTAGCCCTTTATCAGCAGTGTTTATACTTCATGATTTTGCTTATTTAGATGCTTGTAGAGTGTAAAATTATGGGTCTGCTGGTTTGTGACCAGAATTTGCTTCTCCACGTCTATCCTCTAACTTAAATTTAAAGTTTTATTTTGGTATGCTTTTGTTATGTGTGTGTTCCTCTGAAATACACATAAAGAGTATGTAAAGTCCCGAAGGAATGTTCCATGAATTGATAATGGCAGAAAATTTCTCTCCACTGCACTCTTTCCTGCTCATGAGCCTAGCAAAGCAGGGCCCACGCTAGAGAATCAGGCTGCGATGTGGCTCTATTGGTAGAGTACTTGGTTAGCATTCACACAGCGCATGGTTCCAGCCCCACACAGCATAACCCAGGCGAGGAGGCACATTGTGGTAATCCCAGGAAATTGAGCGGTGAAGAGGAGAATCTGGAGTGTAAGGATCTGTGATATACACAGCTGCTGCTCGTAGAGTAATTCATCTGTCTGCCAGTCTCCTGTCCCAGAAGGCATTCTGTTCCCTCTTTTACTGAGAACTCAACTTAGCCTGGTTAACTCAGAGTTGATGGCTCATTATTCTCTGAGTGCAATAAATATCAAAATGCTTGGGAGGAAGACCTACATGATTTGTCTTTGCTCTTCAGAGTGTTGCCATGTCCTCTTGCTCTTGACATATCTTCATTCTGCGAGTCTTCAGTAGCTTCTGTGCTCTTAGAGACTCTCGGGACCTGAAGGCAACCTGTCTCTCTCAAACCTTTTGGGATTAAATCAGATTAATCTATCCAGTTATTCAAAGCTCTACACCATCAAATATGTTCTTCGTTTTCTTTTCCTTGTCTTTTGATTTTCTGAATTGAGAAAAATCTTTCCTCTTTGTCCTATTTTTTTCTTTTGTGGTTGCAAGTAAAGGGAAATTTAATATAGACAATTAAAATAGCTAAATTTATTCATTCATGGAAACTGTGAATTGAATAAACAGGATGGTGATGCATCAGCATCAGCAAAGGAGGTTGGCATAAATATTTTAACAAATATTTTATTGAACATAAACTTCTTTCATATAAAATATTCTGATGATATAAAATATTCCCAAATGCTCCTAGATTCTCATCACCTG
Organism: Rattus norvegicus; assembly: GCF_021556685.1. Lineage (NCBI taxonomy): Eukaryota > Metazoa > Chordata > Mammalia > Rodentia > Muridae > Rattus > Rattus norvegicus. The sequence goes on along the minus strand of NC_141535.1, from coordinate 23,080,987 downwards.
CCCACCTTCCCAACTCCAAGTCCTTTGTTGCTCTCTGCTTAGAAGACAATCAAAAAACAAGCAAACAAACAAAAAACCCCAAAACACAAACCAGAATTAAAAAAAGAAAGACACAAGCACACACACACACACACACACACAAACAAACCCAAACCCATAAAAACACAAAATAAGGAAGCATAATATACAAGCAAAAGATCAAACAAAACAAAAAAGCCCAAATGAATCAACATGAGGTAAAAAGTCTACAAAGACTCCTTAAAGGTGGGGCCTACCTTTAAGTGTGGTCAATTTTCCCAGTGGGACTCCACTGAAAAAAAGTTAATTTTCAGGGTTGGGGATTTAGCTCAGTGGTAGAGCGCTTCGTTAGCAAGCACAAGGCCCTGGGTTCGGTCCCCAACTCCGGAAAAAAAAAAGAAAAGAAAAGAAAAAGTTAATTTTCCCTTGTAAATGGTTATCAGTTGGAGCCAGCTTCTAGTTTAGAGGTAGGATCTCATGTTTACTTCCCACCTCTCAGCTCTGGTACCCCATCAGGCTCGAACCTGTGCAGGCCCTGTATGCGCTGCCACAATTTCAGAGTTCATCTGTGCTGCAGTCTCACTGTATCTGGAAGGAAAGTGTTTGCTTGTTTCTTTATTTGTTATCTTGTAACTCCTTGTAAGCTCTTATTGTCTTACAATAAAAGGCACTTAGAATTCGCAGATGTGAAACAATATGAGTGCAAAAATATTGGGGGTCTTTATTTGAGATAAGCAAGCTGCCATAAGCAAGTTTGTCACTGACTCAACCCCATCCCTAAACTGATTAAACTTAAGAGGGAGGAGCCCATTTGTTTCTGTGTATACTTAAAGGTAATCTGGTTTTTATTTTTATGTGTATGAGGGTTTAACTTCATGCACCATGTGTTTGTCTGGTGATTGCAGAGGCCAAACGAGGGCATTCTATACCCTGGAACTGAAGTTATACGTGGTGGGTATGCTATTGTGCTGGCACTAGGAACTGAATCCAGGTCCTCTACAAGAGCATCAAGCGATTTTAACAGAACCATCCACCTCTTCAACCCTTTTTAGCTCTATGTACTATGCAGTATAATCCTACAGAATCCACTTTTGTTGACTTGTCTGTTGTTGTCTGAGTTTAAATAGTCTAAAGTGGTTTAAAGAGAACATGATCAGTGCTGCAGATGACCCTTGATTTCAATCCTGAATCCAAGCCTCATCCTATTACCCAACCTGCTAAAATCCCATTGCACTGCCTTTGGGCATCATTTTTCATCTGTGCAGACTTCACACTGAAGATTATGTAAGCAGTGTATAACCTTCAGCTCATCCAGAAGCTGCAGAAGGCTCCTGAGAGTTTTCTCTGATATAAATTAATATACTGGGATGTTTTGCAGTGCGTGATAAATTTGACAAATGATTACTCATTAAAAACATAAACCAAAAGAAAACAAATCCACCCCGGGCTTGAGGAAGGCCCTGCTAATGATGATTTACCCACTTGGCTTCCCTTTGCCCTCCTTGGATGACTGCAAAGCATGATCTATTGCTGAGAACCTTAGCTAGCCACCACTGCAGCACACTTCTCTCGCTTTACCTTCTCCTGCATTCGTCTTGGCACAGTCAGTTGCTAACAAGTCTATCTCAGTAGCCAGGGGAAGGAACATTGGAACCGGAGAACAATGTGGTTCTATTCAACCATGTGGGTTATACCTCGTTCTGAGAACCTACCAAGCGCCAGGGACGATATTAGATGCTAGAGTCACAATGATGTCCCCCACTCCCCATGTTTTTGTCAAGTTATGTCCTTGAACTTTTTTTCCCCTTGGTCTCATTTGAAGACCACACTTAGCTTCCATGTGTATACGTTTCACTTCTTTTTTTTTCATCTTTATTAACTTGGGTATTTCTTATTTACATTTCGATTATTATTCCCTTTCCCGGTTTCCAGGCCAACATCCCCCTAACCCCTCCCCTCCCTTCCCATCCTCCCCCCATTACCGCCTGCCCCCCAACAATCACGTTCACTGGGTGTTCAGTCTTGGTAGGACCAAGGGCTTCCCCTTCCACTGGTGCTCTTACTAGGCTATTCATTGCTACCTATGAGGTTGGAGTCCAGGGTCAGTCCAGGTATAGTCTTTGGGTAGTGGCTTAGTCCCTGGAAGCTCTGGTTGGTTGGCATTGTTGTTCATAAGGGGTCTCAAGCCCCTTCAAGCTCTTCCAGTCCTTTCTCTGATTCCTTCAACGGGGGTCCCATTCTCAGTTCAGTGGTTTACTGCTGGCATTTGCCTATATATTTGCTGTATTCTGGCTGTGTCTCTCAGGAGAGATCTACATCCGGTTCCTATCAGCCTGCACTTCTTTGCTTCATCCATCTTATCTAGTTTGGTGGCTGTATATGCATGGGCCTCATGTGGGGCAGACTCTGAATGGGTGTTTCTTCTGCCTCTGTTCTAAACTTGGCCTCCCTATTGCCTGCCAAGGGTATTCTTGTTCCCCTTTTAAAGAAGTAGAGAAGCTTCTATACATCCCAGATAAACATTCCCAGAAGCTCCATCATCGTGGAGCACATGCTCAATTCACTGATAGCAGGTACCATTCACTGCATCCTGTGGAGAAGAGTACCTACCACTCACTCCACTCTCCACTGCTGTCATGTTCCCTAAGGCTGATAGTTAAGGCCCCGCTATGACAACTCTGTTGCCATATTAAGTACTCTTGCTAAAGGAATATTTCTGACAAAGAATTTCATAATCTAGGCTAGAGATGGCATGGAGTTAGGAGCACTTGCTGCTTTTTCACAGACCAAGTATCTATTGTTTTCAGTATCTATTTTGGATATATAGACAACCTCCTGTGACTCCATCCCTTTAGAAATCCCACGCCTCTGACCTTCATGGGCACCTGTACTCACCTGCTCATACCCACACACAGATATATCCACACTGCCATAAGTAAAAATAAAACAAATCTTAAGAAAACGACAACCTTTGTGATCTATGTAAACTATGTCATCTATGACTCCTGGCTTGGTTGTCTTTGCTTTAAGTTATTACGTTCCTGTCTTATGGGTAAGGTATTGTTACCGGCTTACAATAACCAAGGCCAGATGCAGCAATCTGCCTCTATCTTCCTATCTGATGGGTGAGGTATTGTCACTTGCTTACAATGTCCAAGGCCAGATGCAATCTGCCTGCTGTCTACATTTCACCAGTATCGGATGTTGAATTTTCTGTGCATCAAACTCCCTAAGTTGCTCACGGATTCCTTCCTTCCAGCCAAAGCAAAGACTCGTCTCATGTAGATGAAACCTTCCCCTTGGAAGAGCACACTTCCTGTATCGTCTCATCCATATCCTCCTTCCTGAAAGCAGCAGCAGCAGAAGCCACGGGGTAGGGGTCATGGAATTCCACAGGACACCAGATGACCGTCACTTTGTTAGTTTGTTAGCACATACTTATGCTTGGAAATTTCCACACATGTGAGGAAGCTAGGAAAGGATGTCTAATCTGGGGCAAGAGGACAGAAAATCTTATGGAACTTTATCAGGAAGGGTCAGTCAAAGGATGCTGGCTTAGAAAATACATAGAGAGCTGTTTGTACAGTCTGGGTCTTTGGGAAGTCAAGGGTTTTTGAAGAGTGGTGAGGAAGATGAATATTGGGATAAAGTCCTTTGCCAGAGGAGTTGGTGAGGAAGAGTCCAGGAGTCAAGGACGTGAAAGGATCACTGTGGAAAATTACCAGGACTCAGCACCACAGCACATCTCCTGGGCACTGTCTTCACTCCAGACATACCCAGAACAGAGAAAACAAGGCCTTTGCCAAACTGCAAAATAAAAATCTTCAGGAAAGAGAAAATTGAATAGATTAATTCTTTTTTATTTCTTAGTAGTTCATTCGACTTGCATAGACAAAGAACAACTAACACTTGGAAGTAGCCCAAGATTTTCTCTTTTGTTAGTGCTTACCAGCACACCTGAGTGCAGTCAAATTGTTAAGAATTATCTAATCTGACTTTACAGGTGGCTTCCGGGAGGAACTCATATCTGAATGCTTAAGGGCAAATCAAGTATAAAATGGGCTTTGTGAAAAAACCCTATTTTGACATGACACAACTGTACGGTAACAATGCATGATCCGATATGAGGGCCCTCAGGCCTTTGAGTTTCACTGGTGTTAATTTGGAGAACAAGAGTAGAAGATTTTTATCTCTGGGCTCTATTACTTTGCTTTGTTTGGAAGCTCTTTTAAGAAATCGTACGGATTGCTATTCGACAAAAACAAAGCAGATATGTTACAGCATCTTTCTATGTGAGATCCAAGATTATTATCTAACTTATAAATTTATCTTGTGGTATTCTATCTTTGTTAACTCATTACAAGAAATGACTATCTAAAGATGTAATTTTATTTATTGAATACACATAACTTTTCTTCTGTATATGTATGAGATTTCTCAAATTTGACACGTATTATACTTGATTCCTGCTCTCCCTACCAGTCTTCCACCTTTTTGCCACAGCAAACTACAACTTCATTATTTTACGTACTGAGGTCATGACTTTTAAATAATCCTCTCCTCTTTCTCCTTCCTCCTTGTTCTCTCTTTATCTTCTTTTCCTTCCCCCTCTTTCTCTGTCCCTCTGCTCTCACCCTCTTCCTCTCCCTCTTTCTTTCTCTGTCTCTGTCTCTTGTCCCTTTCTGTGTTTCTGTCTGTCCCTGCCCCAACCATGTGTTTATGTGTGTGTGTGTGTGTGTGTGTGTGTGTGTGTGTATCTGTGTGTCTCTGTTACTCTATCTCCATCTGTGTCTCTCTGTATGCCTTTGTGTCTCTGTGCCCCTGTCTTTGTCTCACTTTCATTCCCTCTTTCTCATCTTTTGAGACAGTGGATCATGATGTAGCCCTGGCTGGTCTGGAATTTACATGGATACTCATGACTTTCCATCCAAAGTGCTAGAATTACAGACATGGACCACTATTTTGAGATTTTCTCCTATACTTATGTCCCAATATTCAAATGATCAGCATGTCCCACTGACTATATCTTCAAATGATCCAGAATCAAATTAGTTCTTATTCCTTTCACCATTGCCTTCCTGATTCAAGCAACAGTGATTTACATAGTAGCTTGACAGAACAGACTTGTTTGGCTTTTCTCCTTCTCCTGTGTACAGTTTAATTTCAATAGAAGGGAATCTTTTAAAATTCATATATTCTGCCTAAAATTTTGTGATAACTCCCCTCTTCTTCCGTAGTAATAGCCCTTCAAAGTCCCCCTAAAACTCTAGGAAATCCTGACTCTTTCCTCAGCTTCCTATTTATGTCCCTGATTTCCCGGTACCTTTTGGCCTTCATAGTCTTTGCCTTCTTTTCTTTTTGTCCATCCTGATGTTTGAATAATATCTATCTGAAACCATAGAAATGAGGCCCAGAACTAGCAGCCCTGAAACTAGCAGAGATCAACCCCTATTTCTCTGAAGCTGTCTGTTCAAAGCATGTGCTTAAATTGCTGATGGAGAGAAAAGGAAGGCAAGATCAGGATACACAATGTAGATGAAAATAACCATATGCCACTAATAAAATCATTTCCCAAGCACTTCATATTTATATTTAACAACTTCACATTCCATTAAAGCTACAAACTTCATGTGACCCTTCCTGTGCTATTTAAAAGAGAGGCAGAAGTCAGAGTTACAGCAGGAGTGTTTCTTAGCTAACATTTTAAAAAGCATACCTAGGAAGAACATGATTCCTGGGAATCTAAATAAAGCTCCCAAGGTGTGTTTTCCTTAAACTTCTGGATGCCTTTGGCAGATAAATATGGTCTTACCATCAATACCTCTGGCTTATTCAAACAACTGAAAATGATGATAAATTTCTGGACGATTCTAAGCAAAAAATAGAAGTAAAACAGCTTTCCAAAGAATACATGCTCTGTGAGGCACACATTGAGAACCATGGACAAAACCTACAAACTCAAGCACTGTTATCGACCTTAAGCAAATGCTCCATAGTTCTTTAATTAAAAAGAACAAAAAATTCCACAGGGTCAGTCATGAGTTGTTTTTTTTTTTAGCAGAGTTCTAAGGGTTTCTGGAACTAACTTGTGCATACTCATCCTTTGCAAACACGGGGAAAGAAGTTGAATGATACTCAGATATTCCCAGTGAACCCTCTGAGATGTAAGCTGTCGACAACAGTTCTTTGGTAAGAGCACAAAGCCAGTGTTGAATACCCCTCCTAAAGACACAGGATGGTGTTGAAAATCTGTAGACACAAAGGAGCATTATCAATGTTACTGTGCAGCTGGAGAGGTGGCTGGGTGGTCAAGAACAGGTGGTTGTTTCTGCTGAGGACCCTGGTTTGGTTCGCAGATCATTTATAGGATGGTGGCTTGCAATTACCTAGAGCACCAGTTCCAGAGAACCCTATCTTTTTGTTTTTTTCTGGTTTCCATGGGTACCGGTGCATATATGGTATATACACATTAAATAATAATAAATCTGTTAGAAAATAAAACTTTTTAAAAAAAAAATAACATTCAGTGTTTTGTCTTTGCCTAATTTCATCTACCAAATTAAACTTTACCTGGGTCTCTTAGAGTTAATTTCAGCCTTATTCAGAAAAATGTTTCTATTTTTATAATCTCCTAAATTCAAATTTCCTGAAATCTTTTCAATAATATTATTTAAATGTTGAGTTTACTCTTTTCTCATAATCATTTTCCATAAAGTAATATTTGTATGTGTTTAAAATAAGAGTGATACCAAAGGACTTAAAACAAACAAAGAAGCCAGTCTTTCTCACCCACCCACTCCACATCCAGAGCATCCCTAACCCTCAAAGGAAACCATTCTTATTTTTGTCATCTTTCTTTCAGATCTCTGCACAACTTGATATTAGCTTTTTACTTCAGTAATTAGAATCACATTATTAGCTTATGTTATAACTCAAACCCTTTACACATGTATATTGTAAATTTCATCTTTCTCTTAGTAGCTGTCTTAGGGTTCCCTCGAGTCACAGAACTTATGGGGAGTCTCTATATAGTAAGAGTTGATGACTGTAGTCCAACTCCCCAACAATGATAGCAGCAGCTCTGAATGGAAGTCTAAGGATCTAGCAGAGACTCAGTCCCATGAGGCAGGCAGGCAGGCCTAAAAGACTCTTCCTTCTTCCAATGGCCTTAAGTAGGTCTCCTTAAAAAATCTTATACTTTACATGTAATTTGTTCTTATTTTATTTGACACCTTTTGAGGACCTGTGATGTTACAATGGGAAATTCAGTAATAGTAATTAAGAAAATGTCTACATTCACACACCAGGAAGAGTTTTAACCATTTGTGACAAACAGTTGCAAACTATCTTGTTAGGCTGTGTATTGAAGTTGAAGGTTGTTAATTTTTTTTAATATAAATGACGATATAACAGAATTGACTGCAGAACCCAGAGTACCATCGCTGCAGTGTGCTGCTTATTGACAGCTACCTTCAAAATCACTTAATTTCTGTTGTTTGATCTTTCTCTTGCTGACCATCCTTTTTGCTCATAAAAGCGCAAGCGAAGAGACTTTTCTGAGAACTCTGTGAGAGCAGAGCTAGTTTGCCTATTGGCAAGTTCTCAGAGAAGTGGATTCTGAAACAAGGCTAACAAAGGGTGTTTGCTGGAGCCATTCCTGGTTGTCTTGATTCTCTTGATGGTCCATCCAATGTGAGTAACGAGCCTCATTCCCTCCATCTCTCTCTGTTGGTTTCCTGATGGTTTGAATGTCTGAAAGTCCAGGCTTTTACGTTCTAGAATGGAATGCTCATGCCAGGTATCCTGTCCTTGTCTCTTCTTCAACCAAGACATTCTGTGTCTCCCATTTTTCTCTTTCCATCAGCTGACTTGTGGTCTTCAAAGCCACGTATCCTTTAATAGAAATGGAATGAGTGTTTACAAGATTAATGGGTATACTTCCTGCCGGCAATCCTTACCCTCTAGCCTGAAAAGCACCTTGAAAAGCAATGACCTCTCTATACAGGGGTGGCTCCCTTACCTCTCTCTTCTTGTCACAAGCTTGTGTCATTACTGTTAGTAATCCCACGCTCATAGTCCTTCATGCACAGACTATGCTGTTGTGCTTTCGGTATTAGACAATTCTTTGTCAAACTTTTTTTTTCTTTCCTCAAATTGTGCCTTCAGCCTTCTGGAACTGAACAAATTTCTTTCTGGTTCTTCACATTGTACATTCACATCAATTTAATAAAATTAGAATTGTTTCTAACCAAAGGCTCTTGTAATCATCATAGGACAATAATACTATTAAGCTCCTGGAGTACTAGTATCAAGTATTGCCATCAAAATACACAAAGGACCATATTTAACATATTATCAGTAACAATTGTAATGGAAATGGTGGGAGGCCTAGAACCACCACACTTGCTACAGCACGGGAAGTGGGTTCTAGCTGAGAGCTGATGTCTGATTTCTTGTGTTATTTATATAAAAGTCCTGACTTTTTGACCATTTTCCAAAAAGATTTGCTTGATTATATATTAATAATAAACTAAGATTTCTGGAATTCTCTATTGATACTAAATTTGGATCACAATCTACATTTTAAGAAGCTATTAGGTTCAGTGACCTGCCCTGGAGAAATTAAATGATAAAGCAAAATTAATAGGAAAAAAGCAGAAAGGAGGATTAATTCAATGTGATGACTTTAAGAAGAGGAATAAAGAGATCCAGTGGCTCCCACTTCAAGTTCATATTCAGGTCCTAAGGTTAAACAGAGAACACGAGCTATGCACATCTAAGCAATCCTGGGGTAGGTGTGGTGCCCCTATCTTTACTGGATTCTAATCTCTCTTGCAAGTCTGACAAGCTGTCAGTTCTCTGTAAAATCTCTTCCTAGAAGTCAAGTTTCTCCTCTGCCTAATGCCAAGCTTCAGTCTTTTTGTTCTCCTAGCGTGAGATTCCTGGGGGAATGTCTAGTCTCTGGGACTAGACTAGTCAGGCTATTGTTTCATTAGCCTGATGGTCACATTAAGAATCACAGCCATATTTTTTAATCTATTTGTTTATGACAGGATATTAATATTATCAAACTACTGGGGTATTTCTATGAGGTATTGGTATCAGTAACCACATTTAACAGGCCTAGGATCAGGATCATGTTGAGCTCTTTGTCTCCATGGTTCATGAGACAGAAAACCTTCCTTTGACGTAAATCTACAGGAATGGAGCTTTCTCAGGAGACTTATGCAGTGAAGTAATGTTCTACCATTGTCAGACCTTTACACAAAGGAGCATATATGTTCCTTATGCTAATCATGTCATCTGATAACACCTAGCCAACTGTGCCAATAAATTACTAATATGATACTGGAAATTTGCGCTTTTATGTATGTAAGTTTACAAATATTCAACTTGAAGTACAGCTTGGTTCTCCTGGCTAGAAATCTCTGGGTCACTACCGGATCTCTCTCACTTAGTCAAAATTTACTGTTGTGAAACAATTCTAAAAGTCTAGGCTGCATTACCTGGCAAGCTTACTAAAATGCAAAATTAGGGCCTCTGGTTCAGAGCAGAGACCTGGGCCCAGAAATCTTCATTAGACTGTCCAATCATTATAGTGCAAAGTGTATTCAGACCTTCTTTGAGAATCATACACCAACTTGGCATTGAGGAAAAAGAGGCATATTAATTAATATATCTGAACCTTCTAATAAATGTTATAAGAGGAAATAGAGCAGAGAAAATCAATGTACAAATATTTAAGGTACCTATAGTTAATTAGGGTTAAACACATGGTAATTCTTCACATTATAACATGTACATGAATCAAAGAATATTATCAAGTTCATTTCATGTTTTTTTTTTTAAAAAAGTAACACATTCACTTAGATAAAGACCATTTAACTCCTAAAATGGCTGTGGTGGTTTGAAAAAAAAAAGTGGCCCCATAGGTTCTCATATATGATAGAGAGCTCCAGGGATTGGAACTTTTTGCAAGGATTAGAAGGATTAGAAAGTTAGGCCTTGGAGGAAGTGTGTCACTATTATTCAGGGTGGGCTTTGAGATTACAAAAGCTCAGGACTTTCTGCCATTGTGTCTCTGTTTCCATCTCTCTCTCTCTCTCTCTCTCTCTCTCTCTCTCCCCTCCTCTCCCCTCGTACACACACACACACACACACACACACACACACACACACACACACACACACACACACTTTGCCTACAAATCAGGATGTAGCTGCATCACAGCATCCTTTTCAGCACCATGCCTGTCTGCTGCCTCGTCCTCGCCATGATGATAATGGACTAAACCTCTGAATCTCTAACCAAATCTCCAAGTAAATGCTTGCTTTTATGAGTTGCCACAGTCAGGGTATTTTCTCATAGCTATAGAACACTAACTAAGACAAAGGCCAAGTTTTGAAATGATGATTTTTTTTTCGGAGCTGGGGACCGAACCTAGGGCCTTGAGTTTGCTAGGCAAGCGCTCTACCACTGAGCTAAATCCCCAACCCCCATATTTTTGTTTGTTGGATGAAATGCTAATTTACATCATATTATACCTTGTCCATAATGGGTTAATGATCTCCTTTCAAATGCAAAAGATATATCGCCTCGGCATGACCTTTACAAGTAAATAGCAGTTTCCATGCATGCCTTTTTGCCAGAATAACGTCTACTCTGAACCCCTCTGTGTTAGCTTATTATGTCAAGGCAAGTTACAAACTCATAGACAGCATAGGCAAGAAACATGTTGGAACGAGAAGGCATTTTTTGCTGTCAGTCAAGCATTTCGTAGACAGGATCACCAAAGGGACTTGTGTGGTTGAACACAAGTATTCAAATCAAGGCAAGATTATGTTCAGGCTATTTGACGCACTTAAGAAAGCCCTGGGTTTTCACTGTTATAAATGTGGGCAGGTAAAAACCCGCAGACTCAGAATGTGAGGCCAGTAACAGTGACAGAAATCGTTGTCAGATTTCTGATGTTGGATTGGCTCCTCTTCCCAATGTCTACTCCCCAGACAGGCTCTTATGATTGCTTTATAGATATTAATTTCTGCAGGGAAGTCACTCACTCTGATTGAAAGTTCTGATGTAATTGAGCCCCAAATACCCATGGCCAGACGCCAAATGAAATTTCCCCTAAATATGAATGCCTTGTCTGTTTCTGCAATCGCAGACAAGGGCTGCTTCAGCTCTGTCCCACCCCCCCCCCATGCTTCTACTAGTTGAAGCAAAAGTTCTTGTCCCCCTTTCCTCTGCACTGCTTTTCTAGCCTACATCTCCTACCAGCTTGTAAGATTCACAGTCTGTGTTTAGCACCCATAACGTGGTCTAATAGTCCCAAACTTCGATCTGCCAAGCTGGCAGCATTGAATAGGTTTTTACCCTAAAACCTTTAAACTCCATGAAGAAATGGGGATTAGCTCACGTTTTGCTATTCATACAGGAGACAGGGGAGGGAGAGGAGGGCAAAGGAGAAAGTTGTCCCAGAGGGACTTAATGCAGCTCAGTTCCTCTGAACTAGCAGGTCTTATACTCTGAGCTTAGAAATATTGTTTGTCTTGTGATTTGCTTTTGGTAAAACGTGTTTAGTACCATTGTGAACAAAAATGACACCAAATCAAAAGGGATTCATATATGTTATGGTGTAATAACAGCACGATGAGCCTTTGTCCATCTGTGTGTCACTAAGTCATCTATTTATGTCCCTGAAAACAGTATTGACTTAGATGCCCACTCTGACTAGGCACTGAGAGAAATAAAGATTCCCACTGAATACTACATTCATCTCACCAAAGCTTACAATTTGAAGAATGCGATCCTAATTTATACCTGTCACTGTCACTTGCATTTACTCATTTTATCTTACAAAGAAAGCTTTTCATGCCCTGCCCTTTACTGCTCGAAAAAAAATATTTCCTGTGCTTTCAAAATCTTTTATAATGGTTCATTGTTTGATTCAGTCTCCAAACTGTGATACCATCTGGGAATGAGTCTGTCATGTAAGACTTTATGGTCAATTTGGGGGATACAGTAGGCAAACAATCTAGCCCTTTAATCACATTTGTGATTTTATTATTTATTTATTTATTTATTTATTTATTTATTTATTTATTTATTTTTATTTTATGTGTTTTGGTGTTTTGCCTGCATGTATGTCTGCGTGCAGGTGTTGGGGCCCCAGGACTCGCGGAACAGAGAGTACTGAGCTGGCATGTGTGTGCTGAGAATCGAACCCTGATCCTCTGGAAGAACAGCCAGTACTCTTAAACAGGGAGCCATCTCTCTCACACCCACATTAGTGATTTTAAGTGGAGAGTTTTATCTATCGGCAAGATGAAAACTATTCCTATCTTTTGCAGGTACTAATGGCCAATATCGGAGATGAATAATATCAATGTAAGTGATACAAATGTGGACAAGCAAAAATATTACAGTAAAGAATTAGCTTGCCCATTGTCATTCTGTAATACTTTTATATTTTGAAAAAAATTATTTTCCTTGGCCAGTTGCCTAGGAATAGGAAGGCACAGTTTCATGGTAAATTGCTAAAAGCAGCAGTCTCTCAACAGAACTTATACAGAGAGGAATGGAGAGGGTGATTAAGCCCCTCAGTGCAGACCAAATCATATCAAATAAATGGTTTATCAATAGTGATAGAATGAAGCTGGAGGACACAGGAGGTTTCCTGTGGTGCCCATAAATCGCAGGGGTAGCTGCCCAACTTACTACTGCCATGTAGAGTTACAGAAATTATAATAGCAAAAAAGGATCCAAACAAAGGATTATTCTGAATTGGATATTCTTCCACTGCATTATATTGTCCAGTAGAAATATGTGTGTGAGCTCAAGGGCATGGTGAATCTGGTAGGACTGAAAAAGAAGGTTTTGCTCAACTTCCCCATTCAACTTTCCCAGGCTAAGGTGCACCCTCCCACCGATCATTTCCAGAAAGCATAAACAGTACCGAGATCTAGAAAACTTATAACAGTATTGATTTTGACTCATCTGAAATCTAAAGTGGTTGAAATTCTTGGTCTCTGAATTAAAGACAAAGTTTAGCAATAGAAACAACTTTACGGAAAGAGAGAGGCAAAGTTAGTCAATTGTTTTTCTGAGTAACTTTTAATTTTGTCAATGAATTAAGATTTAATTAAGATTTTAAAAATTATTTATATACTTACATCCCAAATGCTGTCCTCTCTCCTGGTCCCTCCTTGAAGAATACCTGCCCCAAACCCATTCCCTGTCACCTCTGGGAGGGCACCCCCTTCCCCAACCCCCAACCCTAATGCATCTCTGCAAGATTAGGCACATGCTTTCCCACTGAAACAAAACATGGCAGCCCTTTGCAAAATGTGTGTGTGTGTGTGTGTGTGTGTGTGTGTGTGTGTGTGTGTGCGCTGACTTTTTTGGGGGGGGGTGTTTGGTGGTGGTGGCTCAGACCAGTATGTGCTTGCTCTTCTGTTGGTGGCCCTTTGGAAGCTTCCAGGGGTCTAGGCTAGTTCACACTGTTAGTCTTCCTATGGGGTGGCCATTAAAAAAATAACCACCACCAACAACAACAACAACAAAAATATTTTCTCAGCCATTACTATAGAACCATAAAAAGCTTGTTGATAAAATTGATGTCCTGATCATATATGCACACAATACACACACACACACACACACACACACACACACACACACACACACACACACACACATCTTGTGGCTGGATGGTTAACTAAAGCTCAGTGTTCCATTTCAAACACATCAATTGTGTCTGTAGATTGGAGCCCCTATTAGAAGACTTACTGATTTGCCTCTTCAGAACTTCCTGAATAAGGCTCAGCAGATCCGTTCAGTTCACACTATAGAATACAAAGTGATAAATGTATCTCTTACATTCTAAAAAAAGAGACTATTGATGAATCTCTCACTCGGAGTTAATAATACATCTTAAAGTCACTTAAGACTGCTCTACCGTGTACCCAGCCTGCTTGTTTAACCTACATTTAAAAGAACAATGTGACAACCAGTTTTCCTTGCCTTACATTTCCATGTAATCAACTTTTACAGTCTAAGCTGATACATTCTATCCTGCTGACCAAGCAGAATGCAAGTGCGCCATTTATTGAAAGCAGTAAGTGTAGATGTTGAAAGCAACTTTCTAAAATCTGCCATAGTGCTTGAATGGAACATTTATGGCTACTGGTTGATAAACAACAATATTTGTAATCTGGGTCAGTTGGAATAAGATGGAGCCTTTAATTTAATCCATTTTAAAACTCTCAAAGATGTCTGTAAAGTGTCTCATTCTCTCCCCTATGGAATGCTTTCTGTGCTGTACAATCAAAACAGAGCAAAACCCTTTATTAGGGATAGATACACAAAGACACAGACAGACACAGGGACAGAGTCACAAATAGCCCTCGGACAGGCACAGTTTCAAACTCCTGGGACCGACAGACATAGGACAAGAGACATGGGTATCATGAAGTAGAGATTTTAAATCTGGACTGACTCTTCATTACGTAACTCCAGAGGGAAGCACTTTCTTGCCTTTCCTTGCAATGTCAATGCATTATTGGTAACATTGAGCTAATCGCCAATGCATGTGGTCGACATAGCACTCAAGAGCAGATTACATATAAGACATATCTTATATGTAATATCACAGAACAAGAATCTGAAAAGCAAGAATCTTAGAATTCTGCCTCCTCCTGTAGCATAAACAGCCTAACATTAGTCCTACAGTAACTGTTGAATGGCCATCCCCTGAAATAATCATCAAAGGTGTTCATGTATGGCCAAAATTAAAATATTAAGTATTTTAAAAAGTGTTACTCAAATATTTATCCTAATCGTCTTTCTACAAAAATGAACTCGTAGAAAACAGAGATGTAGAGGTAGAAAAGAGGATATTTTAAAGAAATGATCCACATTCCTGGGAATCAAGTTGATTGGAATTCTGCAGACCAAGGAACAAAATGCTGTTAAAAGCTGTTTTGAATAAATTTTGTTGACAGTTTCATCCATGTATAAAATATATTTTGCTTACTTTCTCCACACTCTGACTTCCCTCCCATTCTTTCCAGCCCCCACTTTTTATTTATAAATCTTCCTCCTATATCATTACCTCTTTTTTTAGCATTGCAGAGTTTTACTAGGTCCATCTGTGTCCTGTGGCTATCCACTGGACCCTGATGTCCTCAATAATGGATATAGGACTGGATACTGTGCCCCTACCCTCTCATGGAACCATTCTGGTGCCAATGAATTAGTAACTTCTAGATCTGGGTGAGCTCTTTGCCCATGCCTAGCTCACTGTTGTGGGTCTTGACTGTGTGGGTTTACTGTTAATAGACAGTTTCTGTGAGTTTATGATTGTTTTGGCTACATCATGCTTGGCCTGTACAGTAAAGACCTTATATATTGGTACTTAAGTTCTTTCCATCTCTTCTTCAAGAATATTCCAAAATCTAAAAAGGGATTGCATATTTTCTTTAGGGCTGACTCTATGCCCATAGTTTACTCTCAGAATCTTGTACAACCTTGGGTCTGTGTATTCAACTTCATTCACTGGGGAAAAGAAGGATTCTCAGGTTAACGCTAAGCGCTCGCCTTCGTCTGAATTCCTTCCCTCTGGAGCCTCTAATTGCTTTTTATTTAGGAATTTCAACTGATTGGGTGAAGGCTTCCCATAATACAGAGGGAAAATGTTTTATTTAAAGTCTAACAATTTAGATATTAATCAATCTCATTCATATATATTCATGGCAACCGCCTTGTGCCAAGAACTTGGGCAGATGAACCTATGAAATTAACTATCCTGACCTGTGATCATATAGGGATGTTCACTTTAAATTCTAACCAATTGCACCATTGGAAGATTTTAGTTTTTCTTAAAGTATTATTCTTTTGCATACACATGTATAATTCTAGAGATTAATCTGCCCAAAGGCTGTTTATCTAAAATCAAGCTCTGCTAATAGAACAATGCAGTAAACTATTTGGTATGATACTTAAGGACAAACATATTCATATATCAAGCTCAGCAATCCAGAGTTTTAAGCTTTGCACAAGCATTGTTTTCTCACACTCAGCGAGCAATAACTCAGCTTCAGATTGACTGATCTAAAACAGGGCCATCCAAGCAGCTGTGCAGAACAGGCTTTGGCTCACCTGTGTCACTTGTGTTTATGATGGGTTGGACTGTTGGCTGTTGCTCGTCCTACAGTTCACAGGACTCCTGGAGTCTGGGAAGAAGCATGCAGAGTGTGTGAAGGTCACTACCATGCCCTCTGCTTTACGTGGCTCAAAGCCAGTGACACAGTGAAATCTAATGTCAACAGGGTAGAGCAGTATAATCTAATTCTATTAAGTAGAACTGCAAAGCCACATGCCTGACAGAAGGTGCTGGGAATATATGTCATGTGAATTGCTTTCCTATATCCCAGCATGCTTTCACAACTTGAGTTTCCCCAAACATTGCAATGTAAAGGGCATCTGCTGGACCCACACTCTTCCTGCTCATTCAGGTTTTGTCGTTACCTTGCTTGTTTTTATTGTTTGGAGGTTTCATGCATGTATACATTGAATTTTACTTGTTTTCATTCCCATTCCTCTCTCTTGTTGGGCCAGCAGAAGAATGAGACAGGTTTATTTTACTTTCTATGTGTTCTCAGCGCCTGGCACAAAACAGAGCAACATAACTGTTGAAGGAGCAGTGTGCTGGTGTGATCATTTCTAACAATCTAGTTTTACTCAAAAGGTATAGCTAACTGCACAGGTGGAAATGCTAGAGGCAAATTTCACAAGCAAAGACCTTGTCAGGCAAAGCAGGAAGCTAGAGGTTAGGGCCACTGGAGTATTTAAGCAGACCCAGATGAGTCTAGAGTTCCTACAGTGAACCACATTGCTTCTCTCATTTCTGTCAATAAGGAACTAAGTTAAGTGTTTTAATGGGGTTCAAGGTTATTCTTCTGGGAGAGGGTTAAATGATAGAAGATTGGTACTTAAAGAAAACAGAAATGAAGAATTACTTTAATTATGAGCAACGTGTCAAAAGAAATGCTTCCAAAATTAATCTTTTCTGGAAGGAAAACATATTTTATAATTTATTTTAACCCTTACTCCTCTTTTGTACATGTGTGTGCATGCACACATACCTCCATACTCCCCCACATGCTGGTGTTCAGCTTAGCTTCTAGTAATATTAATTTTAAAAAGTATGAATTAATTACAGACATTAAAGTTTTTCTATTCAAGGTATTTACTTTCAAAGATTGATTTTTCTCTTGTTAGCTGGTCATGCCTTTTAGCTTTAAGAAAGATTGTGTAGAGTGGCAGAAAAGGCCTCAGTCTCCTTCCCTCACCTACCTAGCACCTCACCTCACATCATACACCACAGGGGCTCGGGGATCAGAAATTCCACACTACCAGTGGTGTCTTTGAAAGGGAGCCCAGCTGAACTGTTCATGGAGAGAGGAGAAAACTCTTGGGGTGGCTCCATTGCTGACATTTGTTTTTAATCTTCCACAATTCTCCAACCCAGGCTCACAGAGCTGCTGAGCGCTCTCTGAAGCCTTAACAGAGACATAAATCAGCCACAATCACAGCAGAGGGTTAGCATTTAAAATGAAAGAGGATGTGTCATTTTGATATCTTTTTCCTACTATGTCAGCAAGTAAGAAAATCCCAAGAGTTAAGAAAACTGTTTTGGAGTTTAGTGTTCCACACTATACCTCTGCATGTACTTTGGAGAAGTGTATTGGGAAGAAGGGTAGTCAGAGAACAGGAGGGAGAAGCAGACAGGAGGAGGCCTATACTTTTGGGACGGTAGATGAAAACTCTGTATGGTGGCATTGTGACAGTCTTGCAATCTGAGACCTCAGGAAAGCAAGACATATCTCTTAGAAGTTCAAGATGGGAGTTCATTATGTGCCGACTATGGCTGGTGTGATCTGTGATGTATGGTGACTCTTTTAAGGATATGTGAGACTACCAGGAGTCTCATGGGCACACAAGGCAACTTTCTTACAACTTCATGCTTTTCTAAGGAGTTGTCAGATGAAGAGTGCATGCAACAAGGGGTCTGTGTGCAGAGAAGAGCAACTGTGAGTAGAGTACCTTAGGCCAGATGAGGAGCTAATGCCAAAGTCAAGTGGAAGGCAGCCAGCAGGACAAAAACTGAGCTGAAATCCACCAGATACATACAGAAATTGACCATGATCTGGAAGGACCAGACTGAATTTGGTTTTCTGCCCCACATACAGGAAAGTTGGATATTAAGGGAGAGGAGGTACTCCTTGCTGTACTGTATCTAATTGGAATCCCTGGTGGTTTGCCTGCTACTGGACTTCCCATTCCAAAGAGAGACTGTTCAGGGTAGAGAAACAAAGATGGTGATTTAGATACTGTGTTTGTTACTTTGGTGTCACCTTGACAGAAATAATTGAAAGACACGAGGGAGGGAAGTTTCATATGGCCCATTGGTTCAGAGTGGTTTCAATCCATCATGACAGGGAAAGCATGACAGGGTATAGAAACAGCTGTTCATATCCTAAAGCACCTCAGGAGGGGCCTGAGGCTGAGCTATAATGTTTCCTAGTCAGCTCACACCTCCGGAAATCTCATAACCTGCCCAAAGAATTACCACTAGTGTTGGGAAACAGAGTCCCAAATAGACTGTGATGAACATGTCAAATCCAAATCACCACACAACCTTGCTCTAAGTGATCCTGGAAAGCTTTTCTCAAATGACTTCTTTCCGAAGAAGAGTTCAATGGCCCTGGACCTTGTGTAAGAAATCCAGCAGCCCTCTTTCTCAACACAGCTATTCCAGCTTAGATGAATGACCAGGACAAAATAGAGGGTAATGCCTTGGTGGTCACTTTGTTGTTTAAGTTCCACTTTTTAAAGAATGAAAATTGATGAGGAAATATCTGTACTTGCATTCAAGAAAGGCTTTGTTTCCTGATAGCAGCCTGCCTTGCCAAAGAATCCATGGCATAAAGGCCCTGATAGTCTTCTCCATCACCCACTAATTAGAACAACCCCTCCCACTCCAGGAACTATACAGCTCACATTCATCTAATAATGACTGGACTCAAGCTGATTTCTTTTGTTCAGCTTTCATCAAAGATGGCAGAGAAGGAGGAACTATATTTCACATTTCTCTCGTTTGAAGTCTTGATGTAGAGATAACTTATGATTTTCTTCTCAGAGAGAAAGGCTGATAGTAGAAAAATCACAAGCTATCTTTATATAGAGTTCTACATAGAAAGCATACATAATTTATGTTTAAGAAAGATAAGACATTAATGTAAAATAAAAAAAGGAAAAATTATCAGAATACTGTGAGTGGAGAGAAAATACCAGAGACAGGTTGATTACAAAGAGTTTATTAGTTTAGTTTTGGATGCTAAAAATTGTGACAGTGTGTCATTGACTTTGTTGAGTGGACTATATAAAATGTTAGGGGCACATCTCAGACAGAGAGCTAGAGAGACAGGTATGAGACTTAGCTTATTTCCTAACTACCTGTACTCCCAAGAACTCATTCCAAGAGATGTTGACTTAGTTACTACTCTATAACTGTGAAGAGACACCATGATTTCTTTTATAGTTTTACTCCCTGTGACTAAACATTGAAATATGAGCTTATGAGGAGCAATGATCATTCAAACCACCACACTCCACTCCCTGGACCTCAGAGTCTTTTTTTGTATTGGATAGTTTACATATTTACATTTTAAAAGTTATTCCCTTTCCTGATTTCCCCCTCTGCAAATCTCCATCCCATTCCCCTTTACCTTGCTTTTATGAGGGTGCTCCCCAACCCACGCACCCACTCCCACCTCAACACCCAGGAATTCCCCTACACTGGGGAAATGAGCTTTCATAGGACCAAAAGGGGCCTCCCCTCCTATTGATGTCAGACAATGCCGTCCTTTGCTACATATGCAGCTGGAGCAATGGATCTCCACCATGTATATCTTTGGTTGGTGGTTTAGTCCCTGGGAGCTCGGGGATCTGGCAGGTTTAACCAGGCCCTCAGAATCTTTTAGCCTTATCATAATGCAACATGCTTTTAGCTAAACTTTAGAAGTCCCTATAGTCTTTCATAGTATTACATCTTTTTTTTTATGTTACATTACATGAGTGGCTATTTTTTTTATTAACTTGAGTATTTCTTATTTACATTTAGAATGTTATTCCCTTTCCCGGTTGGTTTACAGGCCAACATCCCCCTAACCCCTCCCTGTCCCCTTCTTTATGGGTGTTCCCCTCCCCATCCTCCCCCCATTGCCACCCTCCCCCCAACAATCACGTTCACTGGGGGTTCAGTCTTAGCAGGACCAAGGGCTTCCCCTTCCACTGGTGATCTTACTAGGATATTCATTGCTACCTATGAGGTCAGAGTCCAGGGTCAATCCATGTATAGTCTTTGGGTAGTGGCTTAGTCCCTGGAAGCTCTGGTTGCTTGGCATTGTTGTTCATATGGTGTCTCGAGCCCCTTCAAGCTTTCCAGTTCTTTCTCTGATTCCTTCAACGGGAGTCTTACACTTTTTAAAAGTCAAAATTTCAAAGTCTCTTTTGAGACTCAATGCAATCTCTTAACTATAAATCCCTATAAAATAAAAAAATACAGTTACATATTTATACAATGCCATAAAGTATACATTACCATTACAGAAAGGAGGAAAGGGGGCATAGAAAGAAAATACTAGCCCAAGATAAGACCAAAATCTATCAGGGGGGAGTTCACATTCTGCATTTCTGTGTCTGGTGTCAAGGTGCTCTTCAGTTCTCCAATTCCTTTCAGAGCTGTTGACTGAAACATACTTCTCAGTTTTGGACTGATTCCACACTCCATTAGCAGCTCTTGGGGAGCATCACAGGAATCTGTTATCTCCAACACCTTGTGCCATCAACACAATCTAGGCTTTACCTTCATAGCTTCATGCAATGTTTTCTCTGGGCCTCCATGCAGATGTTGTCCTGCCAAGTGCTTGGGCTCGGTGGCTTTCCTTTGCCTCAGAGGAAGACTCCATGACTGCTTTATTGTATTCTTCTTCTTTTTTTTAAAGATTTATTTATTTATCATATACAAGTTCACTATAGCTGTCTTTAGACCCACCAGAACAGGGCATCAGATCCCATTACAGATGGTTGTGAGCCACCATGTAGTTGCTTGGATTTGAACTCAGGACCTCTGAAAGAGCAGTCCGTGCACTTAACCTCTGAGCCATCTCTCCAGCTCCTCTTGTATTCTTCTTGACTCTAAATATGGAACCACTTGGCAAAAGCTGCCACGTTCTTCTACTTGCTGATACTGGAACCTGTCCCGCTCCTCAAATTACATTTGCATCATTTTTCTCATTTAGATTGTTTCCTTTGTTTCTATGGCATTTGCATCATCTTTCTGGTTTAGATTGTTTCCTTTGTTTCTAAAGCATTCCTTTATCTCCTTTTCAAGAGTTAAAAGGTTTTTTTTTTGTTTTTGTTTTTTGTTTGTTTGTTTTTGGTGTGTCTTGCCCTGAGGACACCACTCTGTTGCATTTTTGAACCCTGCCCTTAAAAATTTTTATCTTCTTAAGCTCAGGACTTGGCTTCAATACTGCATTTTATGATGTTTTTGTTGTTGTTGTTGTTGTTGTTTTATTTTGTTTGTTTGTTCTGTTTTTTTTGTTTTTGTTTTCTCCTCGAACTTTTCGTTTTACATTCCTTTTTCCTTGTAGATCTGCACAAGAGTAATCACAAGTACAGAACACAGTCAATATTAGGCTGTCTTGAAATCTCCTTTGCCAACAGCATTAGTCCAAAACTCTTCAATTTAACCTTAGACTGATTTCTAGGATGAGGAAAAAAAGGAGCCAAATTCAAGAATGGTCATTAGGCAAGATGATAATATTCTTCCCCTGTGATAACCCGTGAAGAGGATTCCAACAAACCAAATCATCCTCAGCACCAAAGTCCTCCACACTCCTACTAGGAAGGCCTAGTAAGCCCCACTTAAAGCATTCAATTGCTTTTCTACTCCAAAATTCCAATGTCTGCCATATTACTCAAAACAACAGTAGGATCAGGCCTGTCACAGCATGCATCACTCTCTGGTACCAACTTCTGTCTTAGTTATTGTCCTATTCCTATGAAGAGACTCCATAACAAAGGCAAGGTTTTATAAAAGGAAGCATTCAATTAGATGTATGCTGGTTTACAGTTTTAGTGAGTTAGTCAAGTATCATCATTATGGGAAGGAGAGAGGTGTGGTGCTGGAGGAGCAGCTGAGTACTTTACATTTTGATCCATATACAGAGAAAGAGAAGGAGAGAGAAATACAGATAAAGAGATAGATACATGGATTAGATAAATGATAGATGGATAGATAGATAGATAGATAGATAGATAGATAGATAGATAGATAGATAGATAGATAGTGTCTGGTGTATGATTTTTGAAACTTCAAAACCTATCCCACAGCAATATACCTCCACTAACAAAGCCACACTTACTCCAACAATGCAACATCCATCTAATCCATCTAATCCCTCACAAGCTGTTTCATTCCCTGCTGTTTAAGCATTCAACTATATGAATAGGGAGCGTTCTCATTTAAACCATCATAGATGTATATCCACTTTTAGGGCACCTCTACTAAGTCCTTAAAGATAGCATAATTGTGTACAGCAGGGTCCAAGCTTCTAACACATGAATATTCAGAGAACAATGACCAGTAGCAATTCTTAAGCATACATTGCTTTCTTCTCATTTTTCTTTTTATAATTTGTACTCCTTGACACAAACTTTGCCTGTAGGCTAGTGACTGCCAAAATCTTATTAATTCTTTCTTTCCTATAAACCTCAGATTTAAAGATATTCAAATGACTATTTGTTGTCTCAACTTCTGTCTAACACAGCTGCGTCAGAAGAAACACTGACATTATTGTGGACATTAGTATTGACATGTCATGACACATTTGAATAATATTGACATCATAACTGCCTAAATACTCATCTCCTCCTGTATTCTTTCCTCAATGAGTGCACAATCAGTCATTATCCAACTGTGGAAATCATCCTGTCTCACTTGGGCTTCTTCCTCCTTTCTCCCATCAACTTAATCTCCTCAATATTAGAATAAATGCCTTTACTAAGTATGCATTCTACTCCAGAAACTACACTAATTTCTGTATATGTACTGCTTTATTTAATTCTCATTGTTCTAAAGAGTATTACAACTTTCACTCAGGAAAAAAACCTGAGATTCAAGCTCATGAAGGGTAGAGAGGAAGCAGAGGGAGCAAGTAAGTAATGAGGTTTAGGGAATGGGTCCATGTCGTCAAGGACAGCACATTGCTTAAACATTGAATTTCCTTTGCATTATTGGGCCTGAGTTCTACTCAAACTGTGGCTATAAAAGCTATATAGCAGCTACCCATGCAAGCTCAGCTCTTGGAAAAAATCACTGAAGTACAGTGCATTTCTATAGATCATAAATCATGTGTCTAAAACATGAAGTTCAAACTCCCCATCCTGTCTGCAATTCTATACAGTTCATTTATTCTCTGAGTTCATCTGTGATCATTAAACATGATCTGTCTCAAATGGTTCCATGTTCTGAAAATGTTTTCTTACTTCATCCCACTTTCGCTAAATATAGTCATTATTCAGTATCCAAGCAAAGATGTTGGTTGGCCCCAGGACCTCTTATAGATTCCCGAACCCGAAGATAGCCAATCCCCTCATTTATATTACCACAGTATTTCTATGTAACCTATGCACATCTCATATACATTAAATTAGATATAAATTACTTATGACAGATAATTATCATAGTTAATCTTGATTTCTATGCAGAGTGAAGTACTCCTCTAAGTATATCTGAGACAGTTCTAAACACATTGAAGATACAAAACAAAAACCTGTCTCGCACACAGGTGGCCCCATCTAATAGGACAGCAGCCTACAAAGAATGAAAATGGAAGAGGAAGCCTAGCAGTATGTGCATACTCCATTCCTCCTAACCAACGGTACCTACTGCTTCTGCCATCATGTGTGGACATCAGACTCCTACTCTTCAACGTATCAACATGGACTCACTCTAGTGTCCATCCAGGTGTCTTCATTGCCTCCAATCTCAGGTTTGGGTGACATTGTTCATCCCTCTTGTTTGGAAACTCCATGCTTCTTGGGATAAGCAACTAGTGAATTCTCTGGTCCTCTCTCCACTATGCAGACAACCTTTCATTAAATAAACTCCATCACCTTATGTTAATGCCTTCTTTAATAACCTGTTAATTCTATATCTATAGAGAACCCACTTTGGTACACTGCAAGAATATAAATAGTCATTACAACATAGTGTTCAAGAAATAATGGGGAAGCACTTGTAAGTGCTCAATGTAGCTTCTTACTTTTTAATATATTTTCAAACCACTGGTTGAATTCAAGAATGCAGACAAAGAGAAGCAGCTGTACTCTGTTTCCTATTGCCTTTCTTATCTCTCTGAAAACTGTCTTTGGGTTTGGAAATTCAGTACAGTGAATTTCCCCTTCTGCCTTAACCTTTACACCAAGTAGAGGAGCCGCTATTGTCTGATATATTCACTCATGTATTTGTATAAAGCACATTGTCATACTCAATGCACAGAATAAATAATTCATTTCTTCTAACTAATCACTGGACTGAGCTCTTCAGAGCAGGGCACTAACCAATTCTGGGGGTCACACTGCATAACACTCCAGAGGTGCTCCTATAAATGCTAACAAAATAGAAGAAAGGGTCCCTAAACTATTCAGGTCATCAGGTCACAAACACCATTTGTTTTTGCTGAATGTCATATGCTTACTTTCATTCTATCATTTTATGTATGAAGGACAAAGTAGTAGGAAACCATTTCAGCCAGTGGTTCTATTTTCTTCAACACAGCAAAACGTGTTCCAAAAAATCCTTCAGTAAAGAGTCAACATCCTTTAGTGAGATGCTTTGATAGAATCACAGGGTGAGAAAAAGCATTTCTCTGTGCCAGCAACTTAATATCTTCCTGTTCCTGCCAGGGATTGTAATTCAGGAACTAATCTCAAACTGAGCAGAAGAAAACTTGAGATGCTTCATGAAAATGGCTGAATGTCGTCAGCTGCTATTTAGTGAGGGATGATGTGTCAGGGACAATCCAGACAGAAAATGCACTTTCACCAATTGCTAACCATCTGCAGCTTCAGGAAGACTCACAACACTGACATCTCCTGAGGGAGTCCTTTCAGTTTTGCGCTTTTCCTGGCCAGAAGAAATACAGACACGTGTGATTTACTACTCGGCACTTACAGGGATAGAGTGAATTGTTTCTTAGGAAATTCACGCTGGGATGAGAAACTTAGAAGATAAAAAGTTTCTGGGTTAACATACATATATATCAGAGAGCTTGGAAACTGGCAAAATGTTTTATATTGATCAGAAGCAAAAAAAAAATCTTTTTGTTTCCATTATAGCTTTTGGAATTTCTGAGCCACCTTGGTTCTCTTTCTTGCCTTAGGGATTCCAGTGCTGTGACTGTCTGAGAGAAGCTATTCTCTTTGTTTCTTGCTTCTACTTCCCCCAGGAGGAAGGCATGGCTTAATTAATTGCAGCAATTAGATACAGTGGGGCTTCTTAGTTCTGTCTCTCTCTTTTTTCCCCCAGGGATGTGATCAATCACCACTGTTTTTATTCGATAACATTCTTTTGGAACTGGAAATCTTTTATCTTTGCTGTTAATTGTTCTAGAATCAAGAAGATAGGATGGATTATTAACTGAGACTTTCCAGTAATCCCAACAATATTATTTGTGATGATACTTCTGCACCAAGGGAACAGAATGAACAATAAACTCACTTTGATCTCTGCATAGGCTGTGGAAGTTGTGATTTTTACCAAAAACAACAATTAACAATTAACAGCATTAACAACGAAGATAATGAGAGACAGGAGTGTGGCCTGCAGTCATGTGGGTGGTAGTGGTGGTTACCATCAGAACAGATATTAAAACAAAATTTGGAGAAAGAGAAAGTGAAAATTCTGAGACTATGCCATGAAATTGAGCTGAGCAAAATGAAGGTCATATTCTACAAAGGGCTGTGGGATTGAAGGTTTTCCCACTGCAGATGTAAAATTGAAACTGGAAAGTAAGGCGCTGGGAGAAAATGAAAAGGGGAGCAAACAAGAGAGATTTGAAGCAAATTGCTAACCAATTGCTTTTGTCTCTACACTGGCTAGGAAGCAAAACAACCTCTGACAATCAGTGAGTGGACCACCGTGGGTTTCTATTGGAATACAGAAGTTTTGAACTTCTTTGTTGGAGTGTTTAGGGAAAGTAGAGCCTGTCAGTTGCTATCTGTTTGATCCATCCTAAGATACAACAGGTTACAAAATACCTTTGTCTGCAACCAAACGCTGCTGCGGAAATTCCAAAGCCATGATGAGACTTTTTGAGAAAAGACCTATTCACAAAACAACAACCACAAAGGAGTCCTCCAAAAATCATCAAAAGAAAGGAACCTCATTTATAATTCTGAAGAATGATTGGATTTGAACAACAACAACAAAATCTGTATTGGTAAAACAGAAGTACAAAAGAAAAAGACCAAAATAATGAGACAGAAAAATCCAGTTGCAGAAAACAGAATAAAAGTTAATAACAAGAAATTGCCTGGATAGCATATATTGGGGGTCAGGCCTTGTTTCAAGGACAGTGTGTGTGTGTGTGTGTGTGTGTGTGTGTGTGTGTGAGGGGGGGTTATGTTTCATACAATCCTAATGAATTGTGCTTTATTGAGCAGCCCATTTTATGCCTATGAAAACTGAGGACAGGAAAATTGCTGTGAGCAATCAAGGGTTTCTAAGTCCTCAGAGGTCCAGTGAAAATTCTCATTTTCATCACAGGCATGATGTGAGAAGTCATTGCCTCCACATTATAATAGAATTCGAGAATACTGAACAAGTCAGTCTCAACAGAGGTTTTAGAGATGAAAAAGTTAACAGTTAAAATAGAAAAGTATAATCGGAGTCAGAGGATTCAAAGTTAAAACTGAGAAAACATCAAAGAAATTACAGTAAAATTAATATAAAGTCTACATGAGAGAGACAGTTTCTGCCTACTCCATAATGATGTCTGATCTTTGGGATATATATATATGTATATATATATACATATATATACATATATATATATATTTGGAATAGATATTCAAATGGATATATTGACATCCAACAATGTTCCATGTGTATATGTACACACACACACACACACACACACACACACGCACACACACACGCACACACACACGCACACTCCAAATAGAGATAAGCATTCCAGGGTCTCCTATTCTCTGTATGTTGGCCGTGTGGGTCTCTTTATTGATCACCATATACTGCAAAAAGAAAATTCTTAGATGAGGATTTAGATATACATTGATCTACAGGTATAAGTGTAAAACTTAAGGAATAATTTATCCCTAGACTACTAAGGAGAATAACAGTGTTAGGGTCTCTGCTGTGGTCTGTGTAAGTAGTATGAAGGGGGAACGAGACAAATTAAACGTAGTAGGGAATGAGTGGGCAATGCAGGAAGGAATATTGGGAAGAACAACTAACTCTAAAAAGTGCAATGTAAAAATCTACTTCTAAAAATTTCTTGAATATATAATATATGCATATGTATAAAGAATGTAAATGGAGTTTACTTATACAGGGAGATAATACCGCCTTTAGAAATAGATATAAAGCTAACAAAACAGCTACTGCCAAGACTGGGCTATATATTTTTAAGTTGTTGGTCAGTGGGGTCCAACAGATGCCCTCCCTGTGAAATTATATGCTATAGACACTGTTCTTGGTTACTCTCAAGAACTTGATGGCAAGATGCTAACACTTACAATCACATATTTGACTCATACAACATGAGAAATCAAGCTGAGAGCAACCTAAATGATTCCTACCTGTTGGCTGACTTTCTGAGTATTACAAGGGTCTATGCATGCTACATGGAGATAAAAATTAATCATCTACTTCACCTAGCTGTAAAAATGTGATAAAAAACTGTCAGCAAATATTGGCTTAGTAAGACATGCCAATGATACAATAGTGGCAGAAATGTTATAGGACAAATTCATCAACCTCTAGTTGGAGTTAGAGCCCGAAAGAATGTATACCTGATAGCTGATACTGTCAACTGTACCACAAACCTGTGGATAACTAACTCTGAAGTCAGAGACCTTGGGCGAGAGCTTAGACATTTCTGAAGAAAATGTAGGTTACCTACAAAGAGACAAATGAGACTATCTTCAAGGGTCTCTACAGCAAAGTCTGAAATTCTACAAGTCAATGAACCATTTTCTTCAAGATTTTGAAGAAATATAATTTACAACCTAAAATTTCATACTGAGTCAAATAGCAATGTACATGAAAGAAAGAGTTGGAACATTTGGAAACAAACTTTTAACAATATGTATAAGACTACATTTAAACACAAGATTTATAATTACATGACAAATACAGATTCCAAAAACCAAAAGTTCCAACCCCCCTCCCAAAGAAACAGCAAAGAAAAATATAAAAATTACTGATGTCCTGCTGAACTATGTAGTCCTGTGTAGACTGGGTGAAGAGGCTGGAACATTCAGGAGTGCTTCATACAGCATACTTGTAGGATTCCAAAACATGATGAGAGATGTTGACACACTGTACTTACAAATGATCATATTACAAATATTAAGGTCTAGGCTATGGTATAATTTAAATATTTATTTTAATTAACTGATTCCAAGAAAGAAATGGAATTATTTGACCTCGATTCTAACACTAGTCCTGTATAAGTAAGCAGTAGAGTGATCATGACTCAGTATATAGAGAACAGAATTGATTCTAGCCACTTCAGCAAACAGTAGCTATCCTGTCTGCTATAGTTTATTCTCTAAAGCTCTGGTCAACAGGCTGGGGCAGTTTTAGGGGAAGCAATAGATCTTTTAAGAGATTTGTGCCCTGTTGGGAGAAAATGGAGTCATTAGAATGACTTGCAGGGGGTACTGGGACCTCAGCTTCTTTCTGTCTGTCTTTTCTTCCAGGCCACCATAATGTGAATAGTGCTCCTCTCATACATGCTCCCACTTTGAGCTACTAGGGTGCCACATGCCAAAAACAATAAGGCCAAGGGCCACCAACTGAAATTTCTGAAACCAAAGCCAAACTAAATCTTTCCTTTATATGAGTTTTCTATCTATGAAACTTGGTTACAGAAACAGAAAATGGACTGAGATATTTTTATAATATATAAAATGTTGCTTGACTTCTCAATTTATGATCAAGCTACAGATAAATCAAGAAGCTAGAATTGCAATTGCAGATTATAACTTAAATGCCAACAACACTGATGTCATAAAATTAAATATTAACAAATGAAGAGAAGTAAAGTTAGAAGGGAAACTGAAGGAAGAGTGCATTAAAATTTTACTTTTATGTAGAAAGGGACACGAACTCAGTTGAAAAATAACTAAAAGAAAGAAAAATAATAAAATAAATATAAACAATTTACAGTTAAAGGAATGACCACTACTTTATACAGGCAAGACAACTGATGCAAACAATAAACAATGAAAACAAATGAGGGTGATCATAGCACAGTGTGTCCTTGTTCTTCTTAGCAGATGGTACCTAATCAACCAATCATTGCATCAGTGGAAAAAAAAGTCTGCATGATGGTAGATGCTGCCATCTAGTTAACTAAAGACAAAAGTTTTAAATGCTTTGCTGTTAGAAAATACAACTGAATTTAAGAAAGATATGACAATTTTTTCAATATTAATTCTGTAATCTGATTTTCCTGCATTTAATAATATTTAAATTATATTCATATTAAAATTCATCTGCCTATTTTATAGAGGCAGAAGGTTAGATGTGATAACAGATCTTTGAAAACATCACATACCGAAGCCAAGAGGCTATCAGAGGACACAAATAAAACAAAGGGGAAAGACTCTGTGAAACTTGGAAATTGTGAGGGGATGCTGAAGCATCAGTTTATATAAAGATGAAGCTGTACTTTCTATGTGACCTAATCCATGGGATTATGTACTTGGACACTTCATTCCTATCTGGTGACAGTGTTTTAGGAAATCATGGAACATTTGGGACATGAGGCTTAACTAACAGATATAATAAGAAGGCTAAGGCTTGGAAAGTTAAACCTAAATGTAGTTCTGGTCCAATGCTCTACATCCTGGTTTAGCCACATCGCCAGCCACTTTAGCACACATAATATTCATTGCTTTCAAAGATCTGTCTTTCTCATGGTGATGGAGTGAATGTCTCTGAAAATCAAAGTAATTTCTTTCTGTAGCGCTGCCTTTGATTGGTATCTTGTCAGATCGATGAGAAAAGTAACACAGTATAGACTCATGAAACCACCACACTTTGGAATACACCCACAGTGAAGCATTGCTATACCCGTTATTGTGAAATCACTGGATATCCCATGTAAATGTGATAAGTTTCTAATTCTTTATCTGTAAATCGAGTTTAAGTAATGTGTAGGAACATTAAAATGGCAACAATCTCAGACAGAATAAAGGAGCTGTCCCCAGAACAACACTTGGTCATACTGCCCCAATCCATTTCAGAAAGCCATTTTTACCTCATTCAATTTCTGCCACCATGACCCAACCAAAAAGGTGTCACTTGCCAACTTCTGCTCTGCCAGCCTTAAATCTCAGTAATCACATGGGTATGCCTGATAGAACGTGGCCTCATGTCTTTATTTGAAAAACTTGGAGCATGCCATGTGTAATGATCTATGCTGGGCAACAGGAGGTGACTCAGTTAGAGTAACCATTAAATGTCCAATGAACTTACTTAAATTCATAGAAATAGAAATAAGAAGAGATTATGGGTATTATTAATTTATGAATCCAGAGTTTCAACTTAAGAAGAAAGTGTATTGAGACAAAACATGTTGTTGTAAAACACTGTGAATGTGTTCAATGAACTAGGCAGTGAAAGTGGAAAACCTCAGACCTCTCCCATAACCAAAAGGGGAATCCTCCTTCAACTCATTTTAAAGATATTGAGGTAATCATGTGAGAGAAATATTTACTCAAGCTCTTGTGCATTTGTTTAAGTGGCAAATGAACACGTAACCATTTAAAAATGACTGTGAAAGTTTAGAACAGAGGCTGAAGGAATGCCCATTCAGAGCCTGCCCCACATGTGGCCCATACATATACAGCCACCAAACTAGATAAGATGGATGAAGCAAAGAAGTGCAGGCTGACAGGAACCGGATGCAGATCTCTCCTGAGAGACACAGCCAGAATATGGCAAATACATAGACGAATGCTAGCAGCAAACCACTGAACTGAGAACAGGACCCCCTTTGAAGGAGTCAGAGAAAGGACTGAAGGAGCTTGAAGGGGCTTGAGACCCCATATGAACAACAATGCCAACCAACCAGGGCTTCAAAAGACCATACATGGACTGACCCTGGGCTACCACTGCATAGGTAGTGATGAATAGCCTAGTAAGAGCACCAGTGGAAGGGGAAGCCCTTGGTCCTGCCAAGACTGAACCCCCAGTGAACGGGATTGTTGGGGGGAGGGCGGTAATGGGGGAGGATGGGGAGGGGAACACCTATATAGAAGGGGAGGGGGAGGAGATAGGGAGATGTTGGCCTGGAAACCGGGAAAGGGAATAACAATTGTAATGTAAATAAGAAATACCCAATTTAATAAAGATGGAGAAAAAAACCCAAAAACTTTAGACTCAGGAAAAAAAATGAATGTGAGTTCTTTGTTCAGACCATACGATGCAAGCAGAATTTACCTTACTAAAGAAAGATTGCTAGGGAAGGAAATTCCTCAATTTCCTTTGTAACCTCTTCTAATATTTAACAAATGATATTTTAAATAATATTTTAAAGATATTCATTATATCTAACTACAATCCCTCTCCCTATATCTAAAAACATTTCCCTGTTGCCCTCTTTGGTACAGATAGTGAACAGGTAGGAGAAATCTTTCAGACTTTGCTTTTGGGTTTAAATAGCTATAGTTTCCTGGAAGGCTATGTCCTCTGTGCTTTGAACTCATCTTCTGATAGTTCTTCTTAATTCACTTCTATTCTCTCTGTAATACACTTCCACACGTAGGGCTTGCATGGGTAGTGGACACCTATATTATCAATGCTAATGTGATCATTGTTTATAAACCATTCTTGAGTGTATACAGAGTCACTGTGAGCATATTACATCCTGAGAACACTGACAATGGGAACTACAAGCCATGGGACATTGTTAAGAGGAACAAGGAAGCTTTTGCCATGGGTGTGTCATGTGGACAGTGAGATGAGTGGGTATGATCCTGGGGAGGATTAGCTACTCTCCAGTGTCCCCAGATGTGGCTTTGCAAGGAGAGCTCTTTGTGTGGTAAGGCAGGAGGTCATATCTCAAGGGTGGTGACTTCTTCATAGAGTAGGAACTAGAAAAGGTGGGGTGAATGAGTAATCTAAATGGAAAACACTATCTTCTGAGGATGACATGGTCTCCTGGCTCTGAATGAGGAAGCATTTCTTGTCCTCATGAAATACTAAACCCTGATGCCTGCAGAAGGGAGTGACTCAGGTTGCTCTACAGTAAGGCAGCTAAGGACTCAAATACAAGTAATAACTTACACTAATCTAGCACATTGTAGAGTCATGTCACTTATACACATTCTTGACCTAAACTATGACATCAATTTCCCTGAGCTGTTGGCAATCGACATATACATAGTGTCACCACTCCCTGGGAAAGGGGATCCATGCATGTTCACATGGCCAGTAGAAGAGTCGTCGTTGTCACCTGAGTCTTCCTAGCTCTATACAATACAGTCTGTCAGTATAGGATATACTTTACTGAGATTCCTGCAGACAGTAGAGGGGTGCATAATTAGCTAAGGACTTCTATTACAGAACATACACCACTTACCCAGCAGGAGCCATAGTGTGAAAAAGAGTAGTGATTGAAAGAGAGAAATAGGAAGAGGAGAAACAAGAGGAAGAAGTTGATTGCTCTAACACACTTAATAGAAGTCTATGTAGTTCCCAAATAACTTAGAAACATTGTTTACTGTGGTTTTGGATTGGAGGGAGGTCCCTTTAAATATTGTTGGACTTCTTGGTAAATAAACACTAAAAAGAAAGAATACAATGTTTTTAAATGTGTGCATTATTTAATAACATAAAAACTATATTCAAAAAATCACTAATGCCATTTCATATTAACAATACCCCAAACCCAAATAGAGTGGGCTGTGTACATTGAATAGGTTATGAGTCAAAATAGAAATAAATACTCTATTGAAACCAAAGGAAAATTAAGTTTTTCCCTAGCAAAGGAAAGGCTCCTTCTTACCACCCCCAGAGTTTCCATGCAGATTAGATAATGACCTATTTTGTTTGGACAAAGCTTGCATCGAAATGTTGACAAAGCCACACACGCACACGGCCTTTGAACTCAGGATCCAAAAAGTCCATTGATGTTCCTTTAGGAAATCCACATTTTGTCCAACAGATTATAAGAAATAGAAAACCATGGGTATCTAACTTCAAGCCACAGTTAGCAAATTCATCTGTCCTAATAGTGTCAAATGGTGTTAAATTTCTCACAAGCCAGCTGCAACCAAACCAAAACAGCATTAGCTGTTCTTTTGACCTATAGTCTTGGTCAGTTAGGTAAACATTGAGATAAGCTTAGTTTGCTCAGCTCTTTATTCATTCCACATGCAGGTAGGAATGCAGAAAGCATGGAGCTTGTACAATTCTGCAGAGCAAATATACCTCAGCAGAGTTATTTAATTGACTTTGGCCAACTGTATGGGTCTACAGGATTCATTTGGAGGAAAACCGACTTGACATCTTGTGTCTTATCATGGGTCTGTAACTCTGAGAAATGGGATAGAAAACTCATACCACCACATAATTTATTATGATTTTTGTTCATTTGAAAGATAAAGACAAGAGGATGGTGAATTTGAGTTCCAAGTTATTGTATAATATGCACGGTCTCTCTGGATTTTAACATAAACTGGGATAACAAAACAGAAGTTCTATACAGAAAGTGAAAACCAACTAATGAAGTGGTCAGTGGTAGACTAATGTATGAGTTCCCTATTGTTGCTGTAAGGCAATATCACGAGCTTGAAACACGACTTTTTACCTCAGAATTCTGAAGGACAGAAGTCTACTTTGTTAGGGCTACATTTCCACTGGAGACTCTGGTTAAGACTGTCTAGTGCTTTAACTTTTTGAGTTGCAGGGGCTGCTGGGAATTTTTGTCTCAGGGACTCCCCATCTTCAAAGCCAGCAGAGCAGCATTACAAAGTTTATTTCTTCTATTTCTGCTTCTGTTCCTTTATCACTTTTTTGTGACTCTTCTGATAACAACTTACTCTAGAGAAACACTTTACAACTCCATTTTAGTTACCTAGATAACTCAGGACAATTTCCCCATCTGGAGATCCTTAATTAGTCATAAATGTAAAAAATAAAGATTCTCTAAGGAAACAGAAATAACAGGGTGAACATTGTGAGTGTGTTTGTGTAGGTATGCATGTTTATTGTTCTAATCTGTATGTCATTTTGACACCATCTCGAGTCATCTGAGAGGATAGAACTTCAATTGAGAAAGTGCCTTCATAATATTAGGTAGTAGGTAATCCTGAAGGCATTTTCATAATTGGTGATTGATGGGGAAGGGTTCAGTCCCTCATGGGTCACTACTTCTGGAACAAAATTAAAAGGCTAAGCAGTTGGGCATACATGTGAGAAGGTGAAGGTTTACCCCAGATTGAGGTAGGTCTTCCTCTTCAAATGATCCAGCCAAAAAAACAAACAAACAAACAAACAAACAAACAAACAAAACCACAACTCTCTCTTTGGTATACCCAACTGCTTCTCTTTTAATTTTTTTCTGGATGTAGTCAAGTTTGCAACCAAGATTAACCACTTAAGGAAAAATATTTACAATTTCAGAGATTAAGACTTGAAAATTTGGCAGAAGCAGATTATTGTTCTAACAGAAGTAATAATGAAAATAACATCTGCTCTATAATTAGTAACTCAGCACACATCTGCTCATTTTAGTTGAATTAATATAATTTGTATTAATATAAATATAATAAATTAATATAAATTTAGTACATTAATATAATTTAGTATAAATTTAGTACTTTTTATTGAGCGACAAACATAACTGATAGCAAATAATAAACATAAAAGACTCTTTTTTGGAGTTCTTATTACTATTTGCTTGCTTTAGGATAGGGTCTCATTTTGTAGACCAGGCTGGCCTGGGACTTACAATACCTCTACATGATGTACTCCAGTGTCTGAATTACAGACATGAGCCACCATACTTGACAAAATAACCTTTAATGGATTTCACATGCATGTATACACATCACACATATACAAAGAAGCTATTTTAAAACACTAAAGAAAAACATTAAAAATGAAACTACACTAATGTGTAGAAGGAGTCAGTTTCCCATCATTTTAAAATACGATTACACAAATCAAAACTAAATAATGAAAGAATCCAATAGAAAGAGGTGAAAAACAATGAGAACATGATGTAATACATGACTCAGAGATGACAATTACATCAGGAGAATAAAATATACTTTTACAGTTGTCTTGTGGGCACAGCACTCTTACTTTCTCAACTGCTCTTGTATCCTTACAGGTCCTTCATGTCCTTTTAAGAGGACCTGTCTCACTATGAAGGATGCACTCTCTCAACCTACCCCAAACCTAGTAACATCATCTTGGGAATTAATATTTGAAGATTTAAATACTGAAGACCTACAAGTGTGTAATATAGAGCACTTCCTAACCTGAGAGGAAGATTTTATATATATAATCATGTGTGTGTATGTGTGTGTGTGTGTGTGTAGGAGATGAAAAACCTGTAAGGATACTGTTGATAAAGTAGGATGCCATCCAACAGGACACCTGTAAAAACATCTTTTTATTGTCCTGATGTAATTGTGGTCTCCAAGGCTTACTGCTTCAGTCTGATAACCTAGGCTCAGTCCTAGAAGCTTCTAGTCTCTATTCAATCTAATCCAGCCCTATAATGTTTTCAGACTCTGAAACTTGCTGCTGAATAAGCTCACCCTTTCTTGCTCCTTCTGATGTCTGTCTGGCTGGTCCGCTTAGCCGTTCTGCTTAAAGTCCTCTCCCAGCTGACTTACTCACTTTGGCTTTGCTCATGACCTCTGAATTGCTCTGCTTGGCTTCAAACTATCTCTAGCAATCTTTTCTAATCTTCTGGCCCCTTCTCATTCTCTTGCCCATTCTGTGTTTGCCTGTGTCTAGCTTGTTCTCTCTTCAGTCTGTCTCTGTAAAACCCTCCTGGTAAAACTGCCTCTTTCCTTCCCTTTTCTCTGTGCTGCTCCCTTAAGGAACTTTCCCTTCCTCTCTCTTCTCATGAGAGTTGGGGATATACTAATTCTGTCAAATCTTTCACTGATTTGTCGCTTTGACTGCCACTCAATAAGACATCACTTTCAAACATAGATGCTTCCTTGTACAAACCAATTTTACCTTCATTGTTTCGGATAGAAGATGTGTACCACCACCCTTGGACCTAAGTTTTTCTTTGCCAGGAACTTGCAGTGTACCAGGCTGGCCTTGAACTCAGAGATCTGCTTGGCCGTCTCCTGTGATTAAACTTGTGTATGCATTCCAGCCAGACCACAGACACCTAGAAGGTCTTTGGATGTGATTTCTTGCCAGAGCTGCCATGTTTTCAATTAGAACTTCTCCGCAGACACCAAACATGGTGAGGGCTCACTCAGTCCCAAGCTGTGAGAAATAAATGTTTACTATCTAAGAAAACAAGATTAACAATGTACATTACAATGGTCTGTAAATTATTCTAATTCTGTGGAAGAAACAACACATATAGACACAAAGATTAAAAGAGAACTGAAAGGATATTTTGAAATACTTGGTAATGTCCCTGGTTACGTGTTGCATGCTTATTGATTGTTTCTTTTTGATAAAATAAATCAAAATAAAACATTCTATGTGTGTCCCTTCCAAACACTGAAGGTGGCCAGAAGAAGAATGGTCCCTTTACATTTAGCCAAGATTTAAGACATGAATGGCTCTGGAGAGAAAGAGGCACAAAGGAGATTCAATAAAGTTGGCAGTAGCAGTGAATGGGGGAAATAACATAGCAAAGCACAGCAAATTTTAAGGACAATTCTAGAAAATTTCCTGTGGTAGTTGGAATGAGAATTCACCTCCACAGGCCCATGGATATGAGTTCTTGGTCATTAGAAAACTGCACTACTTGTATTAGGAGGTATAGCCTTGTTGGTGTGGCTTGTCAGAAGAACTGTGTCATTGGAGGTGGGCTTTGGTGTTGTGATGCTCGAGCCAGCCCTAGTGACTCTCTCTTCCTCCAGATGCAGATGCAAAACTCTTAGTTACTTCCGCAGCACCACGGCTACCTATGTGCCACCATGCTTTCTACCATGATGACAATTTCTACTTCTGATCTGTAAGTAAGCCCCAATTAAATGCTTTCATTTATAAGAGATGCCATGTTCATGGTGGCTCACAGCAATAGGACATTTACTAAGATACATTCTTTTTTTTCCCCGGTACTGAGGACCGAACCCAAGGCCTTGCGTTTGCTAGACAAGCGCTATACCACTGAGCTAAATCCCCAACCCACTAAGACACATTCTTAACATGAAACATCACTTACTTAATGATTCATGGGATGGCACAGGGCTTGATGGCACATGCACACAGTCCCAGCTTAAGAAAACATACTTGAAATGATTTCTTCTGTCAGAAAATGGAAAAGTGGAAATGAAGGGAAAGAGAACTGGGCATCCGGCTCACTGGCGGAATACTTGCACAGTACATAGCATACACAAGGCCTTTTGGTTTAACCTCCTAAACAGCCAAAAATAAAAGTGAAATATGTAGGAAATTCTCTGGGAAAGAGGAAATAGATGCTGCTGATGCTGATGTTAGGAAGGAGATCGGGAATCAGTACAACACTGACTTTATTCCAAAGAGAAGAGAAAAGGAAAAGCTTCACTTCACATGGCACTGATTGGATATTGAAAGTTGTCACAGAAAGGAAAGACAATGCAAGATAAAAAGAAGGGCAAACAAGCAAAGCACAGATCCTCCCTGGTGGACAGGACAGAAGTTGAAGCGTCATTCAAGAGTGGTCTTGGGTATTAGGCCCTCAGGAGAAGTCCCATTTATAAGAGAATCCCCAAATAAAACCCAGAAAACTATTCAAGCTATGCAAGTTACTCAGTTGCATAAAACAAAGAAATATAAAAAATATGAAAACAAAGTAATATTAGCTTTCCAAAAGATCTCAAACACATGTGCGTGCATGCACATACACACACACGCGCGCACACCTACCAATGCAGAGAAATAGAAACACACAAGATGAAGGGTTCAAAAGTTTGCTGGTAAAATGATTTATGACCATGCTATTATTGTCCCAGTAAATCGTATAATCCAGTCGTCGCTGCAATTCAAGCAGTTTGTAACTAAGTTGGTACTTCCCTTTCTCCTTTGGTGGCATGTAGAAGAGTATTTTTCTAGTATCATGAACACTAGTTATTTGCACTATTTAATAAGAGTTTTCATTTTTAAAAGAAAATAAGGAACACCAAATACTGGTGTGTTTGTTGAGAGGGAGGTGCCTGGTAGGAATGTGAATTGGTGCAGCCCCTCTGACAATCATGGTGAAGATGTCTTAAAACTCAGAAAACAAACCTGCTATATCACCCAACTATTTCATGCTTTTATATATAGATAAAGGACTCTAAATAATAATTTAGACATATTTTCATAAGCATGTTTACTGTTACATTGTTCAAAATAGCAATGAAATGGAACCAACCTAAGTCTCACCAGAGGAACAGTCATAATGAATAACAATATCATGACATTTGCAGAAAATATATGGAATTTAAAATCGTTATGTTAAGTCAAATAAGCCAGACTCAGAAAAATAATATACTGCATGTATTCTTTCAGGTGTGGAATTTGAATTTAACTCTCTCTCTCTCTCTCTCTCTCTCTCTGTGTGTGTGTGTGTGTGTGTGTGTGTGTGTGAGAGAGAGAGAGAGAGAGAGAGAGGGAGGGAGGGAGAGATGGAAATAGAAAGGGGAGGAAAAAGGAGAGAGAGTATAATGGAA
Source organism: Rattus norvegicus (assembly GCF_021556685.1). Taxonomy (NCBI): domain Eukaryota; kingdom Metazoa; phylum Chordata; class Mammalia; order Rodentia; family Muridae; genus Rattus; species Rattus norvegicus. The sequence goes on along the minus strand of NC_141535.1, from coordinate 23,041,737 downwards.
CTCATACTGGAAAAAGCAGAGAGAGGAACTATTTGGAGGAGGTGGGTATCCATTAACATTAACAGGGAATATGCCTGTGAAGTAGATGAGTTATAATATGCACATATGCAGAAAAATGTCATAATGAACATTGTTACCTTCTATATTACCTTAAAAATTACACTTCGGTTAAAGTTTACAGTAAGTGAGAGATAGAACTGAATATGCATCACTCATGTACCATCCTTAAGGGCTGTACTCAGCCCCCTTTACAAAACAAAAAGACTAAATGTTGAAATAAATTTTGAAAATTTTTGTTATTTAATAATCATTGAAGCTCACTAAGGAATATGATCTCTGGTTTAAAATTTTGGCGTGGTATGCTTTTAATTATTTCCAAGGGATTTTTTTAATGCTTAATCAAAATAATAGAATATAGTATTTTATTTTGTAATATAAATGGTTTAATTAAATAATAAAATAAAATTAAAATGCACAAAGAGTCATGAAATGAAAGTGTTGTCCCAGGGAGTATTAGCACCAAGACACACAAGACACATCTATACAATGTGTTGGATTTAAAGCTAAGGGAAGAATTGAAGGCAGAATAACAAGAAAAATGTATAGTGGAGAAAAGTTTGGTGGCTCTCAGACATTTCTACACACTTCAATGCCAGAGGTGGTTAAAAAAACAGCATGTACAAGAGTCCAAGGCTGCCTCATGTTCTTGTATGATGCCAACCAGTACCAGAAGGTATTATTCCATTGTCTGTGTTCCCAGAGGCTTCAGGCTAGGAAATAGTTGGTGGCAATAATATTTAAATGCAATTCAAAATCAGAAACAAATGTGAGCTGAGTACAACCAAATACTATGTACATTTTCCAAACGCTGAGAGGAGAGGAGTGACATGGCTAAGCAAAAGAGGGAGAGGAAAAGAAACAGAACTTGAGTAATTTCCTCTTTGTCTCTTAGTGTAGTTGAAGGTAAACGGAAATCATTGGAAGCAAATGAACCATATAATCACCATGGTTAGTCTATTTAACAGAAAAATTAGCCATTAAGAAGATAACAATATTAATTGTTAGGTTATTGATAACACAATATCTTAATCATAATCTATAAAATATAAAATATAATTAATAAATTGGATTTCATTGAAATTAAACATGGCTCAGTCAGTAAATTGCTTGCTGTGCAAGCATGAGGACCTGCTTAGATCTTCAGAACCCATGCACAAGACAGATTGGGTAGTGTACCCTGTAACCCTAACACTGGGAAGGTAGAGATAGACCTACGTGGCCAGCCAGGCTAGCAAATCTGTGAGCTATATGAGCAGTTAGAGAACCTGTGTCAAAAAAAGGCAGACAGCAATTAAGGAAGATACCGTACATCAACCTTGAGCCTCCATAGACTTGATACGTGTCCATATACACAATATTCCCACATATACATGTGCAAACATACACATCCACTATACACCAAAATTAAAAAACAAACTTCTATACTATGAAAGACACAATAAAGAATATAAGTTAAGTCAGCAGCAAGGAGTTGTGTGTATGGGGGTGGGGGGTTCGTACACTTTTAATCCTAGGACTTGGGAGACAGAGGCAGGCAGATCTCTGAGTTAGAGGCTAGCCTGGTCTAGAGTGAGAGTTCCAGGACAGCCAGGGCTACACAGAGAAACTCTGCTGTTTCAGGGAAAGCAAAACAAAACAAAACAGGTTGGAAGGAACCAAGGGAGGGAGGGGGGGAGGGAGGGAGGGGGGAGGAAGGGAGGGAGGATGAAACTGAGGATAGGGAGGGAGAAGAGTGGAGAGAAGACAGAACGGAGGAGAGGAGAGGGAGATAGAAGGGAAGGAATGGGGGAGGGGAGGGGAGGAGAGGGTATGGGAGAAAGAAGAGAAGAGAAGAGAAGAGAAGAGAAGAGAAGAGAAGAGAAGAGAAGAGAAGAGAAGAGAAGAGAAGAGAGGAAGACAAGAGTCATGTTCTGGGATGATGTGGAAGGAATGATTTGCAGAAAACACTAATGTACAGGAGTGATAGCTAAAGTAAGTAAAGTCATGAAATAGATAGGACACAGACAACCTAATTAAGAAACTATGTGCAAAGGACCTGAACAGAGTTTCCAGGTGGAGAGATACCATAGGATGAGTAGGTGATAATAATGAATGCTTATTCAGCTCACAATCCTTGGTAGTCTAAGAACATGATGCTGCAACCCATGAAGAGTTTCAAGCTATGTTAGGTATGAAAGGTATGTTTTCATGTATGACATAGAGAAATTCAACTGATCACTGTTATCAGTAACCCAGTCACTTAAGAGAACACCATTAATCTTCAAGTGAGGGAAGATTTTTAATGATATAAGAAAAATCTTACAAGCCCCATCTTTCATCAGAGAATTGTAAATTGAAGCCACAATGAAACCACACCAGGCTCATTAGAATTACCATCCTCTAGTTACTGGCATCAAATATTGGCAGGCAAGTGCAACACAACTCTTGTTCTTTGCTGGCAGGAACGGAAAGTGGGCTGTCCTTTAGGTGATGATTAGATAATATAAAACCAAAATCCTCATACCATGTGACCTAAAATCCTTACTCCTCAGCACTGACTGAATGGGGTTGAAAATAAATGCTAACACATGTATACATGTTTTCAGTCTGACCATTTGGTATTGGACAACCAGTTGGTTTGCTTTTCCTTGGAAAAGACTATCTCTAAGACTCCCAACTTTCCTTAGTTGTCTGCAGTTTTTTGTTGAGGCCTCATAGAAGAGTTTAAATGGAGAAAGGGGAAGGGAGAAGTGATGCAATTATCTTATAATATTAAAATTAACAGAAATAATTAGAAACATACTAACAAAATGTCAATGAATATTTATAACCACATTATTTTCAAATTTTGAGACAATCAACATGGCTTCAGTAGGTAAAAGGATAAACTGATATGTTCAGACAATGGTAAATTATTAAATGCTTTACAAAAAGAAATCTCAAGCCATGAGGACACATAAAAGATAATTAAATCCCCACCACTGGCAGCTTCTGAGTATAAAAAGTCTGTGGACCTTGTTATCACGATATGACATTCTAGAAAAGGCAAGATGATAAAGTAATGTAATGATTAGTGACTATTACTGGTCAAGGGAAAGGAAAAATTGGCAGAACTTAGGGCAGTTTTAGGGCTGTTAAACTGAATTCATATTCTGTGGTTAATAGCACAATTCTATAGAACAGAATTGAAATGTGGTGTATTTTGGCTGACTGTTCTATTCATGGCCTTCTTGTTGGCAATCTTGATGTTATATTGGTTCTTAGTGATAAAAGACAGAGCCCAAGTGACGGATATAGTTAATGTGTTTTTTAACAGCAAAGTTTCTCTTAACCATTAATCTTTCTCTTGGTTGCATGAACTGATTGTTCCATTCATAGAAACAGAGCCCTTATCAACTTTTGACAGACCTCACCTGGTCCCATTTCTTCATATTGCAGATTCTACCTAAGCATGAGTTTCAGAGAGGGCAAACCTTCTTCTACCATAGAAGAAAGTCTTCTTTGTGACACTACCATGATGCTAGCACACCCTCATGTACTTGTCCAAACCGTGTCATACCAACATAAGCATGATTTTAATTCAGACTGGCAAGGTTAAGAACAACCCAGGGCACTGGGTCACCTTCCACTGATGCAACACCTAGTCCCTTCCCTCCTGTATTTAATTGTGTTCAGACACATTCTGATGGGTATCAAGAAAAATGGCCTGCTCCTCTCAAACTGGGTTTGGGCACAAACATGGTGAAGACCATTCATCTGTTCCTGAAGTGACTTGTGGGGAAGAAAACCCCTTTGGCCATATCATGCACATTCATAACAAGACATGCATGTTTAAAACTTTGGGATACAATCCCTGACTCCTGACATACACACAAATACACAAACACACGCAGAGATCATCCACCAGCTGCACTTGTCAATCAGGGTAAGGATTCATTCCAACCCTGGGTATCTGTGTCTCTTTCTGAATCAAGTCATAAACAAAGTCCAGGACAGAGCTCAGGAGCACCCATTCTGGAAGTGCATTCTCAGTACATTTAATGTCACTTTTAATAAATCTGTGCCTTCTCTGATGCTTTCCTGTATTTTGTTCAATTATTTTGTCACAGAGTACCTGAAATCAAGGACACAGGGAAATCACTGAACTAGCCATGGATAGAAGGAAAGGGGTATTGACAATTAAACTGCCAAGGCTGTCTCCTGGGGTGGTGTGGGGACACAGACGGGAGCAAACTGGTGGAAAAGCCAGTGGATTTTGTATGACAGTCCGCAAGGTGTGGATATTTGGGCTGATACAGACTCTTTGGAACTAGATGTCCTTGCCTAAGGTTGCCTTAATCTTCTGGGGGAAGATTAAGGAAGGTTCTTGATAAACAGAAATCTTCCCTAAGAAATCTGTTTCTCTGGTAACCATAAACGAGCCTTTAAGTTTTGGTTTAGCCAGTAGCAATGCTTCTGTTTACTTGGACAGAGTCTTTCTTTCTAGGACATTATTAGCAGCACTGCCATTTTGGGAGGCCATGTTGAACCAAACAGGACCTTAACTTCGTGTCACAGAAAAAACAGAAGATGCCCTCTGGCAGAACAACCTTTATATTTTGGATGATAATGATGTCTCAGTGGTCCATGGACTGTAACAGATATTCTACTACAATTATGGTAGTATGAATGCTGTAAGAGGGACAAGTAAGTTATATATGCTGGACCTCTCTATACTTTCTACTTACTTTTGCTGTAGACTTAAAAATGTTCTAACAAAGTTTATTACATTAATAATAATTAATAATAATAATAATAATGATATGAGTGACAGCAGAAAGTGTTGGAAATATGGAGGGAGTCACCAGACATTATGAGAAAATTCAGAGTCTGCAGTTGGGTTTCTGAATTTCAGTGATAAAAGAATTTAAGAATAAACTCAAACAGAAGCTAAAGGACAGTTTTATTAGAGCTTTAAAGGAAAACTCCAGGACAAACAAGTTACAAATCTTGGCATCTGTATGGAGAAGGAGAATGGAAAAGAGGAGCAGAAGTTGTGTTATTTGAGTTAGTGTAGATATAAGACACATGACAATCAAGCAGCCACGTGGTAAGGTCATAAGGAAATCCAAAGGACCAAAAGAAGATGCTCTGGTCAGCATTTAAAATGAAGATGTAGAAAAGAAAAAAGAAGAAAATAATTCAGAACATCAGGCAGATTGAAGAGAACCTCCCAGAGGCCTGTAGGGTTGCACTAAGGAGAAGAAATTCTGGTGAGTAAAGGTACATTAAAGAGATAATTATTCCCCCTATGTCTAGCACGGTTTATACTAGACATTTGGCCAGTCCAGATGAATTAATTCTTTTTTAAAAAATACAACAAAATAAAATAATATAAAACAAAAACGATCACACTGAAGTTGGACAGGACAGACCAACAGAAGACAAAGAGCCCAAGAGAGGGCACAAGAGTCAGAGACCCAGTCATTCGTTCACTCGGGAATCTCATAGAAACACTAAATTGACTAGGTTGTGGTGGTGCACGCCTTTAATTCCAGCACCCTGGAGGCAGGGACAGAAGAATCTCTGTGAGTTCAAGGTCAGACTGGTGTACAGAGCTAGGTCCAGGACAACCAGGGCTACACAAAGAAAACCTGTTTTAAACAAACAAACAAAGAAACAACAAACCCAAGCAAACAATAAAATAAGCCATACCATAAGCAGAGAGGACAACGTAACTGTAAGGCCTAGGATTTAATCGTGTTGCTCAGTAACAATCATCTAGCACCTCCTTCTATTAATTTCATTTTAGTTTGTTGTTGAATTTAAGACAGAAAATTTTAAAGTCATGGTTTAATGCTGTTCCAAATGTTTGGACAAACTGATTTAGATTGTTAGAACTTTAAAAACTCTCCATTATCTTGTACAAACTAGAAAACATGGGATAGTCTTGGTTAGCCCTCTGGTTTTAGGAACTCTGGATTACATCTGTGGCTTCAGTCTTACACTGTGCCCAACAGTGTTATTTCACGACCTTGTTTAAAGATTTGTGTCAGGGTGGAAATCTCAGGAGTTCATTGTTCCCCTTTTGCTGAGAGTAATAAAAGGTGTAAAGAGTTAAGAACCCATGATAAGTCTACAGATTCAGTGTGGAATCCATTAGAAGCCTGCCAAGAACTCTAAGAAATGCACGCACCTTGAAGTCAAGACCTCAGACCCAGTGGACGGATGGAAATCCTTGAAGGTGTGAGGTAGTGAAAATAATAAGGCATATAGAAATACATATGGTCCTATATCCAGTATATACTATAGAAGTGGTCTTGCTCTTGTTAGAAGTTATAGTCAGAATCACCCTCAAAGAAGCTGGGATTCTGCCTGCTTCTATCCTAAGCATAGATTCTGTAGTGTATAGGCTTCTTGGAGTTGCCTTTTATTCTTATGCTTCTGTCCGATAGATGGAGAGAAGCCAGTCCCAAGTCAATGCTGACTGGGTTTTTGAAGAAGAGTTGTGACTACATTTTATCTACCTTCAACTTCCCAATTGCTCTAGGGGGAACTACTGCATATGTCCCTCAATTCGATGTATTTACTGAAGGAAAACAGAAAGCACACGTGGGCAAAACTTGTTCTCTGCACAATTAAGGTAGGCAGCCCTCTAGCTACCTCTTACAAGATAAAATTAATATGCAATCTTTGACTAAGCAAGCACCTTGGGCAGAATCTATTAATTTTAAAACACATTCTATATATAGTTATAATTTATTAAAAATTTTTTCAGAGTTAAAGATTCACATCCTGGCTTCCTCCTTACTTTGGTGGTTTGGTTTTGGAAAGCAATTTAATTAGTAAGAACTAACAAAACACTGGGCCTAAACTATCTTTCTTTTTTACCAAGATAGGATAAAAACAGGATCAGTACAGCGAAAACATAATAAGTACACATATGTAGTCATGAGTCTGGTTTATTGAAAAGAAACCACAACCAAACTGATTTCTGGTTCCCTAGTAACATCACACAGAAATTCACATAAGTCAGATTTTATCCCTATAATGGCTTGATTTTGCTATGCTTTGCATTTTAAAGTATGATGTGTCAAGATTTATTTCCCTTGGGTTTTGTTTCCAAGTTATAACATTTAATTTGATGTCGTCTCATTTTGCCATGGCCTAGCAATAAAAATATAGAAAGTAAGGGCAAACAGTCTGGAGATCTTTATTCGTTGTGTCCTTGAAATAAAGTGAGTATCTAACCATATGCATCTTGAGTAGTTATGAATTACACATGTGAGCAAATACTGCCCAATTATGGTTGTATTTACCTTACATTGTTTTCACCACAATGGCTCAAGAATTCTTATGTCATATTTATGATATATTTACATGTCAACCTATAAATTCTCTTTATATTACAGATGTGAAGGTGCTTATATGACACAAGGCATTTCAAATGCCCAAGTATGTACTTAAGTATGTAGCTTATATATGGTTAACCCCTAGTAATTGCCACAGATTGACTACCATAACAAAACCACAGACTGGGGGGTTTAAATCACAGAAATTGGTCTCATCATAGTGCTCAAAGTTGGAAATTCCAGATCAAGGTGTTGGCAGGTCTGGCTTCTCCTAAGAACTCCTAGATCTACAGATAAGGTTGCCTCTTCTAGCTGTTTTCACATGGCATTTTCTGTGTGCACAGGCATCCTTGGTGTCTCTTCCCCTTTTGAGAAGGAAAGCAGTATCACTGTTTTGTTTTTTATCTTAATTACCTTAATAAAATTTATCCCCAAATATTGTCATATTGGAAATTAAGACTTTAGTCTAGGAATTTTAAGGAGACACAATTGATACATAGTATTCTAAAACATTGGGGGACTAGTGGAGAAATATCTATTATGAGGCTTATAGCTAAAACAAATAACGCCATCCTCTAGACTCTATTTTTCCATGTTGTGTAATTTTAACCCCAGTATCCTATGTCATATATCTTTGTGTCCAATGTTTAATAGAAGTAAATATTTCTAGGTATTCTCTGCTACTGGAATCATATTAGAGTTGGCTTCCCAATTCTTTCTCACTGAAGAGAGTATAGAAATAATACTCTTTTAGCCAGAATCCTCAGGAGGAACAGAATCAAGAGGATGAATATGTGTGTGTGTGTGTGTGTGTGTGTGTGTGTGATATTTTATGGTTGAATTTACCTTACATATATATGTTATATATTTATATATTATATACGTATTCATTACACATATATATATATATATATATATATATCAGAATTTATTAAGTGAGCTTCAAAATAGTAACAACAAACAAATCACACTCAGACACTGAGAACCCAGTACTTGTCCTTGAGATTGGGCACCTTAATAGTTAGGGACAATGAAAAGGACATTGTCAACTTGTGAGAACATTATTTGTTGACCTTTCACCTTTTCCTTAAAGGAAATACAGATACTGAAAGAACTTGCCTGGGGCCTATTCAAAGAAAAAAGTGTTCCTTGTTCAGGAGTTGTTTAACTTCTGTCTTCTCTGATGGTGGTAAGGGTTTCACATTCAGGAATCTTAGAATCTGCCACAAAAAAGATTGGTTTTCTGGTAGAGCAGTAGAGAGCTAGGATGATCTCTACCATTTAAGCATTTACTAGAAATCCTATATTTCAGAAAATAGATGGTGCTAGAGATGTTTTAAGAATCTATCATAGGAAATCCAGGTTAAAGTTTAATTATCTAAAAGAATATTTCTGACAGTTAATTTATTCCTGTCTTCATCGGCTAAGACATCAACAGGCATTTGATGAATGAGTATCAATAGCAAATGTTCACAGCACACCTTCCCCAGACCATTGATAGGGTCACAGAAAAGTAATTACAAATTAAAGCATCATAAGAAGCAAATAGTTATGGTTCTGGAGTCATTCAGAGATTCACCAGTTTGACCGTGAATACATTTTAACAGTGAAGAGGTTTTATTCACATACTGGCATAGGATACTCATGGTACTGAACCCATGAACACTCTTTAAGATCCAACTCCAAATCATGTTAGTCAGGGTCTTATAAAGGCAACCTTCCAAGGCTACATACTTCCCTCCTTTATACAATCAGGAATAAGGTTGCATCTTGACATACTTCCTGCCTTTGTGTGATCAGACACACATGTAACTTATATGCAGTCAGGGGCAATCAACTGGGTTTACAGAAGTGAAAACTTACAGTTCATACAAAACCAGGCCATTACAAGAACAGTCCCCAGCAGTCCAGGAAGCTATCTGTCCTTGGGCAAGTGAGGATTACAGGTTAGAAGCATTTTTGTTTTATACTTCTCTTTCACACAGTAATTTTAAACTTAAGCATAATATCTGTCATCCTTCTAAGCTCCACCCCTGACACTATAAAAGGGGCTGCTTGACCCCTCCTCTCTCTCTCTCTCTCTTGCTCTTTCTCTTGCTCTCTTACTCTTACCCCCTTTCCCCTTTGTCCCCTCTCTCATCATTCCCCTTCCCCCTTCTCTCCACATGCTCATGGCTGGCCTCTCCTCACCTTTTCCTCTCCTCCTCTCCTCCTCTTCTCCTCTTCTCTTCTCCTCCTCTCCCCCTCCTCTTCCTCTTCATCTTCCTCTTCCTCTCCTTCTCCTTCTCTTTCTCCTTCTCCTTCTCCTCCTCCTTCTCCTTCTCCTCTTCTTCCTCCTCCTCTTTCTTTTTCTTCTCACTCTCCCTCCTCTCCCTCTCCCTTTGCTCCCTCTCCCTCTCCCTCTGGCCCCTCCCCCTCCCTCCCTCCCTCCCTCCCTCCCTCTCCTCTCTCCTCTCTCTCCTCTCTCCTCTCTCCTCTCTCTCTCTCTCTCTCTCTCTCTCTCTCTCTCTCTCTCTCTCTCTCTTGTCCTTCTCCCTTGTCTCATCCTTTTATTAAACTTCTCCACATGGAACTGTGTTGGCCTGGTGCAGTTTGTCCTGATGTGAGCCAAGATTTCTAACCCAACTATATCTGCTATTACAAAATCACTGAGAAGTAGACAAGACTTGAAAAAAGTCAGGGTATATTCTCTCATGTTTTCCCAAACATACATTGTGTTGCATTATTGCTACATTTAAAATATGTGAATAAAATCAAACTATACAAAACTTGTAAGACTTCGTAGCAATATTAAGCCTCCAATATAGAATGAAATTTCAAACATATGAAATATTGCTAGGAGCTCAAACACACATATTTATTTATCTTTTTTTGTAAGATTAGGTGTGTGTAGTGCACACTATTCTGCCATATTTCTTCTGCAGATGTGTAGCTATGTCATTTTATAAAGTCAATCATTGATCACACATATATACTAATAAAGGTGTTAGCTGTTTACAACATAACACAAGAGCTGATGACTTTGCTTTGCTTTAAAAGGTGAAGATCAACGTGACTATAGTGGACAGGGAACATTAAACACCTAAGTTTATACTTTTCTAAATAATTTCTCTTTTAAGATAACCATCTTGTATTTTTATGATAGGTGGATAAGCAAGGGAACAAGAGGAAAAAAAGAAGCTAACTTTCATGGGATAAAGTGAGAAAATCATCCAGGCTGTAATTAAGGTTAAAATTATAATTGCTTATAATTTTCTCTTCATTAAAAAGACTAAATATTAAAATACTAACTATCTGGCTTTCTGTAGAAAACTCTATGAGTACTAAACCTTCATCCAGATTCCCTAAATAAATCATTATCTCTGGCAAAAGTCAGATAAAGTCTCCCCTAGTCCTCCTAAGCAAGGTTTCATTTTAAGCAGCCAATCTTATTTGTCCTATTCATGTAGACTCTATGACCATGTTGGAGAATTCTGACTCAAAGCTTTTTGTGTGGTCAAGGTGACTAATGACTTTAAGGAACACAGAGACCAGTAAATTTCCTGAGAGATTTGATTTCTACAACTTACATTTGTATTATGATTATTAGTATTTCTTATGCTGAAGTAAGGCTTGGACCTACTAGAAGGAAATCTCTGCTTGTTTACTCTGATCCTCCTAAGAACCCACATAAAGCCCAGGTCCCAGCTGGGGAAACCCAAGTGAGGACTAATAAATTGTTTTCTTGGCAGCATGTTTGTTTTTAGTTCACTACAGAGTCCCTTCTGTGAGGATTCCTGAAAGAAATTCCTTTGTCTCAAATATGATTGAAAACAACTGAGCATTAATTTGTTCATTCTTAACAGTGTGGATGTGGCAACAAGCTCTGTTTTCTGGTTTTATACTCTTTAACGGCCTGCAACCTAGAGTTTCCTAGACCCCAGCAACTGAAGGGCACGAAGTAGTTACATAACATTTGAGAGGATCCCTGGCTGTGCACATCTGCGCATATTGTGTATGCTTACATTCCTTGACTGTAAGGAGCAGAACTCAATTGCCATAGCTTAGGCAAAGAATAAGTTATTACAATAATTAGAGATGATCCATAAAGCCTATGGGATAGAAGCACCCTTGTCACAGGAACATCTGTAACCAGAGGCTCAAGGTAATTGGGAAGCTACCTTTGTTTTCTCACACTCAGATTCTTTCTCCCTCTCCCTCTCCCTCTCCTTCTCCCGGTTCCCACTCCCCCTACCCCTACCCCTTCCCATTTCATTCCCCTTTCCCTCCCCATCTACACCCTCCCCACCTCCCTTTTCTCCTCCCCTCCCCCTCTCCTTTCTCCTTTCTCTATACTTACTTATTCTCTCTCAGAAACAATTGATAAAGCCAACTGGGAAGTTTCAAGTTTATATAACTCAGACTCAATCACCAGGACAGGAAAGAAATCACTTCTTTCTCCCTCTGGGTAGAGGTTTACTTCTTTGTCATTATTCCCTGGTGCAGGAGAGGCATCATGAGACACAGGAAGCTACAAAGCTATGGTCAGCAAGCCAGTCCCTACACAGACAATTGCTAGGAGAAAACAGACTGTATGATGGGGCCATCTGCAATTCTGGCAAAAAACTGCTCCAGGAACACACCTATAATGTGTCATCATCCATGTATAGGTGGGTTTTCAGTGATATAATTGTCACCCATGCACCTGTTAGAAACCATAGTGAACTCCATTGCTTCACCAAGCTAGATTTAGGTCAAATAATTCCTGTGGTCTTGTGTAAGGGCCTGGGGTGAGAAGGCCCTTGTTCACAACTTAGCAAGAAAGTTCTCATAATAGTTTCCAGCTGTGAGATTCTAAGGAGAGAATTGATAGTCACAACTTCAACTTTTTCTTCAGACCCTCCAAGGATGACAAGGACAAGTGACCTTCAAATGGCTTGATAGTCGCAGGAGTGTTTCCAGAAATGGGGATAGATGAGGTTACATTGGCAGCACACAACAGCTAAAGTCAGAAATGTGTGGCTTCTGTGTAGTTTTCCCCACTTCTCAAGGCCTCACCATGCAAGTAACATGCTTCTTCTGAGCCTCACTGTAACAACATTGCAACAAATCTAAAATACACAAACTCTCAAGATGCTGAAATTGATTCAACTGTATTGAGAAGACAATTCCACTGATAGGTATGTATCCAAAGAAAACATATATGTACATGTTCAAAACAATAATAACAGCATTATTTATAAAAACTGAAAGTCACCAAATGACCATTAAAAATTAATGGGCAAAATGTTATAGTTTATCCCACAATTCAATGCTATGCAGTAATTAGAAATCTTTTGTTCGTTAGTCCCTGGGAGCTCTGGGGGATCTGGTTGGTTGATGTTGTTCTTCCTATGGGATTGCAAACCCCTTCAGTCCTTCACCTAACTTTCCCATTGGGATCCCCATGCTGATGGTAGACTATGAGCATCTGAATCTGTATTGGTCAGGTTCTGGCAGAGCTTCTCAAGGGACAGCCCAGGCTCCTGTCAGCAAGCACTTCTTGACATCAGCAATAGTGTCTGAGTTTAGTGTCTGCAGATAGGATGGATCCCTAGGTGGGGCAGTCTCTGGATGGCCTTTCCCTCAGTCTCTATTCTACTCTGTGTCCCAGAATTTCCTTTATACAGGAACAATTCTGTGTTAATAGTTTGAGATGGGTAGGGGCCAATCCCTCAACCAGGGGCGGTGCCAAACCTCTGGATGTGGTCTCTGCAGGTTCTCTCTTTCCTTCCTTGGGTATTTCAGCTAATGACATCCACATGGAGGGACCCATGGCTCCAGTCGCATATATAGCAGAAGATTGCATTATCTAGCATCAACGGGAGGGGAGGCACTTTGTCCTGTGGAGACTAGATGCACAGCATAGGGAAATGCTAGGGTGGTGAGGCAGGAGTGAGTGAGTGGGTAGATGGGTGGGTGGGTGAGCTTCCTCATAGAAGCAGAAGGAGGGGAATGAGATAGGGGGTTTACAGAGGGAAAACCGGGGAGGGGGATAATATTTGAAATTTAAATAAATAAAATAAAGGGGTCAGGATCCTTTCAGTTTCTTTCTGTGCCTGGACCTGACCCTGAACCACATCCCTCTGTGCTTGGATCCCACTGGGGAGAGCTAGACTTTCAGGAGTGCTGACACACTGAGAGTATGGGTAAGACTGCCACTATTGCTCCAAGGAACTGACTGGAGCCCTTGGGACTTTGTAGTCAAGGAGCAGTCTGGGACCTGTTCTTGTTCTTCTGGTTTCTGTGTGCACCTGTAGCTGGCTCTGTGCCACAGCTCTCTGTGCCCAAATCCCACCAGGAGACAGCTGGTCTTCCAAGAGTGCTGACAAACAGGATTACAGGAGGGTCAAGCCACTGTCAAAGACAGGAAGACCAGCTAATACCAGAGATAACCAGGTAGCAATAGGCAAGTGCAAGAATATAAGCAACAGAAACCAAGGCCATTTAGCATCTTCAGAACCCAGTTCTCCCACCACAGCAAGCACAGTATAGTCCAAAACATTGGAAAAACAAGATTCTAATTTAAAATCACATCTCATGATGATGTTAGATGACTTTAAGAAAGACAAAATTAACTCCCTTAAAAAATTACAGGACAACACAGTAAACAGGTAGAAGCCCATAAAGAGGAAACACAAAAGAATTATAGGAAAACACAACCAAACAGGTGAAGGAATTGAACAAAACCATCCAGGATCCAAAAATGGAAATAGAAACAATAAAGAAATCACAAAAGGAGACAACCCTGGAGATAAGAAACCTAGGAAAGATATTAGGAGTCATATTTACAAGCATCACCAACAGAATACAAGAGATAGAAGAGAGAATCTCAGGTGCAGAAGATTCCATAGAAAACATTGACTAAACAGTCAAAGAAAATGCAAAAGCAAAAAGTTCCTAACAGAAAACATTCAAGAAATCCAAGAGACAATGAGAAGGTCAAACCTAAGGATAATAGGAACAGGAGAGAGTGAAGGTTCCCAACTTAAAGGGCCAGTAAATATCTTCAAAATTACAGAAGAAAACTTCCCTAACCTAAAGAAAGAGATGCCCGCAAACATACAAGAAGCCTTCAGAACTCCAAATAGAAGGTACTAGAAAAGAAATTTCTCCTTTTATATGATAATCAAAACATAAAAAGCAATAAACAACAAAAGAATATTGAAAGCACTTAGAGAAAAAGGTCAAGTAATATATAAGGGCAGAACTATTAGAATTAAACCCGACTTCTCACCAAAGACTATGAAATCTAGAAGGTCCTGGCCACATTGTATACAGACCCTAAGAGAACACAAATGCCAGTCCAGGCTACTATATCTAGCAAAACTCTCCATTACCATACATGGAGAAACCAAAATATTCCATGACAAATTCAAATTTATACAATGTATTTCCACAAATCCAACACAAGAAGGGAAACTACACCCTAGAAAAAGCAAGAAAGTAATATTCTTTCAACTAAACGGAAAGAAGATAGGCACACAAACATAAGTCCACCTCTAACAACGAAAATAATAGGAAACAATAATCATTTATACTTAATATCTCTCAACATCAATGGGCTCAATTCCCCAATAAAAAGACATAGACTAAAAGACTAAATACGTAAACAGGACCCAGCATTTTGCTGCATACAGGAAATGCACCTCAGTGACAAAGACAAATACTTCCTCAAAGTAAAAAGCTGGGGAAAAAGTTTTCAAGCAAATAGTCCCAAGAAACAAGCTGGAGTAGCTATTCTAACATCAATAAAATTAACTTTCAACCAAAAATTATCTAGAAAGATAAGGCAGGACACTTCATACTCACCGTAAGGAAAAAATCCACCAAGAAGAACTCTCAATTTTGAATATCTATGCTCCAAATGCCAGGGCACCCACATTCGTAAAAGAAACTTTACTAAAGCCCAAAGCACAAGTTGCACCTCACAAAATAATAGTGGAAGACTTCAACACACCCTCCGCAATGGACAGATTATGGAAACAGGAACTAAACAGAGACACAGTGAAGCGAACAGAAGTTATGATCCAAATGGATTTAAGAGATATCTATAGAACATTTCACACTAAAACAAAAGTATATACCTTCTCCTAAGCACCTCATGATACCTTTTCTGAAACTGACCACATAATCATGCCTCAACAGATAGAAGAAAATTGAAATAATCCCATGCATCAAAACAGCATGAAGCCCACATACACATAGAAGAAGCTGAACAACTCTCTATTCAATGGTAACTTGGGAAGAAATAAAGAAATTAAAGACTTTCTAGAATTTAATGAAAATGAAGATACGAGATACCCAAATTTATGGGACAGAGAAAAATCAGGGCTAAGAGAAAGACTCATAGCTCTCAGTTCCTTCATAGAGAAATGGACAGATACTGCACTAGCAGCTTAACAGCACTTATGAAAGCTCTAGAACAAAAAGAAGCAAATAGCCCAAGAGGAGTAGACAGCAGGAAATAATCAAACTCAAGGCTGAAATCAACTAAGTAGAAACAAAGAGAACTATACAAAGACTCAACAACACCAGGGACTGGTTGTTTTGGAAAATAAACAAAATATATAAACCTTTATCCAAACTAACTAGAGGGCACAGAGACACTATCCATATTAACAAAATTAGAAATGAAAAGGGATACATAACAACAGAAATCGAGATAATTAAAAAAATTATCAGATCCTACTACAAAAACCTATACTCAACAAAACTGGAAATCTAGATGAAATGGAGGATTTTCTAGACAGACATCAGATATCAAAGTCAAATAAGTATCAGATAAACTATCTAAACAGTACCATACCACATATGGAAATAGAAGCAGTCATTAAAAGTCTCCCAACCAAAAAAAAAAAAAACAAAAAACAAAAAACAAAAAACAAAAAACAAACAAACAAACAAACAAAAAACAAATCCAGGAACAGATGGTTTCAGTGCAGAATTCTATCAGCCTTTCAAAGACCTAATGCCAATACTTCTCATCCTATTACACAAAATAGAAACAGAAGGAACACTGCCTAATTCAGCCTATGAATCCACAGTTATGCTGATACCTAAACCACATAAAGTCCCAACAAAGAAAGAGAACTTCAGACCAATTTCCCTTATGAATATACATGCAAAAATACTCACTAAAATTCCCACAAAATGCATCTAAGAACACATCAAAATAATCATTCATCATGACCAAGTAGACTTCATCCCAGGGTTACAGGAATGGTTCAATATACAGAAATCCATCAACATAATACACTATATAAACAAACTAAAAAACAAAAACCCCACATGGTCATCTAATTAGATGCTGAAAACGCCTTTGACAAAATGTAACACCCCTTCATATTAAAAGTCTTGGAAAGATCAGGAATTCAAGACACATACCTAAACATAACAAAATCAACATACCCCAAACTACTCACCTATTAAAAATGATGACTCCATGAGTTTTGCAGGCAAATAGATGGAATTATAAAATTTCATACTGAGTGAGGTAAGCCAAACACAAAAGAACACACATGGTATGTATTTACTGAGAAGTGACTATTAGCCCAAAAGCTCAGAATACCCATGATACAACTCATAGACCATATGAATCTTAACAAAAAGGAAGACCAAAGTATGAATGCTTCAATCCTACTTAGAAGGGGGAACAAAGTAATCACTGGAGGTAGAGTGAGGAAGGGATCTGGGGGACGGGGAGGAGAGATGATCAGGATTAGGTATGGAAGAATCAGGATAGAAGTCCAGAGTGTCAAGAGAATGAATTGAAATATGTAACAATGAGGGGTAGAGAAGGGGTGGAGGTAGAGGGACCACTAGAAAGTCCCAGATGCCAGAGAAGTGAGAGGTTTACAGAACCCAATGGGGATGCCATTAACCGAAATTCCCAACAAAGGGGAGATAGAAATTGAAGAGACCAACTCCAGTAGATAGGCATGGCCCCTAGTTGAGGGAGGGCGCCATCTCAAAAATTTTAACCCAGAATTGTTCCTCGGTAAAGGAAGTATGGGGACAAAAAACGGAGCAGAGACTGAAGAAAAGGCCATCCAGAGACTGTCCCACTTTGTATTCATCCTATTTGCAGACACCAAACCCTTGGCTGATGCCAAGAGGTACTCACAGACAGGAGCCTGGTATGGGTGCCCACTGAGAGACTTTGCCAGTGCCTGACCAATACAGATGCAGATACTCACAGCCAACTATCGGACTGAGCCTGGGGACCCCAGTGGAAGAGTTAGGGGAAGGACTGAAGGAGCTGAAATGGATTTTGCAACCCCACGGGAAGAAGAGCAGTATCAACTAACTGGAGACCCCAGAGCTCTCAGGTACTAAACCACCAAACAATGAGTATACATGGATGGATCCATGACTCCAGCTACATATGTAGCAGAGGAGTACCTTATCTGACATTAGTGGAAGGGGAGTCCTGTAGAGGCTTTTTGCCCAAGCATAGTGGGATGATAGATGGGAGAAGCAGACTTGGGTGGGTGGGGAGGGGAGCACCCTCTTAGAAGCAAAGGGGAGAGAGGATGGGATGAGGGGTTTGAGGGGGAAAACCAGGAAGGGAACAACATTTGAAATGTAAATAAATAAAATAACCAATTAATAAAAAATAAGTGGTTATAGGTTTACCATTTTATTTCTGGATCCTCTATTGTGTTCTATTGGTCTTCCAGTCTGCTTTATGCTAATATCAAGCTTTTTGTCATTATGGCTTTATATCGTAACTTGAGTCCAGTAGTGTTTTCCTTTTGTGTGTATTTATTTTTGTATTTTTTTGGTTGAAAATAGTTTTTCATTCCTCATGTAATATATTCTGATTACAGTGTTCTCTCCCTCTATTCCTCCCAGTTCCTTCCACTTCCCCTTTTTATTTGGATCCACCCCCTACCGTATCTTATTAGAAAACAAACATTCCTAAGGGATAATAATAAAATATAAAACAAGATTGTTGTGGTAAAAAATAAAAACTGGTAACCTTTTACTCTATGTTAGTGCTGGCACCATAGGACCACATGGCATTCGTGAGATATTTTCATCTCAGTCAGCAAAGCTTCTCACCCACTAAGCTTCATTCCATCTCATACTGCCGGTAGCTACTCTCTGAACCCAGCAGCAATCTCTCTACCCATCTAGTTCCCAAGACAGGTTGCTGCCATGCCAATTTCATACAGAGACTGCCTATCTAGTGGCTCTCTTGCTATGGACTGAAGTTGCCACAAGAAAGAACACACCACACAATAGCCTCTGATCCAATTAATAAGATATAATTTGCCCACCTGGACAGCACAAAATCCTGTACACACCCATCCCTTAAAATATTCATATCAACCTGTATCTATGCACAGAGAAGAATCTTAACATGTGCTGTTATGTTTTCCCAGTTCCTCTTCCTTGCTCCGGCTCCCTCTCCCCTTTCTAAAACTTTTCTCCCACTCATCTTTCCTTCTTGTCCAATGACAGGCCTTGTTCAGTCCTGTACGCACCTTCCTCATAGAGACATCAACCTACAGTTCACTCTTTCTGTCTAATTAAATTTTTTTCTCTCAAATGTAAGCTGAGCACAGCTATTATCATTTTGTAATTTATAAAGCATGAAACACACCTAACATCCACCCCAACATTTTATCAGTTAAACAGAACATTTAGTTATCTATTTCAGCTTAAGAAAGGCTTAAAATCTGTTATGTCCTGGCTAGCTTGTATACTATCTGATAACTATCCAATTAAATATGTATTCTCAAAGTTAGCCTGGGTAGGCTGTGAGACTATAAGTAGTTTCAAGCCCATCAGAAATCTGAGAATGACCAATATATCTGTAAATATAGGAAGCCTAACACAGCTTCTAGAACTGCGACAGACTATAGAGTCAATTTTCTAATTGTACAGTCCTCTGATAGTAACATGTGAGAGCAAGTCTTCAGCCTTCTGGCCTAGAATCATCTGACAGACATTTGAAATGCAGAATGTTGAAGGACTGATCGTTCTGACTTGGCAGAGATTATCAGTTGACTATTCTGCAATGTGTCCTCTGCTGGAGAGTATTTAGTCTGTAGGTAAATTGAGGCAATTCTTGCCTACTGGCTGTCTCGCCACAATATATTACCTCATCTGGAGGTGGAGATATTCAGTTTCTTCTTTGAGTCTACCAAAAGGGAACAGTTAGGAGCAGGTATGACCTAACAAAGACAAATAACATTAAATGTCACATTTTGTGGATTTCTGATGTTTTTGGAAACCATCTAACCATGTAAGTAATCTTAATAAATTATTTTCAAAGCACCCTAACAATAAACAGCTTTGAATTTCCTATCTGGCCCTTAATTCACATGTTTAATCATCTCAGATTAGTTTGTAATCGCATTAATAGAATGACTGTGTCCAAACCTTGTACTCTTAAAATTTTTGTAACAAGAGAGGAAATTTATGTCAATGAAAATCTTAACTTGTATCAAATAAATTCTATACCAATATAAAGATTATAGCTTTAGCTTAGTAACAGATATAAGGATTATTACCAAATGAAATTATGACTACAATCAATTCTAGCTAATTCCTCCCTGTTAAATTATGACCATTTCTAAATTCTCTAGAAAGACCACCTTAGAATAACCACTTTTATCTTCCCAAAGTTTAGGGAATCTAGGTCTTCAATAACTTCTTTAAGATGTATGTGGGCTTTGAGATATCCTTGTGAGTGGGGGAGGGAGGGAGGTAGGGAAAATGAGGAAGTTGTGTGTCTTGACTGGACCCGCCTGAAAGTCCTTGAGATCAGGAATCCAGGAAGGCCAGTTCAGGATTCTGATGATGAGTTTCACCAAGCTGTACATTCTGTAATCTATAAATCTCAAAACAAAATTTTGATATCAAGATATCTTTTTTTATGATTCTCTTGAATTTGGTTCTTCAAGGAGGTATACCTTTATCAAATCTAATCAGTATAACTCTGGAAGGTATCCAAAGCCTAATGACCCTTTTTCAAAACACAAAGACAAAACCATTCTCCCAAACTACAGTGTTCTTTAGTCTGTAACCAGAAAAGCTTGTATCTTGTACTCTGTCCCAGAGAAATAATATAACCACAAGACTCAAAATCACACCATTATGAAAATTAAAACAATTTTTAAAAAAGAAGTAAGCTAAACAATACCGTATGATCTTGTTTATGCTTTTCTAATCTCTCATGCCAGGAAATTAACCCAAAATTCCTGTGGAGCCTACATTAAGAAAATCTGAGTATCCTGTAGACCAAAATATTACCATATATTTGTTATGCTCTCTATCTAGAGCATCAGATGTTTATTTATTAATAAGTCCTAGAATATATGTCAGTATGTGGGGTTATAGAAACCATTTGAACGTTGATAAAGGAGCACTAGATTAAAACAGCAACAGGAGCTGGTCTATAGTTTTCTTTTCTCTCTCCATCTTTTTCCCTCTTGTATGAACTCTTTTTCTGGTTTTGGCATTAAGGTGATAATGACTTCATAGAATGAATTTGGTAGTATTCTTTCACTTTCTATGTTATAAAATAAGTTGGAAAGAATTGGAATGAGGTCTTCCTTTAAAGTTTGATAGAACTCGCGGCAATGCCTTTTATTTGGGTGGAGGCTTTCAGAGACAGATTCATTGCTCCGAATGACTCTGTCTGTTTAAGTTATTTATATCTTCATAAATTAATTTGGGAGGATAATATGCTTCTAGAAATTCTTGTATATCATCTCCCTTGCCCATATTTTCATTGTATGAGCCTTCATAGTAATTTCTAATGGTGCTCTAAATTTCACTGGAATTAGTTGTAGTTGCATTCTTTTGCCTATAACTTACTAATTTCAATCTCCCTCTTTCTTTTGTTAGATTACCTAAGAGTTTATTTACATTATTATTTTTCAAGGAAACAACTATTGGATTGGTTGCTTTCATATATCACTCTTTCATTCTTAAAGTTATCCCTAATCTTTGTTATGTTTTATATCAAATGTATTTGAAATTAGTTTTTTGTTGTCTTTGAAATCCTTTTATTACATCATTATGTTGTTTATTTGATAATCCCAGATTATCATTAGCTTTTATTGCTGTAAGCTTTTCTCTTAGAACTTCCTTTCCTGGATCTCAGAGGTTCCCATAGAATGAATTTTTATATTCATGTCTCTAGTAAAGTTACAATTTCTCTGTGATTTATTAGATGAACCAATGTTCACTCAAAAATTTGTTATTTAAACTCCATGCAATTTTGTGCTTTTTATAGTTTATTTTACTGTTGATTTATAGTTTTATTGGATTACGGTATGATAGAAGACAAGAAACTCAACAAAGACACATGCCCCACTATGTTCATAGTAGCCTTATTTATAATAGCCAGAAGCTGGAAAGAACCCAGATGCCCTTCCACAGAGGAGTGGATTAAAAATAATATGGTACATCTACACAATGGAGTACTACTCAGCTATCAAAAACAATGACTTCATGAAATTCACAGGCAAATGGAATGAATTAGAAAATAGGGGCTGGGGATTTAGCTCAGTGGTAGAGCGCTTACCTAGGAAGCGCAAGGCCCTGGGTTCGGTCCCCAGCTCCGAAAAAAAAAAAGAAAAAAAAAAAAGAACAAAAAAAAAAAAAAAGAAAATATCATCCTGAGTGAGGTAACTCAGTCACAGAAAAACACACTTGGTATGCACTCACTGATAAATGAATATTAGCCCAAAAGCTCAAATTACCCAAGATGCAATCCACAGACCACAGGAAGCTCAAGAAGAATGACCAAAATGCGGAAGCTCCCACTCCTTCTTAAAAGGGGAAAAATATCCATAGGAAGGGATATGGAAACAAAGTTTAGAGCAGCGACTGAAGGAACGGCCATTCAGAGCCTGCCCCACATGTGGCCCATATATAGAGAGCCACCAAAACTAGATAAGATTGATGAAGCTAAACAATGCATGCTGAGAGGGACAGGATATAGATCCTGAGAGACACATCCAGAGCATGTCCAACACAGAAGTCAATGCTAGCAGCAATCCACTGAACTGATAGCAGGATCCCCATGGGGGGAATTAGAGGAAGGATCGAAAGAGTTGAAGGAGCTTGCAACCCCATAAGAACAATGCCAACCAACCAGAGTTTCCAGGGACTAAACCACTACAGAAAGACTACACATGAACTGACCCAGGGCTCCAACTCCATAGATAGCAAAGAATAGCCTTGTTGGGGCACCAGTGGAAGGGGAAGACCTTGGTCCTGCCAAGGTTGAACCCCCAGTGCAGGGGACTATGGGGAGGTAGTAAGGGGGATGGATGGGAGGAATAACTGTATGGAGGAGGGAGAGGGGATGGAGGCTTATGGATAGGAAACCAGGAAAGGGAATAACATTTGAAATGCAAGTAAAGAAATATATCTAATTTAAAAAAAAGGAAAAAAGAAGACAAGAAACTCTCATTCCCTCTCTTCTTTCCTCTTACCTTATCTCACTTTCTCTTACCTGTATTTGTTGAGACTTGACTTAGGCCCTACTGTGTGATTGATTTTGATGAAGTTTCTATTTGCTGCTGAGAAAATCTTATATTCCCTACATGTTGTGCTGCATATTCTACATGTACTTAAGTCAATCAATCCAGATTATATTTTAGCTCTAAAATTTCTCCACAAACTTTAGGGAAAATTATTTCAGTTAGCTGTTCAATTCCAAACTCTAACCATTTTTAATGTTTGAAATTTAACAAATTAAATAATGTTGGAAAAACTGAAAGTTGAGTCTAAGAGTCTCAAGTTGTTGACTTTCCACCATGAAAATTGTTGAAATATAATACAATCTGATAGACCACATATGAAAAATTTCCCATCTCTGGCATTCACTTAGTAGGTAAGCTTGTACAGGTGCCTTAACTTATCTGTATTTCAGTTTCTCACACTAACAAAAGTAAACAAATACATATTTATAAGGTTCTTTAAATATTAATACATTAATATGCATAAATCTCTTAGAGGATCCAATCATCTTTATTTTGTGTCTAATAATTACTGTAATTTCACCCACAATTAAAATAATCAGATCTATTCATAATATCTTTATATTTTCAGTGAAATGATACATGTATAGTTGTTACTAAATACTAAGTAATTTTTAAAAAAATATATTATGTATATGAGCACACTGTCCCTGTCTTCAGTCACATCAGAAGAGGACATAGAATCCCATTATAGATGGTTGTGAGCCACCATGCTGGGAATTGAACTGAGGAACTGAGGAACTCAGAACTCAGAATTCAGGAAGAGCAGTCAGTGCTCTTAACCACTAAGCCATCTCTCCAGACTGCATTAAGTGATATTTTAATGAAAGCAGTTATCTTACATTTTACA
Organism: Rattus norvegicus; assembly: GCF_021556685.1. Taxonomy (NCBI): domain Eukaryota; kingdom Metazoa; phylum Chordata; class Mammalia; order Rodentia; family Muridae; genus Rattus; species Rattus norvegicus. The sequence goes on along the minus strand of NC_141535.1, from coordinate 23,017,990 downwards.
TTTTACCAAAAACATAAACACCTTCTGGTTGTGAATATGAACAAAGTTTAAAATGCAGAACATATTATCTGATCAAACCAAACACAGATTCCCCAACCCCAAAAGAGTATGACTGAAAGTAAAATATGAGCAGTCATTTCAAAACACAATAGGTCTTTGTCAAGTGACAGCAGTTGGAAAACCTTGGTATTTCTTTGGACGTGCATATGTTTTTCCTCAAAAAGAAAACCACCACATGACAGTGCACTGTGAATTGAATAATTTCCTTAAGTGCTGAGGCCACAAGGATAAATATATGGCCTCATTTCCCTTAGGCTTGACTGAACTCAGTGTCATCTATTGTGCTGGAAACATCTTCTTCAATGTGTGATAGCTACTGCAGAAGGAAATCCTCCCCACTAGTCAGATAACACGTATTCCATTCAGGGGTTTATTCGGTCATGCTTTGGTGGAAGAAAATTGTGAAATGCATTTGTCCACTAAATATTTTTGATCATCAAAATCAAATTTCTCGCTAGCATTCTGAATTGAAGAGCAGAGAAAAAGATGAAGCAAAGAAAGGCAATGTTTACACAGGGAAGCTGTGCAGTTGCTCGGCAATGACTTCCAGATGCTCCCACCTTGCAACCCCAGGCTTCCAGGGAGGACCTTGTGTTTGTGGTATGAGAAGCTCAAGGGGATACCTTTCCTTTCAAAAACGAACCAGGCAATTCCTTCCATAATTGCAACTTCTAAGAGGATTTTCTTACTCTGTTAGGTATGTCAGCTTACTTAACAGGAGTGTGTGAAGCCAGGTTCGTTGGAGAAATGGAGCATCTCATAGGAATTTGGATGAATGAAACATCCATGTTTTTCAGCTCTTGTTGCTGTTTTAGTCTAGTGCTCGTTTATCACAGTTCAAATGTTTCTATAACCCCACATACGAAGAGCATCAAAACTCAGAGCTTAGTGCATTGACTTATAGTTTGAGAACATTCCTAAGAATTGAGAAGCTCAGTGGCTTTTGAGTTATCAATTAAGAGTCATCTTTGATAAACCACCAAAGATACAATTCTAAAAATTAAATCTCCAGAACATTTTAAGAATAAGTTTTGGATATGTTATTCTGTGTGAATCTGTTAAAAGGAAGACTTCCTGTCATTAGTTTTGCAGACATCTTAAGTTATGATGAATTTACTAGGCAGCAGTGTAAAAATACTGACATTCAGACTTCTAGTCGTCCCCTACTCTACAGTGATCTCTGGGCCTTGGAAGCATGGGTTCCTTTAGGGCTGAGTATTCAATAGTCTCTTACTCTCTATACTTTGGTCAAGCGGTGGCTCTTTGTATTAATTACCATCTACTGTACATAGAAGCTTCTCAGATAAGGGTTGAAAGATCCATCAGGGTTGAGTGTATGCAGAAAGGAACAAAGAAGCAGGCATCTGTGATAAACAGGACATCTGTTCTTTAGGTAGGTCACGGGGGTTCTGTAGATGTGTATTTTATACCTGCACACAGAGACCATGGTTCAGCATTCCTTCTATCTGTGGACCAATTCCTCCCCTCTCACATTAATTTTTTCCTCATTTGTCACTTATATGATGACTATTATGAAAGACGAAAAAAAGAAAGGAAGTCGTTTAGGGAGTCCTCCCAGTGTTAGTTTATTTTATCTTGTGTAAACTATATTCATCAATACTTGGGAAATTCTACTGGGCATGCGAATAATGACTGTGGAAATCCTGACTATACTACTTTAGTGTTATTATATTGCTTACTTGCTGGTCTGAATTTGTTCAAACAGGAGAAAAAGAGAAGAGGAGGTGATGTTCTGTCCTTTAGATCCATTTCTTCTAGGTATAAAGCATGAGATACTTACATTGACATTTCAATATGATCTACCTTCTTCAATTTTTGGACATTAAGTTTCCATTCAACTCTTAGATGTGGGACTTTGCTAAAGAATCTAGCCTGCATGGCACAACTATATTGCCCAAAATACAACTTATAAGTACTTGGCAAAGTGGAACCATAGTGGGTGTCATACACTTGAGAAACCTGAGAGCTGAAGAACTGTATCTTAATGAATATAAGCAATGCATGCAACTTGGTTGTTAACCGTGGTACTTTTCTTTTATTCTGGACTGGTAGGTACTGGTGGTTCCCAAGCTTAGTTGATTGGAGGTTAAAGTTCAGTGCTAATAAGGTCAAAATCATAAATGTGAACTAAGCGAGATTTTCCTATGATTTATAACTGAAAAGCTTAACATTTAACCCTAGGCAATCAATGTGTAGTTTTCTTTACAAGAAAGAATGGTAGAAGTAGGAGTCAGCCAAAATCATCACCTTTCTCTGAAACCAATAAGAATATATTTAAACTAAGAAATAATTTTTTTCTGAAATAGGCGAGTGGAAAGAAAACAGAGAATGGTTGAGCTGGGATTGAGAACGGCCTTCGTTGGGCATATTTGGTACAGTCTTTGACTTGATAGATTAGAGAACCAATTAAAATTCATAAGAAGGGACAAAGGTGTGGGGTGGTTATTGATTTTTCCCTCCCTATTTTGAAGACAAAGATTGAGGACAGAGTTCAATTCTTCTGAATTCTGATTAGGATTCCTTCTATCAAACTAGCAAAGTCTGCTGTGGCACCAGGACTAGAAAATGACTTGTTGGCTATTTCTCAGGAGTGAAAAACATGGAACAAACAACCTGCCTCCACAGGTAAAAGGAAGAGTGGAGATCATTGTTTCCCTTAGAAAGACAGTTTGACTCTCTTCAGTATTAGTTTCTAGATACCATCTACATTCATTTACCGTAAGCTTACCAAATTTACATCGGACGTTTTCTTCTTTCATATCATTAATTCCCCTTTTGTTTTCAAGACCTCAAACCATCTTCCAGGAACTTTGGATCTCAGATTGACTTACTTATAAAGCAGCATCCAAACTCTGTCCTTTAATGTCATTTCAAAAACCATGACGTTTCTCGCACATTTCTTTGCTTTTCTTACATAGAAAATTCTGGATTTTTTTTCTAGAACATGAATAGTTTCAATAGAAATACTAATTTATATAGGATGGATCTAGATGTAAGCAAACTCTATTTTGCCTTTTAATCTACAAAGCTTGGGTAGCTGACAGTGACAGTCAACAGAGACTAAGACAACTATATAGAAAAAAATTAAGCAGAAATTCAAAACCTTAGTACACACATGACTTCCATTGATATCTGCAAGTGGTAATTACTTTCTTCCTTATATAAACTTTAAGCAAGTAAAAGTATTTGATGGAATTCAAATAATATTAAAGAAAGACTTTTGTACAAATCAATATCTGATTTCGAAGCTTTACTTTTAAATCTGACGTTACATCTCCATGATACTCAAATAAAAACTGTGAACAACTATTTAGATTTTGCTTCTTTTTGTGAATTTGTTGCTTCAAATTATTCAGAAGCTTGAAATGGTGAGTAATATCTCATTAATTTACTTATGCCGCTGGCTCTGAACGGTAGTGAGCATCAGAGGACATAAAGGCTGTTAAAACATAGGCTGCTGTGTTTCCTCTCCAAGAGTTTCTGGTTCAGTAGGTCTTTGTAGGACTTGAGAGTCTGAAGTTCTGACAATTTCTCTTGTAACATTGGTCCGGAGATCATAGGTCGAGAGTCATTGATGTATAACCACAAAGATTCCCATTTTCCCCTCAAAATTAGTTAACGAATTTTCCACACTAATTCAACTTGAAGCAAATTTGGGTTTTATGAATATCTGGAGGAAATGACTCTGTGCAATTTTACTGTATTTTTTGTGAAAATATTCCTTATTCCACATAAGTTCCAAGTTACTAATTGGATAATCCAAGCCAGATCACCAAACATAACTGCAAAGACAAGGATACTTGGAAAATGTAATAAAATATTCACACATGCCATTAGTCTAGTCAATACCAGCAATCTTCCTTGAAAACCATTCACAACTCCAAGTATAGAAATGAAGTACCATTTGATAATGCATGAATGAGAAATACTGAGAGAAGAACATCAAACATTGAGAGGTTTGTTATTAACAACTACCTGGGTGGCACTGTTCCCTCGCCCCGCTCCCATCCTGGATGAAGTCAGAGTCACTGTGTGAAGCAGTCAAAATAAATATTAGCAAGATAAGAAAGAAGGAAATAACAAGAAGAGATTTATGTAAATAATTGCCATGTCGTGACTTGCAATTTCATGGCTGGTCTTAAGAACTATAGAAGTAGTCTCAGCTCTCCCTCCTTCACGCACAAAAAAAGGGATTTCTAGTATAAATATAAATCACCACCATTTACTTCCACAATGACAGTGTCTGCTTCCACAGTGCAGTTTACAGAGATTTCCTGTGGCAGACAACTGTTTTAGATCCGTGGAAGCTGTTTAGGAGACAGATATGTACAACAGAACTTGAGAAATGTGTGCAATCGCTTCAGTGTGGTCTCTCCGAATGCTGTTCCTACACGAGACTACTTCCTAGAGGGGGAAAAAAAAACCCTGCCTTATGATAGATTCTAATGCCTTTTGTTACAGACCTCTTTGCTCAAAGTCGTAATCAGGGACTTCAGTTTTCATTGCAGTGGGCCTCCCCAGAAAGGCCAGTAACAGTCATTAAAAAATTTATAATTTAAGGTGAACGGGCATGATTATGAGTCTCAATGTGCTAAGTGCCGAAAAGCATTTTAAACAGAAGACTGACAGGCCTGTCAGCGGTAATGCATGTGCTTTCGCATCTGACCTAAAAGCCCTTTCAACATCTACAAGGACAAATGGAAAAAAAATCAGCAAAAGAAAGGTTGTCTTGAGATGAAGGATTAATGACATAGAAAAGCCTGCTTCCATCAGGAAAGACTTACGGCCTTACATCTCCACTCCAGTTGCAATCCACAATATTTGGCTCTTTGGAATAAGATGTCTTTAAGATTTTTTAGGTCTCTCTCTCTCTCTCTCTCTCTCTCTCTCTCTCTCTCTCTCTCTCTCTCTTTCTCTCTCTCTGTGTGTATTTCCATCTCTCTGTCTCTGTCTCTGTCTCTCTCTGTGTGTGTGTGTATTTCCATCTCTCTCTCTCTGTGTGTCTCTCTCTCTGTCTCTCTGTGTCTCTCTCTGTGTCTCTCTCTGTCTCTCTGTGTGTGTGTATTTCCATCTCTCTCTCTGTCTCTCTCTCTGTCTCTCTCTCTCTGTCTCTCTCTCTGTGTGTGTGTATTTCCATCTCTCTCTGTCTCTGTCTCTCTCTGTCTCTGTGTGTGTGTATTTCCATCTCTCTCTCTCTCTGTGTCTCTCTCTGTCTCTCTCTCTGTCTCTCTGTCTCTCTGTGTGTGTGTGTATTTCCATCTCTCTCTCTCTGTCTCTCTCTGTCTCTCTCTCTGTCTCTGTCTCTGTCTCTGTCTCTCTCTCTCTCTCTCTCTCTCTCTCTCTCTCTCTCGCTCTGTGTGTGAGTGTGTGATAAAGTTAACATAAAGCTCATCTTTGCCACTGCTGTGACCCCCCCCCACAGACTCTGTGTCACAGATGAAGACTCAACATCCTGTCAGCTTGGATAGATGTCTTCTTAGTAAAGACTTTAGGGTCTAGAGTCCTTCTGATCTGGTTTGTGTTCTTAATTGTTTCTAAGCAGAATGGCAGAAGGTTTTATTAGATTAACAATATTCAATTTCTGTTTACAAAGTTCGGATTGTGAAAGCCATTTTTGACTAACTTTTGACTTATTCTCTTATTCAGTGTATAAGTCTTTACATGAAACTAATAAATAGATCTTTCAAAGGGACGTACAAAGGAGAAAAAATTGAAAAAGCCTTGTTCATATTCATGTTCTGCTCATTTCCCATCATTTGTGTAATATAGACCCTCAAATCTTGATTTAGAGTTGAAGGAGATCCTCTTAATGGATACGACTACAAAGGTGCTTAAATTGATCAAATGCAGGTGCCTTTGTAAAAGGGAAAGTTTTGAGGTAATTTTACAGTATTTTACAGATATGCTTAAGTCCAGTCTCAGCCACAATTAACCTAAGAAGAGCTCTCTTGAAGCTATTTACAGAATGAAATGTCTCTAGGGGTTAGTAAATTGCATGCTTTTGAGGCAATTCCCCTTCAGAAAAAGCATTGATACCTCACTATGAAATCTTTTGGACATCTCCCATAGACACTGAAGAGACTTTCCTAAGTGACATAATGACGACATGTCAAGGATAGAGTGAAACACTGTGAGTCTTCAAAGGAATCAAAGGAGTCTACAAGCTTTCTTTCTTCTGAACACACGTAACATAAAATTAGCACACAAAGACATTTGAAAATATGCTTTCATTTGCTAAGGTGGGTAATTATTTTCAGCATCACAACCATAGGCTATTCTGTCTCTGTTTTGTTAGCAAAGAAGAAAATTCCATGAAAATATGAAACTAATTTTAAATAAACACTTTAAAAATTGTATGAAATACAACTCACTCTTACATAGCATATGCTGAATAACATATATGATTTGAGTTTTGAAATCTAGCTTTTATCCCTTCCTAGGCACATTTGGTCCTTTCTTAAATGATGTATATATTTATTTTATGTATGTGGGTGTCTGGGTATATGCATGTACGTCATAGGCATGCAGATGCCAGTGGAGGCCAGAGGAAGGTGTTGATCCCCCTGGAACTGGAGTTGTAAGCAGTCGTGGACCACTTGATATGGGTGCTAGGGATTCCTGAAAGTTCTTCCGCACAAAACCAAGTGTTCTTAACTGCTGGTCTACTTCTCCAGCCCCTACTTAGTCCTTCTCACTCTTGAAAGTATTAACTATAATTGGCGGCTCTTAAGTCAGGCATTGAACAATACTTCTCATCACGGTGTGTACAGTGGTTTATGAAATTTGTCCCTTGTGTTTATTATAATACAGATTTTATATGTTCCTGTAAAAGAAACATGATCATGTTATCTTTCATACTATATATAGGAGAAACAAGAAAAGAATCTTACTGCGTGTTTCTAGGAAATTATCAATTCAAAGCTATAAAAAGACAAATTCACATATGCAGATAAACATCTTTTATTGGAGCATATGGAATTCTAAGTACCTCCGTTCGTTTGTCTAGCACTATGTGTATCTTCTGTCTACCCTTCCCAAGTATATGGACATTGCTGCCACAGACATTCTTGGGTATTTTGCACTTTTGTGTGGCTTAGTGCACTTAAAAATTATAAGAGGACTAGTGAGCTGGAAGAAGAACCTGCTCAAAACCTGAATTAAAAAAATATTTTTAATGAACTCCTTTTGGTTATAAACACTATACACAGTAGAGACAAAAGAGTTCATCATGACACCATGTTATTTTGGAAACTTAATTCAAAATAGAATGGGTAGAATGAGTTTGGGTTCCTTGCATTATCAAATGGTCCTATGGAGAAACCAGAGGTAGTGATATGGCCCAGGGCCAGAGGCAATTACTGCCAAACCTAAGGACCTGAGTTTAGTTCCCAGAACCCTTGGGGTAGAAGGAGAGAACTGACTCCTGTGAGTTGTCCTCTGGTCTTCACATGGAAATACACGCACAGTCCCACACACATACAAACAGTAAACGAAAGTTATAACAAAACCAAGCTAGATGCAAAAATAATGTATAATTTTAAATTACATTTGTATGATTTTGGGGGGAGGCTGGGTTTTAAAGTACATTTTAAACCATCTTCCCTCCTGTTAGCAGGAGCATCACGAGCACACAGGACTGATTACCATTTCTCGAGTGGGAAAATGGTGCTCAAAGTGCTCAAGTGACAACCTGACAGAAAAACTCTGATAATGCAAGTCTATAATTTATAGTATCCAACCTCAGTTCAATGTTTGTATTTTGTAGATTCCTGTTATAACAAGACCTGGAAATACTTTCAAGGGAACTCATCTTCAAAGAGCTATGAATCCTATGACTCTCATACTTGACAAGAGCCAGCATCTAGATTCTGCTTTTGAATACCTATACCTTTAATACCACAGCCCTCCCTTGGGACTTCAGGGACCTCCTCCCTTATTCCAACATCCAATCCTAGATGATAAGAACAGCCTGTTAAAGTAGCAGTCCTGGGTGACTCCCTCTGGCCCTCTATCAGGAATGTCTTCAGAATGGTCAGTGGCTACTGTGAACTGGCTATCCAACACTCTGAAATCACCTTCAGGTTCACATGGTCTTGGCAATATGCAAGGAAGTCAAAACCAGTTAGCACTGTACTTATGAATGCTGTCCCAAACTGCTTGGTTCCCTTTCTTTCTTATTAGTGTGCTTCGAAAAGAAAATTACTTTATAATAAAGTATAAAGTGAAGAAAGATGCCCATCTCTTGTTACTGACAAACTTACACAATTTGTAATACATTAAACATTACCGGTGCATGACAACAAGAATCAGATGCCCGAGGTAGGATGTACTATTCAGTGTTCACTCCCAATAGCTGTCACTCGTCGTTAACAATTCAAAGATAAAGAGTAGATGCTCAAAGTAAAGAAATGTTTTTAAATTTAACTCAATTAAACTAAAATTTCCTGATGCTTTCCAAAGTGTGGGTATTAGGGTTTAAATCTGAGCCCGTGCCCAGACAGAACACACCAAGTCAGCATGGTTCCATGTGGAGAGGTTTAATGAGAGAAAAAGAGGAGAGGAGAGGACAGTGGGCCAGCCATGGGCACTGGCACTTGGAGGGCAGGGGGCGGATGGGGAGAGAAAAGACGGGGGAGAGGGCATGAGAAGAGGAAGAGGAAGAGAGAGAGGAGAGGGCAAGATGCCCTCTATAGTCAGGCACAGCTGGCTGTTGCTAGGCAACTGAGGCAGGGCATACCTGGCTATTCCCAGGTAGCTGTGGGGGTAGAGTTTAGAAGAATACCTACAGTGGGCTCTTTGCTAAGCACTTTTTATCCAAATATGGAAAAGAAGGCTCCTAAAAAGACCAATGTACTAGCATCTTTAAAATCTCTTTTCTTTGTGTCTCTAATTAATTTCCTGAGATTGTATTCGTAAAATGACTTATCTTGCCTCAAGTGCCTCAGAAGAAATAAATAAATATTTCTACCAGGAGTTATAAGTAGTTTAGAAGGTGAAAAGAGAAGTAGAGGTTAGTTATATGTTTGGAAACAATTGTTTAGAGGGGGAAGGGAAATCTCATAGGGTCTAACCCCAAGACCAATAACTGCTGAGAGAGAATTAACTTCACCATGGTATGAGCCTCTGATTGGTTATTCAATACAGAGTAGTCACTTGTGAATTCACATGCACATAACAACAAAATTGGGCTCAGCAGGTCATATTGTGTGTGTGGGGGTGGGGGCTGTGTGTATATCAATTATAACCAGAGGAAAAGATGCTATAAGTTTGAGTTACAGTGGGGAGGGGGGGAGTGAGAGGAAAGGACTGAAGGAAGGGAAGAAGGGAGTGTTGGGGGGAAGAAAGGGAAGGGTAGAACTGACATTCTTACGTTTTAATTAAACATATATCAAAAAATAAAAAAAAAAGTGTAACTCAGAGCCTCAAGAATAAATGGTAGTAAGAGAAAAAGACTCCAGAGGAAGAAACCCTGAAAGAAAAACAGCTACAGACAGAAGTGGGTGGGAGAGCACTGTTACAAGGGACACAGAAAAGGAAGAGTTAGCACAAGAGTAAGAGAAACCATAGCGCCGAAGTAAAGAAACTCAAAAGTGTAGTTTCGTCAGCCAAGCGAGGAGCCTCCAAGATGGACTTTCTACCTACGTCACTTCTGTAATCTGTCGTTTCTAATGTGAAAGGGTGAATGTTGAGGGACGGGGTGCGGGATAGGGGAAGGGAATAAATGTTGAGGGAGGGGTGCGGGATAGGGGAAGGGAGTAAATGTTGAGGGAGGGGTGCGGGATAGGGGAAGGGAGTAAATGTTGAGGGAGGGGTGCGGGATAGGGGAAGGGAGTAAATGTTGAGGGAGGGGTGCGGGATAGTGGAAGGAGGGAAGTGTCCTGTGTTTGAATCTGGCTGGTTTTCCGTTGGCTCCAGACAACACCACATGAGCACATGGAGAGGACCAGACTCTACCTTCTTGACCTTAGAAAATATATTCAGCTGAGGCTTCTAATTTTGACTGTGGTAGACTGAACGGAGGAACAGTTCACAGTGGGTGTATCTAAGTATTTTAATTTATAAAATAAAAAGTGCCAGTTGCCTGGAAGCTTCATTATCGTCTGTTGATAGAACTGTGATCTGTGAACTCTTAGTTTTCATCGTGAAAGCACTCACTGTTACAAGTATTTGGATGTGTGTGGGGTACAATAAAAATTGGAGAACAGTGGCTGTCATTAAGTAGTGAAATTGTTAAAAAAAATTAACTTAAAAAATCTGGGAGGAGTTTGGGGAAGGGGAAAGAATATAATCAAAATATATTGCAGAATTTTTGCAATAAAAACGAAATTCGAAAAAATGTTTTATTTTTCTGATATTTTTGCACAGGGCATATTTTACTCTTCTAATTATCAATAAAACTCCAGTATAATTTAAGCAGGTTATAAAAACGCTTGGGATTATAAAAATGGTGGATTGTGAAACTGCTTAAGGAATTTTATTTTGTTGTATTAACCCATATTTACTCAATTTTATGTATGCTCAAATAAATTCATACAATTGACTTCTCATGTCAAAGTAGTTATCCGCACAGAGGTAAGCCTAGACCAGAGCTATTCCCCTCTGTGTTTATTAAAATAGGTGAAGGCAGGGAAAAACAGCACACTAAAGTAGCTTTCATTGTCTTGGAATTAAAATGTATTAGTCTTATTGGAAGTATATGGGACAGCAGCTATGAATTTATTTTTCCCTCTATGGAAGCTGTGGAAGAAAACAAGTAAAATGTAATCCTCACATTGCCTGACTTTGAGCCTTAAGATTGCCGTTAGCAGATAATGGATGGGTACACTTTGTTTACTTTTCTCACTAACGTCCTTTGTCCATGCTGCTGAATGTGTCTCCTTCCTTGCGGTCACCCGGGATGTAGAGCACTGGGTGGGTTCTGCAAGATGAGTTCATCTCTCTTTGATGGAAACCTAAAATGTTTTCTTTTTCTTTTTCTTTTTCTTTTCAGTTTGAAGTGTGAAGAGAGTTTAGTAGAAAATGTGAAATTCTTCCACAACAGGCTTTCATTAGTGAGAGAGACAATGCCATAGCTTTGAACCCTGCTGAGGATCCAGTCCCTTCTGACCCCGGGGGTATTAAGAGTCTTCTTAGTTACTATGCAGGGCACCAAAGCCTTTCCATTAGTGGTTTTCAACTCCTCCAGGCTAAGAGCTCTTAAGGAGGGGGGAGGGGAGGCGTGAGGTAGAAATGCAGAGAGGGAGGGAGGGAGTGTGTGTATGGCTGCTGGTCAAGGAAATGTCAGATTTACTGCACATACTCACTGTCTTTGAAATAGGCATTTCATTCAAAAGATTATCATAACGTTCACATAATTGAAAATAATAATAATTAATACGGGTATTTGAATAATAAAAGCATAAAATGGAACGTTTCCGTTTTTCCGTATGAAGAAAGCAACACCCCTGATGAAAGAGCTGGTTGTCGTGATGTACGCTAGCCAGCGAAGGTGCGGGCCAATGAGCATCGATGAATCATGTGATCTCTCTCAAGTACCTGAAGTGTTCCGACATCTGTCTTGCTGGTTATTTGGAGAAGTACGATGATTTTAAAGACTTAAGTGGCAGTGCTTAAAATTCCGATTTTCTTTTTTCAGTGTCTTGTTTACTAATGTATGCAATGCAAAGAAAGTCTAAAAGAATCCAGGTAGAAAACTTGAAGAAATGAATCAAGTTGGTATTTTTCCTGTGTTATTTTCAGATACTATTAATTTGGAGCAGTTATTTCCAGTAGTCTGAGTAAACAATGTTCTTACATCAGGACAATATTTCTCTGTGTAGTTGAGGTGGTCTCCGATTCCCATTCGTCCTGCCTCAGCCGGCTGAGTACTTCGGTTGTAGGCAGCACCATCACATCCAGGTAAATAAACCATCTTCTATACAATACACGTATGATGTATGTAAAGGATGATTTATTAGATTTTAGTGTTTTTCAGATACTTTTCACTTTTCCCCAGCATTATCAAGTCATGGAGAACAGCATGTCAACAGACTGTAAGTGGACTTGTCCCATTAAATCACTGCAAAGCCTTGTTTACTGACACCCTTGGGGAGTCTGAGCATGTTTGGAACAAGGCTAGGATAATAACATCTGTCTTTGTTATCTCCTGCTTTTCTCTAGCCTGATTTCATTTTAATATGGGTTCTCTCCCTGGCTTCTGCCAGTTCCAAATTGATTCCTGCCTCTGTAACTTACGCCCTACAGCAGACGGTCCCTATCCCACCTCTCTATCACTTCTGATTTGGGTTTTACTAACTTAGTATCTTCCTCCCGTTTCTTAGCCAATCACTATAGTCCAAGGGATGAAATATGCTAGGAACCATGTGTCCACTTCAAGAATACATTTTCATATAATAATTTATATAAGCAAAATCAAAAGAATACATTTGTATTCCCAAAAGAAATTGATACCCTTTACTAAATTAAAAACAAAACAAAACAAACAAATAAAAACTGTTACTGGGGGGTTGGGGATTTAGCTCAGCGGTAGAGCACTTGCCTAGCAAGCACAAGGCCCTGGGTTCGGTCCCCAGCTCTGAAGAAAAAAGAAAAAAAAAACTGTTACTGGCAGGATCGAGAAGAAGGAAGACCAAAGTGTGGATGCTTCAGTCCTTCTTAGAAGCAGAAAAAAAATACTCACAGGAAGAAATACGGAGACAAAGTGTGGAGCAGAGACTTAAGGAAAGACCATCCAGATACTGCCTCACCTGGTGATCCATCCCATATACAGACACCAAACCTGACCAGATGCTCACAGCCAACCATTGGATTGAGCATGGGGACCCCAATGTACTAGTTAGAGAAAGGACTGAAGGAGCCGAAGGAAGAACAACAATATCAACCAGCCAGTCACCCTCCACCTCCAGCATATCTCCCAGGTGGCTCCAGCCACACGTGTAGCAGAGGATGTCCTTGTCTGACATCAATGGCAGGAGAGAAGAGTTTAAGTGTCCACAGAGAATATCTAGGGGTTTTCATTTTGTGCTAATAGAATATAAACATCTTGATTCAAAAATGGGAAAGCAAACCAAATACAAAGTATAATAGACTCCCTATCAAAAACTAGTATGCTAGGTTCTTTCTGTTTGAAGACTAGTTATTAGCAGAACACTTATACCATTAACACAAAGAATTTTTAGTATAGATTCACACTGCCTCTTTAAAATTATATGACACTTTAGTAGTCTGTGAGCTTTCGACTGAAATTATTCTGGAGACCAGATAACAGTTCTTTGATTTAGATGCCAAATATATTCCTAAAAATGTATAATTTCCCTACTCCTCCTCCTTTCTCTGAAACCTTAGCCATTCAAAAAAGTGCAATTAATAAATGTGTTCTCTAAGAATATCATTTGTAGTTAGACTTCCAGACTTCACACCCTCACACCAATAAAAATAAACAAAAAATACTTTCAATAGCTTTCTAGTTGTGTGGCCTTGGCAAAGCGAATTAATTTTTATAAGTTTTCATTCCTCACCTTTAAAATGAAAACTAAAGCAGTACCTACCTCAAGGCTGATGTTTTAACAAAGCTATTGTTTCTAAGTCCTTGATGTTTGCCACATATAGTAATTTCTCAATAAATGTCACTCTTACAAATTGTACTTGGAGGCTATAAATTCATTTTCAAGGGCAAGGTTAAGAATGACCTTTTCTCAAGAGGTCAGGGTGGGAAGAAGAGAGTGGTTCTTGGTCTTCAGACCTCCAGGTCCACTTGCTGAGCAGAGTGCCCAAGGGTATCCCTTGTCCTCATTGGATTTATTATAATACAGTTGCCAGGAAAACGTCCCGCCTCCTTGATCTGCAGCCAATAGCCAACAAGTCTTGCTCTGACTTGTGTGTCCTGCACGTGGACAGGCACAGCTCATTTCATGACTGGAAGGCTCCATAACCTCCCACCAATCTCTGGAAGCTTATACTGTGATCTTCTGGAATCTTCCCAACCTAGCCTGCATTGACTTCCGACTTATATCAAAAGCTCAGCTGAGCTGATTTGCACGAATGTTCAGTTCAAATTAAGAATTACATGCGCACTAAAACTTTCCTTCAGTCTTACAAAGTCCTGGGAAGCAGCACACTTCACTGTGTGATATGACAAGATGTACCACACTCAACTCTCTCCTTCTAATGTCCTGACCTCTTGGGAAAAGCTCATCCTTAACCTTACCCTTCAAAATAAATGTATAGCTTCTGAGTAAGACTATAAAGATATATTTTCCAAAAATACAGTTCCTTTTACTGAAGAATTCTGTTTCAGCTTCTATGCAAGTAATATTTAAACTTCTTGGTATTATGTAGAACCTTATGGGCTTCCATTCAGAAGGTTCATATCTAGGATGGCTAACACTCACTTTTTCAGAGTGAATGAGGTTATGAGGCTGTAAAATTGCTACTGTAAAGGTTTTATAGACTCATTACACCCTTGGTGCTCCTTCTGCTATGTTCAAATGAAAAATTAATTTTTAACACTTGAAATGTGGATATTTAAGTTGCAAATGTGATTGAATTTTACATTGTTAAAATAATTTTTACTTCATTTATGCATTTTGAATGTGTGTGTGTGTGTGTGTGTGTGTGTGTGTGTGTGTACAGAAGTGTACTTGCCACAAGATGTACACGTGGTGGTCAGTGGTAGTCCGAGGGCAACTTGAGGATCTCTCTCTTTTGCTTGTGGGATTGGGATAGAACACAGGTTGTCAGGCTTAGCCCCATTTCCCAATTTGAGATATTCTTGCTATGGTGCCCAGGATGGCTTCACGTTTGGTATCTTCCTGTCATTAGTTCTGGGTTTAGAGGTATGTTACACTATCCTTTATCTTCATGTCTTTCATTTTTGATATTTAATATAATGTATGTTTGCTTATGGTATATTTCATTAATTAAACTCAACATCGAAACAAAAAAAAAAACCCAAATAATTTATTTCCAGATCTCTAGAAAATTGAGGTTTTCTTGCATAATCTGCATTCCCAAAATAAGAGAACTGTAAAAATTGAAAAGGTATTTATCAATAGAGGTAGATAATGACTGAAAGTCTCAGGAAGTTCGGTCTTTGGTCTGTTTTGCTTACTAATCCTTTCTGTGGTACTGGAAGAGAGACTGCTGGAACTTGGATTAAGTGGCACAAACAAGACAATAACATCATCTTATTGAACACAGGTCAATGCAGGCCAATCAGAGATGCATCTGGTTCTAGGTGAAGTAGATATCCAACTTCGTTTCTAAGGTCCCCAGAATCAGGTTTTTAATTAGCACTTATGGAGATTAAGAGCTCAGACAGCTACGAAGACTCCCCTGACAGCTCGTTTCATTTGTCCCCTTACCTTTTCTGACAGTTTACTCCTACAGTCTCATTCACAGTTGCCGTTAGCAACTCAAGTACAATTAGCTATGTCTATTTCTGACATGTACAACATACTAGAACATGGCATTGTACTCCAGCTAAGGCCTCTCCAGCTGCTTTTACAAGAAAATGCTAATTCAATAGGTCTAGGCACAAAAATAACTATTAGATACAGTTTCTGGACATGGGATTGTGATGTTTATACAACAAAAAGGTTCCCCTTTTTTCTTTACCTGAATTTTGAGGCTTTTCAGAATAATAAAACACACACATATGTTTTATATGTTATGTCATATTTATATAAAATATTATATACTATCATATGACTACATATTAATGCTATAATATATTATACTATAGGTACTATATATCATATATTATCTGATTTGATATTTATATTATATTATTATATTTTATATGATATATTACATTATATTATGTTCATATACAATATTTATATAATCTATAATATATATATTATCTATAAAACAAGATTCCACCCTGTGTGTGTTTTGCCTCATAATTCTATGTTTTTAACTTTAATGGATATATTAATTACTTTTCTGTTTCTAACAAACCTATAAAACAAAGTTTATTTTGGCTTATGGTTCCAGAAGGTTAAAGTCACTAATAGTGGTGACACGTGGCAGCAGGCGCCAGGCATGGACGCAATCAGGAATGTGAGATCTCACAGCTTGACCACAAGCATGAAAAAAAGAGAGCCAACAGGAAGTGATGAATGTTTTTAAATCTCAAAGCCTACCCTAGTGAAGTTCTTCCTCCTGCAATTCTATATCAGCTACAGCATCACCATAAGGCCGTGGTTCTCAACCTGTGGTTCCTAAGGGGCCATATATCAGTTATCTTGCACATCAGGTATATACATCATGATTCATAGTAGTAGCAAAATGACTATTACAAAGTAATAACAAAAATAATTTTATGGTTGGAGGTCACCACAACAAGAGAACTATATTAAATGGTCACAGCATTAGGAGGGCTGAGAATCACTGATCTAAAAGACACGTGCTCGAACGAAGAACTAGTAAAGACATCTTTGGACCACTATAATGTCTCTGCTATATCACATATTGCAGTAAATTTTTTTTAAAAAGTACTCTTTTATCCCGCACTAGATGGTGGCACCTAGTGCCACATGACATCTGTTAGATATTTTCAACTCAGTCATGTGACTCACCCGCTAAGCTCCATCCCATATCACACTGCTGATGGCTATGCTCGGATCCCGACCACAATCTCTCTATCCATCTAGTTTCCAAGGCAGGCTGCCACCATGCCAGACATACACACCCCAATTCTGTGGTGGCCCAATGTGCCCAACCACCTCACACTCTTTTGAACTCAATTAAATCACCACATGAAAGAACACATAACACAATAACCTCTGATCCAATTGATAAGATTTAATTGCCCACTTAAGTAAGATATAATTTGCTCATCTAGACATACAAAGCCCTGGACACATCCATCACTTAAGAATAATTATAACAACCTGTAGCTGTGCAGAGAGGAATCTTAACGTCCACTGCTGTGTTCTCTCAGGTCCTTTCTCCTCTCTCCAGGCCCCTCCTCCTCTAAAACGTTTTTCTCCCACCCATCTTTCCTTATTGTCCAATGACAGGCCTCGTTGTATCCTGTGCTGGCCTTCACCTGCATGACGACATCATCCTGCAATCACATACTTAGATTGAATCTGCATACAGCTTTTCTCTGTTGCTTTTGGTTAATTCTTTAACTTCTGTGCCTTTTGTTGTTCTGTATCTCAGAAAAACTTTATGTTCTAAGCACCTTTTCTCTTTTATTTTATTTTTAATCTCTCCGGGATAGGTAGAAAATGGTTAACTATTTTTTAGCAGCCTACTAAGTAATTAATCTTGTTGTCAGTCTTCCTAAAAGCAAATATTGTTACGTTTGGGATGAATTTTCCACAACTCTATGGTAGACAAATTTAATGGGTTTGCATCTATTTCCGGCTCCAGGTGTGGACACTGATGTGACCCCACCTGTAATTGAACATGGAGAAATTAATTGAGAAGTGAGTCAGGACATCAAGATCATCTGACTTCAGTGATGGACATGTGTTAATGCGGAGTGAAATGTGGGGATTTATTATAAGGGGAGGAAGAAATGCACTCTGTCTGCTCTGAGTAGAGTGATGTTTGCAGATGAGACCTCGGATTGCTGTAGCTGCCTCTCCACGTGGTAGAAGCCAGATCCACCGAACAGAAGCATAGGAGGAAATAGAACCAGACAAACTGCTGAAACCTCATCTGGGTTCCTGGGCCAACTATCACTGCAGCCTTCTCAATTCAGCTCAACCAACAGTTTTAAGAGCCAGGAAATATTTGTTTCACCATGACCCTGCTACTTGGATCTGAGAACTTTCAAATAGATTCAAATTGTTCTCACTTTTACAAATAACTTAATTTTTTGTTTTCTTTTACTTTGGATAAGGTTCTTCCAAATGTATTATTTTCAAAAATAATTTGTATATTTAATTCCAGAGATAATTGGGGGATTTCATTTTCTTTAATTTTTTTGAGACATGATCTCACTATGAAGTCCTGGCTGGCATGGAAACTGCTATACAGACCAGGCTGGCTTTAACTCACAGACATCCTCCTGCCTCTGCTTCCCCAGCCCTGGGATTAAAGGTATGCACCATCTTTTCCAGGCTATCACAGAATTGAAATGGATTGATATTCTACTCTGTATGAGAATGTTTATAATTTTTCATGGCTTAAAGTATTTTTAAATACTCTTAGATCGTAAACTGACTTAATCCTTGGATGAACTGTTGAAGACACAATTAGATTTGTTTCAATAGTATACATTTTAGGCATGAAACAATGTTATTTGGTAGACTTGGGTTTTCCTTTAGTAAGATGGTGCTGTTTAGATATAAAATGTTTTTGTGTGCCCCCTATAGAGGAGACAGATGATAGGTTATTCCTCCACCACCTAAGAAATGAGCCAATTTAAGCCAAATTAGATTAGAGATTAGATTAGATTAGATTAAAGGCAGGTTTATCGGGAAGCTGCTCTCAGTTGGGCAAGTACATTGGGCCCAAGGACTAAGGCCAAGAAAGTCTCCAATGGGGAAAGGGGATGGTGTATGAGAGGGAGAGAAAGAGAAAAAGAAGAAAAAGAGAAAGAGGAAGGAAAAGAGGAAGAAGAGGTAGGAGGAGGAGAGAAGAGGAGGAGGAGAAGAAGGAGAAGGAGAAGGAGAAGGAGAAGGAGAAGGAGAAGGAGAAGGAGAAGGAGAAGGAGAAGGAGAAGGAGAAGAAGAAGAAGAAGAAGAAGAAGAAGAAGAAGAAGAAGAAGAAGAAGAAGAAGAAGAAGAAGAAGAAGAAGAAGAAGAAGAAGTGCAAAATATCTGGATTATATAGGAACAGTCTCTGGGGGAAGGGCAGAGAACTGAGGGATTCTGGGAGAATCTGGAGGCCAAGCTGCTTTGACACATAAAAGATGCACCTCAGTCCCTTGTCCTTCATTGAAAACCAAACAACAGACATTCTTCTTTACCTTGGGGCATGCTGAAAGGACAGACTGTCTCATCGGCTCCTGTTTCCCTTGTCTGCATTTCCATGTGCTACCTAATTTAATTATGTTTCTTCCTTTAAAATACAGGATGATTTGCTGTCATGATGATCCCTGAATAATACAAAGTGAAATGCTGAAGCATATGTTCAGTTCACCATTTTGAAGTAAACATTAAGAAGTAAGAACTGCCGACGTGAGACAGAGGAGATGGTAGCATCAGCGTGGTGCTTGCCATGCCAGGATGAGAACACCCAACATCCACATAAAAGACCTGGGTAAGGTGATGCAGAGATCCTGTGGCTGTCACCCCAAAGTTGGGGATGTGAAGACAGAGATCCTGTGGCTTAGACTTGGTCACTAGGCTGTCTAATGAAGTCAGCAAGCATTGGGTTCAATGAGAGATCCTATCTCAAAAAGTAAGGTGGAGAAAACTGAGGAAGATTGCTTTGGCATTCAAAGGCACGCATGCACATACACATGCACATGCACACAACACACACACACACACACACACACACACACGTACACATGTACACATACAAGGGCAGTGGTGAAGACTATATTCGGAGAACAGTTTAAGTGCTATTCATTATAATATGGTGTAGAAAACTGTGAATTTACTCTGTTTCAAGACCATAAAGGTCTAGCTAAGTAATTTGATAATAGCTGAGACAGTCCTCCCTTTTCCATGATAGTCACTGTGGTACTCATGACAATAATTGCTTCTCTGTCACTACCAATTTTTATAATACAGACCAATAGCTAGTCTGAATAAAAACAACTTTGATCATGTACTGCCTGAACATGTATGCTGAAAAGAACTGGTGTTGATCCTGGCTTGAACTTACACTCTATGGCACCCTGTCTACTCTGATTGTCCCTGGACATGAGCGAAGGGCTCCGGCACTCAAGCAGAGGCTCTCTGTCATCCCCAGTCCTGCTGTGAGCAACACTGATGGAACTAAGAGTAAGCTTTAATTATCTATAGATTTTAACTACGTTGCAAAGAACTTTACCTGTGTGTGTTGTCTGTTTACCCCAAGACATGAAAATACTTCTATGCCCTTTGAGCAGAGATTCCCCTTCCTGCCTTCTTCCTGCCTCAGGAAGAAGAGACTGGCGCCAAAGAGCCACACTGTTGCCCAAGCCTTCTGTCCCCCAAGGCCCTTTCTGTTAAACACCCATTAGTAGTTAAAACCTGTTATTTGTGTCACTTCATATATGTGATCTATGATTACCCAGGCACAGGAGATTTAAATTATTTACATATTAAGAAGAGGCTCGGTGGTCTTCATGAGTCTGAGAAGCCACGGTTTCATAGCTACATAGAAGCTTTTGAATAAACCCTTAATTATTTGTATTGTGACTGTGAGGATGTTTGTCTGTTTACCTACATGTACAGTCCACGTAGAGTACAGAAGAGGGAATCAGAACCCTTCCAGCTGGAGTTATATGGAGTTGTGAGCCATCATGTAGGTACTGGGAATTAAGTCCAAGTACCAATGTTCTTAACTGCCAAGCCACCTCTCTTCAGCCTCTCCCACATAGATGCTTTCAAAATATAGTCTGTGACAATATAGTTGCAATGTCACTGTGAGTTATTTGTGTGTACTAGGTCTGGTTGCTTGAGACCTGGTCTACATGATGTTCAGGATGACCTTGAACTTACTGTGTCAATACTGAGGCTGTATTTGAACTCCCAATTCTCTGCACTGCTGGGATTGGAGTCATATCCCATCCTGTTCTACCCTTGCTGGTTGATTTTCTTTCTTTTTTTTTTTTTTTTTTTGCCCATCGCCCATATATCGGTTTTATTTTTTATTTTTTTATTAACTTGAGTATTTCTTATATACATTTCAAGTGTTATTCCCTTTCCCGGTATCCGGGCAAACATCCCCCTCCCCTCTCCCCTTCCTTATGGGTGTTCCCCTCCCAACCCTCCCCCCATTGCCGCCCTCCCCCCACCAGTCTAGTTCACTGGGGGTTCAGTCTTAGCAGGACCCAGGGCTTCCCCTTCCACTGGTGCTCTTACTAGGATATTCATTGCTACCTATGAGGTCAGAGTCCAGGGTCAGTCCATGTATAGTCTTTAGGTAGTGGCTTAGTCCCTGGAAGCTCTGGTTGCTTGGCATTGTTGTACATATGGGGTCTCGAGCCCCTTCAAGCTCTTCCAGTTCTTTCTCTGATTCCTTCAACGGGGGTCCTATTCTCAGTTCAGTGGTTTGCTGCTGGCATTCGCCTCTGTATTTGCTGTATTCTGGCTGTGTCTCTCAGGAGCGATCTACATCCGGCTCCTGTCGGTCTGCACTTCTTTGCTTCATCCATCTTGTCTAATTGGGTGGCTGTATATGTATGGGCCACATGTGGGGCAGGCTCTGAATGGGTGTTCCTTCAGTCTCTGTTTTAATCTTTGCCTCTCTCTTCCCTGCCAAGGGTATTCTTGTTCCCCTTTTAAAGAAGGAGTGAAGCATTCACATTTTGATCATCCGTCTTGAGTTTCATTTGTTCTAGGCATCGAGGGTAATTCAAGCATTTGGGCTAATAGCCACTTATCAATGAGTGCATACCATGTATGTCTTTCTGTGATTGGGTTAGCTCACTCAGGATGATATTTTCCAGTTCCAACCATTTGCCTACGAATTTCATAAACTCGTTGTTTTTGATAGCTGAGTAATATTCCATTGTGTAGATGTACCACATTTTCTGTATCCATTCATCTGTTGAAGGGCATCTGGGTTCTTTCCAGCTTCTGGCTATTATAAATAAGGCTGCAATAAACATAGTGGAGCACGTGTCTTTTTTATATGTTGGGGCATCTTTTGGGTATATGCCCAAGAGAGGTATAGCTGGATCCTCAGGCAGTTCAATGTCCAATTTTCTGAGGATCCTCCAGACTGATTTCCAGAATGGTTGTACCAGTATGCAATCCCACCAACAATGGAGGAGTGTTCCTCTTTCTCCACATCCTCGCCAGCATCTGCTGTCCCCTGAGTTTTTGATCTTAGCCATTCTCACTGGTGTGAGGTGAAATCTCAGGGTTGTTTTGATTTGCATTTCCCTTATGACTAAAGATGTTGAACATTTCTTTAGGTGTTTCTCAGCCATTCGGCATTCCTCACCTGTGAATTCTTTGTTTAGCTCTGAACCCCATTTTTTAATAGGGTTATTTGTTTCCCTGCGGTCTAACTTCTTGAGTTCTTTGATTTTGGATATAAGGCCTCTATCTGTTGTAGGATTGGTAAAGATCTTTTCCCAATCTGTTGGTTGCCGTTTTGTCCTAACCACAGTGTCCTTTGCCTTACAGAAGCTTTGCAGTTTTATGAGATCCCATTTGTCGATTCTTGATCTTAGAGCGTAAGCCATTGGTGTTTTGTTTAGGAAATTTTTTCCAGTGCCCATGTGTTCCAGATGCTTCCCTAGTTTTTCTTCTATTAGTTTGAGTGTGTCTGGTTTGATGTGGAGGTCCTTGATCCACTTGGACTTAAGCTTTGTACAGGGTGATAAGCATGGATCGATCTACATTCTCCTACATGTTGACCTCCAGTTGAACCAGCACCATTTGCTGAAAATGCTATCTTTTTTCCATTTGATGGTTTTGGCTCATTTGTCAAAAATCAAGTGACCATAGGTGTGTGGGTTCATTTCTGGGTCTTCAATTCTATTCCATTGGTCTATCTGTCTGTCTCTGTACCAATACCATGCAGTTTTTATCACTATTGCTCTGTAATACTGCTTGAGTTCAGGGATAGTGATTCCCCCTGGTTGATTTTCACAAGTTAATCACCTCTTTGTTAAAATTTAAATCCAAATTACCTGTTTGTTACTTCAGCCTCAGAGAGTCCATAGGGTAGGCCTTGGAACACAGCATATTTCACTTGGAGCCTATAGAAAATACTGCATTCTGCTCAATCTCACCCACTAGCATTCCCTTCCTTTCATTGCTCAGACAAGATAAATCATATGTCCTATCTCACTTATTGTTCTGATGGGAAGTGTCTTATTTCTATGGGCTCGAACAACACACCATGGGATACCTTGACCTGCACGGCTAAGATTCTGTGCTGACAAGGATCATGTGTGTCATTGGTATACTGATTTACTTTCCATGTGGAACTACTGTTTCCAAGCAATCACCACAAATCTGTGGTGGGCCCATTGGCAGGCCGTGTAAATACTTATGGTTCCTTCAAAAAACTTAAATCCAAAAAGGAAAAAAAAACAACTTAAATCCAGGAGAAGGCTGGATTCCACAGGGCCTGCCCACAGGGGCAGCCAGGATGGGCACAGTTAGCATCATCTTGCAGCTCTAGCTCACTCTCCTTCCTGTCTGAATCTCTAAGCAACATGTGCTTTAATCATTCCAGCTCACTGACTCATGAAACGTAAACACAAAGGTGATAGTGAGTTAGAAGGGCACAGTCCTTTCTTGCAAGTTGAATGCATCTTCCTGCTAGAATTTCGCCCTCAGAAAAGACGTGAAACACCTGATGCTCTCGTTTGCCTTGGTTCAGTTTCCCTCAAGTTTGATGCTGGTGGCTTCAGAATCACAATATTTGGCTTGGATTTTCAACTCTCTTCAAATCTGCATAACTTCCACAACCAGATGAGGCAAACCAGATGAAGAATTTCAACCACATCTATGCACCATGTCAATTTATTTCTGTTTCTTTCCTTTTTTCTGTTCTTTTCTTTTTTTTTCCTCCTTGGTTTCTGGTTCCCCATCTGTGTGGCTTAGTTCCCGTGAGGGCAGATTTAAAAATGGGTGGGAAACTATTGCCTAACTAAAGGAGTGTTAATCATTTCCCCTTAATAGAAGTAACATTTTTACTGCTGCTTTACTGATGGAATCTTTTCCCTAGGCAAGAAACAATAACAAAATCCCTCCTACATACCTGTCTCAAAAGCATTCTAATTTGTCTGGGAGGCAGCCACCCCTGAAGGATGCTTAGGCTGTTCTCAGAGGACTGGCACACTTGGGGATATGCCGAAGATAAGCCACAGTTTAAGTAATTTCCCAATCATTCGTGTCGAAAGAAGAGACCCTGGGTTTGGACTCCAAGCCTTTGGGGTTCTGGTTCTGGTTTTGTCAGGTGTGACTTTATGACAGGGAACATTTATTTAAATTTTCCATGCCTTTTGTATCCATTCTAGAGAATGTCTGCATGTTGCAGTTTGCAGACTAACTTAAACCAAGGCACAGAGACAGCCAGTGAGCAGCTGGAGTTCACACAGCTAGCTGTTTGCTGAGCCAGATGCTAGCCCCAGGTTTCCTTTTCCTGTCTCAGATTCTGCTGCCGTCTACTGTACGAGGCTACTTATCCTTTCCTGGGTTTGTGTTTTGATTTATTTTAATCTGAAAAATAAGGTGATTGAGCTAAACCTCAAAAAACCCTTTGAACTTGAATAACCTATGATCTTATAATTGAGTGTTATCCTCAAATTTGTGGAGAATACAATTTGGTTCAGTTCAGCCCAAACAATATACATATTTATAAAATAAAGTTGAGAAGCAGTGGGCTGGGAGTGGTATGAGATTAAGGATCTGGTATTAATCTGGGACTGCTTCCGGACTAAAAGGGTTTCATCTGGTACAGGCAGGAAGAGCTGTGATGTTGGTTGGCAGATGGGAGGGACTCAACTCAAGCCTCTTCAGAACTCTAGTAACACGCTGCAGAGGATTCAAAAGGAAAGGCCATTAGCAGGGCCTCCTGATGGAATGACAGGTTCTCTGGATCAAGCATCTTGCTGAGGAAAATGAAAATGGGCCTCTCACTTCGAACCCTTCCTTTCTTGGGAATTCATACATTATTGACTGCCTGACTACACTGAACTGAGCTGCAGAATTGCTTTGAAGCCTGCAGTTAACAAGCTGTAATTGAGAAACTGTCCAGAGATTCAAATGCATGGAAAACCATGAAAGAATAATGTTTCTGTGTTTCTGAGCTTGCCAAAATAGTTTCCTTTCTGCTGTGTACTTCCTCCCTCCTTGAATTCATAACGTTCACATCAAGAAGTATTCTATTTTCTAAATGGTCAAATTAATACTTAGCTTATTTTTACCCAGAATCTTGACAATGTTAGTGAATGTTGACACTGTATCTTTTCTAGTGTGCTAGGGATAAAGCACCCATATTGAAAATCATCTCTCCTTTTCCCTCAGTTTGAGACACTATTAAGAAGGGAATTCTACTTTAAAAGTGGAAACTTGGTTTTTCCAAATCCTATAACCTGTATTAAAGTCCACCCAGCTGGACGTCTATCACCACAGTCCACTCCGTGCTCAGGTGTCTTTCTAAGCTCCCTGGAGACAAGGATGAAATTGATTGAATTGAAACAAAATTGGAGCAAATGCAACGCAGTCATAGTGAAATCTGTCAAGAGTTTGTAATCCTTTTAAAATGGTTTCATTCTCAATTTCTTTTTGTTTGTTTCTGCTATATACACTTTTCATATAATTATAACATGATATTGTAAATAAAATATTCAGAGTTCAAAATTCCTATATTTTCAGTAGCTGGAAAGGTGGCTCAGTGGCTGTGACTATTTGTTGCTCTTCCAGAGGACCTGGGCTCTATTCCCAGCTTCCACATCGAGGCTCACAACCATCTGTACCTCCAGTTTCACCAGATCTGATGCTGTCTTCTGACCCCCCACGAACCGCAGTGAAAGATGTGATGTGGTGTGCAAACATTCATGTGAGACAAACCCTTATGCACATAAAAATTTTAAAAATCTAAAAAAGATTATATTTTCAGACTCTTATGCTGTTAAAGGATGTTAGGTACTTTGAGATTTTAGAGAGTATAAAAAAGACACGATGATATGAAATCCATCCAGAATTATCTTAGTATTTCTTAGAATATTTTTAATTTTTAAAAGTGTACTTCATGTTGTATAACTTTTAAAATATAATAAATTAAGAAATCCTGGGGGGAAAAAGAAGGGAATTCTAAGATTCATAGGGTCACTGTGAGTGATTCAGCTGAAGAATTGCATGCCAGCTGGGGAACTAGAGTAGAACTCTACAGTGAACGCTCTCTCTATCCCTTTCCTCTGACGTGGAGCTAATGGTCTACACTAAATGTGGCTTAGAGAATGTAATCTTGGGACATATAACAACGATTATATTCAGAGGTTGTAAAGATCCTTCAGTAGGTGGACTATGGGCTTGAGTCCAGGCTCTCATCCATGTTAAAAAAAAGTTGTAGCATGGTTGCATGTGTTGGTAATCTCACTACCAGGGAAGCCAAAACAACCGATCCCCTGGGTTCACTGGCTTAACCAAGATTGACTTCAGGCCTATAAACAAACATTTATTCATGTGCATATGCATATACCCTAACACACACATGAGGATGTACACAGGTGAGGAGGCATACAGGCAATGATATACTCACCTATCCTATACATTCACCTACCCATCCATGCACACACTCATGCATGTACACACATCAGGAAATAAATAAAATAAAAATAATTGTATATACTAAAGGGCCAGAGCCTACAACTAGACACTTTCTCTGTATGATCTTTAATTTTTACAGTTCCTCTTTAAAATAGAGATTTCAAAATCAGAGCGGCTCATTTACATGCCATACCAGGGCTATAGTGCTGGTCAGCTTAACCCACATGCCCTGCTTCTTCCAATCTATACCGCTAAGAGCCATGTGGGGGTAACTAACTACCAGAGCTATTTAAACAAGTTAAAGGCATGCTGCCTAGTAACTTCATTGGAATAGCTTTAGTCCTATACACTCACATGAAATTTGCCAGAAAGCATAATCACTCCAGGTCATTTCTCCCCCTTCTACAGAAGGAAATTTCTACCTTTGAGTAATGAATTAGGAATTTAGGAATAAAGGTACTTGATATATATATATATGTGATGATTAAATGGATTGTTTTGTGAAGAAATAAAGGACCTGTGGCCAGGAATCATTGGGACGTGCAGAGTCCTTTTGTGTTCAGCAATTGCTACCTCAGAAGCTAGAAATGCTTGCATCATTGGGTTGCTACCTACACTTCATCAAGTAGGTTTGCTGTAGAAATCCCCATTTGTGAAGCTGATTTACTTGACTTGGGAAAGGAAGAAAAGAAATCAGAACCTAATATGGGGGAAAGAAGAAATCCAAATGAACATCCTGAGTTCTTGCTCACTTCCAAAAATATCCCTTTACTTTTTTTTATCATTACATGAAGTGAGAAGCTTCAAAAGTAACAGGAAAAAGCGATGTATGAGAGCAGAGGGGTCTAGATGGGACTGACAGGAAGGGACGGGCACAAGAGAGGATAACAAGAAGTGAACATGACTGACATACATTATAGACTTATATGAAATGGCCATAAAACCCATTATTATATATAACTAATATATACTAATAAGAAAGATAAGATGATTAAATGGCTCAGTCATATAACACCTGAATTCTAACTTTACCTGAATCTCTTTTGACCAAAGAGGAAAATACAATAGCCTATGGCAAAGTGACTAAATGTCGTAATTTTTTTCTACAGGAAAATGAGAAATTACAAAGTAGAGGGTAGCTGGCGATTTTCACAGAACTGATGGAACTATAGGCACATAGGTCTGTGTAGATGACTGTCCGTCTCAGCTTCCTGGGTTGTATGCTTGCCATTGGACACTTGCCCTGCACACTTTGTAATTACTATGGCTTCCATTTGATTCCTCCCACCCCAGATCTGAACATCACCTAGCATTGGAACCTATTGATCCTGTGTTTAGCTCTGTCTTGGGAGTGGTGTGCAATCGGGGTTCCCTGGTGAGTACTTGTGCTGCCACATAAACAGATGGTTTCTTTTTCTCCTTTCTGTGTCAAGGATTCAAACACACTACAACTTAGTCTTGAGAATCTAGTGACTCTGATTGGAAATGCTCTCAGGAGTGATAAAACAGTGAAACAGTCAAGTCTGCCTTGGCCTCAGTCTGTATCCAACCTACTTGTTAGTTTAGAGAACTAAATTACTTGTTGTCTCCAGCCACTGTTGTCTTCTTTCTCTTTCAGTCCCAAACAGCCTTTCCTATTAATATGGAAAGCTCTGAAATCCTCCATTCTTAGTGGCTCAGTTGCTCAGTAACTGCTTTCGTGCCTCACGGAGATGAATAATTTTTAACAACCATGGCATAGCATGGTAAATCACTCCCACTTGAGATGAGTTCCATTCCTTCTCGAGAGAAGGCATTAATGACCTGAGACAAAGCACAAATACATTAGCTTGGTGTGGTGGTGCACACTGTAATGCCTGCAAAAAAGAGGATGAGGCAGGAGGACTTCCATGAGTTTGACCTCAGCTAGTTTTATAGAGTGAGTTCTAGGACAGTCTGAGCTACAGTATGAAGCCTTGTCTTGGAAATAAATTTCAAGAAATGAACAAATACATCTACATTTAAACACGTACACAGGAATACAGGGAAGATATTAGATGATTCTCCTTTGAAGTTCATTGTTACAATTTTTCAGAATTTGAGCGTTTTTTTTTTAAAGAAAGCTCAGTGGTGGACAACTCTGTTGGATGTTTAGTTTTTACTATGTGAGAACACTACTTCACGTTTAGGATGCACACACTGCAGTTAGAAGTATTTTTTTAAAGATTTATTTATTAGTTACGTATGAGTACACTACAGCTGTCTTCAGACACACCAGTAGAGGGCATCAGATCTCATTATAGATGGTTTGAGCCACCATGCAGTTGCTGGGAATTGAACTCAGGACCTCTGGAAGAGCAGTCAGTGCTCTTAAGCGCTGAGCCATCTCCTCAGCCCTTCAGTTAGAAGTATTATGGAAGTATTATAGACTTGTCATCTTAAGCAAAAGAATGAAGTATCTAGAAGTCATAAGAAGGTGGTCATTTCACTTCATTTGAATGAAAATTATAAGTGCCACAGGAATGTCAGCACAAGACAAAGTTAAGAATGTTGAATTTCTTTTTATAAGTTTATTCACGTTACATCCCAATACCAGCCCCCCTCTTCCCAGTATCCCCTCATGCAGATCCTCCACTCATTAACCCTCCCTTCTCCTCTGACAAGGGGGAGTATCCCATTGGAATCTTAGAGAATTTCCATTATTATGAAAGGAAATTAGGAGATCATGAAGGGTATCTTTCTTCATCCCCTGCCTTCAGGATGTAATCGCTGTATGCTTTAATTGTGAGAATTGTTCCTGGGTTTGTTTGTTTGCTTGCTTGCTTTGTTTTGTTTTGTTTACTTTTACTTTTTTATAGTCCAGTTATTACTAGGCCCACACAGTTCCACATCCCATTCCTCCACCCCCTGTCTCCAAGAGGATGTCCCCACACCCCCACCCCTCCTAACCCACAATCCACCTCTCCACCAGGGGCCTCCCCACTCCCTGGGGCCTTAAGTCTCTCAAGGGTTAGGCACTTCTTTCACTGAGGCCAGACCAGGCAGTCCTCTGCTATAAATATGAGGGTGGGGGAAGGGGGTGTGTGGGAGGTCAGCTTGTGTATGCTGCCTGGTTGGTGGGTCAGTGTCTGAGAGATCTCAGGAGTCTGCCCTCCTCCTCAGCTTCTTCCAGCCTTTTCCTTATTCAACCACAGGGGTCCCCAGCTTCAGTCCATTGGTTAGATGTAAGTATCTGCATATGTCTCAGTAGCTGCTTGTTGAACTTCTTGGAGGACTACCATGGTAGGCACACCATAGCATCAATAATATTGTCAGGCCTTGGAGCCTCCCCTTGAGATGGATCCCAGTTTGGGCCAGTCACTGTACTTCCTTTCCCTCAGTGTCTTCTCCATTTTTGTCCCTGAAGTTCTTTTAGATATTCTGGGTCAGTGTTTTTGACTGTGGGATGGCAACCCCATCCCTCCACTTGATGCCCTGTCTTTTTACTGGAGGTGGACTCTATGAGTTTCCTCTCCCCACTGTTGGGCATTTCATCTAAGGTCCCTCCCTTTGACTCCTGAGAGCCTCTCACCTTCCAAGTCTCTGGTACATTCTAGAGGTGCCCCCCCAACACCTCCTGAGGTTGCATATTTCTATTCTTTCTGCTTGCCCTCAGGGCTTCAGTCCTGTCTCCCCACCTCCTCAACCCTGAATACCAAATACCAGAATACCTGATCATGTTTCCCCTTTCACCCTCTACCTCCCTTCTCCCACTGAGGTCCCTCCCTCCCTCTGCCTCCTGTGATTTCCTGATTTCTTCTCCCTCTGAAGTAGGATAGAAGCATCCTCACTTGGGCCCTTTGGCCTGGGTAGTCTGTACCTTTTTTTTTTTTTTTGGCTAATATCCACTAACTAGTGAGTACATACCATGCTTGTCTGCTTGTTCTTTTGGGTCTGAGTTACCTCAGTCCTGGGTTTTTTAAAGCCAGAAAGAAAGTAGAGGCAGCATGAGGGAGCACCGGTAAATAGATATGACTCATGCTGAGCTCAGAACCGCTCCTCAGTGGCAGTAGTTTTGAGTCAAAACAAATATGTACACTTAGAAATGTTTTTGATAAATAGCACTTCCAAGACTGTTCCCCATGGGCACTCAGAAGCTCTCAGCTGTAAAACAGTTCTGGAGGGTTCAGTGTTTGGAGACCACAGCTGGAGGGCCAGGTCAGCAGACAAAATCACATCTCATCAGCCACCTCTGGAAACGTCTCCTGCCACATTCCAGCAGCTGTCAGGAGGCTTCTTTTCTTTCCATCTGTCCATTTGTTTGCTTTATAATTATGGACTTACTCTTGCCTTCAAAGGTATTAAGTCCTTTGTTATAGTTTCTAAAAATGCACTTTATTTGTTTCATGTCTTCATGATTGTAATATAGCTTCCTTTTGCTGTTTTTTTAAACCATTGATACACTCTGTCGTAAAGAAATACATTACACAAATAAAAATGTATGTTTTTACAGATACATTTGGATTTTCCAGTTTGTTTCAATAAGTTTATTTTTAAAAAGAAATAACACAGGAAACAAGAATCAGAAAGGTAATTTAAAAAAATTCAACATTTAATTGTACAATTTTTCCCAATGAAGCAACTCAACTACATTTTAGAGCCACTTTCGTCATAGAAAGTGGTCCAAAGACAGTAGATTTTAAATGTCCCTAACGTTGATTTCTGCCCTCCCTCTCAGGAAGAGAACATGTCTCTTTGACGCTTCCCTGCAAATATATCTAGAGACAAAATGATGAAATTCTTTGTTATGTGATAACAAGCTTAGGAAGTGAATGGTGTGTGCTGAGCTTAGCTCATTCTGTCCAAAGTATTTGCCGTGAATTTCCTTAATGCTTTAAAACACACCCAGGAAGCAGAACTACCTAGTCTTTGCAATTGACAATCTCTAGAATAAGAATCCTTCATATAGCAAGAAACTATAACCTATATTTAAAACTGAATCATCATTAACTTTTCCCATTGGCATTGTATTTTATTTAATAAAGAGCACTATGTCTTCATTTTCTAACCTGGGTTAGGAAGCATATAATCAAGCCCAAGAGACATGATCTCTTCTTATTTACAGCTCCCCAAATGGAATGAGTGTCTCTTCATAGCATCATATATAATGCATATTAACACATCAGTGTGATTTAAGGCCTGATGGCTAATTTGATCTGGGATATTTTTTAAATAGAGAAAGAAATTCCCCAGAATTCTTTTCAGGAAAGAAGCTGGATGCTTGAAGTGAAGATGTTGGCGTGAAGTCTTACACAGTATTTTATAAAATGAAGTACAAACATGTACATTAAGTAACGAAAATTCATCATTCCACAGTAGGATCTCATTCTCCTACAGTCATCAATAAAGTTATTGGAGGATCACAACTTACTATAGTGTGAGCGTGATCTACTAAATAGCTTTTTCCTTTTTATGCTTAATTTCAAAGCAGGTGACAAGGAGCAGATGGGAAAAGAGCCATTAGCATTGAAGTACAAGACAAAGAAAGTTACATTCTCTAATAAATGAAAAAAAAAAGTGAAGATGGTATTGATAAGGTGTTTCCAGACCACTGTTAATACTGTGTAGTGAGAATGTCAAGTCTCACCTATGGAAACATGTGGGCAAAGAAAGTTGTTATTGCTATTTTTCTAAATAATAAGTTTTATTCTAAAGATCCTTGGTGAAATTTTCATATTCTAAGCACTTACCATTCAGACTTATGTACATTATCTACTTACAGTTATGGAAATTGAGGTGTTAGTGGTATCCTTTTATGTGCCTGGAATAGACATTTCAAGTGATCTATATTTCAAGACATTTAAAGTTTGTCAGGGATCATGTCTTTAATGCAGGGAGATGAGATGAGTTATACATTCCCTTTGCAAAGCTTCCCTGTGGTAGTGCTACTTTACCTGACAGGTGGAAGCACTTGCCACCCCTTTGGATTCACATGGGAAAATCAGTTTCGAATTATGCATGCTAGTCGACATAATCGGCACTGCTTCTTTCCCATAGGCTATGATCTTCCTGTTATTAAGGAACTTGGGACACATCAGAAAGTGGCTGGTGTGTGATAAGAAGTTTGAATGACAGGGCTGTAACAGGCAAAAATAGAATGATGTCATTTCAGAAAGGGAGGCATGGATGCGCAAGATTGGAGCATGTGTGAGCATAGAACTCCGATCATACTCATATGGTGGCTAGGGAGCAGGACTCATTCTTGGTAGCCATCTATTGGTACAAGTATTGATGCTCTTATGAAGGGACAGTGGGCAGGCTCTCTGGATAGGATTTTTTATGCACTGGGGGAGGATAAGTGGAAACCAAATGGAAAGAAGTCGAGGGAAGGCAAGTGTTGACTACAGCTGGCAACAGAGTGTTATTGGAACCAAAATTATTAACGTATGGTGACTGTCAGGCTTGCCATCCTTTTATTACTTTCAACAGTAGTCTAAATTTCCATACCATCGCCAGCCTTTCTCCACCAGCCCAGAAGGATTCTGTCTTGTCAGTTTATTCTTTCGACTCTCGTAGTTAGGGATGAAAGGGAAACTCCTGCTCCACTGTTGCTCCATTGCAGTGATCTTCAGAAAACAATCTCCACACCAAGAGCCTACTCTCTAAAAAAATATTTCACACAAAACAAAGTCAGAAAATCAGAAGCTGAGATTCTAGAAATATTCCCTGGGTAGTATTTCTGGGGATAGCTCTGCTCTACTGTAATTTGTACATAAATAGAATGTATATTCATTAGATAATCTGTTATATTAGGCACAAATGACAAGCTGACAAGACTTTGCCTTATTAAACAGGGACTAGGGAGCCGATAAATGATACTAAATAAGATAGGGATGTGTTTTGTATTCTTCTTTTGGAAGAATAATAATAACCAATAATAAAGCAATGTAACAAAGACTGCTGAAAACAGATAGGAGAGTGAAAAGTGCTGGTGAAGACAAAGGGAAAGGTCAGTCCCCTCACCCCAGAAAAGTGACAAGATATAAAAATGCACAAAAGGCTTATGAAAAAGTAGCAAAAGAAAAGACAGGGTGTACACGGTGATATTTGAGGCCAGGCCATAGGGAGAAAAAGGACAAAAGTGCTATTGGGAGGAGTATGGGTGTTAGGACAAGAACTAGAGGGTAGAAGTGACAGGCACAGTCACTCATGATGTTCAAGAGGCCTTGTCACTGAGAGCAGGGTGTCCGTACTGTTTACCTTTCAGCATTGTATCTACAGATCTCACTGTATTACAGGTGACCAGTAAGTAATACCAATGAACAGACAGCGATGTAAGTTGTCTAGTGCTCTTTTATTATGCAATAATCAAGTTTTCTCATGCTTGATTCCCTTATAAATTTATATATTTATATATTTAGATTACACACACACACACACACACACACACAGCAGTCAAGCTGCCAAGAAGATTCTCAGACAAGCTCAGGCACACGGAAGAAACAGACACCAGCTAAGCAGCCTGAAAGCCGCAGAGAGTAGAACTCCTGTGAAGAATAAAATGTTAGCTACGCTTCTGGGAAGAGCCCCTGAAAAGACACTCTCCAACCTGTCGAGCTGCCTGCAGGTTGTATAGTGAGCTCCAAGCTCCCAGCTTTGTGAGTTGTCACCCATGTTCATGTGGGCTTTGATGATAAAACTGTCTTGGAGTAATTCTGCTCCTGTAAGTAACCCCTCACCCATATTTCTGTCAGAATTCATGTTGGACCTCAGTGGTCTATGTGCTTTTGGTCTGTTGTGGGATCTGTATGTGGAGTGAGTGGATGTTTATATATTGTGTCTCCCTAGAAAAAGTCTGTCACGCAACAACTGGGTATTCATTAGGCAATCAACACACTGTTGACCTAATAATTTATTAGCTGCTCCTTTGTTTAGACACACTGCTCTTCAGAATTCTCTCCCTCTTTGTATTCAGATTAAACAGGATCACTACTTGAAATTTTAATAAAATAATGAATATGTATGCCCAGAAAGGAGTGATCAACAGTTTCAAACTACAAGTTTTTCCCATTTATATTTGGGAATTACTTTTGGAGGATGAATGGCCGACTTGTAGTTACCACTATTAATATTACCTTTCAACTACAGACTCTGAAGAAGACCTTTAGGATCCAAGCTAGAAATCATTTATAAGCTAAATATTTGCCAGCCTCTTGAGTTGGTTGAGCTTTCTCATTATTATACTCTAATACTTGATTCATTTTTATGCCCAGCAAGAAGTCTTAAGTCAAAGCTACAGATATCAGAAGGATTCTGTGGTATCAAACTCTTTGTACAGTCCTTTCTGCACCTCTGTGCATATGGTGAGCTTAGCATGCACACTGGCTGCATCTCTCATCTAGGTTAAAATGGTGAATAACGTGTGGGCATTACATGAACAGACTAATACTGAGATAGACTCTTTGACCACTGTGGGCCATGTACTGGAGATGCTCCCTTTAATCATGGCTTCATTATGAAATACAAAATTTGAACCTTTAGTCTACTATAATGTTTCCCCTTGGGCTGACATAGTTTCATGCAAGCTGGGGTCAGGCAAATCTGGAAAGCAACATCTAATGTTGAGTTCAGAAATGGGAACCAGATATAATTCTTTGACTGTGTTTCAGTTCACATAGTTAAACTGGCAGCACAATGAAAAGGAAAAGGTTTGCTAATGTTACTTCCGTTCTGTTTTAAAGAAATATTTCAGTGCACAAAGGAGTTAAGTTATGGGTCTTTTTAAAGTATGCAGACTGTCCTTAAATATACAGAACTCTGGAATTAATGTGAATTTTCAGGAAAAACAATTATTGGCATTCACATGAAAAAGACATTACTAAGGGCTATGTAACAGTAGTAAGACAGAATTAATGGCTCTTAGACTAATTTCAAATTTGGTTTCTACAGGACTTATGATAAAGAATAAAGTCCTAGGACAGATCAGAAATTGGATTCAGCCATCTCAGTGTCACAATATGTCCCATTCAAAGTTTCATCCTAAAGCAGAGTTCTTACTTTTGAAAAATTCAGACTGATTAATATTGTGAAGATAATAATTGAAGAAATACATAGACATTTGAGAGGTTCAAGTTGTTATGCCTCTTGATGCATTTTGTCTTTGTCATAAGAATAATGTCAATTGAGTCCACATCATAACTGAATTTGGGAAGCTAATAAAATCAAAACCTGAAAACATCACGTTTATCCAGTTTTCACAGGGTCCAGAAGTCTGAGGACTTAGAACATCTGGCTCTTAGAGAAGATCTCTCTCTATGTTGTCATGATAAAATTTTTACATGTTTCTTTAAAGTTTTTTCTCTGCAAGTTAGTGAAAATACAAGCTTTTCTAAGTAATTATGAATGAGAACTTAGATTGTAACTGCACGAGATGTTTAAAAAAATAAACTATTTGACAACCATCAGATTTTAAACACTAATGTTGCATTTAGAATATCAATGTGGTAGAGAATACGATAGACCAAATTACTTTGATGGGTTAGCTTTATAAATGGATTTTTCTAATTGATTTTCTAAATTTCATTTCATGTTTTAATTATTTCACTTGAAAGTTCCACAATAGTTTGACTTCAGGAATTTCCAGATCGATTAAAACTAGGCCCTCTGTTCATTCAGTTGTAGAAAAATGAATTTCCTAACACAGTCTTCATTAATAATCAAAATTAGTGATTTTGAAATTATATGGGAAAGTGTTTTTTAATTCTACTTTATTTCTTAGAAATTAGAAAATTGAATGGACATTTTATGTGTTTTAAATTGTGATACTTCCTTTGTTAAAAATTTTAATCTTTATGTCATCCATAGCAATTCTCAGAATTGTAGACATTATCTTTTGGTCTGTGGTCTACTTTCAGTTCTTTTTTTATAGATTTTTTAAAAATTATTTTATTTAATTTTTGGAATTATTATTTAATCATTTCTCTTTTGCCCTTTCTTTCCCCAAACCCTCTGTTATAGCATTCCCTGCACTCTTTAAAATTCATGCCCTCAACCAGATTATATATGCACGAGATAGACCTAGGTCTCAAGCAATATGTAATAGGTGTGTGGCTGGGTCATGTGGCCCCTAAGGACAGGAGCAGGGGCTGTCTCTGATCCTGTTGCCTTTCTTTGGATATTGTCCTCTTATTAGGCTGCCTAGTCTAGCCTCAATAGAAGAAGATGAGCCTATCTTACTGTCACTTAATATGACAAGATGGGTTGATATCCTTGGGAGGCCTCCCCTTTTCTGAGGAGAAGGGAGGAGGGTAGATGGGCAGGAGGGGTGGTGAGAGGGAGAGCCTGGGAGGAGAGGAGGGAGTGGAAGCTGACATCAGAATGTAAAATAAATAAATAAATTAGTAACCAATTAAAATCATGGCTTCTGTTTACATAATTCTTACACCACACACACACACACACACACACACACACACACACACACGTAAATGCTTATGTATAACCTGCCCAGTCTCTATAATGTTACTTGCGTGTTTGTTTTCAGCACTGACCATTTGCTATTGGAAAACCAACAGATGTTTTCTTACCTGGGAAGATAATCTACAGTAGAACACCTGCCTTAAAGGATTAGGGAAGACTGTGGAAGAGAGGGAGGAAAGATTACACGAGCAAGAGGAACAGAGTTTGCTGTGAGATTGTGTCTCTTAGGAACTACATAAAGTCTCAACATGACTCCCGAAACATGAGCTGAACAAAGACAATGACAGTAGATGTGTCAAATTGGATGGGAAAAAGTCCACGAGGCTCAACTCTACACAAAGAACAACAGGTAACTAAAGAATACTATTAACCGGGGATGCCTCTCCTAGACTTCTTTTAATTTTTCATAATTTCA
Source organism: Rattus norvegicus (assembly GCF_021556685.1). Lineage (NCBI taxonomy): Eukaryota > Metazoa > Chordata > Mammalia > Rodentia > Muridae > Rattus > Rattus norvegicus. Next base: position 22,980,706 of record NC_141535.1, on the reverse strand, counting down.
TACATGAACATAATGGATTCTGATCACATTCACCTCCTACCACTCTCTATTAACCTCTACTCCCTCTAAACCTATTCCTTCCATTAAGCCTCCCATTTTCCTGTCCTTTTCATTAACAACGCACTGATTTTATAAGAGTTTGCATGAGTATGCACATGAGATTGTTCGCTGGTGCATGAACCACTTACCAGTGACTCTACTCCTGAACAAAAGCAACTTTTCCTCTCTCAGCTTCCATTAACTGCCAGTATGTCCTCAGCTAGTTGATGAAACTTCATAAGATCCTCCCTAATACAATTTTTTTAAATGTTTCATCATGACAGTCTTTACAGTCTTGCCTATTCTGCTGAGGTCAGTTTTAACATCTAATTCAAATAGTACCGTACCAAGTCTCCAGAAGTGAGCACGGGCACAAGGCATGGAATACATCCCTCTCTCTCTCTCTCTCTCTCTCTCTATATATATATATATATATATATATATATATATATATATATATATATATCTTCAGTCAGTGGGAAGCAAACCTTGTCTCCTTATATAGAATTAATGACAGTAGAGTCACCTTTCGACTTAGTCTTTTCAGGTGTGAAGAAGCAGAAAGGAAGAGAAATAACAGCATAATTCTTCTCCGCGTACTGTATAGTATGCATGCCAGTACCAAACCTATCACACTGACATCGCAGTTTGCATTCTTTCTGTGCTGATACAGGAATAGGGACTTGGAAAGATCAATGTATGCAGGGTCACACTGTTAGCAAGTGGTAGCTGGGTTGACACTCTAGGTTTGTTTGGCTTGCACAGGGTATGCTCTATCAATTTCTCTAAGGTGAGGCTACAATTATCTTTAGCAGTCAAGGGAGACTAATAGAGAACTGTGAGAAGTTCATGAACTCTGAATCCTTGCCGCAGCCCCATATAGCCTAATTTAGCACTCAATAATTCAGATGACAGACACCGTTGTTAAGTGCTCAGAGATAAGTGGATCTTGCTTCCCTGTTGTCCCATCACTACCTTACTGAGCTTCTATAAACAAGCTCTGGCCAGTTTAGTTTTTTTTTTTTCATTTGCAAAATGAAGAGTAGAGAAATGCAAATGCAAGTGCAAACCAAAGGTAGAATTCTTGGCCATTATAAGGGATTTATAAATCAGTTAACACTGTGTCACTTTATACTGGTTTCTTTTTCAAATGGAACCCAGGGACTGAAAGACATATAGCATTTCTTGAAAGCAGGAAGGCTAAAATTCATAAGGTGTTTGCAACACACAACAGTGATGTTTACACAGGGACATGTTTCCTCCAATATCTTATGTTTGACTTCTTCCAATTATCATGAAGACCTTCAAATATGAATGGGCAAGACACATCCCTTTGGGTTGGAAAAATATGTCTTTAACAGCTTTACAATTCTCTGTTACTTATTTCTGGGGTCTTGCTCTTATACTGACTATATTATACATACACTGAAAAGCTTTATTCAGTTCCACTATTGATTTTCTTCACAACAAATAATGTATCTTGATAATTATACATAAGGTTGGAAACCACTGCTTTAAGAAAGTATTTTGCATTGGTTAACAGGGATGTTAATCTGCAGTCTAGAAACCCAAGCTTCAAACTACAGTCAACATGAATTTATAAGTACTATGTCCTAAAAATTACTTCGTTAAATTTAAGATTGGTTTCTAGAGATTAGAGAGGTCTTTTTCATTTATGAGTTGATTTTTTTCTTGAATATAGCAACTAACTAAACCAAGTTTTTATTTGATAAAAGAATTATAGTTAGTGATGAACATATATTTAATTTCTTGTTTCCTTATGAATTTATTGTTAATATTCCAAAAATATAGATTTGAAATACATTACTAAAAAATATAAAGGTCAGAATCTCACTTGTAATTCTAATGGATTCAAAGAAAAACTTTCATACAGATGACATATCTGTGATGAAAATTCAGACTATTTTTAGATGCTTTTAGTCACAAATAATAAGAAAACCCCTGAAAGCTTAAGCACTAAGGAGATTATTGGCTTAGACCTGAAGAACATGAGAAAAGACAAACTTCAGGACAGGTGTCCTCAACTCATTCTATGTTCCTTGACTTGTATTAGTGCTTTCCCCATTCCAACCCTCAGACTGCAGTAAAATGGAGTTAGAGATTATCATTCCCACTGTCGCAAATTGTCTCAGCTGGAAGAAAAGGAAGGTTTTAGGACTCTCTACAAAAAACCTCAGAGGTTAACAAGTCCACCAGTACCTACCACACAAAAGCTCTTTTACAAATAAAACTGCAGCTGCACTGTGTGTCCTTGAGGTCATGGGAGGCTAGAAATAGAGCCTCCCATGGTCAAGATGCCTAAGTCATTCTTAGGATAAAAGCAGAAAGGCAGAAATGGAATTGCTAGGGAAGGAAAAAGTGAAAATGCAAACTATTTCATAGTCAACCATCAGTATTCTTTATTTCCTCCCATATATACAAAAACCCTTTTAAGGGGTATTAATTAAGTTAATAAGATCCTGAAAATCAGGCGCCCGAGACACCACCGGAACCCAAAGGGACCGGATAAACAGTTCACTGCACCCAAATCCCATGGGAGGGAGAGCTAAACCTTCAGAGAGGCAGACACGCCTGGGAAGCCAGAAGAGACTACACTCTGCCCACATTTCTGACTCCAGAGGAAAACACCAAAGGCCATCTGGGACCCTGGTGCACGGGGCTCCTGGAAAGGGCAGGGCAGGTCCTCCTGGTTGCGGCCCTTGCGGAGAGCTCAAAAGCAACACCCCACAAGCAAACTTGAGCCTCCGGACCACAGGTAAGACCAACTTTTCTGCTCCAAGCGACCTGCCTGGTGAACCCAGGACACAGGTCCACAGGAACAGCTGAAGATCTGTAGATAGGAAAAACTACATGCCCGAAAGCAGAACACTCTGTTCCCATAACTGGCTGAAAGAAAACAGGAAAACAGGTCTACAGCACTCCTGACACACGGGCTTATAGGACAGTCTAGCCACTGTCAGAAATAGCAGAACAAAGTAACACAGGAGAAAAACTGATGGCGAGAGGCAAGCACAGGAACCCAAGCAACAGAAACCAAGACGACATGGCATCACCGGAGCCCAATTCTCCCACCAAAGCAAACACTGAACATTCAAACACACGAGAAAAACAAGATCCAGATTCAAAATCATTTTTGATCACGATGCTGGAGGACTTCAAGAAAGACATGAAGAACTCCCTTAGAGAAACACAGCAAACATAAATAAACAAGTAGAAGCCTATAGAGAGGAATCACAAAAATCCCTGAAAGAATTTCAGGAAAACACAATCAAACAGTTGAAGGAATTAAAAATGGAAATAGAAGCAATGAAGAAAGAACACAAGGAAACAACCCTGGATATAGAAAATCAAAGGAAGAGACAAAGAGCCGTAGATACAAGCATTGCCAACAGAATACAAGAGATAGAAGAGAGAATCTCAGGAGCAGAAGATTCCATAGAAATCATCGACTCAACTGTCAAAGATAATGTAAACCAGAAAAAGCTACTGGTCCAAAACATAAAGGAAATCCAGGACTCAGTGAGAAGATCAAATCTAAGGATAATAGGTATAGAAGACAGTGAAGACTCCCAGCTCAAAGGACCAGTAAATATCTTCAACAAAATCATAGAAGAAAACTTCCCTAACCTAAAGAAAGAGATGCCCATAAGCATACAAGAAGCCATCAGGACTCCAAATAGATTGGACCAGAAAAGAAACTCATCCCGTCACATAATAGTCAAAACACCAAATGCACAAAATAAAGAAAGAATATTAAAAGCAGTAAGGGAAAAAGGTCAAGTAACATATAAAGGCAGACCTATCAGAATCACATCAGACTTTTCGCCAGAGACTATGAAAGCCAGAAGATCGTGCACAGATATCATACAGACCCTAAGAGAACAGCCAGCCCAGGTTACTGTATCCTGCAAAACTCTCAATGAACATAAATGGAGAAACCAAGATATTCCATGACAAAACCAAATTTACACAATATCTTTCTACAAATCCAGCACTACAAAGGATAATAAATGGTAAAGCCCAACAAAAGGAGGCAAGCTACACCCTAGAAAAATCAAGAAACTAATCGTCTTGGCAACAAAACAAAGAGAAGAAAAGCACACAAACATAACCTCACATCCAAATATGAATATAACAGGAAGCAATAATCTCTATTCCTTAATATCTTTCAACATCAATGGTCTCAACTCCCCAATAAAAAGACATAGATTAACAAACTGGATACGCAATGAGGACCTTGCATTCTGCTGCCTACAGGAAACACACCTACTCAGAGTGAAAGGCTGGAAAACAACTTTCCAAGCAAATGGTCGGAAGAAGCAAGCTGGAGTAGCCATTCTAATATCAAATAAAATCATTTTTCAACTAAAAGTCATCAAAAAAGATAAGGAAGGACACTTCATATTCATCAGAGGAAAAATCCACCAAGATGAACTCTCAATCCTAAATACTGTGCCCCTAATATAAGGGCACCTACATACGTAAAAGAAACCTTACTAAAGCTCAAAACACACATCGCACCTCGCACAATAATAGTAGGTGATTTCAACACCCCACTCTCATCAATGGAGAGGTCATGGAAACAGAAATTACACAGAGAACTAGACAGACTAAGAGAAGTCATGAACCAAATGGACTTAACAGATATTTATAGGACATTCTATCCTAAAGCAAAAGGATATACATTCTTCTTAGCTCGTCATGGTACTTTCTCCAAAATTGACCATATAATTGGTTAAAAAACAGGCCTCAAGAGGTAAAGAAAGATAGAAATAATCCCATGCGTGCGATCAGACCACCACGGCCTAAAGCTGGTCTTCAATAACAATAAGGGAAGAATGCCCACAAATACGTGGAAGTTGAACAATGCTCTACTAAATGATAACCTGGTCAAGGAAGAAATAAAGAAAGAAATTAAAGACTTCTTAGAATTTAATGAAAATGAAGGTACAACATACCCAAACTTATGGGACACAATGAAAGCTGTGCTAAGAGGAAAACTCATAGCTCTGAGTACCTGCAGAAAGAAATAGGAGAGAGCATATGTCACCAGCTTGACAGCACACCTAAAAGCCCTAGAACAAAAAGAAGCAAATACACCCAGGAGGTGTAGAAGGCAGGAAATAATCAAACTCAGAGCTGAAATCAACCAAGTAGAAACAAAGAGTACCATAGAAAGAATCAACAGAACCAAAAGTTGGTTCTTTGAGAAAATCAACAAGATAGATAAACCCTTAGGCAGACTAACGAGAGGACACAGAGAGTTAACAAAATCAGATTAACAAAATCAGAAATGAAAAGGGAGACATAACTACAGAATCAGAGGAAATTCCAAAAAATCATCAGATCTTACTGCAAAAATCTATATTCAACAAAACTTGAAAATCTGCAGGAAATGGACAAATTCCAAGACAGATACCAGGTACCAAAGTTAAATCAAGAACAGATAAACCAGTTAAACAACCCCATAACTCCTAAGGAAATAGAAGCAGTCATTAAAGTTCTCCCAACAAAAAAGAGCCCAGGTCCAGACGGGTTTAGTGCAGAATTTTATCAGACCTTCATAGAAGACCTCATACCAATACTATCCAAACTATTCCACAAAATTGAAACAGATGGAGCACTACCGAATTCCTTCTATGAAGCCACAATTACTCTTATACCTAAACCACACAAAGACCCAACAAAAAAAAGAACTTCAGACCAATTTCCTTATGAATATCGACGCAAAAATACTCAATAAAAATTCTGGCAAAGCGAATCCAAGAGCACATCAAAACAATCATCCACCATGATCAAGTAGGCTTCATCCCAGGCATGCAGGGATGGTTTAATATACAGAAAACCATCAACATGATCCATTATATAAACAAACTGAAAGAAGAAAACCACATGATCATTTCATTAGATGCTGAGAAAGCATTTGACAAAATTCAACACCCCTTCATGTTAAAAGTCCTGGAAAGAATAGGAATTCAAGGCCCATACCTAAACATAGTAAAAGCCATATACAGTAAACCAGTTGCTAGCATTAAACTAAATGGAGAGAAACTTGAAGCAATCCCACTAAAATCAGGGACTAGACAAGGCTGCCCACTCTCTCCCTACTTATTCAATATAGTTCTTGAGGTTCTAGCCAGAGCAATCAGACAACAAAAGGATATCAAGGGGATACAGATCGGAAAAGAAGAAGTCAAAATATCACTATTTGCAGATGATATGATAGTATATTTAAGTGATCCCAAAAGTTCCACCAGAGAACCACTAAAGTTGATAAACACCTTCAGCAAAGTGGCTGGGTATAAAATTAACTCAAATAAATCAGTAGCCTTCCTCTACACAAAAGAGAAACAAGCCAAGGAAGAAATTAGGGAAATGACACCCTTCATAATAGTTCCAAATAATATAAAATACCTCGGTGTGACTTTAACCAAGCAAGTAAAAGATTTGTACAATAAGAACTTCAAGATTCTGAAGAAAGAAATTGAAGAAGACCTCAGAAGATGGAAAGATCTCCCATGCTCATGGATTGGCAGGATTAATATAGTAAAAATGGCCATTTACCAAAAGTGATCTACAGATTCAATGCAATCCCCATCAAAATACTAATCCAATTCTTCAAAGAGTTAGACAGAACAATTTGCAAATTCATCTGGAATAACAAAAAACCCAAGATAGCTAAAACTATCCTCAACAATAAAAGGACTTCAGGGGGAGTCACTATCCCTGAACTCAAGCAATATTACACAGCAGTAGTGATAAAAACTGCATGGTATTGGTACAGAGATAGACAGATAGACTAATTGAATAGAATTGAAGACCCAGAAATGAACCCACACCTATGGTCACTTGATTTTTGACAAAGGAGCCAAAACCATCCAATGGAAAAAAGATAGCATTTTCAGCAAATGGTGCTGGTTCAACTGGAGGTCAACATGTAGAAGAATGCAGATCGATCCATGCTCATCACCCTGTACAAAGCTTAAGTCCAAGTGGATCAAGGACTTCCACATCAAACCAGATACACTCAAACTCATAGAAGAAAAACTGGGGCAATATCTTGAACACATGGGCACTGGAAAAAATTTCCTGAACAAAACACCAATGGCTTATGCTCTAAGATCAAGAATCGACAAATGGGATCTCATAAAACTGCAAAGCTTCTGTAAGGCAAAGGGCACTGTGGTTAGGACAAAACGGCAACCAACAATTGGGAAAAGATCTTTACCAATCCTACAACAGATAGAGGCCTTATATCCAAAATATACAAAGAACTCAAGAAGTTAGACCGCAGGGAGACAAATAACCCTATTAAAAAATTGGGTTTAGAGCTAAACAAAGAATTCACAGGTGAGGAATGCCGAATGGCTGAGAAACACCTAAAGAAATGTTCAACATCTTTAGTCATAAGGGAAATGCAAATCAAAACAACCCTGAGATTTCACCTCACACCAGTGAGAATGGCTAAGATCAAAAACTCAGGTGACAGCAGATGCTAGCGAGGATGCGGAGAAAGAGGAACACTCCTCCATTTTTGGTGGCATTGCAGACTGGTACAACCATTCTGGAAATCAGTCTGGAGGTTCCTCAGAAAATTGGACATTGAACTACCTGAGGATCCAGTTATACCTCTCTTGGGTATATACCCAAAGATGCCCCAACATATAAAAAAGACACGTGCTCCACTATGTTCATAGCAGCCTTATTTATAATAGCCAGAAGCTGGAAAGAACCCAGATGCCCTTCAACAGAGGAATGGATACAGAAAATGTGGTACATCTACACAATGGAATATTACTCAGCTATCAAAATCAATGACTTTATGAAATTCATAGGCAAATGGTTGAAAGTGGAAAATATCATCCTGAGTGAGGTAACCCAATCACAGAAAAACACACATGGTATGCTCTCATTGATAAGTGGCTATTAGCCCAAATGCCTGAATTACCCTAGATGCCTAGAACACATGAAACTCAAGACAGATGATCGAAATGTGAATGCTTCACTCCTTCTTTAAAAGGGGAACAAGAATACCCTTGGCAGGGAAGAGAGAGGCAAAGATTAAAACAGACACAGAAGGAACACCCATTCAGAGCCTGCCCCACATGTGGCCCATACATATACAGCCACCCAATTAGACAAGATGGATGAAGCAAAGAAGTGTAGACCGACAGGAGCCGGATGTAGATCGCTCCTGAGAGACACAGCCAGAATACAGCAAATACAGAGGCGAATGTCAGCAGCAAACTACTGAACTGAGAACAGGACCCCCATTGAAGGAATCAGAGAAAGGACTGGAAGAGCTTGATGGGTTTGAGACCCCATATGAACAACAATGACCAGCAACCAGAGCTTCCAGGGACTAAGCCACTACCTAAAGACTATACATGGACTGACCCTGGACTCTGGCCTCATAGGAAGCAATGAATATCCTAGTAAGATCACCAGTGGAAGGGGAAGCCCTGGGTCCTGCTAAGACTGAACCCCCAGTGAATGTGACTGTTGGAGGGAGGGAGGTAATGGGGGGAGAATGGGGAGAGGAACACCCATAAAGAAGGGGAGGGGGAGAGTTAGGGGGATGTTGGCTCGGAAACCTGGAAAGGGAATGACATTCGAAATCTAAATAAATACTCAAGTTAATAAAAAAAAAGAAATACTCAAGTTAATAAAGATGCAAAGAAAAAAAAGAAGAAAGGAGAAAGGGCGGACCTAATAGCTTATCTTAAAAAGGCTACTAATGAGTAATTCCACTGCCTTATTTATTACAAAACAAGTGTCTCATGGCTTTTAATGTATACCATAATTTAATTCATACACCAAATTCAGATCATGAATGGCTAACATTATTTTTCTTGGACAGCCCCGATTTAAGTAAAAGTGACTTGACATAACGTGAAAAAAAAAAAGATCCTGAAAATCAAATAGCTGTTCTCTCATAAGCCCTGATATAAAGAGTACCATTGTTTTAAATAGTAAATAAACTGGCTTGAGATATGAAATTCCTGTACAGCATCAACTGACCACATGACAGTACATAGATGAGACTGGAAATTAAACTGAAAGGCTGGGATACATCCAAGTATAAGAACACATTTCTTCAAGATTATATTTATGAATATATAGTAGTGCATAATACAAAACATAAATCAGAAGATAGCATACAAAGTAGCATTGAAAAAGAAAAACTTAGGTTTCTTTTGGAAATTTAGGAATCTTAATGATTCAGACTTCAACAAGCCCAATTCCACTGAGAACTGATGGGGAATTAGGCTTGCAGGAGTTCATAGCATTAAGATTCACTTAGTTTCAGGGGCTAGTGTAATCCACAGATTGACTTCAATCAATGGCCTAGCCATAATTTATAGACAAACAAGCAAGCAGGCAAACAGGTCTTTCTTGGAAATAAGATTACTCCCAAGAAGATTTGTACACTAATGCTAATGATTACTGTAATTTTTAAAATGTTAAAAAAAGGGTGGGTTTTCAGAGCTCTAACGAAGGGATGATGAAAACACGGGCTTTTTAGGAATGGTGTTTGGAATATTTATGTTTATCAAAATAGTAAAATATTTGTTTAGCTTTTTCTTTTTGCTTTGTTTTTATTTACAGTCTTATTCTAAAAATGTTTCCAAATAGGTGAATATTTTTCTAAAACCAATTTAAGGATGAAAATTGTTTAAGTGTTTATATTAATTGGATATTTTAGTACTTATAAAACAGGCACAAGGGCTGAGAGAACATTATAACACCTGATCTTTCACTTGAAGTGTGTCATATACGTTACGTTTCTGAGGCTATATTCAAAACTAAGAAATAATAAGCAATAAAATCATTGATAACCCACTAAGCTATGGATTACAACATATTAATAGACAAAAGTGCAAATGAAAATGGATGTGTTTGGGGGGAAATTACAGAATCCTGAACAGCATAGTAACATGTATTAAACACTCACCTTTGTCAGGTATTCCGCAACATATCATTTGATCTCATTACAACCTAAAATTCTAGTAGTTCATGGACAAGAAGCTAGATTATTAAAGAGTAACTTGCCTAACTCAAAAAAATTCAGTGAAATATAGGCTTAGGAATTGAGCACAAGCAGTCAAATATTAGAGTTGCCCAGATACTACAGTGTTTGTCTTCATAGAGTAAGAACTTTGCAGACTGAAGGGTCCTTCTTAATCAAAGATAATAAAATGAGTCTTGGGGATTAGAACCAATATGGGTACAATTACCAAAGTTTATAACACATATTGGAACTCTTAAGAAAACTGCTCAGATCCCATTCTAGTAAGAGGACAAATTCAGTATGGGAAGATTGAAGAGGCCAACAAAGGCATTGACGAGATTCATAAAATTCTCTCAGAATAAATTACTTAGCCAAGCTCCCTGGTCACTTATTTACACTTTGCTTTATTTTTTAACTCTAAAAAACTTGAAATAAATTTCCAAAGACCACCCAAAATCTTTCAGATGTTTACATTAAGCTCAAAAGTATAAAAGTGTTCTTAGTAGCTGAACTGTTAGTATATTTGAAATTCTTCATGAGATTACCCCAAAGAAAAAGCAAGAGACTTTTGAGTGACCTGGAAACTGCACAGAACCCAAGTGGATTAGAGATGTGCTTCTTATTGCAGGGCTTTGCAGGCTGGTCTGGTCCTTCAACTTGAAACATGATGCAGCCTCACGTACTGTGAGAATCAAAGTTGTCTGCCCTAATTGAGGGGAAAGGAGCATCAAAGATGAAGCAATCCACAACCAAATTTATTAACATGTGGTAAACCTCTAGATGAAGGTATGAGTGGTTGTCATGGTAATTATCCCCAAAAAGGTAATATGGAGAATAGGGGAAGTCAGAAAAATGACATTTGTCCATTTGTTTTTTCTTCATAAAGCTACCTGTGTGTTATTGTCCATTTGATAATATGTTTCAACAAAATTAGTTTTCCTTTAAAATTTGTTATCATGTTAGCCAAGTCTTACAATCTTCAGAGAAAACAGGTCTAGTTTCTGTTTTTTAATGCCACTATTTTTCTGGTTAAGTCTTTTATGTTTGTTAGACTACATCAACATGTTGGCACCCAAAACTGGATAATAGTGAGGCACTCTGATTCAGAGAAACTTAAACCATATCTCAGTTAATAAAACTTCATGTATGCAGCTTCAAAGTTTAATAATTCCAGTAGCTCTAAATTCTTGATGAATCACACTGTGATTACATTCAATTGGAACAGTAAGTTCAAATTTTCTAACATTTCTTCTATGATTGGTCATTTTACCTTTAAATTGGTCATGGTTAAAGCTTACTGTGTTTATGTTGGCCCAGTTTTTTCACTTACCAAAGCTGTTATTTGGAATTGATTCTAGTTCCACCCCTCTTCAACTCTCCTTTGATAAATTTGGCTTGTAATCCATTAAATAGTTCTCCCAAACCACTAATGAAATTACTAAAAGATGTAGCTTCATGCTCCAATCATCTCTCCTCCACATTTTCAGATTAAAGCTTGTTCTTTGGTGTTTTGAGAATAGTCAATAGCTTGTCATTGATTGGCCAATGCTACTGTCATTTGTCTTATGCTGACGTCAATACTGTTAAAAAAACAAACAAATAAACAATTGTCCTTTAATTCCTTACCCAAAATCAAAGTAAACTAATAGGTACATGCATGAGATTCACAGGATGTGAGATATTTATAGGATATACATATGATTATATATATATGATTTATGTATTATAATATATATATATGTATGAAAGCAGGTATATATGCTTGCATCTATTCATAGAAATGCACATACCCTAATACATACTTCACTACTTGAGAATGTATAACTTTAGTGAGTTTCAGAAATTTACCAGCAAAAAGGTTAATAAACTTTAATTGTAAATTCTATTAATATGAAATTAGTGAGACATTTTATTCTGAAATATCTTGGGATTTTTCTTTATTTAGCACCTATTAAGTGCCAAGATCAATTTCAATTGATGATAGATCTAATGATAAAGAAACTCATGACAAAATATTTTAGCCTACGCAGGAAGCAACATGATATTGCAGAATATAAAGCACAGATGAGGGAAGACAAAGTGTGGATAGAGATCCAAAATAATTCTTCCTCAGAGGTTTCACAGTCATCTATCTATAAGTGCACATGGAGATATGTGAAAGTACTTTTTGGATATCCAATGATTATGAAGCCTTATTGGCACTCGAGGTGAGCAAAAATGCCAAAGATTTTGTAATCTAAAGGACATTTTTCATAGTAGAAAACTGTTCTAGTCAAATACCAATAGCAAATTATTGTGAAGACTTTTTTTTTAGTATTTTATAATCTGTGGATCTTATTCGGAATAAAATAGGATACAAATTGTTATTATATAGGCCTTAGTATAAAATAGTGAATTATCAAATCAATACTTTTCAAGTATAGCTTTTGTGTTGGGGTAAGATTGGATAGCTAGGAATCTATTACAAACTGGCCATGATAGCACATTTTGAAGTCAGTGTGAGATACATAATGGGATTCTGCCCAATAAAAGTAAGAAAAAGAAAAATAAAAAGAGATGAAAACTATGTGGATTCTGCATAAGTACTTAACACAAAATAACTATGTATCACTGACACAAAACTAATAGAATGTGGGAAAGAAAAGTAAAGAATGAACTCAAGGTGTGTGTGTGTGTGTGTGTGTGTGTGTGTGTGTGTGTGTGTGTGTGTGTGTGTGTTGAATATATATGCTTATGTAGGTATATAGTATTAGGGTGGGTACAGGTGTGGTGTGTGTGTGTGTGTGTGTGTGTGTGTGTGTGTGTTGCACACACTGCTTTTGTAGTATGTGTGTCAGGGTAGACCCAAGTGTGTGTGTGTGTGTGTGTGTGTGTGTGTGTGTGTGTACACATGTAAAGATCAGAGTAGATGCTGGGTGTCTTCCTTGATAGCTCTCCATATTATTTTGTTGAGATACAGTCTCTCATTGAACCCACTGGCTAGGTTGGCCGGCTATTGTGCTGCATGGATCTTTCTCCATCCATACACGCTGGGGCTGCAGGTACCCACTGCCAAGCCTAGCTTCTACCTGTGTACTGGAGTTCCTTGTGCTTCAGTGGCAGGCCCTAAACCAACTGAGCTACCTCTGTAGTTCAGACCCACATCCAAGATTTTTACCTGAGACATCAGAAAAACAGAATTTTCATTTCTTGTGACAATAAACTTGTAAAGAAAGGTTGTGATTGGAGAAAATGGAATTGGGAAGAGAGAACATTGCATAGCACCACTTAGTCTGATGAACAACACATGGGGCACCAGGATGGAGGACACTGTATGTAGACATGTCTCTGATTGATGGCAATACCTTTTGGCTCTGATAAACAAAACAACAACAACAGCAACAATAGCAAAAAAGACCTACCTCTAGATTCTGAGGTTGTCTCACTTGTACTGTAAATTAATTACATTAAACATCTCACTTTTATAAAGTGTAAAAATTATTTTTAATACACACAGACAGAATGGCACAACTTTTGAAAATTCATTTGTAACAGAGCTCGAATTCAATCTTTTTCTTTGGCTCCTTTTACCTCTCTTTCCCAACGGCTGTGCATCAGCCACCAACTGATTCTCCAGTTGCATATGCTGCTCTCGGGATCTTAGATCTCGGCTTTACTCTACAGGACTTATTAGAACTGTGCAGTACATTTCCAGAGCCCCACCCCCAGTATGTCATTCCAAGGAGAAGTGCTGGATTGTTTGCAGCTGGATACTATTTGGAGGAAGAAAAAAAAAAACAACAAAAAAAACAAGCTGCATATATTTACTGGAGCTTTGAGGGACTGCAGGAAGAGAGAACAATTGTCACTCTAGTCCCTCCTCCTGACAGCACCTCAGAGGTTGGCAAGTGGGAACAGCAGCACCCAGCTGCCCTGAAAGGGGGGGGGGGGAGAGAGAGAGAGAGAGAGAGGGAGAGAGAGAGAGAGAGAGAGAGAGAGAGAGAGAGAGACATTGAAACCTTGAATTGCTTCTCCCTCCTCATTATGTATTATTTGTCAGTCATGGATAAAAGGTGCTTTTTGCCCTCCAGCTGCTAGCCCCGGGGTGCACATATCACTAGATCTTGCTGCTTTCTTGTGGAACACTTCAAGGAAAATCAATAATTTCACCTTTCTTTGAAAGGTGGCCTTTCTCTCCCCTCCTCCTTTTTTCTTTTTCTTTTTAAATTTCATTTTTTATCTTTAACCAAATTGTTTAAACAAGGCAAATCATTTGGGAAAGACTTTTAAATTTTTTGTCCTCTAATTTTCTGTGACGAACATCTTAGATTTTGAAAACATATAGAGAATATTGTTCCCCTTCCTTATGGAGACAAAATATCTGCAGTTTCTAAGATTGCCACAGCTTGGGGACAGGATGAAATGGGGTGGGGGTATTGTATTCCTTTGTACTGGACTGTAAAAAATGGATAAGAAAATGGCTGCTAGCATTTAGTATGAAATTCAGACTACTAACAGTAAATTCATTTGGTTGCTCAATTTTCAAATTTATTTTATAACATCAAACACATTTCTCTCATTTATACATCTTATTTTCCTGTTAAAGGGAGTGCTTTTTTTTAAAAAAAAAATCAGCACCATTTTTGGGGTTAAGAAACTTTTTGCAGAAGTATAAAAGATATGGAATTCAGACATGTTTAAAGTTCATGTGATGAATGCACACTGAATCATGTTGAGGATGATTTTCCAGCTGATGTTACTAAACCATGAACTAACACATTACACTAATTCTCCACGTCCCTTCTCAGAGGGAGCTTGTTAGCATTATTCTTTTCTACATGGTTTTCTTGTGATAAAAGAGAAAAGCCTCAGTGAAACAAATGTTAAATTTTTCTTGAGATATGCTTTAGCAGACCATTATAGTAGAAGTGCACACCCAGTCACAGTGTTTTTTGTCTTTTACTAGCTAAAATTCACTCAGAACAATAAACTGTACTAAAAGCTTTACAAGGTAGGAGACCTGATAATCTGCAAAAAACGGAGATTGTTTTCATAATACATTTTATTCTTTTGGCTTCTATGTTTTATTAGTTTATGACCAAAACTTGATGCCACCTAGAAAAATTCAATATCGGAAGGCCTCGCAATCAAACGTTCCTCTCCCTTACATACATGGACACGTAAGGTGATTGCATGTGTTGTCAGTTCGGGAGGAAGTGACGATAGGTCAGCAGTTTTGGCTCACCTATTTCTTCAAGATACTTATTTTTGTATAGGCAGGTGGGACACCCTAAAATAAACTCATTAGCAAATATAATAAAACTCCTGTGGGAGGCAAACTGGAATGGAAAGCAGTGAAGTGCTCAGAAAGGCATTGAGATGCCTATGCTGAGGATGTGTCAGTCTGTCACCTTTCATATGGCTTCCATCATAAGCGGTGAATAGGTTGGGCATGTTTCTCCGTCCCCGTAAATGTGAGTTTTCTGATCTTTATCTAAACTTGTTCTGACTGATTCCTATACTCTCTGCAGATTCCTTGGAAAGGAACCTTGCTAAACTTGATAAAAAGCTAAAACATTCATAATCAGAGATGAAATTCTACAAATTTATTCAGAGATTCCGTTTCAAACTAAGGACATGTCTTAATAAAACACAAGCTTTTAACTATGGTGGGGCCCTAAGACCTTTCATGTCTAATGAACATTTTTGAATACTTGGAATTCATAAGAGAACTTGAGCTTGAGCATACAGGATCATCAGTGTGAGATGGGGCAGTTGTAGAATTCTCTAGATTTCAAAAGGAAATCCATTACTGACCATAAAGAAGCTTCCTAGTAGATGAGGAGTCTGTGGTGCTCACTGACAATGAGCATCCATTGCTCTGAAGACTCTGCTGTTTCTTTTCAATCCTCCACTCTGTCCTTAGCCTTCTCTGACAAAAGCTAAAATTATGTAAACCAAGTTGGATGTTTGTTCTCCCTGTGTTATCTTCTATTTTCTAGTCTTTTGCTGAGATAGCTTTGCTCCCTCTGCTATATTATTACACCCTCATTACTCATAAGGCCCAGTTTTATCACTTCTCTATGCATGGAATCTTTCTCAAATCAGGCAATTGGAATTTATTTCCCTTATAGGAGTTCCTAGAAATTTCAGTGTACCCTCATAATCATGATGTACTTATCAGTTACTTTTCTCACTGTTTTGACAAAGTATCTGACAAGAAACAACTCAAGGCAGAAAAAGTGTATTTTAGATTATTGTTAAAGGGTTTAGTTCATTGTGACATGTTGAGGATTTGGTTTATTGCTTCTGCTAATTTGACTCTCAAATTACCTGGGAATTCACACATAAACATGTAAAACACCATGGGTCTCTGTCCCCAGTATGCTCTAATTGGTAAATAAAGTTGCCACTAGCCAACGACTAGACAGGGAAACGGAGGCAAAACTTTAGGTTTCTGGGGCAAGGGAACCATGGGTAGAAGAAGGTTTTAGAATGGCCATGTCAGGGAAGCAGGAGGATCAGGCCTGAGAGCTACAGTAGAGAGAGTATACAGCCATGAAAGAATCTGGGAAGAGCAGCCCATAGGCCCCTCTCCTGATTGGGTCTGGGGTAGCAAAAAATAGAATATAGATTTTATTAAGTAACAGTTCAGGAGTATCAGAGGGGAGGATTCACTCAAACACAGCAAGACCAAATAACATCAGAGACAGAAAGATGGTGAGAGGCAAACACAAGAATCTAGGCAATAGAAATCAAGAATACTTGGCATCATCAGAACCCAGTTCTCCCACTACAGCACGTACTGTATACCCCAACACACTGGAAAAACAAGATTTGGATTTGAAATTATATCTCATGACAGTGATAGAGGACCTTAAGAAGTACATAAATAACCCCCTTAAAGAAAAACTGGAGAACACGGGTAAATAATTAGAAGCCCTTAAAGAAGAAACACAAAAATCCCTTAAAAAGTTACAGGAAAACACAACCAAACAGGTAAAAGATTTGATCAAAACCATCCATGATCTAAAAATGGAAATAGAAACAATAAAGAAATCACAACAGAGATAGATGGTCCTGGAGATAGAAAACCTAGGAAAGAGATCAGGAGTCATAGATGCAAACATCACCAACAGAATACAAGAGATTAAAGAGAGAATCTCACTAGCAGAAGATGCTATAGAAAACATTGACACAACACTCAAAGAAAATGCAAAATTCAGAAAGCTCCTAATTCAAAACATTCAGGAAATTCAGGACAAAATAAGAAGACCAAACCTATGGATAATAGGAATAGAAGAGAGCTAAAATTCCCAACTTAAAGGGCCAGCAAATATCTTCAACAAAATTATAGACGAAAACTTTCCCAACCTAAAGAAAGAGATGCTAATAAACATACATGAAGCCTGCAGAGCTCCAAAGAAATTGGACCAGAAAAAATCCCTTCTGTCACATAATAGTCAAAACATCAAATACACAAAATAAAGAAAGAATATCAAAGGCGGTAATGGGAAAATACCAAATAACATATAAAGGCAGACCTATCAGAATTATACCAGATTTCTCAACAGGAACTCTAAGAGCCATAAGATCCTGGGTAGATGTCATAGAGACCAAAAGAGAACACAAATGCCAGCCCAGACTATTATATCCAGTAAAACTCTCAATTAACATAGATGAGAAACCAAGATACTCCATGACAAAAAGAAATTTACACAATATCTTTCTGAAACTCCAGCCCTACAAGATATAATAGAGAAAAAAACCTCCAATCCAAGGAGGGAAACTACACCCTAGAAAAAGCAAAAAAGTAATCTTCTTTTAACTAACCCAAAAGAAGATAAACACACAAACAGAAGTCCATATCCAACAACAAAAATAACGGGAAACAACGATTACTATTCCTTAATAGCACTTAACATCAATGGACTCACTTCTCAATCAAAAGACACAGACTAACAGACTGGATAGGTAAACGGGACCCAGCATTTTGTTGCATACAGGAAATGCACTTCAGTGACAAGGACAGACATTATCTAAGAGTAAAAGGCTAGGAAAGAATTTTCCAATCAGATGGTTCCAAGAAATAACCTGGAGTAGCCATTATAATATCAAATAAAATCAACTTTCACCCAAAAGTTACCAAAAAAGATAAGGAAGGACACTTCATACTCATCAAAGGAAAAATCTACCAAGATGAATTTTCAATTCTGAGCATCTATCCTCTAAACTCCCAAACTTTCATGTTGCATTAACAGCTTGACAGCAAATGTGAAAGCTTTAAAATACAAAGAAGTAAATATACCCAAGAGGAGTAGACAGTAAGAAATAATCAAACTCAGAGCTGAAATCAACCAAGTAGAGCTACACAAAGAACTATACAAAGAATCAACAAAATCAGAAGCTGGTTCTGTGAGAAAACCAACAAAATAGAAAAATATGTAGCTAGACTAACCAGAAGGCAGAGAGACAGCATCCAAATATACAAAATCAAAAATGAAAATGGATACATAACAAAAGAAACTGAGGAAACTAAAAAGATTATCCGATCCTACTAAAAATCACTATAACAAACTGGAAAACCTGGATGAAATAGACAATTTTCTAGACAGATACCATGTACCAAAGTTAAATCAGGATCAGATAAACCATCTAAACAGTCCCATAACCCCTAAAAAAAATAGAAGCAGTCACTAAAATTCTCCCAACCGAAAAAAAAAGGCCCAGGACCAGATGGGTTTAGTGCAGAATTCTATCAGACCTTCAAAGAAGACCTAATACCAATACTCTTCAAACTTTTCCACAAAATAGGAACAGAAGGGACACTGCCCAATTCATGCTTTGACACCACAAATATACATATACTTAAACTCCACAAAGACCCCAGAAAAAAGAAAATTCAGACTAATTTCCTTCATGAATATCGATGCAAAAATACACAATAAAATTCTTGCAAACCAAAAGCAAGAATGATCATCAAGATGATCATTCACTATGATCAAGTAGGCTTCATCCCAGGGATACATGGATGGTTTAATATATGGAAATCCATCAATGTAATCCACTATAGAGACAAACTGAAAGAAGTATAAGATCATCTCAGTAGCTGCTGAGAAAGCATTTGACAAAATTCAACACTTCTTCATGATCAAAGTCTTGGAAAGATCAGGAATTCAAAGCAATATACAGCAAACCCGTAGCTAACATCAAACTAAAATGGAGATAAATTTAAAGCAATCCCACTAAAATCAAGGATTAGACAATGCTACCCACTTTCTCCATACCTATTGAATACAGTATGTGACATCCCTGTCAGAGCAATTAGACAACAAAAAGAGGTCAAAGGGATACAAATTGGAAAGGAAGAAATCAAAATTTCACTATTTGCAGATGATATGATAGTATACTTAAGTGACCCCAAAAATCCTACCAGAGAACTCCTACAGCTGATAAACAACTTCAGCAAAGTGGCTGGGTATAAAATTAACTCAAATAAATAAATAAATAAATAAATAAATAAATAAATAAATAAATAAATCCTCTACTCAAAGGATAAACAGGCTGAGAAAGAAAATAGGGAAACAACACCCTTCACAATAGTCACAAATAACATAAAATACCTGGACATGACTCTAACTAAGCAAGTGAAAGTTCTGTGTGACCAAGAACTTCAAATCTCTGAAGAAAAAATTGAAAAAGATCTTAAAAGATGGAAAGACCTCCCATGCTCATAGATACATGGGATTAAAATAGTAAAAATGGCCATCTTGATGAAAGCAATCTACAGATTCAATGCAATCTCCATCAAAATTCCAACTTAATTCTTCATCATTAGAAAAAGCAATTTGCAAATTCATTTGGAATAACAAAAAAGCGAGGATAGTTAAAATTATTCTCAAGAATAAATAACTTCTGGGGAATCATCATTCCTGACCTCGAGCTGTATGTGTTACAGAGCAATAGTATGTATGGTATTGGTACAGAGACAGGCAGGTAGATCAATGGAATAGAATTGAAGACCCAGAAATGAACCCACACACCTATGCCTACTTGATCTTGTCAATGGAGCTAAAACCATTCAATGGAAAAAGATAGCATTTTCAAAAAGTGGTGTTGATTCAACTGGAGGTCAGCATGTAGAGGAATGCAAATCGATCCATTCTTATCTCCTTGTACAAAGCTCAAGTTCAAGTAGATCAAAGAACTCCACATAGAACCAGATACACTGAAACTAATAGAAGAGAAAGTGGGTAAAAGCCTCAAACATACAGGCAGTGGGGAAAATACCCTGAACAGAACACCAATGGCTTATGCTCTAAGATAAAAAAAAAAATCAACAAATGGGGCCTCATAAAATTGCAAAACTTCTGTACAGCAAAAGGGTACTGTCAATAGGACAAAATGGCAATGGGCAGATTGGAAAAAGATCTTTACCAATCCTACCTCCAATAGAGGGCTTATATCTAATATATACAAAGAATTTACAAGTTAGACTCCAGAGAACCAAATAACTGTATTAAAAAATGGGGTACTGAGCTAAACAAAGAATTCTCAGTCAGAGCATGTCAAATACAGAAGTGAATGCTAGCAGCAAACCATTGACCTGAGAACAGGGTCCCCGTTGGAGGAATTAGAGAAAGAATTTAAGGAGCTGAAGGGGCTTACAACCCCACAAGAACAACAATACCAACCAACCAGAGCTCACAGGGACTAAACCACTACCCAAAGATTATACATTGACAGACCCATGGCTCCAGCTGCATATGTAGCAGAGGATGGCCTTGTTAGGCACCAATGGGAGGAGAAGCCCTCAGTTCTGCCAAGGTAGGACTCCCCAGTGTAGGAGAATGTGGGGGGGTGGAAAGGAGGGTAGTTGGGGAGGGGGGACACCCTTACAGAAGGGGAGGTGGATGAGATAGGGGACTTATGGCCTAGAAAACAGGAAAGGGAATAACATTTGAAATGTAAATTAAAAAATCCAATTAAAAAAGAATTTTAAAAATCCAATAAACAAAGAATTCTCAACTGAGGAATACCAAATGGCTGAGAAGCACCTAAAGAAATGTTCAACATCCTTAGTAATCAGGGAAATGCAAATCAAAGAAATCCTGAGATTCCACCTCACACCAGTCAGAATGGCTAAGATAAAAAACTCAGGGGACAGCAGACGCTGGCGAGGATGTGGAGAAGGAGGAACACTCCTCCATTGTTGGTGGGACTGCAGACTGGTACAACCATTCTGGAAATCAGTCTGGAGGTTCCTCAGAAAATTAGACATAGTACTACCCTAGGTATACACCAAAAAAATGTTCCAATGTATAACAAGAACACATGCTCCACTATGTTCATAGCAGCCTTATAATAGTCAGAAGCTGGAAAAAAACCCAATGTCCTTCAAAAGAAGAATGGATATAGAAAATGTGGTACATTTACACAATTGAGAACTACTCAGCTATCAAAAACAGTGACTACGTGAAATTCTTAGACAAGTGAATGGAACTAGAAAATATCGGCCCAGTCACAAAAGAACACACATGGTATACATTCACTAATTAGTAGATATTAGTATAAAAGCTTGGAATACACAAAAACCAATTCACAGAGCATATGAAACTCAAGAAGAAGGAAGACCAAAGTGTGGAAGCTTCAGTCCCTTTTAGAAGGGGGAACAAAATCCTCATCAGAGGAAATACAGGGACAAAGAGTGCAGCAAGGAGTGAATATAGGGTCGTCCAAAGACTGCCCCACCTGGGGATCCATCCCATATGCAGCCACAAAACCAGTCACTATTGCTGATGCCAAGAAGTACTTGCTGACAGGAGCCTGATATGGATGTCTCCTAAGAGGCTTTGGCAGAGCCTTCCTGATACAGATGAGGATGGCTGCAGCTGACCATCTGACTGAGCACAGGGAACCCAATGGAGAAGTTAGAGAAAGGACTGAATGAACTGAAGGGGTTTGTAAACCCTTAGGAAGAGCAACAATATCAGCCAACCAGACCCCCCTGAACTCCCAGGGACTAAGCTACCAACCAAAGAGTACAGGAACCCAGACACATATGTAGCAGAGGATGGCATTGTCTGGCATCAATAGGAGGAAAAGCCCTGTGTCCTATGAAGATTCATGCCGTAGTGTAGGGGAATGCCAGGGTGTTGAGGTGGAAGTGGGTGGGTAGGAGTGAGAGCATCTTCATAGAAGCAGGGGGAGAAGGGAGGGAGTAGGGGGAGGTGGGGGAGATAGGGGAAAGGGATAACATTTGAAGTGTAAATACATAAAATCTCCAATACAAATAAATTAATTTTATAAAGTTAAATAAAATAAAATTGCATGTGTGTGCACATGCACCTGCCAGGGAGTTAGGAGTGGGTTCACCTCACTACAGACAGTTACAGTGACAGGAGCTGACATGATTGCCTAGAGCATCTAGAAATCTTATATCCACAGTTAGGAAACAGTAAAATAGAAAGTGAAACTGGGCTATAAAAGCACAAGGCTGGCTCTCCATGACTCACTTCCTCTAGTGAGTCTCTACTTCTTCAAATTTAAGAACCTTCTCAAAGAGTTCCACCAGATTATGACCAAGTGTTCAAACATATGAGCCTAATGGGAGAATTTTACATTTAAGTCACAAAAGTGCATATATATATATATATATTGTCTTTTACCAGATCATACTGTACTTGAGGACAGAAAGAATGCCTCCTTCTGGTGCTCAGTTGTTACAAGATGATAGAGCAGTGGTTCTAAACATAGGAAGGTTGCTTTGATACTGTAATACAGTTCTCAGGTGGTGACCCCAACCATAAAATTATTCCATAAAAGTTACTTGAGGGGTTGGGGATTTAGCTCAGTGGTAGAGCGCTTGCCTACTAATCGCAAGGCCCTGGGTTCGGTCCTCAGCTCAAAAAACAAAAAAAAAAGTTACTTCGGAACTGTAATTTGCTACTAGGAATTGCAACGTAAATATTTGACACACAGGATATGTAATATGTGTTGACCCACAGGTTGAAAACCACTGTGTTAGAACCACTGAACTGGTATTTTCTGAAGTAAAATGAATGTATTAATAGGTGTTCATTATGTAAACAAAGTGAGGAAAGGACTTAAACATAGCCTGTGTGACCCACAGCAGGAGAAAGCAGGAAGAGAATATTAAAATAGAATGTCCTTGTGAAAGATATGATATTCCCATATACTGCCTAACCAATGCTAAAATCGACTTCCCAGAGCGCAAGAGTCTCATGGATTTCACTGCTCCTTCACAGTCAGCCCAGGTAGCAGGCAATGAATGAGCAGCATAGTTTCAAATATCAAAGCCTATTTAAAAAAAAAACTTAGATGAACAGGAAAATGTTTGATCCATCAGAAGGAAAAGTTATGACCTATAAGTAAGGTCAGACTTAGAGCATTTTAAAGTAAACCATTCAGAAGGGTTTTCCAGTTATTCCCTCTCCTTGTCTTAGCCTCTGAGATGTCAGCTGTCCTTTTTTCCAGAGTCAAGCCCCTGAGGCAGCCACAGAATTAATCTAGTCAAGCTCGTAGAGTCTCTTATTAGCTCCAAGCAGATTGAACAAACTGATATTGGCCCTTGAGAGTTCTTCTCTGGAGTGTGTTCTCATTTCCAAAGTAGTTCACAACCTCGATAAGATGCAAATATTTAGAGAAGAAGTCAACATCAGACACAAAGTTGAATTTTAATCACATTAAAGCAAGATAGCATGTTATATGAGAGAACATTTATCCCCGTTTCTTGCTGTGTTTATTTCTGCAATTTGACACATGGGGATTCTTTTAACTACTTATCTGGTTCTTCATTCCTTGGGCTTTATTGACTTGACATTTAATTGCCTTTTATTTATGATAATTCAAATGGCTGTTGATTAAGAGACCTAAAACTTTTATTATTATTTCATGTTTTACTTGATGCATAAAAGAAGTAATTCAATTACACTCCAAAAGACAGAATGTTAAGTGTCACATTTCCAATTCGAATTTAAGCTTTATAACGTTGGGTACTCAAAACTGTTGACACAACAAATTAATTTAGTCCTGTACTCACAGTTTAACATTTGCCAGATGAAATATACAGAAAATTGCACAATGTCCTGCCATTCACAGAGGAATGTAGAAAGACTGATGTGCATTTTAATTAACTTAATAAAACAAGTAATCTCTTGTTTAAAATTTCTCACATTTCCAGACAGTTCTTATGACTTTCATGACATCATATCCTATTTTAAAATACACAGAAACTTCATTTATAAAAGTAGCTATTCATACCATTTTATATAAAGAATTTTAAATATAGTCCTTATTAATATGATTTCCTCAGAAGAAAAATATGAAGCTTATACTTATCACAGATACTTTATCTAGCTGGTTAATGGAGGTGAATATTAAGACAAAATTATAGAGGAATAAATGGTAGCTATTTTAATATTTCAAATGCCTTCAACAACTTAATGAGCATTATTCATATATTGACTACATAGCCAAAAACATTTCTCAATCAGTTAAATGAAATGAGGTGAATCAAGCCAGAATACTTTCATATTTATTATATGCAAATTATTAGTAGTAAATTACTAGTGATGTTTATTGACCTTTATATTAAAAGTATTTCTTCTTTACTGTTTTTGAAATTAAAATTAAATTAAATTTTTCTCCATCTCCCTTTCTTTTTTACAACCTCTTCCATGTATATTTTCCTGTATATTCATAGCCTCTTTTTCTTTAGCTATTATTGTTTTATATTTATGCTTAAATGTATAAATACAGCTGGCTTTAGCCAGTTTATTGTTACATGTAATTTTGTATGACCAATGGGCATCAGATAAACACTAAGAGGCAGATATCTAGGGAACAATATTTCTTCCATTCTATTCTTTTAACATTCCTTAGTTGCCTGTAGCTTTCTTCTTCCTTCCTTTCTCCTCCCTTCCTCCTCTCCCTCTTTTCTCTCCCTCCCCTCTCTTCCTTTAATTATGGGGGCTCTGTGAGATTTCCTGTCTCTTACCCACTTGCATGTCTGCTGGAATTGTACTTGTTCAGGTCTTCTCCAGGCAGACATATCACTGAGGTGTCATGAGTGATGATTCCCAGAAGACACAATCACACAGTCAATCTCCTGGCCCTCTGACATGTGCTGTCTTTACACCTCCTGTTCCACGAGGTTCCATGAGCCTTAGGCGTAGGAGTTGTGTCATAGATGTACTAGCTGTGATTGAATACCTCATAAGTGATTGTTCTCTGCATTTTGAACAATTATGGTTTTCTGTGATGGTCTTCAGTTACAAAGAGAAGTTTCTGCGATGAGAGATGAGAGCTAAGTACACTTCCCTGTGACATATAAGATATGTATTTAGAATGTAATTAAGAATTACAATACTTCAGTAAAGTGGCAGTAGTAGCTTCTCCTCTATGACTCATGAGCTGACTTGCTCTGAGTATTTCTTTGGGTAGGTTTAAAGTAGCAGACATGATTTCTCTCCTGTTGAGGGGCCTTAAGTCCCATTAAGAACTGTAGGCTATTGTCAGGATATGAGTGCCACTATGGTACTCTTGGATTTGTCCTGTCATTCTGCGGTAATAGCTGTGGTCCATAGACGTCATAACTGGGTAGGACTACTGGTTGTTCCTTCTCTTGAAAGCTTGCACAGTACCTTCTCACACTATAAAAGCTAATCCTCAGCGGGGAGGCAAAAGAAACCATTTCTAAAATACATTTGTTTATCTGTCTTGCTACTATCGACAATAGCAATTATAACAGCAGCTAATTTACTATAAATTGTTTAACAGCATAATGATATCACATTTCCACTTGAATTCCACTATTTTAAAATCAGTGATCAAGACATTTAAGCTACTTATTTTCCTGAAAAGGGTTAAGTAATATGATATTTTATGTGTGCTATGAATTTTAGCAAATGACTCATGATGAATTTTAATCTCCAGGTGGAAATCAGATATAATTTTAATTTTGAGTTAGATGAATATAGTAAGACAGCTTTAGAGTTCTTGATAATAAAAGCTTTTGTTCTAATTCAGTTCTAAATTTTTCATTTGAATGCTAAAATGTTAAGGAAGAAAAACTTCTAATGTTCTATTATAAACTCAGTGTTATACGATTCTGAATCCAGGCAAACAAGCATCAGAAAAACAAAGTTATAGATCAATCTTCCTCATGAACACAGATAAAACTATTCTAAATAAGCTACATGCAAACAGAACTCAAGAACGCATCAGAAGGTAAGTCACCATGATGAATCTGGCATGGTTACAGTCATGAAATAATTCATGATACAGATCAATACATGTAATTCCTCATATAAATGGTTTTAAGGGCAAAAATGGTGTAACAATCTGGATTGATGCAGAAAAGACCTTTGACAAAATCCAATAACTGTTGAGATAAAATCCCTGGAGAAACTAGGGATGGAAAGAACATATTTTAACTTAATATAGGCTATGTGTGACAAACTTGAAGCCATCACAATGCTAAATGGAGAAAACCTCAAAGTATCACTTTAAGATGAAAACGAGATAAAGGGGCTCAGGGTCTTCGTTCCCATTCAATACAGGACTTGACACCTTAGCTACAACAAAAATAAAAGAGACATAGAGAAAGAATCACATTGTAATAATCCCATGTGTTGGAATAAATCTAGTCAAGAAAGTAAAAGACCTCTATAATGAAAACTTGGGAAAAAATGGGGAAAAAATGGAGAAGACACTAGAAGACTAAAAAGACCTCCTATTCTCATCACTTAATAAGATCAGTTTTGGGGAAAAATACACCACTGTACAAAAATAATTTCTAACTTAAAGAAATTCCAATAAAATGCTAAATCAATTATTTAGAGAAATAGAAAAAACCCACTATCTTAATAATCTAGTGGGTACTGGATGGGAAACTACAACCCTGCTGGATAGCTTTCATGGTGTTTGAAAGTATTATTTCTGTCAGTAGAAGAGAAAAGAAACCATCGATATGACCCAGCTGTGAACCCTGTGTTCTATAATAACAACCTGCCTGCCTGGCAAGATATGTACCACATTAATAGAGGTACAATGTTATGGGAGTAACCAACCCTTTCTGATTGGATTTGAGGGTGTCTCCAGGAAAGAGATGGACCCCATATTTAGCACAGGTAATGCTACAGCCTACAGTAGTGTATTTCAACTTTTATTAGAGAAGTTGATTCTTGATGTATATGACAATTAGCAGAGACCCATAACTAGTCAACATGCAGAGAATAAGAGACTTCTTATTCATTATGTTCATTCTTAAATGGGACACCAATTCCTTGAGGAATGGGATACCCTGTTTCTCAAGGCTCAGGGATCATCTTAGAAGTAATGGAAAAATTTTAAGAGATAGTAAATGACTTCAAGTGAACCAGGCTTTCAGGACACAACAGGCAGTTACAGATGTAAACATATAGAGATTGTGACAGCCAGCACAAAGACTTATGCAAACTGAAGCTAGATAAAATCTTAGCTTGGAGAAGAACATGAAATCTCTCCCATTCTTAGCTGAGGAGCTACTTTTATTAAACAGCTTCTGGGAGAGGGAGAATCAGAATCAGTTTTCATTAGTGAAACATCACTCCAGGGCATGTCCCACACCCAAGAGAAGTTGATCAGCATAAATTGGATGTGATGGATTTAAAGAGGAAAGAAACAGGGAGAAGCAGGGAGGCTGAGAGAGAACAGAAAGCTGGGTGAGTTAACGGGATGCTAGGTCTGGAAGCAGTTGTGTGTATGGGGAAGAGTGAATATGAGTAAAATACATTGTGTAACATTCTCAGAGTTAAGAAAAATTTATTTTTGAAATTGCATAGAAACACAAAACACCCTAGAAAGCAAAATGACCCTGACCAATAATATTAGTGCTAGGAGCAACATAATATCTGTTTTCAAGTTACACTACAGATTCATAGGCATGAAAACTGTGTGTCAGTGGCACAAAAGTAAATACATAGGTCAATGGAATAGACTGAAAGACCCAGATATAAACTCCCACACCTTCAGCCACCTCTGTTTTTTTATGTTGCTGTTTTGGGGGGTTTTCTTGTTTTGTTTTTAGGGGTTTGTTTATTTTTACAAAGAATCAAAAAATACATATTGGAGAAAACACAGTGCTGGGAAAACTAGATATATACATGTAAAAGAATGACACTAAATCATTGTCTTTCACCCTGCACAAAACTCAACTCCAAATAGAGCTATTAGTAGATAAGTTTAAAAATCATTGAATGTGGCGATGTATAGCAGATAGGTGTCTTCTGGGCATGATATGCACATTTTATTCATGAGCTCCCTTTAGCTGTTGCTACCTGTGCAAGATTTTCGCAAGATTGGGCCCATTACTATTTCCTCAAAATGGGTTATGGGTCCATGAGTCCCAAATATTCTCTGTGAGACAATTCATAATATATAGTTGTGTGACTGTGCCATTTTCTTCAGGGTGTAGCCATTGATGAGTTACCTTTATTTCAGTAAACAATACCCCACTAACAATAATTATACTCTATAGGCCCCACACGAAAACATATGAAAGCAGGAAGATTTGTTGAGAAGAAGGTTTCCAGAGGTAAGAGAGGGAAATGAGGGCTTTAAAAATGACTGAAAACATTATATAAATGTAGAAACTTATGAAATAAATTTTTTAAGTTTTAAAAAGAACTCCTAATACACAATGACACCAATAGTCTTGGATAATTGTGGTGGGTCAAAAAAAATTGATCCTAAAAGTAAGAGATGTGCCAGGAGGGCTGATATCCGGGGTGATAATTAGGTAGTGGGTGAGAGTCACACCTATGGATTACACACATGTGTTAACTTGTTTTACATTTTAATTAATAATTTTTAAAAAGGTGTTTCAGTGATGGGTTTGTTTATAATCAAATTTCCTAATGAGTCATGTTAGTTAATAAATCACAAAAACACAAGAGATATTTTCTCTACCCTCATTCACAGAAGTGCCATGACCAGGCCAGTGCTATGCTATTTTTCTTATATTGGGCAATCAAGACAAACTTATGGCCTGGACAGACATTCTCATTCTACTTAACAAGTGAGACATTTGAGAAACAGAGAGTCTGAGTAAGTTCCTCAGGATTGCTGGTAGTAAACGGAAGACCAAAAATCTAGACAGTAGAAGAGGGGAGTAACTGTTAGCCAACACTAAGAAATATTCAGGTTAAGCAGAATCACTCAGCCTTCCATGTCACTCCTATAGTAGTCTACTTGGCACATATTTTCATTTGATTTCAGTGATATTTCTGTTTTTCATTGCCCTTGGTACAAGTGTTTTATCCTTTGTTGATTGTCAATCAAATGTCTGACAAGTTTTCCTTAGTACAGTAATGAAAAGGAATTGCAGATACAGAGGGCAAAGAAGAGCAGTCTGGATGAGGTGTGGCCCTTTGCAGCCTCTGGCTTATATGAAATGAAATGATGGTAAGTCCAACTATATTGACACAATAAAATCTTGACCTTGACCTTGAGATAATAGAAAGTTTTAAGCAGAACTTTGGTTAGGTTAGCATTTTCTGAAGAGTTTTCTAAAGGCAGAAGATAAAGTTCCAGGGAAGACTATAGAAAGCATGAGAGATGCTCTGCTCGAGGACCAGGGTTCAATTCCCAGTACCCACAAGGCAGCTCACAATTCTGTTAACTCCAATTCCAGAGGCTACCACAACATCACACAGACATACATACAAGTAGAACAACTATGCCCATAAAATAAAAATAAATAAAAATTTAAAAAAGAAAAGCAACCTCTAATGGAGAAAGTATGAAGACCATTCCATACCCCATTGTGAAGATATGGTACCTTTTACTAATGTGATTACAGAGGTAAAGAAGAAGAGTTAAAGGCAAGGTGTAGTCAATCTTTGGCCAGACTGGTAGTGACACCTACAATGTTAGCAGATGGGCTGAGGAGATGGGAGGAAGGGAAGGAATGGGAAGGTGATAGGGAAAGGGGGAGAGAGATAGAGGGACAGAGACAGAGAGACACAGACACAGAGAGGCAGAGAGACACAGAGAACAGGGAAGCTGTCTTACAAAACTAAAGATGTTGAGTATTCTAGCCTAATATCTGTCGCAATTTCCTCCCTGTGATCAAGGTTGCTGATCTAAGTTCTTTTTCCAAGTCAACTTCTATCTGAATTCTGTTCTTGCTGTTGTTGTTCTTGAAACTCCAGATGGAATCCAAAGCCGCATTCATGGTAAGCAAACACTAACCACTTAGCCGTTCTCTTAGCCATACAGCTGATTTTATTTTTAAAGGTAACAGTTTTCAAAACCTTCAAAGAGTATAGAACACTTGCCATCTAGAGGCCATGAGATGTTCTGAGTCTGTGTAGACGTGCACTCTACTTCTAGAGCACTAGTAGGCACCACAGAAAGAATCCAGTGTTATCTGCCAGATGGGCATCCCAGCCTTATAGGCAGAGAGCCCACCCACCAGGCTCTAATTGCCTGTATATCTAAGCATCCACGACCAAGTCTCTCTGCTATCCTCTCATATTATAAATGAAGTGAGTCATCAGACCACCGCGTAAAGAGCTCCAGGTCAGCTATTCAGCAGTCAATGAAAGGAGAAAAGGACGTAGGACTGCTGTGCTCTCATTCATCATTTTTCTTTTGTTTATTCCTGCAAAATGGAAAGCAACTTTTCAATGTTTTGAATTTGAGATATCACAAGGTTAATCCACTTGAGATTCAGTCTAATATAAAAACAAAACTTTCCTTGCTAAAGAAAACAAGTCAAACGATATTTCTTAGGAATCAATAGTTCATCCCATTAATGTAAAGCCTTCTATATTAGCGCTAAGTCATGTGCCAACATAAGGGCTGTTTATTTATTTATATTTTTACTGTGTACCACATGATTCAAATGCATAACAGTTTTCTGGAGTTAACCAGGCATGCATAAATCTCTCTCAAACACCAATTCTCAAGAGGTCAAATGGCAGTTGCTCCGTGTTGCAATTTAAAAGTCTTATTCCATGGGGAGCAAAGGGAGATGACATAACACAGAAGGGGCCAAAAGTGAGTGTTTGTGGGGATGGCTGAACTTGTGACCTTTCAGGGCTTTCCCTCCAATGCAGAGTCCCTGGGGTCAATGACTGCTTCAGACACATCAGGGGCTCAGGGCAAGCTTCATGGGAGGTTTCTTTGAAATGAGGAAAAAAAATGTTGTTCTGCAAGTAGGTGGGTATGATGAAAGGGTTTTTTCATTCTATCATCTTCCACAGAGATGTATTTTTGAGAGTTAAATTGTGGCTAACCATTATGGCTTCTGACATGAGAAAAGAATACACTTGTCTTGAAAGAGAACGCTTAAGCAGCAGCTAGAGGAAAGTGTCAAACTGACCCTAGCATATGGCTTCATCTGATCCTATTATATGTCTTGAAATAAGCTTCATACTCTTCTTTCTTCTTCTTCACTGCTGAAAGAAAGGAGGGGAAGAAGAGAGGAGACATGGAGATTATTATAGAAGTTCTGAGGCATTACATAGGAAGAGTTGATTCTATTTTGATCCTAAAATGTCAATCAGCACATTTTACCTTGAGTCAGTTATTTTATACAGAGAATCCATTTAACGTCAGAATGCCTACTATTTTAACTCCAAGTGTGATTTTCATAATAGTCTAGGAAGTAAAGTGCTGTATAAAATTACCAAGGCATAACTTAACATTGGCTAAAGATTCAAGGAATGGATTTTACTGTTTATTATTAATAGTCTTTAAGAAATCATATCTACACAATTGTTTGTTTAAGGCCAAGATTACTTTGTATATTTGTACTTTAATAATTACATTGAACAGTAGTGTGTATAACAATTAGGTTTTAATAGGTAGTTTTTTTAATTAATAAGGTTAAGTTTACTATTAAAGCAGATCATGACAGGATTAAGCAAGAATATAGACTCTGTGTCAGAGCACTCAAGGTCATTGGAAATAAATATTATGACATAGGATCTTATATTGTAACTTAGACCTTACTGTGAACTCTGAATTTATGTCCCAAGTGAAATATAGGTTCAATTTCAACTCTAAAGGAAAGGGAAGTTACTGGATTTTATGTCTGTTATATATCGGAGTGATTCCTCACTGTCTGTGAGAATTGCCATGAAGTTGAATGAACCCAAGATCTTCCCGTGGGGCAAGTTCATGTGTACATGATATTGTGATCCACTCAAAGCAGAGTTCTCTTTGCAGCCGATGATATGCCTGCCACACAGCCTCTTGAGACTTCTCCACAAGTGAACAGTGGGCGTGGGAGTCCTAACCACTTTCCTAGTCCACGTCCATAAACTTAAGGTCTGGTTCTTCCCTGATCTAGGCTACTTTAACCACTACCTTACAAACTGCATCTAAAGCACAGGTTGGAAGCTGAATATATTCAACCTGGCTACAAGGATGGCCGCAAAGCAGACTTCGAGAATAAGCCTGGAACACTTCCTGGGTTTTCGTTCTAGGACTCACTTCCAAACTAGCACGGAGTTTACTATTTCTTGTACATTGATCTCACAAGTGGAACCCTTTTCTGATGTTCTTTCTGACAGTTTGTCTTTGCGTAAGAGAGAACCATGACGTGAAACCACTGCCTCCATACTTGGAATCTTGAGGAGTGGGTGTGCCGTAATAGCAGACATGATTTAGCCTTATCAACCTCCCTTTGCTCTCTCCCGTTTCTGCTCCTCCTTTGTTAATCAGTCCTGGCTCCAGATGTGTTTATATTCTCTAGTTCTCAGTTGAGCCACTTGCTTCCCATGTTATGTGTAACTAAGATTTAAGGAAGAATGGCTTGTAGTTTAATGTTAAACTTAAAAATTTCCAGAAATCTGATCATCTTATCTTCCTTGTCTTATTCTTATATCTAGCTAGTCCAATAACATGTGAGAGAAGGCAGACCTGAGACATTTTCATACAGTGCGTGATAGAATTGATACTCATATATTTTATACTTATTGAAATCTTTATTATTTGAAATATTTCTGCAAATAATTTCTCATCTGATTCTAGTAGATGTTGAGATGTGTTTTACTCCAGTATAAAGGATTGCTGTCCACAAACTGACCAATTTACAAGAAACAGCAAGCTTAAGAAAGAAATTAATTCTAGGCCATGGAAATGTTTGGATTAATGACTGAAGTTTGATTCTCTAATATTCTTGTCAAAAATGCATGGTGTTAATAAAACTTTATAATAATGACACTGTGGTAAATAGGGTAGTCATACTAATTTAAATATGTTTAATCAAACATGAATAATTGAGAGTTCAGGCTGTAGTTTCTTTTTTTTTTTTTATTAACTTGAGTATTTCTTATATACATTTCAAGTGTTATTCCCTTTCCCGTTTCCGGACAAACATCCCCCTCCCCCCTCCCCTTCCTTATGGGTGTTCCCCTCCCAACCCTCCCCCCATTGCCGCCCTCCCCCATAGTCTAGTTCACTGGGGGTTCAGTCTTAGCAGGACCCAGGGCTTCCCCTTCCACTGGTGCTCTTACTAGGATATTCATTGCTACCTATGGGGTCAGAGTCCAGGGTCAGTCCATGTATAGTCTTTAGGTAGTGGCTTAGTCCCTGGAAGTTCTGGTTGCTTGACATTGTTGTACTTTTGGGGTCTCGAGCACCTTCAAGCTCTTCCAGTTCTTTCTCTGATTCCTTCAACTGGGGTCCTATTCTCAGTTCAGTGGTTTGCTGCTGGCATTCGCCTCTGTATTTGCTGTATTCTGGCTGTGTCTCTCAGGAGCGATCTACATCCAGCTCCTTTCTGTCTGCACTTCTTTGCTTCATCCATCTTGTCTAATTGGGTGGCTGTATATGTATGGGCCACATGTGGGGCAGGCTCTGAATGGGTGTTCCTTCAGTCTCTGTTTTAATCTTTGCCTCTCCCTTCCCTGCCAAGGGTATTCTTTTTCCTCATTTAAAGAAGGAGTGAAGCATTCACATTTTGATCATCCGTCTTGAGTTTCATTTGTTCTAGGGATCTAGGGTAATTCAAGCATTTGGGCTAATAGCCACTTATCAATGAGTGCATACCATGTATGTCTTTCTGTGATTGGGTTAGCTCACTCAGGATGATATTTTCCAGTTCCAACCATTTGCCTACGAATTTCATAAACTCGTTGTTTTTGATAGCTGAGTAATATTCCATTGTGTAGATGTACCACATTTTCTGTATCCATTCCTCTGTTGAAGGGGATCTGGGTTCTTTCCAGTTTCTGGCTATAATAAATAAGGCTGCGATGAACATAGTGGAGCACGTGTCTCTTTTATATGTTGAGGCATCTTTTGGGTATATGCCCAAGAGAGGTATAGCTGGATCCTCAGGCAGTTCAATGTCCAATTTTCTGAGGAACCTCCAGACTGATTTCCAGAATGGTTTTACCAGTCTGCAATCCCACCAACAATGGAGGAGTGTTCCTCTTTCTCCACATCCTCGCCAGCATCTGCTGTCACCTGAGTTTTTGATCTTAGCCATTCTCACTGGTGTGAGGTGAAATCTCAGGGTTGGTTTGATTTACATTTCCCTTATGACTAAAGATGTTGAACATTTCTTTAGGTGTTTCTCAGCCATTCGGCATTCCTCAGCTGTGAATTCTTTGTTTAGCTCTGAACCCCATTTTTTAATAGGGTTATTTGTTTCCCTGCGGTCTAACTTCTTGAGTTCTTTGTATATTTTGGATATAAGGCCTCTATCTGTTGCAGGATTGGTAAAGATCTTTTCCCAATCTGTTGGTTGCCATTTTGTCCTAACCACAGTGTCCTTTGCCTTACAGAAGCTTTGCAGTTTTATGAGATCCCATTTGTCGATTCTTGATCTTAGAGCATAAGCCATTGGTGTTTTGTTCAGGAAATTTTTTCCAGTGCCCATGTGTTCGAGATGCTTCCCTAGTTTTTCTTCTATTAGTTTGAGTGTGTCTGGTTTGATGTGTAGGTCCTTGATCCACTTGGACTTAAGCTTTGTACAGGGTGATAAGGATGGATCGATCTGCATTCTTCTACATGTTGCCCTCCAGTTGAACCACCACCATTTGCTGAATATGCTATCTTTTTTCCATTGGATGGTTTTGGCTCCCTTGTCAAAAATCAAGTGACCATAGGTGTGTGGGTTCATTTCTGGGTCTTCAACTCTATTCCATTGGTCTATCTGTCTGTCTCTGTACCAATACCATGCAGTTTTTATCACTATTGCTCTGTAATACTGCTTGAGTTCAGGGATAGGGATTCCCCGTGAAGTCCTTTTATTGTTGAGGATAGTTTTAGCTATCCTGGGTTTTTTGTTATTCCAGATGAATTTGCAAATTGTTCTGTCCAACTCTTTGAAGAATTGGATTGGTATTTTGATGGGGATTGCATTGAATCTGTAGATTGCTTTTGGTAAAATGGCCATTTTTACTATATTAATCCTGCCAATCCATGAGGATGGGAGATCTTTCCATCTTCTGAAGTCTTCTTCAATTTCTTTCTTGCTTGGTTAAAGTCACACCGAGGTACTTTATATTATTTGGGTCTACTATGAAGGGTGTCGTTTCCCTAATTTCTTTCTCGGCTTGTTTCTCTTTTGTGTAGAGGAAGGCAACTGATTTATTTGAGTTAGTTTTATACCCAGCCACTTTGCTGAAGTTGTTTATCAGCTTTAGTAGTTCTCTGGTGGAACTTTTGGGATCACTTAAATATACTATCATGTCTTCTGCAAATAGTGATATTTTGACCTCTTCTTTTCCAATCTGTATCCCCTTGATCTCCTTTTGTTGTCTGATTGCTCTGGCTAGAACTTCAAGAACTATATTGAATAAGTAGGGAGAGAGTGGGCAGCCTTGTCTAGTCCCTGATTTTAGTGGGAGTGCTTCAAGTTTCTCTCCATTTAGTTTAATGTTAGCAACTGGTTTGCTGTATATGGCTTTTACTATGTTTAGGCATGGGCCTTGAAATCCTATTCTTTCCAGGACTTTTATCATGAAGGGGTGTTGAATTTTGTCAAATGCTTTCTCAGCATCTAATGAAATGATCATGTGCTTTTGTTCTTTCAGTTTGTTTATATGATGGATCACGTTGATGGTTTTCCGTATATTAAACCATCCCTGCATGCCTGGGATGAAGCCTACTTGCTCATGGTGGATGATTGTTTTGATGTGCTCTTGAATTCGGTTTGCCAGAATTTTATTGAGTATTTATGCGTCAATATTCATAAGGGAAATTGGTCTGAAGTTCTCTTTCTTTGTTGGGTCTTTGTGTGGTTTAGGTATAAGAGTAATTGTGGCTTCGTAGAAGGAATTCGGTAGGGCTCCATCTGTTTCAATTTTGTGGAATCGTTTGGATAATATTGGTATGAGGTCTTCTATGAAGGTTTGATAGAATTCTGCACTAAACCCGTGTGGACCTGGGTTCTTTTTGGTTGGGAGACCGTTAATGACTGCTTCTATTTCCTTAGGAGTTATGGGGTTGTTTAACTGGTTTATCTGTTCCTGATTTAACTTCGATACCTGGTATCTGTCTAGGAAATTGTCCATTTCCTGAAGATTTTCAAGTTTTGTTGAATATAGGTTTTTATAGTAAGATCTGATGATTTTTTGAATTTCCTCTGAATCTGTAGTTATGTCTCCCTTTTCATTTCTGATTTTGTTAATTTGGATGCACTCTCTGTGTCCTCTCGTTAGTCTGGCTAAGGGTTTATCTATCTTGTTGATTTTCTCAAAGAACCAACTTTTGGTTCTGTTGATTCTTTCTATGGTCCTTTTTGTTTCTACTTGGTTGATTTCAGCTCTGAGTTTGATTATTTCCTGCCTTCTACTCCTCCTGGGTGTATTTGCTTCTTTTTCTTCTAGAGCTTTTAGGTGTGCTGTCAAGCTGCTGACATATGCTCTTTCCTGTTTCTTTCTGCAGGCACTCAGCGCTATGAGTTTTCCTCTTAGCACAGCTTTCATTGTGTCCCATAAGTTTGGGTATGTTGTACCTTCATTTTCATTAAATTCTAAAAAGTTTTTAATTTCTTTCTTTATTTCTTCCTTGACCAGGTTATCATTGAGTAGAGCATTGTTCAATTTCCACGTATATGTGGGCATTCTTCCCTTATTGTTATTGAAGACCAGTTTTAGGCCGTGGTGGTCCGATAGCACGCATGGGATTATTTCTATCTTTCTGTACCTGTTGAGGCCCGTTTTTTGACCAATTATATGGTCAATTTTGGAGAAAGTACCATGAGGAGCTGAGAAGAAGGTATATCCTTTTGCTTTAGGATAGAATGTTCTATAAATATCCGTTATGTCCATTTGGCTCATGACTTCTCTTAGTCTGTCTACATCTCTGTTTAATTTCTGTTTCCATGATCTGTCCATTGATGAGAGTGGGGTATTGAAATCTCCCACTATTATTGTGTGAGGTGCAATGTGTGTTTTGAGCTTTAGTAAGGTTTCTTTTACGTATGTAGGTGCCCTTGTATTTGGGGCATAGATATTTAGGATTGAGAGTTCATCTTGGTGGATTTTTCCTTTGATGAATATGAAGTGTCCTTCCTTATCTTTTTTGATGACTTTTAGTTGGAAATTGATTTTATTTGATATTAGAATGGCTACTCCAGCTTGCTTCTTCTGACCATTTGCTTGGAAAGTTGTTTTCCAGCCTTTCACTCTGAGGTAGTGTCTGTCTTTGTCTCTGAGGTGTGTTTCCTGTAGGCAGCAGAATGCAGGGTCCTCGTTGCGTATCCAGTTTGTTAATCTATGTCTTTTTATTGGGGAGTTGAGGCCATTGATATTGAGAGATATTAAGGAATAGTGATTATTGCTTCCCGTTATATTCATATTTGGATGTGAGGTTATGTTTGTGTGCTTTCATTCTCTTTGTTTTGTTGCCAAGATGATTAGTTTCTTGCTTCTTCTAGGGTATAGCTTGCCTCCTTATGTTGGGCTTTACCATTTATTATCCTTTGTAGTGCTGGATTTGTAGAAAGATATTGTGTAAATTTGGTTTTGTCCTGGAATATCTTGGTCTCTCCATCAATGTTAATTGAGAGTTTTGCTGGATACAGTAACCTGGGCTGGCATTTGTGTTCTCTTACGGTCTGTATGACATCAGTCCAGGATCTTCTGGCCTTCATAGTTTCTGGCGAGAAGTCTGGTGTGATTCTGATAGGTCTGCCTTTATATGTTACTTGACCTTTTTCCCTTACTGCTTTTAATATTCTTTCTTTATTTTGTGCGTTTGGTGTTTTGACAATTATGTGACGGGAGGTGTTTCTTTTCTGGTCCAATCTATTTGGAGTTCTGTAGGCTTCTTGTATGTCTATGGGTATCTCTTTTTTTAGGTTAGGGAAATTTTCTTCTATGATTTTGTTGAAGATATTTACTGGTCCTTTGAGCTGGGAGTCTTCACTCTCTTCTATACCTATTATCCTTAGGTTTGATCTTCTCATTGAGTCCTGGATTTCCTGTATGTTTTGGACCAGTAGCTTTTTCCGCTTTACATTATCTTTGACAGTTGAGTCAATGATTTCTATGGAATCTTCTGCTCCTGAGATTCTCTCTTCCATCTCTTGTATTCTGTTGGTGAAGCTTGTATCTACAGCTCCTTGTCTCTTCTTTTGGTTTTCTATATCCAGGGTTGTTTCCATGTGTTCTTTCTTGATTGCTTCTAATTCCATTTTTAATTCCTTCAACTGTTTGATTGTGTTTTCCTGGAATTCTTTCAGGGATTTTTGTGTCTCCTCTCTATGGGGTTCTACTTGTTTATTTATGTTTTCCTGGAATTCTTTCAGGCATTTTTGCGCTTCCTCTCTGTAGGCTTCTACTTGTTCTCTAAGGGAGTTCTTCACGTCTTTCTTGAAGTCCTCCATCATCATGATCAAAAATGATTTTGAAACTAGATCTTGCTTTTCTGGTGTGTTTGGATATTCCATGTTTGTTTTGATGGGAGAATTGGGCTCCGATGGTGCCATGTAGTCTTGGTTTCTGTTGCTTGGGTTCCTGCGCTTGCCTCTCGCCATCAGATTATCTCTAGTGTTACTTTGTTCTGCTATTTCTGACAGTGGCTAGACTGTCCTATAAGCCTGTGTGTCAGGAGTGCTGTAGACCTGTTTTCCTCTTTTTCAGTCAGTTATGGGGACAGAGTGTTCTGCTTTCGGGCGTGTAGTTTTTCCTCTCTACAGGTCTTCAGCTGTTCCTGTGGGCCTGTGTCTCAAGTTTGCTCGTGGGGTGCTGCCCACGGGCTCTCTGCAGCGGCAGCAACCAGGAAGACCTGTGCCGCCCCTTCCGGGAGCTTCAGTGCACCAGGGTTCCAGATGGTCTTTGGCTTTTTCCTCTGGCGTCCGAGATGTGTGTGCAGAGAGCAGTCTCTTCTGGTTTCCCAGGCTTGTCTGCCTCTCTGAAGGTTTAGCTCTCCCTCCCACGGGATTTGGGTGCAGAGAACTGTTTATCCGGTCTGTTTCCTTCAGGTTCCGGCGGTGTCTCAGGCAGGGGTCCTGCCGCTCCTGGGCCCTCCCCCACGGGAGCCCAGAGGCCTTATACAGTTTCCTCTTGGGCCAGGGATGTGGGCAGGGGTGAGCAGTGTTGGTGGTCTCTTCTGCTCTGCAGCCTCAGGAGTGCCCACCTGACCAGGCGGTTGGGTCTCTCTCTCTCACGGGGTCTGGGAGCAGAGAGCTGCCGAGGGCCGGGATCCGCGGGTGTGGGACTTCCAGTAAACACAGAACGTGCCCGGTCCTAGAGGAATTCTGCTTCCGTGTATCCCAAGCTCACCAGGCAGCTTTCTTGCAGCAGAAAAGTTGGTCTTACCTGTGGTCCCGAGGCTCAAGTTCTCTCGTGGGGTGCTGCCCACGGGCTCTCTGCAGCGGCAGCAACCAGGAAGCCAGGCTGTAGTTTCTTATAACTTTTGTTTAGTAAGATTATGCTGTTAAAATCCCATATTCAAGCTTATCATAGGATTTTAAGCATGTACAATTGAGCAATTCATATTCTTTTTAAGATTTTGTTCCAAAGATTCAAAAAAGTCTAAAGAGGAATTACCCTAGATGATGGACTATGGACCATACCTTAAGTTTGTAGTTTATTCTTCCTCAGACCAAACCAGACAAGAGCTCCAGTTAGTGAGAATATTTGAAGGGTAAGGTTCAAGACCAGAATGCTGAAGGCATGGCCTAGGCATAGAAACAATACAGCAGTACAGAGAGAAGTCTGCAGAAAATATTGGGGTGGCCAGAGGAAGGAAATGACAGTACCTAGTGAACAGGAGCCAGGAGCCAATGAGGTCACTGCCCTACAGAATTAGAAGCAGAGAATCAAACCATACACCAGAACTGTTTTCTATTAGTATGTCCATACTTGGAAAGAATGCATCGTCCACTGTTCTAAGATCAATTGCAGTGCAACTTCTAAGTGAAATCCTTGCTTGGCTTCTTCTAGCGAAGTCATGCTAATGCTTGACTAGGGCCTTTAACACTGCTACCTAGTGTTCATGGTACTAGAAGGTACTCAGCCCACTATTAGAGGAGAAAAGCAGTCACCAAGTCTACTGCAATCCTTCCATCTACAATGGAGAACTACATGCTTAATATGCTGGTGAAATAGCAGCACAAAACCTGTGAGAGTAACCAACCACTATCTAAACAGATCGAAGGCCTACTCCATAAAACAGAACCCATGACTGACTCTGCTTAGTTGGCCAAGAACTAAAACTATAGAGGCCATGGACCTAGAGAAAATCAACTACTATTGTCCTGATTGGAACATACCAATAAAATGATTCATAATGACACCCTGTCATACCCTTAGATGAGTGTCTCACAGATGAGAGATGCTTCCTCCTGTAGAAGATAGATGAGAAATAATTTAGAGACCCACAAATGAGTAATATGCTAAGATTGGAAAATGCAATCACAAATGGGATGTCTTCATCCATCCGCTCGCCTCAGGGCTTACAGGGCTATACAGAAGAGGAGGCAGAAAGATTGTAAGAGCCAGAGGGCATGAAGAAAAGAGTGTTTTCCAGAAGGGACAGGACAGATGCACGTATGAGCTCACAGGGATTGTACCTATATGCACAGGATCTGCATAGGTCCAAGTCAGATGGGATTCGAACACTGAGAGGGGAAGTGGACATGAGACTCCAACCCTAACCCAGACCCTCCAAGTGTTAACTGCTCACAAAGGAAAACTCAGCCTTCTCCAGTGGAATTGCACTGGGTACACACATTACACTGGAGGCAAACCCTGTGCTCCCATGTCAGGCAGTAAATGGCCAACATAAAGAAACTCAAGGGTAATTTTTTTCTATAACACTTTGTTTGGTTATTTTTTGTTACCTTACTTGTCCATTGCTTGTATATTATGATTCCTAATTTTGTGTTTTATGAGCATTTGTTCCTCACAGTTTTTCTTTGTTTATTTTGTTTTTGTTCTGGTTTGTTTTACATCCCTGTTTATTTTCTAATGTCAGAAAAAGAAGAAAGTGTGGTGCTGTAACTAAAGGAGGTGGGAAGGATATAGGGTAAATTAGGGAGGAGAAGCCGTGATCAGTATACATTTTATGACAACGTGTCTTTCGTTAAAAATAAATTGAGGGGTTGGGGATTTAGCTCAGTGGTAGAGCGCTTGCCTAGCAAGTGCAAGGCCCCGGGTTCGGTCCCCAGCTCCGGAAAAAAAGAAAAAAAATAAATTGAGAATAAACTATAAAAACTTCCTTTTCATAAATAAGTTGTTTGTGCAGTTGCCCTGCCTTCAAGGATTTTGTCCTGTATATAGAAACTTCCTTCCAAAGAATAAAACAAAGAAAGGAGTGGCTTCCAATTTTGGAAAGCTGACAGATATTATCAGGAGTAGGCTGGAAGGGTTAACTCAGAAGAGTACCCACTCCTGCTATGTGCCACAAATGGGGGATCCTGTCTGTGGGCTTCCTCTCAACCCCAGAGTCCCACAAATAACCATAAAACATAATTAAACAACTGTAGCTAAGAATGCTCCAAAACTTCAACCTGCTAAGGTTATTAGAAATAGAAAAATACTAGATGTTGCCACAAGCAGCAGGAGAGTGAGGGCCCTAAGACTAGATGTGATGTGTCTTGGATGGGATCCTGAGACAGGACAGGGGCACTAGGAAAAACATAGCTTAATGTGCAATAGACACAAAGTTTATTTAATAATAGTGTATCAGTGATGGTTCATTAATTGTGACCAATACATCATACCAATTTATTAACCAGGCGCAGAATGTATGAAATTCTACACTGTCGGAATTTTTCTATACATGTGCATCTGTTTTTAAAATAAACTGTATTATAACAAGCTCAAATGTAAAAGAATAGATCATTACGTGGCTCTGTGCTAACAATGCCCTTTACGAAACAGTGGTGAAAATTTAAAGGTGACACTGGTGGTTTGGGAATGTACCAGCTTCTTCTAGTACTGCAAGCTGGACTGCATGTCCCAGTTCAAAGCCGGATCAAGCCTGTGCCACATGTGACTGCCGAACCTTAACTAACTGAATCAACTGTGTGCTTTAAGTAGAAAATAAGAACTAGATTTGAAGACAAAGCTACATACATGTCATTAATACACAGCTCATATGTTGGGATGCTTTAGATGTTCTTTATCTATTGTACTGTGTGGCCAAGGACAGCAATGTATCATGCAAATTGCTTATGTAGCTCACATTACATTTTTTTCTAGTCAGTTAAATGTATCTCAGCTTGGAAGACTGGATGAGTCTTCCCAGAGCACACAGTTTTCCTCCCAGAAGTTGTGGGCCCTTTCCACATGATGCCGAAGTTGCATGACACTAAGGTAATTTCTCTGACATAACCTCTATTATCAGGAAAGACCACTGGTAAAAACAGGCATGGGTTTCCCCTTATTTCTTTGCAGATCACACTTAAAAAAATGAATGCTGAAGAATTCCTTTTTTTTTTCATCTTTATTAACTTGGGTATTTCTTATTTACATTTCGATTGTTATTCCCTTTCCTGGTTTCCAGGCCAATATCCCCCTAACCCCTCCCCGTCCCTTTCTATATGGGCTTCCCCTCCCCATCCTCCCCCCATTACCACACTCCCCCCAACAATCACGTTCACTGGGGGTTCAGTCTTAGCAGGACCAAGGGCTTCCCCTTCCACTGGTGCTCTTACTAGGCCATTCATTGCTACCTATGAGGTTGGAGCCCAGGGTCAGTCCATGCATAGTCTTTGGGTAGTGGCTTAGTCCCTGGAAGCTCTGGTTGCTTGGCATTGTTGTTCCTTTTAAAGAGAGGAAATTGATACACATAGTACAATGCATGCTGTGATCCAGAGTCCCTCGAACTGTGTATGGTAGGGGAGAAGGGGTTACCTTTAAGGGGATACTTCTTTTAAAGTCTATCTGGAGCTTCCTTTTCCTTTCATTCTCCCCTCCTCCTCTTTCTTCTCTTCCTCCTTTTCCTCTTCCTCCTCCCCCTCTTCCTCTTCCGACCCCCTTCTCCTCCCCCTTTTTCTTTTTTCTCTCCTTTCTAATGAATGGATCTCTATATATCTCCAACTGCCTATGACCTTTTTAAGGCAAGCCTGTCTTCAATCTTTTTACTATCCTCCTGCCTCTGTCTCCCGTACACTTTTACCCTGTGTATTCTATGTGATGCCACCATGTCTGACTATGGAACCATACTTTTTATGTGATTGAAAATGAAGTGAAATTAGTATTCATATTACCACAGAGCAACTAGCAGGAAAAGAGGAAATGCTAATGCATTCATTGTTTGGACTACAAAGACTATCATCAGGCGCCCACAAGAATACCGAACGAAGGTCTCCTTTGCGAGCAGTAAACATCGTGCTGAAGAAGGAGCAAAGGGGAATGGCTTCCAGCTGGCTCCTGGGGAAAACGGGGGCTTTTTTTTTAAATTTTTCAACAAAGACTTGATTTTTTTTCTTACTGTATCTTCATAGGAATAAAAAGAGGAAAGCACATAGACTGTTCTGTTTACACACCAATATACATTGACATAAATCCTTACATTTTCTAAGGCTTATCAGGAAAAGCAAAGACCCTCAATTGCCAGGACTTTCTGTCAACATCTACTCTCATGTCTTCTAGAAAGAATCCATAAACAAAAAATAGGTCATATTTCTGTTTTTTAATCTAAGAACATTGTGGGGGAAAGACTCAGTATGGAATTTGCCTCCCTGGAATAAGTAGGCTTCAGTGGGGAATGTGTGAGCATGAGGCTGCATAAATCTATTACATTATGATTCATTTGTTGATTATGCATACAATGATGAAATTGCAGGAGGTTCATTCTAAAATTGTAGGATATATCCAGAGTCAGCCGTCCATACATTTACATGATTAGACCCCAAATGAGATTAGAGAAACCCAAAGGCCACGTTGTCTCGAGCCATGCAGTCGGTCACTCAGGACTAAGGGGAACATTGATATTGTAGGTGTTTTCTGTGAGCTTTTTCTGCCTCTCTCAAAATTGCTGTCCTTAGTGGACACGCCCACCAAGTATACAGT
The DNA here is from genome assembly GCF_021556685.1 of Rattus norvegicus. NCBI lineage: Eukaryota > Metazoa > Chordata > Mammalia > Rodentia > Muridae > Rattus > Rattus norvegicus. Next base: position 22,936,159 of record NC_141535.1, on the reverse strand, counting down.
ACTAAATTGTTGCAGGGCATCTCATGCCAAGTTAGTGAATCACAGATGGATTGGCCTTGATTGTTTCTCTTAGCAGAAGGCAGAAAAGTCACTTCCACCTTTGTACTGTACGTCTCCCACTGAGCCCATCCATTACTGCCCAGCCTTCCAGAGGCTCTGCTTTGGTCCCATCTGAATGGCCCAAGGCTCCATTTGCTCAACTCATACACCTGTGCAAAATCTATTAAGCTTCAAAAGCTGCCACATAAGGCTCACAACGAGGATCTCTGCATATGCCCTCATGCACACGAACAGCGGGAAATATGCCGAGTGCATTTCAGCATCAATTTCTGTCCTGGGAAAAAGTCACTTCACTTTGTCCCCTTTATTATAGCTTTGACATTCAAGTGCAGTGTTAAGGACTAGAAAGACTCTTGCTGTGCTAGGCCAGCCCTGTCTCACACAGCTGAAGAAACACATCAGAAATAATTAATTTAGCATTCAACAGCTGCAGGAGGGGAGGCTGCTGCCAAGTGCCAGTGTTTGATTCTCTTCCTCTACTGGGAATTCATTCCCTGGGCACCCAGCCACATCACAGAGAAAGCAGGAGTGGTAATGGCTGGGACAATACAGACACACAGCTCTCATAGCAAGATATTACCAGGAACTATTCTGCACCATTAACTTGGTTTGAGAATAGAACCACTGGCATCCAAGCAGAAACAGGGAATGATTTAGCTAGTGATAGACGATTTAAAATGAATGTATCATGATAAGCAGAACATGATTCTGCTTCTAGGATGGCTTCTGAGTAAACTCAGTTTTAAGTATATAAATTCTAGAATTCAATGTGTTTTCTAATAAAAAAGAAACAACTCTGATTAGACTTGTCCAAGAGAGTTCCCAAAACGTTGTGGGCTCTTGTTCCTTCCCCTAGTGGTAGGTAATTCCCTATTGCTGATCAGACCATGTACTGCAGACACAGGGCCAGAGAACTGTGAGCAAGAACCACCTCATACCTTCTCTCTGATAATTAGTACTCAAGCACCAGAAGGCACCGTGCAAGCTTCCAAAGGAGGGAAGCAATCAACAGCCCTGCCCAGCTTTGATGCCTATGACCACAACAATGCATGACAACCCTAACGGTGTGACAGTGACACGAATACCTCAGAGTATCCAACAGTTCTCTAACTGAACTTAAGACCTGCTCAACAACTGAAAGCTTAGGCAACTCCCCAAGGCTAGTGAAGTCATGGATCTTGCAGGAGAACCTACAAAGGCCACTTTCCTAAACTAGCACACTTCCTAACTGCATTCTAAATATTTGTTTTTATTCTCACAAGTAAATGTAGTCCCCACACCTCATCAAAAATAAAAAAAAAAACACTTGTTTTTGCAGCAGACAGAGATTATGAAAGATGGTCAACCAAAATGCAGAGCTGTGACATTCAACATCAATGGGAGATTCGAGAAAAAAACTCACTCGCTTAAGATTCAAGGATCATTGTGGGAAAAGCAGTGGAAAGACTGCAGGATCCAGAGGAACGGGGTGTTTAGTGTGAGACTGTGTCTGCTAGGAATGCCAAAAGCTACACTCATAAAGTCCCACCAAGTCAGCTGAACAGAAGCAATAGACACGCTAAAGCAGACAAAGGGAAGCTAAGGAGACCTCAACCCTACACAAAGAACCATAGACAACTAAGGAACTGGAGAAATAGTCTTTCCCAGGGGAGAGTACACCAACTGGTCCTACAATACCAAATGCTTAGTCCTGAAAACAATCATACAAATAACATTATACAGACTGAGCAGGTTGTATTTATGTATTTAGAAATATATACATACGCATCATATACATATGTACATAGGGTGTAACAAAAATACAAATCGAAAGGGAGCAAGCAGGGACATATGGAAGGGTTGGGAGAGACAAAAGGAAAGGAGGAAGTTGTGAAATACGATCTCAAAAACAAATGAAATAAAAAGTAAATAAGTAAGCAAATTGCCATTTCTTGTGAGATTTGGGGGTGGTTCCCAGGAGCCAAAAGATCACTGGTGGTTCTAAACACGAAGAAATCAACAACTGTTTTAGATGGGGTTTATGGTATGGTCATCATATTATGGCAGGCAACACAGGTAGCCTTGCTCCATGTACAGTGTTACCCCAGTGTCTCCAAGATCATGTTTGTGTCGTTAACATCAAACATCATTCATCATGGCATTGTGCTGTCCTTTGTTTTCTACTGGAAATGGGCTGCAGTTCCTTTCCCAACAGTCTTTGTGGCTTCTTGTTACGGCAATATGGGTTTGTGTTTGTTGTCAGCCTAAGGGTTAAAGTTAATTTTAAACAACATCATGAAGGGTACAGGCGTTTCTGTCACAATCTCAGGAGCAAGTTGGCAGTTGCAGTGAAAGTCACGAAATCTATGTTGGCCTTAGAGCAAAATCTAAACTATTTTTTTAAAGACAGGAAAATCTCAAATGGTTATTTAACAGGCATTTACTTTTATAGCATGCTAAATAAAAATGTTTTTAGAAATTACTTGGAGGGAGGGAATGGGTGGATTTGATCAAAATACATTCCTTGCATATATAAAACAAACAATAAAAGATAAGTGTTTGAGTGCTTGAGAAATCTACATACATGTTCTTTAAAGTAAAACATAAAATTATCCCATGGTTTTGATCTCTTAGAAGTCCTAAGAAATGTTTTAGCCTGTGAAAAAAAAGGGACCATTTCACCTGAAGAGTATTTGTAGCCTCTATCAGTGGTGACCAATATTAATCACGTTTTAAGGATAATTCCTTTGTTTGTTGTGTAAAAGTGGTTGCTAGCAGACATCCATATATTCCTATACAGGTTATTTATGTTTCTGAAAGTCACACTAATTCAAAAGGACCAATGTGACCTTTAAATTGTGTTCGTGTGTGTGTGTGTGTGTGTGTGTGTGTGTGTGTGTGTGCGCGCGCGCGTGCGAGTTTGCGTGTGTCTTAGGAAGATTAAAGTGATTTGCTGTGTAAGTGCAGTTTCCCTCCCTTCTCCCATAGTCATGAACAGATTTTCTTTCACCTTCATTTTCTTTCTGTCTGGCTACAAATGTTCTCATTATGGGATGATCTGTCAGCTACAAAAGGGAAGGAACTATTATTTCTGCACGTATGGGTCCCCATCGTGGCTTTAAGGTTCAGAGAGTTCAATTCTACTCTACTTTATAAAACCCAATACTTCCATTATCAGTAATTAGGATGAAACATGACTGGATAAAGACAAGTCTTGATATATTTTGGGGTCAAATATATTATAATATTTATTTTCCCAAGTCTTTACAGTTTTCTTCTATCATTTCTTATTGCTCTCCCTCTCCATAATTCCTCCAAAGGAAAAGAGTAATAAAATACAAAATATTCTTTCAGAAATTAAGAGAATCAGCACTAAGCACTTAGCAAGAGAAAGTGTCCAGATACCATTTTCCCTAAGTTAACCATGCATACACAGTAATGAAACAATCCCCAAAGTAACCAGTGTGTGTCCTTAAGGTAATGAATTTCAGTGGCTCTCCAACAAAGCCACACAGTCCTTCAGAGTCCATGGAATGCATGGGATAGGTTATCTTTCTGATACTAACTGACGACTATTTCCCATGAGTAAAAGAAAAAAATAGAATCATATGTTAGGGTTTTTGAATCAGAAGAAACACTTAAGAGCCACATAGAGTCTGGAGGTTTTCAATATAGCTCTTGACCCGTGAATACCTGACTGTGTAACCATGCACATACATTATATACCTAGGAGGAAAAGTCTATAGTATATAGGATATAGGTCTATAGGATAACAGTGACTCTCAACCTTCCTAATGCTGTGAACCTTAAATACAGTTTCTCATACGGTGATCCTTAACCATAAAATTATTTTAAATCTTGCTGTTTCACGACTGTAATTTTTCTATTGTTATGAATCATAATATAAATATCTATGTCTTTTTTGCTTGTCACAACTGACAGGTTGAGAAATGCTGGTCTAGGAGATTTATCACCTAAAAAGGTATAAAAATCTTAATTGAGTGCAGTACTCTCCTCTTTTAAAATTTTTATATAATAATATGTAACATATGATCATGTAAAAGTGCATATAGTTTTTCTAAGGTAGCAGATGTATCTGTCCACTGATGCTCTTTATATGTACAGTCAGTTGGTCTTGTGTGACAATTTCCACGGTTTGCCAGCTCATTGTATTTAATCAATAGAATCAGAAACTTGATACCCCAGAGCAGAATTTTGTCTAACTTGCCCCTAATTTCCCAGGCCAATTACTTTATTATAGGGAAGAAATTAACAGAAAATCTTTTTTGTTGTTATTGTTGCCTTTCATTTTTATCTTGCTATTGATTGAAGGAAAAAGCTGAATAAAAATCCTATGTGTTCCAGAAGGTGTAAGTGGGTTTTCCGGTCCACATCACTTCAAATACCAAGGTAAAGATACAGATAAGAAGGATACATAACTCCTATGAACAGTATATTATTTGAAATCATAAAGCTAGGTTCCATAAAGTACACCTGACAAAGGAGTCACAATGTACTTCTGTCCCAATCAATTCAAACAATGGGATCCAAAAAATACCCCTGAGAATTGTTACTCTTTCAATCAACGATAATTCTTAATAAATTTCTCTTGCGTATGCAAAATACATTACACGTCATTTGCTGCTTTTTATGCTCTTCCCAGTACAGTCTTAAGGTGTGCAGGGAAATAATTTCTAGTGTTTATGGACTGAAATCGGAAGCGTGCGTTTGACTGTGTAGCGGGCTGCCAATCTGGGAAGCCTTATGGCGACAGAGGCACCATATGGAAAACATTGTTTAAGATTCAAATTGTACCTTTCAAGTGTCTCCCGGAGCTCAACGTGGTTTTGTTTTTTTTTAATGGAAACAGGTCAGATCACTGGTGTTCGGAGTCTTTTGCTTCAGTTGGCGTCCTGCTGTACCGAGTTGTTTTTGTTTTCTTTCATGCCTTTACATGCCTCAGCAGTAGCTTACCCCTTCTGCCTCCAGCACCTTCCAAACCTTAAGGGTTCTTTGTATACCCGTTCTGCTAAGCACCCCCAAACAGAACAAGAAAATGGAAGCCTGCCTTGTTGTGGGAAATGTAAACTACCCTTGAAATTATTTAGAAAACTACACATTGCTGTTTTATTACTTATATATGTTAATTCCAAGGTGAGTCTCCCTCATCCAAAAAGGCTTGCAATCAGAAGTGTTTCAGAATTCTGGGATTTTCATTTCTATATTGTTGCATACACATATTCCCAAGTCTACATATGGAATGTACTGTCCCTCAAATATACCCTCTTCACAAAGCCTAGAGTTGATTTTATGCGATGGTTTTATGGGTTTCTGACTACATGAACACACTTGTAGCTTCACATTGGCACTTTAACATTTTCGAAGTTTGGAATGTTTCAAATCTTGGATGATCAGATCAGTGACGTTCAAGTGAGAGCAACAAGGGCCCCCCAGCTTTTTCATATAGTCTGAAAATAAGAGTTAAACATTTTAAACTTACTGAAATTATTAAAATTAATGAAATTGGATGCTGAGCTGCTGACCACAGGGATGATGGTCTCCTCCCCTTTGTTTGAAACTCTTTTCCTGGAAAAGGCCATGAGTGTCATCACACTGAAAGGAGAGAAGGAAGGAAAGGACTTAACAGTGCTTCTCCGGCTGCCGCTGCAGAGAGCTCGTGGGCAGCACCCCTCGAGCAAACTTGAGCCTTGGGACCACAGGTAAGACCAACTTTTCTGCTGCAAGAGACCTGCCTGGTGAACTCAGGACACACAGAGGCAGAATTCCTCTAGGACCAGGCACTTCCTGTGTTTACCGGGAGTCCCACACCTGCGGATCCCGGCCCGCAGCACCTCTCTGCTCCCAGACCCCGTGGGAGAGAGACCTCACTGCCTGGTCAGGTGGGCACTCCTGAGGCTGAAGAGCGGAAGAGACCACCAACACTGCCCACCCCTGCCCACATCCCTGGCCAAAGAAGAAACTGTATAAGGCCTCTGGGTTCCCGTAGGGGAGGGCCCAGGAGCGGCAGGACCCCTGCCTGAGACACCGCCAGAACTTGAAGGAAACAGACCAGATAAACAGTTCTCTGCACCCAAATCCCGTGGGAGGGAGAGCTAAACCTTCAGAGAGGCAGACAAGCCTGGGAAACCAGAAGAGACTGCACTCTGCACACATTACTGATTCCAGAGGAAAACACCAACACCATCTGGAACCCTGGTGCACTGAAGCTCCCGGAAACGGCGGCGCAGATCTTCCTGGTTGCTGCCACCGCAGAGAGCTCGTGGGCAGCACCCCGCGAGCAAACTTGAGCCTTGGGACCATAGGTAAGACCAACTTTTCTGCTGCAAGTGACCTGCCTGGTGAACTCAAGACACAGGCCCACAGGAACAGCTGAAGACCTGTAGAGAGGAAAAACTACACGCCCGAAAGCAGAACACTCTGTCCCCATAACAGGCTGAAAAAAAACAGGAAAACAGGTCTACAGCACTCCTGACACACAGGCTTATAGGACAGTCTAGCCACTGTCAGAAATAGCAGAACAAAGTAACACTAGAGATAATCTGATGGCGAGAGGCAAGCACAGGAACCCAAGCAACAGAAACCAAGCCTACATGGCACCATCGGAGCCCAATTCTCCCATCAAAACAAACATGGAATATCCAAACACACCAGAAAAGCAAGATCTAGTTTCAAAATCATATTTGATCATGATGCTGGAGGACTTCAAGAAAGACGTGAAGAAATCCCTTAGAGAAACACAGGAAAACATTAATAAACAAGTAGAAGCCCATAGAGAGGAGACACAAAAATCCCTGAAAGAATTCCAGGAAAACACAATCAAACAGTTGAAGGAATTAAAAATGGAAATAGAAGCAATCAAGAAAGAACACATAGAAACAACCCTAGATATAGAAAACCAAAAGAAGAGACAAGGAGCTGTAGATACAAGCTTCACCAACAGAATACAAGAGATGGAAGAGAGAATCTCAGGAGCAGAAGATTCCATAGAAATCATTGACTTAACTGTCAAAGATAATGTAAAGCGGAAAAAGCTACTGGTCCAAAACATACAGGAAATCCAGGACACAATGAGAAGATCAAACCTAAGGATAATAGATACAGAAGAGAGTGAAGAGTCCCAGCTCAAAGGACGAGGAAATATCTTCAACAAAATCATAGAAGAAAACTTCCCTAACCTAAAAAAAGAGATACCCATAGGCATACAAGAAGCCTACAGAACTCCAAATAGATTGGACCAGAAAAGAAACACCTCCCGTCACATAATAGTCAAAACACCAAACGCACAAAATAAAGAAAGAATATTAAAAGCAGTAAGGGAAAAAGGTCAAGTAACATATAAAGGCAGACCTATCAGAATCACACCAGACTTTTTGCCAGAAACTATGAAAGACAGAAGATCCTGGACAGATGTCATACAGACCCTAACAGAACACAAATGCCAGCCCAGGATACTGTATCCTGCAAAACTCTCAATTAACATAGATGGAGAAACCAAGATATTCCATGACAAAACCAAATTTACACAATATCTTTCTACAAATCCAGCACTACAAAGGATAATAAATGGTAAAGCCCAACATAAGGAGGCAAGCTATACCCTAGAAGAAGCAAGAAACTAATCGTCTTGGCAATAAAACAAAGAGAAGAAAAGCACACAAACATAACCTCACATCCAAATATGAATATAACAGGAAGCAATAATCACTATTCCTTAATATCTCTCAACATCAATGGCCTCAACTCCCCAATAAAAAGACATAGATTAACAAACTGGATACGCAACGAGGACCCTGCATTCTGCTGCCTACAGGAAATACACATCAGAGACAAAGACAGACACTACCTCGGAGTGAAAGGCTGGAAAACAACTTTCCAAGCTAATGGTCGGAAGAAGCAAGCTGGAGTAGCCATTCTAATATCAAATAAAATCAAATTTCAACTAAAAGTCATCAAAGAGATAAGGAAGGACACTTCATATTCATCAAAGGAAAAATCCACCAAGACGAACTCTCAATCCTAAATATCTATGCCCCAAATACAAGGGCACCTACATACGTAAAAGAAACCTTACTAAAGCTCAAAACACATATTGCACCTCACACAATTATAGTAGGAGATTTCAACACCCCACTCTCATCAATGGACAGATCATGGAAACAGAAATTAAACAGAGATGTAGACAGACTAAGAGAAGTCATGAGCCAAATGGACTTATCAGATATTTATAGAAAATTCTATCCTAAAGCAAAAGGATATACCTTCTTCTCAGCTCCTCATGGTACTTTCTCCAAAATTGACCATATAATTGGTCAAAAAAGAGGCCTCAACAGGTACAGAAAGATAGAAATAATCCCATGCGTGCTATCAGACCACCACGGCCTAAAACTGGTCTTCAATAACAATAAGGGAAGAATGCCCACATATGCGTGGAAACTGAACAATGCTCTACTCAATGATAACCTGGTCAAGGAAGAAATAAAGAAAGAAATTAAAAACTTTTTAGAATTTAATGAAAATGAAGGTACAACATACCCAAACTTATGGGACACAATGAAAGCTGTGCTAAGAGGAAAACTCATAGCGCTGAGTGCCTACCGAAAGAAGCAGGAAAGAGCATATGTCAGCAGCTTGACAGCACACCTAAAAGCTCTAGAACAAAAGGAAGCAAATACAGCCAGGAGGAGTAGAAGGCAAGAAATAATCAAACTCAGAGCGGAAATCAACCAAGTAGAAACAAAAAGGACCATAGAATGAATCAACAGAACCAAAAGTTGGTTCTTTGAGAAAATCAACAAGATAGATAAACCCTTAGCCAGACTAACGAGAGGACACAGAGAGTGCGTCCAAATTAACAAAATCAGAAATGAAAAGGGAGACATAACTACAGATTCAGAGGAAATTCAAAAAATCATCAGATCTTACTATAAAAGCCTATATTCAACAAAACTTGAAAATCTGCAGGAAATGGACAATTTCCTAGACAGATACCAGGTACCGAAGTTAAATCAGGAACAGATAAACCAGATAAACAACCCCGTAACTCCTAAGGAAATAGAAGCAGTCATTAAAGGTCTCCCAACCAAAAAGAACCCAGGTCCACACGGGTTTAGTACAGAATTCTATCAGACCTTCATAGAAGACCTCATACCAATATTATCCAAACTATTCCACAAAATTGAAACAGATGGAGCACTACCGAATTCCTTCTACGAAGCCACAATTACTCTTATACCTAAACCACACAAAGACCCAACGAAGAAAGAGAACTTCAGACCAATTTCCCTAATGAATATCGACGCAAAAATACTCAATAAAAAAAAATTCTGGCAAACTGAATCCAAGAGCACATCAAAACAATCATCCACCATGATCAAGTAGGCTTCATCCCAGGCATGCAGGGATGGTTTAATATACGGAAAACCATCAACGTGATCCATTATATAAACAAACTGAAAGAACAAAACCACATGATCATATCATTAGATGCTGAGAAAGCATTTGACAAAATTCAACACCCCTTCATGATAAAAGTCCTGGAAAGAATAGGAATTCAAGGCCCATACCTAAACATAGTAAAAGCCATATACAGCAAACCAGTTGCTAACATTAAACTAAATGTAGAGAAACTGGAAGCAATCCCACTAAAATCAGGGACAAGACAAGGCTGCCCACTCTCTCCCTACTTATTCAATATAGTTCTTGAAGTTCTAGCCAGAGCAATCAGACAACAAAAGGAGATCAAGGGGATACAGATCGGAAAAGAAGAGGTCAAAATATCACTATTTGCAGAAGACATGATAGTATATTTAAGTGATCCCAAAAGTTCCACCAGAGAACTACTAAAGCTGATAAACAACTTCAGCAAAGTGGCTGGGTATAAAACTAACTCAAATCAGTTGCCTTCCTCTATACAAAAGAGAAACAAGCCGAGAAAGAAATTAGGGAAACGACACCCTTCATAGTAGACCCAAATAATATAAAGTACCTCGGTGTGACTTTAACCAAGCAAGAAAGAAATTGAAGAAGACTTCAGAAGATGGAAAGATCTCCCATCCTCATGGATTGGCAGGATTAATATAGTAAAAGTGGCCATTTTACCAAAAGCAATCTACAGATTCAATGCAATCCCCATCAAAATACCAATCCAATTCTTCAAAGAGTTGGACAGAACAATTTGCAAATTCATCTGGAATAACAAAAAACCCAGGATAGCTAAAACTATCCTCAACAATAAAAGGACTTCACGGGGAATCCCTATCCCTGAACTCAAGCAGTATTACAGAGCAATAGTGATAAAAACTGCATGGTATTGGTACAGAGACAGACAGATAGACCAATGGAATAGAATTGAAGACCCAGAAATGAACCCACACACCTATGGTCACTTGATTTTTGACAAGGGAGCCAAAACCATCCAATGGAAAAAAGATAGCATTTTCAGCAAATGGTGGTGGTTCAACTGGAGGGCAACATGTAGAAGAATGCAGATCGATCCATCCTTATCACCCTGTACAAAGCTTAAGTCCAAGTGGATCAAGGACCTACACATCAAACCAGACACACTCAAACTAATAGAAGAAAAACTAGGGAAGCATCTGGAACACATGGGCACTGGAAAAAATTTCCTGAACAAAACACCAATGGCTTATGCTCTAAGATCAAGAATCGACAAATGGGATCTCATAAAACTGCAAAGCTTCTGTAAGGCAAAGGACACTGTGGTTAGGACAAAATGGCAACCAACAGATTGGGAAAAGATCTTTACCAATCCTGCAACAGATAGAGGCCTTATATCCAAAATATACAAAGAACTCAAGAAGTTAGACCGCAGGGAAACAAATAACCCTATTAAAAATGGGGTTCAGAGCTAAACAAAGAATTCACAGCTGAGGAATGCCGAATGGCTGAGAAACACCTAAAGAAATGTTCAACATCTTTAGTCATAAGGGAAATGTAAATCAAAACAACCCTGAGATTTCACCTCACACCAGTGAGAATGGCTAAGATCAAAAACTCAGGTGACAGCAGATGCTGGCGAGGATGTGGAGAAAGAGGAACACTCCTCCATTGTTGGTGGGATTGCAGACTGGTAAAACCATTCTGGAAATCAGTCTGGAGGTTCCTCAGAAAATTGGACATTGAACTGCCTGAGGATCCAGCTATACCTCTCTTGGGCATATACCCAAAAGATGCCTCAACATATAAAAGAGACACGTGCTCCACTATGTTCATCGCAGCCTTATTTATTATAGCCAGAAACTGGAAAGAACCCAGATCCCCTTCAACAGAGGAATGGATACAGAAAATGTGGTACATCTACACAATGGAATATTACTCAGCTATCAAAAACAACGAGTTTATGAAATTCGTAGGCAAATGGTTGGAACTGGAAAATATCATCCTGAGTGAGCTAACCCAATCACAGAAAGACATACATGGTATGCACTCATTGATAAGTGGCTATTAGCCCAAATGCTTGAATTACCCTCGATGCCTAGAACAAATGAAACTCAAGACGGATGATCAAAATGTGAATGTTTCACTCCTTCTTTAAAAGGGGAACAAGAATACCCTTGGCAGGGAAGAGAGAGTCATAGATTAAAACAGAGACTGAAGGAACACCCATTCAGAGCCTGCCCCACATGTGGCCCATACATATACAGACACCCAATTAGACAAGATGGATGAAGCAAAGAAGTGCAGACCGACAGGAGCCGGATGTAGATCTCTCCTGAGAGACACAGCCAGAATACAGCAAATACAGAGGCGAATGCCAGCAGCAAACCACTGAACTGAGAATAGGACCCCCGTTGAAGGAATCAGAGAAAGAACTGGAAGAGCTTGAAGGGGCTCGAGACCCCATATGTACAACAATGCCAAGCAACCAGAGCTTCCAGGGACTAAGCCACTACCTAAAGTCTATACATGGACTGACCCTGGACTCTGACCTCATAGGTAGCAATGAATATCCTAGTAAGAGCACCAGTGGAAGGGGAAGCCCTGGGTCCTGTTAAGACTGAACCCCCAGTGAACTAGACTGTTGCGGGGAGGGCAGCAATGGGGGGAGGGTGGAGAGGTGAACACCCATAAGGTAGGTGAGGCGGGAGGGGGATGTTTGCCCGGAAACTGCGAAAGGGAATAACACTCGAAATTTATATAAGAAATACTCAAGTTAATAATAAAAAAAAAAAAAGAGTGCTTCTCCATATAACAGTGTCTCTCTGATTTCAATACTAATGGAAATCATGTGTGGTTTTCTTTCTTTCTTTCCTCCTTCTCTCCGTCCACCCTACCTCTTTTCCTTCCTTCCTTCCTTCCTTCCTTCCTTCCTTCCTTCCTTCCTTCCTTCCTTCCTTCCTTCCTTCCTTTCATAGCATTTTATGCATCTTGACTACAGAATTGAGTAGGACAAGTTCTGACCTTAGTGTCAAACTATTTTGTTTCCAACCTGGAGTCAGCACTTACTGCCACTGTGACCAACGACTCAAATTTGTGACGATTTGTTTATTTAGCTGTGAAATCATGATGATAATATCATCTACTTCATAAGATATTGTGATATTTTAATAACATCATAAACAAATATAACATATTAGGAACACATTAAATACACTTCAAATATCTGTTTATTACTACAGTTATTAGTGTGTGTGTGTGTGTGTGAAATCCTATTTTATAACTCAAGAGCCACTTTGACTCACATCACTTTTTTCATTTTTTATTGTTTATTATATTTATTTACATTTCAAATGTTATCCCCCTTCCTAGTTTCACCTACACAACCCCCCATACCCTTGCCTGTATGAGGGTGCTCCCTCATTCGCCCACCCACTCCTGCCTTAGAGCCCTAGCATTCCCTACCCTGGGTCATCAAGCCTCTACAGGACCAAGGGGGTCCCCTTCCATTGATGCCTGACATATCCATAGCATATCCTCTGCTACATATCGAGCTGGAGCCATGGGTCCCTCCATGTGTATGTATTCTTTGGTTGGTGGTTTAGTCCCTGGAATCTCTAAGGGGTCTGATTGGTTGATATTGTGGTTCTTCCTATGGGGTTGCAAACCCCTTCAGCTCCTTTAGTCCTTGCCCTAACTTCCCCATTTGTGTCCCCATGCTCAGTCTGATGTTCGATAGCATGCATCTGCATTTTTATTGGTCAGGCTCTGGCAGACCCTTTCAGGGGACATCTATATCAGGTTCCTGTCGGTAAGCATTTCTTGGCATCAGCAATAGTGTCTGGGTTTGGTTTCTGCAGATGGGATGGATCCCTAGGTAGGGCAGTCTCTGAATGGCCTTTCCTTTAGTCTCTGCTTCTCTCTCTGTCCCTGCATTTCCTTTTGAAAGGAGGAATTCTGGGTTAATATTTTTGAGGTTGGGTGGGTGGCTCCATCCCTCAACAAGGGGCCATCCACTGGATATGGTCTCTACAGGATCTATCTCCCCTATGCTGGTTATTTCCGCAAATGGTCTCCCTGTTTGGTCCTGGGAGCCTCTTGGGACCCTGGTGTCTGAGACTTGCTAGTAGATACTCCCCTCCCCCACTGCTACACACCTTTCAAAATTCTGACCCTTTGTACTTCTCCCCCATCTTCTCCCATATCTGAACTGGCCACCTTCCGAACCCCTTCCTCTCCCTCCCCCAGATCCCTCTTTCAGAAGGATCTACTTTCCAAGATTATTTTCTTTCCCCTTCTGAGTAGGACTGTACCATTCACACTTTGGTGTGGTCTTCTTTCTTCTTGGGTTTCATGAATTGTATCATGGGTATTCTGAGTTTATTTTTGGTCCATACCCACTTATCAGTGAGTACATACTATGTGTGTTCTTTTCTGACTGGGTTACCTCAGGCAGGATGATATTTTCTAGTTCCATCCATTTGCCTGTGAATTTCATGAAGTCATTTTTCTTTTTTAGTAGCTGAGTAGTATTCCACTGTGCAAATGTACCACATTTTCTGTATCCATTCCTCTGTTGAGGGACATCTTGGTTCTTTCCAGCTTCTGGCTATTGCAAATAAGGCTGCTATGAACATAGTGGAGTTTGTGTCCTTGTTATATGTTGGAGCATCTTTTGGATATATGTCCAGGAGTGGTATAGATAGGTCCTTAGGTAGAACTATATCTAATTTTCTGAGAAACTGCCAGACTGATTCCAGAGTGGTTGTACCAACTTGCAATCCTACCAATAATGGATGAATGTTCCCCCTTCTCCACATCCTAGCAAGCATCTTCTGTCATCTAAGTTTTTGATCTTAGCCATTCAAATTGGTATAAGGGGGAATCTCAGGGTTGATTTGATTTGGATTTCCCTGATGACTAAGGATGTTGAACAGTTCTTTAAGTGCTTCAGCCTCAGTTGAGAATTCTCTGTTTAGCTCCGTACCTCGGTTTTTAATAGGATTGTTTGCTTTTCTGGAGTCTAACTTTTTGAGTTCTTTCTATATTTTGGATGTTAGCCCTCTAATGAATGTAGGGTTAGTAAAAGTCTTATCCTAATCTATAGATTGCCGTTTTGTCCTAATGACAATGTCCTTTGCTTTTCAATCTTTTTTTTACAGAAGCTTTTCAATTTTATGAGGTCTCATTTGTCACTTCTTGACATTAGAGCATAAGTCATTGGTGTTCTGTTTAGGAAATTTTCCCCTGTACCCACGTGTTTGAGGTTCTTTCCCACATTCTCTACTATTAGATTCATCTTAACTGGTTTTATGTAGAGGTCCTTGATCCACTTGGACTTGAGCTTTGTTCAAGGAGATAAGAATGGGTCAATTTGAATTCTTCTACATGCCGATGCCAATTGAAGCAGCACCATTTGTTGAAAATGCTGTATTTTGTTTCCTTTCCTCTGGTAGTAGCCATCAGTTGAGCCAAGATGAGTGCATACAAATACATCTATGAGCTATAGAGGAAGAAGCAGTCTGACTGACATGATGCACTTTCTTCTGATGGTCTGTTGCTGGCAATACTGCCCATGATTGTTGTTTCCTGCCATTTTTGTTGTTAGAGATACAATTATGCTTGTGTGGCTTTCTTCATTTGAGTTCATTGTGGAAGACTAATTTCTTGATTTTCCTTGGGTGTAGTTTCTTACCTTATGTTGGAGTTTTCCTTCTGGAGTTATCCTCTGTAGGGTTAGATTGGTGGAAAGATATTGTTTAAATTTGGTTTTTCATGGAATATCTTGGTTTCTCCATCTGTGGTAACTGAGAGTTTTGCTGGGTATAACAACCTGGACTGGTATATTTTTCATAGGGTCTGTATGACATCTGCCAAGGATCTTCTGACTTTCATAGTTTCTGGTGAGAAGTCTGGCATAACTCTGATGAGTAACCCTTTATATGTTAAATTTTTCCTTTAACACTTTCAATATCCTTTCTTTGTTCAGTGTATTTGGTGTTTTAATTATTATGTGATGGGAGGAATTTCTTTTCTGGTCCCATCTGTTTGGAGTTCTGTAGGTTTCTTGTATGTTTATGGGCATCTCTTTCTTTAGGTTAGGAAAGTTTTCTTCTATAATTTTGCTGAAGGTGTTTGCTGGCCCTTTGAGATGTGAATCTTCACTCTCTTTTATAGCTATTATTCTTAGGTTCAGTCTTTTCATTGTGTCCTGTATTACTTGAAAGTTTTGAGTTAGGAGCTTTTTATTCCTTTATTTTCTTTGATTGCTGTCTTTTAGAATGTCTTCTATGCTAGAGACTTTCTCTTCTATTTTTTGTATTCTGTTGGTGATGCTTGCATCTATGACTCCTGATTTCTTTCCTGGGTTTTCCTTTTCCAGGAAAACCTCTCTTTGTGATTTCTTTATTGTTTCTATTTCCATTTTTAGATCCTTGATGGTTTTGTACAGTTCCTTCACCTGTTTGGTTGTGTTTTTCTATAATTCTTTAAGGGATTTTTGCGTTTCCTCTTTAAGAATTTCTACTTGTTTACCTGTGTTCTTCCGTATTTCTTTAAGGGAGTAATTTGTGTCCTTCTTAAATTCCTCTATCATATTCATGAGATGGGATTTTAGACTGAATTTCACTTTTCAGGTGTGTTGGGGTATCCAGGGCTTGGCATGGTGGGTGAAGTAGGTTCTGATGTCAAGTAGCATTGGTTTTTGTTGCTTATGGTCTTATGCTTGCCTCTCACTTGTTGTCTCTAGTGTTAACTCCCCTTGCTGTCTTTGAATGGAGTCTGTACCTCCTGTGTGCCTTGTTGTGTCATAACTCCTTGCAGTCCAGCTGTCTCTGTAATCCTATGATTCTGGGATCTTGTGTGTTCCCAAGGTCCTTCATGGTCAGAGCTTCTGGGAGTCATGCTGCCTCTGAGATACTGAAGTCGTGGTTTGACCAAGCTCCTGAGGTCCTGTTGTGTCAGAGCTCTTTGGAGTCAAGCTTTCTCTGGGTATTGCAGGAGTGAATGGGGAGCCATAGCCCTAGGTCTGCTTCAGGCACAGATGCAATCTGGAAGGAACCAATGCCTCTGGTTGTGGCAGAGGTTCCTGTCTCCCTGTTTTTTGTGGGAGTCCCATTTATACCAGGTGTTGGGTCAGATGTCGTTTCCTCAACTGTGATCCTGGATTGTCAGAGCATTTGGGAGTAGAGCTTCCTCTGGGTTTTGTAAGAGTAGGTGAGGAGCCAGTGCTCAGGATCCACTGTTTCTACTACAGTAAATTTTATTACTAAATACAAGACCTTGTACTATAGAATAAAAAGGCACAATATTACCCTTGAATTTTTCTTCATAACATCTTTCTAAACTATGGGTTTTTAGTATCTAGCCAGAATATCCAAAGTTTCTGATTTGCAAGACTTACCACTTTTGAAAAGTTTCTGGGTTAAAATGATTCTGTGAGTTAGGAATGATAATTTGAGCCATAGTACTCTGTCATATGTGTCTGCGAAGGTCTCTGTCACATAGTATTTCATACACAGCCACAGATAATATACTGACATTGGAAAACAAGCATTGCTGTATTGCCATTTCCACATTATTATGTACACTAAAATTTTATATTTTTAAGGCATGACATTTTTGTATTTTAAACTTTTGAATATGTGCAAAATGTCTTTGGCTCATAGGTCTATGGAAACAAGTACTAGGCCATTTTGGACACTTCCCCCTCCTCTAGACTTATGTGCATTAGGTCTTAATTGGAGCTATGCACACCTAGTTTTCCCTCCTGGTCAAACCAGAACATAGAGCTTACTCACTACTGACAGGATACCTACCAGCAGGTTGACTGAACCACTGCTGAACCATCCTGCTTAACACAGATATTCCTAGAATATACTAATTCTGATATGCTAGCTCTTACCTACCACTTCAGCATCTTTTAGGACATTTGTTTTGCTGGTGGTTAGAGGAATAGGTTAACTTTTTTTCAAAATAAAAGTATTAATGTACTCTTTTTTTCTGACAAATGTACACTTTGTTGACCATAATTATTTTTACTGATTGGTAGTAGCCTGTGTTTGGCAAAGTAAGGCCAGTGTAAATACTTAACTTTCTATGCTGTAGTCATTGGTTTAGAAATGAATACTTGACCATGTATAAACATGATGTTTACTCATGGAGAATTTAAGAAGCCCTCTTCCTTGCTCTGGACTGTATACGAAGTGGCAAAATCTGAGATCACCGCAGTCATTCATGGCATGATAAAAAATATTATTCCTTGTGTTTCTTGTGTGCTTACCATCTTCAGCTTGAATTTTCCTTCAAGAACTTTCTAGAGGGCTGGAGTTGTACATAGATGCTGCTTAAATTTGGATTTATTATGGAATGTCTTTTTTCGTCTATCTTTTGTGATTGACAGTTTTGCTGTGTATATTATTTGGGGACCTATGGTCTTTTACAGTGTGTAGGCCCTTTTGACTTTTAGAGAGTCTCCACTGAGAAGCCAGATGTTATTCAAGTAGTTCTACCTTTATATGTTACTTAGCCTTTCCTCTGGTAGTTTTAAATATTTTTTCTTTGTATTGTATATGTAATGTTAGCAATTTTTGTGTGCTAAGTGGAATTCCTTTTCTGGTCCAGTCTTTTTGTGTTCTGTATGCTTCTTGTACATTGATGAATATTTCCTTCTATATGTTAAAATAATTTTCTTCTATGGTTTTTTTGAATGCACTTTTCTGAGCCATTGGCCTGGGTTTTTCTCCTTCTTCCCTGTCTATTATTCATAGATTTGGTTTTTTCATAGTGTTCCATATTTGCTGAATTTTTAAAATACATTTTCTTTGATCAAGAATTTTTCAATATTTTCTTTGCCTGAGGAATCCTCTATTATTTCCTCTATTATGTCTTCAATGCTTGTGATTTTCTCTTTCATTTCTTGTATTATGTTCATGAGGCTTGCTTATGAGTTCCTATTTTCATTTCCAGATTTCCTTCTGTTTGGGTTTTTTTCATTTATTTTATTTCAACTTTCAGATCATCAACTGTTTTATTCATTTCCTTCTAAATTTTGTTTTCTTTAAGGAATTTATTCATTTCCTCTTTAAGGACCTCTATCATATTCATAAAGGCTATTTTGAGGTCTTTATGGTGTGCCTCATTTATGTTATATTCCTTAGGGCCTATTGTATTAGTTTTGCTGAGCTTAGTAGAAACATTACCCTGGCTGTTATTGGTTATGTTTTTTACTCTGGTATCTAGGCATCTGTTTTTATTACCCTCTAAATATGGTTGTCTGGTCTTATTTGTTTTGGGTAGGTGTCTTATTCTTTGGTTTCTGTTGTTCTCTCTGGTTCTTAAGAAGATGTGGTAGTTGTGTGTTGCCTGGTAGGAAACTCTTCTGAGATCTAACCAGGTTTGGCTACTAGGGTTCTGACTAGTATGTTTTTCTAGGTATTCACTTAGGTATGGGGATAGGCTGGGGAGGTTGCTGAAGGGGTGTAGAAGAAGGCGCAAATTGGGGTATTCAACTAGGTTCTGTTTAGTCCTCTGGGAATGAGACTAGTTAGTTAGGAGCAGCCACAACAGGTAGTCTGTTACAAAGCTTGGGAAGGGACTGGGGGATTGGATTTGGAAGAAAAGAAACAGAGTGCCTATCTGAAGCTGGCCTAACTGCTTAGCTGACCACTTGATTCTGTGGCAGACTTGGCTAATAGATTCCCAGGAATGCTTGCTAGAATTGGGGCCTAGTTGGAAGTTTGAGAGAGCTCTGTGGTAAGCTGAAGGGAGAAGCAGATATGAGAGGGCAGCTGCAGCAGGTGTCTTCCTGCAGAGCTGGGGCTAAGACTGGGTGATTGGACTTGGAGGAGAGAGATGGGAAGGTATACAATTAGCACCAAGTATCTATGTTTAAAAAATTCAGAGAAAGTGAATATTAGCAACTTTGCAGAATATCTGAAAGCTCTAGAATAGCAGCAGCAACAACAAAATCACACCAAAAAGGAATAGAGGAAAAAAATAATCAAACTTAGGCTAAAATAAATAAAATAAAAATAAAATAAATAAAACCCCAAAACTACAAAGGATTAATAAGACAAAGATCTGGTTCTTGAGAAAATCAATAAAATCAACAAACCCTTAGCCGAATGAGCTACAAGATGAAGAGAGAAGATCCAAATTACAAAATCAGAAACAAAAAGGGGAAGATAACAACTGACCCAAGGAAATCTAGCGACTCAAAAGGACAGATTTTAAGAAACCATACTATATTACACTAAAAAATCTAAAAGAAATGGATAATTTCCTCAATATATACCACCTACTAAAATTAAATTAAGATCAGATAAACAATTTAGGATAAACAATCTAAGTGACCTGAAGCCCTAGTGAAACAGAAGTAGTAATAAAATGTCTACTGCCACCCCACCCCCACCCAATCACAGGGGCAGATGGTTTTAACATAGAATTCTACAAGATGTTCAAAGAAGAGTTAATACCATTACTCCTTAAATTAGTCTGCAAAGCAGAAACAAACAAACAAAATAAAAGCATTGCCCCATTTATTTTAGGAGGTCACAATTATTTTGACATCCAACCCAAATAAACACTCAATGAAGAATGAGAATTCTAGACAAATTAATGAAAAATACGTGCAAAAATCTTCAGAAAATACTTTCATTTAATCTAGTAACACATCCAAAAGATCATCTACCATGAATAATTATGTTTCATCCAAAAGTACATGGATATTTTAACATATGAAAATTGATAAATGTAAACAAATTAAAAGACAAAAAACACACGATCATCACATTGTATGCAGAAAATGTCTTTGACAAAGTTCAATATGCCTTCATGATTAAAGTTCTGGGATGCTAGTGATACAAGGAATATCCCTCAACATTATAAAGGCAATACCATGATAAGAAAACCCATAAACAGATATCAACTTAAATGTAGGAAACTCAAAGTAATTCTTCACAGACCTTGAAAGGACAATACCCAACTTCATGTAAAACAACAAAAACTTGAGGATAGCTAAAACAGTTCTGTACAATAAAAGATATAGATATCACCACCCTGATTTCTCTGTACTACGGAGTTATCTCAATAAAAACAACATAATATTTTCATTTAAACTGACATGTTGATCAATGGAACCAATTCTAAAACCCAGTATAAATTCATAAACCTATGGACACCTGATATGTGATAATGAAGCCAGAAATATACGATAGGAAAAAAAGCAAGCCTCTTCAACAAATGTTGCTGGTATAAATAGATGCCAGGATGTTAAAAAAAAGTAAACAGATCCGTGCAAAAAACTCAAGTCCAATAGCTGATACTTTCAGAAAAATAGGATATAAAATTAACTCAGAGAAAATTAATAGCTGTCTTATATACAAATGATAGCCGTTGGAGAAAGAAGTCAAACATCTTTCATAAGAACCTCAAAAAATATAAAATATCTTGGGGCAATTCTAAATAAGCATGGGAAAAATTGTATAATTAAACCTTAAAGTTTTTGAAGAAAAAGTTAAAGATATCAGGAGATGGAAATATCTCCCACGTTCTTGGATTGGTAAAATTAATACAGCAAAAGTGACCATTCTACCTAAAGCAACCTACAGATTCAACACAATCCTGATAAAAATCCAACATCATTCTTCACAGATCTTGAAAGGGTAATTTTCAGCCCTATAGGGTAACACACACATACACACCACACCACCCCAAAACAAACAAACAAACAAACAAACAAACAAACACCCTAGAATATCTAAAAACAATCCTGGATAATAAAAGAACTACTGGAGATTTCACCATTCTTGACCTCAAACTGTACTACAGAACTATAGTAACTATGGTAACATGGTACTGGCATAAAAAGAAACACACTGATCAATGGCATCCGTTTGAATACCCTGATATAAATGTTTTATACCCATGGACACATGATTTTTGATAAAGGAGCTCGAAATATACACTGGGGGAAAAAGGCAGCATCTTCAAAACATGTTACTGATAGAATGGATGACTGCATATAAAAAAATACAAAAAAGATCTACATACTTATGACCATGCACAAAAATCAACTCCAAATGAATGAAACACTTAACATAAAAACAGATACACTAAATATGATAGAAGAGAAAGTAGGGGATGTTCTTGAACTTTTGGGCACGGGAAAACTCTTTCTGAAGAGAACACCATTAGCACAGTCACTAAGGACAAACATGAATAAATGGGACTGCACAAAACTGAAAATCTCTTCACAACCTGCAGATTGGAGAAAGATTTTAACAACTTCACATCGATAAAGGGCTAATATTCAAAGTTTATGAATAGATAAAGAAAAAAATGGATATCATGAAAACCTATTTACAAATGGGGAACAGATCTAAACAGAATTCTCAAAAGAGGAAACAAATTGCTGAGAAACAATTTAAAACATGTTTAACATCTTTTGTCATCAGGAATACGCTAATCAAAACTACTTTGAGATTTCAGCTTACACCCATCAGGTTGGCCAGGATAAACAAAAACAGCAAACAAAAAAAAAAACAAACAAAAGCCCCAAAAGACAGATTATGTTTATGAGAAGACCATTGTTATATTATTCTTGGGACACCAAACTTTTACATTCGCCATGAAAATAAGCGTGGTGGTCCCTCATATTGATGGGAATCAATCTCTTATATGACCCAACTTTATTACTTTTGGGCATATACCCAAGGAATGCTTCATCCTACCATAGAGACATTTGTTCAAGAACATTTTTCACTACTCTATTCATAATACCCAGAAACTGGAGACAACCTTGATGAATGGAGTCAACAGATGAATAGTTAATGAAATATGATACATTTACACAATGGAAATTTAACCATTTAGAAAAGAAAATCATGATATTCACCAATAAATTGATGAAACTAGAGAAATTTCATTTTGAGTGAGGTAATCTAAGGCCCAGAAAAACAAATATGGTATGTATTCATTTATATGCAGACATTAGTTGTTAAGTCAAGGATAAGCAAGTTACAATTCATAGAACTACAGAGGTTGCATATAGAATAATGTACTGGGGGGCCAGTGTGGATAGATATCTCTAGGAAAGAGAAACAGAATAGACAGGGATAAAGAGGTTGCAGAGGGGGAAGTGGGGTCAGGGGAGCATGGCTGGAATGAGCATCAAGTAGGAAAGGGAGAGAAGAGGGCACAAAGGGGGATTTTGGGTAAGGACATCTAAAAACAAGGGCCACTTGAGGGTTAATATAGAAACTTAATACATTAGAAGTCTTCTAAAATGTACACAAGTATGAAGTCGAGCTAAATGAAATTGACAAGGAGCAGAGGAGACAGACCCTGCCTATCCTGACATCTCTTGTAGCTGAATGAAGCTTCCAGTGCTGAGGAAATCTAAGTGGGTTGTTGGCTAAAGGAGTTATATGGGAATGCTAAACAATCCAGGCTGTTGCCAAGGCTACAGCTTACTCTCCACTAACTGATGGCAAGGCCTCATAGCTAATGACAACACCTACACAACTCAGGGAACATGGTATAGTCAAGCCGGTACCTACTTAGAGCCTTCACCCCTGCCAGCAAGTGTTCTTGGTCGTGGAAAGTACTCTGCATGCTACCAAAGGAGAAGCATCAACACCAGCCCAGCTGCAAGTCCTTTGATCTACAATGGTGTCCTACTGCAAGATACTCAGGTGCAACTTTGGCACAAAGCTTTGGATAGTAACCAACCAATGTCCGATTTGACTTAAGGACTACAACAGGAGATAGAACACATGGTGCAAGCTGCTCAGTTGACCAAGAATTTGAAACAAAATAAACCATGGACCTAGGGTAAAACCAAATACTACTGTTTTACTAAAGGGCTGTCGCAATGAGTCCTAACCATATTCTGCTCTATTTATAGATCAGGGCCTTGCTCAACCTCCTTTTGCAGCAGATAGGAACAAATATCCACCAGCAGACATTATATAGAGATTTTGATGCCTCAGAACGCTCATACTTAGTGGGATGTCTCCATCAAATCCTTCCCTTCAGGGCTTTGGGAACCCTTAGGCAGTGATGGAAAAGAGAATGTAAGAATCAGAAGAGATAGAAGATACCAGGCAACAGAGCTGACACAATATGAACTCACAGAATCTGGTACAGGACTTGCAGGGCCTGTACCAGATGGGGTCCTAGAGCTGAAAAGAGAAGTGGGTGCAGTCAGATGTTATCTCCAATTGATCACCACTTGCAAATGAAAATTAATTTTCTCCAAGGGAGCCTCACTGGGGAAATAAACTATTCTCTCTTAAAGGTGGTTGCAAGTGCAGCTATGGATGGCCAAAGAATGAACTCACTGGCATCCTTGGAGGTTGCTTGTCCCATAATGTCATATCAAACTAGCTCTCTCTCGATGTCTCTCTGTCTCTCTCAATATCTCTCTGTCTCTCTTTGTCTCTGTCTCTGTCTCTGTCTCTGTCTCTCTCTCTCTCTCTCTCTCTCTCTCTGTCTGTCTCTCTCTCTCTCTCTCTCCCTCCTTCCCTACCTCCCTCCCCTCACTTACTCACTCACAGGTCTTTTGTGTATATATTATGTGTCCTGTTTCTGTTTTTATGGGATTTTTTGTACATCCCTCCATAAATATTTGTTTCTTATGCCTTTTCTTGGGATCTCTTCCTTCTGTTTGTTTGTTTTGTCTTTTTCCTTTGTGTTTTGTTTTGATTTATATTTTATATTAAAGTATTGTATTGCTATCATTAGAAGCCTGTGAAGCCTGTTTTCTTTCTCTTTCTTTCTTTCTTTCTTTCTTTCTTTCTTTCTTTCTTTCTTTCTTTCTTTCTTCTGCTTTTTATTTTATTTCTATATTTTTTAGATATTTCTTTATTTGCATTTAAAATATTATTCCCCTTCATGGTTGCCTGTCTATAAGACCCCTATCCCTTTCCCTTCTACTATAAGGGTGTTCCCCCTCCATATCCACCCACCTTCCCATCCACACCCCCACATTCCCTTACACTGGGGGTCCAACTTTGCAGGACCAAGGGCTTCTCCTTCCTTTGGTGCCCAACAAGGCCATCCTCTGCTACATATGCAGCTGGAGCCGTGGGTCAGTCCATGTATAGTCTTTGGATAGTGGTTTAGTCCCTGGAAGCTCCGGTTGGTTGGCATTGTAGTTCTTATGGGGTTGCATGCCCCTTCAGCTCTTTGAATCCTTTCTCATTTCAATGGTTTGCTGTTAGCATTTGCCTCTGTATTTGACGTGCTCTGGCTGTGTCTCTCAAGAGACAGCAATATCCGGTGCCTGTCAGCATGCACTTTTTAGCTTCATCAATCTTATCTAGTTTTTGTGGCTGTATATATATGGGTCACATGTGGGGCAGGCTCTGAATGGTACTTCCTTCAGTCTCTGCTCCAAACTTTGCCTCCATATACCCTCCTATGAATATTTTTGCTCCCCCTTTTAAGAAGGACTGAAGCATCAGCAGTTTGGTCATCCTTCTTCTTGAGCTTTTTGTGGTCTGTGAATTGTATCTTGTGTAATTTGAGCTTTAAGACTGTTATCCACTTATCAGTGAGTGCATACCAAGTGTGTTTTTCTGTGATTGGGTTACCTCACTCAGGATGATATTTTTTAGTTCCATTCATTTGCCAATGAATTTCATGAAGTCATTGTTTTTGATATATGAATAGTACTCCATTGTTTAGATGTAACACAATTTCTGTTTCCATTCCTCTGTTGAAGGGCATCTGGGTTCTTTCCAGATGTTGGCTATTATAAATAAGGCTGCTATGAACATAGTGGAGCATGTGTCTTTGTTGTATGTTGGAGCATCTTTTGAGTATATGCCCAGGAGAGGTATAGCTGGGTCCTCGGGTATAAGAATTTCCAATTTTCTGAGGAACCTCCAGACTGATTTCCAGAGAAATTGTACCAGCTTGCAATCCCACCAACAATGGAGGAGTGTTCCTCTTTCTCCACATCCTCGCCAACATCTGTTGTCAACTGAGTTTTTGATCTTAGCCATTCTGACTGGTGTGAGGTGAAATCTCAGGGTTGTTTTGATTTGCTTTTTCCTGAGGACTAAGGATATTGAGCATTTCTTCAGGTACTTCTCAGACATTTGATATTCCTCAGCTGTGAATTCTTTGTTTAGCTCTGTACCCCATTTTTAATAGGGCTATTTGGTTCTCGGGAGTCTAACTTCTCGAGTTCTTTGTATAGTTTGGATATTAGCCCTCTATCAGATGTAGGATGGGTAAAGATCTTTTCCCAATCTGTTTGTTGCCATTTTATCCTAATGACAGTGTCCTTTGCCTTACAGAGGCTTTGCAGTTTTATGAGGTCCCATTTGTCAATTTGTGATCTTAGATCATAAGCCATTGGTGTTAGGAAATTTTATCACTATTTCTCTGCAACACTGCTTGAGGTCAGGGATGGGGATTCCCTCTTAAGTTGTTTTATTGTTGAGTATAGTTTTCTCTGTCCTGGGATTTTGTTCTTCCAAATGAATTTGCAAATTGCTCTTTCCATGAAGAATTGAGTTGGAATTTTGATGGGGATTCCATTGAATCTTTAGATTGCTTTTGGCAAAATGGCCATTTTTACTATGTTAATCCTACCAATCCATGCACATCTTCTGAGATCTTCAATTTCTTTCTTCAGAGACTTGAAGTTCTTGTCATACAGATCTTTTCCTTGCTTGCTTGGAGTCACACCAAAGTATTTTATATTATTTGGGACTATTGTGAAGGGTGTCATTTCCCTAATTTCTTTCTTGGGCTGTTTATCCTTTGAGTAGAGGGAGTACTTACTTGTTTGAGTTAATTTTATACCCAGCCATTTGGCTGAAGTTGTTTATCAGTCTTAGTAGTTCTCTAAAGGAACTTTTGGGATCACTTAAGTATATTTAAGTGATATTTTGACTTCTTCCTTTCCAATTTGTATCCCTTTGATCTTTTTTTGTCTGATTGCTTTGCTTAGGACTTCGAGTACAATATTGAATAAGTAGAGAATAGGCAGCCTTGTCTAGTCCCTGATTTTAAGGTTTGCTTCAAGTTTCTTTCCATTTAGTTTAATGTTAGCTACTGGTTTGCTGTATATGGCTTTTACTATGTTTAGGTATAGGCCTTGAATTTCCAAGACTTTTATCATTAAGGGGTGTTGAATTTTGTCAAATGCTTTCTCAGCATCTAGTGAAATGATCATGTAGGTTTTTTTCTTCGAGTTTGTTTATAGAGTGGATTAAGTTGATGGATTTCTGTGTATTGAACCAACCCTGCATCCCTCGGATGAAGCCTACTTGATCATGATGGATGATTGTTTGATGTGTGCTTGGATTCGGTTTGCAAGGGTTTTATTGAGTATTTTTTGTCGATATTCATCAGAGAAATAGGTCTAAATTCTCTTTCTTTGTTGTGTCTTTGTGTGGTTTAGGTATAAGTGTAATTGTGGCTTCATAGAAGGAATTGGGCAGTGCTCTGTTTGTTTCTATTTTGTGGAATAGTTTGGACAGTGTTGGTATGAGGTCTTCTATGAAGGTCTGGTAGAATTCTGCACTAAACTCATCTGGTCCTGGGACCTTTTTGGTTGGGAGACTTTTAATAACTGCTTCTATTTCTTTAGGAAGTATGGTGGTGTTTAGATGGTTTATCTGATCCTGATTTATCTTTGGTACCTGGTATTTGTCTAGAAAATTGTCCATTTCCTCCAGATTTTCAAGTTTTGTTGAATATGGGCTTTTGTAGTAGGATCCGATTTTTTTTTTTAAATTTCCTCAGATTCTATTGTTATGTCCCTTTCATTTCTCATTTTGTTAATTTAGAGACTGTCTCTGTGCCCTCTGATATGTCTGGCTAAGGGTGTATCTATCTTGTTAATTTTCTCAAAGAAACAGCTCCTGGTCTTTTTGATTCTTTATATAGTCCTTTTTGTTTCTACTTGGTTGATTTTAGCCCTGCATTTGATTATTTTCTGCCTTCTACTCCTCCTGGGTGTATTTGCTTCTTTTTGTTCTAGAGCTTTTAGGTGTGCTGTCAAGCTGCTGGCATATGCTCTCTCCTGTTTCTTTCTGCAGGCACTCAGAGCTATGAGTTTTCCTCTTAGCACAGCTTTCATTGTGTCCCATAAGTTTGGGTATGTTGTGCCTTCATTTTCATTAAATTCTAAAAAGTCTTTAATTTCTTTATTTCTTCCTTGACCAAGTTATCATTGAGTAGAGCATTGTTCAACTTCCATGTATATGTGGGCTTTCTGTCGTTTTTGTTGTTATTGAAGACCTGCCTTAGTCCGTGATGATCTGATTAGAATTCATGGGATTATTTCTATCTTCTTGTATCTGTTGAGGCTTGTTTTCTGACCAGTTATTTGGTCAGTTTTGGTGAAGGTACTGTGAGGTGCTGAGAAGAAGGTATATCCTTTTGTTTTAAGATGAAGTGTTCTATAAATATCTGTTAAGTCCATTTGCTTCATAACTTCTGTTAGTTTCTCTATGCCTCTGTTTAATTTCTGTTTCCATGATCTGTCCAGTGATGAGAGTGGGGTGTTGAAATCTCCTATTATTATTGTGCGAGGTGCAATGTGTGCTTTGAGCTTTAGTAAGGTTTCTTTTATGAATGGAGGAGTATTTAACTCTACTTATCTTAACTCTAATTGTAACTCTAAACTGGATTTTAAATAATCAAAAGGCAAGATCTTATTACCTGTGTGGGTCAACTGTCATTCATTTCTTCTCTGATCCATGTAAGGCTTTTAATATTAATAAATGTTGGTACTCTAAAAGGGTTTAATACAGAAAGTGTATGCCAGTCAAATTAAAGTCATGTAAACATATATGATGTCCATGAAAGTGTCAGAGTTGAGTACAGAAGTATAATTCAGTTTCTTTTGTTCTTAAATTTAATTAAGCCAAAATGTTCTTATTTGCCAAAGCAGAATTCAGTACATCTGCATTTCAATGGGAAGGCCAAACCAGATGTTTCCTTGCCTCTAAGATCAGTACCTCTTGCATGGACTTGCTAGGAAGATAGCGGTTGTTTAAGGTGCTCCTTGGGGACTGCATAAAATTAATAATAAAATCTCGATATCTTTCAATAGTTATTTTGGAGACTATTATCTGGGGAAATCAACATAACATACATTCACCAGTGGCAATATCAACTGAAACTTATTTATGAAGTTCAGATGTCTGATGAGTCTCCTTTCTAGAGTGGCATAATAGAAAATAATCTGTCTTTAAGCCTAGAGATCATTTTACAAAAGAATAATGAAGAAATTAATTCCTGCAAAAAAGTAGGTGTCTTGTGGGGCAGTGGTCGTGCGTGGGGCTCAGTTTCCCATAGGAACAGGATCCCTTATCTCCCAGTGCTTAAAAGTTAATATCTTTTGTGACTGCTGTAAACTAATAACTCATTTATTTTGGCAGGTGGATTTAAAGTCTCTGTTCCCATTAGATAGGTAGGTCTCACACTTGATCTATATGAAGAAAATACAACAGCACAATGTTCCTCTTCTAGACCATAGCTATGCCCTAGTCCAATAACGCTCCTCTTAAATATGTGTAGGAAGTGGTTACTTATTAACCAGGTCACATTTCTTGCCTGTCTATTCCCTTCGTCAATAACTCATATCATTCATTTTAACTCTTGACACAGACATATCTGTAGTCCCATTAGAAAGAGTATAGAAGTCATGAGACTAGAGGTCGGGGCAAGCAACATTTGATCAATACCAGATTTGTTCTTACAGATGAAGAATCAATATGATTGTCAATGTTTTTACAAGCACAAAAATGTAAGTTGGCAGGAAATATCCATATGTTTTGAGGGAGTTTTCTTGCTGCTTCCTGTATACATGCAGCAAAGTGTATAGCTTCATAATGCTCCTTTTCACTCATTTCATGCCCATTTGTTTTTAGTAAATCTGGGGTAGTGGGACAACACAATAGTATATTGATTCAAGGTTGTCTGTAGTGCTAGGGAATGTGTCTTACAAGTATGAATATCCCATAATTTATTCTAGAAAGCATGGGATTTTTACATTTTCTACTCTATACCCCAACTTTTCAAATATCTTTTCTAATTTAGTTTGCATTTTAAAGTAAAATGTATCTTTATTTTCCACCCAAACTCATTAAAGGAAATTAGAAAGCATGACTTAGCCCTTTTACTCCAAACTTGTTCAGTATTTGGCTTTTCTTGGTAGAAGACAGCCTGTTTATGTTCAACCTCTGTAGGAAATATAAGGTGGACCAATCTTCTCTCCTCACTGTTAAGAAGGCAGGACACCACTGTAAGATGTGAATTCCACTGTTGCCATTGGAATAAATTAAAGCAACAGTCTCATGTTTTCACCCCTTCCTGGGTCTAGGACATCAACTGTATGTCTTTGCAGCTCTTTTAACCAGGAATGACTCTTGCAGACTACTTTGTGCTGTACTATAACTTGTCTTTTGCCAACGGAAAGTCAAAAGGTGTGATGTTATAGATATTCAACATAGGTAAGTTTGTCGTCCTTAACTACTCATTAATTCAATAAAATGAGAAAGAGTTAGACTGAATCCAGCCTGAGTTTGGAAGCAAGAACATACAAACACAGATCAGAATAGTTAATTCCAAGGTGGTTAAATATGGAGATGAGTAAATTATTAAATTATTGTTTTAATTCACAAACTTTGGAGTTATGTTGGCATGAAGCTTGATTATGGTGACAACTGACAGATAATCCTGACTCCGGAACTTTTATTCTACAGTGCTTGATGCAGAGGAACAGAGATGAAATAGAATTTATTCCATCCATAGAGGTTTCATATTCAGAGAAAAGCAATAGAATGCTGGTGACAGAGTCCAGCGTCTCTCCAGTGGTTCAGTAAAATGCTCAGATGAGGTTTCTACTCTTCGGTTTTTATATACTTTTCAACTGACATTGTTTCAAATATTTTCTGCTTATCTGGGCCCAAGTTAGTTATTATTTTCAAATAAGAGTCATCCAAATTAGCTTGTGCTCCATTGGAAGGACCAGACTGGAGAGAACAGAGATGTTAGTCCATGGGTCCACAGTTCTCTACCAGTGTGTAAGGGCAATTTCTACATACTGCAGGCAGGATTTTCATTGCCAATTCTCCATAGTATCAGACAGAACATCTGAGAAAGGAAGTAGCTGAGAAAAATGTGATTCAAGAGGACTAAATGACAAAAATACTTTAAATTAGACATTGTGATCATCACAATCTGTAAATGAATGAATTATGCCACCTTGGCATTTTTGCCCATTTTTCTAACTGGATACTTAAGACATCCTTCTGAAGTGCCAAGAACTCCCGGTTAAGGAAAGCTGAATAAATCATTAAGGGCAAATAAATATTTCATCTGATAGGCACACATTCTCTAGAAGAAAATTCTTCAACGTGACATCTAATAAGTTTCAGTAATAGGATTATAGAAAAAAATTGATCCTCAAAACCAAACTTAATTACTACAAAATTATCCATACAGTTTTTCTCTTTTTCTCTTTTGGTAGTTCATCTTTTTTGTCTGACTCTTGGACATGCTCCAGGTTTCAAGTCTCAGAGTGTACAGAATTGAATGGTATAATAAATATCAGATTTGCCAGTATTTTATAAGGTATGGAAAAAGCATGGAGAGATGTTTGCTATAAACCAGAAAAATCAGAGAAAATTATAAATTTGCAAGTTTTATGCCATGAAATCCCAAAGAAATGACTTTCATTTTATTCAAGATAGATATAATTAAGTTTTACCATTCAAAAAATAATAATCTGGTCGGCATCAGTTTTGTATTTAGTACAGGCGCTTAGTTCTAGGAAGTGGACCATATTGCTATATGTGTAAAACCTTCCTTGACTAATATATACATTTTAAGTTTATTATCTTTTGCCTTTATACAAAGTCCTTGGCAGACTACTCTTAACTCATATATTTTTAGAGACAACTGAGTCTGTTTCTTGTCAGTTCTAAATGTAAATGATTTTCTTTTCCCGATGTTTGAAAATGCTCCAAGTCAGGGCATTAGAGGGTAAATTGAGACCATTTGTGTTTCTCCAAAGAATTAAGAATTTACATGACACATAGAAGTTTACTATATAGTGTTCATTCTGGATTTCCAAAAGCAACTACAGGTTGTCTGCCCTTGAAAGATTTTCAATTAATATGATACACTGGCAAGAGTATGTGTGGGAGAATGGAGGATTAAAAAAGACAGGACAAAGATTTAGAAAGAAGTTAACAAGAACTTTCCCATCTTCCTGAGAATAAAACAAAGGAAAAAAGAAGTGCGAAATGGCTCAGTGATCAAAAGTGCTTACTGCTGGTTATGAGTGCTGGCTGCTCTTACAAGGCTATGATTTCACATCCCAGCACCCATGTCTTCAGGCAGCCCACAACTGCTTGCTACTTTAGTTTTAGGAGACCCAATGCCCCATTCTGGCTCCTGTGAGCATCCGCACGTCATTCACCCACTCAAAGAAAGACACGCATACTCTCTCCCCCCACTCCTCTCTCTCTCATGCACATGTACACACAAAACCAAACAGTAAAGATAAAAAGAACACAAGGATTAGATTAGGTGAAATGACTAACAAAGGGGAGAACCTGTAGAGACCATTTCCAGAGGTTAGGTAAGGCCCCCCAGTTGGGGTTTGGGGCCACCCAACCTTCTCAAAAATTTAACCCATAATTGTTCCTTTCTAAATGAAATACAGGGACAAAGAGTGGAGCAGAGACTGAAGGAAAGGCCATCCAGAGACTGCCCCACCTGGGATCTATCCCATATGCAGCCAGCAAACCCAGTCACTATGATGTGAAGAAGTGCTTGCTGATAGGAGCCTGATACAGATGTCTCCCGAGAGGCTTTGCCTCATCCCTACTGCTATAGATCAGGATGCTTGCAGCTAACCATTGGACTGAGCATGGGGACACCAATGGATTTAGTGAAAGGATTGAAAGAGCTAAAGGGGTTTGCAATCCCATAGGATGAAGAGCAATATCAACAAACCAGACCCCCCAGATCTCCCAGGGACTAAACTACCAACCAAAGAGTACACATGGAGGGACCCATGGCTCCAGCTGCATATGTAGCAGAGGATGGCATTGTCTGGCATCAATAGGAGGAGAAGACCTTGGACCTGTGAAGGCTCTATTCCACATTGTAGGGAAATTCCAGGGTGGTGAGGTGGGAATGGGTGGTTGGGAGGGGGAACACCTTCAGAAGCAGGGGAAGGAAGGATTGGAGAGGGGGGAACTGGTAAATGGGGGATAACATTGGAAATGTAAATACATAAAATATCCAATAAAAAGATAAAAAAGAAGCAACCAAGAGTACCTACTTTAATACTTAATAAAAATATACTTTCCAGCCAAATTAATCAAAAGAGGGAAAAGACACTTCTTACTCATCAACACAAATATCCCCTAAGATGACACCTCATGTCTGAATGTCCCCAAAATAAGGGCACCCACATTCCAAAAGAAACATTCTAAAGTATAAGTCACATATTGAACCTGACACCTTAATAGGAGGAGACTTCAACATCCCATTCTCATCAATGGACAGATCATCCAGACAGAAACTAAACAGAGAAATAAGGAAACTAACAGATGTTATGAATCAAATGATTCTAACAGTTATTCTACAGAAACATTTCACCCAAACACAAAGGAATATATCTTCTCAGCATCTCATGGAACTCTCTCCAAAATTGACCACATACTTGGACACAACATAAGCCTGGACAGATACAAGAAAATTGGAATAACCCACTTGTATCTTAACAGACTACCACAGATAAAACTGGCTACAAGTACACAGAAACAACAGAGACCCTACAAACACATGGAAATTGGACAGCTCTCCACTCAATGATTACATGGACAAGGAAGAAAAAGGAAAAAAGAAAGAAAGAAATGACTTTCTAGAATTCAAGGAAAATGAATGCACAGCATACCCAAACTTATGGGAAAAAAATGAAAGTAGTGTTAATAGGAAATTTCATACCACTAAATGCTATACTAAAGAAATTAGTGAGATTTCATACTAGTGACTTAAGAGCACACATCAAAACTCTAGATTAAAGTACAGTAACACACAGCAAGAAATATTTAAAAATAGGGTTGAAATCAATAAATGAAAACAAAGAGAACAATAAAAAGAATAAATTAAACCAAAGGGGAAAAAAGAAGAAAAAAAAAAAAAACAACAAGGCAAGAAAGAATCTGATGGTCAGAAAATATCAAGCAATTAGAACATGGGACTCCTTTGTCAAAGATCAAATGACCATAGGTTCATTTCTGGGTCTTCAATTTTATTTCCTTAATCTACCTGCCTGACTCTGTACCAATACCATACAGTTTTTTATCACTATTGCTCTGTAATACTGCTCGGGGTCAGGGACAGTGATCCCCTAGAAGTTCTTTTATTGTTGAGCATAGTTTTCACTATCCAGGGTTTTTTGTTATTCCAAATGAATTTGCAAATTGGTCTTTCTAACTCTATGAAGAATGGCGTTTGAATTTTGATTGGGATTGCATTTAATCTGTAGATTAATTTTGGCAAAATTGCCATTTTTACTGTATTAATCCTGCCAGTCCATGAGCATGGAAGATCTTTTTTTTTCCAGATCAAACATATTTTTAATAGTCGTATTTGAGTCACTATGCTTTAGATGCCAAGTTTTAAAAATAAACTGGTTTGAATGACAAAGTAAACATATTAACTCACATAAGTAAAAAAAAAAAGTCACCACTGTGTTGAGAAACTAATTCCTTTTTGACATTCTTTTTATGGAAGATCTTTTCATCTCAGATCTTCTTGGATTTCTTTCTTCAGAGACTTGAAGTTCTTGTCATACAGATCTTTCATTCGCTTGGATAGAGTCACACCAATGTATTTTATATTGGTTGTGACTGTTGTGAAGGGTGTCATTTCCTTAATTTCATTCTCAGCCTGTTTATCCTTTAAGTAGAGGAAAGCTACTGATTTATTTGAGTTAATTTTATACCCAGCAACTTTGCTGAAGTTGTTTATCAGCTTTAGTAGTTCTCTGGTGGAGCTCCTGGGGTCACTTAAGTATACTATCATATCATCTGCAAATAGTGATATTTTGACTTCTTCTCTTCCGATTTGTATCCCTTTGACCTCTTTTTGTTGTCTAATTGTTCTGGGTAGGACTTTGAGTACTGTATTAAATAGGTAGGGAGGGAGTGGGCAGCCTTTTCTAGTCCCTGATTGTAGTGGGATTGCTTCAAGTTTCTCTCCATTAAGTTTGATGTTGGCTATTGGTTTTCTGTGTATTGCTTTTACTATGTTTACATATGGGCCTTGAATTCCTGATCTTTCCAAGACTTTTAAAATGAAGGACTGTTGAATTTTGTCAAATACTTTCTCAGAATCTAGTGAGATGATCATGGGGTTTTTTCTTTGAGTTTGTTTATATAGTGGATTAAGTTGATGGATTTCTGTATATTGAACCATCTCTGTATCCCAGAGATGAAGCCTACTTGATTATCATGGGTGATCGTTTTGATATGTTCTTGGATTCAGTTTGCAAGTATTTTATTGAGTATTTTTCCATCGATGTTCATAAGGGAAATTGGTCTGAAGCTCTTTTTCTTTGTTGGATCTTTGTGTGGTTTAGGTATAAATGTAATTGTGGTTTCATAGAATGAATTGGGTAATGTTCCTTCTGTTTCTATTTTGTGGAATAGTTTGAAGAGTACTGTATTAGGTCTTCTATGAAGGCCTGATAGAATTCTTCACTAAACCCATCTGGTCCTGGGCTTGTTTTGGTTGGGAGACTTTTAATGACTGCTTCTATTTCCTTAGGGGTTATGGATCTATTTAGATGGTTTATCTGATACTGATTTAAATTTGTTACCTGGTATCTGTCTAGAAAATTGTCCATTTCCTCTAGGTTTTCCAGTTTTGTTGAGTATAGGCTTTTGTAGTAGGATCTTAAAATATTTTGAATTTCCCCAGTTTCTGTTGTTATGTCTCCCTTTTCATTACTGATTTTGTTAATTTTGATATTCTTTCTGTGCCCTCTGGTTAGTCTGGCTAAGGGTTTATCTATCTTGTTATTTTTTCAAAGAACAAGCTCCTGGTCTTGTTGATTCTTTGTATAGTTCTTTTTGTTTCTACTTGGTTGAGTTTGTCCCTGATTTTGATTATTTACTGCCTTCTATTCCTCTTGGGCATATTTTCTTCTTTTTGTTCTAGAGCTCCCAGGTGTGCTGTCACGCTGTTGATGCTCTCCCCTGTTTCTTTTGGAGTCACTGAAAGCTATGAGTTTTCCTCTTAGCACTGCTTTCATTGTGGCCCATAAGTTTGGTTATGTTGTGCCTTCATTTTCATTAAATTCTAAAAAATCTTTAATTTTTTCTTCCTTAAACAAGTTATCATTGAGTAAAGAGAATTGTTCAGCTTCCATGTGTATGTGTCTTTTTTGTTCTTTTTGTTGTTATTGAAAACATACTTACTTGTCATTAATCTTACCATGGTTTTCCTGCAAAAGCATGAATCATAAACATTAAAACAATAAATTCACTGTTACTTTCCCCACTCCTGGATTTCCCCACTTATTAACATGCAAAAATACCTTTTGCAATTATGTAATTGTGTGTGGTAGGCTGCACAGTCTCATATACATGAAGCTGTACTCTGAGGGTCATAGTTCATAATCAATCAATCCATCAACCAACCAATCAATATTACCAACTAATGTTTTCCTGTCAAAATTTATTTCATATTTAATGGTCACATCAATACTGCGTCTCATAGATTAAAATATTAGAAACTTCAGGGCTGGAGAGATGGCTCAGTGGTTAAGAGCATTGACTGCCCTTCCAGAGTTCCTGAGTACAATTCCCAGCAATCACATGATGGCTTAAAACCACCTGTAATAAGATCCAATTCCCTCTTTTGCTGTGTCTGAAGAAAGCAACAGTGAACTCTCATATATAAAATAAATAAATAAATCTTAAAAAAATTAGTAACTTCAATGAAGTAACTAGATTCCCTCAGTATTATTTAAATGGAGATTCAGGCCCACTGTATCATGAATGCAACAAACTAGAAACAAAGGCCATCAAGCCATGAGTGTCAATTGACATTCAGGCTGTTGCTCAGAATGAACATGCCACCACCCTCCACCTCTGCTTACCCATGAATCTCTATTGTCTGTTATGCTATCTCTATCAGTCTCCTAATTTCTAGTATTTTTACTTCACCCTGGCAACCATCCACTTCATACTAAGAGCTTCTGAAATTCTGAGGACAGCAAGAATTGTCTTATACTTAGTAATTCATGTTATTCTAGGGCAATCACAGGGAAAGCAATATTAGTGTCTGTCCTTGGATCAGAACAAATAAAAGTAATGGAGAGCAGAGAAAGTAATATGGAAAATATTAAGCCATTGAAATCCTAACAGTACTTTTTCTGCTGTCCCTCTATCCTTTGTCTGTTGTGGATATTCTCTTTATACAGTATAGCCCACAAGTGAGCACATTAATACAGATACTCTTAAGAAGCCCATCCACTTTCCCTACTGAAGTAACTTCTGTTGTAGTAACAGGTCTGCTGTGACTTCTAAAAGATCAAAGTGAGCCGTCATGCAATGTTGGGGAAGATAAAGCACTAGGTACATTTTACAAATGTAGAAAATCAGCTACAATGGGATTTCCAAGAATTTATCTTGGAGAAAAAAAAATTTGAAGATCTGGAGCAGAGACTGAAGGTAAGGCCCTCCAGAGACTGTCCTACCCCAGGAATCTATCCCATGTGCAGATACCAACTCCAGACACTATTGCTGATGACAAGAAGCACTCGCTGACAGGAGCCTGGTATGGCTGTCTCCTTAAAGGCTCTTCTAGAGTCTGACCAATACAGATGTGAATGCTCACAGCCAACCATCTGAGCACAGGTACCCCAATGGAGGAGTCAGGGAAAGGACAGAAGGAGCTGAAGGGTTTCACACCCCATAGGAAGAACAACACATCAACCAACCAGACCCCTCAAAGCTCCTAGGGACTAAACCATCAACTAAAGAGTACACATGGAGGAACTCATGACTCCAGCTTCATATGTAGCAGAAGATGTGTAGCAGATGGCCTTATCTGACATCAGTAGGAGGGGAGATCCTTGGTCCTGTGGAGGCTTGATGCTCCAGTGTAGGGGAATGTTAGGACAGTGGGTGAAGCAGGAGTGGGTAGGTGGGTGGGTGGGTGGGGCAAGCTCCGTCATAGAAGCAGGGAAGAGGGGGATGGGATAGGGGGTTTGCAGAGGGGAAACCCAGAAGGGGTATGCATATGTGTGCGTGTGTGAGCGTATGTCAAAACCTGTTCTTTCTCCAAGAGCGTTGTCCATAATTAAGAAACTGCTGACTGCTGGGAAATAGACGTAGAGACCAATGAATAGCGACACTTACTATAAATCCAGGGCTCTCGTCGGGGTTCAAGTCTGGGAAGAATTTTCTGACCTTATCCAAACCTGCAATGAGACTTGTTTCTGAATCCTACCTACAACTTGAACTGTGGTTTCTTGTTGCCATGTTGCCTCATACACATGTAAAGGAGCTGCACTTACCTTTTTAGACCTAACGCCTATTCCTCATTCTCATGGCACCTTTTGGTATTTGTGTCTGTGACTGTATGTGCTTTATTGAAAGGAAATTGTAGGAGTAAGAAATGCATAGGTAGTTTTGGCTACATTATGTGGGTAAGAGTAGAATACACACAGGGTATTTGCTTTTAAAATTATATACAAATTAAGCTTGGTTGCAAATGTAACATTTATTTTCTGAGAGCCATCTTCTCTCATTTCCATGGCAAAAGGATGACATATCTGGAGCAGAAAAGGTCCCCATGGGATAGATGGAGTGTTTCAAAGAAGACTTTGAAGGAGTTACTGAGGAATGGGTGACACATGACCCAGGTAACAGATTCTGCAGCTGCTGATGGCACATGCCAGCACCAGTTCGCCAGTATCTTCGAGTGAACACTTCTTTGAAACTCCACCGGGTATGATGAGGAGTATGTCTGAGACCATCTATCATGCGTTCGACTTTTTTATAGTCTCTGTTTCCTGGCTGGGTTATTTATGCAACATTATTCCACATGGGAAAGCCCAGCTGCTAAAGTTTTAGAATCAGGAATAAGAACACATTTTTATTAGCTTTCATTTGTCTACAGTGCTTTTCGTCGTTTAAATGATAGCAACATGCTTGCTCCTGCGCTGCAACTCTGTGTGCTTTGGGAGGGCAGAATGTTCTTTTCATAGTTCTGGAGCTCCAGAAGGAGGTTTGCATCACCACAGATATGAACTCAGCATGTGGGACTGTCTCGCTGCTTGTGAGGATGGAGATGTAGAGGTACCACAACAGAGTGAGTTTCAGATGGGTGATACCAGAAGGCGAGCA
This sequence comes from Rattus norvegicus, assembly GCF_021556685.1. Taxonomy (NCBI): domain Eukaryota; kingdom Metazoa; phylum Chordata; class Mammalia; order Rodentia; family Muridae; genus Rattus; species Rattus norvegicus. The sequence continues at coordinate 22,897,295 of NC_141535.1, read as the reverse complement.
TTTAGTACTAAAAGGTGAGATAAAGGTGGCACTCTCAGTGTCTAGAATCTGTCAACTGGGTAAAACAGTATGTTCATACAATTGACTTCTTTGTAAAGTTCCGGCTAGCATGGACCACGGCAGAGTGCGAAATGTGTTCAGCAGGATGAAGCAGTTTGTACACAATGCCGGAGATCTGCAGTTACCATAACTGATGTGAGGAAACACTTGAGCCTGCAATAATTGTATCTTCCCTTTGGTCCTTTCAGCTGGATGATGGGCCAGATCTGGTCAACCCTAATATAAAGGGTGCTGGCCTCTTTCCTAAAAATATCTGTGGTATGTAGGCCAGATGAGCAAAAACTGGTTTCAGTTCATCCTTATTTAGAGTTCTAACATTTAGACGGTGGTTGTACCATACAAACCTCTATAACTCAATCCTTTGCATTACTGCACCACCCTTTACTATCATTCTTTGCGTAACTCATTTAATTCTCTTTATTAGTTTTCTAGTGCTCTGTTACCTCAATTCTTAAGGTCTTTTGACTATACCATTCCTTTGGTTATAATCTTTATCTGCAGGAGTCAGCCTACCCATCAAACTCTTCAACTAGACTTCTGGGAATACCCCATCGAAATTCTCTCAGGTTCTTGTTGGTCTTCATTAGGGGTGAGTATGCTCTTTGTCTCTCCCCTCTCCTGGTCTGCAGAGTCTCAACTAAAACCTAGGTTCCTCAAGCTGTGTTTGTTTTATCCTACATAGACTATTTTGATCTTAGTAGTGCCTGGCATATCTGTCATATGCAAGTTATCAAATGCAGTTCACCTATGAATGGAATGGGAAATACAGAAGACCCTATCTCCTGGGTTGTTAATGAGGTATTAGTTTTCATTTTTTTTTTATTAACTTGAGTATTTCTTATATACATTTCGAGTGTTATTCCCTTTCCCGGTTTCCGGGCAAACATCCCCCTCCCCCCTCCCCTTCCTTATGGGTGTTCCCCTCCCAACCCTCCCCCCATTGCTGCCCTCCCCCCATAGACTAGTTCACTGGGGGTTCAGTCTTAGCAGGACCCAGGGCTTCCCCTTCCACTGGTGCTCTTACTAGGATATTCATTGCTACCTATGGGGTCAGAGTCCAGGGTCAGTCCATGTATAGTCTTTAGGTAGTGGCTTAGTCCCTGGAAGCTCTGGTTGCTTGGCATTGTTGTACTTTTGGGGTCTCGAGCCCCTTCAAGCTCTTCCAGTTCTTTCTCTGATTCCTTCAATAGGGGACCTATTCTCAGTTCAGTGGTTTGCTGCTGGCATTCGCCTCTGTATTTGCTGTATTCTGGCTGTGTCTCTCAGGAGCGATCTACATCCGGCTCCTGTCGGCCTGCACTTCTTTGCTTCATCCATCTTGTCTAATTGGGTGGCTGTATATGTATGGGCCACATGTGGGGCAGGCTCTAAATGGGTGTTCCTTAAGTCTCTGTTTTAATCTTTGCCTCTCCCTTCCCTGCCAAGGGTATTCTTTTTCCTCATTTAAAGAAGGAGTGAAGCATTCACATTTTGATCATCCGTCTTGAGTTTCGTTTGTTCTAGGGATCTAGGGTAATTCAAGCATTTGGGCTAATAGCCACTTATCAATGAGTGCATACCATGTATGTCTTTCTGTGATTGGGTTAGCTCACTCAGGATGATATTTTCCAGTTCCAACCATTTGCCTACGAATTTCATAAACTCGTTTTTGATAGCTGAGTAATATTCCATTGTGTAGATGTACCACATTTTCTGTATCCATTCCTCTGTTGAAGGGCATCTGGGTTCAGTTTTCATTTTTTTAATGGAATTGAAGATTATCCTGAACTCTACCAGTTATCTCTGGTCTTGATGACAGGTCATAGTAATCACTTAGGGACTGAAGGATCATCACAGCATTGTCACCTTTTTTTTTTTTTTTTTTCTGTTAGCCTGCTGACACATTAAAGTGTATTTCTGAAAAAGATAACTTGTGATTGAAATACTGAATCCTTTTACTACATTTGTTTAGAACCATAAGCAGACTTTGAGTGTTGGTTTATGAAAAGGCAAGAACAATGGCCCACTAAAAGACCTGAGTGTTTCCTCATAAGTCCAAGTATTCATAAGACCTACCTAGCTTTATTATTCTGAGATGTACAACTTTAACTTCATATAGTAAACTTAACAGCTTTCTTTACAGGTTATTACTATATATCTTCCCAGGCCTTACTTACAACATTTAGTTAAAAATGCATAAACAAGATTTCTATCAAGTAATCCTAAGGAAAACTGTTTTCAGAGTGCTAACTGATGGATTCTCAGTATTTCCTTAACTTTAAAGTTCCCAAGTTCCAACCTTTCCATATCACTGTGGGCCCGCAGATATCAGTTTCAACATTTGGATAGTACAAAGAAATCTTGCTAGAGTGCCAGACTTCTTCAACTCTGTTATGCCTTAAACATTTATTTCTTTTAAACAGTTTAATCTCTGCACAGCACTTTCCCAGTATTTAGCCTGTGGTGAGTAGTTTAGTGTGTTGGAAGAGACTGATAAAGTCCAGGTTTGAGCACTTAGCAATAAACACTCAATCTCTACACATTTGCTTCAGGCCATTTTCCTTGTCAAATAAAACTGTAACAGTAGTATCTGGCTAATACCCTCCCTGCCCTTGAGTGCTTTCATGCCCCACAGGATGTTAGAACAACCCACTTTACCTTAAAATACTTATATCTTTACCTTTTTCTTATCCCTACCCCCAATATTGTACGGATGAGTCGTGTACACACAGCCTCTGAATTGTTTTCCTTTCCTGCACATGTTAAGCTTAATGACATATTTTAATGCCATTTGGAGTTCATTTGAAAGAAATACAGTAATAAGTTTTACATCACCTGGAAGCCACTACAGCATAGTAAGGAAGGTACACAACGTACCAAGTGACCACGATACTGCTATCCTGCTCTCCTAGTCTCAATTTAAAGCCTAGTTGAAGCCAAAATTCATGCTACTCATGGCTTAGGTTCAACATCTTTTTAGGAACTGGTGTAAAAAGGTTTGCAAGTGTACATTTCTTGGGAAGTTTATAGTAGAAAGAGCATGCTTTCTAAAGCATAGAACAAGTATTCCTCCACAATAATTATTCTTTAAACAGTGTTGATTAGATGAGTTACATTTTTAGGATTTGGATAGGAATTGATATGCAGGCACTCAAATGAGACTAAATTTGACATCTTTAGTATTCAATAACTGGCATTTAAATGGAGAATCGGAATTCAACGATGTCTGTGGCAATTCAAGATCAGATCCAAAGCAGACCAGGCAAGACATTACTTTGGCTTTTGGGATACTTATTTCCTACTGGTGGGGATGGAGTTTTTGGAGGCAGGGCCTGCTCAGAAGTAAGTCTCTAGGCAGGGCCTTTCAAAGTTGAGTTTGGCCTATTTTGTAGCCTCTGGCCTCCTTCTCAGCTCTCTGGTCCATCATGACTTTGAGTCACTGCCAAATGTTTTTAGGGAAACTCCAATATGCCTAGAGAGCAAACAATACCCCACAAACTTCCTCTTTGCTCCTGTCTGGTATCATGGTCACAGTAACACAGAAGCCATTACTTTAGATATTTGGGGTTTGTAAAGAAGCAGCAATGAGATTGAATGGGTAGTCTTAAAATACCAAACAATAAAAATATTACCTCCAAACTTATCTTGGAAAGTCACACATGGAGATAAGCTACTCTAGTCTTAATGGCCACCCTCTAAGCTCTATGTACTGCTCTCTTTTAATGTGATGACAAAACTAGAAGGCTTTTGACAGTTCATTTTTTATTACATAGCAGGCACGTAAACTAACCAGAGACTAAGATGATTACCTCCTCTTTTAAACATGAATTATAGTTCTTTCTCCAAAAGGTACTGAAATGCTCTTCCAGATTATTTAGGAACTAGTTTAGGGCAAAGTGGAAATGATATGAAGTTATTTCTCAGAAGTTAGTCATGACTCCCTGTTGCCACGGTGACTGCTAGCACCATTTTGAGAACATTTATTATTACTAGATGATACCAAAGGAACAGAAGAACAACCCCTAAGAATTTTCCATTCATGTTTTCAGATTTCAAGGGTTGGGTAACTTCTCAAAGCCTTTTGTGGAGCTTAAGTTCTTGATAAGTAGAAATATTTTCTGTATGTCCAGGAAATGTAAACAGTGCACTTTTGGGATGGATGTTTGTTTTAACAGCTGGGGCTGCATTTAGCAGCTAGAATATGGGATTTTACTGAAAACACAGCCTTCATTGGCCAGTTGCCTCTACAATGTTTACAAAAGTCTCAGGAGAATCTACTAGTGTATCCCTTTGTCAACTTTGCTTGCTCATAAACCAAGGGAGATTTTATTATCCTCCTGAAGGATTTGTGAGGCAGGAGGGGAAACAAACTCTCAGCTTCAGTTTTGAGGTAGGTAAAATACATGACTTTCCAGGATATAACATCTGTCTGGCCACGCCATACTTCACATGTGCCACAACAAACTAAGGGACATATAATCCCAAACACAGAATTGTGTTTTTAAAACAACACTGTCAAGTTCCGTTTAATCCATGTTCTCTGAGACGTTCTACCCACAATGCATCTTCACTCTTCCTTTTTTTTTTTTTTAAAGAATGCTGGGATTATCTCAAGAATAAGTGTTAGCACATTATACTTCATAGACATTCATTTCATCTTTCATGGACACTATGAATACAGATCAACTACTCATTTATTTTCAATGGTCACATGCCATACCAATTGTGTACATGTTTCCTGAAAAAAATATTATTAATAAGTATTAAATAATTTTCACAAATGGAGGCAGATTTGTTTGACTCTGTAAACTTGAAAAAGTTAATGTATGGGAATCTGTGTCACCCTATGGTACAAGACTAATTTTATTAAGAAGATAAACAAATTTATTATAAATTTATAAATATTCTTACTAACCCCAGCAGGAAACACCTTGAATTGAAACATATATGGTAGTTTCCAGCATATTAAAGACATCAGCAAGACACCGGATTGATATTTTAACTTTTTAAAACTATTAAAACCAATTTAACACAAGGCCTTTTTGCCCCTCTTGCAAGACTACCTGGAAGGAATACATGTCTCCTTGCCTGTCAATGACACAGATGAAACAAATGGGGAACCCAAAACAAAACAAATCTGGAGACATGGCTTCAAGGTTCTAGAGCCAACAAAGTAGCTAGGGCGAACATCTGAACATTGTCAGGCCTGGGTCTTAGTGCCTCTCGCCCCCTATTGCCACCTACACTGTGTTTACCGTCTGTGCAAAGGCCAGCTGCCTGGCGTGCTTTACTGCTCCTCCACACCCCACTAACAAAGACAGCTAACTATTCTGTGGGCTTCACACCTCCCACAGGACCCTGTGGCTTAGAAAACAGGAGTCACTGTTTGCACATCAAAAATGCTAATTGCATTTCTTTGTAAGATCTTTGTCTTTGCAGCCTTCCTACACCTCCAAAGTGCCTGTACTGTAAACGTTCAGGAGGGTGGGGACTAGAAATACCTGCCCAGAATGCCCAGAATCTACGTAATGATGAAAGTCTTATGTTACCTGGAAGCTTCAAGTTAACTATGTCTTTCTCTAATTTCCACCTACATTGTCTAAAATGTCAAACTAAAGACAACTCTTTATTCTCTCCATTTTTATGAGATGTATGTTAACTTAGGAAAGAAGTTGACCACATTTCTGGAAACTTCAGTTGGTAGTGGAGATGAACAGATGGCCAACCAAAAATCGAACCCTGAAAGGTGACTACTTAATGTGCAGAGGAGAGAGTCCTACTTTTGGGACACAGTGAAAATCTTTGACCTAATACTAAGCCCAAGGTAAATTTCAGAGTAGAGTAATTATCATAACCTGATTTCACATTCAAAGTAAATTAGACCAGTTTTAACTAGATATAGACATTGCAAAGATCTTTTGGAAAACAAGCAACCCGTAAAATACACCAAGTAAGCTTTCCTAGACCTTAGTCTAGACTGTAATCCATGGGGCCTAGAGCACTATTTCAAAGCTGGTGGTTTAGCTAGCTGTGGTGGTCATTTGGGCTGCACAGTGGTATACTGCTTTACAATAAGTCTTCAAGTCCAACGCTTGGCTTTTATAGAAACCTCACTTCTAAGAAAAAGGTTTTCTTTTTTCTTTTTTTTTTTTTTTAACTTTTAAAGGAGCAGTCGAACCCAGTAATTAATTAATAAATGCTATGAAGTGCTTCCAGCTAGGATTTACTTCCTCTTTGCTTTGAAGTAGTGAGTGACTTTCAGCTGACCTGAAGAAATGTTGGACACAAACCTGCACGTATCCTTTGAATATGTATGCTTCACTTGTGTCTATTCCCAATCTGTGTGAAAGCTGAAATACACTGAGAGCACAGTACCCAGACTAAGCAGTATGAGGTATGTTTATCACCTACAAAGTTACAGAAGAGATTCCAGTTCACGCTGACAGGACATAAACCAGAAGCAAAGTGCTGCATTAAAAACACCACAAATAACGCATTTGGGTAACTACATGGATGTTCTATTTGGAAGACTCAATACCACAGAGAACGAAAAATGTATAATGCATATTCAGTCATCGTTCTGCTTGCCGCTTTTGTCATTCTAAGATACTCTCCTTCACAGGATGGCAGCCATACATATGTGACTAGAAGCCCAACTCTAAGGCTAATTAAAGAAATGCAGTTTTGTTTAAACTATTTTAAACACCTGTAATAAAGTACAGAATTTGCCAAGAATAGAGGTACTCTGGTTAGCAATCAAAAGGGTTTAAATATGAATGCAATTCCTAAGAACAGTAACAACAAAAATAGAACCATTTTCTTTTCTCAATAAAAATAGGCCAGTCGCTAGAAGGTATCACTGTGTGAAGACATTATTTTGAAGCCCTAGTCAAAGAAGCCTGTGGAACTGGCCACTGGGTTTCTACTTCGTGCCTGGAGAACCTTAGGAAAAGCGGTCCTGACGTAACAGGATGACGTTTGTAGAGTGTAATACTGGAGTGAGAGAACCGAGGTCGATGGCTACAATCACGCTCCTATGTATTAACTGTTACATCGTAATTATTCATACAGCTCATTGGTCCAATAGCATAAAAAGAGAGAACAGCATCTCGAAATTCATCTCATTCCATGTTCAGAGACAAGAGGCGTAACCATTCTCCCGTTATTTTCTGGAGGCACGTCCTGTGTACAGTCTGATGGCAATCACGTGCTGGTAGTTTCCAAAGCTACTGTATGAAGAGGATGCTGAAGGCCATCACTATACAGCATATGGCGACATAAGGACTCTTGCGTTCACCTGTTGAAGGAAAGAAGACATTGCTCTTGGTTGAACGAATGACTAATATGGATATGTTAGAGCTACTACTACAAGAGAGGAAAACAAGGACCTAAAGATAACAAAAGACAAGATGTGTTGAAAGTGCAGCCAAACACAAGGCAATAACCTCACGGGACCTGAAACAAAACCAAAACCATTGTTATCATGTGCTGCATCCGGCCACAGTGATCGGGCTACAGGGCACATTTGGAGGTGAGAGGACAACTATGGAGTGGGTCCTTTCTTTCTGACATTCTATGAAGGTTAGATACTGAACTCAGGTTATCAGGCTAGCGCCTCCTCCTGCTGAACCATTTGCTGGCACATGAGATATTATTATTATTCTAACTCTACTTTGTCGTTTGCAAGTGTGACATTTGTAGATGTCAACATCATGTCTCAATGTAAAAGGGCTAGCTGGACACGGCGAGCTGCAATATCTAAGCTATTTATGAGTCGTGTATGTGAGAGCACCAATGATGTGCTCCTGGAGCCATGGAAATGCTCTCCAGCAACTAAGAGACAAAGGCTGGTACGGCTCTTGAGAAAAAGGGAATTTCTACCTATACACAGGAATCTACCGCACAGTGCGCGGCAGTATCTTCTTTACATGTGGTAGAGTTCATGATACGTGTAGAGTTTAGAAAGCATTTGTATGTGAAAACAAGCTAGACAGCCAACAGCCAATATTACCCATTTAAATAAACAGGCATTAGTTCCCTTTCTCTTCTCCGCAGAACAACTGCTTTTGATATCGATATGGTATAGAGTCTTTTACAATCAAACATTCCTATTCATAAAGTTCGGGATGAGAAGTACCACTCCATTTGGGAGATTTTAGAACATCTGACTAGATATCATTGGTTGAGCATCCCTAAAAAATTTAGAAATTCTCTTAAGTCTGAAAAATTATGTGTTATCTCTCATGTTCATAGTTTTAAAAATCTTAGTCTTTCAATAAATTTAAAAGATAAAAGTAGAAATTAAATTCAAAACTTCTGTAATGAGTTGATTCCACACTAGTCTAAAAATGGCTGTATTTGGAGGTTTTCCTTCACCTGATCCAGATCTGATGTCAGCTTATGAAAGTATCTTGCCAGTTCACAGACCCTATAAGGGTCATTTTAATTGTTATTGTTTCTTTAGTAACTGTAAGCTGTACTAATTTCAAGGGTACCAGATATGAAAGAAAGGAGTCACATAGAAACAGCTGTAAAATATCTGTATCCTTTGTCAGTCTACAAGAGATGGCTCTGACTTAGCCTCATTTTGGTTCTCCCTTGCTGTCTAAATTCCATTTCCCCATAAGCAACCTCCTTATTTTACCTTAGATGGTCACTTACCTGGCTTGTCAACCTGGAAATGTCAATCTTAACTTCCGTCAATAACTAAAATTCTCAAACTCATTTCATGTTAAGAGCTTCTCCACTGATCCCAAATTGCCACATTGCTATATTTATACATTTGTGTCTGTCCAATGCAAAAATCACAGAAAATGTCACGTATATTGAAGAAGCAGACATTTAGCCAGGCCTGTGATGATAACTGCTTATAAAACCATCCTCCAAAAAAATCACCAATCAATGTGGTTTACCATATTGAGACCCTGTCCTCAAATGTAAACCAAAACAAACTAAACCAAACCAAACCAACAAAAATTCCAAGTAAACCATACTAAAACAAAACAAAATAAAAACCACAGATTTGGTATTCTAAAGTTTTATTTACCTTTGCCCTCCTCCCCCTCCTCCTCTCCTCTCCTCTCAATAGACATTTAACAACAGACTGCCTTCTATTTAAGGAGGATCTATAATGAAAAGATTTTAGAGTAACATCAGTTCAAATAAAAAACAAAACAAAACAAAACATCATCATTAAAAAACAGAACACAGGGCTCACTGGTTCATTAGGGCTGGCTGGTCTCATGAAGCACCTCATTGCTCCATAAACTTTATGTAGACGTTAGAAAGCCTGTTACTCCTCTAAGGGCTGGTGTGCTCACTGCTTAGCATCGTTACAGTAAACACCCAAGGGGAGCAGTTATCCCTGTACTGACTTTTCCATCTGCTCAACATTAATTCCTGAGGAAGTGCCTTCCTCATCTTATGACTCAGAATGCTATAATTTACAGATGGGTTTCATTTCCATGGTTTTCATTTTCTTAAAAGAGATTGCCATGTGGTAGAGCTAAATGTCTTTGGTTGAACTTGAGTAAGAATGTTATTTCTTGTCTGGGAGAAGCTTGTGCAAGTGAGGCAAGTGAATGTGAAACAGTTGCTATCATCTGAATTGTAACAAGATAGGAGGACCTGACTAGTGCTATCCCATTAAAATCACAGCTATTCTTCCTGGGGAAAAAAGCTTCTCTTTGTGTGTGTCAAGAGTAGAGAGGAGCCTGAAAAAAAAGTGTATCAGCACCAGTGTTTTCAAACCACTTGTTAAAATAAAGCAAATGCTTTCAAATACTTTTAAGAAGGAACACTTGGGGAAGGGGATATAAACAAATGAACAAGCAAAAAGAAAAGACATTTACAGTTAGAAAAACAGACCACATTTGAGGTCATAATCACCAACAAAAGGGCACTTGGCTGGCTACCACATAGAACGGTTCACACGTCTACTTCCTACATAAAATGGACCAAAACCACCGCAACGTTTTCTTTAGGAGCTAGCAGCGCCCCATGATGGGGATGGGAACTTGTTCCCTGCCATCTCCACCTCTCTGCGGTGTGCTCAGCTGCTTAGCTATCTTATTCTTGGCAATGCTATTGATTAGATATATTTCCTTTGTCAGGGTCACCTGCCTCCTGGGCAGTTTGGTTTACTTATGCTATGAGCACTAGGCACAGATGGTGGTAATCTGTCTGTTTTTCTTCTTGGTTCCTTTTCAAGATTTCTTCTGCTATTTTAGGGTTTGCTGCCGTTTTTCATGACTGAGTACCACACAAGTCTCTACACAAACCTCTTCAGTAAATATGTGTTGTAAGGAGAAAGGTAACCATTACACGTTGTACTCTGAATTTCACATGTAAATTGTGGGATGGGCACATTCATCCTTATGCAAAATAAAATTTATAAAAATGCCTCAAACGTTTCCAAATTACAATTTATAAATTAGCAAAATAGCACACATGAGAATGGTATAAACACATATTACAGATATTGTCTGAATTTGCTGCAAGTCCAGAAATGCATGTTTCTTCTATTTTTTCCCATCTCCCTGTTAATAAAATAGTGCAGTCTCCAATTACATCTGCTTTTAAGTAGCAGAAAGAAGAACAAATAGTAGAATTCAGTAAATACTTGCAAAAGTATACAGAATAAAAGAATCCTGCACACGGGAAACAGACATTTGATTGCTATGAGTATAATATAAATAGTGTCCAATGATTTATAGTTGAAGAAATGGATGGAGATTACTTACCAATTCGGGCACACTTCCAAAATATCCCCAATAGTCTGCACAGTATAAAAAAAGAACAAAAACAATTGAGAAAACCAATTATTTCTGTTAACATCACAGAGTACATTAATTCTGCATACTGGATTTTAAGCTGAAATCTTTGTTTCACATCTGAAATGTACTCGTCTCACAGTGAGCCACCACTTTCTTATAAAAACAGAACAGTATACACTATGAACCATCACTAAACAGAAGCAACTGTTAAGTGGAATATGTGTATCACAGGCCAGATTCAGGGCATTAATGTGAGAGTGGCTAAAATTTATACAGGGAGTCAGTCATTTAATTCATTTAACTTCAAGATTCTTAACACTTTCAATGGCAGAAATATCATATGTCAATTTAAGGATTAATTTTGAGAAAATGATAAGTGAAGATAGTTTATTTCTTGCAGAATATAGCTCTCTGTTTCACTATCTATAATGCATACTCTAGGGGCTGGTCTTACTGTGCTAGTCAATAAGGAACTCTACATAAATGTGCAGCTACTTTGTAATATAAGGAAAAGTATTAGTTTAGGTGAGACCAAGTAGATGAGCTTATTAAATGTAACAACTAAAACACATATTCCAGAAATGATAATTAAAATGAAGATGCTCCTTTTTATTCCATGAATAAAAATTATGAATTAAATACAAGCACATATATGGACATATTTATGTGGAATGCAAAAAAAGCAACAGCTTTGGTAAATGAGCCATCAACAGAAAAGTTACCCCAACAGCACAAATACTATCTTGTTTTTCTGAGATTATATATATGTATATATCTCTCTATATGTGTGTATATATATACATATATCTGTAACTATGTTTATATATTTTTATAACTATATTTATAGTAGAGTACTAGTTAAGACAAATCAATCTTACATATTCCTTATGTTAGAATTGGCTCAATAAAATCACAAAACTTAAATTTCAGGGATATTTATACTTTTCCTTCAAAGGAATACATAATGAATCATTATGTGTGAAGAGAAAGCTAAGAGGCAAATAACGTAAGCTACTGAGAAGGCCAAAGTGTGCTTTAACTCAGTCCTACTTATTGTGTGACTGGGAGGAGGTACTTTATCTTTTTAATAACAGCGTCTATGCTCAGAGTATTTTATAAGGAATAAATGAAGGAATGATTAGATACGCTTTAAAGCAGTAACATGTGCTATGCTTAGTAATGTTAGGACTAAAGGAACATGTGACAAAATGTTACTCAGAATTCACTTATTCTCCTCCAGAGTCACTAACTGTGGTCACCTATGCAGAGTCATGTGTGTTTGAGTCTGGGCACCTAAGGATCACAATAAACACTACTGAGTTAAAGCTACTCTGATTGAGTAATTATATAAAAGAAACTTTGTTAGTCACTAAAAACCCCTACAATTTGGTGCTTAATTTCCATGGCTTCATATGCTAACAGTGCTATTGGGCCTAGGAAAGCAGGAAAAACCTAAGAAGCAATTTTCCAGTACTACCCTGTTCAAGATCATTTAATTCTATTATATCATTCAAATTTGATTGAAAAAATCATCAGAAAATGAAGTTAAATTTAAATAATGAAGTCATCAAAAATGTATTAGACCAGATATCCAGGGGTCTCCATCTAACCTGGTATATACAGTTATAAATTTATAAATCTCAGAGACAACATATAAAGGAAAAAGAATCTAGTAATTACTTTTATAGAGAAGTAACCTATATATTCTTATCTATAATGAAATAAAATTGTTTCCCATCACCCAGATGACTATATTAGCTTACATTCTGAAGTATAAAAACAGGAAAGTCTTTTGGGGGCCTTCAATGTAGGAGAAATATACTACTACTCAACCTCTACTGTAAGGTTGGTAGCCCTGAGAACTCCTTCATCACTGTAGCATGTTATGGATACATTCCTACTCCCCAAGAGAAGAGGGGCAGACATGTCCACATGCAGCCTCCTTGTGACGGAAAATGTCATGACAGACTAGAAAAGTAAAAATACTCGATTATAATTTTAATAGTGATTATTCTTTAATGAAGAACTACTATTTATCAGGTCTTACATATATTATAATTCCATATTACTAATCAACTAGAATAAAGTTCCAAAAATCATGTATAACCGCTCAGAGAAGAGGATAACATGGGGGAAAGCTGTGTTTCCAAAGGTAACAGGGTATTCCTATAACAACTGTTGGATATCTAGTATTTCGCCAGCAGCAGGATAAATCCTTTCTCTGCTTTTATTCAGTGGGTGAAATTTTAGGTCCCATCAGATCATTCTTTAGATTTACTCAGTAATTTAGTAAGATACTGCAAATGCATTCTGGTGCTTTAAAACATGAGGAAAATGTATTAAGGTCCTGAAAACTGTATAAATAAAGTTAAACGTCCTAATGACTTTCATAGGACTTTATATCTGAGGTTGATGAGAACTGTCCTCACTGATTGTCACTTGTAACATACCCAGTTTTATTTCTGTCCAGGATGCTGGGTGCCAGGGATCGCACATAAGCACACGTACATATAAGCAGCAAGATTACAGTCAATAGACTCTGAAAATTGAAAATGGCAGACTATAAAGAGAAAAAAAACAAAAACAAATTAATATCACAAGAGAAACTTCCTTTGCAAAAAAAATGTCAGACAATTCTGCATTACAGGCAAACAGGATACTGCACAGCACACAATCTAGCATCCTGAAGTCTTTGAAGTCCACGTTCTTCCGTTTTTTAGGGCAGAAAATGCAGGAGTACAATAGCAAATACAAAAGCACTAACTTAAATGTCAAGGATTCAAAGAGTCCAAGCAAAGTGCACTCAGTATATAATTGGTACAGAATGTTCAAGGCAGGCACAGTCCTAGACAAAAAAGTGTGGTCTTCACACACCAACAAGGGTTGGATCCATGACCCTAGTGCAATCACTGGCCATTCAGTCTTCATTTGGTATTTACCGACCTGGTCAGAGCCAAGGAGAATGATTAAATACTGACTAACGTTTCTTTCAAGCTAACTTTTTGCCTGGGATAACCATGTTTTAAATTATGAGATGATGTTCCAAGCCCTGACAACCACTAAGATTATTAGACATTGGTGAAAGAAAAGCATCGGCCTTTTTCCCACTGTTATTTGTTATGTAATAGTTTGTGCCACTCTAAAAGTTAAAATAAGAACTCTAACAAGTGTATATTTGAATCGACAAACAGGAAATCAGACACTTCAAACCCAAATAAACATAAGTTTGGTTCATTCTTCAATATTCAAGAGCGAGTCCTCTCAACTGCTGAGCCCTCTCTAGACTCTCAGCTCAGCTGTGTCAGAAGTCTCCTGGAATCAACTTGACCTCCTTCTGTATTTCATACACGTTTTTTAAAGTGCAGAGATCCTTCTGCATTTGCCTACCAAGTGCTGGGACTATAGATACCCAAGCTTTCTCCTCAGAATCTCTTCTCTATGCCTCCCATGGCAATAGATACTTTCATTATAAAAGTCACACCTTAGGTGTGAACACTACACTATTAGACTGCCTCTAACATCTGGTTACAGGTCTGAAGCACAGCGCAAAACCAAAGAAAAAAGATTCACCAAAACACTTCTAAGAAGCTGCAAAAGTATCACAGTATATCATAAAAACAGTTGCATTATAAGCAAAAGCATAAAATACATCAATTCCATTCAGCAGTCAACAGTAACTACTTCGTTAATTTAGAAGCATTTCTTAAAATCCAGGAGGAATCTGTCGTAATTATTTTTCAAAGGTAAATTTGTTCCTTGTAAATTGGGTGTATTTGAAAACCTCAGAAGAAGCTAGTGATAAATGGTTATAAACTTAAGGAAATTAAGAAATGTATGGGGAGTGCCTATCAATACACATACAAAACCTTCAGTCACATTAACCAAATGAAACACAAAACAGAAGAGACTATTATGACAGGAACTAAAACAAAACCTTCAACTTTCAAAGCTTAAAAAGAAACGTATATTAGGATCAAAGGAAAAATCTTAAAGAAGACAGCAACCACACCACCCAAAACAATATACACAGAAGACTACTTTGTAGAATTAGGAGACTGATAAAAATTCTTACTAGAATTGTTTTACATATTTCTGTAAATAAAATCCATAAAAAAAAGGATTGCCCATTACATAGCAAGTTTTTTTTTGTGCATGCATGTTTATGTATTTATATTTTTGTGTGTGTGTGTGTGTGTGTGTGTGTGTGTGTGCGCGCGCGCGCGCGCGCGCGTGCGTGCGCAGGCATGCGCAGGGCAGAAACTGGAGCTTTTTTAAGGTAGGATCCCTCAAGAAAATTGGGCCTTGCTGGTTCAGCTGAACTGGATGGACGTCAAGTTTCTGAAGACTCTGACTTCCCAGCCGAGGAATTTTAGGTCCACTTTTAAAATGTAGGTTCAGGGGATTGAATTCATGTGCTCCTACTTGCCCAGTAAGTAATCTACCAACTAAGCCACTTCCTAGCCCCAGTTACCAATGTGATTAGCGACAAAATGCTTATATACAAATTATAGTAAGTGTTGAGCAAACAGGATGCAGGATGTCAAAGCCGGCTTAGGTTTAGCTCCAAATACTGATGCAAATGTGGGGGAACAGGGATGACTGAGGATGAGTTTCATTAGTGAGTTTTATGATCTGAAAAAGATGAACGAAAACTTTGCTTTTGAGGCAGGGTTTCACTGTTGTAGCCGGACTATCCTGGAATTCAGTGTAGACTAGGCTAGCCTTGAACTCACAGAAATCTGCCTGCCTTTGTCTCCAAAGTGCTGAGATTAAAGGTGTGAATCACCCCACCTTTAATGTTTTTGTTCATGTGGTGTTTATTTTGTTGAATCAAATGATAAAAAACATTGTATAACTTCCATTTTAATACTTGTTTAAATTATTATAATCCTATGCAAAGATTTTTTCACTAACACAGCAAAGGTGGCATTTAATGTGGATTGGCTTTTAGTTAGCTTGGGTATTAAGCTTGCATCTGTGAAGGCAGGTGAAAAGTGATGAATAATAAGTAGAAAACAATGCCAGGATGGCTGTCTTTTGAAGATGATTTTGAACATGTACATGAATATATTGTCTGTATTTCCTCCTGGACAAACAGCTGTAAGTACATTTAGTGTATATTCTGGAGAATGAAGTTAAGACCTTAAGGATCTAAAGAGTTAGACTGTATGAATCTTCCTTTATTGGGAGTTTATAACTAAAAACAGGTACTGACATTCACCTGGTATTCTTTCACAATATTAACTGCAGAATACAGTTACTATCATCTGTATGTTATAGATGACACACACAGCAATTATCTTCCAATTAGAAAAAGATGTATACTTTCAAAATTAAACAGTAATGTATTGTAGCACCTACAAGACGTGGCTTGGAATCGCAGGGACCAAGACAATTTTTCAAAAGGAAAAGTTTTAAAGAAAGCAAATACATAGACAATCTCCACATGACTTCAATTGGAAGGGCCAAGAATACAGTAGACTCTAGCAAAAACAAAATGGTGGCAGCAGGGATTTTTAAGACATTTTTAGGAAGAACACAAAGTAAACAAAGGATTCTGGTGGTAAAACGGTTAGTTTTTCAATGTGGGTTTACTATCTCCCTAATGAGATAAGTACATTAAGGATTTTTATCATGGGGTTTTCCTTTTCTTTCCCGAATGCCTTTAAAAACATGCTTTGTTGTAAGACACCCAAGTTGGTTCTCACTGTGTTTGTGTAGGGAAAGGAGAGTTGCTCATAAAATGCTGAGTACACGAAGGCTCACTTACCCTTTTTACTTTTCTGCATTTGAATTTTTTCATAAAAGATAATACAACAACACTCACCACCATGTCTAATATTAAGTGGACTGTGTATATTCATGTGTGGATGTTTCATACCTTCACACGCATACAGAATACATACATACATTTGTGTGTGTACAATCATTTACAAATGAAAGCTGTTTACATGCACGAAACATCTGATATATACAGCTTTGTTCTGTGGCCTAAGAACTCTATAATTTAAACAAATAACATACTTAGACTCTGTTCAAAAGAGTATTTTCTAAGTTACGGACATCAGCCTGTTAACTTATTCCTTTTAAGGCTTAGCATAGCTGTCTACTAGTACAAACTAGTTTCTGAGTTAAGAGTAACAAAAGGACTATTTTGTACAAAATAAAAATGACTTTCCATATAAAAATGTTGATACAGGAAGAATGGAAGCTAAACAAAGAAAACATCTGATAACAAACTAGAAAGATGCAAAGTTCATTAATAGGCCTCACTGAGAAAAACCAATGTAGATGAGAACACTGAGTACATTATCTTGTTAATTAACCAAGAAGTTTACAACCTGTTGTGAATTCATATTTACTTGTCAAAGACATTTTGGAAAAATAAGCAAAGAACAAAAATATCCGCATTCTTATGTGAAAGGCCTAGGCTATGAAGGCCCAAGGCAATTTTTACCTCGTTTCTACATCTAGCACTACCCGGAACTCCAGTATTTTAGGGAGAGCCCACTTTGAAGAGGCTCACACTTTGAACAGATGTGTTGTTCTAACTCATTCTAGGACACACGGTATACACATTTTCAAGTGGCCTATAGAGCTGAGTAGGTAAACTTGCTAAATGAAAACTCTAGATACTCAACTACTTAACAGTTTAAAATAGTAGTTATACAGCATGCCAGTTTTCAAGGGACTACAAGTATATATGCTTTTGTGTGCTAATTTGCTAATTACTAACTTTTTGGAGTCTTTTTACTTTTTAAAACCCATGGTAATGTATGTGATTTAGATGGTTACAGATATCAAAGTAGAATACAAAACCCTTCAGCAGATTCTCAGAGCAATGGTTTTCAGCCTTTCTAATGCCAAGACCCTGTAAAACAGTTTCTCATGTTGTGTGACCCACCAATCATAAAACTGTCTATATTGCTACTTTATACTTTTGCTAGTGTTATGAACTGAAATGTAAATATCTGATATGCAGCAAAGAGGTGGTGATGCAGGCTGAGAACTACGGCTTGAGGGTAACTAGAAGATGATCACTGTTATTCTTACACATAAAAAGATGCTGGGCTCCTTTCCATACATAAACTTACATTTATACAGATTTTGTTTTTAATAGGATGCTGACGAAACGAATACAAAGCCAACATTTCCCATAGAATATTTTCATTCTTTTTATTAATTTATGGCAGTGTCACATTTATTGATTTATAATTTATCTGTAGAAGCGAATTACTTCGTTAACCCTCTCTATAGGCACACTGTCTCCAAACTTCACTCTTCTAAGCAGTGTGCAACAGCTACATGAAGCTGTTCTTGAATTGGTACAGGTACAGAAACTCTGGGTCAGAGCAACTTATGAATCACACTGTGGTTACGTTCTGCTCATCTGCATTCTATAAAGGCTGATCAAATGTGTATTTCCTAACTTCCATGACAAACTCTAGTCAGTTCGCATCTCTCAGATGAGTTATGGAAGATATAAATTTAAAATTAAAACAGGTTCCCAGTGAAATATCTGGCTCCTATTCTGCTAAAATTGCTACAAATTTAGGGGCATAAACCAATACAAATTTATTACTACCTTGTATTTCTAAAGTGCTTTATACCACTCTAACATTTTGACAAGTCACTATTTCTGTGGCTCTGACACTACTCTTCTTATCTGTTAAATGTTCTTGTGCTCATACTGCCTGTGTTCTCCCCTCCCCTCAGGATAATCTTCCAAATGAAGATTTGAATACAAAGTCTCTTGTCACATACAATTAGAAATATATTCGTGCTTTTGTGCGGGTTTGTGTATCATTTTTTTTCATGGGGTCCATTTTCTCTACCACATCTATAGATGTTCCCTTTCCATGATGAAGTATTAAATGGCATTCCCTTGAATCAGGACTGCCTGTGGCATACACTGGAACACAATACGAACTACAACTAAAAGTAATCCTCAGGCTTGTGGGACACAGAAGCCCTGCCTTAACTTAGATCACTCACAATTGTGCTTCCTTACAAAACAATGTGTCAACGGCTCCCAAGGTTATTTTCTCTTAAGCTCTTTACTTAATGTCTGTCTCTCTTCCATTGCAGCCTTATCACCATAACAATCTAGATCTTCATCTCCAACCAGAGCTTCCAAGAGCTTAGAACAGCCATGCAGCCATGCAGAATTAATGCAGCCAGATGAGAAGCTATTCAGTAATCTTTCTGAAGTAATACACAATTAAGTAGTGAAATAATAAAAGAAGTCCAGAGGCATTTTTATATTTGGAGTTATTCTTGACTGTTAATGTTATATCCTCCAAGTTTGGATATGAGAGCGTGTTCCAGAATTATAAATAAAAGTATCCTGGACATTTGTTAGCAGAACTTTTAAATAAGAAATCTTCAAAGATCACTCCTAAGCACTGGGGGCTGGGTCCAAACAATAAACAAGTACAAAAATTAAAACAAAAAACAAAACAACACCCCCCCCATAGGTACCTTTCACTTTCAATGATTGGTTATTGACAAGACTTAATCAACAGAAAGGGTAGTGTCGTAACTTAGTATTTTCATTAGTATCGGATCGCTTTGGCACCATGAAGATTCATCTTTAGTATCAGCAATACAAAATGTTTACCTTGCTCGCTGAGTAAGAGGTCCTTTGTGAATAACATTGTCTCAGGGCTTCAAATGTTTATTGCTCACATGTAAAATATTTTTACTGACATTAATTTCTCCAGTTTAACTCAACTTCACTTTAAAATTAAGAGTTAAAAACCAAAGACAAAAATTAAAAACACTAGCTAGTAACATTTTTACTTACTAATATATACTTGTTTGTTTTACATAAAAGTAAAGTAGTTTATTCTTATCTCAGGAGAACAGAGTCAACACCCTTAACTTAATTATGGTAAAATTTACAGCACACTTGAAAAATGGGTCAACATTTTATGATTTACAAACCTAAGTGAGGTCAGCATTTTCGAACTAGATTTTATCAGATAGAAGTTTCTATGTACTATTATCTTTTAAAAATGAGAACCACAGAAATAGTGATAAATTTTAGCCTGCAAATAAATACAAAAACACACTAATTACAAGTGACCAAAACTGACTGAACACATAACCTGTCTTTCAGGACCAGAGTCTATTACACATTCTGGATTACCTAAAACATAAATTTATCGTTGAATAAATGAACTTTTCTTGTCAGCTGCATCTGATCTAACTGGTCCTGTTTCACAAGTGTATAAAGACCTTATCTACTTACAGTTCACTACAGAACTTTGGTTATGAGTCAAGTTCAGAGTTCAGAACTCTCTTGCAGTCTCAGTAGTTATCTAGTCCAAAGGTGGGACCAGTACTTGATTAGTAGTTTTTAAAAAATGAATTCTCTATATACCTTGACAAAATGATTAAAAAGATACCCTGAAGGGAAAAAAGCAAATCCTACATGAAAAAAATGTGCTTTGCGATCAAGAAAAAAAAATAAATAAAATATAGGTTGTTTGATACAAGAGAAAAACTAAATACTGGGTACCTGACATGTAATCCCTGGTTACTCACTAGAATCATTCAATGCTTTAAAAAACAATCCTCAAAATTTAGACTGAAACTATAAAGAAACTACAATCTTTATTTATTGCTCTTAAGCACTCTGAGAGAAGATCAATAATATATTCACATTACCTTATCCTATTAACCTTATACAAGGGTTTTCAGAGTGAAGTTCATGGAACACTTTCATAACGTCATATTTATTTTTATTATGCTAAAGACACATGCTTTTCTACTGTCATTTTTACTCCTAATAAAACAAAAATTATGGTAAAAAATGTGTCATTTTAACTTTACTCTCGCAAACCTTTCTTGGATTTCCTGTGTGATGAATGGCACCTTTGACTAGGTGAAAGGACAGAATATAATGACAAACAGAGCTGCTAAGATTAATCCGTACCTTATAATCAATATTATTTTGGGCACTTCACTTAATATTTTACACATGTAACTCATGGCCAGTAACAACCGTAATGAAACACTGCATACAGCTTTTTTTCTTACAACACTTAAAAAAAGTAAAACAGATTTAATACTTTCACACATCCTTCCAAAGCCATTCTATACATACAAGAATACAAAGAATTTTCCCTCTAACCTTCCATTTCCAGTTACACACCCGCAAATTCAACAGATCATAGATTTAAAAATCTGGAGCAGAAACCGGCACATCTGCCGTGAACACACCACCACTTTTCTGGTTAGCCTTTCAGAGAGAGACACATAAGCTAAACCTGAGGCCTGGCTGTACTTACCAGGTGTGTTATCCTAGGCAAATCAGGCCCCTACTTTCCACTTTCTTTACCAGCAAGTATCTCAGAAGTCAGGAGTTTAAAGCAAAACGCTTAGAAACTGCATCTTTAAAATAGAACTTGTACATAACAAGTACTAATAACTAAAGCTTGTTATTTTTGGAACAAGTTAAAATACTGCCCATTTTAAATTAACTTGATTTTTCCTAAGTAGGAGAGGATGAAACATGTACCTTTGACTCCTTCTAAGAGCAAAGTGATTCTATTTGTTTCTAGGTAATTAGGCAAGAAAGCAATTTTTCAAGTTTCCTAACAGCTTATTAACAGCATCTTTTTGACCAAGTATATATTATTCTGCAGTAGAGAGAAAAAAAAAGGTTACAATGGATAATAAAATCCTTACCCAGAGAACAAATATATACAACAAACATATAAAGGCTACCTCCTTTACAAGGTGCTAATCTTGCGCAGGAAGGAAATTCCAACATATGATTAAATATAAATGCCTACACGTACATCACTGTCAAGAAAGCAGGAAGGACTACTTGAGCTTTTGATCAAGGCTATAGGAGATTCTCAAGACACTTCTGGGAACTCAAATTCAGTATCTTCTTACTGTACAGTGTGGTGTCTAGTGGGGGCGGGGGCGTCCTGGCTGTTTTTGAGATAATACAAACATGCTTTCTCTAGAAATATGGTTATAAATAGCTTCTAAACTCACCAAAGTGGCAGTGCAGGGAGATCTGGCATTTACCCTAACACTGATAAGATGCACAAAGTTTTAATGATTTATTACTAATGTCTACTTTTATCTATGCCCTGGCCACAGGGACTTTCTCTTCCTTGTCCTGACCTTTGCTGCTGTTTGTGATTTACAGTGCAAGCCTTCTGAGGTCTACACTATTAAAGAATTCATAACACCACACATAGGAACTCCCAATGAGGGTGGTGGTTAAGCTCCTACAAGGCAGACACACCTTGGTAGGAAAAGTGAAACCATTAAAAACCTTCCTTTACAAAGAAGCGTCATTAGAATTGAAAGAACAATGAGGGAGGGGCTCTACCTCAACATTGCTTCAACAGGTAAAACGAAAAGGGTAGGATTAGTGTTAAGAAAAGCGACAATCCATTCATTACTATTTAAAGATACAGGTTGGGGTGACACACGTAACACATAACAAAGGGGAAAAGTGGAAACGGGGAATCCAGCATTTTCAAAGTGGATATCATCCGTACAGATATTTGTAACTGGTCGCAATCGGTTTAGTGGAATACCACCGCAATTCCACTAAACAACGTAGCAAGTCGGCCTCTTTGCGAGGGGCCGACTCCATCACCCGGGCTCTTCCTAGGTCTGTTGGCCTGATGCTCCAAGTTGAGCATCCCGGGCCGCATGACTCCCGGGCTGTGCACCCTCGGGTCCCGGGAGAATCACACTAGAGCCAGGGCTCCCGCGCCCCACAGCGCCCGCACCATCCCCGCCGCCCCGCGCGAGCCGCGGCCCCTCCGAGAAACTCAACCGCGGCCAGGCAGCCCATGTTCTTACCATAGTGAGGCCGGTGCTGGTCCAGCCACATCACCCTTCCGGGCCGGGGCGGAAGAGGATGCACGCCCGCTGCGCTTCCCACTCGCTCCAGCGGTCCGGTTGGGCCTATCGCAGTGCCTCCGCCCATGCCGCGCCATTCGGAGTCCGTGATAGGCTTCTGTTACCGGAAGAGGTGGGGCTTGGTCTACTACTTACAAACCACGGTATTAGCGGATTCTATCATTGGGCGCCCAGGTTTAAAGCTGGGTGTCCACATTTTTTTTTAAAAGACCGGAAGTGGAGTCACTGAGAGGTAGGGCCCGGAAGTGGCTGTGGTGTCTTTCCACTAGCAGTGCTATTTTTCTTGCGCTTTCCTCGTCTTTTCTTTCTATGTCAACCTCCTGTAGTTCTCGGATCTTAGCTTTAAAGCTGCTCTGTGCGTGTTTTTCACCCGGTCTGTGACCCCTGAGCCTTTTGTTTGTGGATATCAGATTTCCCCAAGGTGAGCACCTGTTGGGCTCCCTCCTAACTTTCTCTTTTTGTGTCTCGTGGAATTTTCAGTAGTGAGAGGCTCATTGGAAATAGGCCGTGTTGCTGTGTGATGTAGATTTGTATTCAGAAGGCTGCGTTCTATATGATGATCCACCACCCCCTCCCACCACCCAATACTGGACTTTGCTGGCCCCCCTCCCTTTTGGACACTCTGAATCCGGGTCTTAGTTAGACATTCTAGGCCCTGGGCAGAGGGAAAGAACTCTGGTAGCTACTGGAAAGGAATGGCCCATTCCTAAGGGGAAGAATTGGCTAGTATAAAACCACTGGGTGAGACACTCTTTCACTTCTGGTTTTCTTTATGAGTTTTGTAGATACGAGGAAGGTGTAATCTGATGTGTTCAATTTTATATGAGTTCTTGGAATGATTCTGAAGTCCATCACTTTCCTCACTGTTCCTAGTATATCAAAATTATGTGTTTAAATAATTGCCCCCCCTCCCGCAATATGGTTCTAGTTTTTATTCAGAATGTTACCCAATGTTACATAATGACCTAAAAGATAAATAGAAAACATTAGTGAAGGACACTGATGTGACATGCTGATTTCTGAGCTCTATTTAGCTGAATCATGAGAATCCAGCGCTTATGGCATCACAATATTTTTACTCAGTGCTATGTTATATGTGATTGTTGTTTATTACTGCATGGCATCCAAGATTTTGCTTGAAATCATAACATCATTTTTAAAATCAGGTATACTCAATTGCTATATTCGTTGGTCCAATACTCAAAGTAAGGATCTGCATCTGAGTGGTATCAGCAGACTGTAGAAGAAGAAGGGATGTTTCTTTGAGTATTTTAGTGGGGGGCTGGAGATTAGTCCAATAGGAAATGATTGTCATTGAATAATCTCAAAAATAGTATTTAAGTTAACTAAACATAAATGTTCCAATGTAGTTGTAGAAAATATGTACTTCAGCTCCGTTTGACACTTAAGGTTGACCTTTCTTCATGAGGCTATGCTTCAGGCTCTAGTAAAGAGAAAGGGAGGCTAAGGTTGTTGAAGATAGCAATTGGTTTGTTGTACTTATGGATAATTTAGGCCATAGTTTCTTATATATCTCAGTTTCTGAATAGTAGCAAATAACTTGTTAATTGTTGAGATATTCATAGAAGTACATGGTATCAGGAGGTAAAGTTGGACATGTGTGTATATTATTTATGATATTCATGTAACATAGCAAATTAATCTAACAGTAAGACCTGTGGGGGCAGCTGCATGGCGATTAGGCACACGGAACCCTTGATTTTGAATTTTGTTGCAAGTGAATGATAATCACAATTTCAAATAATTTTTCTTTATTTCCTCTTCTGGTAGCTCTGCTGTGATTTTCATTTCTAATCATCATGAGACATTTTCCTGCTAACAGTAGAAATTGACTATGTTACTCCATTATGTAAACATTGTCTTCTCTGCATGTGGAGGAATGTTTTCAATCTTCATGTCATGATATCCACAAAGTTGTATATAAAATGAGAAATTTATAGTTCTCTGTAAAAGTGTGGTTAGCTTTCCTCACTGTTTTGGGGATTAAATGAATAAATGCATATAAATAATTAATTGATAAATAGTGCTATAGTGTTCATTCAATTTTCATCCTTGGGTGGAGGGCTAATGATTGAAAATGTTTTGATTGTTAGATGTTGTTTTAGTTAGGGTTTTACTGCTGTGAGCAGACACCATGACCAAGGCAACTCTTATCAGGACAACATTTAACTGGGGCTGACTTACAGGTTCAGAGGTTCAGTCCATTATCATCAAGGAGGGAACATGGCAGCATCCAGGCAGGCATGGTGCAGGAGGAGCTGAGTTCTACATCTTCACCCGAAGGAAGCCAGGAACAGATTGAGCATCCTCAGGCAGTTAGGAGGAGGGTCTCCAAGCCCACCCCACAGTGACACACTTCCTCCAACAAGGCTATACCTTCTAATAGTGCCACTCTCTTGGATGAGAATATGTAAGCCATCACAGATGTTATTTACACAATAAAAGGTTTAAAATTAATTTGGTTTCTTATGCTGCCAGACCACTTTCTCTACATTTTCCATTTTTTTTTATTTCTGATATTGATAGTGTTTGAGGGTTTTTTAAATTTTAGTTATCCATCTTACTTATTGGTACTCATTTTTATTTATCATCTATCTACCATATCTATGTCTATTTGTCTATCTATCTATCTATCTATCTATCTATCTATCTATCTATCTATCTTTCTATCTATCTTTGTGTGTTTTCTAATTCGCCACCAAATACATAAATTGAAAGTAGGTTGTTTTGGTTTTGATTGCTACCTGTTCTCTTCCCCCATGACTCCTAGATAATTACACATACGTTTTGTTTGAATATTACCAACACTGATATACTACAATAAACCCCGGATTCTACTTGCAAGTCACAACTTTTCGATTGCTGTTCTTATTGTCTTAGATGTAATCTTCGAGGTAAGGTGGTGCACTCAGAATCCTACAACCTAACATACTTTTGAGACATAATTTTAAAAAGCAGGAATCTGACCAATTTTGTGACACAAAGACTGAAAAAAGAAACAAAAAGTGGGAACCATTAAAACCTCTAATTCTGTAACATAGGGTTTATTAAGGTCAAGCTGTTTCTAACTCTTCTATTTTAATTTAAACAGAGTCAGGATGTTCTCACATAAGATACCACCGGTCCAGCTCATGTATAGTCTTTCCTAATTGAAAAATATGCTCAGAATTGAAATCCAGTCAGATCACGTGTGGAAAGGGAATAAGACTTGCCCTGCCTACCCCAAACCTCTAATAACTGTACCTATTTACTTGCCTGTTTATCAATGGCAGACAAGAGAATGAGCAACACTGGGATACAAGTGAAATGAGAATCACTACTGGGCAGCAAACCCTGTACAATATTGCAAGTTGTTACTACCTACAGTTGAACCATATACACAAAAGTCTAAGAATCATAGACTATCAATATTTAACAGTTCATTCAAACAACAGCAACTTTATGTGGTTTTCTAAACTGTTCTAATAGCATATGAATACTTTAATTCCTAATTAGATGAATAATTACATATTTAGCTTCCAGGCACTGTATCTCTGAATCCACACCTCTAGGAAGAAGTCATAACACCCTCGTGAAAGATTTTGTTTTGTGTTCTGTTGGTGATCCATTTGCAAGCTGAACTGAACTGTTATACCCAAATCTTAATAAAGCCCTATTCTCCTTCAGAAAAGTATAAGTTCTAGGGTCTTCTGAGCTTTGCAGATCAAAACCAAACATCCAAATAAACAACCAAAAATGAAACAATAACAAAAATCCACACCTCTCCTACAACAGTTTGGGAAGATGGCTCAGTTAGTAAGAGCATTTTGACTATAAGCATGAAGACCCTAGTTGAAATCCAGCAACCACTATTAGTAGCAGGACATAGCTGACTGTCCCTATAAGCAAAGCATTCTGGGGTAGAGGCAAACAGATCCTAAGTATTCTTTGGCAGAAAGTCTAACATAAAACATCAGCTTCTGCTTTAGTAAGAGACCCCTGTTAGGCAATAAGAAAGAGAAAGAGGGGGATGGAGAACGCAAGAGTGAGTACAATATTGAAGACACAACAAGATCTGTTCTGGCCTCTGCATAGGTGACATGGGCTCATGTGTGTTCATGTACCATACATACCACACACAAAAGTAAATACAATGAGATGTTTGATATAATCTGCCTTTTTGTCTAAAATTCTGTATGTACCTGTTTTTGAATTTTTAAAAATGTGATAAGGCTGTAAAAATCTGTCACCATAACTTTGCTTTAAAATTACATTTTCTTTTCCTTTTTTAAAAAAGTAAAGTCTAGCAAAAATAGTATAAGCAAGAATCCATTCATAGATTTTTAACAGCTGGTTCTATATAGTAATTTTTATTCTGAATTCCATCAGTCCATTTTTCTTGACTAGGGGACCACTTAAGTGATTGCTTCATTAGAAACTTGAGTTTATCCCTTTCTCGTCTGTATGAACAACTCCTTGGCAAAGCTGCAGAATTTGGACACCTGCAGTCCAAGCAGCTTGAAGAGAAGCCATCACTGACTATTAAGAGAAGGAAAAGAAGCTCAAGTTCCAAATGGTGTTATCAATGATACAGTGTTGTAACTAACTTGAGCTGACCTAAGCGTTGGCTTCTGCCATGGTCCTTATCAGCATCCAAAAGGGCATACAAAATGCTTTGTAAACTAATTTAAAAAGTGTCTTGTTTATTCAGAAGCAACTGTGAATGGTATTTGTTCATACCAAGATCACATCAATTGCACACCAGCCAACAACGTATTAGTCTTCTAAGAGAGAGGCCATGTATCAAAGACACAAAGTACTAAAGATAAGCTTCTCAATTCTCAACTGTTCTGAGTTCTCAATAAAGCTACTGATGTACAAATTGGGGTGGGACCCAAGTGGTTCCACCTGCAGGCTCCTCTTAGATCCCTGGCTTTGGCTGAGAGAGGTGCTGATACTAATGTGCCCTTTAGTACTCTTAGGAAACAAAACATGGGCTCTATTATAGCCTCAATCAGCATCTCTGAAGAGGATTCCACTCATTTTCTCCAAGTAGTTCTGGGGCGAAACACTGGATATTTCTGTGTACAAGGCTCGTAGGGACAAAAATATTGGTTGATTTGCTCTGAGTCTTAAAAGAATTTTGGAGTTTCTCATGTGTTCTTGTGGTTGATTCTCGGATATTTTTATTTGATATTTAATGAGAGGGTAGTCTTAGTAAAGTGATGAATTATTTAAGCAATTAGCTGAAATGTAGATTATCAAGACCTAATTTAAATATATTTTTGAGGTTCCTGAAGCACAGATTACAGGATACAGAGTTATCATATGTGAGTGGGCTTATTAATGTGGGTATCACTTAAATATGGTTCACATGTTCTTACTTCACCAGCGCGTATACTAAATTTGGAATGGTGTGTTTCACAATCCATCCCAGTTCCAAACTTAAGTACTCAAACAGCATTTCTTTAAGATAAAATTAGCTTAATTTTATGAAGTTTTAAATTAATGAGAAAACTGGAAGATACTTAGACTGTCACATTTAAAATATAGTTTAAGACTTGATATGATCTCTAGCTGTCGTTTGAACCTTATTGAGCTTTAAACCCTTTATGTTATTGTGAAATAATGTGTAACTGTCAGGCATCTGGAATATTGAATTTTAAATGACTGTCTATATTTAGGAATTTGTTAGTGATCCTAAATATGAAATTTAAAAAGCAATGGAACAGCCTGCTTTACAAGTGCTGGATTTTTCTTGCAGAGTTAATGCTAACAATACCCATGGCTCTGCAGGTGTGTGTGAGAAGAAATGATTGTTTGTTTGTTTGAGTGTGTGTGTGTGTGTGTGTGTGTGTGTGTATGTGTGTGTGTGTGTTTGTACATGCATATCTCTATGTGTCCTGCTGTGTAAATGTTTTGGTAAAAGTCTATAGAAACAAAATATGGCATTCCAAAAGTACTTTTAATAACCTCACCCCCAAATACAAAATAGAATGTTTTTCTTTTTGTTTGCTTCCTTTTGTTCATCAGTGTGTTGGTGTGTATGCATGTGCATGTGTGTGGGCATGCACCTGAAGGCTTGAGATTAACAACCTTGGATGTTATTTGTTATTCCTCTGTCTGCATTTCTGAGGTAAGATCTTTCACTAGATAAGTCTGGCTGGCCACTGAGCCCCAGAAATCCGATGGTTTCTGACATGCTTCTGTTAGAAGCACTTTATCAACTAATTCTCTCCACATTCTCCAAGTTGGGGTTTGAATCCACATGAATTATGTGCCCCTGAGTTAGAGAGGTAGCTCATCCCATTGAGTGGTAGTCTAGTACTCAAGTGTCATCGGGTTCTTTCCCTAGCACTACAGAATACTGGGTGTGGTGTTGTATGCTTATGATCATAAAAACTTGAGAGGTGGAGGCAAGGAATTCAGATCAGTTCAAAGTCATTCGCAGGTTCATAGCAAACTCAACTTTGAAGACACAGAGAACTCCATGGCATCTGGTCTCAAAAAAAATATGTTCTTAACTATAAACACTGAATAATAAAATTGGAGGAGACACTAGAATATAGAAAAACTTCCTTATTTACAAAAAGACAGGAAAGTAGCCAACAGATTCCATTCAGTCCCCAGAAAAATTACAATAGTATGGTTTTAGAAACAGAAAAAATAAGTCCGTTTGGAAGCTTAATTGAATATAATAAAGGATTCAGCAATTTATTCACACAGAGCAAGAAACATACACTGGAGGAAAGATAGGATCTTTAACAAATCATAATGTAAAACTGGATTTGTAAATGTAGAAGAATGAATCTGCCACCCTGTCCCACACTGGATTCAAAATGGGGGAAAGATTTTAATGTAAGAACTGAAACTCTGAAGTCTTAGGGGGAAAGAGTGAAAATCTTTCAAGATGTACCTATAGGCAAAGCTTTCTGAAAATGACTCCATCTCAGGAAGTAATCCCAAGAGCTGAGGTTGCAGTAAATTCAAATGCTTCTGCAGAGAGAAGAGACTAGAGAATGAAGATACAGCCCCAGGTGAGGGGAGACTTCTGAGAGCTATACATTTGATATAGGATTATTATATAGAGTGTAAAAGAAACCAATAAATGCTAAGAAGCAAGACAACCCATTTTCCAAATAGAGAATGAGATGAAGAGATCTCAAACGGTGAGGAACAAATGAGCGGTAACATATGGGGAAGGTTCCACACCTTTAGCCACCAGGGAAGAGCCTTTCCTTTTCTTTCTCTTCACTTATTCTACGTTATCACAAAGAAAAAATAAATGGTTATGGGAGTACCAGAATAGTAAACCCTTGTAAAACTACTGATGGGATTGTAAATTAGTGGAGGCATTATGGAAATAATTTCTTGCTTTCTTCAAAAACCTAAAAACAATTGCCATATAAGTCAGGTGTATCCACCCTGTTACATACAGCAAGGAGGATAAATCACTATTCCACAGAGATTCTTGAACATCTGTGCTTTTTTCTTATTGGATATTTTTTATTTACATTTCAAATGTTACTGACATTACCCTACACTGGGGGCTCCAGCCTTGGCAGGACCAAGCACTCCTCCTCCCATTGGTGCCCAACAAGGCCATCCTCTGTTACATATGCAGCTGAAGCCATGGGCCAGTCCATGTGTAATCTTTGGATGGTAGTTTAGTCCCTGGAAGCTCTGGTTGGTTGGTATTGTTGTTCTTATGGGGCTGCAAACCCCATCAGCTCCTTCAATACTTTCTATAACTCCTCTAATGGGGACCCCATTCTCAGTTCAATGGTTGGATGAGAGCATTTGTCTCTGTATTTGTCATGCTCTGCTAGAGCCTCTCAGGAGACAGCTATATCAGGCTCCAGTCAACATGCACTTCTTGGAATCAGCAATATTGTCTGGGTTTGGTGGCTGTCTGTATATGGGCTGGATCCCCAGGTGGGGCAGCCTCTGGATGGCCTTTCCTTCACTCTCTGCTCCACTCTTTGTCCCTGTATTTTCTCCTATGAATATTTTTGTTCCCCTTTCTAAGAAGGACTGAAGCATTTGCACTTTGGTCATCTTTCTTCTTGAGCTTCATGTGGTCTGTGGGTTGTATCTTGGGTAATCCAAGGTTTTGGACTAATATCCAGTTATCAGTGAGTGAATGCCAGTATTTTTTTTTTTTTTTTTTGTGATTGGGTTACCTCACTCAGGATGACATTTTCTAGTTCCATCAATTTACCTATGAATTTCATGAAGTCATTGTTTTTGATAGCTGAGTTATATTCCACTGTGTAGATGTACCACATTTTCTGTTTCCTTTCTTCTGTTGTAGGGCATCTGGGTTCTTTCCAGCTTCTGGCTATTATAAATAAGGCTGCTATGAACATGGTGTAAAATGTGTCTTTGTTGTATGTTGGAGCATCATTTGGAGACCCAGGAGAGGTATAGCAGGGTCCTCAGGTAGTGGAATGTCCAATTTTCTGAGGAACCTCCAGACTGATCTCCAGAGTGGTTGTACCATTTTGCAATCCCACCAACAATGGAGGAGTGTTCCTCTTTCTCCACATCCTCGCCAGCATCTGCTGTCACCTGAGTTTTTTAATCTTAGCCATTCTGACTGGTGTGAGAATCTCAGGGTTGTTTTGATTTGCATTTCCCTGATGACTAAAAATGTTGAGCATTTCTTTAGGAACTTCCCAGCCATTCACTCTTCCTCAGATGAGAATTCTTTTTTTAGTTCTGTACCCCATTTTTAATAGGGTTATTTGGCTCTCTGGGGTCTAACTTCTTGAGTTCTTTGTATATATTGGATATTAACCCTCTATTGGATGAAGGATTGGTAAAGATCTTTTCCTAATCTGTTGGTTGCTGTCCTGTCCTAATGACAGTGTCCTTTTCCTTACTGAAGCTTTGCAATTTTATGAGGTCCCATTTGTCCATTCTTGATCTTAGACCATAAGCCATTAGTGTTCTGTTCAGGATCAAGTGACCATAGGTATATGGGTTCATTTCTGGGTCTTCATTTCTATTCCATTGATCTACCATCTCTGTAGCAATACCATGCAGTTTTTAATCACTATTGCTCTGTAATACAGCTTGAGGTCAGGGATGATGATTCCCGTAAAAATTCTTTTATTGTTCAGGATAGTTTTGCTATCATTTTTTTTGTTATTCCAAATGAATTTGCCCTTTCTAACTCTATGAAGAATTGAGTAGGAGTTTTGATGTGGATTGCATCAATTCTGTAGATTGCTTTTGGCAAAATGGCTATTTTTACAATATTAATCCTGCCAATCCATGAGCATGAAGATCTTTCCATATTCTGAGATCTTCACTTTCTTTCTTCAGAGACTTGAAGTTCTTGTCTTACAGATCTTTCACTTGCTTTCATAAAGTCACACCCAGGTATTTTATATTATTTGGGACTACTATGAAGGGTGTCATTTCCCTAATTTCTTTCTCAGCCTGTTTCTCCTTTGAGTAGAGGAAGGCTGCTTATTTGTGTGAATTATTTTTATACCCAGCTAACTTGCTGAAGGTGTTTATCAGTTTTAGTAGTTCTCTGGTGGAACTTTTAGGGTCACTTAAGTATACTATCATATCATCTGCAAATATTGATATTTTGATTTCTTCCTTTCCAATTTGAATCCCTTTGACCTCCTTTCATTGTCTGATTGCTCTGGTTAGGACATCGAGTTCTATATTGAATAAGTAGGGAGAAAGTGGGCAGCCTTGTGTAGTCCCTGATTTTAGTAGGATTGCTTCAGTTTTCTCCATTTAGTTTAATGTTAGCAAGTGGTTTGCTGTATATTGCTTTGACTATGTTTGGATATGTGTCTTGAATTCCTGATCTTTCCAGGACTTTTATCATGCAGGGGTGTGGAATTTTGTTAAATGCTTCCTCAGCATCTAATGAGATGATTATATGGTTTTTATCTTTGAATTTGTTTATATAGTAGATTATGTTGATGGATTTCCGTATATTGAACTATTCCTGCATCCCTGGGATGAAGCCTACTTGTTCCTGATGGATGATCCTTTTGATGTGTTCTTGGATTAACTAAACAGAGTCAAAGAGAAAGTAACAGAAGTTATGAGCATCTATGCTTTTTTCAGTGATGTTCACAGTGGTCATGTTATATAGCCTAAGGAATCTCTCAACAGATGAATATATAATATGTGACAATCAGCCATAAAGAAGAAAATTATGTCATTTCCAATAAAATGAATCATTGGGGATCATCATATTCACTGAAATAAGCCAGACTCAACAAATATCTTATTTTCATTCATTTGGGAACCCAAGATTTTTATATAGATACACACACACACACACACACACACACACTCACACAAACACATGCACACATGTATGCACGCATGCATGTGCACAGACACCATGTGTACACACGCATGCATGTGTACACACACAGGGGTGGGGGAAAGTGAAAGGGCAGGAGGACATGAAGCAGATTCAGGACTCCTGGGGAAAGGACTGGAACTGGAAGTGGGAAAGGGGAGAGAAATCTAGAGATGAAAATGGATATGGTCAAAGTACAAGAGACACATGTATGAAAACACCTATGAAAGCCACTGCTATGTGCCTTCAATATACAGCAATATAAAATATAGCAACCAAAAGTAGCACTAACCCAGCTTAAGATAAAATGTGGTTTCCCTTTGGTTACATATAACCTTTACAGGTTGAATTGGTCTGTAGCAATCTTCATAGGTTTTACAAACTGAAAAAGAAGGTAGGATTCTGTACTTGAGCATTCTAGCAAAAATATGCATTCAAAATTGTAAGTTTCAGGTCTGAAAACCAAACAGACAAATAAGAGACTTCATTAAATTTGACTACATTAAAATGCATGCAGAAACTGTCATTTATGTATACATATTCTGCTAACAATTTAACAGATTAATCTCATGTGTTCAAAAAGAAAACAAAAACAAATTCTGTGAATCGCTAACGATACATGTTTTTTGTGATTCATTTCAAATACTAGTAATCATATTTATCTAACAATTTTCAAATTCAACTCTTACTATCAAGTGTCTGACTAGTTGATATAAACGTAAATATTCACAAATTTCTGATGTATTTTGGAATTAATTGCATCTATGCAAAAAAAAACCCACAGTATAGGAAATAATTTGAACAAATGAAGTATCTGTTATATTTAGTGGTCATAATATCAAGGGTTCACTTAAGTGTTTTTTTTTATATATTTGAAGTGGGCTTAATTATTATTTCCATTGATATCCTTTGGAAGAACGTTATTTTTCCTAGTACAGGTAGAAATTACTTAAGTATCTTATCATTGTGGAGGAGTTGCATACTTAATTAGGTATTTTTCTTTTAATTTTGGATGCACAAATCATTGGAGCCATTAGATAGGAACTTTTCAAAAACTTTTAGTGACAGAATCACATAGAGTTTGCAAATGTATTACTCCAAGGGGACAAACTACATAGTCAATTTCAACAACATACATAATTTCAGCAACGGAAATATAAAATTTCAGTCTTATAAAAACACCACAAATCAATATTAAAAACTGTATGTGCATAGGCTATAGCAAGGTGTAACTCAGAAAATAAAATTTGTTGAGAACTTTAAGCTGAAAACAAATTTGGTAATGCAAGACTCATATTACTGACCAAAATAAGTGCATTTTGACGAATTACGTTGATGAATTATATTTTATAGATATATTTATTATAGACACCAAACTGAAGATATGAAAACAGATTAATAACACCAGTAAGAAAAAAGAAACTAAGTGAAAACATTGTCAATGTTGAATACAGGAGTATATTCATATTTTATAAGTATATGTAAAGAGTCCCACACCCAGTACTTATCAGAGGTTTGAATTAAAATCACAATATGATGCTAGAATTTGTCTATCCACGTGGCTAAAATAAACCAAAAGGGAAATAGTTGTTTAGGACCTTTATACATCAGTCATGATTTCGTACAATTTTAAAGGATCTTGGCTGTATAATACCCAAACTGCATACATGATATCTTCTGTTCTAGCAGTTCTATTTGAAGGAATGACCCCCATCCCTATGCAAAGGCATTTGTAGAGTGTCAGTCCAGCCGTGTTTGTAATAGTGAAAACCTGTAAAGTTCCAAACAGCTGTCATTAGAAAACAATAATAAATTATATTAGTTTGATTAATTAATGTTATGAATAATGTATAACTATAAATATAGTGTGGATG
Organism: Rattus norvegicus; assembly: GCF_021556685.1. Classification (NCBI taxonomy): domain Eukaryota; kingdom Metazoa; phylum Chordata; class Mammalia; order Rodentia; family Muridae; genus Rattus; species Rattus norvegicus. Next base: position 22,862,367 of record NC_141535.1, on the reverse strand, counting down.
AAGATCTCAAATATGCTTTTCAAAGAGACCATTTCTTTGAGAGAGGAGAAGATCTATGAACCCCTGAGGACAGGGAAATATAAAATTTGCTCATGTTGCTATAGTAATTTTATTTAGCCCATCAGTTTGGCTGATTATTTGCCCTTTAAGAGCTTCTGCTTTTCTCATCTGTAAACTCTGTGAGTCACTGTCGAGCAAAACTAAAACTTCTGAGTTCAGTGAATTTTTTTTTCCTTTTTCTTCTTTTCGGAGCTGGGGACCGAACCCAGGGCCTCGTGCTTGCTAGGCAAGTGCTCTACCACTGAGCTAAATCCCCAATCCTGTGAATTTTTTAAAAAATATTTATTTATTTATTTTCTATATAGGTACACTATAGCTGTCTTTAGACACACCAGAAGAGGGCATCAGATCTCATTTCAGATGGTTGTGAGCCACCTTGTGGTTGCTGGGATTTGAACTCAGGACTTCTGGAAGAACAGTCAATGCTCTTAACTGCTGAGCCATTTCTCCAGCCTCAGTGATTGGCTCTATTGTACAATATTTTAATTTTATTTCTTTGGAGTCTGTATAGCTGAAAGACAAGGATAAAATGTATCATCATTGGATTATTGTAGTCTCCTCTCATATACTGACTCTGCTGTTTCATTACAGGTCATCAGAAATGGAAAGGAAAGTCAGCAGAATCTCTCTGGCTTCTGAACCCAATGTAACCTACTTTCTACAAGTGTCTTGGGAGGGGACGATAGGATCTGGTTTTGTTATTACACTTACGGATGGCCATTCGGCCTGGACTGCAAAAGGTAATCTGGACAACAATCCTGTTTCAAGTAAAAGTTAAGTAATGTTCTGCTCTTCTGGCCTCTGGTACTCTTCAGGTTAACGTGCTTCTTCATAGAAACATGTCACATCAATACTCAGTGTTCCATGATCTGCATTTCCATGTTGCATATGGGTCCGTAATAGTTGATGCTGTTTTCCAGAATTGTCACTGTGTACAGTAGCTAATTCTGCCTGCTATGTCAGCTTTATTGTTTGAACATAATCATAGTTTTATAATGGCCTTTTTATAGAAACATAAACAACACTTTTAAACTATTTGTCTCTTCTTGGGACCTGGACAAAGCCTGGGGCTGAGAGTAGGTAGATTGTGGGGCCAAGAGAGAGATGCTGTTGGATCGTAGGTGTGGAGTTCTCCTGCTATGCTTTGGCTTCATCTAGTGGTTTAGCTTGAGTTTCTTTTGAATGCTTTTGTAATGTGTTTTAGAAAACAAAACAGACCCACACCCCAGTATGTGGAAATTGTGCAGTTTTATCATAGAGACTTGCTTTTGCAAAAATTTTTACTGATCTTTTAAGCTGTGAATTGCTTCAAGTCATGTAGAACATATGGCAGGGGCCCCTCATTAGTGCAGGGGGTAGCATGCCACTCTCATTATGTGGCACGCATAAAGTTAAAAAAGTAGAATTATGCTGTTTTCAAATACCAACATTTTAATGTTTTTAAGGATTAAAACAAAACCCTTTCTTTGTAGTTACATAACACAATTACTTCTAGAGTTGTGGATGGCATATTAGATGAAAATTTAAAATTTGTTTATTTCATCTGCCTTTTGTGGCAGCAAATGAGGAATGTTTACATTTGTATTATAGGAAAACAAAGGATTTAAAGTACGATGTGTGCAGTACTCCTTATGTTAAATACTTGAGATGTATCTTTCTTTGTACATAATACTAGTTGCTGACTGCTTCTGGCAGGTAGCAGTGAAGTGAGATTTGCTACATTTGCCCTATGGAGGGAGCATACCCATATGACAGGTCATGTTTGAAAGCAGAGACAATGTGATGCCTAAAACCGTGGTAATGGCTCAGAGTGGAACTTGGTTGACTGAGTGGACTCAGCAGACTGTATTTATACAGACACACACACACACGCGCACACACACACGCATACACGCACACACACACACACACACACCAATGATAATTAGAGAAGAGAGTTTTAACTATGTAAAACTAGTCAGAAAGAAAGAAAACAAACTGATCATTTGACAGCTAGCATCTGTGTAGATGAGAAGTGCAGCCTCCTATTTCTCACATTATATACTTCTCCTGAATTCAGTGCAGTCTTGAGTTTGTCATCTAACTAGTGTAATCTAATGTGACAGACTTGTGTCTCTCGCTGTACTCTTCGGCGGTGTGTGAACATTGTGGCTTCCTATAGTGACCACATTTCAAGCATGGAATTTTAAAGTATACCCTGTAATGATTTTATCTTCAAAATTATCCAATGGCATTTTAGATTTTACATATATTTTATGCCTTGCACCCATTTATATTTTCTTGTTTAACCAGTAGGGCAAATGCATAAGCACATATAAGAACATGTCTTTATTTAAGACTTATTACATACATGTTATATGGTACATTACAGACATTACACAATTAAGAATATTGAAACAATTAAATAAATGAAACATGAAAATAGATTTCCTTCCTATGCTTCTTCCTGTGTTTTAGTTGTTGTTCAATTTTGATTGATGCAACCTTCAATTATGTGTAATTTTTACTCTTTTCATTTAAGTGGAAAGGATGTGAGGTTTGTTTTAATCTCCCCCACACTAAGCCTGCTGATTTTTTTCCCCATTAGCAATGCTTTATCTAATGAATGTTTGGGGACCTAATTATCATGTGGCCTGTCATCAGTCACTTCTGTATTACAGTGTTGTGTCAGAGGGTCATTTCACAAAGTGGGTTAATGATTGATGATCACTATGTCTGTGCCTTGTAAAATAATTGCTTCTGGTAGCAAGAAACATATCACCTAGCTGCGGGATATCTTTATGTATATTGAAGATTAATTAAAACCTTACTAATGTTTTACTATAAAATATTTAGATTTCTGAACAATCTTTTAAACAGGTATTTTGTTAACTATATGTAATTAATACTACAGAACTCGTAAGATTTTTGCTAACTATATGGAAATAATCTAAAACCCGTAAGAAAGGCCTTTGTGTAAGTAGGTCTCCTATGTGAGGCCACCCATATTTCTAATGCTGTAAGGGTGGTGTCTTCCGCTCTCTGACAGAGCATAGGATGAATCTGTGTAGTCCTTACTTACACATAGGAACATTGTTTCAGTGTGTCTTCACCAATCTGAAAATGATGTCTGTGGAGTCTCTGCTGGTCTGAGAATAGTTTCTCATTTTTATTTGTCCTCTCATCTTGTAATGAAGTGGTTTAGAACAATGAATGCATACAGATGTGGTCTTAGCATAAACATAAGCTGGGAAACAAGTTAATTTTCCAAGATTATGGTTTTGGAGTGGACAATGAAAATCTCATATTCTGTTTAAAAATAGGGAATGCTCGTCATGCTTTAAATAGGGAATACTTGTCATACTTTGAAGACAGATTCCCTTTCACATAAGATGTTTTCTTTTGTTATGTTGAGTTTATAAATTTTAACTTACATTTTTAAGAATTTTATACATGAGTCCTATATTTCCATTTATACATCTCCCTGTCCTATTTCACTGTTCTCCTGTGCCTTCCCACTCCATCTCAAATGCATGTCCTTTTTTGTATGCATGTATTTATTTATGTATATATATATTTATATACATATATATATATATATATATTCTGCTGAGTTTGTGTGTTATTCATATGTATGTGGATTTAGGGCTGACCACTTCTGGCAGCATAACGTATCAGGGGCTCCTCCCTGGAGAAGACTGGTTCTCCCTTCCCAGCACCCATAAATTGCTTGTAGTTTTTCGTCCAGGAGTGTGGACTTCTGAGATTCTTTCCGTCCAGGTTGGATGTCACCTGGCATTGCTGTTGTGTAGGTTGTCTTCAAGCAGCTGTAATATTGAGATTTCATGGATGTCACTTCACTGAGATATAAAGAAGACACTATGCCCCAGCAAACATCCTGGTTTTCTGGCTCTTTGAAATCTGTCCATTCATTCTCCCTTGGTTTTCCCAGAGCCTTAGTTGTAGGGATTGTTGTAAGTATATCATTGGCGATAGGCATGCTACAATCACTTGTTCATTGTATTTTGACCAATTGTAGATTTTTTTTTTATTAAAATTACTTTTATTTTTTTTAGCAGTCCAGCCATTGCCCCCTTCTTGGTTCCCCCTCCCACAGTTCCTCAACCCATTCTTCTTCACTCTCTCCAAGAGGATGTTCTGCACCCCCCAACCCCAAACAAAACTCTCCACTTGCTGGGGCCTCAAGTCTCTTAGGCACCTCTTCTCCCACCGAGGCTAGACCATGCAGTCCTCTGCTGTGTGTGTGTTGCGGACCTTGGACCAGCTGGTGTATGCTACTGGTTGGTGGCTCAGTGTCTGAGAGATCTCAGGGGTCCAGGTTAGTTGATACTCCTGGCCTTCTTATGAGTTTGCCCTGCTCCTCAGCTTCTTCCAGCCTTTCCCTAATTCAACCACAGGGCTTCCCTGACTTTGAATGGTTGGGTGTAAGTATCTGCATCTGTCTCAGTCAGCTGCTTGTTGGGTCTCAGAGGACAGCCATGCTAGGCTTCTGTCTGTAAGCAAACCATAGCATCAGCAGTAGTGTCAGACCTCAGAGTCTTCCCTTGGAAGGATCCCAGTTTGGGCTGGTCACTGGACCTCCTTTCCCTCAGTCTCTTCGCCATTTTTATCCTGCAGATCTTTTAGACAGGAACAATTCTGGGTCAGAGTTTTTGACTGTGGGATGACAACCCCATCCCTCCACTTGATGCCCTGTCTTTCAACTAGAGAACTCTCTATGAGTTCTCTCTCCCCACTGTAGGGCATTTCACCTGAGAGTCTCTCACCTCCCAGGTCTGTGTTAATTTCTAGATGGTCCTGAGGCTGCATATTTTATTCATTGTGCTGGCCCTCTGGGCTTTTATCCCCCACCCCCAAATCTGATCCTGTTCCCTTTTCCTCTCCTCATCCCCTCACCCACCCAACTCTCTCCTCCCCTCTGCCTCCTGGTTTTATGTCATGGTCTTTGATACACTTTGATTTGAGCTATGTGCAGGTAAAATATGTGGATGAGTTTTCATTTTTCTACATACAGACTACCAATTAGACCAGTACCATTTATTCAAAATGCTTTCCTTTTTCCCACCATATATTTTTGGCTTCTTTATCAAAGATCAAGTGTCAATAAGTGTGTGAGTTTATTTCTGAGTCTTCAATTCTATTTCATTGATTGACCTGTCTGTCTCTGTACCAATGCCATGCCGTTTCCTCTCTATCCTCTTGATCTCCTTTTGTCTTCTTATTGTTCTAGCTAGGACTTTGAGTGCCATATTGAATAGATAGAGGTGGGCATCCTTGTCCCTGATTTTGGTAGAATTGCTTTAGGTATCTCTCCATTTAGTTTGATATTGGCTGTTAGTTTGCTGTAAACTGCTTTTATTATGTTTAGGATCCTGAATTTTTGATCTCTCCAATACTTTTACATGGGTGGGTGTTGTATTTTATCAAATGCTTTTTTAGTATCTAATGAGAGGATCATGTGATTTTTTTTTCTTTTGAGTTTGTTTATATAGTGGATTACATTAATGGATTTTTTTTTATTTTTTTATTTTTTTTTTACAAGCTGCTTTTGCTCATGTTTGTTTGTTTACCACAGCAATACAAACAACATTTTTTAAAAGTTAAAAAGAAAAAATCCAGGGTTGGGGAGGATTTTTTTTAATTGAACTAACCTTGCATCCTACTTGATGATTGTGAATGAGGATTTTGATGTGTTCTTGGATTTGGTTTGCTAGAATTTTACTGAGTATTTTTACATTGATATGTATACAGGAAATTGGTCTCTAGTTTTCTTTCTTTGTTGGGTCTTTGTGTGGTTTAGGTATAATAGTAATTGAGGCTTCATAGAATGAGTTACGTAGTCTTCCTTCTGTTTCTATTTTATGGAATAGTTTGAGAAATATTGGTATTAGCTCTTCTTTGAAGATCTGATAGGATTCTGTGCTAAAGTGCTGCCCCTGGGCTTTCTTTTTGGGGGGTAGTGGTGGTATTTAATGGTTTCTTCTATTTCCTTGGGTTTAGATAGTATACCTGATCTTGATTTAACTTTGGTAAGTTTTATGGGATTAGAAATCATCCATTTCATCCAGATTTTCCAGTTTTGTTGAATATAGGCTTTCATAGTAGGATCTGGTGATTATTTGAATTTCCTCAGTTTCTGTTGATTTGTCTCTCCTTTTCACTTCTGATTTTGTTAAATTGGATACTACCTCTGTGCCCTTTAGTTAGTTTGGATAAGGGTTTATCTAGCTTGGTGATTTTCTTAAAGATCCAGCTTTTGGTTTTGTTGATTCTTTTTATCGGTTTCTATTTGGCTGATTTTGGCCCTGAATTTGACCCTTTCCTATTTAGTGCTCTTGGGTGTGTTTGCTTCTTCTTTTTTTTTCCTAGGGATTTCAGGTGTGTTGTTAAATTGCTGCTGTAGAATCTTTCCAATTTCTTCATGAGGGTACTTAGTGCTATGAATTTTTGTCTTAGCCCTGCTTTTATCATGTCCCATATATTTGGGTATGCTTCGTTGATTTGTAGGAGATTTTTAATTTCTTTCTTTATTTCTTCTCCTCTGACCAAGTTATCATTGAGTTTCCATGTTTAGTTGTTCTGTTCCTATGGGTGTGTGTGTGTGTGTGTGTGTGTGTGTGTGTGTGTGTGTGTGTGTTTATTTGAAGTCTAGCCCTAGTCTGTGGTGATCTGATAGGATGCATGGGATTATTTCACTCTTTTCATATCTGCTAAGGCTTGTTTTGTGACTTATATGGTCAGTTTTGGAGATGTTACCATGAGGTGTTGAGAAGAAGGTATATTCTTTTGTTTTGGGCGGAATGTTCTGTATATATCTGTTAAATCCATTTAAGTCATAATCTCTATTAGTTTCACTGTGTCTCTGTTTAGTTTCTGTTTCAGTGGCTTGCCTATTGGTAAGAGTGGGGTGTTGAAGTCTCCTGCTATTATTGTGTGGGGTTCAATGTATGTTTTGAGCTTTAGTAGTGTTTATTTTATGAATGTGGGGATCCTTGCATTTGGGGCATAGATGTTTAGAATTTTGACCTTCTTGGTGAGATTTTTCTTTGATGAATATGAAGTGTCCTTCCCCATCTTGCTCAATAACTTTTGGTTGACAGTCTGTTTTATTGGACATTGGAATAGCAGTTCCCCCTTGTTTCTTGGGACTATTTGCTTGGAAGATTTTTTTTTCCAGCCTTTTATTTTGATGTAGTGTTTGTCTTTGCCATTGAGGTGTGTTTCTTATATGCAGCAAAATGCCGGATTCTTTGCATATCCAGTCTGTTAGCCAATGCCTTTTTCTTGAGTCCATTGACATTGAGAGATATTAAAGACAGATAATTATTAGTTCCTGTTTTGTTTGTTGTTGTAGGTGTTATTAGGTGTGTATGATTTTCTCCTTTTGGTTTTGTTGTGAGATGATTAATTTCTTACTTTTTTCTTTGGTGTAGATATCCTTTTTGTGTTAGAGTTTTCCTCTAGAATCCTCTGTAGGGCTGGATTGTCAGATACATATTATTTAAGTGTAGTTTTGTTCTGGAATATTATGGTTTCTTCATCTATGATGATTGAGTTTTGCAGGGTATAGTAGCCTGGATTGGCATCTGTGTTTCCTTAGAGTTTGCATGACCTCTGTCCAGGCTCTTCTGGCTTTTAGTGTCTTTGTTGAGAAGTCTGGTGTAATTCTGACAGGTCTGCCTTTATATGCTGCTTGGCCTTTTTCATTGCTGGTTTTAATATTTTTTCAATGTTTTGTCCATTTGGTGTTTTGATTATTATGCGATGGGAGGAATTTCTTTTCTGATCCAACCTATTTAGTGTTCTGTAGTCTTCTTGTACATCTATGGCCCTGTCTTTCTTTAGGTTAGGGAAGCTTTCTTCTATGATTTTAGTGAATATGTTCTCTGGCCTTTTGAACTGGGAATTTGACTCTCTTCTATCATGCTTGCTTCTCACTCTCTTGTAAACGTACTTTTAGATATTTTTGACCATTCACCATTATGGTATACTGGGTTGTTTTCCTACCAAATTAAATGAGTATTTTCCATTTCCCATATGTTGTCAGCATTGAAATTATCTTTTTAAAAATTAATTAATTAAATTTTCTGTTATATATTACATCTCAACTGCAAATTTCCCCTCCTTCCTATCTTCCTAGTCTCTCTTATCCACTTGTCCTCTCCCTTAAACCCATTCCCCCCGGTTTTTCTTCAGAAAAGAGTAAACCTTCCAGGAATGTCAACTACTCAGGACATACCAAGGTACAATAAGACTAGGCACAAATCTTCATATCAAGGCTAGAAGAGACAACCCAGTAGTAGCAAAAGTGTTCCAAGAGCAGGTCAGTGTGTCAGGTACATGTAGCAAGGATCCTCCTCTAATGAATAAAGATTTTAGGGGACCAGCCACTGGGCGAGTAGTAGGTGGGAGTTCCAGGTTGGGGGCAGGGAAGGAGGAGAAAAAGAGAGTATGGAGGAGGGAGGAAGGAGGATGGAGAAAGAGAAGGACTACCCACATTCGGGTGGATTTAAGTAGCCACAGGTAGCTATGAATATCTTATAAGGATCGATTATTACAGGACAATTTGTCTTATCTAGCTGAGCAGTTTATATCAATATCAAATGGCTCTGAGTTTATTGTGTGGACATTTTGTGGGGTGAGAATTTATTGATGGAAAACTGATCTCTAAATTACAAGCCTCAAGAATTTAGATTTTACCGTGTTACTGGGAATTGTGACAGGTCACCATGAGATGAGTGGTCATTACTTGTGGCTGGAGTGGCCCAGGTCGCTGCTAGGGTTAGCCATAGAAGCAGCGAGACTGCTGGGGCCAGAGAGTAGCAGGCAGTAGTGTGTGATGGTAAAGGAACAGGCCACATTCACACTATTAAAAGTCCCATAAGAACAAACTACAAAGCCAAAAACATATGCAGAGGATTTAGGCCTGAACTATATAGGCTTCCTGATTGTCTCTTTGGTCTCAGTGAGCCTTGATGAAACCTGCCTAGTTGATACTGTGTGTTGTGTTCTTGTGATGTGCTTCTGGCTTCTTAAGTGCCGAATCTCCTCTGAAATTATGTCATTGACATAATTCCTATATTTGCCTTCCAAGTATTTTATTGATGAATTTCACATTTATAATTGTGATGGTTTGAGTTAGAATGACCCCACAGAGTCCTATATTTGAATGCTTAGTCCCTAAAGAGTGAAACTCTTTGAAATGATTAGAAGGATTAGGAGGAAGTGTGTCCCTGGGAGGGGGTTTTAAGGTACCAAAGCCTATGGGCTCGGGCTCTCTTTCTTTGTCTCTCTCCCACCTCCTTCACTTTTCTCTTGACCCGTGGATCAGAATGTAGTTCTCAGTTCCAGCTCCAGTGTCATGTGTGTCACCTTGCTCCCCGTCATGATGATAATGGACTAAACCTCTGAAATTGTAAGCAAGCCTTTAGTTACATACCTTCTGTATGTAACTGACTTGCTCATGGTGTCTCTTAGCAGCAGTTGATCAGTGCTAAGAATTGTCTTCAAGGACATTGACATGTAATTTTCTTTTTCATAATGTTTTTTCTTGTTTGGTATTAGTGTAATAGTGACTTTATAAAGGAATTCCGAAGTGCTCTTTCTTATTTTTGAATAAGTTATGAGGTACTGGTTACAGATCTTTGAATTCTTGACCTGGGCTTATTTTATTTAGAAGGTACTATTAAAATGTTTTGATATCCTTATTTGTTCTGGGTTTGTTTAAGGTGTTTACCTCTTGGTGGTTGAACTTTGATAGTTTGGATGAATCTAAAACTTGTCCAGTTTTTTTTTTTTTTTTAGATTTTCTAATTTAATACAGTGTAGGATTGTAAAATATTCCTTCTTTGTATTTTGAATATCTTTGGTGTCTATTGTCATGTTTCTTTGTTCATTTCTGATTCTGTTAATTTGCATCATCACTTTCTTTGTTTGGTCACTTGGGCCATGGGTCTGTTGATCTTGTTTCTCTCAAAGAACCAGTCAAGATTGTGTGTATTTTTGTATTTTTTCTTTGTAATTTTTTTTTTTTTTTGGAGCTGGGGACCGAACCCAGGGCCTTGGGCTTGCTAGGCAAGCGCTCTACCACTGAGCCAAATCCCCAATCCGGTTTGTTTTATACTTTTGTTGTATCCTTGCATTATTTTCTTTGACTTTAAATGTAGGCACTTAAAACTACACATTTCCCTCATAAGCTTGTTTACAGTGTATCCCAGAGCTTTTGTTATTTTGTATTTTCATTGTCTTATAATTCCAGAAAAAAATTAAATTCCTTTCTTGATTTTATCTTTACCCATTTGTCAATCAGTAATGAGTTATTTAATCTTATGGGTTTGTAGTTATTAGGGATTCATTTTCTGTTGATTTTAAACTTTATTTCATTCATCAAATAGGAAACATGGAATCAAATTTTTCCAAAATTTTAAGGTTTGTTTATTTATTAGTTTTAGGTAATATTTTTATCAATTCTTTAAGAATTTTACACCATATTTTTCAGTTCAATTCATGACTTTCCTACAACTTTTGCCAAATCTACATCAATCACCTTACCCATCCAACTTAGTGTAATTTTTCTTTTTCCTTCTCATTTTCAACCCATGTACTCCATTTTGTGTTGGCTAACTACTCTTGGAATAAGATGTATTTGCATTCATTTATGTATATATGTATGTATGTATGTATGTATGTATGTATGTATGAATGATATGTGTGTATGCTTTTATTACATCCTAAGCACAGTTTTTTCCTTCCTCCAGTCTTCCCAATCCCCTTTCCCAAAATCCTTTCCTCCCCACATCTCCCTTATGAAAATAGCAGTCTTCTCAGGGATAGCCATTGAACAGTATACCAAGATATAATAAGAGTAGGAACAAACGCTACTTCATATCAAGGGTGGGTGAGGAAACCCAGTAGGAGGAAAAGGATCTCAAGAGCAGATGAAAGCATCAGAGACAACCCCCTCCCAAAAAATTGTAAGCCAACAATCATAACATGTATGCAGAGGACCTAGCAGAGACCCATGTATGTTCCATGATTGCTACTTCAGTCTCTGTGAGCCCCTATAAGCCCTGCATAATTGATTCTGGGAGTCATATTCTCCTGGTGTCCTCACCCACAATTCTTCCCCGTTTTCCATAGGGATCTCTGATCTCTAAGGGTGTGACCCAATAGAGGGTTTTGGCATCTTCTCCCATCAGCCTCTCGGATGATGACTGGGATAGGCACCAATGTTTGAGTATACAAGAATATCACTAGGAATCATTTTATTGATTTTCTAATATAGGTGTTTGGGTTAGTTGAGATATCTTTTGTCATACCACTAAAGAAAATTGATATTTTCCAGCAGATGCCATGAGCCAATTAATTTTTAACCTAAAGGTAGGGACTATATACTAACCTCTCCCAGCTCACTGTTTCAATAATTTTAGAAGGAAAGTGTAAAAGGAGGGATGATATTTAGTCTTTTTTCTGTCAGAAACTTACTTTTTATATGATGTGCAGCATTCCCCAGAGGTGAAGCATAGTGAATATGTAGATCAGATTGAGGGCATTATCTCAGATGGGAACATGTAGAGGGGAACTCCCTATGTCCTACAGTTTTTGTGTGTTTAGTCTTCGTGTTCATGTTCAGAAGTACCTGTTGCATAATATTTGTTCCGTAAGTAATTTTCAATAGGTGAGTTGGATTATTAAAATGTATTAAATATTTTAAAATAGGTATACTTTCTGTTTAGTGAAATTAGCATATTGTATGTTTTCATTTTTTATTGGCACATTACTTGTATAGAAGTCTTTATCATGGCATTTTCATACAAGTCTACAATGAACTTTGATCATATCTACCTTCATTCTATTTTTCCTGCTTTCTGATGTTTCTCTTCTTTCTCCTCCGCACACATTTTTCAAATCTAGATTTCACATATAACAGAAAACATGCAGTTTTTTTCCAAAGTTTAGCTTATTTCTCTTAATTGTTTGCTCTCCTGTTTTATTCCTTTTATTGTATTGTATACCTTTACCATACTTTTTTAATCTACTCATTCACTGATAGGCAGTCAGGCAGATTCTTCTGTCTATTGTGAATAGTAACTACTGGATATGAACCTGTCCCTATTTTATACTGACTGATGCATTTGGGTATTTACCCTAAGAGTGCTTTAGAATGATCTATTCTGTTTGCAGTTTTGGGGGGAAGTGGAGATGCACTGCTTTACACCCCTATGAGTGATGTTTAAAAGTTTCTTTTTATACAGTTTATAAGTTTAAGTTTATACAGGGTCATCTTTTCCCCAACTACCTCTGACTAAGATTCCATGATGCTCTCCAATCCATAGCCCTCTTTTCTTATGGCCTGTATGGTTGTTGTTGTTGCTGTTGTTGTTATTGTCAGTAACCTCCTGTCTCCAGTTGATCCTCAGCATATACATGCTAAGTAAAGGTTTACTGCATCTTTACCAACTTGTGTCGTTTTTGTTTTCTTAAATAGAGCCATTCTGACTGTGGGATGGAGTTTAATTGTCGCTTTGGTTTTAATTATCCCGTTGAGTTAGGAGGATATTGATCATTTTCTCTCAATTTATTTGAGTACTATTCAGTTCATTTGTACATTGATTAGGTTATTATGTCAAAGTTGGTTTTTCTTAGCCTTTATATTTTAAGGATACTAATTCCCCTGAGATAAATTGCTTGCAAATGCTTTCTCTCATTATCCCAATTTTTCTGTACAGTTTTTTAGTGCAGAAGCTCTGTAATTATGTGTACTCCTTTTGTAGTTCTCCCAGTTAGGTCTTGAACTATTGCAGCCCTACTCAGAAATTTCCTGTTAAGCCTATATTTTGAAGTATTTTCCTCATGAATTCATCTCTGTCTTTCCAACTTTTTGTCCTGGTATTTCCTGAGGACGGGTATGTTGGACATGTATCAACTGGGGCTGTGGACCCTACAGTCACTCATTCTTTGCAGTATTACTGATTGTGGATCTTCATAGTACGCCTCTGCCTACTACAAACAAGGTTTCTTTGATGAGAGCTGAGAACTATATTTATCTTTGGAGATAAGGCACTTAATACAGAGTTAGAAGCTATATTGATTTAGGGAAATGGCATTAGTTCCGAGAAAAAGCCTCCATGTCAGGACTGGTTCAGTTCTTCCAGTCCTACATTAGAAGTTATGCAATAGCATCTCACTTGGAAATTGTAGGACTGCAGCTAAGGACATTGGGATATCTCATACTTTGGGAGGATCTCTAGAACTCTTGACCAAGAGCATGATGGTTTCCCTTTTGTGACACTGGAGTTTTTGTTAGGTAAGCTGTTATTCCTGCATAGAGGAACTATTACCCACGTGGCATAAATCTGTAACACACACACACACACACACACACACACACACACACACACAGTTCCTAATTCTGAGTACATAGTCTGGTATAACTGCAGAAGCTGGAAAGCAGAGGGGATTAGAGACGAAGACAGTGAGCTCAAGAGATGGAGTGGACACAGGGGCTTCCAATGGGCAAAGGGGGGAAGTTTGGGTGCTTACCTAGGGAAGAGGGGAATGTGTTACAAGAGAGGGAGGAAAAAGATAAACAGCACTAAATGTATCTGCAAAAAACTACTGGGAAACATTTTATTTTATTTCTTCAAAGTTCTGTTATATTGGTTAAGTAGTTGTAACAGTTAAATCCATATTTTCTAATAGAACCTTTTGATTTCATCTCCTTAATTAATCTTTCCCATAGTTTCTGAATCGGAGATTGCACAGGAAGCTGATGACATGGCTATGGAGCAGGAAAAATACATGGATGAGCTGAGACGGGCACTGGTGCCAGAGTCGGGAGCAGCTGGTGCATACAAGTTCATCTTTTCCAAGGACACTCAGCATTTCTCCCTGGAGAAAGAACTGAAAGATGTTTCTGTGAGTAGCCCTTCCACGTTTGTTTTCATTGATACATTTTGTTTCACATTTCAGTAGCAGGTCCTGGAACAACTCAGAAATAAATACCAAGAAATTGCTTGGGATCCTTGTTAGTATGCTTCAATTTTTATAAAGGAAATCATATGTATAAGAAGTGTTTCTGTGAGGGTGTTGTCTGTGTGTGTGTCTGTGTCTGTGTACATGTGTGGGCATGCATGTCGTGTGGCCATGGCTGTGTGTGCCATGTCCCATGTGTGATGGTCATAGCCTCAGACTGTCCGCCTTGTTAGCAAGCACTTTTACCTACTACGCCCTCTCACCATTCACAATGTTTCAGAGTTAAAGTTGATGACATATTTCTTTCAACACTGCAAAGTAAACACTAGGAAATGTATTTACTCATCACTATTTAAAACACTTTAAGTACTGTATAGTTAATTACACGAATGAACAAGAGTATTAGACCATTGCAGCCTGGCTTTCTCAAATTAAGTTTGGGAAAATACAGAGTTTTAGAAAGAAAATATTAAGTTTATCTTTGCCTATTTAATAATTGATTTATTTTCTTTCTTCTAGTATATTTGAAATTTTATCTTATTTTAAAAAATTTTAATAATTTTTTAACTTGTGTTGGTGCCTTGCCTGCATATGTGTCAGTTCCCCTGGAACTGGGATTGTAGGCTATTGGGAGCTGCCTGCCACGTGGGTACTTGTAATTGAACCTGGGTCCTTTGGAAGAGCAGCTGGTACTTTTAGCCCTTAAGTCTTCTCTCCAGCCTTTTATATATGACATTCTAAAACAACATAGTTCAGTGTGGTAATACATATAATTAAGGAATCATGATTTACATTGTCCTACTTAAAAACAGTAGAGCAGAACTAGCTTTGTGTCTGAGCTTTTAAAGATTGTGTGCTTTCTAGACCCACATAATCTGCTACATGGCTCAGTTTCTGCACCAATTCTGACTAAGGAGCAGCTAGCTTAAAAGTTTGTGCTCACTCTCTTTACAGCCTCCCTAAATTAAATTAACATTAAATTCACTTTTGCCTTTTGTTTATTAATCATATGAGATCCACACCATAAGAAAGGAAACTTTATCAGGTTCATTGATAGTAATTAAGGAATTGGTTCTTGTTTGTCTGTTTTGTTTGCTTGTTTTGTTTTTAGTTAAATCTAATTTTTAAATGATTTTAAAACAATCTTTTAAACTCAATAGTACAGGAGATTTATCAATCTGAGAAGTATTTCAAGAAATAACTAAAATTATTATTTTCAAATATATTGTGGGAAAATAATATAGAATGACTGACTCTTGTAATTTCATTTACAAAATATATATTTCTATTCACTGTCAATACATGTTTTTTATTCTGTTGAGATTATTCCCATAATAGCTTAAAATAGGTTGGTTTGAAGTGACACATTCAGTTTAGTATCACTTATGTTCTTTTCTGTGGTCCAAGCTCAGTCAGATGACATTAAATGCCCTTATACGTGCGCCTGCTTCTTCTCATATTGCAAAGTAGAACTGGTCAAATTAAGAACAATGATATTTTCTATTCAACAGATATTTATTTTAAACACTTTTGGTTATTTTGTGATAATGCATGGCAAGTTCCTGAGAAGTTTTCGGTAGCTGTGATGTGGTGAAAGCGAGGGCTGGGCAGGTGGAAGCTCAGAGGGCTTGCCCTGGGTGCTTCATGTGAGGGCTTGCCTTGGGTGCTCCGTGTGCATCATGCTTTGCTGATGCTGTGAGGGAAAACCTTTAATTCCTCATGGCCTATGTCATCTACAGTTGTCTTGCTATAAATAAGTTATAGACTGGCAGTGATCCTGGAAAATTGCTTGCTATCTTGAAATTAATCACTCTTTATCAAAACTGAGGCCTTGACTCTTGTCTTTTCAACTTTTACTAGTGATAAAACAACATAAATATGCTCAGGGATTCAGCAGAGTGCCGAGACCCTAGACAGATTACCTTCAATCTCACCGTGCAGTTTAGATGGCTGCTACTATGTTGGCACACGGTTTATTGTTGATAAGTTTGTTCATGCCTGGATTGCTTGAGAGAGAATTTTGAATATTAAATGAGATAAACCTTTCTGTGCTAAGGTCAGCTTTCTAGATGTAGCTGAAACAGTGGCAAGCTTATTCAGGCAGACTTCTGAGTCTCATTCAGAGTCATTTAGTGTGCCATGTGTTCTGCAAACTGATTTCATCATGATGCTGTCTTTTAAGTTCATCTGCTGGCAATAATGTGCACACATGGCAGACTGCTCCAAGGTTCACTGCACTTGGATGACCCAGGCATTGTGAAGGAGTTTGTAATGCTTTCCTTAATGACATAGATAACTGACATTTGCCAAAAAAAGAAAAAAAAAATGACCACTGGAACTTAGAAGGCTGGAAAGAACGTACAGATTCAGCTCAGAAAGACATACCAAAGTCTGTGGTGTTTCCACACAATACTGTTCCCATAGCAAAGAGACCTCCATGAGTGCCTTGTCCAGTTGCTATTGGTCTGGCCCTCTCGCCAGCACAGTTTGAGACATTTCTCACCTTCCTCAAATCTTTCATGTGCCAAGTCATATTTTCAGGATCACTGCATATCTTGAACATTTGGAACATACAAGTCATGTAAGGATTGTATGAAATTTACAGTTTTACTTCCCCCATTAAGGGAAGAAAATACTTTTATTTTAAAAGACCCATTTTTAAGAAAAAATAATTAATATTTTTACCGAGGATTAGAATTTCAATTTTCAGTGTAAGGAGATCCCTAGATACATAAACTGTTGATGTTCAGGTCTTTGGACAGAATGGGTTCACAGTTTTTATGAGATTAGCTCTGAATTCATAACTGATCCCTTGAATGTGCATATGTTCTGATTATATTTTTTAGGAAAATAGGTACTTTCATTTAATATTAATACCGACTAGAATAAAGAGCTCTGTTGGGGACAGTAAGCTGATATGCACTCCCTTGTGAGCACTCGCAGTTGACCATGTCTCTATCTTTACGAATCTGTCTCTGGCAGATTATTCTTTCAGCTTTGCACAGGTCATGCTGAGTGTGTGGTATACACACTTGCTCACTTGACACTGTATCTTCATAATACAATTATCTTCTTATTTTGCTTTTACTAGATTTATTTTGGTAATAAATTATAACTGTTTATTTTTCTTCTTTTATACATATGTCTGCAGTTCCCTTCCTTCCACTTTTCCCAGCCTCTTTCCCCCACCTCCTTTCTCACCCACATCTACAATTCCTCTGTTTCCCTTTAGGAAAGAACAGTCTCCCCGGGATATAAGCCGCATATATCATAATGAGTTAGAATAAGACTAGGTAGAAACCCTCATGTCAAGGCTGGACCAGGCAAACCAGTAGGGAGACAAGGGTCCCAACAGCAGGAAGAAGAGTCAGATACCTCCAACTTGCACTCTTAGGAGGCCTACAAGAACACCAAGCTACCCAACAATAACATGTAGTCAGACAACCTAGCATACATCTATGCAGACTCCATGATTGCTACTTTGTAGTGTTCCCCAAGCTCCCTAATGTTTGACTATTAGTTTCTTCTTCTGCTCTCATCAGTTGCTAGATGAATCCTGCCAGATGACAATTGGGCTAGGCACTAATCATGAGTGTAGCAGAATATCATTGAGAGCCATTTTATTGACTTTTTTTCCACATATGTTTGGTTCTATTTGAGGTGTCTGGAATATTCAGCCTGATTCCTGAGCATCATTGGTTGACCACTGATCCAAGTTCTGCACCATCATTGTCCCAGCACATCTTGCAGACAAGACACATTAGTAGGTGGAAGGCTTTTGTGGCTGGGTTTGTGTCTTAGACCCACCCCTGGAATCCTTGTCTGGTGTCAGAGGAGAGCCGATTCAGACTCTGAATATTCCATTACTAGGAACCCTTGCTAGTATCTAAATCATAGATTCCAGGGAGTTTCCATGTGGATTGCCCCTGCCCTCCATATACAGTCATATTTCCCTGTACTCTATTGGTCAACTCCCCAACCCCCCACCTGAACCCTCCCGTTCCTATCTACACCCACTCAATGTCCACCCACAAAAATCTATTCTATTTCTTCCCAGGGAAATCCGTGTGTCCTTCCTTCAGCCCTCCTTGTTACTTAGTATTGGTAGGTCTATGGATTATAGAACTTTTACTTAATAGCTAATAACTACTTATATATGAGTACATACCACATCTGTCTTTCAGGGTCTTGGCTAACCCACTCAGGATGATTTTTCCTACTTCCATCCATTTGCCTGCAAATTTCATGATGTCATTTTTTACTCGTTGAGTAATACTACATTCTGTAAATGTACCACTTTTTCGTTATCCACTCTTTAATTGAGGACAACCTGGGTTTTTTCTATTTTCTGACTATTATGTGAATAAAGACTGTATGAACATAGTTGATAAATGTCCTTGTGGTAGGATGGAATGTCCTATGGACAGACTCCCAAGAGTGGTATTGCATGGTCTTGAGGTGGATAGATTAATAATTTTTTTGAGGAGCTGTTATATTGATTTCCAAAGTGGTTCTACAAGTTTGCACCCCAACCAATAGTAGAGGAGTGTTCTTTGTTCCACATCCTCCGACCATGAGCTACCACTTGTGTTGTTGATCTTGGCTATTGTGAAAGGTGTAAGATAAGATGGAATCTCATCTTACCAACAGGCAGATCATGCAAACAAAACCTAAACACACACACACACACACACACACACACACACACACACACACACACACCTCTGTCTGTCTGTCTGTCTGTCTGCCTGCCTGCCTGCCTGCCTGCCTGTCTGACTTTTTCTCAGTACCTAATGGAACTTTCTCCAAAATTGACTACATACTCAGTTCCAAAGCAAGTAAATAGGTATAAGAAAATTGAAATAACACCTTGTCACACCAGCATGGATTAAAGCTATATTTCTTTTTTTATTGGATACTTTTTATTGACATTTCAAATGTTATTCCCTTTCCCTTCCATAAGTCCCCTGTCCCACCCTTTCTATAAGGTTGTTCCCCCTCCCAAACCATCCCCCTTCCCGCCTCCCTGCCCTGACATTCCCCTACCATGGGGCTTCCAGCCTTGGCAGGACCAAGGGCTTCTCTTTCCATTGGTGCCCAACAAGGCCATCCTCTGCTACATTTGCAGCTGAAGCCATGGTTCAGTCCATGTATAATCTTTGGGTAGTGGTTTAGTCCCTGGGAGCTCTGGTTGGTTGCTATTGTTGCAACCAACAATATGGAGTTACAAGCCCCTTCAGCTTCTTCAATCCTTTCTCTAACCCCTCCAACAGGGAGCCCATTTTCAGTTCAATGGTTTGCTACTAACATTTATCTCTGTATTTGTCATGCTCTAAAGCTTTATTTCAACAACCGATATAAGAGAAGTCTACAATCTCATGGAAACTGAACAACTCTATACTAAATGGTATGTGGGTAAAGCAGCAATAAAGAAAGAAATGAAAGACTTTGCAGATTTCAATGAAGATGAATATACAACACACCTAAACTTATGTGACACAACGAAAGTGATGTTAAGAGGAAAGTTCAGGCTACCTCGCGGATCCCTGCCCCCAGCTCACTGCTCCCAAACCCCATGGGAGACAGAGCTCACTGCCCAGACAAGTGGGCACTCCTGAGACTGCAGAGCGGAAGAGACCACCAACACTGCCCACCCCTGCCCACATCCCTGGCCCAAGAGGAAACTGTATACGGCCTCTGGGTTCCCGTAGAAAGGGCACAGGAGCAGAAGGTCCACTGCATCTGAGACACCGCCAGAACCTGAAGGGACCGACCAGATAAACAGTTCTCTGCACCCAAATCCCGTGGGAGGGAGAGCTAAACCCTCAGAGAGGCAGGCACGCCTGGGAAACCTGAAGAGACTACACTCTGCCCACATTTCTGACTCCAGAGGAAAACACCAAACGCCATCTGAGACCCTGGTGCACTGGGGCTCCGGAAAGGGCGGTCCAGGTCCTCCTGGTTGCTGCCCTCAAGGAGAGCTCATAAGCAACACCCCACGAGCAAACTTGAGCCTCAGGACCAAAGGTAAGACCGACCTTTCTGCTTCAAGCGACCTGCCTGGTGAATTCAGGACACAGGCCCACAGGAACAGCTGAAGATCTGTAGATAGGAAAAACTACACGCCCGAAAGCAGAACACTCTGTTCCATAACTGGCTGAAAGAAAACAGGAAAACAGGTCTACAGCACTCCTGACACACAGTCTTATAGGACAGTCTAGCCACTGTCAGAAATAGCAGAACAAAGTAACACTAGAGATATTCTGATGGCGAGAGGCAAGCAGAGGAACCCAAGATACAGAAACCAAGATTACATGGCATCATTGGAGCCCAATTCTCCCACCAAAGCAAACACGGAATATCCAAACACACCAGAAAAGCAAGATCTAGATTCAAAATCATATTTGATCATGATGCTGGAGGACTTCAAGAAAGACATGAAGAACTCCCTTAGAGAAACACAGGAAAACATAAATAAACAAATAGAAGCCTATAGAGAGGAAACAAAAAAAATCCCTGAGAGAATTCCAGGAAAACACAATCAAACAGTTGAAGGAATTAAAAATGGAAATAGAAGCAATCAAGAAAGAACACATGGAAACAACCCTGGATATAGAAAACCAAAAGAAGAGACAAGGAGCTGTAGATACGAGCTTCACCAACAGAATACAAGAGATGGAAGAGAGAATCTCAGGAGCAGAAGATTCCATAGAAATCATCGACTCAACTGTCAAAGATAATGTAAAGCGGAAAAAGCTACTGGTCCAAAACATACAGGAAATCCAGGACTCAATGAGAAGATCAAACCTAAGGATAATAGGTATAGAAGAGAGTGAAGACTCCCAGCTCAAAGGACCAGTAACTATCTTCAACAAAATCGTAGAAGAAAATTTCCCTATCCTAAAGAAAGAGATTCCCATAAGCATACAAGAAGCCTACAGAACTCCAAATAGATTGGACCAGAAAAGAAACTCATCCCATCACATAATAGTCAAAACTCCAAATGCACAAAATAAAGAAAGAATATTAAAAGCAGTAAGGGAAAAAGGTCAAGTAACATATAAAGGCAGACTAATCAGAATCACACCAGACTTTTCGCCAGAGACTATGAAAGCCAGTAGATCCTGGACAGATGTCATACAGACCCTAAGAGAACACAAATGCCAGCCCAGGTTACTGTATCCTGCAAAACTCTCAATTAACATAGATGGAGAAACCAAGATATTACATGACAAAACCAAGTTTACACAATATCTTTCTAAAAACCCAGCGCTACAAAGGATAATAAATGGAAAAGCCCAACATAAGGAGGCAAGGTACACCCTAGAAGAAGCAAGAAGCTAATCGTCTTGGCAACAAAACAAAGAGAAGAAAAGCACACAAACAAAACCTCACATCCAAATATGATTATAACAGGAAGCAATAATCACTATTCCTTAATGTCTCTCAACATCAATGGCCTTAACTCCTCAATAAAAAGAAATAGATTAACAAACTGGATAAGCAATGAGGACCCTGCATCCTGCTGCCTACAGGAAACACACCTCAGAGAAAAAGACAGACACTACCTCAGAGTGAAAGGCTGGAAAACAACTTTCCAAGCAAATGGTCGGAAGAAGCAAGCAGGAGTAGCCATTCTAATATCAAATAAAATCAATTTTCAACTAAAAGTCATCAAAAAGATAAGGAAGGACACTTCATATTCATTAAAGGAAAAATCCACCAAGATGAACTCAATCCTAAATATCTATGCCCCAAATACAAGGGCACCTACATACGTAAAAGAAACCTTACTAAACCTCAAAACACACATTGCACATCACACAATAATACTAGGAGATTTCAACACTCCACTCTCATCAATGGACAGATCATGGAAACAGAAATTAAACAGAGACGTAGACAGACTAAGAGAAGTCATGAACCAAATGGACTTAACAGATATTTATAGAACAGTCTATCCTAAAGCAAAAGTATATACATTCTTCTCAGCTCCTCATGGTACTTTCTCCAAAATTGACCATATAATTGGTCAAAAAACGGGCCTCAACAGGTACAGAAAGATAGACATAATCCCATGCGTGCTATCAGACCACTGCGGCCTAAAGCTGGTCTTCAATAACAATAACGGAAGAATGCCCACATATTCATGGAAGTTGAACAATGCTATACTCAACAATAACCTGGTTAAGGAAGAAATAAAGAACAAAATCAAAGACTTCTTAGAATTTATTGAAAATGAAGATACAACATACCCAAACTTATGGGACACAATGAAAGCTGTGCTAAGAGGAAAACTCACAGCTCTGAGTGCCTGCAGAACGAAACAGGAGAGAGCACATGTCACCAGCTTGACAGCACACCTAAAAGCCCTAGAACAAAAAGAAGCAAATACACCCAGGAGGAGTAGAAGGCAGGAAATAAACAAACTCAGAGCTGAAATCAACCAAGCAGAAACAAAAAGGACCATAGAAAGAATCAACAGAACCAAAAGTTGGTTCTTTGAGAAAATCAACAAGATAGATAAACCCTTAGCCAGACTAACGAGAGGACACAGAGAGTGTGTCCAAATTAACAAAATCAGAAACGAAAAGGGAGACATAATTACAGAATCAAAGGAAATTCAAAAAATCATCAGATCTTACTATAAAAGCCTATATTCAACAAAACTTGAAAATCTGCAGGAAATGGAAAATTTCCTAGACAGATAACAAGTACCAAAGTTAAATCAGGAACAGATAAACCAGTTAAACAAGCCCATATCTCCTAACAAAATAGCAGCAGTCATTAAAGTTCTCCCAACCAAAAGAGCCCAGGTCCAGGCGGGTTTAGTGCAGAATTCTATCAGACCTTTATAGAAGACCTCATACCAATACTATCCAAACTATTCCACAAAATTGAAATAGTTGGAGCACTACGGAATTCCTTCTATGAAGCCACAATTACTCTTATACGTAAACCACACAAAGACCCAACAAAGAAAGAACTTCAGACCAATTTCCCTTATGAATATCAATGCAAAAATACTCAATAAAATTCTGGCAAACCGAATCCCAGAGCACATCAAAACAATCATCCACCATGATCAAGTAGGCTTCATCCCAGGCATGCAGGGATGCTTTAATATATGGAAAACTATCAACATGATCCATTATATAAACAAATTGAGAGAACAAAACCACTTGATCCTTTCATTAGATCTGAGAAAGCATTTGACAAAATTCAACAACCCTTCATGATAAAAGTCGTGGAAAGAATAGCAATTCAAGGCCCATACGTACACATAGTAAAAGCCATATACAGCATACGTGTTGCTAACATTGAACTAAATGGAGAGAAACTTGAAGCAATCCCACCAAAATCAGGGACTAGACAAGGCTGCCCACTCTCTCCCTACTTATTCAATATAGTTCTTGAAGTTCTAGCCAGAGCAATCAGACAACAAAAGGAGATCAAGGGGATACAGATTGGAAAAGAAGAAGTCAAAATATCACTATTTGCAGATGATATGATAGTATATTTAAGTGATCCCAAAAGTTCTACCAGAGAACTACTAAAGTTGATAAACAACTTCAGCAAAGTGGCTGGGTATAAATTTAACTCAAATAAATCAGTAGCCTTCCTCTATACAAAAGAGAAACAAGCTTAGAAAATAATTAGGGAAACGACACCCTTCATAAAAGTCCCAAACAATATAAAGTTTGTTGGTGTGACTTTAACCAAGCAAGTAAAAGATCTGTACAATAAGAACTTCAAGACTCTGAAGAAAGAAATCGAAGAAGACCTCAGAAGATGGAAAGATCTCCCATGCTCATGGATTGGCAGGATTAATATTGTAAAAATGGCCATTTTACCAAAAGCAATCTACAGATTCAATGCAATCCCCATCACAATACCAATCCAATTCTTCAAAGAGTTAGACAGAACAATTTGCAAATTCATCTGGAATAACAAAAAACCCAGGATAGCTAAAACTATCCTCAACAATAAAAGGACTTCAGGGGGAATCACTCTCCCTGAATTCAAGCAGTATTACAGAGCAATAGTGATAAAAACTGAATTGTATTGGTACAGAGGCAGACAGATAGACCAATGGAATAGAATTGAAGACCCAGAAATGAACCCACACACCTATGGTCACTTGATTTTTGACAAAGGAGCCAAATCCATCCAATGGAAAAAAGATAGCATTTTCAGCAAATGGTGCTGGTTCAAGTGGAGGTCAACATGTAGAAGAATGCAGATCGATCCATGCTTATCACCCTGTACAAAGCTTAAGTCCAAGTGGATCAAGGACCTCCACATCAAACCAGATACACGCAAACTAAGAGAAGAAAAAGTGGGGAAGCATTTCGAACACATGGGCACTGGAAAAAATTTCCTGAACAAACCACCAATGGCTTATGCTCTAAGATCAAGAATCGACAAATGGGATTTCATTAAACTGTAAAGCTTCTGTAAGGCAAAGGACAATGTGGTTAGGACAAAACGGCAACCAACAGATTGGGAAAAGATCTTTACCAATCCTACAACAGATGGAGGCCTAATATCTAAAATATACAAAGAACTCAAGAAGTGAAACTGCAGGGAGACACAAATAGCCCTATTAAAAAATGGGGTTCAGAGCTAAACAAAGAATTCACAGCTGAGGAATGCCGTATGGCTGAGAAACACCTAAAGAAATGTTCAACATCTTTAGTTATAAGTGAAATGCAAATCAAAACAACCCTGAGATTTCACCTCACAGAAGTGAGAATGACTAAGATCAAAAACTCAGGTGATAGCAGATGCTGGTGAGGATGTGGAGAAAGAGGAGCATTCCTCCATTGCTGGTTGGATTGCAGACTGGTACAACCATTCTGGAAATCAGTCTGGAGGTTCCTCAGAAAATTGGACCTTGAACTACCCGAGGACCTAGCTATACCTCTCTTAGGCATATACCCAGAAATTCCCCAACATATAAAAAAGAAATGTGCTCCACTATGTTCATAGCAGCCTTATTTATAATAGCCAGAAGCTGGAAAGAACCCAGATGCCCTTCACCAGAGGAATGGATATAGAAAATGTGGTACATCTATACAATGGAAATTTACTCAGCTATCAAAATCAATGACTTTATGAAATTCATAGGCAAATGGTTGAAAGTGGAAAATATCCTGAGTGAGCTAACCCAATCATAGAAAGACATACATGGTATGCACTCACTGATAAGTGGTTATTAGCCCAAATGCTTGAATTACCCTAGATGCACAGAACATATGAAACTCAAGACGAATGATCAAAATGTGAATGCTTCACTCCTTCTTTAAAAGGGGAACAAGTATACCCTTGGCAGGGAATAGAGAGGCAAAGATTAAAACACAGACTGAAGGAACACCCATTCAGAGCCTGCCCCACGTGTGGCCCATACACATACAGCCACCCAATTAGACAAGACGGATGAAGCAAAGAAGTGCAGGCCAACAGGAGCCGGATGTAGATCTCTCCTGAGAGACACAGCCAGAATACAACAAATAGAGAGGCGAATGCCAGCGGCAAACCACTGAACTGAGAATAGGACCCCCGTTGAAGGAATCAGAGAAAGAACTGGAAGAGCTTGAAGGGGCTCGAGACCCCTTATGAACAGCAATGCCAAGCAACCAGAGCTTCCAGGGACTAAGCCACTACCTAAAGACTATACATGGACTGACCCTGGACTCTGACCTCATAGGTAGCTATGAATATCCTAGTAAGAGCACCAGTGGAAGGGAAAGCCCTGGGTCCTTCCAAGGCTGAACCCCCAGTGAACGTGATTATTGGGGGGAGGGCGACATTGGGCGGAGGAAGGGGAGGAGCAGGGATTAGGGGGAATGTTGGCCTGGAAACCGGGAAAGGGAGTAACACTGGAAATGTAAATAATAAATACTCAAGTTAATAAAAAAAATTAAAAAAAAAGAAAGGTTGATTCTTTCTTAAAAAAATGAACAAGATAGACAAACACTTTATTCAAACTAATTTTAAGACATAATATATCCAACCAAAACAAAAATCAGAAATGAAATAGAAGAGACACTGAGAAAACCCAAAAAGTTATGAGATCATACTTTAGGAAACTGTATTCTACAAAATTGGAAAATTTAACACAATGGATCATATTCTTGATAGATACCATTTACCAAAGTTAAATTAAGATTAGATAATTCCCCAAGATCTGTAGTTCCCTGAGAAAATAGAATCCTTCTTGAAAAGTCTCCTAACAACAAGAACAACAAGAACAAAAACAAAGCAAAACAAAACAAACAAAAACACAAACAAACAAGGAAACTAACTAAATGACCAAGGGTAGAAATTTTAGTGGCAAAGTTTTCCATATTGTCAATGCAGAGCTAATGCTGATAGTCCTTAAATTATTCCACAATATTCGAACAGAAGGAACACTGACAAACTCTACCTATGAGGCTATAGTCACTCTGATACTCAAGCCACACAAAGATTCAACAAAGAAAGAGAATTACAGATATATTTATCTCAGAAACATAGATGCAAAAATAGTTAATACTCAATAAAATACTCACAAACCAAATTTAAGAATACATCAAATAGATCATGCAGCACGATACAGGGAGGGTTCTAAGTCTGAAATTTCATGTAATGTACCATACATAGAAAACTGAAAGGAAACAACTCAAAATATGTTCACATCTCATTAGATGAAAAAGCTTATGACAAAAAGTCTACCACATCTTCATGATAAAATCTTGGAGCGATCGGGGCTGAAGGGACTTAGCTAAACATAACAAAGGAATTTACAGTCAGCCTACAGACAACATCAAATTAAATGGAGAAAAACTCAAAGCAATCCACTAAAATCAGGAATAAGAGAAGGCTGTCACTAGCTCTGTATTTATTCAGTATAGAACTTGATGTTCTAGCTAGAGCAGAAAGATAACTGAAGAAGGTTAAGGAAACAGCAATTAAAAAGGAAGAAATCAGTGTGCTGTGATATGACACAGAAGCAGCCACAAAAATTCTGCTGGGGAACTTGTACAGCTTATAAACACCTTCACTGAATTGGCTGGACAGTTAAAGAAAAAAAAAAAAGCAGTAGCATACTATATTCTAATGACAAATGGGCTTAGAAAAAAATCAGGGAACCAACACCCTTCATAATAGCCACAAATAATATAAAATATCCCGGGGTAACTCTAATCAAGCAAGTGAAAAACTTGTATGACAAATACTTGGGAGTCTTTGAAGAAAGAAACTGAAGAAGGTATCAGAGATCAAAAGATCTCAGGCAGTGAGCAGGGATTCATCGGATTAACACAGTACCAATGGCCATGTTACCAAGGCATTCTGTAGATTCAACACAAGCTGTAATATAACATAACTTAACACAACTCTTTACAGAAATTGAGAGGATAACAGTCAACTTCATGTGAAAAATAACAACAAAAACTAAGCAACTAAAAATAGGATAGCTAAAGCCATCCTGTGCAATAAAAACCTTCCAGAGGTTTCACTATCCTTTTTTTCAAACTGTGCTACAGAAAACAACACTGTGATATTGGCATAGGAACAGACACATTGATCATTGGAATCAAATAAAAAACCCAGACATGTAACCACACACCTATGGTCACCTTATTTTGATAAGGAAGCCAGAAATACACAATGGAAAAAAGAAAACATCTTCAATAAATGTTAGACTAACTGGATTTCCTCATGTAGGAAAACACAAATAGATCTCTATCTATGACCCTGTATAGATGCCATAATCCAGATTTTAGAATAATTAAGTATTCAATACAAAGTTCCAATAGTACATGATAAGAAATGTGATTTAAAGACAAAAAAACAAAAAATCCTGGACAGGAGTATAAAGTATTCAACTGATGGTGAAGACAAGTGAGGGTGGACTTTACTTCCTCCCATTTTCCTGTACTACTTATACTACATAAGTTTTTTTAAGGGCTTAGGAACAGATGGGTTTCCTCTGTTATCAAAAGATTGTTCGTGTTGACTGCCATGTGCCAAATGAAGCCAGAGGTTATTTTGTAAACCATTGTCAAAGATAGTGCCATTGTAGGTACAATAATATCAATTTGAGTAAGCAGTACATCAGATATTCCTTTCTTTATCTCATAAAACTCTAATTTCTAGTATTGGAACTTTCTATTGATTACTTAATTATTCTAAAATCTGGATTATGGCATTTGATCAGTTAGAATGGTCCAACTAAATGTCTTCCATTCACGTAAGGAAATATTTTTATACTCTTCTGCCTGGATAACTGGTCCCTAAGGATAATATCTCTTTGTAGCCTGCCAAAACAACTATACAGTTTTATATTATAGGAGTGACTTTTATCGTCTCCTGACCAAAAACATTTGCATTCTGCACTGACAGTCTGAGAATTAACAAATGCTATAGTTAGTAAAGATATCATGATCATTTAGGGGCCACTTTCCGTAAGGTCTTGGCTGGATGAGTCTTGGTATCTCCCCAGGTTATCAGCTCATTCTTCCTCTTACTGAGGATGTCGTCTCTCCTGAGACATTCATTTTCAGGTGTTCTCTAGGATGCTGTCCTCTTCTGATGCATTGATACAGAGCCATCTGTGTCTTTTTTCATTTTCAGGGATGACACAGTCTTGTCCTAGTATTAGAAGAATATCTATCCCTTTTCATTGATTAACTTCTAGATCTTTCATTTAACATATATTTTAGACTGTGCCTCCTAAATGCAAAATGTTTTTGGGCAGCAGAAGAAGCATTGTTTAAAGTGAGTGAAATTTACATAAGTTTCGCTAAATGTACCACAGTATACTGTTATTTAGGTGGTATTATATGCCCCCTTTTTATCTTTAAAATTTGCTTTTTAAATATATGATGATGTCATTCCATAATTTCTTGACCATGTGAATAGTAAAGAATTCCAATAACATAATTGATATTTCATAAATTACAAAGTTCCTTAAGGCTCTTGTTAGTATAAGCAGGACCATCATTAGGTTTCAGTTGTAGTCAGAGTCCTAGAAAGGAGAAGGGTAAATGATTATGAACATATGAACTAGTCTAATCCTTGTAAACACAAACAGCAAGTATATTAGAAAAAGTATCAACATTACAGGAACTTATTTTATGCACTTTTCTAAGAGATGAGTAGTATCTGTTTGCCAATGGTGGTAAATTTTACCCCTGCGGATTCATTCCACCAGCAGAGGGCAGTGGGGTGATAGTAGAGCAAGAAGGGCAGGGTCAAATGACTTGTCACAAGGTCAAGGGATGCTAACAATTCTGCGTTTGGATGAAGAAGTTCCTGAGAGTTTTGAACACCTGGAGAAGACAGTGTTAGTGTCAGAGAGGAGGCCAGTGCCATGGCTTGCGCATTGGTGCATATTAACTGATCTCCCAAGGGAGAGTGAACATGATATGAGTTATGAGAAAAGGTTGAATTTGTGGTCATATAGAAGTCTGAAGGGAGAAAAATTATTGTGAAGTGACATTAGTAGTTGGTCTTGGTTATGACTTGCTGTTTCTAAAAGAGAAAGAGTTTGAACACAGTATGTAGAGTCAGTTATAATAGTACATGCTGAGAAGCGTCTAATGAAAGCTGATTGATTATGGTGAATTCAGACTTTGGAGCTGGACCAGGGCTTTGTACATTCTTTTGTGGACAGTTAGGAATTCATATATGACATAAGCTCCTTGCTCTTTTCAAGAGGCATCTATAAGTGCATTGAAAACTATCTCTATAGAAGTTTGCACATGGGGTATCATAAAAAAAATCTTAAAAGGAGATCTTAGAATAATGATAATCTGTGGATCCCAAGTACATGCTAATGCAACCTGCCAATTATTATCAGTATTGAAGAAATAATTGACCTGTAACATTCCAGGTTCCTCTCTAGTCCATGACTGTGGGCAAGCACTAGGACCTCCATGCTGCTTCACTAAGTGTTAGATGAAATGCTAGACTTCGTGCAATTTCCTTTAGAGAAATTGTTGGCTTAAATATTTTAACAAATCCCTGGTTAGTGTAAATATTTCTCCAACTTGCTTGCCAAGTTGGATCCTTTATGACCAGTCTCACTTAAATATGTAGATTTAGATAGATACCAGTGACATACTTTATTTTCCCTCACTTTGTTCTAGAGCATTCAAGCATGCTGTTAAGTTAATAACATGAGAACTTGCTCTCTTTATTTTTTTAAAATACGCACTTACTGCTGTGAGCTTGCCTCTTAGAGCTGCCTTCATTGGTTCCCATGAATTCGGGTACACCGTGTCTTCATTTTCATTCAGTCCCAGACAGTCTTTAATGTCTTCCTTCGTTTCCGTCCCGCCTCAGTTTGAGTTAGCAGACGGTTGTTGTTCAACTTCCATGTGTTGGTAAGTGGCTACGCCAGCTGCCTTCCCGAGCCCATTTCCTAGAATATCCTAGCCTCATACTACTCTGAGGCCATTTCTCTCCTTGGTGTGAAGGTGTGTTCCTTAGATGCAGCGGAAGGATGGATTCTGCTTTCCGATACAGTCTGCAGGTCTGTGCTTGTTTTTATCGGGGAATTGGAACTATCGATGTTGAGTTATCAGGGATTAATGTTTGTTGGGGCTCACTATTTTGTTCCCGCAGTGTGAGTTTTTTTCCTCCATGGTTTGATTTGCTGATCTTGGACTTTTTTATTCCTTGTGGGTATTTTGTTTGTTTGTTTGTTTATTGTGGGGGGTGGAGAGGGTTATAGTTAACCTCTTTAGATTGAGATTTTCCTTCTAGTACCTTCTGTAGTACTGAATTTGTAAGTAGCTACTGCATAAATTTGTTCCTGAGATGGAATTTATTTCCTCATGTATTGTAATTGATGTTTTGCTGGATATGGTAGGTTGTTGCTTGGTCTTTTCCCTTATTGCTTTTATTATTCTTGCCTTGATTTGTACCTTTAGTGTTACTGTTAGCATTATCATCATCATCATTATTATTATTATTATTATTATTATTATTATTATTATTATTACATGTCATATGTAATTCCCCTTCCTCCCATATATTCGTTGTTCTGTATACTTCTTGGATCTTGGAGGTTACCTTCTTTAGGTCTGGGGAATTTTCTTCTAAGATTTTGCTAAGTTATTTTATGTATCTTTGACCTGGGTTCTTTCCTTCCTTTGTTATTAGTCGTTGGGTTGGTTGTTTCATTGGTCTCAGATTTTCTGGATGTTTTCTTCCTGGATTTTGTTAAATTTAACTTCTTCTTATTTTAATCTTGTCTTTAACGCCTGAGAATCTCATTTTCATCTCTTATGTTCTGTTAATGAAGCTTGCCTCTGAGGTTCACATTTGAGTTCCCAGTTTTTGTTTCCAGTGTTTCTTTTCTTTTCTTTTTTTTTTTAAATAACTTCCTTTCTACTTTCATGTCTTACACACTGTTTGTTTTATTCCACTCTTTGTGTTTTCATAGATTTCATTGGGAGATGCATCTGCATCCTTTTTATGGTTCTTGAGCATATTCATAATAGCTATTTTGATATATGCATGCCTAGTGCTTCAACCATACTGCATTTCTCAGGGACTAATATGGTAGTTTTTGTGTTCTAGTGGAGACATTGCGTTTGGTGATAGCTTATTTTCTTTTTATGCCAGAGTCTAGGCATCTGGGCTTGAGGTGTTCATACTTCTAGGTGCTGATATCTGGTCTCCTTGTTTTCTGTTGTCCTCTATGTTTCTTAGAAGAGTGTGAGTGCTGTGTATTTCTTGGTAGGGAATTCATCTGAGATCCTGCCAGGTGTAGCTACTTTGGGTCCTGGATATAATGTGCTTTTAGATATTGGGAGCTGATATTAAGGAATGGAATGGGTTTGAGGGGTATTGGTGCATGGTTGAGAGTCTCTGCAGAAGGGAGGAGTATTGGGTGAGACACTCTGATCTGCACAGACCCCTGGGAATGGGAGCAGAGGAAGGAGAGGCCATTGCAAATAGTCTGTTACAGAGCTAGGGTATGATTAAGGGACTGGTATTGGAGGGTAGCAGGGAGAGAAATGTTCCCAACAAGATTCCCTTGCTGGCTTTGGGGGCTGTTTCCCAGTGAGTTCCCTAGTGAGTTGACAGCTAAGCCAAAAGGATCAGGTTAATTTTCTGGAAGGCTAATTTTCTGGCCAGTATGACTGATAGGCTTCCAGAGAGTGCATAATTCCCTGAATGGCTTGAAGGGTTGGTTTTTAGGGAGTGGCATATTATTATTTCTTAAGGGTTCATGTATGGATGGATATGTTTGAATCAGTCCATTAGTAGCTCTTTTTGATATTTCTTAAAATAAGGCAACTTTCTACTTTATGTGGCATTTTGTTCATAGATAACTAGGTTTAGCACATTTTCTTTGAATAACTAAGTTTAATAAAGTGGGCCATTTTAATTTCTGACATATAGTAGTTGGATTGTTTTGGAAATTTAGTAAATATGTGTAAAAAGTATATCATTACATGTTATTTTTATTATGTTATACTTTAATAATTATAGTTCACAGTGAAACAAATACATAATTCATTCAACCCAACAGAGACCCAAATAATGCTAACATTTTAAATTATTCTTATTGGTCTCCTAACCATCTTTTGCAGCAGTGATCAAAGAATACTGTATGTTTTGAAACATTCATTTCTAATTCAGAGTAATATTTCAAACAAAGGGATATTACTGTTAGAATTGATTGCTAAATGTACTCAACTCTGCTCCTTAATTCTAGTACCTTGTAGGCCTATGTGACAGCCCCTTCTTTGGGGTAGGATAGTGAGAACAGAGCACATTGTTTCTGCTTACTGTTTAAGTAACAGTTTGTTTAGCATAGTATGCTTTAAGGCAGCTGTGACATCAGGATGGACCACCCACAGAGAGGCTCAGGGGATTAG
Source organism: Rattus norvegicus (assembly GCF_021556685.1). Classification (NCBI taxonomy): domain Eukaryota; kingdom Metazoa; phylum Chordata; class Mammalia; order Rodentia; family Muridae; genus Rattus; species Rattus norvegicus. Next base: position 22,829,452 of record NC_141535.1, on the reverse strand, counting down.
GGAGCTTTGGCTAAACTGCTTCCACCTACACAAACACTGCCCGCCCAGCTCTGTGATTTAGTGCTTGGCCTAAGTGGCTACTTAGGAGCTTGGGTACTGACATAGGACAAGGAGTAAACACTGAAACTGATTTACTGCAGATTCGAAGTCAATCATTAAGTTTTTGAATGATGGTCCCATTATAATCCTTATTGTAATTTTTATATCATATGTTGTAATTATTTAAACAATATTTAAATATACATATAGCTACTTACTCGTTCATAATTTATTTACTTTAAAATTATCTCTATAGTTTAGCTCTAGTGGAATTTGAGAATACAAAAAAGCTGTTAGCAATTGTCTTGGAGATTCTTAAATTGTAAATATTCATAACACCCATAATAAAGTAAGCGCATTACTTTCCACAGAGGTTTCTTGGTGTTTAAAGCTTCCTAAACATAGTGGAAAGGTCAGTATTTGAACTATATTTTTTAGGTCAGGTGATACATGGTTATAATAGCAGAGTTCACTTGGAGTACAGAGTGCTTCCCAAGAAATGTAATGAAATATTTAATTAAGGAAAAATGCCAAATGAAAAATGTGCAAAATTCACAGATGAAATGAGGGGTCAATTATTTAAGAAAATATAGGTACAGTGGTACTACATTACATGACATTAAATTTCTACCACACTGACTGCTTGCTATAAGGTCAACATAAAGACTCAACACATAAATACACATATGAACGAACATGTAAGCACACATATACGTTTATACATATAAGCACAGACACATACACATTTGCACTAACACATATACCTTCATACAAAATACATGCACATATGAAAACATACACACATATACACACTTACACATACATATGCATACATATGCAAATATACATAGACATACACATAAACAAATATACATACACATGTACATGTGCAGATATACACACCTCTATCTGCCTATATATACATCCTTGAACATATATAAACATATATGCACATATACATACATGTATTAGCATACGCACATGTATCAACATAAAGATGTTTATGTTTACCTACACACATATATACTCTATATACTTGTGAGTATATAGTATACACGTTCTTGCATCAGTGAAATTAACTAATGAGAAAGGCTGTTATATTTACCCACTCCAAGATGAGTTCCTTTTTACATTTCCATGTCCTCTCTCTGTTTTACTGTTATTTATTTATTAGGGTTCTTTTTTTTCTTGATGTTTTGGAATCAAGTGATAAAAATATTTAAGATTAGTCTGTGAACAGGAAAATACTATAAACCACAGTAATCATGATATGCCTTATGTCTCTTCTTGTTTTTCAAGGTCTGATTATTTGTTACTTTTAAAGACTTATTTTTGACTGGACTCAGATTTAGGAGTAGAAGCTCTCAGAGAGGACAGCCTATGGCTTTTGGCAATCTGTTCCTGGCGCTTTTCTTTGGCTTCCTTCTTTCTCTGGGAGGAAAGTTTAGCATATTCTGCAGCCTCCTCCTTGTTTTTCTTAGTGAGTTGTTCCTGGGAGCCTTTGTGTTGAAGGACATGTGGAATAACATGACTCTGATTCTTGGTTACTTTGGTCCTGGGCTTCTTAACGTCTTTGTTTAAGGGTTTTCTGACAACATATTGGCGAACATCATCTTCTTTGGAGAGATTAAAAAAACTTTCCGATTCTACTAGCTCTCTTAAGTCCCAACTGACAAGGCACAGTAGTATCTGTCAGTCCTGGAATTTCTTTCGCTCCTTTTTTTACAATAACCAAGTTGAGAGCACTCAGATTGGCATCCACAATGCATCCACGAACAGACTTGTGCTTCCTCTCTCCAGTTCCCCTTGGCCTATGACAAGAATGCCCCTTACTCAACATCAGGCATACTCTGCCATGGGTCAAAACGCCTTGCTTCATGGGAAAACCTTGTTTGTCATTCCCACCGCTGATCCAGACCACATAACCTGTCCACTCTTCACCAAGCGCATCAGCAGCCACTTCTGTGGCTATGTGCTTCTCATAGAACAAACAAAGATCGTGTTTGTCATCCGCTTCAATAGGAGTTTCTGACAGCCAGTGTCAGGGAAGGAAATATTCAGCTTAATCTTGACCCAGGCAACCGCCTATCTTATTTTCTGAGATTTTAACAAGAAAAAAACAATCCAAACTTTTGGGAATTTATTCTTTTTTCTTTCTCACAGTTTTGAGTGCAAAAGATTTCTTTGGTCCTTAGTTTACTAAGTCTGGCATTTTTTTCTCCATAATAAAGATTACTAACTATTCAGAAAAGTTGATTTTTGTGTAACGAAATTTCCTGGTAACGAGAAATTTGTAGTGTTATGGTATTTATCTTATTAGATTTAGATCTTTAAGATAAAAAATTTCAACACAATATTTATTTCAAATGTAGATTAAGTTTGAATTAGTATTATAGAAATATAAGAATATTTCATGTTTTAAATATTTTGCCTGTCTGTAGCCCTCAAATTGTTTTCTTTTCTGTTCATTGGCTTTATTTATTTATTTATTTTATTGGATATTTTTTATTTACATTTCAAATGTTATTTCTTTTTCCATTTTCCTGGCCATAAGCCAGGAAATTGTTGCTTTCAGTGTTATGTTACAATTTTATTATGCTTTTATCAGAAACAAGTCTCTAATACTTTGTTTATATTTAATTTCAAAAATGAAGATTCATTGTTAACGTGCCTATACCGGACTGATTTAAAATCTAACTCAGGAAGCAATTCCCCAAATGACCTTAAATTTTTTTCTAACACATCAAAATATGCACTGTAAAAACTATAAGAATAAACATGATTGAAAAGTAATTATCAGTAAGTTCAAAAGTAATTACCTGTAATTTCAACATATAGAACATTTAAAAACATTTATACAGTTTGCATATGATAGTCATTTCTGTAACAGGAATGTTGTTTTAAAATAACTATTTATAAACTACTTTGTTAAGGATACTTTATTTAAACCTGCCATTTTAACTTATTTTTCTGTAGCTTTATATAATAATAATAATAATAATAATAATAATAATAATAATCAAATTTCAGTGATTTATAAATACAAGTGAGTGAAATGAATACATATAGAGAGAGCGGGGAGAAGAGACAACAGAAAGAAAGGAGGTGGGGGGACTTAGCTCTTCTATTCTACGATTTGCAGATGGCCATCTTAAAATGAAAACAACATTTTTTGAAATGAGATATTAGCTAATTATATATTTAGGGATATAGAGTCATATATTTGTTAGGGAATGTACCATGTATTTTTGCCCTTTGAATAGCAAACATCCTTGAAAATATCTGACATTAATCAAAGCAATTCCCCTGTCAACACCAGTCTGATCCCTGTGGGATTTGCATCAGCGCTTTGTCTGAACCAGTTCTCAAGATAAGGCGTAGGCTTCCTGTCGCTCATGCCTGCTTCATCCTGACAGGTTCCTGTCAAAGTCTTTCTCTCAGTTATTCCTTAACTGTGGCCGTGCACCTTTAGACTTATCCCTAGGTCAGATTTCTCTTCTCTCTTCCTGAGTTATACCTGTCTCAGTGTAAACGGGATTATTTAATTGTGTGTGAAGGAAAAAAAATCTCAGGAGAATCGTTTACCTAGTGTGTGTCTGTCTAAGGAGTTCTTTCAGAAGACCTGACACTAGTAACAGCAAATTCGACCTTGCAGTATTTTTAAGATTTTGATCTCTTCTGATCATAAAATCAGGGTTATTTGGAATTCTTTGAAAGGAATGCTTACTACTTTTCTGTTTTGAGGCCTGGCCTATAAACATGCAGGAGAAGCATCTTACAGAAGAGTAAATGTTTCCTGGTCAAAGTTATGTATAATGCTACTCAACGTCAGGTGTAATGTTATTAATATATTCTATACAATTTCACAGTTATGTTATGTTTGTGAATTTACCACCTAACGTAACAAATATATATTTGCTATAAACAAATTAAAACAACTTATAGAATTGAATGAATTATGCATAACCACGTCAGCCTAATTGCTGCATAGTTTGGATAAAACTAGGTCAATTTTCTTTCATTACTTAAATTGATAATATAATTTCATAAATATATATTTTTGTATATACTAAATAATTTTTCTCAAGAGATAAGTTGAAATTCTATATTCTACAAGGGATCTTCTGCAGGATTTTTATTTACCACATGAACAATCAAAACAGGTCATTTTATATTCTTAAGGCAGTTTTTTCTTATAATTCATTGTGTTAATACAAAAATTATCATAGAGTGGTAAAATCATTTTGAAGTTCACTGTCTAAAGGAAAACAAAAATGTTTGTGTGAGAGATGAGCTAGCATTTAGAAACAGCATAAACATGTAAAGGCTTACAGAGTTACTTGGATCAACACCACCATCTTTGTCATTATGTGTTTATTTCAAATTTGTACTGCTGTGTAGAATACAAGCAGACTCACACTTTGGTCATGGCCAGAACTTTACTTTTTTATACCCCTGTGAAGTTTGTATTCCGTGCGTACTTTTTCTGTATTTGACAATACATTTTGCAGTGCCTTTTGGATTACAATGTTTGAGTGCTTAGGCTATCGTAAATTCATTTATGTTATGAATATATACTTGATACCTATACTTTGTCTTATACCTAAATAAATATTGCCTATGTTTACAAATCACATGCAACATTTAGGTCAGTATTCAAAACCATAAATAAAACAATTGGGCAAATATTTCTTCTCTTTTGGTAGAAATCATCTTTGAATTCAACGGGAGTGGGGAGAAGGGAGAAAGGGTGAGGTGCAGAAGAGAGAGGGAGGGACGATGAGAAGTAAGAATAAAGAAAATTTGTGTGGTACATGCTGGAATAGATGGTATGAATATAAAACTCCATAATTAAAAGGGAGCGAATAGCATTGATTTTTAAATTTCAGAGAATTAAGTTATGGTCTGTTCTTCCTTGTTTTCCTCCTAACTCTCCATTCGGCAGAGTTACTTACAGGGTGGATATATGTAATGTGCGCTATCGCAGTTGTGTGGTTTTTAAAGGTAGCTTCTGGTGCTTCAGTCGTTTATGTGTAGCTTTCTGTTGACATGACAGAGGGTCAACTATAAACTCACGGAGCCAGGAAGAGTAGAGGATGTTTATAATTCAGTCTGTCCTGTGGAAAATGGGTCCTGGTGCTCCTCAGGCAGGTTGCTACAGAAGCAAATTGAAGTCCAAGCAGAAAGCCTGAGTGGACTGGCTGGTTAGCCTCTAAATGTGAGGAGTGCAGCTGAAGCTGAAACCATGAAGATCTGTTAAAATGTCATGAGGAACACTTAGACCAAGCAGGCATCCATAGCTCGATTTTCCTCAGCTCTCCTCATCAAACTTCTAAACTGCCAGTTCATAACATTAAACACGACACTGGAAGAAATATGGAGTGTTCCGAGGGTCAAAGGACATGCGTCATAACACTGGAAACCATCTCGTCCTTTGCTCAGCTGCACTGATAGGATTTCTGTCCTTCTTTATATCTCTATTGAAAGAAGGCTGTTCAAAGAGAGAAAGAAAGGAGGAAGGACAGATGGACAGACAGACAGACATATTGATCTTACATATTGGAGCATGGTAGAGTGTGTCTCTGAATCCAGTGTTTCTGAATGGTCAGAGTATAATGAGCCTGGTATATGGCTGGCATTCCAGATTTATTCTTTAATATGAGTAGATAACTACATATTGGTTGACATCAAGGAAGTCCTGTCATGCAAATGAATGCTCTATCTAAATTTTCAAAAGTGTATAGCAGGGTTGAATAAACAAGTCCCAAGAGATCCAATAATGTTTTGATAATCTCTAACACTTTGAGATGAATTAGATAAATGTGCACTAGTGAAACAAAAAGTAGGATACACAATGTTAAAACTGCTATCAAATAAAAGAAAACTCTCTTGCAAAAACAATAAGTTAAAAATATTAGAATGGTGGATAATTAATGGAAGTAAAGTTTTAGAAAGTAAAATTAAGAGAAAAAAAGATGAGTAGCATGGATGGAGGACAAAATCTGACCAGTCTAGGAGCTATACCACCTAGTAACTAAGGGAAAATCAAACAAATTATGCTAGTGTTCTTAATTTTACACACACAGACACACACACACACACACACACATAACAAAATAAAACAAAACATCAACAGCAAAATACTGTTGTTTGAAAACATAAGCATTTTTAAAATGTGGTTATTCCATTATTTAAAACATTTCCCTTACTTTGATATCTGTTCTCTATTCTATCAGTTATTGACAAGAATGTGTGTAGAGATAGATGGCATATTATCCAGCTAATGTTTATTCAATGTAATTTGGAAGTGGTTGTACACACAGATGCCTGTCCTACTATGATTCCACTTTCATATCTCAACCTTCCTAATGCTAAAAGTTGTTTAGAGATTTTTCTCTCTTTTTATATGTAGTTCACCTTTATTATTTTTTATATTTGAAATAATATTTATATAAATTCTCCCTTTCCTCTCCTCCCTCCAATGTCACCTATAGAATTTGGATATTAGCAAACTGGGTGTATCTGGGAAAATATAAAAGTGATAAATAAAAAATATAAGTATAAAAATTAATATAAAACCTTTCTGTAATTTCCTAAATTAAAAAATGAATTGCTATTATTTTAGTCTAATTTTATTTTGAAACCTATATGTAAGATCATTTCCATTCTTCAATAGTTGATTGTAACAGGACTGCCCATGTGAGCAATTTGATGGGGAACATGAAGTTTGAGGGCAGTGGGCATGATTGACAGAATTCTTCGAAAGAACCTAGAGGTCATAAAAGGTTCAGTGAATCATTGTACATAATGAAAATAAAAACAAAGATTTGGATTAGGACATTTGGTGAAACAATAAAGGTGTAGCTATCTATAGCCAAGATGTGTGTAAATGGAGAGTAGACTTTCTGTGCTGATGGTAAGGGAAACAAAGTCTAACTTGCATAGCTTGAGTACTACTTTCTTTTATGTACTAATGTCTTCCTCCAAGGAAAATATGGAAGTCATTTTTAGTCATGACTACAGGGAGTGGGGTATAGTTTGTGCAGAGTAGAAACTCATTAAAATTGATGAACGACCCTGTTGCCTCAGGGTTGTGATCCCAGGTCCTCAGGAGGCTGAGGGAGGAGGAGTGCAAGGTCAAGGCCCACGTGGACTAGTTTGATTAAGACAGCCTGTGAGCAACTTTGTGAGCATCTGTTTCAGAATATAGAGTAAAAGGTAGGCTGCTGTATAGTTTAGAGGAAAAGGGGCTTGTCCGCCGTGGAGGAAGGTCTATGTTTAAATAGGAGTTTATGACTAAAATATATGATGATGACCCACAACCTTATGGTTCATTGCACTGGCGCTGTCATGGTATCAGGATTCCCATTTGTAAAATGTCTAAGACACTGTGAATTGATCTCTTGTAAGGTTTTCAGACAGAACCTCTGACAGGCAGAGAGGATGCATTTTCCTCTTGCTACTTACAAAGCTTGAGTGTATTGACTAGATATACATAAGCTTGCAATATTTTTAGAGCTTTTATAATTTTATTATTAATATAAACCCATAATATTTTATGATAAATTTGAAATACATAGAATTTTATATTATAATAGCTTGTTAAACACAATTAGTAAATATCCTATTTTTAAGTTCCTTCAAATATTTCTTCATTTTAAAATATGTCATATGCTAAAAAAAAACTAAAAATCTAAAAACTATGGATATGCCCTGGGTTTTCTTTCAGCATTTAAAACTGTTCTAAAATTAAAAGTTGAATTGCTTTTCTGAGACGCTTGCATATTGATAACATCTAATGATGGAGTATAACATTAAATTGTGTCAAATCAAATTACTGAAGGGCACAAAAATAGAAAAAAATCTTGAGAAGTCTACATGACTCTAAATAATTAGCTGTCAGATTCACAATCACAGTGATCATATTGAGCACTGGTTTATGCATCCATAATTAAATACAATTAAGTCTGTATGTATGTGTAGTACAAATGACATTTTCTGTATGCATAATCCAATGATGCCTTTACACAATGTGCCATGGTCAACTGTGTATGTTATAATATGAAATTCTCTATTCTCCCCTTGCCAAGTTGCTATGCAGCATTCTCACCAGGTGGCATGTTCATGTAGGAAATCAGCTCTAATTGTTTTGATTAAAGTTCCTGAGTTGCTTCGAAATACTTTTCCATGCTTAAACTTTTGCTATCCTGGCAATACATGGGGGTGATCCTGCAGGGATCTGGAGTGTGTGTGTGTGTGTGTGTGTCCTTCAGGGATAAGTAAATGTGTGAGCTGTGATTATTCAGTGATTCCTACTTACTTCTCTCTCTTAAGACAAGATAAAGCAATTTGGGCACATGCCCAAAAGTTACTCCAACGTATAACAAAGACACATGCTCCACTCTGTTCATAGCAGCCTTATTTATAATAGCCAGAAGCTGGAAAGAGCCCAGATGCCCTTCAACAGAGGAATGGATACAGAAAATGTGGTACCTCTACACAATGGAATACTACTCAGCAATCAAAAACAAAGACTACATGAAATCATAGGCAAATGGATGGAACTAGAAAATATCATCCTGAGTGAGCTAACCCAATCACAGAAAAACACACTTGGTATGCACTCATTGATAAGTGGCTATTAGCCCAAATGCTTGAATTACCCTAGATGCTCAGAACACATGAAACTCAAGAAGGATGACCAACATGTGAATACTTCACTCCTTCTTTAAAAGGGGAACAGGAATACCCTTGGGAGGGGACAGGGAGGCAAAGTTTAGAACAGAGGCAGAAGGAACTCCCATTCAGAGCCTGCCCCACATGTGGCCCATACATATACAGCCGCCCAATTAGATAAGATGGATGAAGCAAAGAAGTGCAGGCTGACAGGAACCGTATGAGGATCTCTCCTGAGAGACACAGCCAGAATAAGGCAAATACATAGGTGAATGCCAGCAGCAAACCACTGAACTGAGAATGGGACCCCCGTTGAAGGAATCAGAGAAGGGACTGAAAGAGCTGAAGGTGTTTGAGACCCCATATGAACAACAATGCCAACCAACCAGAGTTTCCAGGGTCTAAGCCACTACCCAAAGACTACACATGGACTGACCCTGGGCTCCAACCTCATAGGTAGCAATGAATAGCTTAGTAAGAGCACCAGTGGGAGGGGAAGCCCTTGGTTCTGACAAGACTGGACCCCTAGTAAAGGGAATTCTGGTGCGGAGAGCGGTAATTGGGGGAGGATTTGGAAGGGAACACCATATAGAATGGGAGGGGGATGTGTTAGGGGGATGTTGGCATGGAAAGCAGGAAAGGGAATAACATTTGAAATGTAAATAAGAAATACCCAATTTAATAAAGATGGAGAAAAAAAAAAAAGAAAGGACAAAGCAGGGCTCAGAAGCAGCAAGTTAGGTCCTTAGCAAATATGTTTTGGTTGTTTAGCTTTTTTTTTTCCCTTGTGGGACTTAAAACAATGAAAGTACTTTGTATCTGATTCTTCTGCATGCTCCTTGGATCCCTTTCTCCCCCCTGGTTTGTGTCATTCAACTTGATAGGAGGCTTTGTGCCTATTCTTGCTTCTTCTTATGCTGTGCTCAGTTGGTATCACTGGGAAGCCTGCTCTATTCTGCAGGGAAATGGAGAAACACTGGGTTTGGGGGAGAGAAAGCGGTTGTGTGTGTGTGTGTGTGTGTGTGTGTGTGTGTGTGTGTGTGTGCGCGCGCGCGCGCGCGTGTGTGTAAAGGGGAGACTCTGGGAGGGAGCAAGGGAGGATGATTGATTGGATCAGGTTGTATTGTATGAGAGAAGAATAAGTAAAAAGAATAAATAAAATGGTTCCCAAATTCAGTTACTTGGAAATCACTATGTTTTACATTTATTGTGATACTGTACATTTGTCAGGCACTTAAATAAGCTTGTTGTAATTTGCAATAGAAGCTTCTTTAGTATGTCAGTCATATGAAGTAGATCCCCTTACCATCACACGTTGTAGACACAAAACAAATGGAGAAGAAAGTCCAGAGCTAGTCATGTCCTGTTTCTTTAAAGTGACACTTTTTTGACTGCAAATATTATGTTAAGATACTAGATAAGAGAACAAAATCACTCCTAGAAGATAAAGTTTACATGTCTTTTGTGATACTGGCACAGACATATCTACTTGGTTGCTACATGACTTGATTGCGGCAGAGTTCTTCACGCAATGTTTTTCTTTCCTTAAGTTTTTATGTATGTCTTGTTCATTGGAAGTACCACGTCTTCAATAAGTAACCCACATTTCATTCCTTGTCTGCATACATTTGGCATAGTGAACTCTCAATTTTCTGACTGCAGCAATTTGAAAGCATTATTATCTTAAATTATGGCTTGGTGTTTACCTTTAGAATAGTCTTTCCTTATAGCTATAGAATGCAAGTACTTTCATAAAATCTAAGCTTAATCTTTTTCTTTCATAGCATATTTACAGTTAGGCTGAAGTGCCCAACTATCTCTTGTTTCTTTACTAAACCAATATAATTTTAGTCAATCATGGGGGAAGAATAAAGTTAAATAAAATGGTATTTTATTTTTTTATTTTTAGATTCTTGTTTTAATAGTTGTCAAAAATGTAATAACCTATAAAACTGACCAGTACCGGTTAACTCGTGACCATTTTCAGCTGTTTTGTTTATTGTTGAAGAGATAAATGTGTTTAGCAGGCATTTTATTACTGCTTCTTGTGTATCTACTGAAACACGTTATAGCACGGAGTCAGTTCATCGTCTTTTCCATTTGTGTTTAACATACTTTTCCTCTATACATTTTGAAAGTTATTTTGTTTCTAGAAACATAAATAAAGAACAGATGGCTGTTCACACCTCGGTAGGAATACCAGGGGACAGAGGACTTTCATCATGTCCCTGTGGTCCTGTGCTGGCTCTCATGTGGTGGACATCTGTGTCTGTTTGGAATAGTTCCTGCTGCTCTTTGGAGCCTCCTGGGGCTGGTGTCAGTCCTCCCTCCCTCATTTTAAGGCAGCTAGCATTTCTCCATCATTTATTACTCTGTAGACAAGCCCACAATATATCCGAACAAGAGTCTTAAACATACCAAGTATGCTGCTCTTGTTTAAGAATGTCTTACATATCTATGTAAACTCTCCTCATTCACAGCTAATATGTTTAGATATCTTTTTGTACTTGTAAGCCTCCTGACAGACACTAAGAAACAGCACAGAGCAATGTGAATTAGGTAAGTTCAGTAAAATAACTAAATGTAACCATTGGAATCATGGGATATGTGAACACAGTTCTAGTATTTATGTCTTTAATATACAAATGAGGGAAACCCTTAGGACTCTGTCTATTGAGTGATTTCAGTTTATAGGGCAGTGAATTTCAGTTTCACACCACAGACTCTTAGGTGGGGGAGTTGACCATTCTGTTGTCACATATCTTGTCACTTTTTGTCACATGTCCTGGTTCTATTCTTGTCTTGCATTAATATTTCAGATATTGAAATTATGTCTCCTTTTGGAGAAAGGATCGCCCAGTAAGAAAGTACATTTTAGAGTGTATTAAACAGCCCTGTTATCTTGAGACAGAACAGATGCATATCAGAATCAGATTATTGGAGAACATTGTAGCTTTGCAAAATTATTATAAGCTGGTAAAATATTATTATTTTTTTAAATGATAAAAATTGCTAAGGTCTGAGAAAATTCAACCAGCATACAAAATGGAATATTAGTAAAATGGTATGGAAGAAGGCATTACTATTCTTGAGTAAAACACTAAGGCTTGTTATCTTGAATAATAATAATTTTACAAATTACTTAGCACTGGAGTTAAATCCTTAGAAAATAATGTGGTTCACCTTAAAGGGTCCCTGATACACAGTTAAGTTCCTGAAAAAGGGACAGGAGCAGGGCTGGTAGTTAAGGCTAATGTTGCCCTTGCAAAGGATCCAGGTTCAGTTCCCAGGTCCATGCAGCACCTCACAACCATCTGTAACTCCAGTTCCAGGGGAATCAGTGTCTCACTTGACATCCACAGGCTCCTGTGTACATGTTGTATAGCTCCTTACACTCAGACACCTAGATACATAAATATTAAATAAATATGTGAAGAAGAAATTACTGAGTGGAAGATATCTTCAACATATCCCTATACACATTTATCAAGACACACAAAATTCTAGAGTATGAGTTTTGTCTCATCAGAACAGTCAGTCCCTTATTTTTCTTATTGTTAAAAAGAATCTTTTCAATAAATCATTTAACTATTTGGTCCAAAGAGATGACTGTTGTAAAAATGCTTACTGCATTTACAAAGGACTGGGATTTTCTTCCCAAGTCAGTGGTTCCCATTTGTTTGTAACCCCAGCAGGGAACTTTACTTCCTCCTCTTGCCTTCCCAGGCACTCTCTGTTCTTTGAGTGCTTCTTCTGTTAACAATAAGATGCTTTTAAAGCTTAATAGTTTGGCATATATTATATGCTATAGCATGTAACATATTGTATTAAAATTGTCTGCTGTTGTCTGTCTTAATAAAAAAACCAAACCGAACCTCTGCAGCCAAAGCAGCAGCACTCAGCCTTCTTTTTAGTTCAGAGAGCCAGAGTTCCATGTTATGTACTATCGGGTGACTCTTAAATATTCCCCATCACAAGATGGGAGCTATATCGGATAAGGAATATATATTTAGTGTCATGGTAGTAGTCATTTTACAATGAGTATGTGTATCAAAAACATATATCACATCTGAAATGATATAACGTTTGTTGACAATTTTAATTCAGTAAAATGTGAAATAAGGACAGCAATTCCATTGAGTTAAATTCTCTCTTATGATTAGTAGATTAAAATGAAACGAGCTTAGTAAATCACATTTGATTTAATTCTACAAAAAGCTTAAGAAATTAAGCATGAATTATAATTACTATTACTGAGAATATAGAAATCAATTAGAAATATTTATCAACTTTATAAATGTCCCAGTAATTCTGAAAGTTTTATAATTGTTATGCTTCTTTTATTTAATTTTAAATAAAATAATTTGCCTTAATGCTCTTAACGATACCACCAATGGATTAGATAAGTGGTTAAGGTAATTTCATTATGAAATATTATACAGTGGGCAGGAGTGACTGCTTAGTAGTTGACAATATTGGATACTCCTCCGGAGGACTGAGGGTCCGTTCCCAGCACCCACACAGCTGCGCATACCTGCTTTAGTGCAGTTCCCTAGGAACTGACGTCCTAGCTTCCATGAGCCGTGCACACATGTGGTCACAGGCATACATGCAGACAAAACACCCATACATACAGAAGGGAAATTCACAAATCTTTTAAAACATCTAAATAAATTAACACCTTCCCTATTTTCCTCTAGCATGTCAACTTTTTTAATGAAAAAGAAAAAATAGTATGAATTTTCTGGTTGAAGGCATTAGGAGACAACCCTTTTATTTAGAACTCTTGCATCTCTCATGTTAAAAACTGTATAGTTTCTGTACATGGTATTTTTTAGTGAAAAGTCTCTCAGTATTTCTTTAGGTGGCATGCATATCTATTATTAATTAATAGAATCATGTCACTTCCATTACATTAGATTTCAATATTATAAGCAAGCCTGTTAGAAATTAGAGAATTTGTTGTTATTAAAGGGAACTTGGGAGAGTGGCAGTGTTCCACAGGAGATTTCTGCAGATTGGGAATGGCTCTCTGGCCCTCGTTGTCTCTATGTTGACAGTGGTCATAGATGTCCTGCTATTCACTTTAGTGTCTAGGGGAGTACTTACAGACTGGGGATGATAGTCATTACGGTGTTAGAGTGATCTGAAAGTGTCCTAGAGACTTCTGAGCAAGCAACTGTTTTGTCATGTACTTCCTACCCCACAATAGGCGCAAGATGGGATTAAAGCAACTTTAGTAGTGAGTCTCTAGTCAGAGCTAAAAGTCTAACTCCGAGGTGAAGCATGAGGGGTGCAGCTGTGGCCACTGGTGTCATTTGGCCTGTTTATAATCTCCGTGACTTCTACTTGGAATAGGAGATTGGGTAATTATGTGTGTGGAAAGAGCCTCCTCCATACTTGTTTGGGTGCAGTAAGAGTTCATACAATGCATGTAGCAGACATCTCAAGCTTAGTATTGCCTGATCTCTGTGGTCTGCAGAAGCCAATGCAGAGCTATGCAAAAGGCAAGACAAACCCACTTCCTTGAAAGTGTAGGCTCTCTGAGCATAATCTCCTAATAGAACTATACATAAGTGATTTAGTCATAGAAGATTGTATATAATGCCCAATAATATAGACCCTAATCACAAGTAATCGCAAGAATAGGATTTTTATCAGAAAACATGACACATTTAAAGAGATATGAAATAACAAACGTGTTTTAAATATTGAACAAACTCTAGAAGACTAATAGTTATAAATAAGAAAAGGCAAAGGAGTCATATCAAAAATAGAAGCATAAAATGATATGCTAGAAATAATCTGTTATATGAACATAAACATAAACATAAAAGGAGAACATAAATTCTCCTTTGCAAAAATAGGTTACAGGTGCATAAAATGCTAAGTCTCTCCCAGAGGACCATAGGAGAGTTTTCAATATCTACATGGTGGCTCAAACTATTTATAACTCCAGTTTCAGAGGATCTGATAACCTCTTCTGGCTTCAGGCACCAGGTGTACATACAGTGATATATATATATATATATATATATATATATATATGCAGAAAGTATTCACAAAATTATTATGAATGCAACAAATTAGTTACAAATATATTATTTATAAAAATATAGGAATTATGAATGCTGGAAATAGTTACATGTATCAGAAAATTTCAATCTAAATATACCATGAGGCCTCATGCCATTGTAGAAACTTTGTAGTTAAATTTGGTAAGTGTTGAAAGTAATTGGGAAGACCAAATAACTAGAAAAATAAAAATAAAATAGAGTGTATGTTATCTTAAAGAGAACCTCAATATATATCTAGAAAAAGCAATGGAATCAAGCACAAGTTCACATTTGAAATACCAAAATCATATTCAAATAACTTTTTTTCTTTTTTTTATTAGATATATTTCTTTACTTAACATTTCATATGTTATTCCCTTTCCCAGTTTCCTGTCCAGAAACCCCCATCCCCTCCCACTCCCCCATATAGGTGTTCCTCCCATCCATCCCTCTTACTGCCTCCCATATTCCCCTGCACTGGGGGTCCAACCTAGGCAGAACCAAGGGCTTCCCTTTCCACTGGTGCCCCAACAAGTCTATTCTCTGCTACATATGCAGTAGGAGCCCTGGGTGAGTCCATGTATAGTTTTTAAGTAGTGGTTTAGTCCCTGGAAGCTCTGGTTAGTTGGCATTGTTGTTCTTATGGGGTTGCAAATCCTTCAACTCTTTCAATCCTTCCTCTAATTCCCCTAAAGGGGGTCCTGTTCTCAGTTCAGTGATTTCCTTCTAGCATTGACCTCTGTATTGGACATGCTCTGGATGTGTCTCTCAGGAGAGATCTATATCTGGTCCCTTTCAGCATGCACTTTTTAGCTTCATCAATCTTATCTAGTTTTCATGGCTCTATGTATATGGGCCACATGTGGGACAGGCTCCGAACGGCTGTTCCTTCAGTTGCTGATCTAAACTTTGCTCCCATATCTCTTTCTTTTTTTTTTCTCTTTTTTAAATTTATTTAATACTTAATAATAATTCTTTGGTTTCCGGGAAAACATCCCCCTCCCCCCTCCCGTTCCTTATGGGTGTTCCCCTCCCAACCCTCCCCCCATGCCGCCCTCCCCCCAACAGTCTAGTTCACTGGGGGTTCAGTCTTAGCAGGACCCAGGGCTTCCCCTTCCACTGGTGCTCTTACTAGGATATTCATTGCTACCTATGAGGTCAGAGTCCAGGGTCAGTCCATGTATAGTCTTTAGGTAGTGGCTTAGTCCCTGGAAGCTCTGGTTGCTTGGCATTGTTGTACATATGGAGTCTCGAGCCCCTTCAAGCTCTTCCAGTTCTTTCTCTGATTCCTTCAATGAGGGTCCTATTCTCAGTTCAGTGGTTTGCTGCTGGCATTCGCCTCTGTATTTGCTGTATTCTGGCTGTGTCTCTCAGGAGCGATCTACATCCGGCTCCTGTCGGTCTGCACTACTTTGCTTCATCCATCTTGTCTAATTGGGTGGCTGTATATGTATGGGCCACATGTGGGGCAGGCTCTGAATGGGTGTTCGTTCAGTCTATGTTTTAATCTTTGCCTCTCTCTTCCCTGCCAAGGGTATTCTTGTTCCCCTTTTAAAGAAGGAGTGAAGCATTCACATTTTCATCATCCGTCTTGAGTTTCATTTGTTCTAGGCATCTAGGGTAATTCAAGCATTTGGGCTAATAGCCACTTATCAGTGAGTGCATACCATGTATGTCTTTCTGTGATTGGGTTAGCTCACTCAGGATGATATTTTCCAATTCCAACCATTTGCCTACGAATTTCATAAAGCCGTTGTTTTTGATAGCTGAGTAATATTCCATTGTGTAGATGTACCACATTTTCTGTATCCATTCCTCTGTTGAAAGGCATCTGGGTTCTTTCCAGCTTCTGGCTATTATAAATAAGGCTGCGATGAACATAGTGGAGCACGTGTCTTTTTTATATGTTGGGGCATCTTTTGGGTATATGCCCAAGAGAGGTATAGCGGGATCCTCAGGCAGTTCAATGTCCAATTTTCTGAGGAACCTCCAGACTGATTTCCAGAATGGTTTTACCAGTCTGCAATCCCACCAACAATGGAGGAGTGTTCCTCTTTCTCCACATCCTTGCCAGCATCTGCTGTCACCTGAGTTTTTGATCTTAGCCATTCTCACTGGTGTGAGGTGAAATCTCAGGGTTATTTTGATTTGCATTTCCCTTATGACTAAAGATGTTGAACATTTCTTTAGGTGTTTCTCAGCCATTCGGCATTCCTCAGCTGTGAATTCTTTGTTTAGCTCTGAACCCCATTTTTTAATAGGGTTATTTGTTTCCCTGCGGTCTAACTTCTTGAGTTTTTTTATATTCTGGATATAAGGCCTCTATCTGTTGTAGGATTGGTAAAGATCTTTTCCCAATCTGTTGTTTGCCGTTTTGTCCTAACCACAGTGTCCTTTGTCTTACAGAAGCTTTGCAGTTTTATGAGATCCCATTTGTCGATTCTTGATCTTAGAGCATAAGCCATTGGTGTTTTGTTCAGGAAATTTTTTCCAGTGCCCATGTGTTCGAGATTCTTCCCCACTTTTTCTTCTATTAGTTTGAGTGTGTCTGGTTTGATGTGGAGGTCATTGATCCACTTGGATTTAAGCTTTCTACAGGGTGATAAGCATGGATCGATCTGCATTCTTCTACATGTTGACCTCCAGATGAACCAGCACCATTTGCTGAAAATGCTATCTTTTTTCCATTGGATGGTTTTGGCTCCTTTGTCAAAAATCAAGTGACCATAGGTGTGTGGGTTCATTTCTGGGTCTTCAGTTCTATTCCATTGGTCTATCTGTCTGTCTCTGTACCAATACCATGCAGTTTTTATCACTATTGCTCTGTAATACTGCTTGAGTTCAGGGATAGTGCTTCCCCCTGAAGTCCTTTTATTGTTGAGGATAGTTTTAGCTATCCTGGGTTTTTTGTTATTCCAGATGAATTTGCAAATTGTTCTGTCTAACTCTTTGAAGAATGGATCGGTATTTTGATGGGGATTGCATTGAATCTGTAGATCGCTTTTGGTAAAATGGCCATTTTTACTATATTAATCCTGCCAATCCATGAGCATGGGAGATCTTTCCATCTTCTGAGGTCTTCTTCAATTTCTTTCTTCAGTGTCTTGAAGTTCTTATTGTACAGATCTTTTACTTGCTTGGTTAAAGTCACACCGAGGTACTTTATATTATTTGGGTCTATTATGAAGGGTGTCGTTTCCCTAATTTCTTTCTCGGCTTGTTTCTCTTTTGTGTAGAGGAAGGCTACTGATTTATTTGAGTTACTTTTATACCCAGCCACTTTGCTGAAGTTGTTTATCAGCTTTAGTAGTTCTCTGGTGGAACTTTTGGGATCACTTAAATAAACTATCATATCATCTGCAAATAGTGATATTTTGACTTCTTCTTTTCCGATCTGTATCCCCTTGACCTCCTTTTTTTGTCTGATTGCTCTGGCTAGAACTTCAAGAACTATATTGAATAAGTAGGGAGAGAGTGGGCAGCCTTGTCTAGTCCCTGATTTTAGTGGGATTGCTTCAAGTTTCTCTCCATTTAGTTTAATGTTAGCAACTGGTTTGCTGTATATGGCTTTTACTATGTTTAGGTATGGGCCTTGAATTCCTATTCTTTCCAGGACTATTATCATGAAGGGGTGTTGAATTTTGTCAAATGCTTTCTCAGCATCTAATGAAATGATCATGTGGTTTTGTTCTTTCAGTTTGTTTATATAATGGATCACGTTGATGGTTTTCCGTCTATTAAACCATCCCTGCATGCCTGGGATGAAGCCTACTTGATCATGGTGGATGATTGTTTTGATGTGCTCTTGGATTCGGTTTGCCAGAATTTTATTGAGTATTTTTGCGTCGATATTCATAAGGGAAATTGGTCTGAAGTTCTCTTTCTTTGTTGGGTCTTTGTGTGGTTTAGGTATAAGAGTAATTGTGGCTTCATAGAAGGAATTCGGGAGTGATCCATCTGTTTCAATTTTGTGGAATAGTTTAGATAATATTGGTATGAGGTCTTCTATGAAGGTTTGATAGAATTCTGCACTAAACCCGTCTGGACCTGGGCTCTTTTTGGTTGGGAGACCTTTAATGACTGCTTCTATTTCCTTAGGAGTTATGGGGTTGTTTAACTGGTTTATCTGTTCCTGATTTAACTTCGGTACCTGTTATTTGTTTAGGAAATTGTCCATTTCCTGTAGATTTTCAAGTTTTGTTGAATATAGGCTTTTATAGTAAGATCTGATGATTTTTTTTAATTTTCTCTGAATCTGTAGTTATGTCTCCCTTTTCATTTCTGATTTTGTTAATTTGGACACACACTCTGGGTCCTCTCGTTAGTCTGGCTAAGGGTTTATCTATCTTGTTGATTTTCTCAAAGAACCAAGTTTTGGTTCTGTTGATTCTTTCTATGGTCCTTTTTGTTTCTACTTGGTTGATTTCAGCTCTGAGTTTGATTATTTCCTGCCTTCTACTCCTCCTGGGTGTATTTGCTTCTTTTTGCTCTAGAGCTTTTAGGTGTGCTGTCAAGCTGCTGACATATGCTCTTTCCTGTTTCTTTCTGCAGGCACACAGCGCTATGAGTTTTCCTCTTAGCACAGCTTTCATTGTGTCCCATAAGTTTGGGTATGTTGTACCTTCATTTTCATTAAATTCTAAAAAGTTTTTAATTTCTTTCTTTATTTCTTCCTTGACCAGGTTATCATTGAGTAGAGCATTGTTCAATTTCCACGTATATGTGGGCATTCTTCCCTTATTTTTATTGAAGTCCAGTTTTAGGCCGTGGTGGTCTGATAGCACGCATGGGATTATTTCTATCTTTCTGTACCTGTTGAGGCCAGTTTTTTGACCAACTATATGGTCAATTTTGGAGAAAGTACCATGAGGAGCTGAGAAGAAGGTATATACTTTTGCTTTAGGATAGAATGTTTTATAAATATCCGTTAAGTCCATTTGGCTCATGACTTCTCTTAGTTTGTCTACGTCTCTGTTTAATTTCTGTTTCCATGATCTGTCCATTGATGAGAGTGGGGTGTTGAAATCTCCCACTATTATTGTGTGAGGTGCAATGTGTGTTTTGAGCTTTAGTAAGGTTTCTTTTACGTATGTGGGTGCCCTTGTATTTGGGGCATAGATATTTAGGATTGAGAGTTCATCTTGGTGGATTTTTCCTTTGATGAATATGAAGTGTCCTTCCTTATCTTTTTTGATGACTTTTAATTGACAATTGATTTTATTTGATATTAGAATGGCTACTCCAGCTTGCTTCTTCTGACCATTTGCTTGCAAAGTTGTTTTCCAGCCTTTCACTCTGAGGTAGTGTCTGTCTTTGTCTCTGAGGTGTGTTTCCTGTAGGCAGCAGAATGCAGGGTCCTCGTTGCATATCCAGTTTGTTAATCTATGTCTTTTTATTGGGGAGTTTAGGCCATTGATGTTGAGAGATATTAAGGAATAGTGATTATTGCTTCCTGTTATATTCATATTTGGATGTGAGGGTATGTTTGTATTCTTTTCTTCTCTTTGTTTTTTTGCCAAGACGATTAGTTTCTTGCTTCTTCTATGGTATAGCTTGCCTCCTTATGTTGGGCTTAACCCTTTATTTTCCTTTGTAGTGCTGGATTTGTAGAAAGATATTGTGTAAATTTGGTTTTGTCATGGAATATCTTGGTTTCTCCATCTATGTTAATTGAAAGTTTTGCAGGATAAAGTAACCTGGGCTGGCATTTGTGTTCTCTTAGGGTCTGTATGACATCTGTCCAGGATCTTCTGGCCTTCATAGTTTCTGGCGAAAAGTCTGGTGTGATTCTGATAGGTCTGCCTTTATATGTTACTTGACCTTTTTCCCTTACTGCTTTTAATATTCTTTGTTTATTTTGTGCGTTTGGTGTTTTGACTATTATATGACGGGAGGTGTTTCTTTTCTGGTCCAATCTATTTGGAGTTCTGTAGGCTTCTTGTATGCCTATGGGTATCTCTTTTTTTAGGTTAGGGAAGTTTTCTTCTATGATTTTGTTGAAGATATTTACTGGTCCTTTGAGCTGGGAGTCTTCACTCTCTTCTATACCTATTATCCTTAGGTTTGATCTTCTCATTGAGTCTTGGATTTCCTGTATGTTTTGGGCCAGTAGCCTTTTCTTCTTTATATTATCTTTGACAGTTGAGTCAATGATTTCTATGGAATCTTCTGCTCCTGAGATTCCCTCTTCCATCTCTTGTATTCTGTTGGTGAAGCTTGTATCTACAGCTCCTTGTCTCTTCTTTTGATTTTCTATATCCAGGGTTGTTTCCATGTGTTCTTTCTTGATTGCTTCTATTTCCATTTTTAATTCCTTCAACTGTTTGATTGTGTTTTCCTAGAATTCTTTCAGGGATTTTTTTGTCTCCTCTCTATGTTTTTCTACTTGTTTATTTATGTTTTCCTGGAATTCTTTCAGGCATTTTTGCGATTCCTCTCTGTAGGCTTCTACTTGTTCTCTAAGGGAGTTCTTCACGTCTTTCTTGAAATCCTCCAGCATCATGATCAAATATGATTTTGAAACTAGATCTTGCTTTTCTGGTGTGTTTGGATATTCCATGTTTGTTTTGATGGGAGAATTGGGCTCCGATGTTGCCATGTATTCTTGGTTTCTGTTGCTTGGGTTCCTGCGCTTGCCTCTCGCCATCAGATTATCTCTAGTGTTACTTTGTTCTGCTATTTCTGACAGTGGCTAGACTGTCCTATAAGCCTGTGTGTCAGGAGTGCTGTAGACCTGTTTTCCTGTTTTCTTTCAGTCAGTAATGGGGACAGAGTGTTCTGCTTTCAGGCGTGTAGTTTTTCCTCTCTACAGGTCTTCAGCTGTTCCTGTGGGCCTGTGTCTTGAGTTGACCAGGCAGGTCACTTGCAGCAGAAAAGTTGGTCTTACCTGTGGTCCCGAGGCTCAAGTTTGCTCGCGGGGTGCTGCCCACGAGCTCTCTGCGGCGGCAGCAACCAGGAAGATGTGCGCCACCCTTTCTGGGAGCTTCTGTGCACTAGGGTTCCAGATGGCGTTTGGTGTTTTCCTCTGGCGTCAGAGATGTGTGCAGAGTGCAGTCTCTTCTGGTTTCCCAGGCGTGTCTGCCTCTCTGAAGGTTTAGCTCTCCCTCCCACGGGATTTGGGTGCAGAGAACTGTTTATCCGGTCTGTTTCCTTCAGGTTCTGGAGGTGTCTCAGGCGCAGGGGTCCTGCCACTCCTGGGCCTTCCCCTACGGGAACCCAGAGTCCTTATACAGTTTCCTCTTGGGCCAGTGATGTGGGCAGGGGTGGGCAGTGTTGGTGGCCTCCTCCGCTCTGCAGCCTGGTCAGTGCCCACCTGACCAGGTGGTGAGGTCTCTCTCCCACGGGGTTTGGGAGCAGAGAGCTGCTGCTGGCCGGGATCCGCGGGTGTGGGACTTCTGGTAAACACAGGAAGTGCCCGGTCCTAGAGGTATTTTGCCTCTGTGTGTCCTGAGTTCACCAGGGAGGTTTCTTGCAGCGGGAAAGTTGGTCTTACCTGTGGTTCCGAGGCTCAAGTTTGCTCGTGGGGTACTGCCTAAGTCCTCTCAGCGGCGGCAGCAACCGGGAAGATCTGCGCCGCTCTTTCCGGGAGCCTCCATGCACCAGGGTTCCAGATGGCGTTTGGTGTTTTCCTCTTGCGTCTGGATGTGTGCAGAGTGCAGTCTCTTCTGGTTTCCCAGGCGTGTCTGCCTCTCCGTAGGTTTAGCTTTCCCTCCCACGGGATTTGGGTGCAGAGAACTGTTTATCTGGTCTGTTTCCTTCAGGTTCCGGTGGTGTCTCAGGCGCAGGAGTCCTGCCGCTCCTGGGCCCTCCCCTACGGGAACCCAGAGGCCTTATACAGTTTCCTCTTGGGCCAGGGATGTCGGCAGGGGTGGGCTGTGTTGTTGGTCTCCTCCGCTCTGCAGCCTCAGGAGTGCCCACCAGACCAGGCGGTGAGATGTCTCTCCCACGGGGTTTGGGAGCAGAGAGCTGCTGCGGGCCAGGATCCGCGGGTGTGGGACTTCCGGTAAAACCCCCATATCTCTTTCTATGAATATTTTTTTCTCCTTTCAAGAAGGAGTGGGAGCATTTGCATTTTGCTCATCCTTCTTGAGCTTCCTGTGGTCTGTGGATTGCATCTTGGGTAGTTCCAGCTTTTGGGCTAATATCCACTTATCAATGAGTGCATACCAAGTATGTTTTTCTGTGATTGGGTTACCTCACTCAGAAAGATATTTTCTAGTTCATTCCATTTACCTATAAATTTCATGAAGTCATTGATTTTGATAGCTGAGTAGTACTGCATTGTGTAGATGTACCACATTTTTTGAATCCATTCCTCTGTTGAAGGGCATCTGGGTTCTTTCTAGCTTCTGGCTATTATAAATAAGGCTGCTATGAATATAGTGGAGCATGTGTCTTTGTGGTATGTTGGAACATCTTTTGGGTATATGCCCAAGGGAGGTATAGCTGGGTCCTCAGGTAGCGGAATGTCCAATTTTCTGATGAACCTCCAGACTGATTTCCAGAATGGTTGTACCAGCTTCCAATCCCACCAACAATGCAGGAGTGTTCCTCTTCCTCCACATCCTCCCCAGAATCTGTCAGATCTTCATAGAAGACCTCATACTAATACTGTCCAAACTATTCCACAAAATGGAAACAGATGGAGCACTACCCAATTCCTTCTATGAAGCCACAATTACTCTTATACCGAAATCACACAAAGACCCAACAAAGAAAGAGAACTTCAGACCAATTTCCCTTATGAATAGTGATGCAAAAATACTCAATAAAATTCTTGCATACCAAATCCAAGAACACATCAAAATGATCATCCATCATGATCAAGTAGGCTTCATCCCAGGGATGCAGGGTTGGTTTAATATACCACAATCCATCAATGTAATCCACTATATAAACAGTCTCAAAGATAAGAACCACATGATCATTTCATTAGATGCTGAGAAAGCGTTTGACAAATTCAGTACCCCTTCATGATAAAAGTCCTGGAAAATGAGGAATTCAAGGCTCATATCTAAACATAGTAAAACCAATATGCAGCAAACCAAACTAAATGGTGAGAAACTTGAAGCAATTCCACTACAATCGGGACTAGACAAGACTGCCTACTCTCTACCTACTTATTCAGTATAGTACTTGAAGTCCTATGCAGAGCAATCAGACAATGAAAGAAGGTCAAAAGGATACAAATTGAAAAGGAAGAAATCAAAACATTACTATTTGCAGATGATGTGATAGTGTACTTAAGTGACCCCACAAGTTCCACCAGAGAACTACTAAGCCTGATAAACAACTTCAGCAAAGTGTTGCGATATAAAATTAACTCAAACAAATCAGTAGCCTTCCTCTACTCAAAGGACAAACAGGCAGAGAATGAAATTAGGGAAATGACACCCTTCACAGTAGTCCTCAATAATATAAAATATCTTGGTGTGACTTTAACCAAGCAAGTGAAAGATCTGTATGAGAAGAACTTCAAGTGTCTGAAGAAAGAAATTGAAGAAGATCTCAGAAGATGGAAAGCTCTTCCATGCTCATGGATTGGCAGGATTAATATAGTAAAAATGGCCATTTTGCCAAAAGCAGTCTACAGATTCAATGCAATCCCCATCAAAATTCCTACTCAATTCTTTATAAAGATAGAAAGAGCAATTTGCAAATTCATTTGGAATAACAAAAAACCCAGGATAGCGAAAACTATACTCAATAATAAAAGAACTTCTGGGGGAATCACCATCCCTGACTTCAAACAGTATTACAGAGAAATAGTCATAAAAACTGTATGGTATTGGTACAGAGATAGACAGGTAGATCAGTGGAACAGAATTGAAGACCCAGAAATGAACCCACACACCTATGGTCACTTAATCTTTGACAAAGGTGCTAAAACCATCCAATGGAAGAAAGATAGCATTTTGAGCAAATGGTGCTGGTTCAATTGTAGGTCAGCATGTAGAAGAATGCAAATCGATCCATTCTTATCACCATGTACAAAGCTTAAGTCCAAGTGGATCAAGGACCTACACATCAAACCAGATATACTCAAAGTAATAGAAGAAAAAGTGGGGAAGTGTCTTGAACACATGAGCACTGGGGAAATTTTCCTGAACAAACCACCAATGGCTTATGCTCTAAGATCAAGAATCGACAAATGATACCTCATAAAACTGTAAAGCTTCTGTAAGGCAAAGGCCACTGCCAGTAGGACAAAATGATAACCAACAGATTGGGAAAAGATCTTTATCAATCCTACATCTGATGGACGGCTAATATACAAAATATATTCAAATAACTTTAAGCCCTTCACTCCTAAACAATGTGTCATGCTAGTGAGAGACAGATCCTCACAGTTCAGTGTATCAGGGTTATACTGAGGGGTGATATCAGAGCTCCTTACCTCAGAAGACAAAATGCACATTTGCTTTCAAGCATACTAAAAAATGAGAGAATTTAGCTGTTTACTACTCACAAGCAATTCTCAGAGAGAAGTAGACAACAGCTTCCCATAATAACTTCACTCCAAAAGAAATTCCCCACTAATTCTAAAACATGCACAAAGTTTCTATGACTGTAATAAAGACTACAGAATATTTGGAACTGAACAGCGGCCAATATTCTGCAGGTTAGAACTTGCATCTTGGAACGGGTGGGTAGTCCATGCACACTTCTGCAAGCCCCTGCTTGTGCTCTACGGAATACACAACAGACAGAGGGGATAGTTAGCTCTTACAAAATGCATTGCCTTAAGAAATCCTGTAACAGGACCTGGGAGTCTGCTTAGAGGACTGCAATGGGACTGTGGCAGAGTCTCCTGCCACACACCTCACAGTTCTCAGTAGAACTTAGATCTTGGAGATATTTTCCTAGCTCTTAGTTGTTTTCTTCTTAATTTTTAAAATGAAAACATTTTAGATTTATTTCCTTACAGTTCATTTGTGTTTCCAAAGGCAAGTCAGTTTTCTGATTTCATAGAGAGCAGTCATTTTCCTAATTTATCTCTTTGCTTTTACAGTATGCCTACCTCACTTTTCACCATATATTAATGAAGCACATTCATTTAAAATGTACGCAGAATGTACAACTCTGAACTCGTCATACTCTTGCATCAGGGAATGATTTTTTTTTTAACGTGATTTAAGGTAGACTCCCATCTTTAATCAGGAGACAGGGTTTTGCAATTTTTTATTTTTAAGGTTTTTTTTTGGGGGGGGGTGGGGAGAAATGTCGGAGTTGACAAAAGAATCAGAGCCCGGAAGCAATTGCAGTGTTGCTGACAGAAACTGCGAACTGGATATTAGGACCCTGGTCACTGTTCTCAAGAGCAAAGGGCTTGGGTAAGCGTGGGCTCCTTCTGGAACACTAGAGCAGCTGGGGTTTGACAGTTTTCCTCCTTCAAATTTAAAGATTGGATAATGTTCATATTGGATCTTGCTTGTCTTAAACATTTGGTCCCCTGGGTTCCTTTTGGCTTAGGAACTTGGTTTGAGTACAGTATGAGTTTCAGAAGGCAAAAACAACATAAAACCTTGTCATTTCAGGGTGCAGTGTTTCAAATACTCAAGCTGTGTGTTTATTACTGTGGAAACCAAACAGTAAGCATGACCATGAGCAGGAAGACTTCAGTAGGAGGGGTGATGAAATGCTAAGAGAACTGCTGTATTTTATGACTTAAAGTTCTTCTGTAATTATTGAAGTGCTGTATGAAATAATTTGTGATTGACGTGTCAATCTTTTGTCATGCATCTATGATTTTCAATTTAGACTTTTAGTAGAAACTTGGTCACTTTTCCTCTATTGCGGAAAGACGATATATTTCATTGCAACACTTTGGTGCTACAACCTTGTAAAGCTTCGAAATCTGCAGAGATGCTCTTCGATGCTATTTGTAGAGCTGTTAGGTAGTGTTGAAGTGCCATGACCTGCTCTGGGGCCTCAAGCATCCTTCCCTTCTGTAGCATTTGCATAGATGTGTAGTCTCTGCAAGTCTGTGTTGTACCTGTTTGAAGGTAGAAGGATCCTTTCACAGGGGTCTCATGTAAGGTATTCTGCATATCATATATTTACATTACAGTTCATAATGGTAGCAAAATTAAAGTTATAAAGTAGCAACAAAAATAATTTTATGGTTGGGTGAATGCCACAACATGAAGAACTGTATTCAAACTGTTTAAGTTTGTAACATTAGGAAGATTGAAACTCCTGTTCTAACCCTTTTGAGTTTATGGAACACAGTTGTCATTTCTCTTTGTAGTAAATTATTTTTTATTGACTCTAAGATTTGATTAAACCTTATTACTACCCAAGTTTATAGAAAATAAGTTGATATGAACTCTCATTGATGACATTTTTTCCAACAACAAATTTTCAATTGGTGTATGTTCATTTTTCATACCGAATTTCATAAAGATGATTTTGTTCATAAACATCACATTTAATGCCCCTTTGCTCTTTCCAGCAATAGAGATACCCTAGTCTCTTTCTCTTTCCCAGATATTCTCATTTCTACTTATGCAGAACTGTATGTTTATTAAAAGTTCAGGACCCATGTGGAAGTGAAAAATGAGATCATTCTGAACCTAGCTGATGATCTTCAGTTGTGTCTATATTTCCTGCAAACAGCATGATTTTTTCGTCTTTATGGCTGAGTAAAATTCCATTGTGTATCTATACTACATTTTCTTAATTTATTAATTAGTAGATGTTTTGGACATCTAGGTTTGTTGCACATCTTGGCAATTATGAATAGTGCTGTAATAAGCATAGATGTACAACTATTTCTATGATCTACTCCTGTATTAGTCACGGTACTCTGTAGACATAGAATATCTCTCTATATTAAGGGAAATTATTGGAATGACTTACAGTCTGCAGTTCAGTGACCCCAACAATGGACAGCTGTGAACAGGAAGTCTAAGAATCTAGTAGTTGCTCAATCCTGAGAGGCTGGGTGTTTTAGCTGGTCTTCTGTATAAGCTGGAATTCTGAAGAAATAGGTTCTAACAGATGTGCTGGCAAGTAAGTGCAAGCAGAGAAAGAAGACAAAACACTTCCTTTTTCAACTGTCCTTATACAGCCCTCCAGCTGAAGGTATGGCCAAGATTAAAGGTGTATAGCACCACAACGGAATTTGGAACTTGTCATTTCCCAGGCTGGCCTTGAACACAGAAATCTGCTTGCTTCTGTTTCCTGGAATTAAAGATTTGCCCTACTTTGACTAGGCATAAGCTTTTCATGCCACTGTGCCTAAAGATCTGGATGACAGGTGTGCCCTCCATTCTGGACTGTAGTTCATTCCAGATGTTCTCAAGCTGACAACCAGTAATAACCATCACAACTCCTTTGGGTATTCTTTAAGCAATGCTATAAGTAGATCGTATGTCAATTCTATATTTAGGTTTTAGAGAGACCACTATATTGATTTCCGTGGTGACTAAATTAATTTGTGTTCACATTAGCCCTGTATAAAGACTACCTTCATCCTGTCAATCTCAGCAGCGTATCTTTAAATGATGGTAATTCTGAATACAAAATAGTATCGATTTGTATGTCCCTGATGATTTGTGTGCTTACTGGTTATTGTATGTCCCTGATGATTTGTAGCTTACTGGCTATTGTATGTCCCTGATGATTTGTAGCTTACTGGCTATTTGTATTCCGTCCTCTGAGGAAAACCACCCATCATTGAGTCCATTTCTAAACATCAGAAGTCTAGGCAGAGCAGAGCTGGGTACTTACTGTTGTTTGCTTACTCTGGGTCTCATAGGTTGAAAATGAGGTAGCATCTAGGCTAAATCATTATGTGGCGTTCAGGTCCACACAGATGCTTATAGCTGCAGACAGTTGCCAGCTCCTTATGACTATTAGCTCAGGACAACTCTTGGGTTCCAGACAATCTCCTCTTGGTGCACTTTGTCATCAATGCCAGGCACAGAAATATTTGCTTATAGCTTCCTATTTATGTCATTGTTGCTCTAACCTAATCTAGTTATGGAAGTAAATATTCAATCAAATTCATAAACTCTTGCACACAAGTAAATGGAAAAAATATCTGCATGCGTATCAGAGAATGAGAATCCAGAGAGCCATCTTGGAATACTTTCCATCACTAAGCAGACAGAAGTCAGTGGTATGTATTTCCTTTCTCCTTTTCTCATCTTAGATATCATAGCCTTCACTTCTTATGTCCTTTTTTAAAAAAGAAGAATAATCCTCCTTCTATTTTCCCTCTAAAGCCTCTGGACATTCCTTGTGAGCCCTCTGCAATTATGCTCCTACCCTCATACTCAACTTTTCCTTGAATCTTCAGGTTTCAGTCTCCTACTTTTCCTTCCCTCAGGTTGCTGAGTCCTCAAATGGTTTCTGAGTACAATATTATAGTGTTCAGTTTAAATACATAGTTGTTCTTGTGTTTGCTAATATTTTGCTGTTTCTAATGGTTCCTGTCTTACCTATCAGCAGAGAGAATTCTGGTATTTTTATTATTTATTTTTTATTTACAATCTAGCTATTGTCCCCACTTCTGGTCTCCCCTCCCACAGTTTCTCCCCCTATTCCTTCTTGCCCCTGTATCTGAGAGGATGCCTCCCCCGACCAGACCTCTTCCCT
Source organism: Rattus norvegicus (assembly GCF_021556685.1). Taxonomy (NCBI): domain Eukaryota; kingdom Metazoa; phylum Chordata; class Mammalia; order Rodentia; family Muridae; genus Rattus; species Rattus norvegicus. The sequence goes on along the minus strand of NC_141535.1, from coordinate 22,800,077 downwards.
CCTTGGGGTCTCTAGTATCTCCAGTATTAGTCACATCTTCTCCCACTGAGGACAGACCAGGCAGTCTCTGCTATATATGTGCCAGGGGGCCTCAGACCAGCTAGTGTATGCTGTCTGGTTGGTAGCTCAGTGTCTGGGAGTCTTCCCAGAGACTGTTGGTCTTTCTCTGGGGTCACCCTTCTCAGATTCTACCAGCTTTATCCTGTTTCAACCACAGGGATCCCTACCTTCTGTCTATTGGTTGGGTGTAAGTATCTGCATCTGCCTCGGTCAGATCTTACCTATTCTGATTGTAGAATCTCAGGGTCGTTTTGATTTGCATTTCCATGATCACTAAGGACTTTGAACATTTCTTTGGATGCTTCTTGTCTATTTGAGATTCCCCTGCTTTGAATTCTCTGTTTAGCGCTGTACCCATTTTTAAATTGTGTTATTTGGTCTTTTGGAGGTTAACTTCTTGTGTTCTTTATACATTTTGGATATTAGCCCTGTATCAGATGTAGGATTAGTAAAGATTTTTCCCTCAATCTGTAGGTTGGTGATTTCTCGTTTACTGCGTCTTTTGCCTTACAGAAGCTTTTCAGTTTCATGTGTTCCCATTTATCAATTTTGATCTTAGGACATCAGCCATTGGAGATATGTTTAGGAAATTTCCCCCTGTGCCAATGGGACTCTGTATTGCTTTTTTGTATGAACTTATAAACAGTCTGGGAAAGAAATTAGGGAAGCAACACCCTTCACACCCTTCATACTAGCCAACATAAGATATCTTGGTATAACTCTTACCAAGCAAGTGCAAGATCTGTACGCCAAGAACTTCAAATCCCTAAAAAAAGAAATGAAAGACGATCTCAGAAGATGGAAAGGTCTTCCTTGCTCATGGATTGGTAGAATTAACATAGTAAAAATGGCCATCCTACCAAAAGAAATCTACAAATTTAGTGCAATTCCTATCAAGATTTGAACATACTTCTTCACAGACGTGAAATTCATATGGAAAAATAAAAAAACCCAGGAAAACAGTTTTTTTTTTTTTGGTTCTTTTTTTCGGAGATGGGGACCGAACCCAGGGCCTTGCGCTTCCTAGGCAAGCGCTCTACCGCTGAGCTAAATCCCCAACCCCGAAAACAGTTCTTAACAATAAAAGAACTTCTGGGTGAATAACCATTTCTGACTCAAACTGTATTACAGAGCAATAGTGATAAAAACTGCATGGTATTGGTACAGAGACAGACCTGTCGATCAGTGGAATAGAATTGAAGACCCAGAAATAAACCCACACACCTATGGCCTCTTGATCTTTGACAAAGAACCCAAAAATCTACAATGAGAAAAAAAAAAGGATCTTCAATAAATGGTACTGGTCTAACTGGCTGTCTGTATGTAGAAAATGAAAATAGATCCATCTTTATCACCTTGCACAAAGCTCAAGTCTAAGTAGATCAAGGACCTCAACATAAAACCAGATACACTGAATCTAATAGAAGAGTGAGTGGAAAAGAGCCTAGAACCCATTGGCACGGGGGCATTCTTAAAATCGAAAAGTATTCATATATTTTCTCGAATTTGGAACTGTTGGGAAATCCTTTTTTTTTTTAAAAGAAGCCATCATGGCCACTTTTAGGTATTATATGTGGTCCTCATGTGTAGACAAAAATTAACAAGTTTTAGATTAGAGGCTTATATTGAATATCAGACAGACTGTTGGAAACGTAGATGTTTGGGCATACAGCACCACAGCTGTACACATTACCATTGCTCCACCATTAATTTGTGGTGCCTCTGTGGATGCGGAATGTGCTCTCTCTGGTTTGTCATTCCATGAACTTTAGTCATTCATGTTATTGTCCTGGGTCACAGATATTTGACAATGTAGGCCTTGGTGCCATTCAATCTGTCAAATAGTTTTCCTCTTTCTTGTCCTTCTGCCAGACTGTGATTTCTGTAATACATACTTCCCTTATGTCTTTCCTCTGGGCTGCTATTGCAATTCTCAACATACAGTAGATACATAGTAAAGTGATTTGAATCTTACTGATTGTACTTTTCCATTGGTACATATGAGTTTATGTACAGTGACCTTAGACAGATAACACGTTTTTTATTCATAGATTCAACTAACTGTAGATTGAGTATATCTTTTAAAATTTATGTCTGTTCAAATACATGCTAATATATTTTTCTTATCATTGCTTCATAAACACTTTAGTACTACATATAATACAGCATATAGCACTTTTACTATAATAAGTATTATTAGTATTTGACCGCTAATGTAAACTATGTTGGAAGATGTGCCTGTTTTAAGGTACAAATTCAACATCATTTGATACAAGGAGATGAACTTCTGTTTTTTTTGTATCTCATATGAGGTTTTAGACCAATCTATTGTTGATCTTAAGAGCCAACAAAAAGAGCACACAGTATATATTAATTCTGTGAAAGTATTAAAATTCTTGAAAGAAAATTTTACTTTCTGTCAAAAATGTTGTAGCAAAGTCAATATTGCTTTGCAAAAGATACTCTTTAGTAGTGCCATGATGAGTGGTGGGAAACCTCTTTAAGGTTACAGTTACTAGGACCTTAGTTCTCTCATGGGAGTGTAGGTATTCTGAAGTCCTTACAGTGTTTGTTTTGTCTTCCTGAGAACATTGAGACAAAATAAAACTTTCACTTGTGGTAAATACTCTTGAAAACACTGACAGGCATTTCACTTGTTCTTACATATTTATCATTTTATTTATTCTCCAAATAGGACTTCTGACATTTCTAATCTGATTATTGAAGGGATTTACAGTGATATTGTTGGTTATTAGTTAATGAAATACACATAATGAATTTCTCCTTTAGTCTTTAGTCACATGATTTAGATAATGTGAAATGTAAATGCAATTATTGAACTGTAAATCCATAAAGAAATATACATTGTACTTGTTAACTTACATTGCCCTATTAGTGTTTGAATGTGGCATTTTCTCTGTCGACCTTAGTTTTGTTTTTCAGAAATGTCTTGATGAATTGTTAACCAGTTTCTTAGGAAAGCAGTTTGAATAAAAGCAGAGTAAATACCAATGTTCAAAAGAGTCATGGAATCCTGTTGGCAATAAGAAGAAAAGAATATTTAATCCAAGCCTGGGTGGTTCCTCTAGTTTCTCACTGATGAAATAACAATGGAAAAGTGTCCACCATCACTCTCTTCCTATTAAGTTATGAGCAGAAAGTTTATTTGGGAATCTTGTTTTCCTGTGTAGCATAGGATCAGATGCTTGTCTGTTGGTCACCTGGGGTCATCCATTGCTGTGATGCAGATGTCTACAAAACGTGTTTTCTGATTTTCCTACAGAGCTCATCTATTTTGATCTCTGGGTTCAAAGATAGATGTTACTCAAGGCTTTACACATTATGTTATTATAAATTTTCAATCTATATTCATTAGAGATAAACAATATATGTGCATAGAAATTATTTCACATCTTTCTGTTGAAAATGAGCAGGAAATGAAGTATCTTTTATAAAAATTTATAAACTGCCATGACTGAAATTCTGTCTTGATATTTGGAATCTTCTGCTTAGGGCCTATATGTTGAAAACTGATTTTATGCTCTTATTATTAACAAAGTATGTTTGTCCCTTTTGAGATTTTTCCTTATTAAAAATATTTGATACTTCATCTATTTGTTCTCCTTTATATTATATAATTCTTAAAAGGTTACTTTTTCATATATCATTTCATTTGCTAGACTGTGTGTTACTACAAAGGGGTGGGGCACTGCTTTGGCCACTTGTTTTTGAGGTAGCTGTTGCAGACATTCATTTCAAGATTTTTTTATATTTTAAATAATGAACTAATTTATTTAAGATAAGGCCTCATGTAGCCAACACAGGTTTCCCACTAGCTATTGAGCGATTCCCACTGCCTTTGAACGATTCTTCCTATGTTCTGCTGTTGAGTGCTATTACAGGAGACATGACTGCACTTGGTCACAATGTGTTCCTTGTGTGTAGTGTCACATTGACCTGGTTTGTTTATATAGTTAAAAATATGTCTATAGAATGACCTTGAAAGTGTTAAGTGTGTTAGAAATCCTGGCAAATGAGAGTATGTTGTTCAAGGGAAAACTAAAGACAGAATGGAATATAGACTCTTTTGTCCTCAGTCATGACTTGCTTGTGACTTCTATTAGAATACTATATGACGAAGTGTAGTGCAAATTCTTTCTAGTGGACAATGACAACTTAATCTCACAAGAATTGCTTTATGTTTTCTGAAATCGCTATTTTCTTGGTAATTAAAAGTTATCATGAAATGTGAACAATATTCACTGTTTATAGAATTGGTTTGAAAACGTTGTATCAAGTCAAGTTAGAAGTGGTTAGTTATCCCAGCACTCAATCCTTTTCATGATTTCCTCTGGCTTATGCCTTGATCCGTTTATCAGTACTTTGACGTCCAATTTGAATTTATTCAAATCATGAATTTGTGAAAATCTGCCTTGAACTTGTAGAAGTTGAAAATGTGTGAGCTATTTTTCTTTCTAAATAGTGACACATCTGTGATAGGCATACTATCAGCTATGATTCTTTTATTTTTATGGCCAAATATTAATTTAGGTACTCATATACTATGTTTAGTGCTCATTGATGGTTTGTTGAATTCCTATAGTAAAGGTTGAGATTTTTTTCCTTACTGTATTATACATGTGACTTAGTTACCAAAACATTTCCAGTAGTGACCCAATACCTTTGGTTCTACCTCAAGTGATTATAAAACAGTAAAATTTACCATTTATTTTGTATATGACATTGTTCCTTTTACTATTAACCTGATTTTCCACATAAACAGGGACAGTGCTACTATCGGCTGTGTTTGCGAAATGCTGTCTTGCCTTTGCTTTAGTCCTGTATTTAGGTTTTGGAAATCGTCTCCAGCACCTCACTGAATGAATTGCGATCATGAAGTTGCCAAAATACAATGACTGCTTTTCTCTTTGAACAGATTTTTGGCAATGAGTGAGTGTTCTCATTTGACAGTGCTTCCTAAAAAACAGTCCACAGAAGTGGGACGATCGCATGCCAAAACAGTTGATTTCTTTTGGATGTCACTGAAACTGAATTTCTGGTTTTAATATTTGCTAACAGCAAGAAGCTGTTCTATGTAAAATGACTGTTTTGCATAGTTACCACACAACACTTGGTATTTCATACAGTAGGCACATTCTTTCATTGTAAACACAGATCTTAGCATTGCAATATTTTAATATTTTGTCTGGCCACATTTATACTTTGAGCTTTTGAAATTTGAAAAGTCATTGTGACAATGTTATAATCATGGTTTGTAATAGTTTTCTGATATGAATTTTCTAATATTGTGGCCCATATGATATATTGCTGCTCTTAGTTCACTTATATGAAGCAGACATTCTGTGCAATCCATCTTAACGTACTGTTGCTTGTTATAAATGTTGCTTTTATTTCCTTAGTTGTTGTGATGAGAGCCATACCCAAGTTTTATGAATGCATGGGTTGGCCCAGCATGTTTCTGTCTCACTATCCTAGGGCTAGGCCTGGAAGCTTCTTACCTCCATAAGCTAGGCCTAGAATGTTTGCCTGGAACCTGTGGCTATAAAAGTGTCTCTGTAAAACTCTGCCTTCTCCCTCTCCCTCTCTCCCCTTCCTCTTCTCTCCCTCTTCCTCTGCATTGGTCTCTTAGGTTGCCTATCTTTCTTGTGTTATTCTCTTAAGTATCCTTTCTTTTCTGTGCTGTTTTCATGAGAGTAGGGTATATCCTATCTCTGACTCATTCTGTCAAATCTTTCTCTGATTCATTACTTTGTCTACCCTTCAATTAGACATCACTTTCAAACATGGCTGCATCCTTTTACAAACTAATTATAGCTTCATTGTTTGGGATTACTAAAGGCATTTCTGTATTCCAGCAAGCTCATACTATAATCCAGGATGTGCCTGCATCTTGTTTAGATCATATATTAGGATATGACCCCATGACAGATCAGCTACCTTGCTGGATTAAAATTCTTCCATACATTGTATTTTTCATATACACAGTGAGAACAAAAAAAGCATGTGGAATTAAATTTGAGTTTTCATGCAGGATTTCATAAAAACTTACTATATTGTAGCATATTTTCTCTGTACCTCTTTAGTATTAGAACAAGAACCCCAAAATTGAATTTATTACTGTAACCTCAATGTCAGAATTTTTTCTCTACACAGATACTTCTTTTTATTTATTTTTAACTAGAAAATTTATGTAATATATATTTTTCCTTTATTGGATATTTAAGGCCGGTCTTTAATAAAAACAGGAACAACAGAAAGCCCACATACACATGGAAACTGCACAATGTTCTACTCAATGATAATTTGGTCAAGGAAGAAATAAAGAAAGAAATTAAAGACGTTATAGAATTTAATGAAAATGAAATCAAAACATACCAAAACTTGCGGCACACAATGATAGGAGCGCTAAAAGGAAAGCTCATAGCTCTGAGTGGGGAGAACATACACTAGCAGCTTGACAGAGCACCTGAAAGCTCTAGAACAAAAAGAAGCAAATACACCCAAGGGGAGTAGATGGCAGGAAATAATCAAACTCAGGGTTGAAATCAACCAAGTAGAAACAAAGAGAATTATACAAAGAATCAACAAAACCAGGAGCTGGTTCTTTAAGAAAATCAACAAAGTAGATAAACCCTTAGCCAGACTAACCAGAGGACACAGAGACAGTATCCAAATTAATAAAATCAAAAATGAAAAGGGAGACATAACAGAAACTGAGGAAATTAAAAAAACTATCAAATCCTATTACAAAAGTCTATATTTAAAAAAAAACTGGAAAATCTAGATGAAATGCACATTTCCATTTCAGACAGATACCTGGTACCAAAATTCAATCAGGATTGGATAAACCATTTACACAGTACCATAACTCCTAAAGAAATAGAAGCAGTCATTAAAAGTCTCCCAACCACAAAAAGGCTAGGACCAGATGGGTTTAGTGTAGATGTCTATCAGACCTTCAAAGAATGCCTAATACCAATACTCTTCAAACTATTCCACAATATAGAAACACATACTTCTTTTTTTATATTAACTTGAGTATTTCTTATTTACATTTCAATTGTTTTTCCCCTTCCCGGTTTCCGGGCCAACATCCCCCTAAGCCCTACCCCTCCTCTTCTATATTGGCTTCCCCTTCCCATCCTCTTCCCATTACCACGCTCCCCCCAACAATCACGTTTACTGGGGGTTCAGTCTTGGCAGGACCAAGGGCTTCCCCTTCCACTGGTGCTCTTACTAGGCCATTCATTGCTACCTATGAGGTTGGAGCCCAGGGTAAGTCTGTGTCTAGTCTTTGGGTAGTGGCTTAGTCCCTGGAAGCTCTGGTTGGTTGGCATTGTTATTGTTGTTCATATGGGGTCTCGAGCTCCTTCAAGCTCTTGCAGTCCTTTCTCTGATTCCTTTAATGGGGGTCCCGTTCTCAGTTCAGTGGATTGCTGCTGGCATTCACCTATGTATTTGCTGTATTCTGGGTGTGTCTCTCAGGAGAGATCTACATCTGATTCCTGTCAGCCTGCACTTCTTTGCTTCATCTATCTTATGTAGTTTGGTGGCTGTATATGTATGAGCCACATGTAGGGCAGGCTCTGGATGGGTGTTCCTTCTGCCTCTGTTCTAAACTTTGCCTCCCTATTCCCTCCCAAGGGTATTCTTGTTCCCCTTTTAAAGGAGTGAAGCATTCACATTTTGTTCATCCTTCTTGACTTTCATGTGTTCTGTGCATTTAGGGTAATTCAAGCATTTGGGCCACTTATCAATGAGTGCATACCATGTGTGTTTTTCTGTGATTAGGTTACCTCACTTAGGATGATATTTTCCAGTTCCATCCACTTGCCTAGGCATTTCATAAAGTCATTGTTTTTGATAGCTGAGTAATATTCCATTGTGTAGATGGACCACATTTTCTGGATCCATTCCTCTGTTGAAGGGCATCTGGGTTCTTTCTAGCTTCTGGCTATTATAAATAAGGCTGCTATGAACATAGTGGAACATGTGTCTTTGTTATATGTTGGGGCATCTTTTGGGTATATGCCCAAGAGAGTATAGCTGGGTCCTCAGGTAGTTCAATGTCCAATTTTCTGAGGAACCTCCAGACTGATTTCCAGAATGGTTGTACCAGTCTGCAGTCCCACCAACAATGGAGGAGTGTTCCTCTTTCTCCACATCCTCACCAGCATTTGCTGTCACCTGAGTTTTTGATCTTAGCCATTCTCTCTAGTGTGAGGTGAAATCTCCGAGTTGTTTTGATTTGCATTTCCCTTATGACTAAAGATGTTAAACATTTCTTTAGGTGTTTCTCAGCCATTCGGCATTCCTCAGCTGTGAATTCTTTGTTTAGCTCTGAACCCCATTTTTTAATAGGGTTATTTGTCTCCCTGCGGTTTCACTTCTTGAGTTCTTTGTATATTTTGGATATAAGGCCTCTATCTGTTGTAGGATTGGTAAAGATCTTTTCCCAATGAAACAGATATTTCTTAATAAAAAGTCCATGGTAGTGATAGCAGTACACTTTTTAGATTTTTTCCTACTTTCTTTCTATTTCTGCTTCTTATATTCAAACTTAATTAAATAAAAATTATAGATTTTTCTGTCCTTCATTAATAAAAATATTTGGATATATATACACATTTATATATATATACACATTTTATAATTTATATATCAATGGATTTCAAAATATGTAAATATTACTAATCACAAAAGCTTGCTGTTTGAAAGTGAACTAATGATATCACCATAGCTTTATTAGTTGATTAGTTTTAAATATAATATGCATTCATCATTTTTAATGACTGATCAATGACTTAAGTGCAAATTCTTTAACTTTTATCTAACCAATAACCACATTGTCATACTAGTAGTATATTGTTAAAGAATTTAGGCATCTTTCATGGAAATTTATTATTGTAAAACAAAACAAAGAACCAAACCCACTAATAATTCCATGTGGTATTGTAGGAACCTGCCAAGTGGAAGGAAAAAATGAAGAATAAGAGGCCTTGGACCTCAACTAGCTTTAGGAGAGAATGTTTGTGTTCCTTGCCATATCTTTACATTCTTCAGTGATATGTTTATCCATGTCATCAGTCTTTCTGGCGGGAATTAAATGGTGGAAGGAAGGTAAAGGCTTATCATGATGAATCCTGTCCATACACTGCCATGTTGGTTGCCCAGGTTGGTCACTACTCAACATATCAAATGCTGGGCTAAAAGAGCAAGGTGGACCAAGAACCCTGGACTTGGAGCACAGTTGGCCTTCAGAGATTTTCATCGATCAGTAAGGACTGAACATGTCATCCCCATCTTTTCAGACAGCACATGCAAGATGCAGGTTGATGCGGTTGCTGTCTGTGAGCAGGGGTTCTCGGATCATTCTTTTAATAAATTGCTTATGTAAGAAGAGAAAGAAGGAAAGAAATAAAGAAGTAAAGAAGAAAGAAAGAAAGAAAGAAAGAAAGAAAGAAAGAAAGAAAGGAAGGGAGGAAGGAAGGAAGGAAGGAAGAACAAAAAGAAGGGGAAGTAGAAGAAAGAGAATGCAAGATGATTATGGAAACATAATATTATATGGAGGCTGTGGAAGGTTTTCTTAAAGTTTCAAAAGACAGAAGCCAAGGTTATGTGGAACTCACTGTCCGTGGATACTTTGGTTATATATGCTGTCTTCCTTGTTTAGTCTAACTTATAACAATATATATCTTTATATATGTGTGTGTGTGTGTCTCAATTGTAACAGTTTTACTCTAGCATGCTATTTCAAGCCTTGTTTGTAATATTGTTTTCATGAAAGATGGGTTGGGATTTGAATGTTAAATCTGCAAGTGTTTCTGCTTTCTGTGAGAGTTAATTGTTGTCTTCTCACTATGAAAGAGCACTCGATGGCGGCTTTAACAATCATACAGAGCTTAAGCAGATGCAAAGGTACACAAACCATTCCTCCCGTACAAATGGACCCAGAGATAGAGAAGAGGGACTTTCCTGCCTCAGAAATGACGTGTTGAGAGGGTGTGCGTCGTAGTATTTATCACTCACCTCCGCCCTGGGGAAGGATATGCCATTACACTGCTCTCAGGTCCATTGAATAGTAATGCCGTAAATCATCCGTGTGATGTTACACACCTTTCTTCATTGATTTTTGGTTTGTAAAAGATATTTATCATGCTTCACTGTGTGAAGGACATTGAAAACATAAGAAATACGTTTTATTCAGCCCTAGTGGACCTGTCACTGCAGATAGCTTTTCTTTATATTCAGAGTCATTGGAACCCTAGAATAAAAATAATTTGCAAGGATTAGAGAACTGTCCGTCCAGCACGGAGCACGAGAAAACAATCTGAGTATGTGGTAGTTCCGAGGCCTGCAGATAGTCGTGCACTTGGGAACAGTGAGTGAAGCACAGAAGGTAAGCAGACAACAGCCACTGAAGCCTTACCACTCAGGCAGGAAAAGGCTTTAGACGCTCACGTCAGAATCAGCAGTCTGATTTGAAACAAGCTCGAAAAGGTAGAGACAAGCAAAGAACTGAGAGTGACAGGAAGAACAGTTAGACTGTGGTCCCAGTCCTGCACATGGCCTGGACTAGAAATGACCCTAAGCGAGGCCACTGAGATAGAGGGAAACACAGAGACTTGAAGTCCGTAGGATGTAGGATTGACAAACATACATGATTGAAAACTTGCAGTAACAGATAACAGAAGAAGGGTACACTACAGACTAATTTGGGTTCTTTTTTGGCCAGAGGTTTTTGGTTGCCAGAGGAGCAGTAGGTTTCTGGGGTGATGGACAGTTCAGTTTCAGATATCAATTTGTGCATGCTCTGGGACATATGAATGGAAACACTCCGATGATCTAACCTCATGATACAGATTTGGCAGTTCTCAGTGTGCTGCCAGAAGGATCCCTGACAGAGAATAGAGAGGAAGAAGAGGAGTTGAAAACAAGAACACAGGCAGCCATTAAAGACTGATCCCAAAATAGCAGTCTTCAAGGGGCACTGATAAGGAGCAGTGCAGGATAAATACCAGGCTAGTGAGGTGTCACTGCAGCCAAGGCAATGCACATAAAACAAACGTGGTGACATGCCATCTGCTTTGAACTGTAGGGTTCCTCATTTACTTTGCTCAGACTGTTTCAGTGGAGAATGTAGAGGATGGGGTAGGGCAGAAACTTATCTTGAAAGTATGAGGGGTGGGGTACAATTCAGCAGAATATTTTGGAGGGATAAGTTACTAGAGAACCCGTGAGGTTAAGGTGTGATGAGACTTAAATTGGTTACATGTTTACTATATTCTGTTTTTAAGCATGAACTTAACTTCTTCCCTCTGTTTGTTACTAAATTTTGTTTGCTATAATTCTTATGGCAAAAATAACAAAAAAAATAGTATGGCTAGGGTGGGATAGCTTCTGTGGATACACTCTGTAGGAATTTACTACAACCACAGACTGTCTTTCTGTTTGCATTATTCATAGAGAACATGAGAGACTCAAGTCATATTAATGGCTGTGTAAGAATAAGGCTGGTCTAACAATGTCCACTTACCTCTGGTAAAGGGAATTTATGAGATGTAAATGGAGCAGCTGAGGTGATGGGTTATTTAAGAAAAGAAGCTGGAAAGGAAAAGCATAGTATCAGTCTTTAATTAATAAAGTTTACAGAGGAGTGTGTGAGGCAGAAATCTGAGGCATCGGAAATTAGAGGCAAAGTCTTGTCACTAACATAGAAAAGCAGTAGGAGGTTGGTGAGGGAGAGCAATGTCTGAAGCAAGCTTATCAGCAGCAGTGAGATTTGTCCCAAGAGAACTGGTGGTTACCGGTACACTCGTGCCGTTTCCCCAGCAGCCCATTTCCTCATTTGGAGATCTCTGAAGTCTGGTGTTTAGCTTGATTACAATTGGAAGGAGTCACTGTTGAGGTGGTTGTTAAGCGTGTGGTTAGAATTTGTTATATTACCACAACTAAAGCCAAGTAACACTGGTTTGAGGGAAATAGAGAATGTGGGAGCCATTTCTACAGTAGTGAGTAGAATGCAGAGGGTTGGTAATGAGCCGAGTGATAACCAACACACTCCATGTCGACTCAACACACAATATCCGCCTGTGCACATTGAAGTCCATATGAAATGGCAGATGAAACTTCTTTCTCCTAACCAACATAGAACAAGAGCCAACTGTTTTTTTTTCCCTCAGTGAAAATGAACTCATATTTACTTCTACATGAAAAAACACTATGTTAAATTCTTCATGTATTTTCATGTTACAATTTTTAAAAGAATATGCAGAATGATCGAATGATCTAACACCCAAATAAGCCTAGGGCTAAATTATTAAATTGCCACTAAAAGTTATTATTGTAAAACAGTACAAGAAACTGAAGGTGCTTAATAAAAGAATTTAATTCATATATACAAATTAACCATCATTTTGAAGATTCATTTTTTTTGTACTGAATTCATGTTGTTTTCATTTTCTATTTCTGTAATCTGAATGGTTTTATTCTGTCAAATTTCAATGTTAGTTTTTGATCGCTAATATGGTAGTATTAAATCAGGCCTAAAATATGTCTTCAGGGGTGGAATTAATGCCCTAAACAGAGGAGCCGGAAAGATCTGTTAGTTGGCTATCTTGTCACCATTTGAGGACTCAGTTGAAAGCTGTCTTTTGTGAGGTAAAGCCCTTGCCACTGAACGTGCTGGTCCTTCAGTGTAGACTTCTTAGCAGTATGAGCAATGTGTCTCTTGCTTATAAATTAGTAGTTTGAAGTATTTTGCTACGGTTGCCTGTATACACAAAGACAAGTGTCTTACTTCGTTATGACATATAGCTTCATAGCGTCATATAGCTTCTTGTCAGGATAGTTAGTGCTTTCTATTACCCATCCTTACAGAAGAAACCAAGTGTCGTTCTAATCCTGATCCTTCACATGTAACCCGTTTCATTTCTCTGGGAGTTTTTAGAGTATACTTTTTGTTCCAAGTGTTCCGAAATTTAGTAATTATGTTCATATGAATTCTCTTCTAATAGGATTTACTTTGGTTCAAGATTATGCTTTTAAAATTACAATTTGAAATAATCAGCTCATTCTTATAATTACCCTTAAAATTCCATAAGCCTCTATTTTGTTTCTTTTTGGCTGACTGCACTATGTCAGTTTTACACCTTGTGTAGGAACTCTCAATTGTATTGAAGTCCCTTGGGTTTCCCTTATACCCGTCTATGAAGATATAAGATTAAATCCGATCAAATCCTTACAGCCCTGCCTCAGTCAATTCTGCTCCATTCCCATCTCCTTCTCTTGTTTGTGCACCTGTGTGTCTCTGTTTCTTTGGCAATGACTGTTTCTGTGTGAGTGTACACGCCATGCTTTGGCTCTTGCAGGCAGGAAATGATATTCAACTTGAGGTCTAGCGTTCTCTGTGGATTAGACTGGGCCCCGTGGCAAAAGCCACGTAATCATGGATGTCACCTTCCTTGAATACCATTCCATGTCTATTTCTTTCCTTTGCCCAGCACTGGAAACAGGTGTGACTGGTTTTGGTTGTTTTGTTTGTAGTTTTTATTTAATCCCAAAGTTTATAATTACAGCAGGAGACTCGTTAAGTGCAGTTTAGCGTTTCCAGAACTGCAGCATCTAAGAGCCAGCCTTTCCAAAGATATTCTTGGCAAGAGAACTCCATTAACTACATGGTCACCATTTATTATGCTCCGTAATTTTCTCAACCTTGTCAAAAGGAAGGTGTTTGTTGAAATGTCTGTGTCTGCCAAGGTGTTCATTTGTTTTCTTTCCTCTGTCTCTAGGTGACCTAGGGCATGTGACAATTAAGAGCACTAGTTTTTAAACTGCCCTTAGGTAATTCCAATGTAAATATTTTGTTTCTGAAAAGTTTGTACTATCTGTGCAGTGGCGTCTAATATTTATGTGCTTTTATCAAGTAAATGTAGTTCAATCCTGACAGTGGCACAGTTCATGTTTTAGTTTTATATAGGGAGGAGCCAAATTTTTATAGTGTGTGTGTGTGTGTGTGTGTGTGTGTGTGTGTGTGTGTGTGTTTGTGTCTGTGTGTGTGTGTTATACTGTATAAACTTTTTTTCTAGAAAATATCATTACTAGAAAAATTGTTCTTTAACAGAGTAAACTAGTTGATTTCAGAGAAAAAAATGGTCATTGGCATTGTATACTATGCACTGTAAAGTTATACTCTTGAAATACCTCATAATTTGGTATTTCAATACATTACATAACTTTTGCCCAGTGTTTGCTGTTTCACAGCTTCTGTGAGAAAGAGAACCTTTGCACCAGAAGCACCAGAAGCAGTGATTGCATTCCTGGGAGGTTTTTCCTCTGGTATTATCTGTCACTCTGGAAGGCTACTGTGTTAAAGTAATCAACCTTGTTAAAAAGGCATATCAAATTCTGAGTAAGGAAAGTAAGCATTCACACCCTGTCCTCACAGGGTGCGTGCGTGTGTGTGTGTGTGTGTGTGTATGTGTGTGTGTGTGTGTGTGTGTGTGTGTGTGTGTGTGTGTGCGCGCGCATGCACATTTGTTGTTTATTTAGGTTCCTGTTCTTTTATAGGCAATTATAAAATACTGAGAAATCCTTTGATGCTGCTCTTGAATCTCTAGTAAAATATACCCACATGATGTTCAGAACACAGAGTCTACAGGAGATTATTCAGGACCCCATTACAGTAGGCCTTGGAGAGTAGAAATCCTTACATTGGCCACATAGCATACAGTCGTTTTGACATTACCACCATCGTAAGAGTGAGGAGACTGTTGCACCCATGTCTATTCTCACAAACCTTCTATAGTGTTGTGGGACACTGTGAGTCAGAAATAAGGAATGGCCAAGTTAACTAAGGACATAAAAATAATTGTTTGCTTTGAAACAGTGCCTTATTTTTCATCCGAGCAGACCTGAATTTACTCTCTAACCAAGATGCTGTGGAAGTCATAGAAATTTAACAGTTTCCTGGCCTCAGCCTTCCCTGTATGGCATTACAGGTATGAGCCTACACTGATGATTACTCAGTTATAGTGTGACAAGGAAATGCAGGCCACAGGACAGCTTGCTTGTTAGCTATAATACTTTTGGAAAATGATCCACTCTGTGGGCTTTGGTTTAATCTACCATTAGCGCCCTTGTGTGTTTATGATATGGTGGCCTTGTTGGTCAGTGGCAGAGAGTAGGTCCCTGATAGGAGGAAGTAGGAAATTGGCAACCATACCGTGGAACATGTATCTTGTCTCAAGCTATCTGCTCCTGTCCATTCTGGCAGCAAAACTCCACCCATGCTCTCCACCATGATGAGCTGTTTTACTGTAGACCAAGAAGCTGGGGAGGTGCTGTGGAGTCTCAGACTAGGAAGCAATGGAGTCAATGACCAGAGACTCAAGCCTCTGAAATTGTGAACTGAAGTAAACCATTGCTCCTTGTAAAGGTTTGCTTGGGAATTTATGACTTTCATTAAATATGACTAACAAGTTACAAAACCTAATGTTTCATTAAGAATGGAGGAAATCATTACAGCCCTCTATATATATCCGTGAATAAAAACAAAGCCTTCCTGACATCAGGTGTTTCTTTCTGGGTATTTGGTGACTGTGGCATGAAAAGTAACTGTGGCCATGCCTCCTTTCTTGTGTCTTAAAATCTTACTTTGTTTCCTCATCGGGACTCACTGGAGATGCTTGTTGCTTTTGCCCAGCTTTTGGCTGTGCCAGGTACAAAGCAGCTCATTGCTGCCTCTCACGTCTCTCACTGACCTCTCTGTCCTCTCACCACTTTTATTCACTCTTGTTCTCCAGGGTGGTGCTTGACAGAGAGTCCTCCTTCCTCAGTTAATTGTCTCTAAGCATCCTCATTTATGTCCTCAATCCTACACCTCACTAAAGACCTGATATTCTCCTAATCCAATCAAATCCTACTGCAGGTTGGCATCCCAGTGCATGGGCTTAACCTTCATGGATGCCGCCAACCCAGAGCTGAAAAGAATGGAAAACATTTCATCTGAATTAATCCTTTTTCTCTAATTAATAGAGCACACCGTCTTCTTCCACCCTTTTATATTTGGTTGAGTCTTGTAACAATTGGGGATGATGTTAAGAACATGTGTCATGCACACACACTCTGATATACGCTGCTTGGTGTCTAAGAGTAGTCCTGGAACCGAGTGGTTGACTGTTGTTTGTAAGTCACACAGCAAAGGACTCATTAGTATAGAAGCATTGCAAATCAATGAAGTCCAAAGCAAACCATACTTAGCACTTTAAAATAGCCATTTTATTAGCCTCGATGGCAGAGAAGAGCAGGGCATGTTTCAGGCTTAGAACCTAGTGCTTGGCATAGGACTACCTACATGTGAATTAGCAAGATTTACTTCATTTTGTTTTGGTAATTACTGTACCTGATTTTTATCTTTTATTTCACTGACATAAAAGTAAAAAATGTTGGGGATATGCTCATCAAAACTCGGTGTGAAACAATAATAAAAAATTTAAATTATTATTTGAAGTTTTCATACACTATCCTGATTGTACTTTTTCTCCTGCCCCTACTTTCCTCAGATTTTCCATCTCCCTGCCTGCCATAATTCATGTTCTTTCTTAGTCTAAAGAAAAAATCAAAAACAAAAAGCACACAGAAAACATGGAATGTATTTTGTTTGTCCAGCTACTCCTGGGCATCAGTTGGCTTCTTGGTTAAGAATAGGTGTGGTTGTTACAGGTATGTGCTTTAGGGCCTATCAAAAGTTACATATATGTGTATATGTGTATCTGTGTACCTGTACAAAATTGTATTTTTCCATTGGACCTTCATGCTTGTAAACATGTATAAGGTCTCACTATGTAGTCCTGGCTCTCCTGGAAGTCACTATGTAGACCAGACCTGTCTTGTAAACATGTATAAGGTCTCACTGTGTAGTCCTGGCTCTCCTGGAAGTCACTATGTAGACCAGACCTGTCTTGTAAACATGTATAAGGTCTCACTGTGTAGTCCTGGCTCTCCTGGAAGTCACTATGTAGACCAGACCTGTCTTGTAAACATGTATAAGGTCTCACTGTGTAGTCCTGGCTCTCCTGGAAGTCACTATGTAGACCAGACCTGTCTTGTAAACATGTATAAGGTCTCACTGTGTAGTCCTGGCTCTCCTGGAAGTCACTATGTAGACCAGACCTGTCTTGTAAACATGTATAAGGTCTCACTGTGTAGTCCTGGCTCTCCTGGAAGTCACTATGTAGACCAGACCTGTCTTGTAAACATGTATAAGGTCTCACTGTGTAGTCCTGGCTCTCCTGGAAGTCACTATGTAGACCAGACCTGTCTTGTAAACATGTATAAGGTCTCACTGTGTAGTCCTGGCTCTCCTGGAAGTCACTATGTAGACCAGACCTGTCTTGTAAACATGTATAAGGTCTCACTGTGTAGTCCTGGCTCTCCTGGAAGTCACTATGTAGACCAGACCTGTCTTGTAAACATGTATAAGGTCTCACTGTGTAGTCCTGGCTCTCCTGGAAGTCACTATGTAGACCAGACCTGTCTTGTAAACATGTTAAGGTCTCACTGTGTAGTCCTGGCTCTCCTGGAAGTCACTATGTAGACCAGACCTGTCTTGTAAACATGTATAAGGTCTCACTGTGTAGTCCTGGCTCTCCTGGAAGTCACTATGTAGACCAGACCTGTCTTGTAAACATGTATAAGGTCTCACTGTGTAGTCCTGGCTCTCCTGGAAGTCACTATGTAGACCAGACCTGTCTTGTAAACATGTATAAGGTCTCACTGTGTACTCCTGGCTCTCCTGGAAGTCACTATGTAGACCAGACCTGTCTTGTAAACATGTATAAGGTCTCACTGTGTAGTCCTGGCTCTCCTGGAAGTCACTATGTAGACCAGACCTGTCTTGTAAACATGTATAAGGTCTCACTGTGTAGTCCTGGCTCTCCTGGAAGTCACTATGTAGACCAGACCTGTCTTGTAAACATGTATAAGGTCTCACTGTGTACTCCTGGCTCTCCTGGAAGTCACTATGTAGACCAGACCTGTCTTGTAAACATGTATAAGGTCTCACTGTGTAGTCCTGGCTCTCCTGGAAGTCACTATGTAGACCAGACCTGTCTTGTAAACATGTATAAGGTCTCACTGTGTAGTCCTGGCTCTCCTGGAAGTCACTATGTAGACCAGACCTGTCTTGTAAACATGTATAAGGTCTCACTGTGTAGTCCTGGCTCTCCTGGAAGTCACTATGTAGACCAGACCTGTCTTGTAAACATGTATAAGGTCTCACTGTGTAGTCCTGGCTCTCCTGGAAGTCACTATGTAGACCAGACCTGTCTTGTAAACATGTATAAGGTCTCACTGTGTAGTCCTGGCTCTCCTGGAAGTCACTATGTAGACCAGACCTGTCTTGTAAACATGTATAAGGTCTCACTGTGTAGTCCTGGCTCTCCTGGAAGTCACTATGTAGACCAGACCTGTCTTGTAAACATGTATAAGGTCTCACTGTGTAGTCCTGGCTCTCCTGGAAGTCACTATGTAGACCAGACCTGTCTTGTAAACATGTTAAGGTCTCACTGTGTAGTCCTGGCTCTCCTGGAAGTCACTATGTAGACCAGACCTGTCTTGAACTTTCAGAGATCCTTCTGCTGCTACTTCCTTGGTATTGGGGTTAAAGACATGCGCCATAATGGCCCTTAAAAACATAATTTGATCAGAGGTTTTATTGCCAGCTTGGACTAGACCAACTAAAAAAAATTAAATTAGTGCAACAATATAGGATAGGTTGTGTGTACTTTTTTATGTTCTCTCCTCTAGTAAGATAGAAATAAACAGTCTTCTCCTGGAAGCTGAGGTATGGAACCCTGTGTCTTTGTTCACACCTCTTCATATGCAAATGTTCTCTGGGATGCCTCTTTGGTCTGTTTCCAGGCCTGGGGCTCCTGTTATACTATCTATACATAATCTTCCAGGGTCTCCTTTCCCCTATCCTGTTGTTACCCTGTGTCATGTAGATCCTGCAGCTTAGGATCAGCAGGATCTCCCCTGTCATACACACTCCAGCAAGTCACAGATTGGGAGGTCTCCTACTCACAGCCCTAGACCTGGGTCCAGGCGGGAGCTGAGTTGGTAAGCCCATTCCCTCTCCTGTCCCTATACTACTGGGGCTGGCTGTCCAGCCCTGCCTCAGACCAGCTCACCCAGGAGACCACTGGCAGGGTCTCCTGCTCTCACGCCCTCTAGATGCGCTCACCTGCATCGTGGCCGCCAAGGCCAGCTCTATTGTGCGGCCCAGGGGAGGTACAGGACCTGTTCTTCTGAGTGCTGTGGTTGAAGAAGAGCAGGCACACCTCTCCTCTCACATGGCCTCCAGGCAGTCTCTCCCTCATCAGCCTCAGCCCTTGGGAGAGCAGGTCCTGCACCTTGCCAGGGAGCACAGTAAAAGTGATGGCAGGTTTGCAGGTGAGACTGGAGAGCTCGCCCCACTGCGGTCTGCTCCGACCTGACAGGGGCAAGGGAGAGATAGATGACTTCTCCCCAGTTTTCCTGTGCTCAAAGTCATTGTGAAAATGAGGTTGAAGTTGAGCTAAACCAATGGAGTATTTTCCTCTCAGGCCCCAGGGGAGGAGGCTTTTATGAAATCCCAACCCTGAACTTTTGGCCAAATCTATAATGGTGTGCGCAGCCGCAGATCATGAAAAAAGAACTCTTTCCCTGCTGAGCACTGCGCACAGGTGAAACACCAACCTTCTCGTTGAGGAAACAGACAAGGATAATATGGACGCTGATGGGAAATCCTATCTTTGGATTTCATACTCAGATACTTGAATCTGAATATACAGTATATACTTTAGAGCAACAGAAACTGGTGAAGGCAATCCATTGCAGGGAATTGCTAACTCTGAAGGAAAAAATGATGCTTACATATTATTATTAATAGTATAATTAATTAAAAGCAAGATTTTTTTCATTTGAAGAAAGAGAACACGATGCTGAGATAGATGTTAGAGGTGGATCTCAGAGAATGAAGGATGAATCTGGGTCAAATACACTATATTCATATATGATATAATTTTAAAAATATTTCTTAATATTTGAATGTTATTTTGACAAAAATAATTTAGTATTATTTTTTCTTTTTCTCTTGAGACAGACAGTATAGGACTTGGACTTTTTCTAATCTCTGCATTAGTATAGTACAGATTTCCTTATTCAAGATCAAAGTGTGGGTGTCTTTTCTAGACACAGCATTTTGAAAGTTTCATGTGATAAAAACCTTTCTTCTCTAAAAATTTACATCTTTTTTAACACACTGACAGCTGTAATAAGCATAGGAAGCCAGGTATCCTTGTGGATATGTGGTATGTTGACAGTGTCATCTGCTTAAAAGTGAAGGAAGTTTAGTTTTTTCTTTTAATTGTATCTCCTTTAATTTTCAGGATGTTTACACTCAGAGAAGCTTCAAAAGGTCCATGTTCAAATTCAATTCCAGTTTATATGCTTTTTTTTAATTTAATTTTATCTTTTTACTTATTCGCTGTACTTCCCACTCACTGTCGCCCTCCTGGCCCCCCTCTACCTCAATCCCCTGCTCCCTTTCTACTCTGGGTAGGACCCTGGGTATCCCCCAACCTTGCACGTCAGCTCTCTGTGAGACTAGGCGCTTTCTCTCCCCTGAGCCCCCTAGAATATATCTCAAGTCCAGGCAACAGCTTTGGGTAGTCCCTGCTCCAGGACCCACATTTAGACCAAGGTACACATTTGCTATATATGTGTGGGGAGACCTAGGTCCAGTCCCTGTGTGTTCTTTGCTTGGTGTTTCAGCCTCTTGAGAGACCCTCGGGTCCAGGTCAGTTGATTCTGTTGGTTTTACTGTGCAGATCCTGTCCCCATGAGACCTGCAATGTCTTATTCTTTCATGAGTCCCCATGCTCCATCCACTGTTTGGCTGTGGGTGTCTGTATCTGTTTGAGTCAGCTGCTGGGTGGAACTTCTCAAAGGACAGCCATGCTAGGGATTGGTGCTTGCCCATGGGATGGGTCTTAAGTAGGGCTGGTAATTGGTTGGCCGTTCCCTCGGTTTCTGCTTCGTTCCCTGTGCCTGCATTTCTTGTAGACAGCATACATTCCTGGTGGGAAGTTTGGTGGCTGGGCTGGTGTCTCTATTGCTCTGCTGGGGTTCCTGCCTGGCAACAGGGGTTGGCCTCTTCAGGTTCCACATCCCAGTGCTATGAGTCCCAGCGAATCCCAGCTAAGGTCACCCACACTGATTCTTGGGCGCTTTGCTTATCCTAGGTCTCTGCCTCGTGGTGGACATGACCCCTACCGCCTCAACTCTTCAAATCAGTTGAAGATTTCCATTCATTTTCATGCCCATCTAGCCATCTCTCCTGTCCTTCCCCACACCTGATTCTGAAGCCCCGTTCCCTTCCCCATACTCCTCCTTCCATTCCCTCCCCCGCTGCCTCTTATGTCCATTTTATATACTCCTCATGCCATTAAAATTTAATTGATCTTTTATCTTTGTTACACAGACTTATCTTGGATTTCAAATGCCCTTGATCTCAGATTAAAAGTTTAAAATTAGTAATTAAATTAGGCACAGTGGTGTTAAATAACTTAGTCATACTGAATTTCTAATCTATCCAACTATGTTTTTGTTAAATATATCTTAAATTGATTAATCCAAGTTATGAGTTCCTCTCAAATGGGTATAGTCATTGAAATCAAGGAAATAGCATTTGTCCGATACCTCTTTACTTTAAGAGCCAATAAAAGTTGAGATAAAATAAAGAATTAAGTGAATATTATGACCAGTTTTGGCTTAAAAACACATATTTTATGGTTGGAAAAGTAACACTTAATGCTCTAAAATGTGTTTGTAATCTCAGGGAGTATAAATATTTGTTTTGGTTTCGTTTTCCCTTGCTGTGATGAAATGCCCTGCATACATGCTGGGCTGGGCTCTCTCTTGGGCTTTTACTATTGAGGAGTCCCTGCTCAGGTACCCCAACAGTGGATGGCTTTGCTCACCTCAGTGGACTTAGTCGTGATCATCTCCCTAGACATATCCCAGTCCAGTCCCATCTAGATCCTTGACACACTCTTCCCAGGTGCTGGCTGATTGTGCTCAGTTGACTGTTGAAAACAACCGTCACAACATTCATGTTTATTTATATATTAACTGAGGATACACGTTTCTCTGCATCTAAGATTCATATTTTAAGCCTTTTGACGTAGTCTTCATGATGTTAAACCGTCTTTTACCCATATGTTTCAGCTGAACACATTTATTTTATTTTTTGGTCCACCACCCTGAACACATTTATATACAGGCATGTACTTTACAGGGTTGTATATCTAACTGATGCTACATTAAAGGAAGTTACTAAATTACTAGTTCGTTGCCATATAGAATATAGGTTTTGGATAGCTTGGTTTCATTTGTTTGTCTCTTCTACAAATTGAGTGAGTGGTTTTGTCTCAAAATTTTCAACCTGAGAAGTGAAACATTTTGGAAATATTTTTCTTAAATACTTAACATACTAGAAAGTAGTGATCTAGAAGCAAAAACTGGAAATAAACCCCAAACAAGCGACTCATAGTGGAGATGGTATTGATTTGTTTAGATAGATAGATAGATAGATAGATAGATAGATGGATAGATAGATGGACAGATGATAGATAGACATAGACAGATAACTAGTGTGTATGCTCCTTTGAGTTCCATAACTACCACATGCATTGTAATACTTCATTTTGAAGTTCCCTCTTCAAATTATTTTAAGATTGTCACCTCTTGCAAATGTATTCAAGTTGTCATTTGGTATTTATTATTATTATTATTATTATTATTACTATTAGCAAATCATACTCTTTACATAAAAAATTGTAGTTTTCACAGTTTGTCAGTTTCTTAAAATTCTACTTTTAACTATTATTGGAAATCCAACTATTTATGTTTTAACTATTCCCAGTATTGAATATTTCTTTATCAGTAGCTCATATATGATT
The DNA here is from genome assembly GCF_021556685.1 of Rattus norvegicus. Taxonomy (NCBI): domain Eukaryota; kingdom Metazoa; phylum Chordata; class Mammalia; order Rodentia; family Muridae; genus Rattus; species Rattus norvegicus. The sequence continues at coordinate 22,776,993 of NC_141535.1, read as the reverse complement.
TATTCCAATGATTATAGTAAGATACTTCCGTTCATCTTATTAATAATGAGTTAAAAGTTCTCATGTGTAACACATTCCCTTCCTCTGAGTGGGTTAACATATACTTAAGCTTCTATAAACACATGGTGTGGAATAGGAAAGAGCAGGTGTATTGTTTTCAAATAGGAAGTGAGAGCCATTCTTTTAACCTATTTCTTGATTCATATGAGAAATGCAATAGAAAACTAGGGTGTGCTCCACCTTTATCGTTACTGTAGTGTACTTGGTAAGTCGAGTTTCAGTCTCATACAGTTTCCCCTCAGAAGGAAGTGTGTTGAAACTGTATTATTCAATCTCAGCACAACTCCCAATCTGAACATGTTTTCCATTCTCTCTTTTTCTTTCTCTCTTTTTTATTTTTATTTTTACTTTTTTAGTTCAGACTTGGTTCCTTCAACCTAGACAAAGTTACAAACCCAACTGAAGTCATCAGAGAACTCATTTGCTACTGCCTGGACACCATTGCGGAAAAACAAGCCAAAAACGAGCACCTGCAGAAGGAAAACGAAAGGCTCCTGAGAGATTGGACTGACGTTCAAGGCCGGTGCGTACACAGTGAGTTTCCATCAGCAAACACTGAGCTCTTCCGTTCCTGGAGATGGAACTAATGATGTATGAAGTTAGTAGAGCAGGCGTTTATAAAATCCCTCCTAACTAGTCCTTTACTCGATTTTATTCAACCTCAGCTGTTAGTGGCTGTTTTGTACCTTAGGAGGGCATTAACCATTTTAGCTCTCTGTGTTTGGTACAGCCGACAAACAGGAAAGTAAATGATTGGGGGTTGAATATCGCAGAGCGTTATTTCACTATTAATAACAACATTAGTCTGAGTCTGTTGCCCGTTGAATGTGTGCTTAGCACACAGGTGGCCCGGCATAGTCCCCAGCACTTGCAAAGAACAGGGATATTTATAAGGAAAGGATTACTTTAGCTTACTTTATAGGCGTGATAATTAACAAGGGAGATGTGACCTGTAAACAAGCCCAGTGGGCTCTTGTTTGGAGTCAGTGAATAAGGACTACCTCAAATGATGTGTGCCTTGGCTCTACTGGTGACATTTTCCCTGACTGAAATTTCATGCTATAATCATTTTCAAACGATGAAGTAATTGTGGCTACTGAACAAGACATTGAAAAGTCTTTCATTTTCTGTGATTTGCCTCTTGCTTTTTAAATGGTGAATAAGAATGACATATTTCTCTTTGATTATTAATTTTTCATGTAAATCATAATGTTCCCTCACACAGTATATAATTGGCATTATTCTGTTGCACAAAATGTGTTTGAACTGTATCATGAACACATATTCCCACAGAGGTAAACATGGCATATATAAGTTTTTATGTAACAGTATTTGGAGTAATTATGTGTTGCATATATAATAATGTTACAAATTGTGCTATATGGTAAATTTTTAAAGTCTCTCTTTTAAAGTAAAGACTTAATATCATAGTTCCCATTTAAAGGTACCTGTGAATTTTTAGGGCAATTATTATGATTGCTCTATATGGACAGTAAGAACTCCTTGGGGAAGTACATGTTAAACAGTTTCTTTTTTTTTTCTTTTCTTTTTTTTTTGAGCTTATAGAAAAGTTTATTTTTTATTCAGCTAAATGAATATATAGATAAACTGATTCATAATGATGTACTGCTATACCCTTTTTTTTTTATTAACTTGAGTATTTCTTATATACATTTCCAGTGTTATTCCCTTTCCCGGTTTCCGGGCAAACATCCCCCTCTCCCCTCCCCTTTCTTATCGGTGTTCCCCTCCCAACCCTCCCCCCATTGCCGCCCTCCCCCCAACAATCTAGTTCACTGGGGGTTCAGTCTTAGCAGGACCCAGGGCTTCCCCTTCCACTGGTGCTCTTACTAGGATATTCATTGCTACCTATGAGGTCAGAGTCCAGGGTCAGTCCATAGTCTTTAGGTAGTGGCTTAGTCCCTGGAAGCTCTGGTTGCTTGGCATTGTTGCTCATAAGGGGTCTTGAGCCCCTTCAAGCTCTTCCAGTTCTTTCTCTGATTCCTTCAACAGGGGTCCTATTCTCAGTTCAGTGGTTTGCTGCTGGCATTCGCCTCTGTGTTTGCTGTATTCTGGCTGTGTCTCTCAGGAGCGATCTACATCCGGCTCCTGTCGGTCTGCACTTCTTTGCTTCATCCATCTTGTCTAATTGGGTGGCTGTATATGTATGGGCCACATGTGGGGCAGGCTCTGAATGGGTGTTCCTTCTGTGTCTGTTTTAATCTTTGCCTCTCTCTTCCCTGCCAAGGGTATTCTTGTTCCCCTTTTAAAGAAGGAGTGAAGCATTCACATTTTGATCATCCGTCTTGAGTTTCATTTGTTCTAGGCATCTAGGGTAATTCAAGCATTTGGGCTAATAAATGTCCTTAACAAGTAATAAAATGAATTAGGTAAGTACATAAAGCAAGGTAACTAGTACCCAGTTATCTTTGACTTTTATATTTTATATTAAGGGAATACTTGTGTTTTTCTCTTTTAGCTTTCAATTATTTTTATATCCATATATATATTATATATACTAAATATATAAATGAGTCAAATGAGAGTTTATATATTTAGGAAGCTATACAGAAAAAATCAGTTAATTCTTCTAAACTTATTTTTTTCATTTTATAGGAATCAGTATCAAATACCTGTGCTGCAAAGCATTATTTGGAATTATATCTATTGTCTGATTATGTTTTTCTATTTTACATATGAAATTAATAATAGGAGACAGACTGTGGTTGTGATAAGCCACTGTATTTTTCCATTTAAAACAAATTTGATTCATAAATTGCCCACAAAGAGTGCAGATAGGGTATTCTGCACTTGAAGCAATTGCTTTAAAATTCCTGTCAGTGGCTGAAAGACGTTGTCTATCCGCATTCAGCTTCATCCCTTGAGTGAGAGGCAGAAGGGAGTGAAGATGAGCCTGGAGGCAGCAGCTTGCTCAGGGAAACCATGAGCGAGCCGCACAGAGTTCTGTGCAGGGAAACCATGAGTAGCCGCACAGAGTTCTGTGGTGCACATATGCTTGATTTGCTTTCTCATCTATCCAGAAGGGGCTTTTGCCTGACAGCGTCAAGGAATTTCCTGTCACCTGTCTTTTATGATAGCTCCAGCTATGTTTTCTGATGTCATTACTGAGACAGGTGTCTTTTACATCACCAATATGTTGCCATTGGAGTGACCCTACATTGTGGGAAGAAGGAATCCTCTGGGGGAATTCTAGGCTAGTGTTTATGTACATGATATGAGATTAGTGAATGGATCGACTCTCCCCATTTGGTTTTGCTCCTTTTGAGGAGGCAGAGAGAGCACTTTGAGGATCTCCCAGGGCACTGTGCTCTTGCCACAGCAGCACATCCTCACTGTTGTCTTCTTAGCAGCTCAGAACCCAAGAGCAGCATTCAAAACACTAGCTTCCCTGCGGCAGCAGTTTTGCCTAAGACTTAGCTTTCAAGAGATTAGAAATAGAACACTTGTACTGTGTTCAAAACCTGGGGGCCTGTTAGGAGTCGCTGTCACCATCCATTTATAATGTATGTAGCTGATGACTGTGCTGGTGACCATGGGACGGGTCCTGTCATTTCCTTCCATACCACTGTATCTCTACTGCAGATAGAAGGAAAAGGGTGTTGGAAAGAGGGACCTGAACAGAACAAGAAATCTTTCTTCAGAAACTATGGTAGTAAGGTTTGATGTACATTGAACATTGAGTAGAAAATAAAATGAGCTAACCCAACAATGTAATTGTATTCTTATCAACCTCTAAAATGGTTTGGTTCTCTTTCAGGAGATGTGTATACTACCAAAATATTACCTGTTGTTTATAAACTACATGTATATTTACATTTTAAAGAGAAATTAAGTGGAATATATCTTGAATCGTACATATATTTTTAATTGAAATGTGTATCAATGTTGCAATCAGAACTGGATATAAATCTCTTCTCCTGTAGGATGACAGGAACAAACAAAGCTTGAGGGAGGAGTAAGAAATTACAGATGAATAGAAATTGTAAATTTTAATGCGCTGGCCGGCCTTAGGATTGTTTGCTATTACTATTTAAATATTCTCAATAATTGTGTTCTTTGCTCCCTTTTTTCATTATAGCGTTTGTCTTTTATACTTTAAACACATAAAAGAAAACATTAGAAACTTGTTTGTGGATTCCGAGGTTTTTGTATGTATTTATTTATTAGATTTCCTACTTCATTTAAATAATAAGTCTCAACTTCTGTGTTACTGAATAGGTCTTTTGTTTGTGGTCAAACCTCCGCTCAGAACTTCTCTGGCTTTATTCTGAGTTACAGTTATTAAACTCAGAATAGGAGGCAGTCTTCAGTGGACTGCGTTGGCTAAATTAGCAGGCCTTGGAAGCTCTTCGTATCTTGAAGGTGGAATCACATTATCTGCAGATGAATTCAGTCTCAGTTTTAAAGGCCTTAGGGATATTTTTGTGTCTCCATGGCAGTCCATGAGATTGTTTAAGAGCAGCGACAGAAAACCCTGTCTTCAGAGAGCATAAGGGACAGCTGTGCACATCCTCTTCCTGTCCTGGAACCTTATTCTGTGTCTGCTCTCAGCCTCTGCTCCAGCTCCTCTCAGCCACCTTGAGCCAGTCTGTGCTACTCAGGTGTTCTAGTGTTATTCAACCTTGACCTGGTATAACTTGGACCAGAGCTCACTGTTACTGTAATGGTCACTGTATTGCCCTATATCATATGTCCACATGAACATGTTAATATAATGGTCACTGTATTGCCCTATATCATATGTCCACATGAACATGTTAATATAATGGTCACTGTATTGTTCCTGTATCATATGTCCACACACACATGTCTCTTATGTACTCTGAACTGTCAATTGGTTAGTTTATTTTGAATATTAATTTTTGTGTGATTTTTTCTTGGTTTTGTTTTTGCTTTGTTTCCTTTTTTGGCCTCTCAGCACTCAGAAATATTTTATTTTAACGAATCTGTGTATTTATGTGTTTATTTATTTATTATCATGTTTAAAAAGAACTATGCTCTCGTCTAACTTCCTAAGTCCCTAATTAATGATGACTTTTAGCATTATTATTGCTCAATATCATCATCAACTTTGAAAGAACAAATATCGTTAGGTTTTTCCGGTGCTACTTCTGTATAACGTGCTTTGACCCTGGCTTTATGGCAGACCCTTGGACTAGTTATAGTCTGCTTTAGGGGGTCTGTGTGTGTGTGGGGGGGTTTACTACCTCAGGCTTAGCAATGAATCCCATGTCTCTCCTTGACCAATGCTCTGACCTACTAATTCTTGCCCAACTTTTCAGATAGACAATTGTCAGGAGGCAAGTAATAAATATCATATAGCAACATTATAATGCTGTGGAAGATTAGTTTTAAGGATGTTTAAGACAAGCTATGTGTGTCTTACTACATTCTAGATAAATGGCCAGTATTCTCTGAGTTTGTTGAGATAATAACTGAGTAAATTTGTGCTCTATCACTGTTTATAATAATATTCTATGCCATATAGTTCAACTTTTTCTGGGAAGTGTTACCCTGTCTGATGACCAATTTATTAAAATAAAGCCATAAAACAAAGAAGGCTAAGTTACATGATACATAAGTTCTTATGCATAACAAGAATTATGTTGCCTCTCAGTACAGTTGTGCTATGGGTATTCAGACTAGTACTACTTTATGAAAATTATATGAAATTGTAGTTTAATATTTTGAAAAAATTTTAATGTGTTTTACATGATGTAGTTTTCATAAGGTTGTGGGGATTAGCTTGATAGTTCTTGACAGTTAATATGAGTGTATAATCTTACAGTCAAAAATTTCAGGGATGCTTTATATAAAAATTAAATATGTAGTTAAATTTAATAGATTCTGAATTTGTTGCTATCTCTGAATCTTTCTGTAGTAAATTGTGATATGCATGAAATTTATTTGTATAAGAATATCTGTATGTATTTAAAACATTTTATTATATACTGAGATAATTTAGCTGTTTATATATTTTCCTCATATTTAAATTTCTTATGTTTGAAAATAAGAGAATGTTCACCTGACAGTTTGCATCTGAAATTATAGAGTAACATACCCTGCACATAACATATATCACAAATATTGGCAGTATCTTGAAATAGGAAGCCTGAACTGAAAGGAAGCAGACATTCCTAAGAGGTCCCACAGACCCTGGTGTGTCTTGTAACCAATGAGATAAAACAAGTCCACCAAGCTCTTTTGCCAGAGTGAAGTGGCTGAAGGAGTATGTATTCCATCCCATGCTCTTTAGGAAATTCTCAGCCCCTAGCACGGACACCGTGCTGCTGAAGAACTCAGATTCGTCTCTCAGCTTGTAGGACCAGTCTCACACACTTGGAATGGCTACTAGAAAAAGGAATCTCCAAGGAGCAGGACTTCAAAGTACATGTCATGTAGCTCTCAATTAACCTAGTGCCAACTGGTTGGCGTCTTGGAAGACAGGCTCAGAGAAACTGAGATACGGTGTTGAAAAAGAAGGGTACTTTTGATGTGTAATAAATCAGCAAATGAAAAAGACTGTACTCATGAGCTCACTTTATTTGTTTATGTCATGAATGTGTACTGAGCATCTCTGCTAGGCACTGAGCACAAAGCACTTGGTAGAACACACGTGTTCTGTGGTCTCATGCAATGCCAGCCTTAGTAAAATCCATGCTAAACGAATGTGCACTAATTGGTTCCAGAACTGCATTGGTACATAGTCCTTTTTACCCTAGAATAACGTCTGTGTGCTTTTATGTAGATGGGTTGTGAGACACATCAAGGGCTGATAGGAACCGTCTCACTTTTTGACATTTTCACTTTTAATTATCTCGCCTTAGTTTACATGTGTATATATGTACATATTTTATTATTAGGACATACATGGGACACATATAAAGTATATTTAGGAACATATAGAATAAGCAGCGCAGTAAAGGTAAAGTTGGGCAGAACTTGACTATAGGAATACTTTCAATGAAATATTTGTGTTTAAATGTGTATAATAATCATTTACTCATGACGTACACAGTAGGTGTATATATAGCTTCTGTTAGTTTACATCCTTCCTGTCTGTTGGGACATTAAAGCAAGTGAAATTCGCTTGAGCATTATAACATTCCAGGATGAATTATTAATACTAGAGAATTTTATTCTTCTTTTATATCTCTATGGCTAAAGATATATACTTTTTTCATCATTTCTTTATTATCTTCTTAGAAATATCAGGTGGTATAATTCAATTCATTACATACATTTTTTATTTATGTTCAGATTTGTGCTTAAATATGGTGGGTTATAAAGACACAAATTAGTTATGTTCTTGTGGAACAAGTCATAGTCTGAAGACTGACAACAAATTTTCTTTCATATATGCTCATGGCTGCTGTAATAGTAATATTAATAAATGCACATCATGTAATATAATATACAATGTAAATGACTGAGCTTTTATAAATAAACTACACATGAATTGTTATATTTGAGAATTTAGGTTAGAGAGCTTTATTTCTATCTATTTCAATTATTATTTGTTTTAGAACATAAGTGACAAATATTAATAAATAGCATTTTCTAACTTTTTCACACTCTATTTAAATAAAATGACCTTAATTACATTTGCCTTCAAAAGGCTTCTTGAAATCATGATGTTGGATTGAATAATATTAATGATAGAAAATTTGTATGACTTGCAATTTGTTTACTCCTTTGCATTTTTAGATTTGAGAAATGTGTGAGTGACAAAGAAGCCTTGGAGGCCGATTTGTATCAAAGATTTATCTTGGTGCTGAATGAGAAGAAAACAAAAATCCGAAGCTTGTTGAGTGAAGTCCAGCAGCTGGAGAAGAGTACCAAACCTGAAAGGTAGCAACCGCTTGCCCTTGGCTAAGAGAGGTGTAAATCTCAGGAGAATGTCTTTACAGACTTGCAGCATTAGGTGTCTACTTTTAGTAATGTGCATTTTTTTGGTAGTGGGTTTAGACATTCTAGCTCGGATGAGTATATTCTCCACACAATTTCTCCATGTCATTCCATGGTTTAATTTGAAGTATAGCATATGTCATAGCATATAAAACATATTTGTTTAATTCTGAAAGATTTAACTATTTAATTTATTTATTTAATTTTAGACATTATGAAGTAAGAAATATATCAGTTAACAAAACTTTTCACCTCTTCCAAGGCTGCAAGTTGTTTGTACATCTATAATCTTAGCATCTAAGCAATGTTGGCTTTTGATCCAGCTAGTAAAAGTTAAATCCTGTGGAACATTTACATTGTCTGGTGGAAGTATGTTATTTTTTCCTATTGTTGTCAAGTTGTTATTGATGTTCTCTCCTTCCTTAAAGTGTGTGTACAATTGATTCCTAAGATGGGGGAATTATAGGTTACAATTGGTTAGTATAGGTTTGGGTAATTTCACATGTTTTTCGTCATTAACTCATACAGACTAGGTCCTGTTGCCTTGGATCTGAAAAGCATAGGTTTTTCATGACATAGTATGAAGAAAATAACATTGAATTCTAGCTTTTCCTATGTCTGTTACAGAGTCCTACTTGCACGTGGTACTAAACATTGTGCCTCTGTTCCTCGTTTGGGGGGCAATTTAATCAAGTGCAGAACTGCTGTCAAGTCATTACAATGCTGAGCACTGCCCCTTAGGTAACTAGGTGGACTAGTGTTTAAATAAATGAATAAAACATGATAAACTAATTCAGTAATTAATAGGGACCTTTAACCACCATTCCGTTTACTAAGATAACACTTCTCTTTTAAGAGACTTAGTCTTTCATTGATTTCATCTAAATTGCATAATTTACTTTGTCTGAGCAGAACTTTTTTTCTAGGAATGTTTTTCTGTATTTTCTTATTGGTTAAGTAGATCGTTAGCCAGAATCAATCGATAATTTCCAGTTCCGCCTTTCTCTCTTTCCAGGGAAACTCCGAGTTCTGACAAAATACCTGAGGAGGATGGGCTTTATGATGGCAGCACTGATGAAGAAAGCGGAGCCCCTGTGCTGGGCGCAGGTAAGAGGGCCGGACCCCCTAAGGGTTCCTGTGTCATAAGACACCAAATTGAAAAAGTATATGAGAAAAGGTTTCCATAAAATTGATCAAAAATTTTACCCTAAAACTTTAAGAACATTACATTAAAATGTACAGTAGACTGTAGCAGTTATAACAGCAAGGCACACAAGCAAGCATATATCCGTTCACTAGGAATGTACCTTGGCTGTTACATGGCACTCATGAACAAGAAGGCAGATGCATCTTATGTTAGTATCACCAGCTCAGAACTGCAGGGCTTTCGTATCAGACATCTCATGGAGCTGGGTCAATAGATGGAACAGGATGAGGCCTAATCTTCTTTTGTTCCTCAGAAAAGAGCTTGCTACAGAGTAAAAGGGGACAGGGATAACAGATGTGTAGTTGTACCATTTTTCAGGCATTTTTTATCTTACTGTTCTTTTGCTAGTACATTATGGTTTCAGATTTTGTGTTTTTATTGGTTTCATTTGTGTTTGTATGTGTGTGTGTGTGTGTGTGTATGTGTATGTGTGTTTGTATGAGTATGTGTGTATGTGTGTGTGAGTGTGTGTGTATGTGTATGTGTGTGTATGTGTGTGTATGTGTGTGTATGTGTGTGTATGCGTGTGTGTGCATGTGTGTGCATGTGTGTGTATGTGTATGTATGTGTGTATGTGTGTGTATGTGTGTGCATATGTGTGAGTGTGTGTGTATGTGTATGTATGTGTGTGTATGTGTGTGTATGTGTGTGTGCATGTGTGTGAGTGTGTGTGTATGTGTATGTGTGTGTATGTGTGTGTATGTGTGAGTGCATGTGTGTGTATGTGTGTATGAGTATGTGTGTGTATGTGTGTGTGTGAGTGTGTGTGTATGTGTATGTGTGTGTGTATGTGAGTGTGTGTGTATGTGTATGTATGTGTGTTTGTATTTACTTTTGGTTTTTGTTTTACTTTGTTTATTTGTTTTGCTTTGCCTGCTTGTTACTAAAGAGAGGGAATAAAAGCTACCTTTGAATGAATGGGATAAAGGGAGGAGCTGGGAGGACATGGAAGAAGGGAACCCTTGATCAGACTACATTGTATTAAACATTATATTCAATAAATGAATAAATTATAAAAAGGAAAGAAACAAGAGGGGAAAGCGTCTTGGTTTATAATTTATGAACCACATTCAGGCCTGTGAACCAAGTCCTAGCAGGTATTTAATCCTGAGCTATATTCTAGGGTTGTATATAGGCAGTACAAGTAAGTAGCAATATATGGGAACCTCTGAACTCATATAGCAATAAGAAAGTTTTGCCTAAACCCCAAGGGTGGTACTGAAGATGAAATGAGGCTTATTAAGCTAGTTAATTGATGCATCAAATTTTATTTTTTATTGGATATTTTTTATTTACAGTTCTAATGTTACTCCCTTTCCCTGTTTCCTGTCCATGCATTCCCCTATCCTATCCCCCTCCACCTTCTTTTATGATGATATTCTCCCTCCCCAACCACTCACCCTTCCCACCTCCCCACCTTGACTTTCCCCTACACTGGGTAGTCCAGCCTTGGCAGGACAAAGGGCTTCTCCTCCCATTGGTGCCCAACAAGGCCATCCTCTATTACACATGCCTATGGAGCTATGGGTACATCCATGTGTACTCTTTGGGTAGAGGTTTAGACCCTGAGAGCTCTAGTTGGTTGGTATTGTTCTTATGAGGTTGTAATACCTTCATCTCCTTCAGCTCTTTTTCTAACTCATCCAATGGGGACCCCGTTCTTAGCTCAATGGTTTGCCCTAGCATTCGCTTCTGTATTTGTCATGCTCTGGCTGAGTCTTTCAGGAGAGAGCTATATCAGGCTCCTGTCAGCATGCACTTCTTGTCATCAGCAATATTGTCTGGGTTTGGTTGCTGTGTGTATATGAACTGGGTCCCCAGGTGGGGCAAGCTCTAAATAACCATTCCTTCAGTCTCTGCTCCAAACTTTGTCTCCATATCCCCTCCTATGAATATTTTGTTGCTCCTTTTAAGAAGGACTGAAGCATCCACACTTTGTTAGTCCTTCTTCATGAGCTTCATGTGGGGTGTGGATTGTATCTTGGGTAACTCAAGCTTTTGGGCTAATATCCACTTACCAGTGAGTGCATACCATGTGTATTTTTTTTGTGATTGGGTTACCTCACTCAGGATGATATTGTCTAGTTCAATCCATTTGCCTATAAATTTCATGAAGTCATTGTTTTTGATAGATGTGTAGTACTACTCCATTGTGTAGATTTACCACATTTTCTGTATCCATTCCTCTGTTGAAGGGCAACTGGGTTCCAGCTTCTGGCTATTTTTTAATGGTGTTATTTAATTCTGTGGAGTTTTACTTCTTGAGATCTTTGTATATATTGGATATTAGCCCTCTATCAGATGTAGGATTAGTAACGATATTTTCCCAATCTGTTGGTCGCCATTTTGTCCTAATGACACTGTTCTTTGCCTTACAGAAGCTTTGCAATTTTGTGACGTCCCGTTTGTCAATTCAGAGCTTAAACCATTGGTGTTCTATTCATGAAATATTCCCTAGTACCCATGTGTTCAAGGTTCTTCCCCACTTTTTCATCTATTAGTTTGGGTGTATGTGGTTTTATGTGGAGGTCCTTGATCCACTTAGACTTGAGCTTTGTACATGGTGATAAGAGTGGATCAATTTGCATTCTTCTACATTCCAGCACCATTTATTGAAAATGCTGTTTTTTTTTACTGGATGATTTTAGTTCCTTGTCCAAGATCAAGTGATCATACGTATGCAGGTTCATTTATGGGTTGTCAATTCTATTCCACTGATCTACCTGCCTACCTCTATATCAATACCATACACTTTTTATCACAACTGCTCTGTAATACAGTTTGAGTCAGGGACAGTGATTACCTCAGAAGTATTTTATTGTTGAGGATAGTTTTCACTATCGTGGGTTTTTTTTTTTTTTTTTTGTTATTCCAAGGGAATTTGCAAATTGTGCTTTCTAACTCTATGAAAAATTGAGTTGGAATTTTGATGGTGATTGCTTTGAATCTATAGATTACTTTTGGCAAAATGGCCACTTTTACTACATTAATCCTGACAATCCATGATCATGGGAGCTTTTTCTGTCTTCTGATATTTTCACTTTCTTTCTTCAGAGAGTTGAAGTTCCTGTCATACAAATCTTTCACTTGCTTGGTTATAGTCACACTGAGGTACTTTATGTTATTTGTGACTATTGTGAAGGGTGTCATTTCCCTAATTTCTATCTCATCCGATTTATCCTTTGAGTAGAGGAAGGCTTCTGATTTGTGTGTGTTAATTTTATAACAGCCATTTTGCTTAGTAGTTCTCTCGTGGAATTTCTGGGGTCATTTAAGTTTACTATCATATAATCTGCAAATACTGATATTTTGACTTCTTCCTTTCCAATTTGTATCCCTTTGACCTCCCTTTGTTGCCTGATTACTTTGGCTAGGACTGCGAGTACTATATTGAAATAATATGGAGGGAGTGGCCACCTTGTCTACTACGTGATTTTATGGAATTACTTCAAGTTTTTCTCCATTTTAATTTGATGTTGGCTATTGGTTTGCTGTATATTGCTTTTACTATGTTTTGGTATGGGCCTTGAATTCCTGTTCTTTCTAGGACTTTTAATATGAAGGGGTGTTGAATTTTGTCAAATGCTTTCTCAGCATCTAATGAGATAATCATGTGGTTTTTTTTTTTCTTTAAGTTTGCTTATATAGTAGATTACGTTGATAGATTTCCATATATTGAACCATGCCTGCATACCTGGGATGAATCCTACTTGATCATGATGGATGATCGTTTTGATGTGTTCTTAGATTCAGTTTGCAAGAATTTTATGGAGTATTTTTGCATTGATATTCATAAGGGAAATTGGTCTGAATTTCTCTTTCTTTGTTTGGACTTTGTGTGGTTTAGGTGTAAGTGTGATTGTGGCTTAATAGAAGGGTAATGTTTTTTCTGTTTCTATTTTGTGGAATAGTTGGGACAGTATTGGTATTAGGTCTTCTATGAAAGTCTGATAGAATTCTGCACTAAGTCCTGAGCTTTTTTTGGTTGGGAGACTTTTAATAACTGCTTCTATGTCTTTAGGAGTTATGGGATATTTAGATGGTTTTTCTGATCCAGATTTAACTTTGGTGTCTAGAAAATTGTCGATTTCATCCAGATTTTCCCGTTTGTTGAATATAAGCTTTTGTAGTAGGGTCAGATTACTTTTTAAATTTCCCCAGATTTTGTTCTTATGTTTCCCTTTTCATTTCTCATTTTGTCAATGTGATACACTCACTGTGCCCTCTGGTTAGTCTGGCTAAGGGTTTTTCTATCTTGTTGATTTTCTCAAAGAACGAGCTCCTGGTTTTGTTGATTCTTTGTGTGCTTCTTCTTGTGTCGATTTCAGCCCTGAATTTGATTATTTCCTGCTGTCTACTCCTCTTGTGTGTATTTGCTTCTTTTTGTTCTAGAGCTAAAAGGTGTGCAGTCAAGCTGCTGATATATGCTCTTTCCAGTTTCTTTTTGGAGGCCCTCTGCGCTTTGAGTTTTCCTTGTTTTTTTTTTATATATTATGCCTTCATTTTCATTAAATTCTAAAGTCTTTAATTTCTTTCCTTATTTCTTCTTTAACCAAGTTATCATTGAGTAGAGTGTTGTTCAACTTCCATGTATATGTGGGCTGTCTGTTACTTTTTTGTTATTGAAGACCAGCCTTAGTCCGTGGTGATCTGATAGGATGCATGGGATTATTTCAGTCTTCTTGTATCTGTTGAGGCCTGTTTCATGACAGATTATATGGGCAATTTTGGAGAATGTACCATGAGGTGCTGAAAAAAGGTAAATTCTTTTGTTTTAGGATGAAATGTTCTATAAATATGTGTTAAGTCCATTTGGTTCGTAACTTCTGTTAGTTTCTCTATGTCTCTGTTTATTTTCCATTTCCATGATTTGTCTATTGATGGGGGTGGGTATTCAAATCTTCCACTATTATTGTGTGAGTTGCAATGAGTGCTTTGAGCTTTATTAAGGTTTCTTTTATGAATATAGGTGCCCTTGCATATGGAGCATAAATATTCTGGATTGAGAGTTCATCTTGGTGGATTTTTCTTTGAGGAATATGAAGTATCTGTCCTTATCTATTTTGATAACTTTTGGTTGAAAGTCTATTTTATTAGATATTAGAATGGCTAGTTCAGCTTGTTTTTTGGGATCATTTGCTTGGAAATATTGTTTTCCAGTCTTTTTCTCTGAGGTTGTGTCTGTCTTTGTCACTGAGGTGTGTTTCCTGTATACCGCAAAAAGCTGGGTCTTTTTTACCTATCCAGTTTGTTAGTTTTTGTCTTTTTAATGGGGAATTGTGTCCATTGATGTTAAGAGATATAAAGGAATAGTAATTGTTGCTTTCTGTTATTTTTGTTGTTAGAGGTAGAATTATATTTGTGTGTCTCTCTTGCTTTGTTGCAAGGAGATTATTTTCTTGCTTTTTCTAGAGTCTATTTTCACTCCTTGTATTGGTACTTTCCCTCTATTATCCTTTGTAGGGCTGGATTTGTGGAGAGATTTTGTGTAAATTTGGTTTTGTCATGGAATATCTTGGTTTCTCCATCTATATTAATTGAGAGTTTTACTGGATATAGTAGCCTGGGCTGGCATCTGTTTCTCTTAGGGTCTGTTTGACATCTGCCCGGGATCGTCCGGCTTTCATAATGTCTGGTGAGAAGTCTGGTGTAATTCTTATAGGCCTGCCTTTATATGTTACTTGACTTTTTCCCTTACTGCTTCCAATATTCTTTGTTTCCTGTGTTTGGTGTTTTGACTACTATCTGACGGGAGAAATTTCTTTTCTGGTCCAATCTATTTGGAGTTCTATAGACTTCATGTATGTTTATGGGTGTCTCTTTCTTTTGATTAGGGAGGATTTCCTCTATAATTTTGTAGAAGACATTTACTGACCCTTTAAGTTGGGATCTTCACTCTCTTCTATACCTATTATCCTTATGTTTGTTCTTCTCATTTTGTCCCAGATTTCTTGGATATTTTGGGTTAGAAGCTTTATGTGATTTTTACATTATCTTTGATGATTGTGTCAATGTTTTCTATGCTATCTTCTGCCCCTGAAATTCTATTCCATCTCTTGTATTCTGTTGCTGATGCTTGCATCTATGACTCCTCATCTCTTTCATAGGTTTTCTATCTCCTGGGTTGTCTCCCTTTGTAATTTCTTTATTGCTTCTATTTCCATTTTTAAATCGTTGATGGTTTTGTTCAATTTCTTCACCTGTTTGGTTGTTTCCCTTTAATTCTTTAAGGAATTTTTGTGTTTCCTCTTTAATGGCTTCTACTTGTTTACCTGTGTTCTCCTGTATTTCTTTAAGGGAGTCATTTATGTTTTTCTTAAAATCCTCTATCACCTTCATAAGATGTGGTTTTAAATCCAAATCTTGCTTTTTTGGTGTGTTGGGATATTCAGTATTTGCTGTTGTGGGAGAACTAGGCTCTGATGATGCCAGGTAGTCTTGGTTTCTATTGCTTAGGTTCCTGTGCTTGCTTCTAATCATTTGGTTATCTCTGGTGTTAGCTGGTCATGCTGTCTCTGACAGTGGCTTGACCCTTCTGTAAACCTGTGTGTCAGCACTCCTGGAGACCAGCTTATTGATCAAAAATATATCACTAAGTATGTAATGACATTAGGGCTTTTATGTATTGAACCTATTTTTAGCAAGGCTTGAGTATAATTGTACTATTTTAATTTGGCAACATTTTTCTCTTTATTATTCCTTTATTTTTTGTGTCACTGGTGTAATTCTCAAGCCTTTGGGTCTTTTTTATTTTTAAATTATTTGTTCTTAAGAAAACTAAATCTCAAATTTGAAACTCTTGATTTGGAATCAAAACTTGAGTCCACAAGTCTGAGGGGAAGCATTGTACATTGTAGTGTGAAATAATAAAAAGGCAATCCCATGCTACTGGGAGCAAGTCACCTGAGGACAGGCTGACCTGGCCTGTCATCATCCTGGCAAACTCTCTGACCTAGAGCTCTGAAATCTCTCTACCTGGATGGTAAGTTCCCATGGTGGTTTGCTGCCATGCCAGCCCCATGCTTCCAAATTCCTGGATGCGGTGCCCTGCCATCATACCTTGCTATGGAACCCAGTTGACTCATGCTTAAAACAAAACACTACACAAACTTAGTTTAGAATCAACAGGTAACTCAATTGCTGGATGCTGCAACTAGCATCCTAATTCTGTACGCTATTCTAAGTATAAGTCTTCTGGGGGCAAATCCTGGTGGGTCTGCCATCTAAACCTCTCGCTCCATTTGTCTTCCAAGTTCTCCCTGTTGAAAAGCAAGTCACCTTTTCCTTCCTGTCCTCTTCCAGTCTGTCCTGGAAGTTCCATGGACTTCTTTTCCAGTGATTGGTTCTTTGAAATCCTTATTCATAGGGGAAGGGTCACATGAAGTCACCTTAGTAAGTGATTCACTCTTAGACTCAGGCTGCCCCTCCTGGGGAAGCAGAATTAACATCAAAATAGAAACAACACCAGGGCCATTAACAACAGCAGCTGTGAGGTGTCTTCCAGCCTGCCATGCAGCTCATCCATGCTGCATGCCACCATCATTTCAATTTTGGTCTCACACTCTGTGTGTTATGATTATGAGCTGAGTCTGAGGTGCCTCTTCTTCCTGAACTTCTTCTAGCGTCTTGGTTGCCTGCGATTTAAGAAAGCACGTGGCTGTGATATAGATCTTTCTGTTTCAGGTATGACTGCATTCATATAGTCAAGCAAATGGGAGAAGTAAGGAATACCAGATTTACTCTGTCTTTCAGAAACCTATTTCTAAAAGTGTGTGAGTGTATAATTTCGTAGTAATTATATTATGTGATTCTTGTTTTCGTTATTAAAATTCCCACAATCCTCATGGGTTATTTACAGGACCGCCCTGTTCCTTTGTGATGACTGAGGTTTACTGACATGACAATCTTTTACTGATTCAACCATCTATTACAAGAAAGATTGATTTCTTTCCTTCCTTCCTGCCTTCCTTCCTTCCTTCCTTCCTTCCTTCCTTCTTTCCTTCCTTCTTTCCTTCCTTCCTTCCTTCCTTTCTTTCTCTCTTTCTTTCATTCTTATTTAAGACATATCATTTCTTTATAACCTGACTATTCTGGTACTCACTAGGTAAAACAGGCTGGCCTCAAATTCACAGAAAGCCTCTTACCTCTGTCCCCCTAGTGCTAGGATTAAAGGTGTGTGCCACTACAACCTGAAAGGTGTTTATTTTATCCATTTATCCAGAAGTAGGATCTGCATATCAAATTTTGAAAGAAATGTATATGTAATATTTTTATGACTAAAATAATTTCCTTGGTTTTATTACCCGAAGTTTAAAACTTTCCTCGGTTGTTATGGCTATTACCCTGGTAAATAGGCCAGTCTCACGGGCTGTGTCATAGCATGAAAACCTTGAGGATCTGTAGATTGAACACAGTAGTAGAGTGTCCCCCGTGTATTAGGCCTAGACGTCAGTTTTTAGCATTGCATGAAAGAAGCAGACCGTAAAGCTCATGGGTATAGCTTATTGGCTAAATGAATTCCCAAGTATCGCCAAAGGTTGTAGACAATGCAACTAATATTTTTCTGTAGCAAGTTTTGTTTTTACAATATATTGATGTTCAGAGTTTTGAAATAGCTTAAAACATCATTAATGACTTCCTTTCTAAAATATGACTGCATCCTAAGGGCCTAGGGGTGGCAGAATTTTTGCTTTGTTTCTGATAAAGATTCCAAGAGCTAAAATAGCTAAGGTCATTATAGTGAAGCCTTAGATTATAGAGAGAACTAGGCCACTTTCACTCTCATCTAAATGAGTTTTGAAACTGTTTTTTATTTTATGTGCATTGGTGTTTTACCTGCGTGCAAGTGTGTGTGAGGGTATGAAATCGCTTAGAGCTGGATTACAAACAGTTATGAGTTGCCATTTGGATTATGGGAACTAAACCTGGGTCCTCTGGGAGTATAACCAGTGCTCCCAACTGCTCAACCATCTCTCCTGCTCCTAATTGATTTTACTATCTCATAGACTTTCATAATTTTTTATGAAAAGTGCCTCAAAGTGTTTTATTTTTTTGTTTTTGTTTTTTATTTTTCACTTGGAACCTGAAGCCTGTTGGGGATTATAAATCCTGTGAAATACCCTTCTCTTCCGGAGACTGGTCTTTTGTATTCAAACTGAGAAAATATCATAGTTTGGTTTCACAAATAATAGAATCTCACAAAGCAATAGAAAATCATTAAGTGCCCAAGTATCGTATACAATGCAACAAACAGTCTTTCTTTATGAATTCTCTCATTTCAGAGCTGCATTGGCACTGTAACAGTAAAGTTTTATATGAGCACACATTTAATTATATATGAATATAAGAATTTTAACCAGTTAAAGGTTTTTAGGTATCACGAAGAAGTATTTACTAGAAGGCTAGATTTATTTTATAAAGATTGAAACATTTTAATCATATGTTAATTACTCCTAATTAGCCATGATATAAGGAATTATGTAAAGGAATATTTATCTTTAATAAACAATTAATATAGCTGAATAATCCTCATTTTGTTACTGGAAATTGACATTATTTCTTACCATTGGAGAATATTTGAATTAGCCTTGCTAAAAGATCAAATACAAAAGTACTCTCCTACTATGCTTGGCCGTTCAGTGCAGATTAAAGTAGCACAGATATTACAAACAAATAAAGAAGCTTTCTGTCCATTTCTCTTCATAATTATGTGCCTAAGATTTAGCGCATTATTTAATTACTCCTGCTTCTTAACAAACAGGAAGTTCCTGTATAATTACTGTCAATCATTTGGGTTTCTACTTAGTTGCTAGGCTTCCTGAAAGGCAGTCTGGTTATAGAATAGCCTTTTTGAAAGTAAATGAATGGCCGTGCCACACACTTGATGAATACTGATATAGTTGTTTTTAAAAATAGAACAGAGTCTAAAATTTCTAAGTCTTTCTAAGGTCTTTGATAGACCTTGTAACATTGCACAGTGAATCTCCTCTCACACAGGGAGAGCAACGTGTACTGCCAAATAGATTACTCATAAGCTCTTTGGAACTACACATATGCTGTTCATCTTAGCCAGAATCCTCATCATAGATACGTTTATTTACAAATTCTAAATGGAAAACTTAATTTATCAAAGCCTACCACCATGCTGCAGAGACAGTTTGGGCTGTTTCTTAGCGATACTGGAGAGGTACGTGTAAGCATTATTGCCAGGATCAGCATTACATATATCTGAATCCCAGATCTTCTATAATTGTACTTTCTCTAGTTCAAGTCACTACTTTTCCAGAGCAAATAGAGTCCTAGAAAGGTTCAGTAAGTTATCCTTGAACACATAAAAGATCTTTTAAATTGCCTTTCAAATAATAAATTAGCTACTTTTGTACCATATGGTTGAAGTATAAAACACTGGGAAATCCCAGTAATGAAAAGTTAGCAGTTTACAGGGGGAGTTGGGGACACTTAGTTCCTAGAGAGACCCAATGTGTAGGTATTTGCTCTAGAGACTGAAATTGAGCAAGTAAGACTTCATGATATATAACTCATGGAGGAAATTAAGATGTACATGTTTCTACTGGCATTCTTGCTCTGCTTGGTAGTTTCTTTAGATTATTTTTTAAAGTATCTTTCTAATTTCATGTATGTGCACTATAGTCTCAATATTTCTGTACTTCTTCCAACCCAATTCATGGCCTCTTTTTTTTTTATTTTTTTTTCATGGCCTCTTTTTAAAATTACTGTTGTTATACATATAGGTATATTGTTTTATATTATGATAAAACACTTATTGTTGCCTATATTTGCTTTAGGGATGACCACTTACTATTGTCAAATAAGGGTTCATCCCCTGTAGTTGTAGATACTAGTTCTCCCTCTTTTGGCCTTCATTACTTGTCTATAGCTTTTCATCCAGATGCTAAGAGAAGGAAAACAATTATCCCTCACCCCCTGTAAGATTTCTCTATTTACCTTGACATGGCAACTGGTGTTATTCTTCATGTCTTGTGCAGGAAGACATTTTGTGTTGACTTCATGGGCACAGCCTCTTCTTCTTTGTAGGCTTCTGCCCCTGCTTCCATAGTGTCAGATTGTGTTCTAGGCATATGACTTCGTAGATAGATATTTTACTTTTTTAGGTGTTCCTGAAGAAACAAAGAAATTGTGTTTTAAATGTCCCTGTGTATAGATTAAAAAGGCTGAATATCCTTTCCTTTCAAAATTGATGAAACAAACATTTCAGAACACCCATGAAGGGCAAGCAGGAGCGCAAATATGGCATATACTTGCAAGGCTAATGAAATGTGGTAGGAACTCGCCATCTGCAACATTTTTACCCACAACTGCCATTTTTCCTCTGTGCCCCTTTTGTGAACTTGGTGTGGGGATTCTCATGGGATCTGGCAGGCTAGAAGGATTGGCACCTAATTTGCATGGGACGAAAAGGGCTCAATTGGTCTTCCCAGAGGTTGAGATTCACATCTGGTGGCATTTCTTGCTGGAAGTAATGATCTTGGCAGCAGTGAATAAGTGAGTTTTCAACAAAACCAGACATGCAAAAGACAGGAAACCATGATCCATACCCAGTGGAGAGAGTGAGAAAACGGTCAATAGAAGCTTTCACATTTTCCCCAGATGTGGAATATAGTAGAAAAAAACTTGAAAGCACAATTAAAATACTTTTAGAAAACATGCTTTAAGAATTAAAAACGAGCATGATAATATGTTAACATGCAAAGATGCTTAACAAAGAGATTGTTAGCATTCTGTGTAAGCTCTGCCCCACGGTTACCTGGCAACAGCCAGGTAGGCCTGACTCAGTATAAATGGTGCTGCTTGCCTCCTCTGCTCTCTCTTCTCTTGCCTTCCTGTTCCTACTCTGTCCCCTTGTCCCTTCCCTGTCTCTCTCTCCACTTTCCTCTTCTCTCTCTCCCTCCCTCCTTCCTCCTCCTCCTCCTCTTCCTACTTCTTTCTCTCTCTCTCTGTCTCTCTCTCTCTCTCCCTCCCTCCTTCCTCCTCCTCCTCCTCTTCCTACTTCTTTCTCTCTCTCTCTCTCTCTCTCTCTCTCTCTCTCTCTCTCTTTCTCTCTCTCTCTCTCTCTCTCTCTCCCTCTCTGCCTTTCTTCACCTCTGCTACCCTCTTAACTCTCCTCCTCAAGCCCTGAATACACCCTATTCTTTACTATACTGTCCTGTGTCTGGTCCCTCAGGGGAAAGGGATGCCTCAGCAGGCCCATGCCTGCTTCCTGACTTCACCTCCATAGGGTATACCCCTCCTTTCTTTATAGTTTTAAAAACATATCAGAAGTGAAGTTATTATTTAAGAAGTACAAGATTGGAATTCTGCAGTTGCAGAGTAGAGTAGCTAAAATGACAGGTCCATGAGAGTAGGTAAACAGGTTATTCAAGATGGCAAAAGGGGGACGCAGTGGCCTAGACAGTTGATTAAGAGAGTCTGTAATGTATGAGAACAAAACCAAACACCCCAAAGAAGAGTAAGCAGAATCTCAGAGGCCTTTAGGATAACTTCAGATTAGCTGATAAAAGTCCATTCATGCAGAGAAGGACATGGGTGCTATGAATATGCTTCAAGTAGTAGCCAAGATATTTAGTCTTTCAGAATTAGTACATATCCAAAAACTTAAGCACTAAGTAGAATAATGGCCACAGATTCATACTGAGACCCATAAGCCTCCTGAAAGGTTGGCAGAGAGGAGGAGGTTATCCTGATGGTCACCTATCTAGGACCTCCAGTGTTGTTAACTCTATGAAGCCCTGGACAGATAGAAACCAGCAGAAAAATGAATGACATTAGTAGAGTTCTGAAATTAAAGAGAGAAATGTAGATTTGTAATTTTATATTCAGTAAAGTGCCTTTCTACATGAAGAAAAACTAAACCTTCATTTCTCTTTAGTTTTCTAAGCTTACCACACACTTATACCCACTTAGACACATGCATATGTACACCACACACTGGGATCCTATGTAAGAGCAAGCACATGTTTCTTATTGTTTTAAGCCATGCTTCTCATAATACTTTCCACTTTTCTGTACATTGCAAAGTCTCATTCTTTATTTTTGAGTTAAATTTTAATGTGTGTATGCGACATTAGAGAACAAGAAAGGTGTTTGGACAAGTACAAAAGAAAGACAGGAACGCAGGAAAGGGACTGAAGGCTCGGGGGATGGAGAATCCACCATAGCATGCTATTGGATAATGGTATCACTACACCTGACAATGCATATGATAATTTTACAATTAAATAGCACTTATAGAATAAGACAATCATTGGCAGCCTGCCTTATCAGGAACACTAAGAGAAATCCTTCGGACTAAGATAAATTAATCACAAATCTTGATAGGAATTACAGGAAAAAATTAAATCCTGAAGACACAAAATATGCAGATCAATATATATCAAAAAGTTAGGTGTATAAACACTTTTGATCCCCTTGATGTCATTGACAAGAGTTGTCCAATAAAGCAATCGTAACACTGTGAGTGGCTTTAAGACAGATTCAATAATGAGCAATGACACAGCAAAATTGTCTTAGAATTACACTGAGCAAAGATTCCATACTTCAGCAGCATGTGACAGTTGGAAAGTATAGAATACTAGCTGGTAAATATAAAATAGCTGACAACTGGTCAATATGGAATTATAGAATATAATAGAAGAAATTATAATGTCTCCCATGACTGTAGATACAGAAACTGTAGTTAAAATACTAGGAAAGCAAAAATAAAAACAGGAAATATGCATTATGAACAGACAATTTTTATCTTTCTGATAACAAGTGTTTGTATCTTAAATTTCATTGATTTACCTTACATTGCTAAAACACTAATATTACATATAATGTAATTTGTATATATGTAAAAAGCATTTGGAAATTCCCACACATTTTAATGCAAAACAGACTCAGTGAAACAGGAATATAAGGGAACTTCCTGAACCCGATGAAAGCAGTTTGGCTGAGGCTCATACCTTTGTTCTAGGTAGGGGTGACCTGCAGAACACTGCCTCCAGTAGCTAGAAACACAGGGTGAATGTTCGTGTCAGTTGCAGCCAGCATGGGTGTTTGAGAGAACAAATAAAATGCATCCAGACAGGTCAGCAATGAAAACTGTCACTTTATTGATATATTATTGGTTAAGAAGCTGTATTAAAATACAACCAATGAATAAATGAGCCTGGTTTTAAGGTGTGATATTGATACACAAAACTCAGTCACTTTTCCATAAATTTTAAATGAGCAAAAGAGATGAAGAAAATGGAGACCAGTGCCAAGAATAGTAGGGCTGGAAATATATCCCTACTGATAACGTTGTCTTAGCATGCATGAGGCCCAGATCCAACACCAGCATTGTCAAGTAATTATAGTGATGATGATATCTGAGAACTGAGTTGAATAACAAACAAACAATCCAGAGTGCATAGACTAAAACCCATAGAATATGAAAATAGACTTATTAAATAAATGGGAAAAGATCTGAATTTAATGATAGGAAATTTGTATTTTGCTATGTTAAAGTCAGCCAGTTATATCAGATTTTAGTTTGAACGCATCCTTTACAGAATCACTGCTTGTATTTTGCCAGAAACTGACATGCTCATCTTAAAATTCACACTGAAATTGAATAGTCAAAATATTCGTTAAAACAAGAATTTTCACAGGGGAGATAGACCCTGTATAGACCACCGCCAGTGGATAGGCATGGCCTCAGTTGAGGGATGGGGCCACCCAACCAACTCAAAAATTTTAACCCAGAATTGTTCCTATCTAAAGGTAATGCAGGGACAAAAATGAAGCAGAGACTGAAGGCAAGGCCATCCAGAGACCGCATCACCTTGGAACCCATCCCATTTGCAGACACCAAACTCCCATACTATTGCTGATGCCAAGAAATGCTTGCAGACAGGAGCCTGGCATGTCTTTTCCCTGAGAAATTCTACTAGGCTGTGACAAATACAGATGCAGATAATCACAGCCAACTATTGGACTGAGCCTGGGGACCCCAATGGAAGAGATAGGGGAAGGACTGAAGGAGCTGAAGGGGATTGCAACCCCATAGGAAGAACAACAGTATCAAGTAACTGGACCCCCTAGAACTCCCAGGGACTAAGTCACCAACCAAAGAGTACACATGGAGGGACCCATGGCTGCAGCTGCATAAGTAGCAGAGAATGGCCTTTTCTGGCATCAGTGGGAAGAGAGGTCCTTGTAAACTTGATACCCCAGCTTGGGGGATGCTAGAGGTGTGAGGTAGGAGTGAGTAGGTTGGAGAGCACTCTCTTATAGGCAAAGGGGAGAGGGATACCTGGAAAGCAAGCATTTGAAATGTAAATAAATAAAATAACCAAAAACAAACAAAAAAAACAGCAAAAAAAAAAGAACAAAAAAAAAAACCCCACACACAAAAAATTACCCAAAAAAACCAAGAACTATAAGTCAAGATAGTGTAGTTTTAGTATAAGATGACTGTTGAGTGAATTAAACAGAATTCTAGGTGAACAAACGTTTATATTTCTGTTCAACTGATCCTTAGCAAAGCTACCAGGACTACTTAACAGAGAAAGAGTAATTTTATGTTTTTCTTTTTTTCCATTTTATTTGAACATTTGATATTTATTATAAAAGTAAATTAAGTTAAATATTTACTTAAGAAAACTGACTTCAGTAGAGCCTAAATGAAGAAATTCTTAGCCCCTATGTATAATATCAAAAGCAAAATACACAGCATACAATAATGGACTATATTTTGTCATACAAATTTTGTACCTCAAAGGGAAACCAGTAAATGCAAGTCATATACCTGACAAGAAACTTGTTAACTGAAAAAATGCCCCTGTAACTGAGAAGAAAATAAGCAATCTAATGTACCATAGGCAAGACTTGACTTGGCATTTCATTGAAGAAGATACAGGACTTACTAATTGCTGATGACTGAATGAAAGGCTGTTAAGCATTCTTAGTCATTGGAGAAAGGCAAAGTTCCTAAACTAAATTCTGGTACTACTTCAAGTAACACATATTAAAGCAAGTACTGAGAAAAGTATAGAGAAATCGACCTGTTACATATTGCTGAAAAGGAAAAAATGTTCCAAATGCTTTAGAAACGTGTTTGACAGTACTGTTTTCTTTTTGAAATTTTTATTTCATGTTTGCTTGTATGCATGTAAGAACCCATGAGGCTAAAGAGAACATAGCTGAAGATGCTCACTAGCTGCCCTGTGTGCATGAGACCCCAACCTTGGTACTCTGCATGAGCAGCCGAGCACTCTTAACCATTCAATCACCGAGGCCTCTCTCCAGCCCCATGTTTGGCAGGTTTTATTCTTTTGTTTTGGTTTACCAAACAGCATTCAAGGACTTAACTGAGCTCTATTTGTTTCTTTTCTCTGGGCCTTGAAATGTTCAGTGATATTGGCAGCCAATCTGTGACTTAGGACTGGACAACCACACCCTTCTTTTATTTTATTTTTTTCTGAGCCAAGGACAATTCCAGGGTGATAGAGACCTAGTCATTAAGCCAGTCTCTTTAGAAGCTCAATGAAGACCACTAAGATAACATTTATTTTTGTTTTTCTTTATTTCAAACCCTGTTCTATTAAATTAATAACTACTACTTAATTTTTTGCAGAGACTGCTTTTCTTCTTTTTAAGATTCACTTTGTTATTTGTCAACTTCATTCCTGATATGTCATGATATGGTCTTACTGCTCTTTCCCCACATCCTCTTACCCGCCAACCCTGTCAGTGTCCCGCCCCAACTCCACAGATCCCACAACCTATCTTTCGGTTACTTCTGGTTTTGGTTTTGGTCTTGAAACTCATTTCATTTAACCTAGGCCATGTGTGTAAGTATTGGATTGAAATGGTCCATTGGATCTGGGTATGGCACTGGGGAGAGTTAGAGCTGAACCAGTGATTCACCCTGGAATCTGTCTGTAGCAAACAGTCCAGCAATGCGTAGCAAGGATGGACTCCATCTTCATCCATACTGACTGTTGAGGCTGGAGTTCACTGACAGCAACAGTGTTGAGTGGTCCGGACTGCAATGTCTGTGTCATGATCAGA
Organism: Rattus norvegicus; assembly: GCF_021556685.1. Classification (NCBI taxonomy): domain Eukaryota; kingdom Metazoa; phylum Chordata; class Mammalia; order Rodentia; family Muridae; genus Rattus; species Rattus norvegicus. Next base: position 22,750,721 of record NC_141535.1, on the reverse strand, counting down.
TGACCTTTTCCAGTTTTCCTCCCTGTTTCCTAGACCACCCATACTATAACATTTTCAAATTAAAGGTCTTTGGGCATTTTGTAACAAGTATTAGTTTAGAGGAACACTATGTAAGAAAACACTGTTCATGTTGGTTTCAACTTCCTGAGTAAAAGGGTGAAACGAAGGAATTCTCTAAAGAAGATGAATATTTTCCAAGGACAGTGTGACTGTGTTTCCCATGTAAAGAAGATGTGTACTAGATATGAAAGGAAGATCTCAAAATAATGAATTTTTAAGGTATAGCTTAGAACCACGAGAATATAAAACTTCAGAATACAAGGAGACCTTCAGGATGTAGAGGGCAGTTTAGTATGTTCTTTTGCCATTACAATAAGAGGAGTGTTCTAGAATGGACTTAAGACAAATGTTAGTTGATATGGTTAATAGGCATGCATTGTACAAACTGCACAAATGCTCTTTTATTAACATCTCCAATTGAATTGATAATTTGCAATTCTAAGAGTGTTTAGAGGATGTCTCTCTATTTGGGGTTATATGTAAAACAATACATGTATCTGCATATATATTTAGCTATAACTCCTAATAAATTGTAATACTCTGCTGTTGAAGCAATAGAAAACTATTTTCTCATGGTTCTCCCCTCTAAAAATCAAAGTATTTTGAGAATGGTACTTTCAAAGGACTCTGAAAGAAGGTTATGCTCCAGGCCCCTCCTAATGGCCTGTAGACTACTGTCTTACCCCTGTGTCATCATGTCATCTTACCTACACTTCACTGTCAAAGCCACTTAAAAGATAGAGCTATAATCCATATTTAATTAGGATCCACAATATTGTTATCAATATAAATACCTTAGCTTATATAAGGTTACATCCTTAGATATAGGCTTTAGAACTCCTAAATAACTTTACTTTTTTATATTTATTTGCTTATTTGTTGTGCGAGTGTGTGTGCATGTTTGTGGGTATAAAAATGCCCTCCTTTCCTGGAGATCAGAGGAGGACAGCTTATGGGAGCCCCTTCTCTGCACACAGTAGGTTTCTGTGATTGAGCTCAGTTCTGCAGGCTAGGTAACAAGTGCTTGTGCACAGTGAGCCATCTTTTGTCTCATAATAAAGTTGTTGTTTTTGCTTTTGTGTTTTTGTTTTTGGAAGAAAGGTAAAAGCTACAATTTAACCTATAGCCATTAAACAAATGGCCATTTTTAGATTAAGGATCCAAATTTTTGTTGACTTTTTAAGAAGATTCAGAACGATATTAAGCCATAAAAATGTCATTTAAACTAGAAAGACTGTATTGAGATGTAACATGCAGAAGGAAGCCTGAGTTTCTACTTCTCTGTGCATTGGCCTAGCGGGCTGCCTAGACTGTTATTTTTTCAGTATGGCAGCAGCTAGACTCATGGATGCATCAAGTAGGAAATTGTGCTAAGTACAAATTGTGATGCGCTATAAGTACACTACTTGTTATTTCAGTCTTTCAGTATCAATTATTATAGAAAATGCTTCCTTAATTCAATTTTATATTATGTTAGAGTAATATTTTGAATCAAGATATATTAAATACCTTCATTTTTGCAACTCAGGTCTTTTTAAAACTCAGTAAATGTTTTATCACTAACCTGCAAATTCAGGGTTTATTTTTTATTTTAAAAGTGTGGCTAATACAAAATTTGTACTTTCATATATTGTGATAGCCATATTTTTAAAATCAGAGACTCACATTATATTTCTTTTCAATATTCTGATCATGATATCTGTGCTAAAAAGTTGCATTTCAGGCGTATTTTGTAGTGATGGAATAGATTTGTATTATTGTACAAATGAAAGAAAAATTGAACTACTACTCTTTGTGGAGCTACTGATATAAGGTAATATTTAGTCACTTAGGTCTAAGGATGCTTGTTTAAACTTGACTATAGACACCGCTGCATATTAACTGCATAACACGCTGAGTTGTAGTAAAACCAACTTAAGGGTATCCAAATCCAGAGCTGTGTAGTTCAGCGAAAGACTCCTACCTCCCACGTATGATGCCCTGGGTCCAGGCCCCGATTCTAAGGTAAGAAAACAAAGTGTGGTTCATTTACGAGGTTGTCCAAGGAAAAGAAAGCTAACATCCGTATTGACCCTATAAATCTCAGACTGTAACGGAGCTGAAACAAAGGCGGTGTGAACATAACAGCAATCTCTAAATCAGCCGAAGTGCAATTAGGCCATGTCTAGAATTCTCACCTCTCTGTTACTGCGACAAGGATCTCCATCACAAACAGCATAGGAAACTCTACCACAACAGCACATCTGGTCCCTTAAGCCAATTCATCATTGTCACTTATAAGCCACATTTAAGATCAAAAGGATAGAGAGGTTACCCATAATGAAGTTCTGGCTTGCTGCCAGGCCACCAGCATTGATGCAGCGCAAGCTGCAACTTTGAGCCGGAGCCTGGGATGTGTGAAGGATAGGTATCAGCAGGCTCTAGAGACAGATCTGAATGTGTGCTGTGTGGATCGGAAGGGTCGCAAGTAGGGTGGCCAGATGAAAGGCACAATGTGAAGCCAAAGTGACAAATCCAAACCTATTAGAAAACAAGAATGGTAGAAGACAGTAAATCTAGTGCCAGTTGAGATTTTATAAGGAGATGGATACAGGATGTATTGAAGAGTGTCACAGTAAAGAGAAGCTTACAGTATGTTCATCAAAGAACTGTTCAAACTATGGTAACCGCCATACTAGTGCCATGTGCTATTGTGTAATGTATATGAATAATCTGGACAAAATAAGAAGTTATAAACGGATGGTTTCTTTTATAAAGTGAAGTGTCTATTCTGGATCCCTTTGGTATTGTTTTTCAAGTGATGTATATGAATGAACTGACAGAAGCATTGGCCTCGGACCTCACCATTTCCTTATATCTTATTAATGATTCAGATTCCCCATTAATGGCATTACTTTTGCTTTGTAAACTGCATGTGTGTGGCGCTTTGAAAAGATGATGTCTGATGACTTGTATCTCTGTCCCTTTGTGTCTAGAGAGCATTTAGTGTAGGGTACCTGTCAGAGATCAAACTCTGTGACGTCCATGCCCCTTTTGGAGCAGCTGTTTAAACACATCGCCTGCTCGTAACCTCCTGTCTACTCAGTTGCTGCTCACTTTCCATTTTCCTCACACAAACTAACTGCAGATCAGAAATCTTTCTTAAATTGTCTACTAACAGTAATAACTGCTTAACGAGATTTATACTGCATTAGTTATTTTAGATAATCCAGAGATGCTTTAGTGATAAAGTAGAATTATTTAATTATATGAAAAGTTTACCCTATATTGTATAAGGGAATTGGTCACTTGACTATTTTGATATGCTCTGGGGTCCTGGAAAAAGACAAATCTTGAAGCTGTTGGAAGATGATGATGGGTAGAAACAGATTTCTAATTTTGAAATGAGAGTGAATATTTTTTAGAATATAATAATAAATTTGATATTTCGGAGTTACTGAAAAATTTAAATCTCCAGTTAATTTTAAAAGACGAACAATACTGGGCTTGGGGATGCGTACACTAGGAAGGCAGAATAAGCAGACCTCTGATTTCACCAGAGCAGAGATTCCAGACCTGCTAGGGTATCTCATTCATGTGCACATACCGACACAGACAGACAGACACAAAAACATACATCAGCACATGTACCATATAAATTCACGACAAAAATAAGCTATGACTGTAGGTCATACCATTCATATCCTCAGAATTTTTACAACTTAGAATCTGTGTATCATGGAGATCATATGTTGACAATATCTAATCTTAAAGCCTCTGTGGTACACAGAAATGGAGACCAGCTTATTTGGAGAGTTAATGAGACACATTATCAATGCTACCTAAGTGCAGCAGGGGGCAATTAGACGAACCAGAAAGATCCCCCAGCTCATAGACACTGTATGCAATGCACACTTTCTGATGGCCATAATATTAAACTCCGCTATCTGTAACTGCAGATTTGTAAATAGATTAGAAGGGAACTGGAAATTGGTCTCAGTTTGAATGTAGACTTAAAGAAATTTCTTGTATGGTCTAGACTTGTGTTACAAGGCCCTGACCTATACCCTAATATCTTAGATACAGTTTTGGCTGGTACTGTGTAGGCTACAAGAAACATTGAGGAAGATTATTAAGTCGGCTTGAATGTTTTCTTTAATATGTCATCCTGGTAACTCTAAGATTGCCAGGCCCAGTAGTGCAGTGGCCGTCGAAGGGAGACAGAGCAATAGAATTCTAGGGTCATTCACTAAGGAGCCCACTGATGGCTTAGCAAGATGGAGCTCCCTGCATTTCTTTTAAATGCAGTTCTAGTGATTTCCTTAGTGTAGGAAAAGATAAAATTAAGCAAAAGCAGGAAGATGAATTTGAATGAGAGAAATATCTTATAAAAAAATCTTCATTCCACTATTCCTATTTACATGTTCTTTTGCTAACGAGGTATTTATAACCAAAGAGATGTCAAAGACAATGACTTAATTGAAATTATAGTTTCCGTTCCTTATAAATTAGTCTCTTTAATGTGGTTATCACTGTCTTTAACTTGATTGTTTTCATAGCATGCATCATTGTCTTTATATTTGCATCGCTTTGTTACTGATCATAACAGTGAAAATTTAAGGAAGAGTATAACTAGTTATTATTCTTAGCTTCTAAATTTGTCCTTTTGCAAAAGAATTCCTTTTCAAAGATATTGTATCTGTAATAAATTATGTCTACTCAAGTAGAATTTTTCTTAATTTTATCTGTTAATTTATCTTTTTTTGAATTTTCATATCCTAACTGGTTTATTCTATGTCTGGTTGTCATAGTTCTAGTATTTATGAAATCTCTCTTACAGTTTTTAGTGATTGTTTAGCATCTTCTAGCATTGTTTAGTTGAGGTATGAACATCTTTTTAAAACAAAAATTTAATAGTATTAACTTTGATAAGTTTATAAACTTTAATTTTACTTCTCCCCAAGAAACCATCCTCATTTATTTAGAAAAGAAGTTATGACATTATCAATGTAACTTTCCTTTTTAAAAATATTTTTCTCATTTAAAAATTTTATTTTTTTTGTTTGTTTGCAACACATGACCACAGTTTCCTTTCCCTCCACTTTACCTAGCTCATACTTCTATCCCATCAGATCCATTCCTCTCTGTTTCCCTTCAGAAAAGAGCAGGTCTTCAGAAATATTAGCCAAACACAGCCTAGCAGTATACAGTAAACCTGTGCACAGAGCGCCATATCAGGTCTGAACAAGGCAACCCCAAAGGAGGAAAAGATTCCTAAAGTCAGAGAACCTCCATTCCCACTGTTAGGAATACCAAAAAACACCACGCTAAAAGCCATAAAATATATGCAGAGGACTGAGCACGGACCCATGCCAGCTCTGTGATTGTTGCTTCAGTCCCTTGAAGTCTCTGTTAGCCTTGCATAATGGATTCTTAAGGATTATTTTTAGGATTTTTTTCAAAGGAATAGCAAGTCTTTACTTGATGTCTTTCTATGTGATATTTTCAGATAGCTTTGTGAAATAAAATTTGACACTTTTATCACTGGAGAAAGCATTTATGAGAACAATTGTTGTGCAATTTCAAACACACATACACACACACACACACATACACACACATTCATGATTTAAGTTGGCTTAAGTACTTAGGTGTATTAGGTGGTCATACTATTTCTTAAGACCCCTTTAGATAAATCTTCTTTTCTTTATCCATTAATCACTGATGGAATCACTGGCTCATTCCAGTGATAACACTTATGGCTGCATAATGCTGTATGTTATAGCAATCAGTTAATAAACAAAAATATCAGGTCACAGTATGGGATGCCCCTCAAAACCTACTGGTCAAGGAGGTCACAGGTGCTCCCAAAACAATACAGGCTTTACATTATTCTTGGTTGACCTTTTAGAAGGATTTGATAAGATCCTATTCTAAAGAAAGAACACACCTTCAATGTATGATTTAAAAAAAAAAATCAAGCTGGAACTGAGCTGGAAGATTTCACCCTGTTAGCCAGCTTCCATAGTCCTAGAAGCTTCATTGCAATGGCCAAAGGAAAAAAGCATCAATGTTCTTACCAAACAGAAGATCCTAGAAACTATAGCACTAACCTGACAGACAAAATGTTCCTACTGGTAAAATAGTGGTACAAATATGAGAACAATCAATCTTTGTCTGCTTGGTTTGGATGCCCATTTTTCAAGTGGAAATTCATAACTGGTACTATAAGTTAAGCCAAAGTGCATAATGCCCTAGGTATAATCTAGCAACTAGTGTTCAGCTAGATTGACACAGCCCCAGATATCTTCCAAATACTCATTTATATCTATACACAAATGTTCAGTCTTGATAAGAAATCCCTTCACAAAGAACAGTGGTTAATGCAGAGACAAGTGGCTAGTTAATGTGCTAAGAAGTGACAACCTACTGGTCAGCCCTAATCATGATATTGTATAGCACCCCTTCTGATGCTTTGGGTACAATGCAGAATTGAGGAAGGGGAACATGTCGGAGCTCTAGGATTTGGAGAAAGGCTAAGAAATGTCATCTTTGACTTGGAAACAAGTGGTGTGATCATGATTCCTTATTGTCCATGGATGCCTACAATGAGCCTGCACAACACTGAGCCTATAAATACTCTATCAGAGATCAATGAAGCACCAAGGTGTCTTTCCCCCTTTCCTGCTGCACTATTGGCTATTGATGGGTTCTGGAGGAAGGACAGATATTGTTTTCTGATGAATCCACCATATTCCAATGGATAGTTCCAAAACCGTGATCACACATGGCTCTGCTTAAACTCAGTGCATCACAAAACAACAACAAAAAGACATAAATGTGCTGAATTGGCTTGAGATAGGCTAGGCTGACTCCATGACACGGTTCAAATTAGCAATTCAGGAGATGAGGCCTAAATATCTTGTTTCCAAGAACTGGGCAAGTCCAGGACTCAGAAGCTGCCCTGTTACCTCGTCTGAGGCAAGGACAGTGAGTCAGTAGCAACTTCCAGACTTCCTTAGTAACAGTTTCAGATTGTCCTAGGAATTCTTCTGGAATGTCCTTAGAGATAGAGTCAACAATAGAGGATACTTCCTCCCCAGAATTCCCCTAATGTGCTTCAGATCGATCCTCCGAAGTCTCTTGGGAATCTCCATGTAGTCTGGAGCATGCTGGACTTCTGCAGAATAAAACACTCTGCGTTTATATACTATATTTCTGGGGTACCATTCTCTGGCAAATCATGGACCCTTACAGGCTCATATAGAAGGGATATTGGATAATACAGTGGATTGGGATGAAGATAAAAGTGAGAGTGACAGTAACATAAACACTATACACATCTGTATTGTGAAGTTTTAAAAAACTTAACAAAGATTAAAAATTTCAAAAGAAACAAAAGGAATAGCATCTGGTATATAGTTGCACAGACATCCTTCCTTAAACTCATGTCAGAAGATTTTTACTCAAAGCCAACTTTTTATAACTCCTCTCACAAAATGTGATTAGTACTTATATCCTAGAATATGAAATGCATTACTTTGAGAAGCAAGGATACAGGGGCCAGTATTTTATTAGTGGTTTTCTCTTGCTTCTCTTCATGCTTATTTAGAAACCAAAAATGAACTTAAACTATGAGCTTCAAGAATCTAATAATTTGCTAATGCATTCTGCTGTCTCTTTGAGAGAAAGTCTGGTGTTTACTGAGCCAGCACTTCCTAGTGCTAAGGGTGTCTTGCTACTCTGCCGTAAGAACTCATTTTGCTTCCCTGAGATTCCTTTTCTGATATCGTTTTACCTTTCTTAAATAGCACATAAATTACAACTCATACATTAGATTCCTTTGCATTTTAATCCTATTTTCTCTTTTAAAAGATTATTTTGTTTTATTTATGCATATACATGCATGTGTGTATGTTGCTGTCTTTGTAGAAATGTATGTGCAGTTACTCACGGAATCCAGAAAGTTATATGATCTCTTGTAAATGGAGTTATAGGCATTTATGAGGCACCTGATGTGGGTGCTGATATTTGGATTGATTAATTCCCATAATTAATCAGCAAATGATTAATTGAATCAGTTCTTAAACACTGAGCCATCTCACAAACACCTCAATTCTGTTCTTTTGCTGCACTGTCAACATGATGAAATAAAAATGAAGATATATAAGTAGATATATTACTTATATTTCTCACTTTAATGAAAATTGTCTAAACTCTGAGCTGAGAGATCATGTTTATTCTTTTGTTTATAACTGTCAGTAACAAGGAAACCCTGTCTTATACTCATATATCATTCAGGGATTCTGGAAGCCATGTGTGTGTAAAGTAATTGCACATCATATGACACAGGCTACTGTTACTCTGTTTACTCTGTTATTCTTGTGAGTAAAACTTTATGAATTGCAGACACTTTGGATGCATTTCTCATTGTTCTTCTATTCTATATACTTATTTTCTATTTCCAAAAGATACATACATGAGCCAATCAGGTGTTTTCTCTTGCTGCCCATTCTTTATCTTATAAACAGTAGCATTTTTAAAATTTCATAAGTTGTGACCAAATTCTTTGAGGCATAATGAATATATTTGAGACAAACACAATAAATTAAGTTTTATCCAATCATTTTTTTAAATATTCTACCTCCTGAGTTGTTTTAATACAATTTATAAATTGTTAACATTTTGGGCCCTTATTGTTATCTGGCACCCCATGAGGACAGACTAAAAGTTTATTTGAACACAATTACATTGCTAACCAAAATCAAGCACTCAGTACCTTAATTTGTTACAATTAAATCCTCGTAAGCATTTCTGGAGGATGAGCTGTTGTTTTTAACAGTTGTTTCTCTCCAAGCCTTATAACATTTATTTAAACATTGTATTATACTCAAATTAGCCTAAAAGACTCCATTCTTCTTCTGTTCTTTGGCGACTGTGACACTTACTCACAGATGTGATGGATTACAAACCAATGGGAGAACCACTTTCCCAGATTTGTCATTCATTACAGTGCAGCTGAGTTACAAGTTCCTTGGCTATTGGGCCTTGCACCATCCAGTGTGGTGCTCTTAGTAGCTTACCCCATAGTATATTCATTTTAATAGCAGTTTATCTTGGTTTGATACTGTGCCAAAAAATTTAGTTTCATCTCTTATTATCCCTTTCTTTCCATGAAACTATTCTGGGATGTTTCTAAAGACCTATGTGAAGATTGTGTCACCATAAAAATTTTCCATATTAATCAATAACCCCAAAGTTCGGTCAGCTTTAAATCAGTTACCTTTTACAAAGGAATCCATGATGTGTTTAGGAACTGTATATTTGCTTGAATTCTAAGAAAATAGTGAACCCTGCTTTATAGTCCTAGCCTTGGCACAGTAGTTTGCATTTTGTCAAGTACTGCATATGTTTTATCAAATTGAAGCATGCAGAGACTTCCATGGGTCATCTGTATGAACATTTTAATATTATTGTTCCATAAAGGTTTAAATGCTACTTCTGTAAAGCTAAGATGTCTAGGGCAGTAACTGAACTCTCACACCATTCCCAGGTATGTCTGAGACACTACTCATTTAAGCACTGGCACGTCTCCTTGAAAACGGCTTATTAATTCAGTGAGAAACTTGAATGTTTTAGCGATTTGTTCAAATCTACCTAGGTAACCTCTTTCTCCCTTTCCCAGTAGAATCTCAATTAGGCTGACTAGGATGCTTCAGTTGCCTCTTGTTCAGAAGCAAGGTCATTTAGTCTTGGATGTTGTTGGTCAAAGAGAATGATGGGCAATTGAGACAAGATTGATTTTGTGTGTTCTTGCAGACTATTGTGCAGCTAGTTGACTTACATAACTTATCTTACTTCATCTTGGCCACAATCAATATCAGGACTTATGGCTTGCATTTAGGGAAGGTTAAGTAATCTCTCCAAGGACATATAGTGATTGAGGGGGAAAGGCACGTTCTAACCACACAGATCTCTACCCGCCTCAACCTCCTCTGTGCTGGAATCAGGGCATATGCTGTTAGGCACAGCTAAGCTCACATTTGACAGGCTCTTTTATGGCTCCATGTTTAACATCTTTTGTTTGCAGTTATTAAATATATTTTATTGTTAAATAAATAATTGCTACTTTACTTGAACAGACAGTATTTAAAGTTAAGTAAATTGAAGTTTATGAAGCAGTTTGGTTGCTTGTTTGTTTTTTAATCAGGATGTCATGACTTAAAAGTCACTTGAACATAAAAGCATGATTATCTGTAAAGCAGTTTTAAATTTTTTAATAAATTTAATGCTAATATAAATCCATTTTCATTTTTCCAGCCCTGAACTATATCTGCTAGAGTTATGAGAATGGTGCATTTTAGATAAAAAAAAATAGTAAACTTTCACATCCCTGTACATTTAAAAGATGCAGACAAATCTACTGTCCTGTAATAATCTCTGAGAGAGTATCGGAGTCAGCACGTATTGTTAAATTTTCAGGTTGTTCTGTTCTGAGGAAAGGCTCTAACCTGTATCTACTCTAAGACAAAACTAAACAGTAAATCGTGAGCTGCAAAGAAATGCAATACATACCGATGGGAACTAAGCTACCCAGACTGCTTGTCTTTGAGTACAGAAAAGAAAACAGGGTTGTTCCACACACAGAGACGTGGAAGTTGCTGATATCAAAGTAAGTTTACTGTTCATCATGCCTCTTACCTCTCAGGAAAAGTTAGAACCAAGTTTGAGTGCTAATGCTATTGGCTACAGGCACCTTTGGTTTCCAAGGAACAAAACAAGAAAGGAATAAACAGTACCAAGAAGTATAAAGGTGACTGAGATACAGAAGGTCTAGAGTATAAAATAATCAGCAGATACTTCCTTTATTAAATATTAAAAGTTAAATATTATCTTTCTGATAGTTATAGGCTTAGATTTTTCACAACCTACTTAGTTAGGGTTCTTAAATATCCAACCTTCCTTCTAGCCCACTGACCAAAGGTAGAGGAGAAGAAGGGTTAATAGGAAGCAGTTGGGGGGGGGGGTGTATGTGACTTGTTTAGAAGTAGTTCTCTGGGCAATAGTTCAGCCCAGTTGTCAAACACCCAGTTCAATCCACGAACAGCAAACGCAAATCAGTAAGGGCAGTTCGATCCAGAGGAGGCTGTGAGGCTGAGGCTCCCCTGAATTGCTGTGAGTCCACAGAAGCAGCCAGAATATCACGGAAAGTACTTTGGCATTTTTCTCTCTACAAAACCACAACACGCAAAGACCAGCCATGTGTTGCAAGGCATTCCAATGCAAGACTGTCATCACCAACGACCTGTAAAATGTTGCAAGGTGAACAACTGCAAAAGCAGTGTTCATTGTCCGTTGGGCTATACTTACACTCTTTCCAAACATCCCGCCTTCTTTCAAATGTCTGCCTCAGTAAAACCTCCTCTCACATGTCTGGTTCAGCAAGATGTCGTCTCATGTGTCTGCGTAAGCAAACTGTTTTTTCATAAGACAACACATGACACAACGGAGTCTCCAAAGAAACCAGAAATTTCCACTTCAGATAGTTGCTAGGAAATTATAAACCAACACTAATGATTTCTAAGTTTTAAGCAATTCTAATTGCCCTCTCTCTTCTCCTCTCCTCCTCCTCCACCCCCCTCTCTCTGTAAACCTATATATGATAAATATCTATGTGTTTCTCTCCTCCTTCCACCTGCCCCTCCAGCTCTGCTCTCTTTCTCTTAAAATCTCATTTCTTTTCTTATGGTATTCTGCCTATATTCATGATGTTAATACACAGAGCATATATTAACATACATACACTCTTTTTTGGTATATGTGAAAATATGAGGTATTTGTTTTTCTGGATGGGGATTATTTGGCTTGACACAATGGTTACAGTTGCATCCTATTCAACAGGAATTACGATTTCATTTTCTTACTTGTTTTTATTTATGTGCTTTGGTATTTTACCTGCATATATGCCTTTGTGAGTTTATCAGATACCCTGCACCTGCAGTTACAGAGAGCCATGAGCTGCTATGCGGGTGCTGGGAATGGAACCCAAGTCCACTGGAAGAATAGCCAAAGCTCTTAAGAGCTGAGCCACTTCTACATTCCCAATATTTCATTTTCTTAGTGACTGAATAAAATTTCATCATATGTATATTTTAAGTTTCATTGTTTTGTTTTGTTTTGTTTTCTAATAGACATGTAACTTGGTTCAGTTTCTTTGCTATTGTAAACTGTATCGCAAAGAGTTGTATGAATAAATATGTCTGTGATATACTGTCTTAGAATGGTATACTTGGGTCACATGATACTTATGGTTTTAGTTTTATGAGATGTCTCCATTTTTATTTCCATAGTAACTATATCTGTCACATTCCTAAGGGTTGTCAGAAATGGTATTTATTCCTTTTCATATTAGATTATGTCATAGCAGTTAATGCCAAATTATTCATTACTCACAGAATTTTAATTCTTTGTTAGAGAAGGTAGAAATAATTGAAAGATAGAAGAAAAGTGTGTTAGCATTAAGTTAATTCATTTACTCCAATATTTCTTAATCATCTGTTAGGTATTGGACCCGAAGTCTGGCTGAGAGACTACGTGTTAAATAAGGCATCCTCTCCTTTCATTAACTACATGTTAAATAAAGCATCCTCCTTCAGGAGGAGTGTTAAACAGATAAATGACTGCAGTAGAAAATAGCAAGTACAGGGGACTGATGTTATAGTGTCCAGTGCCTTGCATTTGGTAAATAAGTTAATGATAGATTAAAGCACATATTTGAAATGCTTTACAGCAAGTTCTTGTAAGATAAAATGTATATGAAGATGAAGCTGTCGGACAACTGAAGCAGCATGAGCAGGGAAGCACAGCAGACTTAGAAAATCATTTAATATTCAAGGCCAGAAAGGTAGTGGATGATCCAGGAAGGGGTAGTCAAGTAGCATGGGTGAGCCCTGGTACACTGGGAATCTAAAATCAAGTTGCACTAGTCCATTCTTTCTTTCTTCCATGTGGGTCCCAGTATTGAAACTCCTGTCATCAGGCTTGGCAGAAAGTGCCTCTACCCCGGGAGCCCCATCTTTTGCCTCAAACCTTTTAAAAAGGGAATCAGCAATGGCAAGCAAGCCTTCCATCTCTGGGCCTGTTTTCATTTTATTTCCTCACACTCTCCTCCAAGTCTGTGTTACAGAAAGCATTTGTAATCACTCATGGGCAGGACTAAGTGTTGCATGTATATACTATAATACACACACACACACACACACACACACACACACACACAACAATATATAGTGTACAACAAAATATATGAGTACATTTTATTGGCTACTAATGCAGTAGGTTCTTTTGCAGTCTGAGAAATCGAACTGTTAGCCAACTTGATACAGGTAGGAGCAGATAAACTGAGATTCAGACCAAGGCACGAAGCGTGGCTGGTTTCAGTAACAACATATCGTCAGCCATGGTCTCTACTTCTATCTTGCACCTGCTTTCTTGCACTCTTGTTCGGTGGTCTCTATCATCATCTGCCCTCTCCCCCTCCTGTCTTTCTTCTCTTTCCTCCTTTCCCATTTCCTATGATATATCCCCTATTCAAGATCAAACTTACCACCTCTAAATACTGCTATGTAAAGCAGTCTGGGAGGAGCCATGGTTGGTAAAAGGTATGCACAGTGATGTACTGCTTCTAGAGATGAGAATTTTCTTGGATATGATGCCACCAACTCGGTATCTAAATAAGTTTGAGGGGACATTACAGAACAGATGATATGTTCAGGGATTGACTAGTTCGTATTCACACACAGTTTCTTCTGAAACACGTCCGGCATGCCTGTGGGTGCTTTTCTTCTCCCTGTGTGTTTCTTCTCCCTGGTCTTTCACCTGTTTCAAGCATGCGGCCACTCGGGCTTAGGTCCTACCCTATCATCTCACTTAGATCTAATACTCACCTTGAACATCCATTTAGAATTATTGTCATAATTTAAATGGCTTCATTACTTTTCTACTGCTGTGTAGACTGTATAGCAAGGCACATTTTCAGAGGAGCTTACAGTGTCACAGGGGTAGAGTACATTACCTTCATGGAAAGGAGCATGACTGCAGGCAGTCAGGCGTGACACTGAAGCAGTAGCTCAGAGCCTACATGTTGACACACTAACAGGGAGAGGGGGGGGGGAGGGAGGCAGGGAGGGAGGGAGGGAGAGAGAGAGAGAGAGAGAGAGAGAGAGAGAGAGAGAGAGAGAGAGAGAGAGAGATTGATTCTGGCAAGGATTCTGAAACCTCAAATTTGCTACTCAGTGCCATGCCTTGAAGAAAGCCATGCCTCCTCTTCTGTCCAATACAGTCCCACTAAGTAGGGACTCACATATCTGAGCCTGTGGGAGCCGTTGTCATTTAACCCACCACACTGACGGACCTGGGAGTCACGAATGTGGAGCAAACACATTCAGGTTCCAGTTAGGATTTTTTTTTTCACCAAGCAGTAGTTTCCAAAAGAAGGATCGTGAATGAATTTAATAAGACTTGAGAAAGATATGCCAAAAGAAAAATATTAGTCCTGAAAACTGATTTCAGTCGGATAAAGGAGGTAAGAAATGGAAATCAAAATCACATTTTGATGGGGAGAAAGGAAAAAAAAATGGAAACGTTTTTGACCTAATCTACCACTGAAACTGCAAGTTCAAATTTGATGTTGAGGGACACAGTGCTGATCACCCTGCTGAGTTCCTACGAGTAATAAAATTAGGAGAATGACAAGCCAGTAGTGGAGGATAGCAGATGAAGCAGGCCATAGATCTGTCTTTTTTTAAATACTGCATGAAGTCAGGCTGCTTTTAGAATTGAAATGTAACTATCTTAAATATTCAGTTTTCTAAGGAATATAGAATCAATAAATAATAGAAAATATTAGTCTTTGTTATGTACTTGAAGTACTAGTAATTCCTTTTTGTGAATCATGTTTCTTCTTATTTCACAGTAGTTTTAAATTTATGCTAGACAGGGATTACTATGCTGTGGAGAGTGAGGAATTTATTCTTTTCCTTTATGGAGGTTTGATTTATTTTGGGAGGCAGTCAATTTGCTGGCAACTCCTCTTGCTCCCTTTTTAAGCACAGCATGGTAGGTCTAGACCATTCTGGGTGTCCAGGAGAGCAAAGCACTTTCTGTTCTTTATCTCCCAGTGCAGAGCTGGCATCTAGGTTTCTCCTCAGCTCACAGACCAGGGCTCACCAGAGAGCTGCTTTTTGCCAGATTCTGACAAAGTCCTGCATTGTCCTTGTGCAGCTTCACATTCATCCAGCAGCTTACGATGAGCACTCGGGGCCGGTTCCCTCTACTGATCTCTCCTCTGCTACTTGCCCAGGGAAGCCGCGCTATGGCACACAGCACCAAGCTCCACATCTTCACTTGGGTGACGTCATCAGATGCTACCTAGGCTCCAGCTCTTTCTCTTTGCTGAGGTTCAGAGAGGCCTCCGTGGACAAAGACAGAAGAGTCCTATAGCCCTGCTCTGTTCCCTCCTTTTAGGAAGCAGACTGTCCACTATGGGAAATAAGAAATTTTTATTGAGAAATTTGAAATACCTTCACATTCTACATAAATCAAATGCACATTCTGTGTCTCTTACAACAATAAATCTTATTTTGCTATCCATGGTAATATTACTGTTGAAGAATTTAAGCCTTCATATATATTAGTTAATCAAAGGTAAATCACAGTATCTTGCAACTTTATCAAAACTGTGTCCCAAGGAAGAGAAATTTGTGAAAATCCCTTAGGTTGAGGAAAGCTCTGAGAGTGGCTTTTACAAAACTTGTTTTCTTTGCCTTTATGTCCTTGACTAACACAGTCAGATTTTTTTTTAATGAGAATATTTAGAAAAAGAACAGGTGCTATACTAGTTTAAAAAATAGCCTATATAGGGCTTGGGTCATTAGGCTTCCCTGCGTTTTTATTATAATTACTTAAACAAAAAATTTGAATTATATATGATACTTTATAAACCAGGACAATACAGTCAAGGAAGTGAGTTATGGAATTTCACTGATCTTTGGACCTACAGCTGATTAGTGCTATTACTAAGAATTAGTACATTTTATAATAACTTATCACCAGATACATATCACAGGTACATATCTGCTGTAAACGAGAAATTCAAATTTCATTGTCACTATTGAATTTGCATAACTACTAAAGAATTAGTAAATAAGGCAAAATTAGATGAAAAAATAATGCTTTAAATAATTACCTGAGGTTTTGCTGAAAATGCCATGATAATAAAATATGCCACTTTATTCAGATTTTATCAAAAATGTTCACTTGATTTTTTATATTTGAGAGCAATGATTATTCACAAAAACAACACGGAAAAAATGATCAATAATTAATTTTAATTAATTTAATTTAGTTTTAATTGTTATTTTTGTTTGCATTGTGTATGCTGGTTTTCTGCTACTCATGGAGAATAGAGAAAACAATGGTTTTTGCAGTTTTCTCAGTCAGATCATATCTCCTGCACTGACCTTTTGCTCCTTTGTCTATGACACTACAGTGCTACAGAGGTGTGGGAGATAGACACAATTCCTCACTTCTGAGCTTAGGAGAGCCTTCCTTCAGATGGGATATCCTTAATATGGCAAAGGTGGGCGAGAGTCAAGTGCAACTGGCTGTTCTGGCCAACGACGCCGTGAGCAAAGCTCTGGCATGTAGAGAGAGGAAAGAACATGCGACGAAATTCAATCTATACATCCATGGAAGCTGAATCACAAAGACTAGTATGTTAAATATACATTAGACAGGTATGTCTTTGGCAGATAATTAGAAAAGAAGGAATTATCAAATTTATATTTTTAGAATTACCTTGCATTGACTCAACCTAACCTATAGCAGTTCTCTGCATAAAATATTATAGACGTTTCAGTGATTGGAATTATTAATTATATATCCAAAATGAAGTTTTGAAAAAGATCAAGATGATTCCAAAGTCAGAGCTTTGCTAGGTGATCAGACATGAAAACAGGAAGGCTTTTCCCTATTGGTTGCACCTTGTTAGAACTGATGGCTAAATGTGAGTGTTTGTAATCTTCTTAAATATAAATGGTAGTAGGAAATAAATCATATACTCATTATAAATAATACATTTCATATACATGTTTTATCAATTAATATTAAAATAATTTTACTTTTTTTCTAATTTTAAATGCATGTGACAAAACTATATAAGCTATTCAGTTTTCGAAATAAAAAGAGCACTTTTTAAAATAAAGCTATTTATAATATTAAAAGCAACATTATAAAGAGTATCATACTGATGGTTAAACAGAAAAAGTTTCACATTCTATAGGACATTTTATCCATTTGTCAATAGTTGATCTTAGAGCCTAAGCCACTGGTGTTCTATTCAGGAAATTTCCCCCTGGGCCAATGAATTCAAGGCTCTTCCCCACTTTCTCTTCTATTACATTCAATGTATTTGCTTTCATGTGGAGGTCCTTGATGCACTTGGACTTGAGCTTTATACAAGATAAGAATGGGTCAATTTGCATTCTCTATACACTGACCACCTCTTGAGCCAGCACTATGTTTTGAAAATGCTGCCCCCCCCCGGATTGTTTTGGTTTCATGGTCAAAAATTAGGTGACCATAGGTGTATGGGTTTATTTCCAGGTCTTCAATTCCATTCCACTGATCTACTTGCCTGTCTCTGGACCAATATCATGCATTTCTTATCACTATTGCTCTGTAGTACTGCTTGAGGTCAGAGATGCTGATTCTATAAGAAGTTCTCTTATTTTGAGAATAGTTCTCACCATCCTGGGATTTTTGTTACTCCAGATGAAATTGAGACTTGTTCTGTCTATCTGTGTGAAGAACTGAGTTGGAATTTTGATGGAGATTGCATTAAATCTGTAGATTACTCTTGGTAAAATGGCCACGTTTACTATGTTAATCGCGCTGATCCTGAACATGGAAGGTCTTTCCATCTTCTGAGATCTTCTTCATTTTTAATTCAGAGACTTGAAGTTCTTGTCATGCAGACCTTTCACTTGCTTGGCTAGAGTCACCCCAAGGTATTTTATATTATTTGTGTCTATTGTGGAGGGTGTCCTTTCCCTAATTTCGTTCTCCTAATTCCTGTTTATCCTTTGTGTAGAGGAAGGCTACTGATTTGTTTGAGTTATTTTTATACCCAGCCACTTTGCTGAAGTTGTTTATCAGGCTTAGTATTTCTCTGGTGGAACTTTTGGAATCATTTAAGTATACTATCATATCAGCTGCAAGTAGTGATATTTTAGCTTCTTTCTTTCCAATTTGAATCCCTTGGACCACGTTTTGTTTTCTAACTGTTACTATATTGAATAAGTAGGTAGACAGTGGGCAGCCTTGTCTAGCCCCTGATTTTAGTGGGATTGCTTCAAGTTTCTCTCCATTTAGTGTGCCGTTGGCTATTAGTTTGGTAGATATGGCTTTCACTATGTTTAGGTATGGGCCTTGAGTGCCTTTCCTTACTTCATCAACATTATTTTAAGCTGTCTAAGAATAAGTATGAACTGGCAAAAAGAAGTGAATATTGTCATGCAACCTTAGTCATATCCTTTTTCCTGCTGCTCTTGCTGAGAGAGAAAGAGATAGAGATAGAGAAAGAGAGAGAGAGACAGAGAGACAGAGAGACAGAGAGAGAGCTTGTAGACATTGCAACTGAGTCCCATTCACCATTTCTGAAGTACTTCTTTCTCCTTGACTACTCTTAGCAGATTGTGACTTTTGAATTATTAGTTAAACTAGTAATCATTTTCTAGTTCTAACCTGTTAACAGTAAATTATTTCAGAGTACATACTGGTGATGTATTTAAGAAAGGGAAACGGAAAGAATTCCTATACCTCATTAAAATGTTTTTTACTTTATTTAACTTTATCTATTTGTTTCTCTTTTCACTGAAATACTGCACAAGCTTTATAAGGAGTTACATTTCATTAAAATTTCATCAAGAG
Organism: Rattus norvegicus; assembly: GCF_021556685.1. Classification (NCBI taxonomy): domain Eukaryota; kingdom Metazoa; phylum Chordata; class Mammalia; order Rodentia; family Muridae; genus Rattus; species Rattus norvegicus. The sequence continues at coordinate 22,731,692 of NC_141535.1, read as the reverse complement.
AAAAAAAAAAACCCCAAACTCATAGAAACCTGTGTGAACAAACACCAGCAAATGTTTTCTACTGACTGAAGTCCACACCTGACCCGGGACAATGATCTCCCTGTTCGCTCAAGCATCGCACAACATGAGTAACGGTTGCAAACTGAGGAATTATAGTTTTGTTTTGTGAAAAGTTAATAACCATTAAAAGTACTTTCCAAGGTTTGTTATTTTAAAAGTAATGTTATATAAACTGAATGCTTAATGGGGTTCTTTCATAAACTGCTATTCTAGGTAACTTTTTAAATGCTAACGAGTTTGGTGGCAGCAGACATAATCAATAGTGTAATATTTAATAACAGAAACAGAAACTAATTTGAGGAATTACTTTAACTCGATTAGTATTTAAAATTTATTACAGTTTATCAATGAGTTTATATTCTAGAATTACTCTGTTTTATACATTTTGCCAATATTACTAGCACATATGATAATTCTATCATGGCTTTATGATGCTTGTAAGTTTGAAATTAATTATTTTAAGTGCAGTGAAGTGTACTAGAGATATTGAATAGCTTTCTGAAAGACATAGACAATGACTAGGACGGTCCGAGTCACATTTTCTTTGAGTTTGCTCTAGAATATCCTCTAGGATTTGGGGTACAGCTCAATAGCAAGATGCTTGCGCACCATGTGCCTCGTCCTAGGTTTGATCCTCAGCACAGCACCATGTAAAACAATTACACTGCACCGTAAACTTCGTATTTCACCTTCCTTTAGCCAGTTGCTCAGAAGTAAATAGACTTAATTGCTTCCTCTTGGGAAATCTTTTTTAATAACCATTTCAAATTAACAATTTACTTTCAAAAGAAGTGTCTATAAATAATGAGCACAGTATAAGAAATCAACTTTTAATAGACCTTTGGCAAAAAAAAAAAACAACAAAAAGCAAAAACAAACAAACAAACAACAAAAAAAAAAAAAAACCAAGGAAATGTGAAGCTTAACAGTGTGGTCCTCCCACAGAGACCACTGGTCCAGATAGCCACATGGGTTCAGGAGAAGGAAAGAGAACTGGGGCAGGGAGGGGAATGGCTTTTTGCAGCTTCCACTGGTGCTGTTCCCTTCTTTTTCAAGCCAGACTTAGCAAGCGGGGGACTGACTTGCAGGGAGGGATGCAGGGGGACTTCTGGAGTTGATTTCAGGAGAGCATATCTCTTCCCCAAGCAGTGGTGTTACAGCTCTTATGACAGAAGCTGTCAGACGATGGAGTAATTCCTGCACAGTTTTAATCCTTCTGAACAGGATTCTTAAATACAGTTTTGGATGGGTCATTGTCTGACAGCAGGTACTTCCTATTGGTTTGGCCTGAGGGCTTTGGAATACATAATTATCTACATATTCCGGACGTGGTCCTGCTTCTATGACTGATCTGTCTTGAGCCTTAGTGACCTGTGGTCATGTCCTCACCTGTGGAGTAGGGGTTCTGGGCATTGCCCTATGTGACTGATCTGTCTTAACCCTTTCTACAGGGGTCTGGAGTGGGGAGTGTGCAGCTACTTAACTCCTGGATCTCCTGGGAGACTGGGAATGCTCCTGCTGTCCCTTTTAGGATCTCTGGGGGATTCGACCTCTCTCAAACAGGAATCAGGGTACCTTTCACAGCCTGAAGCCCCACATGACAGAATAATTGTAAAAATATAATACTGAAAGGTAATGGTTTAAATGTTGTAACGTCTTTTTCCAAACTTTGTGCTATACTATACTCTATGTGGCTTTTTGTAATAGTTGCATTCCCCTGTCCTATTTGGCTGTAAACATTATGAGTATCTTCTGAACAGTGCCTGAGAGAAGACTCTATAGTTATTGAAAAATAATATAACCTATTGTATAAAGAATAGAATTTCACTACTAATGATTTAATTAAGACGACATGTGAAACATAAATGATGATTTATGTTGGGGATGAAGAGTGCTACTTATTGTAACCAACCATCCCACATGTTTTATGCTATCAATAGTTCTGGAGTGTGTACTTTATGGTTAGTGGCTTACTCTGATTCTGATTTGTAGAGTACTAGCATTTCAAAAATAATTTCTTATGTTACCTTAATAAATATCTGTATTGAAATTTGTATTCCAGCTATGCTGGCCAGAGAGAAGCTTGACAAACGCTAATGTGCATTGCCCTGCTGGTGTGTACATATGCACACACATGCTTGCAGTGTTTGGTATTGTGTGTTCATTTTCTTAAGATTATAGCTGGTGAATAGGTTACACTGTTGACCTTCTGTGTGAGATGGTCATCAGTTATTCAGCAGGTCATGAAATCAAGATGCCAAGTGATTACAGCTTTGAAAGAGGGCTACTTGATGAATGATGAGGAAAAATAATGTTGACTACAAATTTACTACCTCGGATAGATCACTTGAGATAATGGTTTTTGAAGTGTGGTGTAGCCCACCTTATCTCAGCTCCTTTTCCTGATTATCTTAGTTCTTGTCACTAAGACAAAGCACAGATGGGCAAGGTAGCCTCGGACATTAGGATGTTTGCTTTCTCTGAGGGGAAAAAATATGTTTCCTGGGGTTTCAGATTAAGGATTGTCTTCCCCCCCTTAATGTTTTATATCTTAGAAATAAAAGAATGTGCTTTTCTGATTGTAATACCTACTACATTCTGGCAAAATAATCAAGTGAATGGAGTAACCCAATGATCTGAGGATTCACATGGTAGATGGACATTTTGTGGCAATTGGGTTATCTATTTACTGAAAATCTACCAGTTTCCCTTTTGCCTTTTTAATTTATGAAAAGATGTAGATATTCCCCTAAAAAATCATTTTTCAAATTCATTAGTATAAATCTCATTTTTCTATAAGCTCAAAAGTATTAATACTGCAATTGTCATGTGTATCTCATGTTTCTGCATTAAAAATAAGATGTTACCTGTATAAAGTAATATCTAATTAGTTTATATGTGATTGTTTTTTATTATATCAGAATTCAGAATAGTTTTAAATCTTTTCAACTAAGGAATGTGAGTTCTACTACTTCCCCATGATAAGTGGCAGGAGTGGAGATCCACACTCACGTGCTCCCCCTCCGTTTTCTCCTCCTCTCTTCTTAGGATTCTAAGTAAGTTAGACTGAAAATAAGAACTTCCATGTTCTGATTTTTCATATATGAAAATACTGAATTTCTTGTGAGGTAGCAATATTTCCATGTGTAAGATGTATATATCATCACTAATATTCACATTCTAATTGGAGAGAGAAGGTTGTATGGAAAGAGAATATCAGCATCAGAAGATAGGATGTGTAAAATGAATATCTGAAACTCTGAACACCAAGGAAAAGAAGAAGATATCTGTGGGGTAGAATTTAGAGAGATGAGGAAAATGAGTTAGTTCTGAAGTGTGAGCAAGGAACAAATGTGTCTATTAGTGTCACTGGACACCTTGGCATCATGACAGAGGTGTTCCCTAGGATAAGTTCGTAAAACTAAGTTGGAGTCACAAAAATTCTAGGATCTTAGTACTTTGTTATGAGTCTGGGAAGTAATTGATGTTTTTCTTATTTGTCTCTGACCTTTGTAAGATATATATATATATAGATAGATATAGATATAGATAGATAGATAGATATAGATAGATAGATAGATAGATAGATAGATAGATAGATAGATAGATAGATAGATAGATTAGATAGATAATAGGTAGGTAGGTAGATAGACAGATAGATAGGTAGATAGATAGATAGATAGATAGATAGATAGATAGATAGATAGATAGATAGATAGATAGATAAAATTTGTTTCCTGGTCTAAGATTAATGATCAGTACCTCCCTCGTTCTATAACTTAATATAAGAGCTACATTGCCAATACCATGAATAGCTAATAGTGAGCCTCAAGACACTTGTGTGGGGAGGAGAGCACATTAAGGGATGGGCATAGAAGTGTATGGACTAAAAAGAAGAAATCTGGCTCTCTTCATTAGAATGTAACAAGCTGTTCATTATATGGAGAGAAAATCTCTATAAAGTTGTAGAATAAGAACCAAAATAAATAATAAATAGCATGTAAATAATTTTTCTGTCTTTTTTATTTTGTTTTTGTTGAAAATACATTCTTCTCTTACAAAATACATCTCAACCACAGTTTCTCCTCCCTCCATTTCTCCTATGTAAAGGAATTTTAATCCAGCAACATGGACTGCTCTGATCTTATCCGAAGACCTTCTCAGTCTGTGTGATCTAGCTATGCAGAAACACTATAGTACACACTTTTAATCCCTCTGGGTGGATCCCTTTGTACATCCTTTAATTTCCAACAATGATGTCTAACTGAGGGGCAGACAAAGTGACAATTCAGAGAAAGATTTGACAAAATGAGTCAGGGCTAGTATAAGCCCAACTTTCAAGAAAAAAACCTACTTAAGAGCAGTAAAGGAAAAGAGTCAGTTCTGTTCAGTGAGGTGAGTTCAGTGCAGTGGAATTGAGTCAGTCTGATGAGAGTCAGTGTAGTGGGTACAGTGCAGTGAACTTGAAGCCCGAAAATAAGAACAAGCCAGCGAATGAGATTAGAACAGATTACTAGAATTAGTTTGAGGCCAAGCAGAGCAATTCAGAATCAGTCATCTTGAAGAGAAGTTTCAGCCAGAACAGCTGAGCTGAACAGGTAGCCTGAATTCAGAAAGAGCTAGAAAGGGTGATCTAATTCAGTATCTAGCCTCTGAGAAGACAGTTACATCGAGTGAATAGTTACTTTCACAATCCTAGCCTGCTCCCACACTCCCTCTCCATTGGATCCACTCCTCTCTCTTTCCTCTTTAGAAAAAAGCAGGCTTCCAATGGTCAAAATCCAAATAAAACAGGACACAAAAAGACAAGGCAAAACCTCTCACATTCAGAGTCTGGACAAAGCAACCCAATAGGAAGAAAGGAGTCCTAAGGACAGGCAAAAGAATCAGAGAGGCAGCGGCTCCCACTGTGAGAAGTTCCACAAAACCAACAAGTTATGCCTATAGCATATATGCAGAGGAACTGGGTGTGCTCATGTAGACCTCATGTTTGACATGTCAGTCTCTATGAGCCTATGTGAGCCCTGCTTAGTTGATTAGTAACTGCCATGGTCAATACCTCCTTCATTCTACAATTTAATATAAGAACTATGTTGCCTTAACAATTAAAGAACTTCTGAGGGAATCACCATCCCTGATTTCAAGCAGTATTACAGAGCAATAGTCATAAAAACTATATGGTATTGGTACAGAAACAGGCAGATAGACCAGTGGAATAGAATTGAAGACCCAGAAATGAACCCACACACCTATAGTCATTTGATCTTTGACAAAGGAGCTAAAATCATCCAATGGAAAAAAGATAACATTTTCAACAAATGGTGCTGGTTCAACTGGAGGTCACCATGTAAAAGAATGCAAATAGATCCATTCTTTTTTTTTTTTTATTAACTTGAGTATTTCTTATATACATTTCGAGTGTTATTCCCTTTCCAGGTTTCCGGGCAAACATCCCCTTCCCCCCTCCCCTTCCTTATGGGTGTTCCCCTCCCAACCCTCCCCCCATTGCCGCCCTCCCCCCATAGACTAGTTCACTGGGGGTTCAGTCTTAGCAGGACCCAGGGCTTCCCCTTCCACTGGTGCTCTTACTAGGATATTCATTGCTACCTATGGGGTCAGAGTCCAGGGTCAGTCCAGGTATAGTCTTTAGGTAGTGGCTTAGTCCCTGGAAGCTCTGGTTGCTTGGCATTGTTGTACTTTTGGGGTCTCGAGCCCCTTCAAGCTCTTCCAGTTCTTTCTCTGATTCCTTCAATAGGGGACCTATTCTCAGTTCAGTGGTTTGCTGCTGGCATTCGCCTCTCTATTTGCTGTATTCTGGCTGTGTCTCTCAGGAGCGATCTACATCCGGCTCCTGTCGGTCTGCACTTCTTTGCTTCATCCATCTTGTCTAATTGGGTGGCTGTATATGTATGGGCCACATGTGGGGCAGGCTCTGAATGGGTGTTCCTTCAGTCTCTGTTTTAATCTTTGCCTCTCCCTTCCCTGCCAAGGGTATTCTTTTTCCTCATTTAAAGAAGGAGTAAAGCATTCACATTTTGATCATCCGTCTTGAGTTTCGTTTGTTCTAGGGATCTAGGGTAATTCAAGCATTTGGGCTAATAGCCACTTATCAATGAGTGCATACCATGTATGTCTTTCTGTGATTGGGTTAGCTCACTCAGGATGATATTTTCCAGTTCCAACCATTTGCCTACGAATTTCATAAACTCATTGTTTTTGATAGCTGAGTAATATTCCATTGTGTAGATGTACCACATTTTCTGTATCCATTCCTCTGTTCAAGGGCATCTGGGTTCTTTCCATTTTCTGGCTATTATAAATAAGGCTGCGATGAACATAGTGGAGCACGTGTCTCTTTTATATGTTGAGGCATCTTTTGGGTATATGCCCAAGAGAGGTATAGCTGGATCCTCAGGCAGTTCAATGTCCAATTTTTGAGGAACCTCCAGACTGATTTCCAGAATGGTTTTACCAGTCTGCAATCCCACCAACAATGGAGGAGTGTTCCTCTTTCTCCACATCCTCGCCAGCATCTGCTGTCACCTGAGTTTTTGATCTTAGCCAATCGCACTGGTGTGAGGTGAAATCTCAGGGTTGTTTTGATTTGCATTTCCCTTATGACTAAAGATGTTGAACATTTCTTTAGGTGTTTCTCAGCCATTCGGCATTCCTCAGCTGTGAATTCTTTGTTTAGCTCTGAACCCCATTTTTAATAGGGTTATTTGTTTCCCTGCGGTCTAACTTCTTGAGTTCTTTGTATATTTTGGAAATAAGGCCTCTATCTGTTGTAGGATTGGTAAAGATCTTTTCCCAATCTGTTGGTTGCCGTTTTGTCCTAACCACAGTGTCCTTTGCCTTACAGAAGCTTTGCAGTTTTATGAGATCCCATTTGTCGATTCTTGATCTTAGAGCATAAGCCATTGGTGTTTTGTTCAGGAAATTTTTTCCAGTGCCTATGTGTTCCAGATGCTTCCCTAGTTTTTCTTCTATTAGTTTGAGTGTGTCTGGTTTGATGTGGAGGTCCTTGATCCACTTGGACTTAAGCTTTGTACAGGGTGATAAGTATGGATCGATCTGCATTCTTCTACATGTTGCCCTCCAGTTGAACCAGCACCATTTGCTGAAAATGCTATCTTTTTTCCATTGGATGGTTTTGGCACCTTTGTCAAAAATCAAGTGACCATAGGTGTGTGGGTTCATTTCTGGGTCTTCAGTTCTATTCCATTGGTCTATCTGTCTGTCTCTGTACAAATACAATGCAGTTTTTATCACTATTGCTCTGTAATACTGCTTGAGTTCAGGGATAGTGATTCCCCCTGGAGTCCTTTTATTGTTGAGGATAGTTTTAGCTATCCTGGGTTTTTTGTTATTCCAGATGAATTTGCAAATTGTTCTGTCTAACTCTTTGAAGAATTGGATTGGTATTTTGATGGGGATTGCATTGAATCTGTAGATTGCTTTTGGTAAAATGGCCATTTTTACTATATTAATCCTGCCAATCCATGAGCATGGGAGATCTTTCCATCTTCTGAGGTCTTCTTCAATTTCTTTCCTCAGTGTCTTGAAGTTCTTATTGTACAGATCTTTTACTTGCTTGGTTAAAGTCACACCGAGGTACTTTATGTTATTTGGGTCTATTATGAAGGGTGTCGTTTCCCTAATTTCTTTCTCGGCTTGTTTCTCTTTTGTATAGAGGAAGGCAACTGATTTATTTGAGTTAATTTTATACCCAGCCACTTTGCTGAAGTTGTTTATCAGCTTTAGTAGTTCTCTGGTGGAACTTTTGGGATCACTTAAATATACTATCATGTCATCTGCAAATAGTGATATTTTGACCTCTTCTTTTCCGATCTGTATCCCTTTGATCTCCTTTTGTTGTCTGATTGCTCTGGCTAGAACTTCAAGAACTATATTGAATAAGTAGGGAGAGAGTGGGCAGCCTTGTCTAGTCCCTGATTTTAGTGGGATTGCTTCAAGTTTCTCTCCATTTAGTTTAATGTTAGCAACTGGTTTGCTGTATATGGCTTTTACTATGTTTAGGTATGGGCCTTGAATTCCTATTCTTTCCAGGACTTTTATCATGAAGGGGTGTTGAATTTTGTCAAATGCTTTCTCAGCATCTAATGAAATGATCATGTGGTTCTGTTCTTTCAGTTTGTTTATATAATGGATCACGTTGATGGTTTTCCGTATATTAAACCATCCCTGCATGCCTGGGATGAAGCCTACTTGATCATGGTGGATGATTGTTTTGATGTGCTCTTGAATTCGGTTTGCCAGAATTTTATTGAGTATTTTTGCGTCGATATTCATAAGGGAAATTGGTCTGAAGTTCTCTTTCTTTGTTGTGTCTTTGTGTGGTTTAGGTATAAGAGTAATTGTGGCTTCGTAGAAGGAATTCGGTAGTGCTCCATCTGTTTCAATTTTGTGGAATAGTTTGGATAATATTGGTATGAGGTCTTCTATGAAGGTTTGATAGAATTCTGCACTAAACCCGTCTGGACCTGGACTCTTTTTGGTTGGGAGACCTTTAATGACTGCTTCTATTTCCTTAGGAGTTATGGGGTTGTTTAACTGGTTTATCTGTTCCTGATTTAACTTCGATACCTGGTATCTGTCTAGGAAATTGTCCATTTCCTGAAGATTTTCAAATTTTGTTGAATATAGGTTTTTATAGTAAGATCTGATGATTTTTTGAATTTCCTCTGAATCTGTAGTTATGTCTCCCTTTTCATTTCTGATTTTGTTAATTTGGACACACTCTCTGTGTCCTCTCGTTAGTCTGGCTAAGGGTTTATCTATCTTGTTGATTTTCTCAAAGAACCAACTTTTGGTTCTGTTGATTCTTTCTATGGTCCTTTTTGTTTCTACTTGGTTGATTTCAGCTCTGAGTTTGATTATTTCCTGCCTTCTGCTCCTCCTGGGTGTATTTGCTTCTTTTTGTTCTAGAGCTTTTAGGTGTGCTGTCAAGCTGCTGACATATGCTCTTTCCTGTTTCTTTCTGCAGGCACTCAGCGCTATGAGTTTTCCTCTTAGCACAGCTTTCATTGTGTCCCATAAGTTTGGGTATGTTGTATCTTCATTTTCATTAAATTCTAAAAAGTTTTTAATTTCTTTCTTTATTTCTTCCTTGACCAGGTTATCATTGAGTAGAGCATTGTTCAATTTCCACGTATATGTGGGCATTCTTCCCTTATTGTTATTGAAGACCAGTTTTAGGCCGTGGTGGTCCGATAGCACGCATGGGATTATTTCTATCTTTCTGTACCTGTTGAGGCCCGTTTTTTTGACCAATTATATGGTCAATTTTGGAGAAAGTACCATGAGGAGCTGAGAAGAAGGTATATCCTTTTGCTTTAGGATAGAATGTTCTATAAATATCCGTTAAGTCCATTTGGCTCATGACTTCTCTTAGTCTGTCGACATCACTGTTTAATTTCTGTTTCCATGATCTGTCCATTGATGAGAGTGGGGTGTTGAAATCTCCCACTATTATTGTGTGAGGTGCAATGTGTGTTTTGAGCTTTAGTAAGGTTTCTTTTACGTATGTGGGTGCCCTTGTATTTGGGGCATAGATATTTAGGATTGAGAGTTCATCTTGGTGGATTTTTCCTTTGATGAATATGAAGTGTCCTTCCTTATCTTTTTTGATGACTTTTAATTGACAATTGATTTTATTTGATATTAGAATGGCTACTCCAGCTTGCTTCTTCTGACCATTTGCTTGCAAAGTTGTTTTCCAGCCTTTCACTCTGAGGTAGTGTCTGTCTTTGTCTCTGAGGTGTGTTTCCTGTAGGCAGCAGAATGCAGGGTCCTCGTTGCGTATCCAGTTTGTTAATCTATGTCTTTTTATTGGGGAGTTGAGGCCATTGATATTGAGAGATATTAAGGAATAGTGATTATTGTTTCCCTTTATATTCATATTTGGATGTGAGGTTATGTTTGTGTGCTTTCATTCTCTTTGTTTTGTTGCCAAGACGATTAGTTTCTTGCTTCTTCTAGGGTATAGCTTGCCTCCTTATGTTGGGCTTTACCATTTATTATCCTTTGTAGTGCTGGATTTGTAGAAAGATATTGTGTAAATTTGGTTTTGTCATGGAATATCTTGGTTTCTCCATCAATGTTAATTGAGAGTTTTGCTGGATACAGTAACCTGGGCTGGCATTTGTGTTCTCTTAGGGTCTGTATGACATCAGTCCAGGATCTTCTGGCCTTCATAGTTTCTGGCGAGAAGTCTGGTGTGATTCTGATAGGTCTCCCTTTATATGTTACTTGACCTTTTTCCCTTACTGCTTTTAATATTCTTCTTTATTTTGTGCGTTTGGTGTTTTGACAATTATGTGACGGGAGGTGTTTCTTTTCTGGTCCAATCTATTTGGAGTTCTGTAGGCTTCTTGTATGTCTATGGGTATCTCTTTTTTTAGGTTAGGGAAGTTTTCTTCTATGATTTTGTTGAAGATATTTACTGGTCCTTTGAGCTGGGAGTCTTCACTCTCTTCTATACCTATTATCCTTAGGTTTGATCTTCTCATTGAGTCCTGGATTTCCTGTATGTTTTGGACCAGTAGCTTTTTCCGCTTTACATTATCTTTGACAGTTGAGTCAATGATTTCTATGGAATCTTCTGCTCCTGAGATTCTCTCTTCCATCTCTTGTATTCTGTTGGTGAAGCTTGTATCTACAGCTCCTTGTCTCTTCTTTTGGTCTGCCTCTCTGAAGGTTTAGCTCTCCCTCCCACGGGATTTGGTTGCAGAGAACAGTTTATCCGGTCTGTTTCTTTCAGGTTCCAGCGGTGTCTCAGGCAGGTGTCCTGCCGCTCCTGGGCCCTCCCTTACGGGAGCCCAGAGGCCTTATACAGTTTCCTCTTGGGCCAGGGATGTGGGCAGGGGTGAGCAGTGTTGGTGGTCTCTTCCGCTCTGCAGCCTCAGGAGTGCCCAGCTGACCAGGCGGTGAGGTCTCTCTCTCACCGGGTCTGGGAGCAGAGAGCTGCTGCGGGCCGGGATCCGCGGGTGTGGGACTTCCGGAATAGATCCATTCTTATCACCATGTACAAAGCTTAAGTCCAAATGGATCAAGGACCTCCACATCTAACCAGATATACTCAAACTAATAGAAGAAAAAGTGGGGAAGAGTCTTGAACACATGGGCACTGCGGAAAATTTCCTGAATGAAACACCAATGGCTTATGCTCTAAGATCAAGAATCGAAAAATGGTAACTCATAAAACTGCAAAGCTTTTGTAAAACAAAAGACGCGGTCATTAGGAAAAAAGAGCAACCAACAGATTGGGAAAAGATCTTTACCAATCCTACAACAGAGAGAGGGCTTATATCCAAAATATACAAAGAACTCAAGAAGTTAGACTCCAGAGAGCCAAATCACCCTATTAAAAAATGGGGTACAGAGTTAAACAAACATTCTCAGCTGATGATTATCGAATGGCCAAAAAGCTCCTAAAGAAATGATCAACATCCTTAGTCATCAGGGAAATGCAAATCAAAACAAGATTCCACCTCACACCAGTCAGAATGGCTAAGATAAAAAACTCAGGTGACAGCAAATGCTGGTGAGGATGTGGAGAAAGAGGAACACTCCTCCATTGTTGGTGGGATTGCAGACTGTTACAACCATTCTGGAAATCAGTCTGAAGGTTCCTCAGAAAATTGGACATTCTACTACCTGAGGACCCAGCTATACCTCTCTTGGGCATATACCCAAAAGATGCTCCAATATACAGCAAAGACTCATGCTCCACTATGTTCATAGCAGCCTCATTTATAATAGCCAGAAGCTGGAAAGATCCCAGATGCCCTTCAACAGAGGAATGAATTCAAAAAATGTGGTACATCTACACAATGGAATACTACTCAGCTATCAAGAACAATGACTTCATGAAATTCATAGGCAAATGGAATGAACTAGAAAATATCATCCTGAATAAGGTTACTCAACCACAGAAAAACACACTTGGTATGCACTCACTGATAAATGGATATTAGCCAAAAACCTCAAAATACCCAAGATGCAATCTACAGACCACAGGAAGCTCAAGAAGAAGGATGACTAAAATTCAGATGCTCTCACTCCTTCTTAAAAGGGGTAAAAATATTCATAGGAGGGGATATGGAAGCAAAGTTTAGAGCAGAGACTGAAGGAACAGCCATTCAGAGCCTGCCCCTCATGTGGCCCATGTATATATGGCCACCAAAACTAGTTAAGATTGATGAAGCTAAAAAATGCATGCAGAAAAGACTGGATATAGATCTCTCCTGAGAGACACATCCAGAGCATGTCCAATACATAGCTCAATGCTAACAGCAAACCACCTTACTGAGAATAAGACCCCCTTGGGGGAGTTAGAGGAAGGATTAAAAAAGGTGAAGGAGCTTGAACCCCATAAAAACAACAATGCCAACCAACCAGAGCTTCCAGGGACTAAACCACTACCGAAAGACTATACATGAACTGGGCTCCAACTGCATATGTAGCAGAGAATAGCCTTGTTGGGGCACCAGTGGAAGGGAAAGCCCTTGGTCTTTCCATGGTTGGAGCCCCAGTGTAGGGGAATATGGGGGGAGGCATTAAGGAGAATGTATAGGGGAAATACCAGTATGGGGGAGGGGGAGGGGAGGGAATGAGGGCTTATGGACAGGAAACCAGGAAGGGGAATAACCTTTGAAATGTAAGTAAAGAAATATATAATAAAATTTTTTTAAATTAAAAAAAAAAAAAGAAGTATGGTGCCAATGCCGTGACTAGCTAATAGTGAGCCTCACTGTTGTGTGGGGAGAAGAGCACATGAAGGGGTACTTCTACCACTTCCAGGGATTCCCTGATTCTCTCTCTCTCTCTCTCTCTCTCTCTCTCTCTCTCTCTCTCTCTCTCTCCTCCTTGTCCTCCGCCCTCCCCCTCCCTCTCCCCCTTATCCTCCCTCACCCTCTATCAAAATGTCTGCCTATGCTATGGGTCTCTATAACTACTCTTATCTGCTGCCAGAGAAAGCTCTCTGATAATGACCATCATTTTATGTTATATGAATATCATTAGGAATTAGGAATCGTTTCATTTGTTCAGTCATGTTTGACCCAAAAACTAAAGCAAACCAAAACAAAAAAGTAAAAACATAAGTGTCTATTGGTCCAAAACTGAGGTTTACAAGGCTTTTTTTTTTCCTCTCTCTCTTTTTCCCATGGAATTTATCCAAATTTCTGGCACTTTAACCAAGGATCATTTAATTTGACATTGAGAATACACAGGGAAGCCAAAACTCTCTTCATGTCTTCATTTTGCTGCCAAGACCCTGCAGTTCTGCTGTCAGATGAGTAGTGTGGCTTTTTGTGAGGCACCTTTTATAATAGCAGGTCTGTGTCAAGATCCCTGGTATCCAGAGCAGCAAACACGGTGAGAACTTAAGGCTCCGGGCAGAGCCCCTGCCAGTCAGTGCTTCAGCTTTAGCAGGATGCTTGGCAGTGGGCTTTTTCCTCTGCTGGCTTGTTTGACGTTACTGGAAATGCTGAAATGTGAAAAGTGATGGCAAACAACTGATGGCAGGATGTAAAACTGGGAACACTAAGGGTACAGTTATAGATAAGTTACTGTCCCATCAGTAGACATTCTGACTGTCCCATCTGCATTTGAAAGGTCTTCCATTCATCATCTATGAGTCACCTTTATCCTCGTGGTTACTTTGTAGCCCACACTTACCTATTTTGTTTTTCTCTCTTTTTATTTTATTGAAATTGGATTATTTAGACAATATATTCGGATAAGACTCCCATCTCCCAATTCCCTCTCAGATATTTCTCACCTCCCTTCCTGTCTAGATCTATATGCTTTCTCTCATTAGAATACAAACAGGCATCTAAAGAAAAGATGGCCTTACCTGTCAGCAGTGGGAGGGGAGGCCCTGGATCCTGCTCCAGTGTAGATGAATGCCAGGGTGGTGATGTAGGTGTGGGTGGATAGGTAAGGAAGCTCCCTCAAAGAAGCAGGGGGAGGGGGAGGGGATAGGGGGTTAAAAGAGAGGAAACTGGGAAAGGGGTTAACATTTGAAATGTACATAAATAAAATATGCAATAAAAGGGAGAAAAAGAAAAATAATGAAATAAAATAAAAACAAAAAGGAACAGTACAAAACAAACAGAAAAAACAGAATAAAAGGAAAGATGCAGACACATGCATTCATACCCACACGAACTGGATCAAAACACAAAACGGGGAGCCATAATGTATATGCAAAGGACTTTTCATTTTAAACAATTTCCCTGAAAAAGAAATTATGAGACAAAATCTTTCTAGCGATGTCAATGTGTTGACTTAATGCTGGCCTGGGACCTGCCCTTAGGAATGCTTTCTATCCTGAATAAGACTCCTTTGAAAGATTCTTTTATTCTGAGTAGTTACCAATTTTAGATACCTTCTAGGTTTAGGGATGGGGATTTTATCTGCTTCCCATCTCAGCACTGAGACCCCATCTGCCCCAGACACTTCAGGCCATCTGTATGCTGTGCAGGCCCTCTGTATACTGCAAGTGACGTTGAGTTCATATGTGCACTGAGCCTGCTGTATTTAAAAGACCTTACTAACTGGATGTCCTTCATTACCTCATGCTCTTACTCTCTCTGTCTTCTCTTCCATCGCCTTCTCTAAGACCTGAAGGGAGGGATTTGATTGTGAAATCCCATCTACTACTGGGTGCTCCGAATTCTCTCACTCTCTGCACATTGTCTACCTGGGGGGCTCTATATTTGTTCCCGTGCAGGAAGAAGCTTTTCTAATGAGGGCTGAGCAAAACACTGTTCTAAGAGAATATCGTTCGTAGTATTTTAAAGCTATGTTCGTTTAGCAGAACAATAGAATTTGATCTTCCCATAAGTCCTTTGTATATCTGTTCTGATTCCTCGCCATGTGAGCAGTGTATGGGATGCATTGCATCTCATGAAGTGGGTCTTAAATCCAATTAGATATTGTTGGTTAGTCCCACATGCTATGTGCTACTATTGCACCAGCACATGGGAACTCAATTTACATGACTCTATACAACCATGGGATACATATATATATATATATATATATATATATGCATATATATGCATATATATGTATATGTATGTATGTATATATATTCGCATGCAGACATATGTATCTCAGAGCCATTCATTCTCATACCAAAGTTAGTGGTGTTTGCTTGTGAAACCAACTAAGAACTGGACATAGCATTCAGAACGTTAAAGTTCTGTTGTGGTTTTTGTTAGATCTCTATTTGTAACCCTAATAAATGTCCTGGCTGCATTAAATCCTGGCAGCATGTGACCTTATCATCATAGTCAGCTGACTATTTGCATCACGCCTCCTTGAAAATGGATGTTATAGGCTTTGAATGCATCAGCTTCTAATGTTTCATTCAAATCAACAGTCTAGCCAGGTATAGTGGTGGATTAACTGTAATCCAAGGACTGGGAAAGTAGAGGCAGACTGGTCTACATGGTTTTGAGGTTGGAGTGGCTCTACACAGCAAATTCAAGGCCACCCATAACTACATAGTGAGAACCTGCCTCAAAAGTAAAGAATTAAGGTCCTATTAAGGATTCAAGGATATGTTTTTACATATCCCTAGCAGTAGTGTGCACTTGAGGAGAGAATTAACTTCGGAAAACCATAGTTGCTGACTCCTTGTCTTTACTGAATCAGCTGCTGTTTGTAATGAAGCCCTGAACCGTCACAGTGTTTCCAGCTTTCTGCATCCTAAGTGTCTGTATAGCGTCCAAGTTTTCTTTTTACTTCTGAAACACCTTTTTTCTGGTAACCATTAAATGACACATGAGGGTATATTAAGTGTGTGCGTGTGTGTGTGTGTGCATGTGTGTGTGCATGCGTGCGTGTGTGTGTGTGTATCTGTATATATATACATGCTAAGAAGACATATTGAAAGCTCAAATCATGTTGATATCATTATTGTACTGCCTCAGACACCCCCCTTTTCAATGAAACATGGATTATGGTAGAATAGTTTGTGCATTGGTTAACTAGCAAGTATTGTTAGTACCCACAATTAGAACTCGATCAATAGAAAACACATAAACCACATCCATTGTTGCCTCTACCTCACGAGTACAGCCGCTCTGAGGCTTTCATACTTTAGTCACATTAAATTTCTCTTTCACTAATATGTTTTATCTTCTTCTTATTTTAAGGTCATTTGATTTTTAAATATGTGATTTTTCTGTAACTAACAATTTCCACATTCATGGTATCACTGCTCCGAATTAACTTGCTTGATGCATCCCTACATCGTATTTCTTATATTAGTGGAGAACACGCTTGCCTCAGACAGACAGACAGTAACTACTTTAGCCAAATTATCCAGCGGACCCTGGTCATAATTCTCCCATTCGTAGTGAAGTATTGTATGCCATCTACGTTTTCACATTACCAACTGTACATAAAGGTTTGTGAGAATAGTTCTGCTATATCTTCATTGTACCACTAATGTCATCATTGAGGAAGCAATTTAATATTTAACATAAATTACATGCATTGGATCTCTATTTTGTTTTAGATACCCTTGATAAGGATGATTCCTTATTTTCAAGTCCAGATGTCACTGATATTGCACCAAGTAGGAAGAGGAGACACCGAATGCAGACAAATCTTGGGACAGAACCTAAAATGGCTCCACAGGAGCTGCCACTACAGGAGAAGGAAAGGTAGGTGTGGACGTCTCTACAGCTGTGCTGCATGCCTTGGAGACTACCCCGAGATTAGAGCTCCTCAGGTGATAGCTTACTGTTAGGGATGAAATTACGTTATAAAGCACTTCAGGTGATATCTGTTTCTAGTATTTGCTTAATCCATATTAATATTTAAGGCCAAATATTAATTCCAAAAATATAAGCATGGTTTTGTTGTGCTTTTCATAGTTGAATTAGAAAAGATATGTAGAATACTAAAGTATTACAATGCATCTTGTGTTCAGGAAGCATTTCAATCCAATTTATTGCATAAAGGGCACCCAAATCACATTCAAATTAGCCACTCTATCTAGTTATGCTTGTCCCCTACCTCTTGTAAAGCCCCTTTCTCTGGTCTTCTGTTTATTTTATCAAACTTTGATAGTATATACTTTATTTTTACTCTGTTTCAAACTTGAATTTATATTCTAATTTAAAGTAAAAATTATATTTCAATATAACAAGATAGTGGGTATTCATAACTAGTATTATCAGTTGAATCAGTGAATATGTGGATTGATATTCAATGAGGAATTTATTCTTTTTCCTATAAGTTGTGGTAATTTTGCAGATGGTGTTATTAGTTCCTTTCATCCTGTGCCAAGAGAACTCCCGTGGCTCTCAGGCCCTTCCTTGTGGTTTCCCCATCCCTTCCTCAACTCTGTAACTATGTAAAGCTGGGTTTTCTTTAGATCCTCATTAGTACAGTGTGACATAGTTGAAAAAGTGCAGAAGCCTATCAAAATTGAGCTGCTTCAGTCAAGCCACCACCAAACAAATTTGCAAACAAGCTTCTTTTTGTTTCTTTGTTTGTTTGTTTGTTTGTTTGTTTGGAAAATATTCATAAAGGATCAAGTTATTCCACTAAGTGAAAAAAAGAGACCATGAATTTGAAGGAGAATGGAGAGAGGTGTATGGAAAGGTTTGCAAGAAGGAGAGGGAAGGGAGAAATATTATATTATAATCTCAGCTCCGAAAAAAAAAGAAAAAAGAAAAAAATCAATTTAAAAATGATGTTATTCATGTGTCAAAAAGACTTGTATAACCTTAAAATAGTAATGAATATTTTAGTGTTAATTTTCAAGGTGTCCTCTGTAGTTCACATAGACAAGAATGTGGATCAAGTACTCCTGATATACTTAAAAAGGTTAAAAGTGTAAAGTGATCCTTAGGCCAAAATCTTTTAGAATTTTATAGGGAGTAGGTTATGATGAGGTGTAAGCCATGCCTCGGGAGTCTGGCAAGATAAGAGGAAATTCTTAAAAGTTTCTGCATAGATGTATTACAAATGAGTATAATTGTTCTGCTCTGTAATTTTAGCACTCTTCTGGCTGGGCATGCTAGAGTGTTCAAGGCCAGCCTTGTTGTATACTTAGCTCAAGGCCAACTGACTGTAGGGTAAGATCCTATCTCCAAAACAAAGGAAACAAAATTCTGTGATAAAATTCGATTAATTTGTATATTACTCATTTCTGAGAATTTGCCTGATGTATTAGTCCCTTGGGCAGGATCCGTTGTGTATAGTACGTGTGTCTAGATAACCTCATTTAAAAATCAATATACACTGAACTCTGGCTGTTCAGCTTTGTCCTCTGAGTTTATTCCTCAGTGCTTAACCATTTGAAAGAAATATTGCCATTCAAGTCATACTATGCCTTACTCAGTGAAGAGTTATTCCTAAATTATATCAGAATTACCATGCTATTTGTATAGGTTTTACAGCCAAGAATAAATTACAAGCAACTAGAGAACTATTGCCTTCATTTGTCAGTCCGCAAACTAACTCCTGGATATCAGCTTCATGCTGGGCAAGATAACAATCTTAAGGCTTCAAGGGCAGTAAAAACAGAAGTAGTTATCCAATATATTTTGTTACTGACTGTTTTGATTATTTTGTTTGATGAAAATCTTGGGCTGTAAGGGAGCAAATGTGTCGAATTATGGGAGAGCAGCATTTTATGCCTCTCAGTGATCTGGAGAAAGTATAAAGTGTTAAGATTATTAATATTATATATGTACTCATTGTTGCTGAAACTAGTTTCTGATATATACATGGTAGACAGGTGAAAGGATTTTAGTCCTGAGTCATGACTACTTTATAAAATTTTAAAATAAAAGTAATATGCTTTTGCTTCTAAAAACATCCATACTAAGATGCTTCCTTCTGTTTTGAAAAATGATTGTGTCAGTTTATTAACGTGTTTTCAATATTTAAAAAAGTTGTATTAAATCATATCATCTTTTTTGAGTTGTGGGACCATCTCCGAAGGCCATTTTTGTATAGAACTGAGAAGCATAGGTAAGAATTCTGAGGCTTCAAGGCAGTTTAGTTTAGCGCTTCTCCATCAGAGGTTGAGTCTCCAGCACCCTGCTTTGTTATTCCACATTCATCTTCCAACTAAAATAACATGTTAATGTATAAGAATATACCTTATTTTTTATATTTCAGAATGTCTTTTTCATATTATATATACTAGGTTGAAATTTTAGAGCTCAAACAAAATTAATGACTCGTTCCACATTTCCAATTCTTTCTGTGGAAAAAGAAGCTTCTGAAAAAAATGTATATTCTTAGCTGGAAATGAAACAGAAAGCACCAATGACAAAAAAAACATAGACTGAGCCATGACCCAGGGGTGGGGTGGGAGGTAAGGAGAACACGGCTGGATACTGATGACTAGCCTTTCCTAAGCTTTTTTCTCAAAGAAATTATATATATATATATATATATATATATATATATATATATATATATATATATATATATATATATAGGTTGATTCTAGGGTAGTGTCCTCAACCTTAGCTTCTCATACAAATAGATTGTTACTGCTTTAAAGCATTTAACTGTTGGTAGAGAATAAATGGGTCACTATGTCTTATAATTGTTTATTTGATATTCTACTTCAGTTTGTTGGACTGAGGGAGGTATAATCTTTGGAAACTTTACTAAAATCTATAAAGTGTTCCCTTTGTTATATTCATAACAATATTCAGTAGAAATATCTCCTAGACTAGAATGTAGCTCTGTTGGTCAAATGAGTATCTAGCATACACAAAGTTCTGGGTTCAGTCCCCAGCATTTTGGTATGGTGATATAACCCTGTGCTCACAACACAGGTGATGGTAGCAGAAAATCAGATATTTAAGGTCATCCTCTTTGTTAACTACATAGTGAGCTTAATGTCTGTCTGGACTAAATGACATAGTGTCTCAAAGACAGGGGGAAAGAGAAATAGACCGTTGTAACTCATTTGGAATTTCAAATATTTGGGTCATTCCCGGCCTTAGTTATGGTTTCTAATGCTGTGATGAAGCACCATGACCAAAAATGCAAGTTGGGGAGGAAAGGGTTTACTCAGCTTATACTTCCACACTGCTGTTCCTCAGTAAAGGAAGTCAGGACTGGAGCTCACACAGGGCAGGCAGGCTCCTGGAGGTGTAGTAGCAGATGTAGAGCAATGGAGCAGTGCTAATAACTGCCTTTCTTAGAGAACGCAGGACTAACCAGCTCAGAGATGACACCATCCACGTGGGCTTGGCCCTCCCTCATTTATCACTGAAAAAGCTCCTTCCAGCTTTATTACATGGAGGCATTTCCTCAGTCGAGTCTTCTTCCTCTCTGTTGACTCTAGCTTGTATCAGGTTGACACACAAAGCCAGACAGTACAGTCCCTTACAATACTCTTTCTTCTGTGTCTCCTCCGATGGCTGCATAGCCTCATTAGCTAGCATTCATTGTACAGCTGCCGCCTAACTCTACTCTGACTGAGGAAATGAATAGTAGGCATTATTATATTTTCCTATGTCTTAAAATACACTGCTGAACAAAGCATTCACCATCCTTTATTTCATATAGCCTACTCTGCATGACAGGATACGAGTGTTTGTTAACCCAGATTCCAAGGTGTTCAGGATGTATTACAAACACCACAGAGGATTCCTCCTGAAGAATTGTCATTTGATCTGTAACCTGGAGGGGAAAGGGGGAGTTAAACAGAACCGTGGAGGAGGGTTGTAGAAAATAGTGTTCAAGCACAGTATCTGCTGCAAACACATCTCGGGATTATGCACATAACAGTAGAGAGAAAGACAAAGTAGAAAATGCTGGTTCTCTCAGGCCCAATCACAGTGGGCATGTAGCCCTGTTAGGAACTCTACCTTTCAGCCCATAGAAGAGCATCCCTGCTTTTATATTATAGAGCAACTCTTTCTTCACATTTTCCTGCCTGTTGATGCTGTTCTGTAACTCTCACTAAGATATCAAATTATTCCTTCCATCCCACCTCTACATACGCTTTGCACCCAGCATCTTGGTACATGCCCTGGGCCCCAGGTTCTTACTCTTTGCTGCATGTGTAGGACTGGGATGACCAGCGTCCCACACTCTGCCAGGGTGGGGGACTTCTCCCTTGTCTTCCGTTCTAGTCTATGCAGACATAACCCTTAGTCCTGCTGGAGCCGCCAGCAGGAGCCCCTCCTCCCACGCCACCTCCATTGCCTAGGAACTTGGCATCTTGGTACAGACCCAGGGACCCCTGTTTCTTCCATGGGGCCCCTTTCTGCATTTTGTTCTGGTGCAGCTTGACCCTTTTACTCTTTCTTTATAAGTGGGTGGTGAATCCCTATATCTGAGACACAACTTACTTATTCTATCCAACATGGAGAAGTTGAGCGGTTGACCAATTAAAACCTTCAGCCTTACTTATGTGAGCCCACAGTTTTAGAAAGTACTTTGCATTTCTACCAGAGGAGAAAAATTAATATCTCCTAGCTACAGACCCAGTGACAAACAGCAGTGACATTGCTGCATATAAAAATACTGGTGCAAGGGAGACACTAATGTCATGGGAATAACTAACCACTTTTTAAATAGTGGATTTAAAGCCTACTCCAAGAGATGGAATTCATACTTGACACTGCTAAAATGTCCAGAAACCTGAGACTAAATAGTTCATGATCCCTATTGAAAACAAAATCTACTTTTCCACTAAATAAACACAACGACAAATGACTCCTGATAACATATTGCCCTGCTGGTAGATCACAGCACGACTCAGCCCACACCAGAGAAGGCTCGCTGTACAACACATGGTCATTAGCGCAAAGGTCCACAGCTGACATAATGCAGGGAGGGGAGGCTCTAGAGCACTAAATGCTAAGCAGGATGTCTTTAACAAACCCTTCTCCTAAGGCCTGAGAGTCTATTCAGAAGATGGGCTTTTCAGAAAGTTTATAGGATTCAGAGGTGAAACAGGATCTTCCAGAAACAGCAGGACTGATACACATATGAATTCAGAGACAGTGACAACATCCACAAATCTGCACGGGTTAAGACCAGATGTGGTAGAAGCACTGGGATGGGGCAGTGGAGACAAAGTCCTAGCTCTGAGAAGCTCTTTCCAGTTGACTCCATCTGGAAAGGGAAATCAGGCCAGGCCTATGCCTACGGGAACTTGGACAGCACAAATGACTCCTTTTTTATTTCTGTACTTTTTCTCTTTTCCTGGTATTTTTCTCATTAGATTTTTCTTTAGATTGCTGGTTTTGGTTTTAACTTTTTACTCATTGGCTTATTACTTGAGAAAGGGAGCATGAAGTTTGATGAGTGGGAAGTTGAGAAGGTCTGAGAGAATTTGAAGGGAAAGAATGGGATCAAATATATTTTAATAAAAATAAATCTTTAAGCATTAAGTTATCAAAATTTTGGATTGGGCAGAAAATTCTGATATTTCGGCTACTATTACATCTATAAGATATAATGAGTTAAATATATCTAAAGTTGTACTTTTTTCTGTTTTGTTTAAACTGTTCTAACTTCTTAGGTTGTGTGACCATGGATTCACAATGCAGCTTTCGTTTTTGTAATACAAGAAAGTAAAAAATGAAATACCTTCCTAAGGCTACTAGGTGCTCACAGAAATAAAAGCTTTAATTTGGCATGCATTCACAGCCCAGCGGTGCAGATGTACACTGTCATTTTGCTTCTTTCTGGTAAATATAAATGCTTTTCTCAGGAATATTTTTAGATAGCTAATGATTTACTGCTTCTAGTATTATTCTGAAATCCTTAAATCTGGTATATATCGATCAATATTTATTTAAAGATGAGTGTGACTAATGCAGACAGTGTGGCGATGCCTCGTGGCGTCATCCTTCACTGTCCGCGAGCCCCAGCACTGTCACTATTCAAGGGAACCATATGCGGTGCATCCCTGCTCTTTGCCACACTGCACCGCACTGAGCTGTGGTTGTAGACATTTCCATCAGTTTTCTCACCCCTCTGTGTTCATCAAAATGAGCCACTTGCAAAGTTTGCAGAAGTTGTGAGAATTTTCGAATTTATATATTTCAGTAATGTCACCACGTACAATACCGAGACAACAAAGCATTATAAAACTTCTTCCTATGAAAATGTAATCGCAAAATAACTAAATAAGACAATACTGAATTCTGGATTTATTTGGCATCTATGTTTCAAGTTTTGATTACTTTTAATTTATTTCAGTTTATGGATGTTTTGCCTGCATATATTCATGTATGTCTGCCATGTAAGTGCCAGGTGCCTATGAAAGTCAAAAGAGCATAGTAGGTCTCCTAGAACTTGAGTGTTAGATGCTTGTGAGCCACCACCAGGTGCTGGGAACTGAAGCCAGGTTCTCAGCAATAACAGCACGTTCTCTCAACCTCTGGCCATCACTGTAGAACTCACTGAAAAGCGTAGTGAAGCCTTACTTTATTATATAGCACAGTATCTAGGAGACATTTTTCCACAAAATTCTTTTTGTTAATTAACAATTTTATTATTTCTTCTAAAATTTTATGTCACACACCACACCACAGCAGAAAGCAGTTTTATCTAAAGAGATTAAAATTACATATTAACAGAGGCTTGGTTACTTATTCATAAAGACTTATAAATAAAATTTTTTCTCTCAGGTTTTCTGAGAAAAATGTGATAGAGACTAAGGATAGAGCCATATCATATTATTACCAACCCAGTATTACTCTAGCAACTAAGATAGGAAATAAAATATGGAAATAAGTAATTTCCAAAACCATGTATCAAAATGTAAATTTTGTTGTCCAAAACAAGCCAAAGAGATAGATAGGGACAAAGTGCCTCCATGTTAGACATACGCAGTAGGTGTCACACATTTATTGAAATTAGATGATGACTTCAGTGCCTACTCCTGTGACACCATTTATGGTGTAGGCACGTGTGAGCGGTGATAACCAGGAAGGGCTCTTCCTCCAAACTATGTGGAAATCGATGAGAATCATCAGGAGTTCTTCGTCCTCCTAACTTCATAGTTCAGGGATTTATACAGCAGGCTTTCTGAGAATCCCCACAGGGAACAATTTATTTGACTGACTTTCCAGATGTTCTTAAGCATAGCGCCATCAAACAATTCACCGCCATCACATGCTCTCCAAGCTTGAGACACACAGGGCAGGCATACTAACAACCTAAGGGACAATACCTATCCTCCATAATACTGATGTGGGAGACACACTGATGTTCTTTAATCATCAGTGGTTTTATAATAATACCAGGAGATTTCAAACACAGTTATGATGTTAGGCATTAACGTTAATTATAAGAAAACCCTCTAGTGTGCTTTATGGTCCTTGTACAATCCTGTTTAGGAAGTTGTTTGCTCACCACATCGATGGCCCTTGCTCCAAATAAGAAGTCACTCGGTGAGTGATAGGACACATGTGACAACACCCAGTACCACCTCATTTGCAGTTGCAGGGCAAAGACATTAAAACACTGGGCCAAGGTATAAACAAATTCTTGCATCGCATTTAGAAACCTCTATAGACTGTCTTTGTTTCCACAGGCTACAAATAGAATACATGTAGGTTCCTGTATTTCATGCATAATTTCATGGAAATGATTTAGTTTTCTATGTGGTAGATGTCTTCTAAAAAGAGTTCAAACATGATTTCCAAATAATAAAAAAAAATTAAAACTTTACAGATGTTTCTCCTCAAGCTGTACCAAAGGAGTTTGAGCTATGTGTTCTGAGTTATTTAAGTTTCCCATTAAAAAATTATGGAAGCTGTGTATTTCAGGTGGCTAGTGCATGTTAAAAGGCTACACTCTGAAGTGAGACTGTGATTGAAAAGACCTTGTAGTCTTAGGATCTCCTGTTCCCCACTGCATGACAACTAACTGATGAGCCAGCTTCCAGGCCTTCCTCTGTCTGTCTCCTCTCTGTCGCTGTGGGCTCTCTACAATCATTCTCATCTTTCCACCTCCGGATGTACATGTGTTCTGTGAACCTCAGCTTAGGTCAGCCCACTTGGGCAGCAAGCCACCCACTGATCCACCTCCCAACCCTCTAATTCTTCTTTGTTTATATAATCAGCGTTAGATGTAATTAAAAAAAATTAAGGTACTGGTTGCTAAAAATATAAAGGAGAAAGTTACTATTAACTCATTTGTCTTTAGATTTGGTTTTAGTGAAATGAGCTTCATTTTATTTATTTTCAGATTATAGAAGGAGTACAAGGTCATTTCTAACAATCACGAAATGTAGACAGCAAGGATGAGCTGCGAAGCCCGCAGCCTCTTGCACATGGAGATGAGCAGCACTCCCACTGTGGCAGCTCAGGGTCTCTCAGCTCTCCTCTGCTATGTTTGCCTTACACTACTAGGCTGGCAGTGTGGATCGTATAACCTGTTATTAGGTACAAATACATGTAAGAATTTCTCTTTGGTAGCTTTTTTCAACATAATTTGAAAGTCCAGTTTTTAAATATTTTCATTTTTCTTTAACCAAGCATCCATTATATTTTTTCTATTATTGGAAAAAATCAATGTATTTATTTTAATATAATATGTAGTACAGTTGTATCAATTGGTAAATTCCTCTGGTAGAGTCTCCAAAATCAGGATAATAAAGCTGTTAGTCTCATATCATATTTTATCAGAATTACTTCAGAACCTCTGAACCATTTATTCTTTATGAATAGTGATTGTTTTTGTGTCTTTTCATAATCTGCTTCATTTTAATAAAGTTATTATCCATTCTTTAATCTTTTGTGTTTAACTATTAATGAATTCATTTGTGTGTATTTGGATGTGTTTATAGGTGTGTGTGTGTGTGTGTGTGTGTGTGTGTGTGTGTGTGTGTGTGTGTGATGTGTGTGCTTTGTCTCCATGTGTTACCTAGGCTGGCATTGATCTTCCTGAGTCATTTTCCCCATAGTTCAGGTTTGTCATCCTTTTTTCTTGTTCACATATTTATTGGATATTGAATTTTATCATTTGTCGTTGCCTATTTATAACCTCAGCTGATTTTCTGTACAGATATTCGTTTCCTATTGCTTTGAAGCTTCTAATGTCCTAAAGTTTAATCCTTTTTCCAACTTGTCATCTGCATTTTAGCTATTACATTTACAATTTAATGTTTTTTATGTTTTAAGCATCATAATAAACAAAATGGATAATAATGATAGATAATAGATATGTAGGTACGTAGATGATAGGTAGGTAGGTAGGTAGATAGATAGATAGATAGATAGACAGACAGACAGACAGACAGACAGGCAGCTTTATGTTATTTACCTGTGTGCAGTTTATAGATCAGAAAGCTCAGTACTAGATAGGTTAGATAATTTGCTCAAGAAAAGTAAATTTCAGCTTCTGTGTCTTAGGATAGGTTCAACCTATTCCAAGAACCGGTTGCTATTACACTGCTGAGATAATTTTGGTTTGATTCTTCAGCGGCAACTACTATATTAAACATCTTAATTGGGCATTTAATGTATTTCATTTTAACTGCAACTCTGTTCATTAGCACTACATTTTCATACATACTTGTAAAATAACTGAATGAAGTTGAATTTTAATGAGGACCAATTGCTTGCTTAAAACTACTGTATTAACACAATAGACACGTAAGTGCAAGTTCTGTGAGTTCAGAGCTTGGGTTAATAATACCCATGTATCTTCAGATCAGGAGGGTAGAAAGCACTGGGCATGATCAAGAGTCTTATCCGCTATGGCTTTTTCTAAGACACTATCTTACCAGATCTTTTGGATAAATTATGTGTATCCATTCCTGGAAAAGCAACTATAATTATGAAATTTTTAGACCTTGAAAAATTATTTTCCTTATATTTTCTATGGAAATGAGAATTGTCTATGCCTCTTCTCTGCTTACTCAGCAAATATTTTTCCTCTTTTTACTAATGAAGTTTAGAGTTGAATGAAAACAACATATTATAAAGCTATCCTTTTTTAAAAAAAATTATAAAATTGCTGAATATAGACACACACACATGTATATATAAATAGACAGAGCAGGAATTACATATGACAATATGAAATGTTCTGCCCATTCTCTATATTTGATTCCTAAAGTTGCCAACACAGTATGGCTTTTTAAAATGCAGCTTTTTGAAATATTTGCATATATATTTATCTACATGGAAAAATGAGACAGAAATATATAATCTTGCAATTTGGGGTATTTAAAATTAAAACATCTTTAGTGTCAAATGAGAAACATACAATTGAATTGCTATATTTTTCTTTGGTCATCAAAACAAATTTCTTTTCTTATACAACTTTAATTTGATCATAATGTTTATGTTACTTGCAAAGTAAACACTGAGGTGGTTTTAAAACAAGGTAGTTTTTATTAGCAGCCCCATGTGTTCCCCTCGCTGTGGAGACCGTGGCTCTCACTTTCCCTTTACATGCTTTGATTAATGGGCTGCTGGACTGCTTCCAGGGTACACTGATTATGCTCAGGTCACTTCAGTGATGATTTATTGATTGTGCTTACAACTCCAATATGTAAAATTGGTCACATGCATTATTATGCATCTGCCAATAACATCAGCAATTACATTGTAAAATAAACTTGTCCTGAACGATTTTTTAACAGTCTTAAGTGTTCAAGAAGGACAAAGGATTCATATAGTTTAAATAGTGTGCTGTATTAGCCACACTCTTGTAGCCTTTATAAGGGCAGCTAGGAATTTTCAGTAAATTAGTCTTATAAGTGCATGTGATTTAAAAGTGGTGAGATCCACTATCTCACCCCCACTCCCTCCCATCTCCCTGCCCTGACATTCCCCTACACTGGGACTTCCAGCCTTGACTGGACCAAGGGCCCTTCCTCCCATTGATGCCTTACCAGGCCATCCTCTGCTACATATGCAGATGGAGCCATTAGTGGATCCTTTATTCTCTTGGGCTGGTAGTTTAATCCCTGGGAGCTCTGGGGGTTGGAGAGGTCTGGTTGGTTGATATTGTGTTCTTATTGGGTTGTGAACCCCTTCAGCTACTTCAGTTCCTTCTCTAACTCCTCCATTGAGGACCCTCTTCTCAGTTCAGTGGTTGGCTGCAAGCATCTACCTCTGTATTTGTAAGGCTCTGGCAGAGCCTTTCAGCAGACAACTATGTAAGACTCCTGTCTGTATGC
The DNA here is from genome assembly GCF_021556685.1 of Rattus norvegicus. Lineage (NCBI taxonomy): Eukaryota > Metazoa > Chordata > Mammalia > Rodentia > Muridae > Rattus > Rattus norvegicus. Next base: position 22,703,455 of record NC_141535.1, on the reverse strand, counting down.
ACTTCTTTGCATCGACAATATTGTCTGGGTTTGGTGGCTGTATATGGGATGCATCCCCAGGTGGGGCAGTTCTGGATGGCCTTTCAGTCTCCGCTCCACACTTTGTCTTCATATTTCCTCCTGTGAGCATTTTTGTTCCCCCAAGAAGGTCTGAAGCATCCACACTTTGGTCTTTCTTCTTCTTGAGCTTCATGTGGTTTGTGAATTGTATCTTGAGTATTCTGTGCTTTTGGGCTAATATCTGCTTATCACTGAGTACATATGAGGTGTGTTCTTTTATGACTGGGTTACCTCACTCAGGGTGATATTTTCTAGTTCCATCCATTTGCCTAAGAATTTCATGAAGTCATTGTTTTTAATAGCTGAGTAATATTCCATTGTGTAAATGTACTACATTTTCTGTATCCATTCCTGGGTTGAAGGACATCTGGGTTCTTTCCAGCTTCTAGCTATTATAAATAAGGCTGCTATGAAAATAGTGGAGCATATGTCCCTGTTATATGTTGGAGCATCTTTTGGGTGTATGCCCAAGAGAGGTATAGCTGGGTCCTCCGGTAGTGGAATGTCCAATTTTCTAAGGAACATCCAGACTGATTTCCAGAGTGGTTGTACCAGTTTCCCTGTCAACAATGGAGGAGTGTTCCTTTTTCTCCACATCCTCGCCAGCATCTGCTGTCACCTTAGTTATTGATGATAGCCATTCTGACTAGTGTGAGGTAAAATCTTGTTGTTTTGATTTGCATTTCCTTAAAGACTAAGGATGTTGAACATTTCCTAAGGTGCTTCTCAGCCATTCAATATTCCTCAGTTGAGAATTCTTTTTTTAGCTCTGTAGCCCCCCCCCTTTTTTTTTGCTTTGTAGATATTTATTTATTTATTTATTTATTTATTTATCCAATCCAGATTTTATTCACCTCCCGGTTCACATCCCCACTGAGAGTTCCACATCACATACTTCTACCCTGACCCCCTGCACTCCACCCTAACCCCACCTCCACCCTTGTCTCCACAAAGATTTCCCCACCCAACCTACCCCATCAGACCTCGAAACTTCCTGGGTCCCCCAGTCTCTTGAAGATTAGGTGCATCTTCTCTGATTAAACCCAGACCAAGGTGTCCTCTGCTGCATATGTGTTGGAGGCCTCATCTTAGCTGGTGTATGCTGCCTGGTTGATGATCCAGTGCCTAAGAGATTACAGGAGTCCAGGTTCATTGAGACTGCTAGTCATCCTACTGGGTTGCCCTCTCCCATAGCTTCCTCCAGCTTTTCCACTAATTCAACCACAGTGGTCAGCACTTCTGTTAATTGGTTAGGTGCACATATCTACATCTGACTCATTGAGCTGCTTGTTTGGTCTTTTGGAGGATAGTCACGATAAGTCCCTTACTGTGAGAGCCCCAAATCTCCAGTAATGGTGTCAGGTCTTGGGGCCTCCCCTTGAGCTGGATCCCACTTTGGCCCTGTCACTGGACCTTCTTTTCTTCAGGCTGTTCTCTCTTTCCATCCCTGAATTTCTTTCAGACAGGAAGAATTATAGATCAAGGCTTGGCTGTGGGATAGCAACTTCATCCCTCACTAGATGGCCTGTCTTTCTGCTGGAGGTAGATTCAGTAAGTTCCCTCTTGTCCTTGTGAATGACCAGCCCATTTTTTTAAAAGCATTATTTGATTCTCTGAAGTCTAACTTCTTGAATTTGTTCTATACATTGGACATTAGTCCTCTTCAGATATGATTGGCAAAGATCTTTTCCCAATCTGTTGCTGGCCCTTTTGTCCTGTTAACAGTGTCCTTAGCCTTACAGAAGCTTTGAAATTTTATGAGGTCCCATTTGCCTATTGTTGATCTTAGAGCATAAGCCATTGGTGTTCTGTTCAGGGAATTTACCCTGTGCCCACATGTTCAAGGCTCTTCCCCATGTTCTCTTCTATTAGTTTGAGTATATCTGGTTCAATGTGGAGGTGCTTGATCCACTTGGACTTAAGCTTTGTACACGGCGATAAGAATGTATCTGTTTGCATTCTTCTACATGCTGACCACCAGTTGAACCAGCACCATTTGTTGAAAATACTATCGTTTTTTCATCGGATGGTTTAAGTCCTTCGTCAAAGATCAAGTAACCATAAGTGTGTGGGTTCATTTCTGGGTCTTCAATTCTATTCCACTGATGCAACTGCCTATCTCTGTACCACTACCATATAGTTTGTATCACTGTGGCTCTGTAATACTGCTTGAGGTCAGTGATTTCCCCCAGAAGTTCTTTTATTGTTGAGGACAGTTTTGGCTCTCTGGGTTTCTTTGTTATTGCAAATGTCTATGCAAATTGCTCTTTCTAACTCTATGAAGAACTGAGTTCTAATTTTGATGGGAATTGCATTGAATCTCTTAATTGCTTTTGTCAAAACGACCATTTTCACTATATTAATCCTGCCAATCAATTAGCATGGGAGGTCTTTCCATCTTCTGAGATCTTCAATTTCTTTCTTCAGAGACTTGAAGTTCATGTCATACAGATCTTTTACTTGCTTGGTTAGAGTCACACTGAGGTATTTTATGTTATTTGTGACTATTGTGAAGGGTGTCATTTCTCTCATTTCTTTTTCAGCCTTTTCATCCTTTGTGTAGAGGAAGGCGACTGATTACTTTGACTTAACTTTATACCCAGCCACATTGCTAAAGTTATTTAACAGACTTAGTAGTTCTGAGGTGGAAATTATGGGGTCACTTAAGTATACTATCACATCATCAGCAAATATTGATATTTTGACTTCTTCCTTTCTAATTTGTATCCATCTGACCACCTATTGTTTACTGATTGCTCTGGATAGGACTTCCAGTACTATAGTGAATTAATAGGGAGAGAGGGGGCATATTTTAGTGAGATTGCTTCAAATTTCTCTCCATTTAGTTTAATGTTGGCTACTGGTTTGTTGTACATTGATTTTACTATGTTTAGGTATGGGCCTTGAATTCCTGATCTTTCCAGGACTTTTATCATGAAGGAGTGTTGAATTTTGTCAAATGCTTTCTCAGCATCTAATGAAATGATCATGTAGGTTTTTTTCTTTGAGTTTGTCTATATAGTGGATTACATTGATAGATTTCCTTACGTTAAACCATCCCTGCATCCCTGAGATGAAGGCTACTTGATCATGGTGGATGATCATTTCGATGTGTTCTTAGATTTTGATTGTGAGATTTTATTGAGTATTTTTGCATCGATATTCATCAGGGAAATTGGTCTGAAGTTCTTTTTCTTTGTTTTGTCCTTGTGTGGTTTAGATATAAGCGCAGTTGTGGCTTCATAGAAGGAATTGGGTAGTGCTCCATCTGTTTCTATTTTATGGAATAGTTGGACAGTATTAGTTTTAGGTCCTCTATGAAGGTCTGGTAGAATTCAGCATTCGACACTAAACCCATTGGTCCTGGGCTCTTTTTCGATGGGAGACTTTTAATAACTGCATCTATTTCTTTAGGATTTATGGGACTATTTATATGTTTAATCTGATCCTAATTTAACTTTGATACATGGTATTTGCCTAGAAAATTGTCCATATCCTCCAGATTTTCCAGTTTTGTTGAATGTAGGCTTTTGTTGTAGGATCTGATAAATTTTTTTAATTTCCTCAGATTCTGTTGTTCTGTCTACTTTCCCATTTCTCATTTTGTTAATTTGGATACACTCTCTGTGCCCTCTGGATAGTATGGCTAAGGGTTTATATATCTTGTTGATTTTCTCAAAGAACCATCTCCTGTTTTTGTTGATTCTTTGTATAGTTCTTTTTATTTCTACTTGGTTGATTTCAGCTCTGAGTTTGATTATTTCCTCCCTTCTAATCCTCCTGGGTGTTATTGCTTCTTTTTGTTCTAGAGCTTTTAGGTGTGCCGTCAGGCTGCTGGTGTATCCTCTCTCCGGTTTCTTTCTGCAGGCACTCAGAGCTATGAGTTTTCCTCTTAGCACTGCTTTCCTTGGGTCCCATAAGTTTGGGTATGTTGTACCTTCATTTTCATTAAATTCAAAAAAGTCTCTAATTTCTTTATTTCTTCTTTGATCAAGTTATCACTGAGTAGAGCATTGTTCAACTTCCATGTATATGTGGGCTTTCTGTCATTTTTGTTATTGAAGACCAGCCTTAGTCCATGGTGATCTGATAGGATGCATGGGTTTATTTCAGTCTTCTTGTATCTGTTGAGGCCTGTTTTGTGACCAATTATATCGTCAATTTTGGTGAAGGTACTGTGAGGTGCTGAGAAGAAGGTATATTCTTTTGTTTTAAGATGAACTGTTCTATAAATATCTGTTAAGTCCATTTGGTTCATACCTTCTGTTAGTTTCTGTATGTCTCTGTTTAATTTCTGTTTCTATGATCTGTCCTTTGATGAGAGTGGGGTGTGGAAATCTCCTACTATTATTTGTGAGGTATGCTTTAGCTTTAATAAGATTTCTTTTATGTATGTAGGTGCCCTTGAATTTGGAGCAGAGATATTTAGGATTGAGGGTTCATCTTGCTGGATCTTTCCTTTGATGACTATGAAATGTCTTTCTTTTCTTTTTTGATAACTTTTGGTTGAAAGTTGATTTTATTCAATATTGGAATGGCTACTCCAGCTTGTTTCTTTGGACCACTTTCTTGGAAAATTGTTTTACAGCCTTTTACTCTGAGGTGGTTTTTGTCTTTATACCTGAGGTGTGCTTCCCGTATGCAACAAAATGCTGGGTCCTCTTTACATATCCAGTCTGTTAGTCTATGTCTTTCTATTGGGAAATTGAGTCCATTGATGTTAAGAGATATTAAGGAATAGTGATTGTTGATTCCTGTTATTTTCATAGTTAGAGGTGTAAATACGTTTTTGTGTCTCTCTCCTTTTGGTTTCCTTGCAAAGAGATTACTTTCTTGCTTTTTCAATGGTGTAGTTTCCTTCCTTGTATTGGAGTTTTCCACCTATTATCCTTTGTAGAACTGGATTTCTGGAAAGGTATTCTGTAAATTTGGTTTTGTCATGTAGTATCTTGGTTTCTCCCTCATTGTTAAATTGAGAGTTTTGCTGGATATAGTAACCTGGGCTGGCATTGTGTTCTCCTACGGGCTGTATGACATCTGCCCAGGATCTTCTGGTTTTCATAGTTTCTGGTAAGAAGTCTGGTGTAATTCTGATAGGTCTGCCTTTATATGTTACTTGACCTTTTTCCCTTACTGCTTTTAATATTCTCTCTTTGTCTTGTGCTTTTGGTGTTTTGACTATGATGTGACAGGAGGAGTTTCTTTTCTGGTCCAATCTATTTGGAGTTCTGTAGGCTTCTTATATGTTTATGGGCATCTCTTTCTTTTGGTTAAAGATATTTTCTTCTATGATTTTTGTTGATATTTACTGGCTCTTTAAGTTGGGAGTCTTTATTCTCTTCTACACCTATCATCCTTAGATTTGATATCTCATTGGGTCCTGGATTTCCTGGATGTTTTGGGTTAGGAGCTCTTGGCATTTTCCATTATCTTTGATGGTTGTGTCAATCTTTTCTTTTTTTTTTTTTTTTTTTGTTTTTGTTTTTTTTTCGGAGCTGGGAACCGAACCCAGGGCCTTGTGCTTGCTAGGCAAGCGCTCTACCACTGAGCTAAATCCCCAACCCCGTGTCAATCTTTTCTATGGTATCTTCTGCCCCTGAGACTCTGTCTTCTATCTCTTGAATTTTCATTTTTAAAAAGCGGTGCCTTTTTTATAGTGGGATCTTACTTTGAGGTTTTTCAATTGCCGCAGTATACATCTTCAGGTTTCTCTTTATTAGCACTAATCTCTTTGTGATGGTTTGAATAAAAATAGCCCCATAGGCTCACAGGGAGTGTTTCTATTAGGACTCAGGATATATACCCTTGTTAGAGGAAGTCTATCACTGAGGTGAAGTTTCAGAGGCTGAAGCCAGGCTTGCTGCCACCATTCCCTCTTCCTTTTGCCTTTGTTTTTTGTTTTGTTTTGTTTTGTTTGTTTGTTTGTTTGTTTTTGGTTTTGAGTTTATTTTATTTTTTTCATCTTTATTAAATTGGGTATTTCTTATTTACATTTCGATTGTTATTCCCTTTACCAGTTTCCGGGCCAACATCCCCCTAGCCCCTCCCCCTCCTCTTCTTTATGAGTGTTCCCCTCCCCATCCTCCCCCCATTACCACCCTCCCCCCAACAATCACGTTCACTGGGGGTTCAGTCTTGGCAGGACCAAGGACTTCCCCTTCCACTGGTGCTCTTACTAGGCTATTCATTGCTACCTATGAGATTGGAGCCCAGGGTCAGTCCACGTATATAGTCTTTGGGTAGTGGCTTAGTCCCTGGAAGCTCTGGTTGGTTGGCATTGCTGTTCATATGGGAGCTCAAGCCCCTTCAAGCTCTTCCAGTCCTTTTTCTGATTCCTTCAACAGAGCTCCCGTTCTCAATTCAGTGCTGGCATTGGCCTATATATTTGCTGTGTTCTGGCTGTGTCTCTCGGGAGAGATCTACATCCTTGCCTTTGCTTCTTGATAGAGAACTCTCTCAGGTCCCTCTCCAGCACTTTGCCTGCCTGCACACTGCCATTCTTCCTCTGAGGCAATAATAGACTGAACCTCTGAACTCTAAGCCAGCCTCAAGTAAATGGTTTCTTTATAAGAGTTGCCATGCTCGTGGCATCTAGTCACAGCAGTAAAACCCTAACTTAAACACTTTAACATTTTCATCTGCTTTGTCTATGCAATTCTAAACTCACACTCCTTCTGCACTAAATTGTACATTTCTTTCTCTCTAAGTAATTTTTAATCTTCATTATCAGTTGGATTTACAATCACCATGGAGATACATTTCTGGTTACATAAGTGCATGTGTTTGCAGAAAGCATTAATGAAGTGAGAGCACTCACCCAGAGACTGGATAACTTGGTGCCTTGGGCTGTGTCACTGAGCTGGATATAAAGAGAGCAGAGTTAAATACCAGCTCATCTCTCTCCTGACAATAGACATGATGTGACAGCTACCTCACCCACCTGTTGCACATCTTCCCTACTACAATAAACTATACCCTCAAACTGTAAGCTAGCATAAGCCTTCCCTTCCTTAAGTTGCCTTTGTCAGGTTTTGTTTTACAGCAAAAAGTGAAGTAAAAGTAATGAAGACACTGTAGATCTCACCAAGAGAAATACACAGTAATCATGTCACAACTTCGATGTTATGATTTCTTGAAATTTCTTCTGCCAGTTATTCTATTCCTTCTATTCCTTTTAAATTTAAATTCACTCAAATTATCAAGATATAGGAAGAAATTCTCTCTCTCTCTTTGGATGCAGGAAGTGAAAATAGTAATAGTCCATCCAGTACTCCAGAAAGAGTCCTTAATAATCTCTGCTGTTTGGAGAAATGTTAAGGCATTCCTCGATTCTGGAACTGTTTCAGCAGTAAATTGTCAGGTCTAAAGTCCTCCCAGGGGTGACAATGGAGAAGGTGAATCATGTTATCCCATCTGAGCAACAACTGATACACTGAAGTACATAGAAATACGGGACCATTGTATTCAGTTTCTCTAAAGGAAAAGTCAGTGTGCGCGGCTGGATGTCTGAGCAGCCCCAGTCTGAAGCTAGAGAGCTGCTGCTCTTCGGTCTATATTGGAATAACAAAGAAATTGGATGTAGAACCAGCAAGGAAATGTCTCAGCAACAGGGTAGATGAGCTCACTGGTGAGAGTGAGGGTAAACAAACCCAAAGCAAAGCCTGTCCCATTTCCTGTTCTGTGAGCTACCACCAGGAGATGTGGCCCAGATTCCGAGTTGGTTTTCCTACCTCAAATAATACACTCAAAAAACTCCTTGGATTTTAGATATTCCCAGGTATAGTTTGGTTGAAAGCAAATATTAACCATCTCAGTTCCCAAAGAAGGAAAACTGGATTCTGTTTTGATTGGGTTAAAAAATAAGACTTACAGGTTATCAAAACAGTCATGTATTTAATCCTGGATTTTCTGGAATAAAAGAGATCTTCAGCTACAGATTTAGGAGCCCTAGATATTGAGGACTTGTGATAAATAGTCTTAAAGTGAGTGAGAATAGATAGCATGGCTGAGTGACTCCAAAGTTGAGCTTTGAGCATGAAATACAAGAAAGACAGAGTGAATAACTATGGTGCCAAAGCCCAGTGCTTCCTCCTTTAATGAGTAATAATGCCTGTTGATTGATCAAGTTTGTGAAATATACTCAATTTAATAACTATATAGATTCTTTCTGGGTCCTCAATGTGTTTGGGATATGCACACACACACACACACACACACACACACACACACACACACCAAAACTAGACAATATTGATAAAGCCAAGAAGTATATGCTGACAGGAGCCTGATATACCTGTCTCCTGAGAGGCTCAGCCAGAGTGTAACAAATACAGAGGTGAGTGCTACCAGCAAACAATTGAACTAAGAACAAGGTCCCCATTGACAGAATTAGAGAAAGGATTAAAGGAGCTGAAGAGGTTTGTAACCTCATAAGAACAACAGTCCCAACCAACCAGAGCTCCCAGGGACGAAACCACTACCCAAAGAGTACACATGGACAGACCCATGGTTCCAGCTGCATATGTGACAGAGGATAGCCTCATTGGGCACCAATGGGAGGACATGCCCTTGGTTCTGCCAAGGCTAGACCCTCAGTGTAGCAGAATGCTGGGGGGTCATGAATGGGGGTTGTTAGGGAGGGGAAACACTCTTATAGAGTAAGAGGGAGGGACATGGGATAGGGAGCTTATGGATGGGAAACCAAGAAAGGGAATAACATTTGAAATATAAATAAAAAATATCCAATAAAAAAAGAAAAAAAATATATATAGTAACAAGTAAAGTTTGGGGAGAAAAGTCCTAAGCAGATTTTATTTGTTTGCTTGTTTATTTGTTTATATATATGGACTCTGGATCTCACTCTATAGCCTGATCTAGCCTCATACTCTGAGCAATCCTCTTGGCTCATGCTCCCAAGTACTGGTGTGAGAGGTAAGCCAGCACACCTAGCTGACTTTATAAAAATCAGACTTTAAACTCTTCATGTACATTGAGTGGTGCAAAACGTTTTGTTGGCAGACACTTTAGCCAAGGACTCTAATTCCATTGTTTAGTCAAACAGAGAAAACAAAGATGAGTAGAATCAAATAGGACAATTACATGGACGGCTGTGATAGCCGTTGGTTCTCTGCAAAAATACCCAGAACTTTGTCCGCTGTGCACATGGTCAAATTACATGTCTGAGCTGTAGGTTAATGATATTATTAGACCAATTCTTGACAGCAGGTTTTGATTAAAAGTGTTATCTGGCATGCTGACAGGAGCCTGATATAGCTGTCTTCTGAGAGGCTCTGCCAGAGCCTGAGAAATACAGAGTCAGATGCTCTCAAGCGACCATTGGACTGAAAACGGGGCCCCCAATGGAGGAGTTAGAAAAAGGACTGAAGGAGCTGAAGGGGTTTTCAACCCCATAGGAAGAACAACAATATCAACCAACCAGACCCCTAGAGCTCCCAGGGAATAAACTACCAACCAAAGGGTATACATGGAAGGACCCATGGCTCTATCCACATATGTAGCAGAGGATGGCCTTATTGGGCATCAGTGAGAGGAGAGGGCCTTGGTTTTGTGAAGACCAAATGCTCCTATGTGGGAAATGCCAAGGCAGGGAGATAGGAGGGAGTGGGTGGGTGGTGGGACACTCTCATAGTGGCAGGGGGGGGGGGGAGGGATAGGGGATTCCAGAGGGGAAATCGGGAAAGGGAATAGCATTTGAAATGTAAGTAAAGAAAATATACAGAGAGAGAGAGAGAGAGAGAGAGAGAGAGAGAGAGAGAGAATATATATAATCTGCTTATCCAGTGGATTTCTTTTAAAATGGAAACTACTTTACTATGGACATTTTCGTCATCCAGCTTTGATTTATAGCATTTAAGGAGGCACGAGGGGTAAGTACCAGTGCTGTGACCATCAGGTGGATGGCTGTGTCCTTCTCGTTCCCATGGCAGCTGAACGATGGCAGAACTTCCACCACCTCTCACCTGAAGTCAGCCTCGTGACATTTGACCATGTTGACATACTCATGATTTGATGTGTCATTACCAGAGTGTTCTAAAATCCAGAAATTAATATTTGTGATACAATCAATGTCAGCCACCCTGTCAATCATTTTCCTCAGTGTGTGTGGGGGCGGGTAGTGTAAAAGGCAGAAAACATTCCTTTCTTCTGCCTTAGTGTCTGTCAGTGTTCGTATCTGCCCATTCAATCAAGAAATGAGGACAGTAGAGACTAGAGTTTCCTCCCTTCACAAACCAGGCCAGATCTGATGAGTATATCATAATTGAGAAGCCATATCTTTGTTGTTTCAAGTCACTATGGTGTTAGATGCTATGTCATATAACTGACTGACTTGACCGCCTTTATGTTCCTATGTCCCTCTAAAAACAAAAAGCACTGAATAACATAGGCTCAAGCTTGTCACCACTCTCCTTGAATGACTTTTCATTGTAAGCAGAGTAAAGAGTTGGAATAAAGGATTGCTTTGCTGTATTATTACAAAAATACAAGCATGAATCTTATTTCCATATGTGATAATTTGGCAATTTTCTTTACTCATGTACATCAATTGCAAGAAAACTTAAGGTATAGAAACTTTACAACATAAAATATTTTCAGTGATCTTATGAAAAATAGCATTTAAACATAAAAAAATAGAGCATATTCTAGCTTATTTTTTAAAGCAGGCAGTAGGAATTGATTTATTATCCATGGAGCTGTTTAAGAAATGCTCTTTTATATTCTTGTCCTGTGCCAGTTGGGCAAATGGCATCAAACTCCTAACCAGAAGGTTAGGAGAAAAACAGTCAGAGGCTTGACATCACCTCGCCCCACCTAATGACTTCACTTTCCATTTGATTTACTGTTGTCTGGCCATTACTCAATTGAACCAAAAAAAAAAATGTAGTTAACCAGAGTAAACCTACCCACTCTCTTCCTCTAAATATGCAGTTTAACAACAGTACAATTGATCTGGGAGACTTGTCAAGTGAGTTATTGTTAGTCATAGAACTTACGAGGTGTGACCAGAGTCAGATAGTACTTTCTGTCCCTTGACTGCACATGTGATGGATCAGTCTTCGTCCATCCATGATACGATAGTAAAGTGCAGTGTAGTGGGGTAATGTACATGTTAAAGCTATTGATTTCTCACAGTTGTCTGAGGAGTGTGAGGTGAAGGTACGGTCTAAGATTCAGTATTAAGTGGAGGCCTCACTGCACAGTCATGTGGTATGCTGGCTGGTTTTATATCAACTCGACATAAGCTAAAGTCATCAGTAAGGAGGGAACCTCAATACAGAAAATGCCTCCGTAAAACTGTGCTGTAGGCAAGCCTTAGGACATTTTATTAATTAGCAATCTATGAGGAGGACCCAGTCCATTATGGGTGGTGCCATCCCTAGGCTAACCACCCTGAGTTCTTTTTAGTAAGCATGCTGAGTAAGCAGCACTTCTCCATGGCCTCCATATCAAGCCCTGCCTCCTGCTTCCTGCTCTGATTTTCTTAGATGATGAACAGTCATATGGAAATGTGAGCCTGTTTCCTCTCAAGTTGCTTAGTTCATGGTGTGTCAGCACAGCAATGGTTACACTAAGATGCTTGGTAAAGGAGATCAGTGCTATACCTTTAGCATGATGAAAGCAGAAAAGTGAAAAGAAGCCTGGAGAATTCCTTCCAGCTTTTCCATAAGGCACCAATGTGTTCCTAAAGCAGATCTCTAACAATCTAATCACTCTCCTAAGGCTTACGTATTGCTGTCCAGGTTGGAAAGACAGATTTCTGACAGGAATTCTAAAAAGTAACATTGTTCAAGCCATTTCAGTATGTCTCTCTTTTGAGTAGTTGTTAATTAGATAGAACCTTTGCTTACCAAAGCACAGGTTAAGGGGCCTTATTCGGCATTCTGTTGCCATGAGTTTTGTTTATTTTCCTTAGAGGTTATCTTAGTATATTATTTACCTGCACTATGTAACTTTTCGTGTCTGTACAGAATCATCCAGGGACCTTATATATTACACAATGTTCTCCTTAAAAAGACATCTCTAGCTTTCCTCAGAGATGCACCTGTATAATCACAGGTTTTATGCCAGCCTGGGCCATATAGAAAAACCATGGCTCTAAATAAATAAATAAGCAAGCAAGCAAGCAGAAGAAATGAAAATATTGAGGTAAATATAAAATATCAAGTTTAAATTGTATCACATATCAACCTTGTGCCCTGTTTGACTTCTTCCAAACCTGTGTCTTTCTGGGCCCATCACTGTCTTGTGTAAGTACAGTTCCTTCTCAGACTTCCTACATTGCAGACACAACTAGTACTTTGCAATGTTAACTTCCAGCTTCTTAATGATTCCTGTGGTTTTCAAGATAAAGTTCAAACCCCTTAGCATAATACACAGAGCCTTTCATAAGCTTGGCTTTGCCTAACTCTACTTCGGAAGTTGCAAAGTGGCAGGCCATTAGCAGAACTCAGTGCACATCTGTATTTAGCCTCATTTCCTTGTGTTTTCTTTAAGAGTTGGCATTGACGTTTTAACTTTAAAAGGGGAGATTTCTGACCTCTTGTACTTAGAAGATTGCCCCATATACAGTGCCAACTAACTATTCCAACTGTTTTCCTTAAAGAGGATACTCACTCTTTTTTATTTAAAGTCTTTTTTTTAACTTTTGGATAGAATAGTTATCTTTTTTACTTAAAATTATTAAGGATATCTCTGAGAATGATTGTGTGGGTATGTGTGCGCACATGCCACAGTATGCATGAGCAGGTCAGAGGCTAACTTGAGAGAACCAGTTTTCTCTTCTCATCATGTAGGTCCCAGGGATCAAACCCAGGCTCCCAGGTCTGGCACAAACACCTTATCCAATAAGCCATATTGCTGCTCCTCCATCTTTAATTTTCTCTAAATTTCATTCACAAATGTCATCCATGTGTACACCTTTGGGCATTCGCGTTTACATCTCTTCCTGGTCTCTTTACGAACCACTTTATAAATGCTCATCGCCTGTAGCACTGGACTACACAGTTCCTCCGATGGCTGATGATCATTTCTGCTGGGAATTCCATCTTGCTTGTCCAGATGTGTGACCCACAGGCCCACCTACTTCCCTCAAACTATAGGATACGCACCACATTCTTCAGAAAACTCGCTCAACCCCCTTCTCTCTCTGTTCTTCTCAGAGAGCGTTACATCTCTCACAAGTGTTCTGTAGCACTTGATGTTTTCTTTTCTTCCTTGTAGTTGAAACATTTGTAAGAAGGAAAAACACTATACACTCAATGTCTCTTTCCATCATAGAATCTGGCTCTTATAGCAGAACAATAACTGACTTAACTTTCCAGTTCATCATTTGCCACATCTAAATCATAGGTTTATAACCTGCTGAAGTTAGAAAATGTTTCCAACTGAATATTGTAAACTGTAGAAAACATTGAAGGTTAGTTAATTCCCCTCACTAATTACCACGATCTGATAAGTAACCGTTCTTTTACTGTACCAAAGGGAGGCCTAGGAGCTTGATTTTCTCTGCTTTTTCTTCTGTCCCCCCAGTTTGTGTGGGTTGTCATAATTCTCCCTTCTTCCATTTCTATATTATCTATTTGGAGCATCCTTCATATAATTTCTTAATTTTTAAAAATGATTTGCACTGTCTCCAGAATTTGTCTATTTAGAAAAAAATCAAAAATTAGAACAAGAAAATATGTGGAAAGACATTTTAATGTGTGATTCCATTTTCTGTGAAGATTGTTGTAACTCCGTTTTCTGATTTATTTGATTTCTGTTTCCTAATCTACTTTATTTCACTGATTCATTAAACACGTAAATCTACTCAGGTTTGTGATTTGAATGTGAACTAAGTTGACTCATGTTTGCCTACATTTTGGCATCAGAAAGGAGGACATGAGATCCATGTTCCGAGGACCCACCCTCCCTCACAGACATAAATGAATTTGGGAAGCACTCTGTCTGTCCTGTATTTCAGGACCTTAAATCATCTCTTCCTCCCCCCGCCCCAGTGTAAGTCAAACCTTTCTTTTTTTAGATTAATACTGAGATATGAAAATTGGTACCCAATTGAATTTGAAGAACCAGAAGAAACAATGAGGTGCTTTGGTCCAAAACTGGAAAATAAGAAATGCAGACAGTTCAAGCAAATACTGGGATTTTTAAGACAGAGTGATAGTTACTCATTGAGGATTCTGTCCATGAACAAGCTTTGAGAAGAGGGACTTCGTGGGTCATTTATTCACTTTATATTCAATTGTTATGCTAAGAGGGGAAATCAATAATGCCTGATAAACCATATGTAACCAACTTTATCATAATATGTTCTAATTCAGAGAACAAAGTATTCCCATTCTCCACTGAGACTCTTAATAACGTACCATATTGAGGTGGAAGCCCTTCAGTCTTGTATCTGTAGAGGACACCGTACCTGGAAGAATTACAAGTTACTTTACCTAACATGCCTCCAAACATGACATGCAGGAGATTCAGATTTAATTTATTAATATTAAAATGTTTTCTATCCATATATAGTTTGATCAAATCTACCCTAGAGCCTTTTACCTAGCCCTTCCCAGAGTCCCTTCAATACTTTTCTTCCTAGCTTCATGTGCTATTTTCTGCTAGATCCACTAAGTCTAGGTAGAGGTCCCTTTATGTCCGTGGGTGCAGCTCTGAAGAAACTGATTTTCTCCCTACCGGCAGTCATCAGTTGGCAACAGCTCCTTAGCTCGAAGTGGACTTCATAACTCTATGCAGGAATCTTGACTGGCTTGACCTTCTGCAAGTCTAACACATACAGTCCCAGCAGTCACTGTATGGGTGCAGCAGCCCAGTCATGTCCCTGCCATGCCTATTGTTCATTAGCCCTTGAAACCAAGCATCTTCTATGTGTAAAAGTGGTCTTAGATTTATAAATGGCATATTTGGTAACTAGACTCTAAAGCCAAATTTATTTTCCTGTGAATTAAATTCAGAAATGCACAGGTAGGCTCTGGTACAGTGTGCCACGGAGGAATAGGCAGGGTAAATGAGTAAGCCATGGCCTTTATAAAAATAAACGTGGGTTATTATACTGTTTTTGGAGTCTCTTTGTCACATTTTGCATGGCTTGTTTTGACTTGCTGTGTTGTATAAACAAAGGAATCAAAAGTAAGCCTCTTTCCAGAACAATTCTAATTTGTTTGTAGTTTTGTAAAATAGCCAGCCAAAAAATTAAAATGCCAATATTGTGCAACAAATTAATATCAATCAGAGGGGTTTGTTGGTTTCATAACAATAGCCTTGATAAATTAAAAGTAATAAATTCAGTTGCAAGCCGGGCTTACAGTCAGAAAGCTGTTGTTACAATTCTAAATAGTATTTTTTTCCCGTTCTCATCGGTATTTCCTCTGGGTTTATTCATGGGGCGGAGGCATGGTCTGTGACTCCCTCCACTACTACTCCACCCTCCTGCAATGTGGCAACTAACTTTGAAAACTGAAAACATGACGCTTCCTAGGCGCTTGTTATTCCGTTTCCAAAGCTCACTTGGCGTTAGTCTGAGATATCTATGCCCTTTGGCGTGTGTTCATTCAAGGAAGCTAGACCATTTGGTACTTAATTCCTGGGTAGGAAGATAATGTCCGTAGCAGGGTGAGGTATGGGATGGAATAATTGATGAATCTCTGGACAAAACTGAAGGGGCTCCCTTGGGACCAATGGACTAGGAATTGGTCTGTCTGCATGAATTTCAGTTTCCTTTCTCATCAACTTTGTGTCTGAAAATTTCTGAATGAACTCCCTGTTAGGCTTGCCTACTGACTTTTCTGGCTTACAGTTGTGGTTTTCTATCTAATCGCTTGACATCTTTTTATAACCAAAGACACTGACTAAGAGTGGTCTCCCTTTGCTCAGTAGCTTTCTAATGTGATTGTCCAAGTCATGCATTTTACTTTACTTCTTACTTATTCTGGTTTGGTTTGGTTTTGTTTCGTTTTTCAAGACAAGGTTTCTCTGTGTAGCCCTGGCTATCCTGGAACTTGTTCTGTAGACAGACTGGTAACAGACTCAGAGATCTGCCTACCTCTGCCTTCTGAGTGCTAGGATTAAAGACACGCACCACAATGCCTGGCCAAGATTTTCATTTTATAAAACTCAGAAGACTCATATTTGTCATAACCAACATAGTGATAGCAGTAAGTCAGTCACTATTTAGCACTGCTGGGTTTCCGTCATGCTGTGGCCATCAGATTTAGCTCGGCATACTGTCAGTTCATTCTCAGTTGTGGTGTTTGCAATAAACTAAGCAGACAGTGGTTAAATTACTGAAGGATAGCTGACAATAGTTGTCCTGCTTTAGAAGTCTAGATTAAGTGTTCATATATTGATATCGTTACAGTATTTTTAGTCACCTAACTGCTTTATCCACGTGGTTCTGAAAAGGTGAGTGCTACTGGCCTTCACTCTTCAATAACAAAGGTGGCAAGACATAGTCACAAATTACAAAAGTGAAATAGGTTTTTATTCAGTCAAAATCATGGTTGAATTAATATATAAGTATGAATATGGATTTAGAACAAAAACCACAAAATATAAAAACAAAATTCTGTTACCTACTCTCTATTTTGACCCTTGACTTAATTCATATCACTAAGTTTTATGTTCCTCAGTTAAAGGAAATGAGATGACCTCATTGATAATTGTTTTATTTTTACACTGAATTAAAAATGATATAAAACATAGCATAGTTATTGGGTTAAAATATCCTTTTCTCTGGACAATGATTGAGGGAGTAAAGGAACTTGTCACCAAGCCTGCCATCTGAAGTCCCCTCCCTAGGACCATCATTCTGGAAGGAGAGAACGAATTAGTGTCAAATGTTCTCACTCCTCTACAAGAGTACTGTGACATGTATTCACCTCTCTGCCCCACCCACACTTCAAACAAAACATACAAATGTACCCTTTTAATTATCATTTTCTTTTGTTAATGCCTTTTTAAGAAAGTTGTGCAGTAATTTGATATTAGACATTAAAATGATTTTCGATGTGGTTAGAAATTGCAGTTTGGATAAAGTTTGGAAATTCACTCTTGAGTTGCTGATGCATTTAATATGGTGTCTGTATCTTAAAACACTATTTAAAGGTTATTTAAAACATGTTTTAGTTGATTGAGAAAATAAAGTTAGTATCATACTTTATTGTTTTGGATTTTTGATGTAAAGAAATGCATTTTATGCACTGTATTTTATATCAGGTATGAAAATATTGACAGTCATTATTACGAAAGCTCCAGTAATTTCCTTGGGTGCTAGAGAGCTAAATTCCATTTCAGCATCAATCCAAGGCCTCAGGCAGAAAAGACGTTGGAAACTGCTCTATGCAGGTTCTCTAAGTAAGTAAACAATCAATAAAGTGGGGGTGCACATATGTACACATCTGCACATACACAGTGTGTGCCTTAAGGATGGTTCCACATGGTTATGCGGCTGGGAAGTCTGAAATATGTGAAGTAGGCGAGTGCACTGGAACTCATGGGGTGTTAATGCTTCAGACGTTTCTTCTCTTGGGAAACTTGTGTTTTTAGGGTTCTTAGCTGATTTTTTTTAACCCATATACTCAAGAAAATTCAGGTGAAATTGGTAGATTGCACGTGACAATCCCATCTATAAAAAAGCTTCACAGCAAGATTTAGAGCATTGAACATCTCTGTAACTGTATGCTTTCCTAGAGAATCTCCCATAAAAGTTATCACAGACTGTAAACATAAGCACTTGCCAAGATTGAGACAAGACAGAAACTTGAGAACAGTGTGCAGTGGAGAACCATAACAATCAATACCAAGGCGAAAATCACAGAAACTGGATGAATTAGTTGACAGCTAAAAGTACCCAGTCACCAGTAATAAAGAGATGTCACCAACAGTAAAGGACTGTCCAAACGTGCACTGACCCTCGGTGTTCTAGATTAGCCATTGCTGCAGTGTGACATTGTGAATACTCTCTAGGCATACTGACAGGGAGTAAAATTCAGATGTTCCAGGACACTTCGCTCAGTCTCCTGTTATTGCTTAGACATTCCCCACAGGTCTAGTCAATGTAGTCTTTGGTAGAAAGACTGGAAAAGGATGCGTGGAAAGATCTTGGAATGTGATTGATATTTTGACTCATAAGTTTTTCAGGATGGTATGAAAGAAAGGTAGGCATTTTTTTTTCAGTGTGGTATCATTGACTGATGTACATGTATATGTAAATATGTACATACATAAATTTTTTTCTTGACTTAGAATCTCATGTATCCTAGGCTAGCCTCAAACTCACTGTTTTGCCAAGGATGAACAAAATGTTCAACAATCTTCCTGCTTATGCCTCCTAAATATTGGGAATACAAGTTCATACCTTCATAGCGTTGTATTGGGGATGAAACTCAGGACTTTGTGCATGTGTACACTCTAACATCTGAGCTACCATGACAACCACAGAGTATCACAGTGTTTTGGTAAGCAGTGAACTATCCAAGATTCTTAGACACAAATGAAAGAACCGCACAGCTCTCTATGTTGAACTCTACAAATTCCTACTGGAAGAAGAAACATAAGGACAAGTTAAATTATATTAAGGTTAGTGTTTGATTCTTCTGACTTGGCAGTTTGTATAACATTGTAGAATTCAGAACAGTTTTCTTTATGTTAAAAATTATACAGACAGGAAGTGCAGACAGATATCTCAGAGTATCATCATAAAATCCTCTTTGTGTATTCTCATCCATGCAGTAGCTCTACTAGTTCACTTATTTACTGGTCGAATAAAAGTTGGCTTTCAATTCATTCAGCTTTTTCTTCCAAGGATAATCTGAGGACCTCTCTACATCTCAGTACAAAACCGTACTGGATTGAACATCCAGTACATGTATTAAGTGTATAACTTAACATTTTAATTCTATAACTAGCATTTTAATTCTACTTTTATAACTCAAATTTAAAAAACTGAATTTCGTGTGCATTATACAGTTTATTTATAAAGTACTTGTTTTATTTATTAATTCATTTACTGAATATCCCAACCACAGTCTCCCCTCCCTCCTCTTTTCCCAGTCCCTTCCTTGCACCTTCCTCACTCCTCCGCCTCCAACCACTCCTTCTCCCGTTCTCTTCAGAAAAGAGCAGGACGCGCTTGGATATCAACTAGCCATGGCATATCAAGTTGAAATAAAAGTCACTCTCTTTCCTATTATATCTGGATGAGCTAACCCAGTAGGAGGAAAGGGTCACAAAGCCACAAAACAGTGTCAAAGACAGCCCCTGCTCCCACTATTCAGAGCCAGTCCCACAAGAAGACCAAGCTACAGAACGTATGGGTGGAGGACCTAGGTAAGTCCCTTGCAGGCCCCCTTGTTGACAGTTCAGTTTCTGGGAGCTACTATGGACCAGGGTTGGTTGAGTCTATGGGTTTTCTTATGGTGTTTTTGACCCCTGTGGCTCCTGCAATCCCTCTTCTCCTTATATTTCAGGATTCTCCAAGCTTCACCTAATATTTGACAGTGGATCTCTACATCTGTTTTGATCAGTGGCTAGGTGATCCTCTCTGGTGACAATTCCCCTTATCACCAATCTATGAGTATAATAGAATAATAGAATAGCATTAGGAATTATTTTATTGATTTTTTTTTGCCAACCTTCAGGCAGTGTCAGAGGTGGACTCCCTCTCATGTCATGGGTTAAGCTTGACCAATTCCACAATTTCTGAGCCACGTTGATCCCTCCACATCTTATAAGCAGGACATGTTGTAGGTTGAAGATTTTGTGACTAGGTTGGTGTCCAAATCCCTCCTTTGGAAGTCCTGCCTGGTTACAAGAGTACATTTCAGGCTCCACATCCCCTTTGCCGGGAATCTTAGCTAGAGTGACTCTCATAGACTCCTGGGAGTTTTCATTGTCCTGGGTTTCTAGCTTACCCAAAGGAGGACCATCCCCATTTCAATCTTGTCTCTCTGTCTGTCCTCCCCTAACCTGAGCACTCCTGTTCTCATCCCCAACCTCATTCAGTTCTCATTCCCCATTCACCCTTGATGTCTATTCTATTGACCCCTCTCAGCAGATCCACACATCCCTCCTCAAGACCTCCTTGAAACTTAGCTTCTCTGGCTCTGTGGGTTGTAGCATGGTTATCCTTTACTTTATGGCTAATGTCCACTTACAAGTGGGTGCATGTAATGCATGGCTTCCTGGGTTACCTCATTCAGAATGACCTTCTCAAGTTCAATCCATTTACCTGAAAAACTCATGATGTCATTGTTTTTAACAGCTATCTTATATTCCATTGTGTACAGGCACCACATTTTCTTTATCCATTCTTAAGTTGAGAGATATCTAGGTTGTTTTCCATTTCTGATTATTGCAAATAAAGCTTCTAGGAATACAGTTGAGCATGTCCTTGTGGTTATGGAGGAGGACCCTTTGTTATATTATGTGCTCAGGAGTGGTATAGCTAGGTTTTGAGGTAAATCAATTCCCAATTTTCTGTAATACAACCACATTGTTTGATTTGCATTTTTCTGATGACTAAAGATGCTGAACATTTCTTTAAGTGTTTCTTGGCTATTAGAGAGTCCTGTGTTAAAAATTCTCTGTTTGTATCTGTCCACTATATTCTAATTGAACTATTGATTTGTTGATGTGAGATATCTCAGCTGTTACAGGCTAGGTTCAGAACAAAATATTTTTATATTTTAAAATATGTGCTTCACTAATACTGTATGCACTTTAGGAATAGTTTATCAGATGTATATACTATATAGTGTACTTTTGTAAAGATTATCTGAAAAAAATCAATGTACATTACTTTGATATTTTATAAAACATTGTACTAAGACTCTGCCTGGCAATTTCTTGTCTAAAAACAGGCAGAAGAGTTGGGTTCACTTTATTACTTACATAAATTGAAACTTCTAATAATTTATCAATTTAAAGAGCTCAAGGGTTCTATAAATTCATATAAAAAGTCTTATGTCCTTCACTATTTTATTTAATCTAAATAAATTGAATATTTATCTTTTGTCAATATTTATATTCACAAATTTATAGAATTCTACCAAATTACCACTCACAATGAGTATTATAAAATAAAACATATTCTTTTTTCCACAATATAATGTGCCACTCTGAAGCAGAAATGTATAGCCATAAAACTATTGCAGGGAACATGCAGTTGGCCTGGCCAAGCTGCTGGGAGGCATGTGTCAGAGAATTTTCAAGTCAGTAGCCAAGGAGGCATGAAAGCTGGCAAGGCAATTGCTCTTCAATGTTAATCTTGTTTACCCTGTATAGTTTGCAAACATCTTTGTATCTTGGCAACTACAACTATATTGATCCTGGAAATTGCCAGTATATTCTATTTCTGATAAAAAATATTAAAAAGTCTGATTGCTCTGAATGAAGTTGTCACAGCCTCAAGTTGTGCAGTGCCCCTCCAGCCATCCTGGTTTAATTCCTCATAGCCATAACAGGAGACCTTGGCCTGATAAATAAGCATGGGCACCCGCAGATCCATGGATACAATTTTAACAAGTGTAGAAGATAAGGTAAACTCTGAAGATAGCTTTGAAATCCCTTACATATCTAAGTAGGTAAAATACTACCCAGTATACTAGGTAGCTTTCGGCTAGGAAAATAGTTGATATTCTTAAAAGCAAAGCACACATATGAGATATGGACCAGAGGGGTAAAGACGTAGAAGATATAGTTTGAAAACCGAGGTTGTGTGCCTTAGCTATACCACATGTTTATAGGATTTTGAATTTATCACTCATCACCCATTTGAAGTTTCATTGAGAATTGAGATTATTAAGGGGCTGCACAGGTAGTTGATGGTTAAGAGCACGTACAGTTCTTCCAGAGGAACAAAGTTTGCCCCCAACCCCTGCCTATGTTACATGACTCACATCTGCCTTAGCTCCAGGGTATCTGAAACCCTATTCTTGATTCTTAGGGCACACCTGTGGCACACACTCATGCAGACATACGTACTTAAATAAATCAGTATTGTTTAAAATCATGCATATCGGTTTACTTACCTAGTTACCTACCAAATCATTATTTGTTGTAGGTCCTTCCCTTTGTGACAGCTGACTTGGAGGCACTATGTGTTACTTAAGCCTTTGGGAACACTTAGGTCCTGAGTCAGTGTCAGGAAGAGCAAACGTTTATCTCTAAATATATGTGTATCCATAGGTAGATAGTAAGTAAATAGGAAATACAGTGACAAATAAGAATGTCAGTAGAAGTAATAATTAATATAAGGCAGTTATTAATATGTTCCACATATACATGTGCCAAGGCACATGAAGACATCAGAGGTTAACTTTGAAGAGCTGATTCCCTTTGCCATGTGGGTTTCAGAGATGGGAGTCCGGTCATCAGTCCTGATTGCAAGTACCTTTCCCAATGAAGCCATCTCACTAGCCCATTTATAGACTTTTCAGTGGCTCCCTTTCTAATGAAACTTGGCTATTTCTCTTATGTTTTTCTAAATTTGGAACAAGGAAGGCTAGAACAACAATAAAAATGTAAAGATGTTTCCCTAGGAAAGTAACAATGCTTTTCCTATACAGAATTTATTACGGGGTGGCACAGATAAATGGATGAGGGATTAACTCCAGCAGCGCTTGGATTATTATGATAGAATGCTGTCCCTGAGACACTCCCTTTTCTTGGGCCACAATGAGATATTCTTTTGTGAGGCTTAGACAAGCAAGCCCATTATTTAAAATATCTGTGTGTCCTGGGCCAGTGAGGTGGCTCAGTGGGTCAAGATGCTTGGTGCTCAGCCTGCCGGTCTATGATCGGACATCAGAACCCACATGATAGAAGGGAAGAACATCAAACGCATCCCACAGACAGTCCTCTGACTTCCACACAAACATGTCCTAAATAAATAAGTCAGCATTTCTTTAATTCACACATACTAAATTACTTACAAACTTACTTACCATGTCCTTATGATTTGTTTTAGGTGCTTTTTTTCTCGGTGACAGTTGACTTGGAGGCACAATGTGCTACTTCTCTTAGGAAAGCTGGTGCATTGGAACACTTAGGTCTTTTCGTCTGTGTCAAGAAGAACAAATGTTTATCTTTACATAAATGTTTATCAGATAGGTGGGGAGCTAAGAAAGTAGTTAACCCGATGAATAAACATGTGCACAATTTCTCCATGTATAGTAAAGGTTCAGAACTCGTGGGCATTCTGGGAGTGAGGTACAACAAATGATTAAGCACAATCACAAGTTTTGTAAAGAGAAGTACAGTTTTCATAATGTCTCATAGAACAGAATCTCATCTAGAGTTTACCCCCTGAACTGATAAACAAGGTGTAGGAGTAGGGAGCTTGCAAGTACCATCTTCCCTTGTTCAGGACTTTTGGGAAACTCTGAACGAAACAGAACTAACTAGCCTGGAATTCAGAACATACACTAGCATGTTAGCTTTATTGAATCAATACTTTCCAAATGTGTTTAAATTTAAAATATTTTTAAATGGGGTGTTTTGTGGGATTTTATACAACACTGGCCCAGAGCACTTTCTCATTAAAATTATTACAACTTGTACTAAATGTCCTCAGAAAAATTAAGATTGACTAAATGTTTCTCTGCTAAAGAATTTTTGAGTGTTTTATGGTACTCTTTACCCACAAACTGAAATATAATTTAAAGTAAATATTTAAATATGCGTTTGATGTTCTCATTGTTTGCCTTATGGTAATGAAATGTAAATATTTTATCTTAATGACATTTTGAATGCTAATTTTATTCCCACAATCATTTCAATGTTGTAATTCCTTCCTGAAGATGTTAGTTTGCAGCTCTGCAAGGTGACAAAGAATTCTTTTTAGTCACTCCAGGCTAGCTGGCACCCCAAAGCACTGCACACATGGGATCTCTTCTTTCTCCTTCTCCCTTTCCTTCCCTTCTTTCTTCATTGTTTTTTACTTGGTCATGGTCTTTTAGCATATTAAACATTTTTATAAACCCACAATTAAATCAAATGTGCGTTCTGTTATGTACTTATTTCCTGGACGAGTGATGAAACATACTTTTGATTTCTAGTCACAAGGAAAGAGAGTTTTCTGTATCTTACCATAGATATGACAGGAAAACATGATCTTTTTAAGTCAATATATGGTAATTGGGCAGCATTAGTCACAATTGTCATAAACAATAAGAATAACAATGAGATTTATTATAAGCCTGTTTCTTGCCCAATGTAATTTTATTTAACAATTATGAGTTACAATGTAAATGAGGATGTGGAACTTTGTGTTGGCCTGCTGAGTCAGCTGTTCTTTCCAGGGATTCATTCCCAGGCCACCACACTGGAGACTCTGTGTCTCTAGTAATTGAAGCTCGCTTTCTTATTCCTAACCAGTTCATTTCTTCCTTCCCAAAGGAAATTACAATCCTTTCTGTGACAAAAATCTCAACAACCCTAATAGATTTTTTTATTTTTTTCAATTTTTTAATAGATTTTTTAGTAGTCTATTTTGATTATGGTTTCTCCTCCCCCAACTCCTCCAAAAGACATCCTTATTTCCCCACCTACCCCAAACAGGATCTTTTCTTTCTCTCTTCAATTAGGATGGAAACAGACAGTTCAATGATAATAACAATTATTATTTTGATGATGATGATGATGATAAAATCGTAATAATATATTAGATAAAATAAAACCAAAGAAGCCAGAATAGGACAGAACAAACGAAGAAGAAGAAAAGTAGCCACTGACAAAGCTCAAGAAACACATAAAGTACAGAAACACACAGGTCCCATAAAACCCACAGAACTGGAAACCATAATATATATGTAAAGGACCTGTAAGGTTTGTTGGTTTTTTTTTTAAATAAAAAAGCCCCTAAAAGGCGTTATAAGGCAAAAAGCCTTCACGGATGCTCTGGAACTGATTTAGTGTTGGTGTTGGTCATGTTCTGCTGAGAATGCCACCTACCCTTCAGTGGCTATTAGACCTAGTGAAATTCTAATTATTCATTTGTGGGTCCATTTTAATTGGAGATTGCTTCTGAGTTAGGGATGTGGGTTTTTTTCCTGTCCCCTCCCATCCCTGGAAACTCTCCAGGGCTGGTCCGTGTAGGCCCTGTGCTTACTGCAATCCTCTCTTTGAGTTCATATATGTATCTATCCTGCTTTGTTTACAATCCTTGTTTCCATATGATGTCTGTCGTTTTTGGCTCTTACAATCCTCCAGCCTCTCTTTGACAGTTTCCTGATTCCTGAGGGGAGGGTTTGCAGGAGGAGGCCTCCCATTTGGGCCAAGGTACCTCAAGGTATCATTCTCTGCACACTGTCTTGCTGTGAGTGTCTGTATTTGTTCTCATCAAATACAAGAGAAAGTTTCTGCCACCCTCTTTTAGGAGAAGAGTAGATTTTGTTTTTCTCGTAAGTCCCTGGCCTTGGTGCTCTCAGCTTCTTGTTCACCTGAGCAGTGTCTGGGATTGGTTCCATCTCACAGAGTTGGCCATGAGTCCAATCACATATCTGTAGACCACTCCCACAAGTGTACCACTCTTCTATCAGCATACCCAGCAGGTGAGTCACCGTCCTAGATCACGTAGTCTGCAGCTAGGGTGTTGGTATTTACCTTTTGCCTCTGGTGGCTTGCAGAAAACACTGTTCACCAGGAGCAAAGGCTCTAGGTAGGCACCAGCTCAACTTCTCTGTAATCAATGAATTCTTTATGTGTTGTAGAGCAGTGCCTTGCCATCAATTGTGGGTGGCAACCAACAGTCTTGGCAATCGCATAGGTTGTTTGGGAGTTCCCGTGGAGCCCCTTTGGCTAACTTGTCAATTACATGTTATCCACTTTTAGAGTTGTAGGTTTCATTTGGTGACTAGAGATGTCCATGTGAGGCTCTGTCTCACCCAGTATTTGCTGATTCCATTTAGACGATCTTCATATATGTGTATATTATAGGAAACGTCTATGCATTCCTTTCTTTAATAACCTTCATGTGGCCCTCAGTTCAGCTCTCCTTCCCATATTCCCTCTATGCTCCTTACTTTCATTCTGGCATTCCAGGCATCATCATACTGTCTGTTCTGTTTTCCCTTCCTAGAGTGATAGAGTCCTCCCATGTATTTCCTTATTCTATATCTATTATATCAGAATATCTAAGAGAAAGGTTATGCTTCATAAATAGAGAAGCATTTATGATGTTAAGCAAAGAAGATTTTAGAATTGTTCTTTCCTTAGTTACTTTTTCATTACTGTGAAGTGGCCAAGTCAACTTATACAAGTATCGTACTGACTTGCTTGTAGTTTCAGAATGTAAGTCCTAGATCATCAGTGGGAGCATGGCAGTGGGCAGGCATGTACGGCATGGGAGCAATGGTGCGAGCTTACAGCTTACATCCTGTTCTGCAAGTGGGGGCAGGGAGGGAGGGAGGGAGGGAGAGAGAGAGAGAGAGAGAGAGAGAGAGAGAGAGAGAGAGAGAGAGGGAGAGAGAGAGAACAAGTGAGCATGCCTGAGTCTGACCCATAAGTGGAAGCAGACAGGCAGACAGACAGGCAGACAAACAAACTGGGCCTGCTACGGGTCTTTGGAAAACTCACAGCCTACTCCCAGTGGCATATCTCCACCAACAAGGTCAAACCTAATCTTTCCCTAAACTGTCCCAACAATTAGGGACCAGGCGTTCAACTATAAGCTCGTGTTGGCCATTGTCATTTAAACCACTGAAATTCTTTAATTAATACTATAAAACTAATCAATATGTAGATATTTTGAAGTTTTTTAAAAACATATGCAAAAAGTTATATCATTGATATCTAATTCTTCTGGAGTACTGTCAAATTTCTTTCAGAATTATTCAAGGATAAAAAGGTACACATGAAATTTTGTGGTCTCAAGAACAAAACCTAAATTATCAGGTAAAGAAAACAACTATTATTGACTTATAACATCATTTGAAGGCAACCACACACTTGAACTCTAATCGGTGACATGGAGATAGTCAAGCTCCTACATTTATAGAAGGAACATTGGAAAGTGTTTGTACCGCAAACATATAATTAAAAGATAGTAAGGTAGATCAAAAAGAAAGAACTGCTTTTATTGCATTTCTGTAGAAGTAGTACTGTGTTTTGCGCTTTCACAGCAGAAATTTATCTTCATTATGTTGTTCTAGTAGAAGTCACAGAATCCAAGGGCACCATGCTCTGAGCGCAACTGCAAAACCAGCTAATACTGAAACGCCAATAGTTATTAAACAGATAGTGTGACTTGTAAGAGACACAAGCAAAATTGCCATAACAGCATGTCTACTTGGATAGTTTCATAAAAATAAGATTTCTTTCCATCGTTATTAGTTCCCAAATAATTAATAATGAAATGTGTGCAGGACTCTCCATACCTAGAAAGGCTTTTATATTTGTAATTCCAGGGGCTTGTTTTTTTAACCATATTTTTGCTTCCAAGTTATAATATAACATTTTTATGCCACCTCTAGCCAATGTTAGCTCCTGACTAAATGTCATGGAGAACTAATGAATAATTAACAAGCTGTACACACTTTACTGGGCAGATGTTTATCTATTCTAACCTGCTATGACTGCCTGCTTTCCAGATACTGAGCCCTTTATAGTCTCATCTTTCCCGAATTGCTCTGCTCCATGTGTGTCCTCATGGGGTCTTTTCTTGATGATGTCTCATGAAGAATCCTCCTGGTCTTTATCCTCCTCCCTCCTTCTTCTCTCTCCTGGTCCTTCTCCTCCCCTCTCTTTCTTCCTCTTCTTCCTTTTGCTTTTTTGTTGGGAATCTCTGGCTGGGATAGAAATTCCCACCCTATTCTCTTCTGCCCAGCCATAGGCTGATTCAGCTCTCTATTAACCAATCAGAGATGATGGAAAAACATTTTATATATCATGGAGACAGGAACTGTCTGAACTGCAGCCAGAACTCAGGGCACAGCAATCAGTATGTGAATACAGTGTTCAAAGAGCCATCCCCCACAGGTTTTGGCAAGGTTTTAAGCAGTTGATTATGTTCTTTGATTTATATTGTTAGAAAAGTCAGTTTTTCTTCTAAATTTGACTGAAACTGGCAAGACTAGAACTCTCAAAGACAAATTAAAAGGTTATTGGGTTTGACATTTCCCAACCTTGCATCTCTGGGTTGAAGCCTACTTGATCGTAATGAATGATGGTTTTGATGTGTTCTTGGATTTGGTTTGCAAGAATTTTATTGAGTATTTTTGCATTGATATTCATAAACGAGATTGGTCTGAAGTTCTCTTTTTTGGTAGGGTCCTTGTGTGGTTTAGGAACCAGAGGAATTGTGACTTTATAGTGTGAATTAAGTAGTGTTCCTATTTTATGGAATAGTTTGAGGAATATTGGTATCAGGCCTTCTTTGAAGGTCTGGTAGAATTCTGAACTAATTCCATCAGGTTCTGGACTTTTTTATTTGGGAGGTTTTTACTGGTTTCTTCTATTTCCTTATGGGATATGGGCCAGTTTAGAACATTTACCTGCTCTTGGTTTAACTTTGCTATGTGGTATCTGTCTAGAAAACCATCCATTTCATCCAGATTTTTTAGTTTTGTTGAATATAGGCTTGTAGTAGGATCTGATGATTGTTGGTATTTCCTCCATTTCTGTTGTTATGTCTCCCTTTTCATTTCTGATTTTGTGAATTTGGATACTGCCTCTGTGCCCTTTAGTTAGTTTGACTAAGGCTTTATCTATCTTATTGATTTTTTTCAAAGAATGAGATTTTGGTTTTGCTGATTCCCAAGTACATCCCCCTATCCTGGTCAACCCCCACTGTGATCCTCTGTCCATCCCTGATCCCTTCTCCTGTGAGAGGGCGGATCCCCTCTTTGGTATTACCCCAGCCTGGCATATCAAGTCTCTGCCAGATTTGGTCCATCCTCTCCCACTGAGACCGGACAAGGCAACCCTGTTGGGGAAAGGATATTATAGTCAGGTTATAGCTTTAGCGAAAGTCTCCGCTCCAGTTTTAGGAGACCCACATGGAGACTGAGCTAAGTATCTGCTTCATTTGTGTGTTCTTTGATTGGTGGCTCCATTTCTGAGAGTCCAGAGGTCCGGGTTAGTTGACTCTGTTGGTTGTCCTTTGGGGTTACCGTCTCCTTCAGAACCTTTAATCCTTTCCCCAACTTTTCTATAAGAGGCCCTGACCTCCATCTAATGTTTGGCTGTGGGTATCTAAATCTGTTTCAGCCAAGGATCCTGTCTGCAAGTATACCAGAATATCATTAATAATGTCATTGTACATTGGATGGGTTTAAAGTTGGGCCAGTTATTGTTGGGCATATACCTGAATTTCTTTTAGACAGGACAGATTTGGGGCCAAAAGTTTTATGTGTGGGTTGGTGTCCATATACCTTCATTGGAGGACCAGCCTAGCTACAGGAGGTGGCCTCTTCAAGTTCATGTTCCCAGTGTTAGGTATCTTGTCTAAGGTCACCCGAAGGCCTCCTCCATCTCATGTTTCTGGGACTTCCTAAAGATCACACACACACACACACACACACACACACACACACACACACACACTCATAGCAGTTGCTGATTTCCATTCAGTATCCTGGCCATCTGGTTCTCCTATCTTTTCCCATACCTGTCCCCATTTCATCCCCCTCTTCCCTCCCCCCTACTTCCCTCCCTCACTCCCTCTGCCTTCTAAGACTATTTTGTTCCCTTTTCTAAGTATGATTCAGCATCCTTACTTGGGCATTCCTTCTTGCTTAATTTCTTTGGGTCTGTGGGGTACACCATGGGTATTTTTTGCTTCATGTTCAATATACATCTATCAGTAAGTACATCCCATTCATGTCCTTTTGGGTCTGGGTTACCTGACTCAGGATGATATTTTCTAGTTCCATCCATTTACATGCAAAATTCATGATGTTGCTGTTTTAATAGCTGAATAGTGTTCCATGGCGTAAACGAACCACATTTTCTGTATCCATTCTTCAGTTGAGGGACATCTGGATTGTCTCCTGTTTCTAGCTATTATGAATAAAACTGCTATGAACAGAATGGAGCACGTGTCCTTGTAGTATGGTGGGGTAACTTCTGGATGTATACCAGAAGTAGTATATCTGGTTCTTCAGGTAGAGCTATTTCTAATTTTCGGAGAAACTGCCAAATTGATTTCAAGAATCATCATACAGTTTCATTTCCATCAGCAGTGGATGAGTGTTCCCTTCTTTCTACATCTTCACCAGCATGTGCTGTCACTTAGCTTTTAATCTAAAGTCATGCTCAGTGGTGTGAGGTGGAGACTCAGGGTTGATGTGATTTGCATTTCCCTGAGGACTAAAGATACTGAACATTTCTTTAGGTGTTTCTCAGCCATTCAGGACTTCTCTACTGAAAATTCTCTGTTTAGCTCTATACCCCATTTTTAATTGGGTTATTTCGTTTGATGGAATACCAGCACATGAATACTAGGAACAACCTACAGACTGAACAGTTAGCTCCAAATATGTTCCAATATACATTTATATTCAGATGTATATTTGCAAATATACAAACATGCATACATGTAAGAGACAATAAAAAGGGGGGCTACGAACTTGAAAGAAAGCAAAGTGGCATATATGGCAAGGTTTGGATGGAAGAAAGAAGGGGGAAATTATAGATAAAATCACACAAAAAAATGTTTTAAAAACACATGTTATGGAGGAACATCCCTTGGAGAGTTCTGCCACATACCATGAGCTATCATAGTAACAGACTACATTGATATAGAGCTATGATGCTAAAAGTAAAATGATGATCATTTGACCCTGTGCATTTCAACTGAGAAATGACAAAAATGAAAAAGAACATTGCAATGTAAATATATATATATATATTTGGTAATTATTAATGGAATATGTATATATAATAAAACATTGTTGGTTAAGTAAATTCACAGACAAAATTCATTCTGAAATAAGAATTGCTAAGCTGGACCAAGCCAATGGTTCAACAGGTAAAATGCTATGGTGCCATCCTGAAGACTTGAGTCTGATAACCAGAAGTCTTCATGGAAGAAAAAAAATTCCTCTGAATATTGTCCTCTGCCCTTCTCATGCATGATATGGCATGCCCATGTATGCATTCACACACACACACACACACACACACACACACACACACAGAGCATATTTAAAATAGATAAACTGTTTATAGTAATAAGAATTTTTGGAAAATAAATGAATGTTCTTTAATGAGATCACAGATAGAAATAAAAAATAGAAAATATATAGATTTATAGTTTTGTAAAATTGTATAGTATTCCTAACTGAACTTTAGCTAAATAGAAATGATTTTGTTTGTTTGTGGTTTTTTTTGGTTTTTTTTTTTTTTTTGGTTTTTTTTTTTTTTTTGAGCTGGGGACCGAACCCAGGGCCTTGCGCTTCCTATGATTTTGTTTTTCAAGTCAATTACTCTAGAGAAGTTAGCCCAACCTTGCCAAAAAATATTAACGGAAAAGTACATTACTCTGTGTCTTCTGCAATGAGGGATCCTTCATAATTTGTCTTTAGTACAAAATGTAATTTTCTTACTCAGTTTCTTGAAGAGCATCTCGCTCAATAAAGCGATCATAAAATTCCTTGCTGGTGGGACTGATAGTATACTGTAGTATTTTTGTTTATGAAAATGATTCTGTTCCATATATTTATATTACTTTTGTTCCTTGTGAGCTAGTCTCTTCTTGCTCTGCACACTTGTAGTACCTTTGTTAGCTTTGTGTCGACTTCCTCGTCATCCAGGGAGCCTACTGTAAGCTTCATCACTGTTACCATAAAGCCAAGCAGAGGTAAACACAGTAGCCCAGGGTTTCCCTCTTGGTTACCCAGAGATCCCAGGGCACTGTCAGCTCTGCTGTTCTGACCAAGCTTCCTGTCGCATACTCTTTGTCTTGTCCTCCCTAATTTTATGTGAAGTTTCACTATTCCAATCTCAACAATGAGACCTTCCATAACACTAACTTTTAAAAAGAGAGAAAGTTCATATTAATCAGGATTTGGGAATTGTATTTTCTGAACGAGGGCACAGTAAGTGCTGATGTGCAGAAATTTGTCTAAAGGAGAGCTCCTCTGTGAAGGCAGCCTCACTCAGTGACAGGGAATAAGAAGGAAACCTTTCACAGAAGCTCATAAGCTGAGTGCTTTATGTAATTAGTTCTAGGTTATCCAGACAAGGGAGAAGAAAAAATTACAAACTATCGTGTCTATGTTTGATTGATACAGTGAATTCTCTACTCTTAGTTCTCAGTTCGCAGTGATTAGAAACCAAAGCCCTGCATCAGTGCTGGTATAGTACTTACCTACCCGGACCAATGCATAGCCATCTATAACTGTTCACAAGCTTTCACAAGTAGGAAAGTTTGTAACTATTGAAAACCATAACTTTTCATCGTGTTAATATTTATTTATGATTAAATACTCATCTCACTTCAAATATGAAAAGAAAAAGACTTCAGTTCATGAGATCAAGACTATTATTAATTTCCGATATTGGGCAATCTAGTCACATTTCAACACAGGGCTAAACTTAATAAAAACAGCAAGTGATTGGCAAATCTGTTACAGCCATGTACTCTTCTCTTTCAAATGACTTTAAAAATATCAAAGTATTATCAGTTCTAAGTTAGTATGAAGAATGTCTTAATCAAAAGGAATAACAGTACCAAATAAAGTATAACACAATATTCACTCCTAGTCACTTGGTAGTTTGCAGGATTTACGATTTCTCAAATTGAGTTGGCAGTACATGGCACTGATGGAAAGTGGATGACGTGAGCAAAGCCACAGCGCTCTCCCACCCTGACTCCGCTGAGGCTGATTGGGCAACAGCATCCTACCCTGGTGAAGCTGCAGCTAGGCGAGCATGTGCAATAGAGATATGGAAAATCTGAGTCATCCTTTTGTGGTTTCGTTTCTTCCATGAATCTCACACAAAACCAGAACACAAGACAGAATAAAAAGGGAAATGAGCAGACAAACAAGGGAAATGTCCTAACTCTGAGATACATCAGTGTTCAGTGCTTTGATCACCCCTCTACTTGGGGATCTCGCACTTGGCTTTCAGTGTCTTTGCTGTGAAAGTGGGACATTTACCTTCATCCCCTCTCTCCTATTATACAGTGCAGTGTTATTCTGACCAGATGATGCAAAGAAATTATTTTTTCCTATAGTATTTACTCTGATGTACTTGGTAATGGCGGAATATGAGAAGTGTTCCAAGAATTCTAATAGGATTTTTAATTTCATTGTTTCAAGCCAGTAATTTTGGTCATTTGGTCTAGAGTTTACACAATGGCTATACATTGTTCCTGCTACTTGTCAGGGCTTGGAGTGGGAATAATTGCAGAATATGTGCAGTCCCCATTAATAACCATCTTCTAAGCAGCTTTGATAGCATTGACATTATACTAAACACCAAGGGTCCCCCAGCTTTCTAATACACATAATTTAGTTAAAGGACTAGCAATATCTAAAAACACTTTTAAAACAAAGTAGGATTCATGTTTTAAGAAAACTACAAAAGGAGTACTTTTTATTGTTTCAAGAAAGTCATAAGCTGAGAGTAATAGACTGGGGATATGGTACCAACTTACCTGTCAGAAAGTTTATTCACATGAGTTTACCATGTTTCAGTGCTGCTTTTAGAAGTGTTATATGTAAGGAAATAAAGGTTCAAAAATGTGGAAATAGAAAAGTAAATATATGTAGGAACAGAAATCAGATTACTTACAGCTGAAATACAGGGTATAATAGAAAGAGTGAGAAATAACTGAGAAAATATTATGGAATCTGAGAGCCGTTTCTATGTATATGTGCCGTAGAGATGGGTCCGATAGAGCCTCAGAAGGCTCAGCAATTCTGCAGATTATAATCAGACAACTTAAAAGTAATGCGAAATGATAAAACTGATGCTTTACATTTGTGAAGAGAACCTTTCAAAAATGCATAATATATTTGATGTCTTACTAAGTATATTATCCACTTCCTGTTCAATGACTTTGGTGGTAAATCAGAGGGCTTACTGATGCCTGTCTTCCTCGATCACAGCCCAGTTCAGCTTCTCACTATTTTGCTTATGAGAAAAGTACCTACAAAACTTCATGTGAAAAACACTTAACAATTAAAACTTTTGATTCTAGTGAAAGAGTCTTATGTGTTTTCCTCTAAGAAACTATTTTCTCTATCTGAGTATTCTATTTCTTTTAGCATATAGACATAAACTACTAGGATAGAGACATGGATTGACGTTAGCACATGACTACATAGAAATAGTGAGGTACGCTGTGGCTGTTCGTGTGATAAGCTGTGTGGCTAGGAATAAGATAAGGTATTTGTTACACAACACTCGGCTTTTAAATATTTGTATTTTCAAAAATCTAATCTTCTTTACTGCATAGATTTGTGTGTTGTAAAATAATTTTCTGGTTTGTTGGAAAAATCAATCCTGAAAGCCCTGTATAGTTTTGTACATAGCTTAAAAGTTCTTTTAAAATACCGCTCTGTTTTCTACGAAAGTGTAAATTTTTATTATATGGCATTTTCTCTATATGAAAAAGGTCATATTAAAAGTATTGTAACTAAACTTCAGGTACAGAAAATACCACCCTCTAGGTTTTTAAAATTAAATGGCTAAAACTAAAATTTACTCATACAAGTTTCTCATTCAAATTTATATTATACAATTGTATAATCTTTGTTCAGTTTAATCTTAATTTGTAATTGTTTCTGTTAGCTAATAGTGTCAATCTACTATCAACATTTTATTTGATTGTCTGTATTTCCATGTATAGAAATTTATAATGCAAGAAGTATGTTTTCCTTTTGTTTGCTTGTTTGTTTGTTCTTTGCACATGGGATAAATCTTTACATAATGCCATCCTGCAAAATGTAATTGAAAAGTTTCAGAAGACTATTCATGGCATGTCATTCATTTAACAAGCAAATTATTAAATCTAGATGTTACCCTGGTCTACTGTCCCTCAAAAAAACAAAAAAAAAAAAGAGGAGGAGGAGGAGGATGAAAAAAAGTCAAAATCCAATTGCCTGGAATCTATAAAATGTAACAACACCTGAACATATGGTGACAAAAGAGTGGTTTGCAAAGATCAGCATGACAGTGCTTGAAAATTGTAGTTGTTACCTTATAGGACAAAAATAACACCAGGATTCCATAGTGAAGATTATGAAGATGGCCCTGAATGAACTATGTGTGTTGGAAGAAAATAGACCAATGAGAAGGAGCCCATAGGATGGAAGGACACAGAGAGTGCTTTGAACATTTAGGGAGGTGGCTTAAGAACAGGTGATGCAGGGATTGAAACCATAAGCAATGGAAAAGTGATTATCCCAGAAAAACACTGCTTAACGCATAATCTTGTCAATGCCTTCATTTTACCTCTGTGAGAGTCATTTTAGACTTGTGACCATTAGAACTATTTGAGAACTATTTTCTATTTATGCGGTCCTGAATGTTGTGATCATTTATCCATAGCAGTCTAACAGATATGAGGAACTAAGCTTCTGTCATCACTGGGAACAACCAACTAGGCTCGAATTACTACACGTGATGCATTTTGCCTGTCAGTAGAGTGTAAGAAGCCATAGTCTCAGCTAGCAGTGCCTCTGCATGGCAGCCTTGGAATTAGTGAGTGACCATAGTCTGTCTACCATTCTGTACAGGTGACTCTTAACATTCAGAACTTCTTAGCATTATGGCAAAAACAACATGACAATAGCACAAAAAACTCATAGACTAATGGAATGGATGACACATAAAAATAAAGCCTTATTTAAAGTCTTGAGTATATAAAGGACTACAAAAAGTAAACACCAAAGAAAAATATCTTCAAATCCTCCAGGCAAAAATAAGTTATTGAACTGAAGATACAATACTCAAAACAGATAACACAAATAGCTAAGACATATTTGAAAAAGCATTCAATATCCTTAATCATCAGGAAAATACCAATTAATAGTGTTCTGAGATTCCATCTCACCTAGTCAGGATGGCTAACATTAGAGAGACAGCAAATTTTTGCATGAATACGGAAGCAGAGGGACACTTATTAACTTATGGTGGGAATGGAAACCATACAGACGCCATGGAAATCAGTATGAACACGTCTCTAAAAACGAAAAATGGGACGTGAGAGATGGCTCAGCAATTCAGAGCACTGACAGGGAACTTGAGTTCCAGTCCCAGCACCAACATGATAGAATAGTGTACAATCACAGGGGATTGGATACCCTCTTCTTCTTTCCATGGGCCTTGTATGCATACGGTGCACAATCATACATTCAGGTGAAACACCTATTCACATGAAATAATAGTTAAAAAGAAAGTTTAAAAAACTAAAAGTAGAACTGCCTCATGACCTAGCTATGCTTTATGTATATACCCAAAGGACTCTGTCTACAAACATCCTTACACATGCGTGCTCAGTGCTGTAGTAAAAGTAATACATGGGGCCCTTATGCATGTCTCCAAGGAAAGGAGGCTAGTGTCACACGCATGGCTCTTATTCCTGCACTTTCCAGTACAAATAATAGAGAACCCCAGTACAAGAAGAGTTAAATGAGAAGTAAAAGTTCCTTACTGCCCCTTCCTACGAATGTCTGTCTGTAGTGTTCTTCCAGTCGGACACTATATGTTAGTGTTCACAAGTTCAGTCAAGGGATACTCATGGCTCTGCCCCTGCCCTCTAAGGTATTTCAAAACACAGAACATTTAAATTTCACGACAATAAAATATCATATATATGATCTATATTTCCTATGATACAGAATATTTGTGTTCTTTTTTACTTTTTAATTGTGCCCAGGGCCCTGCATAGAGCTCCAAACTTACCTCAGACTTTTCTCTCCCCTGCTTACTCTCCTTTACCTACAACAACCTGCAGCATATTCCCTTACTGGGTGTCCTGTAGCCCTGCTTTTCCACAGCATCCTTGTGCCAAGAGTGCCCTTCCAGTAACTACCAGCCATCTCCTCTGCACGGAGTAGCCTGTACTGCACAGGCTCCGGGAAATCATCTGTCACCATAGTAATACTGTAACCTATCCCAGTCCATAGAAGAGCTTCTCACCTTTAATTTCTTCCTCTCTGATAATACCAATATCACACTCTAATTGGTATAATGTACCTTTCCCATAATATATGTTTAAAAAGACAATGATTTGTATATATGATTTATTGGTGATAGCTCTCTGAGTAAAGAATTTTTAGATACTTTATACCCAACCAATATCCTATTTCTAAATAAAACATTCTCCATTAATGTTATTTAATCATTACTTGACCGCTTCTCTTCCCATAGATTCCTTTTTATTCTCAAATATTATTGATGTTTTCTTTAGCAAATGTTAGCTTAATACATACTTCTTTAAATATTGTAATCATAGTATATAGACTGAACCACCTTAAAAAATTATACTACCCAATAAATCTGAACACAGGCTCTGAAAATGGACCAAGATAATGTGGTAACTTCTGATGTTACTTTGAATTAATCCCAGCCTAATGAAAAAAGGTTACTTATTGCATAAGAAAATATTCCAATATTTTATGAAATTGATATATGTTATAGTCTAGGCTATTGCTATTCACAATGAAAAGAGACAGTGACGACTACTTAAATTTAAATGTAAATGATATAGATAGTAACATATTGTACTGCTATTAATGATTGCAGTACATTGATATTAGTTTCACTTCATTATTTAGAATTGCAAAATTTACCACAAGTTGCCTCAGGAATTTTGTAATGACACAAAAAGAACATCAAAAAACCTTCTGCTCAAGCTGAGTGTGTATCTTAGAGTTGCCATAGGCATGAGTCTAGTCCCCAGTACTGAAAACAGAAGAATAAAGTAGCACTGTGGGGCGCCAGGATAGCTGGACAGATAAGGACACTTGCTGCAGAAGCCCAACAACTACTTTAAACCTAAAACCCACTTAGAGGTCAAAGGAGAGAGCTGAGTCCACAGAGTTGTCCGATGGCTTTGCGTATGTACCTCGGTCTGCAGATGCCCAGTGTGCTTCACGTGTCACTTACACACACGTCACATAGCATGTGCACATCGATGCACGCCTCGAATCAGTGTTTCTCACTTGCTGCATCCTGCGGAATGCTGTAAACCCATAGCTGCCATGGGGCTGCTCTGTAAACTTTAGTTTTATTTTATATGGCTCAGGGAAGTTTTGGATACATTTGTTTGATAATCATATGACACCTACCCCATGCTAGATAATGTAAGGACTGGAAGTCCAGCATGAGAAAGAAACTTCTTTCGCACTATGAACAGACAACTTTTGCTATATATGACAGAGACTTTGAAGCTGTGGTTAAATTACAGTTTGGGGTTTTCCTGGAATGATATTGTAATCTGGGTGTGGACCAAATGCAATGACATGTGCCCTTCCAGGAGGGAAGATGAGAGAGATACACAGAGGCAGGCAAGAAAATAAGTGTTGTTGAGCAAACACAGATGCAGAACTGAGGCTCCAAGCCAAAGAGTATCACAACCCCAGAAACCCAAAGCTAGAAGGAACAGGTTGTCTCCTCACACAGAGAGAGCACAGCCTCCTCATTTGAGTTTATTTTATTCAAGAATACTAATTTTAGACTTTTGGAATACAGCACTGTGAGAGAGTAAGCATGTCATTTTGAAGCATCAAATCTGTGTTAACATACTACAGTATTCATAAAGAGCAAATACCATGATTTAATGACAGACACAGGTACATACTAAGAGTTTTAGTGAAATGGAAGTGTGATTGAGGTATGGGAAGGAAAACAGAATCCGAGACACGACCTTCCCTCTGCTAGTCTGCGGTATGGGAAGCTACTTAGAAAATCTAAACTGATCTCATAGCGCAGGTAAGAGTTTCCTATTGTAGAATATACATGAATATGACCACTTTTATACTACAAAACTATATTTTCACATATATTTCTATAAAAAAAGTTTAGGATATGAAACAATATTTATTGGTTTTTATATTTTAATTGGTCATATTCATCAAGGATATAAGCTGTTTGTATGAATTGTAACATCACATATGGTAAGGAACACACACAGTTCCAGCACTACCAAAGAAATTAATCCTTTTGCATTGACAGTGTCCTGGGACATTAGAGAAGCTGGTTCACTGAAGTGTCAATCAAGCATTCGCAAAGTTACAATAGTCAGTTGAAGGAATCAAGGAGTTTTTTCTGGCCATGCACATCACCAAACCCTGAAATTCTAATAAAATTTTAGCTATGGTGCTAATAAAAATATCCCTCATTTCTCCTTTTGTTTTTTAAGAGATTTGTCTGCTAATAATTCACAAAGTGAGAAGTAAAAAGTCACTTCAGTGTTCTTTTATCAGACCAGTAACAGAGATAACTAGAAAAATCTGATGTACTGTAGTTTGGCGTACCAATCAGCACTCAAGTGGGATATGCAGTGTCTTCAATGTGAATTTGAGCATATTTGAGGATAGGTTAGAAAAGATTCTATTAAGAAAAATAAAGATAGACCATGATGTGAAAGCTTTAGCGATTTGTCTGAAACCAGAGGAAAAGACAAGTAAGTTATAGAAAGAACAATTAGATCTCATCGAGTGATACCCAAGGAAGTAAAACAGCAGCTGTTGATTTCCTCCTTGTACCAAGAGCCAAGAAACAGAGTTAGCCGATCAATAAATTCTGCAAAGCTCATTCCCACATCATAGCAATAGATGCTTTCCAACTTTTCAATTTGGTGGGGAAAGAAGCCAAATACTTCCTAGTATTTCCCAAACTACTAGAAAATAAACATTAAAAGTGATGTTTTATCCATATGCACCAGGTGTCCTGTGGAAGCCCAGCACTTGCTCTCTTTTCAGAACGCCAGGCTAACCTGACAGCACAAGTCCATCCCAGACCTTCCTGGTAACAGCCCAAACATTTAGTAAATTAAGCTGTGTCTACATCCCAGTTACACACAGGTTTGCAAGCTCAGCCCATCAGGGAGGCCTCCCTTCACGTTTTCTTCTGGCAGAGGCCTTTCAGCGTAATTGCTTCCATCACGGGCTAAATAAGTTGGCTATTAATGCAAATGAGAAGAGAACTGCAAATGAATGTAATTCGTGTAGACAGATGGCAGTTTCCTGTTTGCTTCCTTGCTTTTATGAACTGTCTAAGAGAACTCTCTTAAGGATAAAACTCTTTAAATGTTTTAGTTCTATGCACAGCAATTTTGAAAAGTTTCCCTTCTTATTTTCCCCTGAACACCCCATTTTCTCCTGCGGTATATATCATTTGGAATTCCTAAAAATAACAAGTAGAAGAAAATTCTTACACACTCACCTGCAGGAAAGCATAGATGCTAACACTCACTTGTAGAAAGATGTACTTTAAATATTTTACAGTGCATACTACTTGTGTAAGAATCCAGTAAATTCCTAGAATACTCGCCTGTAGGAAGAATACATATTCTAATATTCTAATAATAATAGTATTCTAAATGTATATGAATTTTCATTAGTTTTCAAACTTCTTTCATGAAATGTATCATAGACTATTTTAATTTTTAATGAGTTAAATTGTTTCTGTCTTAATTCAATCCATATCTTCATAAGCCCAGGTACTGGAATCATTCTAAACTGTCACTCTGCAAATCTCCACTAGACAAGAAATTATTTTTGACTTCACCATTCAGGTTATAACATAGACAATATACTTTAAATATACCAGCTTAGTCAGTTAATTTACCAGTGTCAAATTTACAGAAGTAAGATCTGAATCCAAGCAACTGTTTAAATTTCTTTAGTGTTTGTTTCTTTGGAGAAGTCTGAGGTTTGGTTCAATGGGAGAGTGCTCACCCAGCAAATGCAAAGCCCTGAGTTTAGTCTCCAGCTCTTAAATAAGACTCTTCAGTAGAGTCAAGGGGGAAAGGGACGTGTGCACGTAAATATCATTTTGAGTGCATGAGACTGATTTCTGCAGTTATTATGTTAGTATCTGCACACAGAAAAACAGTTGTCATTGATTTAGAAGGGCAGATACACAATCGAATTCCATGTGTCGATGCCAGTGGATACTGCCATTGGTGCCTTTGTTTCTCCTGTGTGTTGGGAATTAATCAGAAGACTTGCCTAAGGTGGTGACCTCTTTCATTAGTCATCTTAGGGGTGTAGGATATGTTCATTTTTGAAGACACAGTCTTTTCTGCAACCTAGGCTTAATGGAATTTATGATGTAACTTATTCCTCCCTCCGACTCACTGCAAACCTCCTGCTATAGGCTCTCAAATGCTAAGGTGACAGTCGCAAACCATCATATCCTGGCGAGTGTGGCTCTCAAATGCTAAGATAGCGGTCACAAACCATCATATCCTGGTGAGCATAAGGTTTTTGTCAGTATGTTTACTTTTTAAATTTTTTTTAATCATTTTTTAAAAGTCTCTTTCATAAAAGCAATGTGAATATACTTTACAGACAGAATTATTAAAGGCTCATAAGCTTGATTGCTGTTAGCTTCTATCATAAGTAAAATAGGGCCCTTCTTTTAAGAATATACTTAAGTAATAGTTCAAAGATGCCTTTTTAGCTGGCTGCTGTTTCCTCTTTCTGCTGTAGTCCACAGAAAGAGTCTTCTTCGTGCTCTGGACTGTGTTAATGCCAGCTTGATTCCTTTCTTCCTATAAGCTGCACTCCATGCCTTTATTTCACATATTCTCTATCTTAGATTATCTAAGGTTTTTCTAACAAGTCGTTTCTCATGGAATATTCTTTATTGAACATTCCACTCGAGGAGCTCTTCTTTTTTTTTTTAATTTCTACGGGATTACATTTCTTTTGGTGTTTGTGCAACTAGTTCTCGCCAGAATGCAGTTTTTATCTGTTTCTTAAACAATATAAAAAGTAATAAAAGCCAAAGGAAGCACATTGAGAGTCCCTGATGATGACAGTAATAACAGCCTTTTAAAATTGCTTTTCTCCATTTCCAGAGAGTTGATAAGGAACCCCTACTGCTATTCCATGGGCATAAACTTCACAATTAACAATATGCTGTTTTAAGTCAGCAGATTCGTAAAATCATTGGTGGCATAAATCTGCATGTTAATCAGGAATGAGCTCATTGCGGTTCAAATTGCTTGAAAACGCTCGTTTGCTTTGTTTCTCCAAGATATAATTGATCTAAACTAAGTCCTGCGCTCCTTAGCTGTACAGTTTTATGAGCTGCGGCACCTTAACAGTCAGATGGGAATTTCCAGCACCACAGACCGTTTCCACAGACTTATTCGTAATCAGTCAATCCTGTGCTGACCGCCAGCCCTGGAAACCACTGGCCTGATTTCTGTCATAGTGCTTCTGCCTTTTCCAGAATGTTACAAAAAATCATAAATACATAGTCTGCCCAGTCTGATGTTTTCATGTATTCTAGTTCCTTTCAAATCATTCCATAGGGAATTATATCAACATTTTATTATTATTTTAACAAGGACTCCATATGAACAACCATAATTCACTTATGCATTAATATTATGCATTTTACTAGTAAAGTCATTACTATTACAGAGTTCCTGCTATATGCCAGGTACCATTGTAAATGTTTGAAATTATTTAGATGAAGTAATGCTATAAATTGTACCCTGACATGATGTGACAGTAGTATTACACTTTCAAGATTGAATGCTGC
This sequence comes from Rattus norvegicus, assembly GCF_021556685.1. Lineage (NCBI taxonomy): Eukaryota > Metazoa > Chordata > Mammalia > Rodentia > Muridae > Rattus > Rattus norvegicus. The sequence goes on along the minus strand of NC_141535.1, from coordinate 22,660,693 downwards.
CTCCTCTCTGCTACCTTGAGACCCTGAGGAAATGCCAGGATCTTAAACATCGTAGCAGTGGGATGGCAGTGCTGACAAAACTGCTTCCTAGTGCAACTGAAGCGTTCTAGGGCACTGACAGTTCTTGAGTAACTGAGCAAGTAGAGTGGGGGCTGGCCCAGCTACTCAGAAGATAGCAGCTGCTTTCCACCCTCAACTGTTGAGAAACATGAGGTGTGATGTTAGCATCCTCAACTCAAATGTGAGCCGGGCAGATAAAAGCTCTGATTTCCTTTTCGGGTCATCTTATCAATGACAGAGCCAATGTGTTAACACAACTTTATGTGAGGAACGTCATTCTTTTCTATGAATCTTATTAAACTAAATGTGAATCCAGGGCAAGAGAGATGGCTCAGCAGTTAAGAGTGCTTGCCGTTCTCACCAAGGATCATAGTTCAGGTCTCAGCTCAAAACTTCCTTAAATGCCAGCTTAAGAGGACCCAGTATTCTCTTCAAACCTCCATAGTCACTTGCACATCTGCTCATAAAATGAAATAAAAATTAAGTACCAAAATTCATATTTTCAGTGATCATTCTCCTGAAATCAAACTTTTATGTAAATGATAAACACGTAAGTTTTAATGCAAACAAAATAAAACATAAGATTATGGAAACTCTACAAGTTTACAATGAGGTGAAGCCGAAATAGGTGCTTTGGTCTGAGCAATGGACTGTCAAACATGGCATCCTAAAGACGCTGATTGGGCACAGGGGTGGAAGACTGCAGCAGACCCCGGAGTACCCGAGAGACACCCTTTGATTGTCAAGAGAATCAAACATAAACATCTACTGAGGAAATCCACATTTCCTAAGTAACAAATTATCTCAGTGTTGTCAGATTTTTCAGAAAATTAAATGAGCAGCCATTACCAACTCATTCAATAAAACTAACATAGCATTTATTCCAGAAACAGACAGAAGTGTATGTAGGTTACATGTGGAAAATCACAATCCAATATTATTCTAGAATGCTGTAGAAATATTGGATTCTGACCCGGAGTTTCTACCCTGACTTTGACCTTTTAGTTTCTGGATAAAAGATACACCCATAGCCTTTTATATATTTAATAAGCCTTAAACAGTATAGTAACTGGGTAGACAGCTACCTACTATGCTATAAGAATCTACTCTCCTATCGATAACCCTGAGTTATTACTTATTATATGCTGTGTTTTATTTGGGCTGCCCTTAACTCTAATTGGCCAGTCCTCAGGACTATGATTTTATGGCTCACCTAACCCCTGGCAGCTTCTCCTCCTCTCTTTTGCACTTTCTTCTCCTCATGATCCTCCTCCCTAACCCCAAGCCCAGGAAACCTAAAGTCCACCTATGTCTCTTCTGGCCAGCTATTGGCTGGGATCTTTATCAATCAGAAATAACTTGGGGCAAGGCCTGTGTGCAGACTCCCACATCTCTGGGACAACCAGGTCCTGGGAGACTAGCGCATAGTTTAAAAAACCACAAATGATGAAAACAAACTTAACCTAGCAGTTCATTTTTAAGTCATTCAAAGTAAGGGAGAGGAGGAGACTAGGAGGAATGTTAGGTCAGAAGTACAAAGTTTCAGCACAAATGAAACCTAGGAGTCTTGTGGACAATAACAGCATTAGTTTTCATTATAGTGTATCTAGAAATTTGGTAAGATGGGTTAAATATTAGCATTCTCACCACAAAAAAGCAACTCTGATGCCATAGGTATGTTGATTAATATAATTATGGTATTTAATTCACAGAATATATATCAAAGCATACTTTTCTGAAGCCTAAATATATATAACCTTCAGAGTCACCTAAATCTCACTAAATCTGATAAACATGTGCAAACATTGGTTTATTTCAAGTAAGGAAAAATAGTCATTATATATCACATCTATGGCAGGTAGAAGCTACTTGATAAACTAATGATTGAAAGTTCAATGTAATTGATCATTCATGCATAGAAATATCTTTATAAGATTTAGGCTATTCCTGGTTGACCAGTTGACTGTATCTGGAATGAACTACAATCCAGAATTAGAAGGCTCAGCTGTGATCCTGATCTTGAGACTGGGAGATACAAGTTTCTGACATGGATCTTGGCATGGAGATCTTGAGGTATACTGGCTATGAATCCCAGGCAAGGAGATCTCTGAGTTCAAGGTCAGCCTGTGACAAAACAAGTCCGAGATCCAGGGGTGGTGGTACACACATTTAATCTGAGACACGCTTTCTGCTGGACACCTACACAAGGACATTGGAAGAAGGAAGGTTTTTTTCTCTCTCTCTTCTTTGCCTGCTTGCCTTGCGGGACTGAGCCACTACTAGATCCTTGGACTTCCATTTACGGCTGCTGCTGATCATTGTTGCAGAGTTGGACTACAGACTGCAAGTCACCAACCAAATCCCTTATTATATAAAGACTACCCACAAGTTCTGTGACTCGAGAGAACCCTGACTAATTCATAAGACAGATTCACTTAATGTGCTTATACTCCACAGAAAGAAACAAATAAAATGAAACATGTTCATATATAGTGACACCATCAGCAACTCCTTTAGCATTGTAGTAGAGATCCTAGCTAGTACATGGAGAACACAGAAAGAAATAAAACATATCTGTTTAAGGTAAAATGTTTAATATTTATGATTGATATCATGCCTTCCTTCATAGAAAACCCAAAAAATCTATATATGAAAACCCAAAAACATTTTCACAGATTTCATCACTACCTAGCATTAGTAATGAATTGGACAACTCTAAACTTTATGCAACTCTAATGGTGGTGAAAATCAATTAATTCTAACCATTTGACAAAATTTTGTAAAATTAATAAAAATTAAACATTAACCTATACTATGACCCAAAGACTTAAGCTATAAAAAAAAAGAAGTCATGATATATGCATTTCAATTAATTTATACCTAAAGTTCTCTTAGAGGTATTGTTAAAGCAAATGTAATAACAGTAACATAATTTCATGCTACAATATTAGGAAACATTGCACCTAGTGAGACGAGAGATATATTTTCCTAATAAAGAATAAAAGAAGTTATAGAATGCTAGCCATAATATGATTTTGTTTTTATGATGCTCAAATGAAAGGAGCATTTATACTAGAGGTTTAGGAAGAGATATAGACTTGAGAAAATTTTCATCTTTAGGTACAGGAAAGGTTAACATACACTTAAACACACACACTCATGCACACACACACACACACACACACACACACACACTGTGTGTGTTTCTCTATCTCTGACTCTCGACTTGTCGATAATGTTATATAATTTGATTTATTGTATTCAGTCTTCCAACTCTTCCCATTTGCATATCCAACCACATCCACCAACTTTGTGGTCTTCTGTTTTAACCCTTCAACAGCGATTTATGCCATACAAGATAATTAGGGATGTACGGTCTCTCACTCGAGCATACTTGACCTACCAGAAACTGGACTATACACAAACCTACCCTTCCTTTTACAGCACCTTACAGTTGTTAATTGCCCCACAGCTGATGGTGGGAATGTGTATCCAACTCCTCTCTCCATGAGTTGTGATGTGGGTATATCCATTGGTCGGATCCAGGCCACAACAATGAATTGATTTTTGTGTCCAGTGCAGAGTAGTAAACCTTGAAATGTTATGCATGCATAACAGATACAACACACTGATTTAAAATATCTGTGTGTAGATGGATAGATAGATAGGTAGATGTAACAAGTATCAAAGGAAAAGAATAACCATCATGAAAGTGGAGGATCATGAGAGGTGCTGGAGGGAAGAAAGGGGGCTATAAGTAATGGTAATCTATTTTATTTAAAACATTGTTAAGATAGATTTTGGTGTGTTGCTTTTAAAAGTCTTCTTGAAACAGAAAATTCCATTAAATAAATATTTTTATTCATCACGTTGTGCTCTTAACACACACAAAAAAGCAAATGACTTATGTAAATAGGCAAACAGGTTTATGAAACACAGAGTAATGGCCCTTACTATTCTATGGGCTCACACTATAAAGTGTGGCTATTTCATGACAGGGTTTACCTAAGCTTGTATAGCTGCACTAAATCCAAATACATATACACATGTGTATACATATACATATATATTCAACATTTAAACTATATGCAGAACTAAAATATTTATAATCGTTGCTACCAACTTTATATTCTGAGATATTCAAAATAAATTGAGATATTAAAAATAAATTTTTCTTAACTTTCATTAATATATAGGTGTGCATTTTGTAGTCTCTAAATGTTTTTATCTGCTCAAGACAAGGTAATATAGTGTAAATTGTGTTGCTGTAACCTTTACTAATAAGAGATGGCAACACATTCCTCCCTCAAAGGCATTTAATTGGAAACACAATCATCACTTACCATGTCACAGATATAATAAAGCAAAAGAGCACAAGCATAGTTATTGCTTGAACATCTCCAAGTAGCGACTTTTAAATTTTCTATGACTTCTGGGTGGACTGTACCATATGGCTTTGTCATAAGCTAACCTGTTACTAATAAAGTAGGACTGATGTGTAATTATGTTTTCAGTGATTCATCTGTGAAACACTCTGGATTATTTTACATGGATACATCTGGTCTACATGTGTACAATGGTTATTCTGTACTGATTGACAACTGTATTCCAATAAAATCCTAGATACACAGATGTGAACACTTGATTTCTTAGAGACAGAACTGAGCATTTATACAGTTTGTACTTTAGCAATTTTTAAATGTAAAAGTTATTCTTATGCATGCACTTCCACACAACACAAAAGTTGCACTGTTACTGAAATATAATGTAAACATTTCATGAAATGTTTTTCTCTCAGTGAGCAGATGTAGTGAAGGCACCTTGATCTTTTGGTATTGATTCATAGCACGACATCTGTTTCAGATTGTAAGCTCAAAGAAGGCAGTGACCACATCAATTTTGTATTATGCAGACAACATCCACTAATGCATAATTGTCCTTTGGATGTTTGCTAAGAATTTGTCAGTCAAGAAGGGATGCTAATGACTTTTTTAAAATATTATTTATAATCTGACTGTAAGTACCTTTTGCACTAAAGGGACATTAGCTGTGTATAAATAGTGGTAGTTTGAATTTCATATATTATAGTTAGCAAGATAACACATAACCATGTTGCTCTCAGTAAAATGAGGTTACTATATGTTAAGTGATTTCTTTTGTGAGGGTCAAGAAGCCATAAGAATATCTACAGAATCAACAAATCAGGACTCGTATGGGCTCACTGAGACAGGACCAACAATCAGGGAACGTGCATGGGCCTACCCTGGGCCCTCTGTATATGTTATAGTCGTGTAGCTTGGTGCTTATCTGGGACTCCTAACAGAGAGAGTTTGGGAGGAGTGACTATTTCTTATGCTTTTGCCCTCCTTTGGGATTCTTGTCTTCCTACTGGGTTACCTCATCTAGCCTTAATATGAGGGGAGGTACATAGTCTTATTGCAACTTGATATGCCATCTTTAATTAATATCCCTGGGATGTTGGCCCTGCTCTAAGGGAAATGGATGAGGCATGGTTTAGGGAGGGGTGTTGGGGAGGAGTGGGAGGAGAGGATGGAGGAGAAACTGCTATAAGGGTATAATATATAAGAGAAGACTGAATTTGAAAAAGTCAATAATTTTGAAAAAATATTGAAAAAAAGCTTGAAAAATGTTATATGTATAATTTCAATTATACATTTTCCATGAGTGGTGTCAAACTATCATTGGGCCTATTTGAGCTTAAATATCACTGTGCTAAATACAAAGAATATATTACACTTATTTTTAGCTCACCTGTTCATCTCTATATGATGCTTTTTATAAAGCTCAGAAACTTTGTAAACACTAAGCTATAGAAAAACTGTGTTTCTTATTTCAGAATTAATAACAATTTATTTCATGTATAAAAAAGAAAATTTACCTCTGAAGATGGGCGAATAAGTAAGAAAAACTATCTATCATTACTAAGATGACAGGTTCTGATTCTTCCAGGAAAACAAAAATGAGTAAAACCTATCTGGGGATCTGGCTCAGTGGGTAACCTCTGCTACTCAAAGCCCTGGGTTTGATGTCTGGCACCACAAAACCAAGTATGATGGCATATAGTTGTGATCCTAGCATAGAAGACAGGGACGAAGGAAGGTCAGGAGTTCAAAATCATCCTCAAGTATACAGTGAGTTCAAAACGGCAGAGACCATATTATAGTATATATAAGCAACCCCACAAATTCTACCAGAGAACTCCTACAGCTGATTAAAAAAAAAAACTTCAACAAAGTAGCTGGATATAAAATTAACTCAAACACATCAGTAATCTTCCTCTACTCAAAAGATAAACAGGCTGAGAAAGAAATTAGGGAAATGGCACCCTTCACAATAGTCACAAATAATATAAAATATCTTCGTGTGACTCTAACCAAGCAAGTGAAAGATCTATATGACAAGAGCTTCATGTCTCTGAAGAAATTGAAGAAGACCTCCGAAGACGGAAATATCTCCCTCCCATGCTCATTGATCGGCCCAACTAACATAGTAAAAATGGCCATCTTACCAAAAGCAATCTACAGATTCAATACAATCACCATCAAAATTCCAACTCAATTCTTCACAGAGATAAAAAAAAGAGTAATTCTCAAATTTATCTAAAATAACAAAAAACCCAAGATAGCAAAAGCCGTTCTCATCAATGAAAGAACTTCTGGGGAATCACCATCCCTGACCTTAAACTGTACTACATAACGAAACTGATTTAAACACACACACACACACACACACACACACACACACACACACACAATGGTATTGGTATAGGAACAGGCAGGTAGATCAATGGACCACACACCTTTGGTCACTTTATCTTTGACAAAGGAACCAAAACCATCCAGTGGAAAGAGATAGCATTTTCAACAAATGGTGCTGGTTCAACTAGCCATTGATGACATGTAGAAAAATGCAAATTGATCCATTCTTATCTCCTTGTACAAAGATCAAGTCCAAGTGAATCAAGGACCTCCACATAAAACCAGATACACAAAATCTAATAGAAGAGAGAATAGGAAAGAACCTTGAACACATTGGCATAGGAGAAAATTTCCTGAACAGAACACCAATGACTCATGCTCTAAGATAACAGTTGACAAATGGAACCTCATAAAATAGAAAAGCTTCTGAAAGGCAACAGACACTGTCAATAGATTGACAACCAACAGATTGGGAAAAGATCTTTATCAATCCTACATCCAATAGAGGCCTAATATCCAAAATATAAAAAGAACTCAAGAAGTTAGACTCTAGAGAGCAAAATAACCCTGTTAAAAATGGGGTACAGAGCTAAACAGAGAATTCTCAACTGAGGAATCTCAAATGGCTGAAAAGCAACTAAAGAAATGTTCAAAATCCTTAGTCATCAGGGAAATGCAAATCAAAACAACCCTGAGATTCCACCTCCTGAGTGAGGTAACCTAGTCACAAAAGAACACACATGATGTATACTCACTGATAAATAGGTGTTAGCTCAAAAATCTCAGATTACCCACAATACAGCCCACAGCTATATGGAGTTTAAGAAAAAGAAACACCAAAATATAGATGCTTCAGTCTTACTTAGAAAGGGGATCAAAACAATCACAGGATGTAGAGAGAGGAGGAAGGAACTGGAGAGAGAGGGGAAGGGAAAATAAAAAGAGGGTCAGATAAGGCATTGTAAGGGACAGGAGAGAAGTACAGAGAGTCAGGAAATTTAATAGAAACATGTGGCACTGAGGGATGGGGAACTGGGGGTAGTCACTAAAAAGTCCGAGAGACCAGGGAAGCAAAAGGCTACTAGGCCCAATGGCTATGATTTTAGTAGAAATACCCAACAGAAGAGAGAGCCTGTTAGAGACCACCTCCAGTTCAGAGATGGGGCCACCCACACATCTCAAAATTTTTAACGCAGAAATCTTCCTGCCCAAAAGAAAACAGGGACAAAAAAATGGAACAGACACTGAAGAAAAGGCCAACAAGAGACTGCCCCACCTAGGGATCCATCCCATCTGCAGACATCAGCCTTTCACATTATTACTAATGCCAAGAAGTGCTTGCCCACAGGAGCCTGGTATGACTGTGGAGCCTGGTTCTGCCAGCACCTGACCAATTAAGATGGAAATACAACCAACCATCTGGGGACCCTAGTGTAAGAGCTAGGGGAAAGGCTGAAGGAGCTAAAGGGATTACTACCCCATAGGGAGAACAATATCAACTCACTGGACCACCCAGGACTCCCAGGGACTAAACCACCATCCAAAGAGTATACACGGAAGGAGCCATAGTTTCGGCTACATATGTAGACGAAGATGGCCTTATCTGATAGTAATGGGAGGGGAGTCTCTTGGTCCTGTGGAGACTTGATGCTTCAGCTTAGGGGGACGCTAGAGTAGCTAGGTGGGAGTGGGTGGAGGAGCACTCTCATAGAGGCAAAGAGGAGGGAGAGGAGGGAGGAGGGGAGATGGAATGGGGGGGGGGGTTGTGGATAGGTAACCAGGAAGGAAGATATTATTTGAAGTATAAGCTAATAAAATGATTAAAAAAACTCAGGAATGATGTGTGCAAGGTCTACGTAATGTCATCGTGACTACAGTTTGGAAGACAGGCTAAGAAAGAGCAGTAGTCATCAAAGAGAAACTGAACGGCATTTAGAATCACCTTCTACCATTAGTCATGTGCAGTCTTTTACTAAGTACTGTTCCCACTTCCCCAAGACTAAGTCCTTCTTTCCGGGTTCATACGAAGTGTCCTACTGGTTGTTCCCATCAGCTATAGCTCTGTGCAACTCACATCTTTCTATGGTAATAAGTCCTCATATCAAAACAGAACTCTGCTGAAATCATTTCATTTCCAAGTTATAAAAATCATAAGTGGTATTTTCATAAGCTCTACTTCCCTGTAACATACCTTGAAGAACCTTGGAAATAGAGAGTTGCAGTCAGTCTTTCTGATTAAAAATAGACTTTTTCCATAGAAACATTACCCCTAAAATGAGTCTAACCAAAGTGTTCATTGAAATAGTTATTTTATAGTTAATTTATATTAGTATTTAAATTGTTTATGTTTTACTGTTAATCAGGAATAACGTTGGAAACATAAGAATGGATCAGCATGTTAAAGAGATTGTTGCATAACCCTCATGACCCATGTTCAATTCATGCAGTCCTGGTCAAAGGGGAAACCCACCTCCAAAAATGTCATCTCACATGTGTTATGGCACACACACACACACACACACACACACACACACACACACACACAGTGCATACATACTAATAATAAAAACCTGATTTAAAAAGAATCAATTTTACTTTTAAGATACTTCATGTAAAGGAATAAGTATAATGTTATTAAAAGTGAATATGCAGACCTGCCATTTTTAAAAGATAATGTTCAATAAATTGTTAAGAGAAAGTATTATATAAAATGTTATAGTACAAGTCAATATAGATATAGTATGAATATAGTGTGTGTATAGATATAGCTATGGTTTTAAGGGAAATACACTAAGGTGACAGAATATGATGAGTAATTCCTTCTTTAAGGTTTTGAAAGTCTTTGTGCTAGATACCAACAGAAAAAGCAAATGTAGTTCATATTGGATTAGAATTTCTGGTTTGAACTTCTAGTCCTCTTACAATACTAGGAAACACAGTATTTATGCCAAACATTGGATTATTATTTTCATCATAAAAGGTATTTATGAGTAAACACAAATCAAACAAGGCAGGACATAACACAGCAAGGTCAGCGCTGTGGCTTTGGACAGAACCTGGGAGTCTAAGTGTCCTGAGAATACAGTAAGAGAGCTGGGGCCCAGAAGAGATGGGCAAAGGGAGAAATGACTTATCAAACATCACGAAAAGTTTAGATATTTGCTTTCAGTTTGTCTGGAGAGAAGGCTCTAAAAATAATATATTAGTATAGTAAAGTAGATTTAGAATGCACATACAAATCCCCGATAAATATTCTGTGGACTGTTATATCAGTTAACTCTATTTTGTTTTAAAGTTGCTTAAACCTACAAAAATTTTTATTACTCTTATGAATAACAACTGCTGTGAATCAATAACAGTTAAGTATTTCCTCTGGGGTCATTGTGAGATTATTTACATTGCTATCTGTGTTATTTCTGTATCTTCAAATACAGAGAGACCTTCCCTAAAGAGAGAAATGTCCATAGAGTATATATTCCAGGCTTAAATGAGTATTAAACCTTACATATCAATATTTCCCACCTATGTCACTATCAGCTGTTTAAATACACTTGGTCAGCTCGATGGTAAGTTTTTCAAAGGGACAATATTTTGTTTTAATCTTTTATATCAAGGGCTTTCATGCTGCCTGCAACTTTAAAATGCTGAGGTAAGGAATGAATGAAAAGCACACTCCAGTGTCTGGGCTGTCTGTTAGTAAAGTGCTTGTGAGTACTTCTCTCTAATAATCCAGTTATATCCTAGGCCAAAAATTCTTTGTGGTTTTTATATGATTTTTGAAAAATATATCTAGAGTTTAAAACAAATTTTATGGAGACAAGGGGAAACGGGGAATTTTTTGAGTTCTATATCTTCTAAAAATAGAAAACCACACCTAGACCCTGGTTCCTGCTATAGTGAAATTTCAGCTATTGTGAGTGATTCTTTAAGGGGGTTTGTAGTTTGTTACAAATTGCCCAGCTTTAAAGAAGTTTTTAGTGGTAGAATGGGAACTATCAAACATCCTTTTTCTTTCGTAATGACAAACAAATCTTCTGTAATAGAAAACCAAGAACTTTACTTTAGAAGGTCACTTGAAGGAATTAAGTATATTTTCTGTAGAATAGCTTATTGGGAGAAATTTGGAGTTATATGCACATTTAAAGATAATTATGATCAGACTAGAGAACCCAGATGAGTATTTTCCATGGATGTTTATAGCATCCAGTTTTTATGGAGTAAATATCTATGTGAATTTCCTAATTCCAAGTAAGTGTTATGTTTTCTTGCTTTAATTTTTTTTAATTTTTCCTGATTGGTTCTGTTTCTTTATTGATCCTTGAGAGACTGAGCTGATAATGCCCTCTTGACAAGACAGAGATGGGGAACCGTTTTTATTTCTTCTTTGACTTGTTTTTCAGTAGCCAACTAAAAGACACTTATGTTCACCAACACTCCAAAGGATTTAACAATAATAAGGAACAATAATTTAATTAAGCATTAAAAGAGAAAATTCAATATTCTAGGATCTTGGGATGGATGGGTTCTGAGAATACGAGCCTAGAAACTGACTGCCATTTATTTTTCTATTGAGAACACAGCCACAAAGATTGAAAGGCCATTCATTTAGTCGCAACTTGTATCTTTCAAACATGCCAATAAAATGGACTGAGAGCAGTTATGGGAACTTTAAACACATAAACCCTAAAACTACTTAGAAAAGTAATTGTGTAATCTCATAATTTAATGTAAGAAAACTTCTGGACAGCCTTAGTCATTGATTCTGGTTCCATTGATCTCTAGAGAAGACCCAAAATGTATTTCTTGTGATTTTTGAGGTCACCTTGCATGGATATTGAAGACACCATTTCACCCAGTCCAGGCTTAGCTCAGTCCTTCAGCTCCGAGCTTTACATAGCCTGGTCTTACTCCTCCTGCTCTCAGCAGCTTTCCTGAAATATATTTAGCCTGAAAGTTTGGAACAACAACTGAGCCCTAACAAAGTGAATGGTGGAATGACAGCAGAAAATACTCCACTCTAAAGTGACCAAATTCTTAATTTCTGTACTCTGAAAATGTGTTTGACCACATAGAAGCAAGAGCTGTTTACAGGTAAACTGAGGTAAATAGGCTAGCTTTGTGATAGCACAGACGTAATACTGGACTACCTGGGTGTGTCCAGTGTAATCCCCAAGTAGTTGAATTGGGAGAAAAAGTGACAGCAAAGGACTACCGTGGTCCTCCTTGTAAGTGGGAGACATTTCTAGAAGCTGAAGGGTATGGGAAACAGTTTTTTCTCCACTAGACCCTCTGAAGGAGAGCACATCCAGCCAGCACCATGATTTTACCCAGGCTCCTAACTGCGAGATGATGGAGTTGGTTCTAAGGTGCTATATTGTGTGGATCATAGCATCAGCCATAGGAGCTAAAGCAGCTCCTTCTTGACTGTGGGGAAGCTATCCTTGGCCCTAGGTTCATGAGAAAGTGTTACCCTCTAAGACCATCAGACCATCCAGTTTCCTCTGCTCCAGCACCAGACTTGGCTGAACGTGGAGTTCATTTACTGTATTTCCATTTCCTTTCATTAAAGTACTAAATTCTGGAGTTCAAATCATAGATTGTATCCTAAGGGAATCAAGTTAATGTTGACTGTTCAGAGAACAGTGGTTTCTTGTAATGTTAATGGTTGAGTTGTACGAGAAAGTACCCAAAGCCTGGCTCACTTGGAAAGCCTAGTAAACAAGTTCCTTATTTTTTTTCCTTAAAACCTTTCAGAAATACAGTCGTTGTGTACATTTTTTCTTAATATACAAGAAGTTTGGGAGAATATCTAGTAGAAGTCATCTGCGTTTCCCAGTCAGACATCTACTATCTCTAGCCATTGCAGATCTAGATTGTTCTAAAACACGGCAGTTTCAATTACTGTTCTAGACATGTAAGCACATGGGTATGTGCTCATGGGCACATATATTTGTGTGAATACATCTATATGCACATATACAGATAACTTAGTTTTCTACATATATTATTCTGTACTTTGCTGTCATCTTGCTTAAAATTTGACTTCAGAATGATTTTTATGTCTTATATACTATTCCCATGAAATAATTGGAGGAGTTAGTGAAGGAAAAACATTTCCAAACATTTCCACCACAGGTGTGGTACAGCACCATTGGCTTTAGAGCGAGAACAGCGTCACCTACCATCCCGTCCTTGCAGCCTGACTGCTAATTACCACCATCTCTGCTGTGTGGTGGGCGGCTGGTTCAATGTTAGTGAGCTTCCTCCTCGGTATGTCTACCTCATTCATTTAGTCATTGGTCATTGTTAATACATGCAAGCGTTGGAATATTTGTGTGCGGAACACAGTGCCAGGTAAAATAAGACAGAGCCCTCCTGGAGGGATCTATGTGTAGTTCACTAAGCAGCACTAGCAAACATCGCCTGTGCCAATTCCAACAACTGCAGCTCTTCACAAGTGCTTTATAAAGCATGTGTCAGCTTGTCCATGGCTTATCTGATTGGTCCCGAGAACAGTGTTATTTATCCAAATAAGTTTATTCGTTTATTTTTACGAAATTTCTGTATAGGTGCTTCCATTCATAGGGATTATAAGGGTGTGGTTATCTCAAGGTTGGTTTTAAGCCTGAGTTGATATGCAGAATGCAAAGCACAACTTTGTGGAGTTGGTTCTCTCCATCTACCTCTACAATGGGTCGCAGGGATGGAGCTCAGAGTTTTGTGACCACGCTGGGTACCTGCTGAGCCAGCTCCTTAATCCCCAATCATCTTACTTTCAAATCTGTTAGAGATACTTTACAGGAAGTTTCTAGAGTTGTCCTTTTACAATGTTTATAAATCATTAAATGCATTATAGGGTTAAATATGACTACTTTTATTATCTTCTTGTTTTATTAAGCATATATGTCATAGGTCATCTATGTGATCTGGCTCGTGTTTAAAGAGCAGGGCCATGAGGAAATAACTCATGCGTTTCTCTTGCTTGCCACTTTGGTTGCCAGGAGAATCTGCCTCGCCTCCCTCACTTTCTCAGCCAGTGAATGACGTCTAGACCTGTGAATTCCAGACAGTGTGCGCCTCTGCTGTTACTGCATCCTGCTGACTTCAGTGTTAGTTTGTTTAGGAAAAGCCTTGGTTTTATAAGGTCAGCTCCAATTTGGTCAGCTCTTTTTCCCATCCTAACATCTGATATATTTCAAAGTACTTATTTCTAGTTTGAAAGCTAACTAGCAACTTGGAGATTTCAAATCTTTAAGTTCATTATTTAAATATTTTGTTTAAATGATAGTCATACAGTTGAGTAGATAATTTATAAATTTTCTTGTAAAATTCATGAAAGGAACTCTGCTAAAATTGTTTGATAGTTGTCTGGTTGCTTAATCGCAGTGGAAATCTCATGTTTTGAATCAATTTTGCTGTTTTGTGTAGGGTTTTTCTTTGTTTTCTGTGGGATTGATTTTAGTCTTCCACATAAAAACTTGAGTTGATTTATCCTAAATTTAAACCATTAGATATTTGGCTTATCTTTTGTTTTGCTTTTAAGATATACTCTTGATATATAGCTGCAAGCTAGCCCAGGCTCACATCAAACATGTAATCCTGCTGCCTCAACCTCACATTTGCTAGCATTACTGACAAACCCCAGCAGTTCTTCACAATGTGTGGGGGGCTTTACTTTTACTTCATGTATTTCTGTGTATGCTGTGCATATGGGAGGCTAGGACTGGAAGGAGGGAGGGGCTGCAGTAGGACATAAAGAGAAGAAATACATAAATTAATAGAGGGAAAAACCAAAGTTTAACTGTGTGGACTTTTTTAACATAAGCAGAACATTTGCCTCCAGCTGCCCTGCTGAGATGGCTGGGTGATAGTTCAGCCCTTGAATCTATGACAGCTGCAATCTGGTAGTTTAATACCTCTTCCTTCGTGAGAAAAAACATTGACTGTTTTCTCTTCTTATGATAAATTTCTTCTCTATGATAAATCTTAAGCATAACAGTATCCTTCCAGATTATTCTTCTCAGCACCAGATAATTAATAATGGTGAAATAATTTACCTAAAGTAGAAGCTTCAGCCGGCGGTATGACAGAGAAAGCCAGAACTTGGCAAAAGTGGCAACAGCTCAAGCTGCTGTCTTGAGTCACTCCTCTGTCTCCTGCTCATTTCTCTGCCTGGCTTGTAGTCTTCATTTTCCAGACCAACTCATTTCCTCTTTGATAGGCATTTTGGATATCTCTTCACCTTCCCCAGTTGCTGTAGTGACAAGTGAGGGTACAATGAAGCCCTGTCTCCATCTGCTGAAGATGTCTGCTGAGTGCTCTGTTCCTATGTAACCCTGCCCCAACACCCTCCCTGCAGGCACATGTCCTGCTGGCGCTGTAGCGCTCCTCACATTAACTAAGCTCTCTAACCTAGCACCAAAGCTCCTGGTGTTGCCTGTGAGTAACAACAACCAAGCTGTAAGGTGTAGACCTCTGAGAAGATTGTCATAGAAATAACAGATAGAATAAACATCCACAATATATACAGATAAATGTTGTATATGGACATGTGTGTGCACGTAACACATTCACACATGTACCATTGTTCAAAGATCAGTTGATTTTTGTGATTTTGTAATTCTGACTTTTGAGATTAGTTTTGTGTTTTTAACTTTGAGATAGAGTCACTCAGTAGTGTGCATTCTTGTGCCTTGTTCTACCACTCAACATTTCATTTGTGCATGTGTGTAATTGTATAGGATTGTACTGTGTGAAAGTTGAGTAATCGTTGCTCCATTTTCCTGTTGAGAACCATTCAGATAATTTTTAGTTTTCACTATTATAAACTACACATCTATGATTTTTATACACACACACAATTTCTTAATATATAGATATACAAATGTTTTCCTGGTGTATCTATCTACTGGTAAATTGCTGACTCACAGGTAGGGACATGTTCTCATCTTGGGCAGATATTGACAAGTTGTTTTCTGAAAAAATTTCAAATGTTGAGTATCTTAATAACAATATTTTATCTAGTTATTTCACATCCCCTTTTGTTGATTTATGAAAATTTTCACAATGATTTTAATGTACACATAGAATTTGGGTGATCCCAAATAATCATCTCCTGACCTTCGCCTCTGAATTCTCCTTGTGGAAGACTCGTCTTATAGTAAACTCTCTGAAATCTACCTGAATCCTAAAACTTAATATAAACTTATAGTTCTTTGTAATGTAACAATTCATTCTCTGTGAGAAAATTATAAGATTCTTGAGCCATCTCTAAAATGTTAGGATTAGAAAACACACTTGCAAGCATTATAAGGAAAAGGTGACTGAATGCTTTCTAAAAACCAGACTCACACTTTTTCCGTTTTTTCTTTCTTTTTAAGATTATAATATAATATACCATTCCTCCCTTCCTTTCTTCTCTCTAGGCCTTACACATACCCCTTCTTTCGCTCTTTGAAATGCATAACTCTTTCATTGCATTGTTCTATATGCATATATTATATAAGTGTCAGTTCCCAAACAAGTCTGAGCACTGTACCTACCATGCACATCTTCAGGCCCACTGTTACCATGGGACAACCAATCGATGTGCTCATGTGCTCTTCCCTAAGAAAGACTGCTTCTCCTGTTGTCAGCATTCCTTAGCTGAGTGTCCTGTCCCTCCTGGGTTCCCCTGACCACTGTAGCACCCTGTTGGTGTGTCCTTGTTCAGCTCCTGTTTAGCAGCCATGTTGTTGAGAATCTGTGGGTGTGGCTTCTGACATTACTAGGAAATGCATTCTCATAGCCCTTAGACTCTTCGCCCCCTCTTCCGTAGTGTCCCCTGAGCCTTTCTTGGTGTTGTTTGGTAGATGTGTCCTTGGGGTTGGCTCCACAACACTGCTTTTAGATTGGTTGTGATTTTCTGTGCTTTAATACAACAGCATAATTCTTGACTACCTTCTAAACATCTAACCTTAAGCCCACAGGTAAGTGTACTCTTCATGCCTCATCAGGGAAACTTTGTAACAAACAGGTATCATGTTTTATATTCTATATAACACTTCCTTAACACAGTGAGATGTTCATGGAACATACATAATAAATATTGATTGAATCACTGCAGACTCATATTGGAAGGTAGGTGTCTCTGTCTCCTAAGTGCTGAAATTGAGACTGTGTGCCAACAGTGCCAGGCCTGATGGCAATGACAACTGTAATCAACTCAGCTAATTACCAGCTGACTGACAGTTAGTGCATCCAAATTAAAATGAATGAAGGTTTATGTGTAACCTTTTCAACATGTAAAGATACCTCAAACATATTGTACTAGGCAGATATCATGTGGCAAAATTATACATGTAAAAAATAATCTCACCTTTAAAAAATGTTCAAATGTAAAATACAAAATCGTCATTTTAGTTCTTTCACCTTTCTGTAATTTACAAAAAATCTTTGAAATATTCACCACTTATAAAACAGATAAACTTTTCTTTGGTCGTGAACAATTGTAAACTATTTCTGTTGATACGTGCATGTGAGACCTGAGAACAATGTGTTCCTGTTGTGACACAGTTCTCACAGCACCCATCCTGGCTCAGGACACCGATACATGGCAAATCTGCTGTTTAAGCACCGGGCTTTAGACAGACAGCAGGAGTTGGGGTAGCACCCAGAGTGTTTCTTTCTGTCTTGTCACTTCAGAGTAACCCTTTTGTCTTCTGCTGATTTTTTTTTAAATCAAAATGATAGACTTCTTTCATCGAACATTATTCAATCCTCTATTTTGCTCAAGAGAGTTAAAACCAACTAAGACATCTCAGACAAGAGAACAAAATGTGTGTGTGGATGTGTGTGTGTGTGTGTGTGTGTCAGTGTGTGTATTTGTGTGTCTGTGTGTGTATACGTATGTGTATGTGTGTGTGCGTGTCCATGTATCTATGTCTGTGTATGTATTCATGTGTGTGTATCTGTGTGTGTGTGTGTGTGCTATTTATATAGTATCATCTTTTTCCTTTTATGAAATATATTTTAGGTACTTGTTTATATGCTATAATAGTTAAATCAGCATTTAGTATTAATTTCCCGAGAGTGTTACTTGTCATCTTGATAAAGTATTAACACCTAGCACCTTAGCATAATCAGGTTGTCTGGAGTAAGATTGACACATCCCAGGTTGGGGGTAGCCAGTCACAGTTAATTGTGTATAGTCAAGAGGTCAAGGAGAACTGGATGATGAATTCATTTTTAATGATCTGTGCAACTAAAAGTAGGTGCTTGGATTTTCACACATTCACACATAGCTGATATTTCTAGGTTTCCTTTGGTTATTCTTTATTCTGCTACTACTAGGAGACCTTAAGACTTTATACTTTGTTTGATATTTAGCCACTGATAAGAAAAGCTTCTGCATGCCTTCCAGTAATTCACAAGCATTGTCATTTGCATCACCTAGTTTAATCCTCACTTCACCCCTGAGGCACATGATAGGTCACTTTTACAAGTAAGAGAGCTGAAGTCCCTGGACTGCCTAGCGCCACACCACCAACTCACAGCCAAGCATCCTGACTTCCATTCAGCCTTGTGTTCTTTCTGCTGCTGTAAGCAAAGCCATGGCTTTGAAACTAGAAACATAGGGATACTTCTGTAGTGGACCGATTTCATCTAATCACATCTCCCCGTGAAGCCACCCCTACTTGTTAGTGTTTAGTAATATTTTGGGGCTCCATGGGGAACCACTGACAGTGTTTATTCAAAGTCAAAAAGTAATGTCTGGAAGCTGCACCTTTGGCTGAGCTCTGAAATCCTTCAGTTTAGGCTTCACCTAGGGAACAAGGCTGTTGTCCTGGATTTCAGAACTGCACTTGTGTGTACAGGCCAGCTCCAGTGAGGCAATCTAAATAGAATTCATCTATCTAAATAGAATTCAGTTTGATCTGTGTTTATTTGTAGACCCAGTAAAGGGTATGTGCCAGGATAGTTCATCCTCATCTGCCATGCATATGGAGACCTTATTAACTACACACAGGAAATGAACTGATCAGCTGACCACTAGAGGAGACTCATGTGATCAGAGAGTCCAGCAGCTGAGAGACAATATAAACATGAATGGGTAAAACAAGTACAGAGGCCCATAGCAGGACAACATGCAAAATTGTCTTGCTATGAGGGAACTCAGAACCCTCAACCCTAAACAAGATGCTTCCACCAAAAACCCCACTGAGAGTTCAGCCCAGCAGAACAGGAGGTGGCAAGACCTTAAGAGGCAGAAGGGCTGGAAGACACGAAGGAGGCAAAGCCCTCTAAACCAGCACTGTGGATGCACACATGGACTCACATGGATTGCAGCAGTGTGCACAGGGCCGGCATGGGTCTGCACCAGATGGGGTTCTAGATTTGAAAGGAGAAGTGGACACACACCCCGGCCCTAACCCAGAAGCTCTCTCTAATTGAAAACCAATTGCAAATGAAAATATAGTTTTCTCCATGGACTCTCACTTGGCCCAGCAGTAAATAGCCATGAGAAAATGTACTCCACAGTGTCTTTGAAGGTCCAGCTCATCGTTGCTGTTATTTAATTCTATTTTACCATGTTTGTTTGTTTGTTTATATCTCTTTGTACCCTGCAGATTATTTGCATATATATATATATATATATATATATACATATATATATATATATATGGGCTTCAAAGTTAGTGTTTTTATAGGAGTCCTGAGTGTGCGGATGCATGGGTCTGTTTCTTGTGCCTTCTCTTGGGCTCTTTTCCTTTAGTTTGTTTTGTCCTATTCGATGGATTTGTTTTTGTTCTATCTTCCATTATTTTATTATGATTCCTTAGAAACCTGTTTGTTTTCTAATGACCTAGAGAAAGGTGGTGGATCTGGATGTCAGGGGAAGAGGGGAGGAGAAATTGTAATCAGGACATATTATGTAAGAAAAAGAATCTATTTTTAATAAAATGAAAATAAAAATTAGAATTAAAAAAACCTGAAAGATAACCCCGGATTTTCTTTTTACTGTAGGCTTGGCTCTTCACCGCCTCAGACCTTGAAAGAGGAGGGCACCTCTGCTGCAAACGTGTCCTTAGAAACCCTGAGAAACAGCAGCCCAGAAGACCTCTTTGACTAGATAGAAACCCTAGAAGACAACGGTGGTGTTCAATAAACTACACTCTTTACCCAGTTCCGTTGGATGAAAAGACAGGCTTTCACCTTAGCGGCCATGGTTACTGTGTCTTGCACCTTCACTCTATGTACCCAATGGATTACACAGTATGTGACCATCAGACTGCATGACAGAGGGACACGTTTCTCCCCTTCTAGTTCCATTGTTTGTTAAGTATGAGTTTTGTGGCAAAGTGTACATTATCGTATTTGTTTACACATCATTGTAACTTTCTAATGACTCTTGGAAGATTTTGGAAATATAGCAAAGAAAAACTTTAATTCTTTTTTATTTCACTTTAAATTATTTTTTGAACATTTGTGATGTGACACATATAAAATACATCTTTATCTTATATATAAACAATCTGATAGTTAATAAAAGTTTGTGTTCTTAAAGGAATTATTCAACTGAACTTTTTCTTTACCATAGTAACTTGACTTTCTAAAGTGCTTACTATTAGGCATCCTAATAGTGTTCGAGTGATGGTGGCCCCACACCCATGCACACACTGGCAGTACTAGCTGGTTCTAGTAGGTTATTTAAAAATAGAAATAACTTTGGGAAGAGAACATATTGAAGAGTATGTGGAAGGAATTAGGGAGAAATCAGAAGACATGTTGTACTTTATGTATATATGAACCTCTCAAGAAAAAAAGAAAGAAAAGCAAATGTTTGCATATATAAATGTAACCATTTGGAGGACAAAAAAAGACCCCAATAACATTTTAGGCCCTTCTCGAAGGCAACGACTGTGCCTCATCTGTCACCTTTAAAAGTTGGTGCTTTGCTTTTTCTATTCCCCCTTCTGTTCCTGACCCAGTCCTGTCGGTTCCTTCCAGCTAAGATTGATTTCCTCCTACCAAAATCATGATGGACACTATGTTGGCACATGCGGAATTTGGTCCATTCTGTGTCATCAGCATGATTGATAAAGCTCATCACTTCTATTTTCCCCTCATGACTTTTGGAACAGCATTTGTGCAGTGTGGTCTTCATTTATTCTGGCCACTTATTTTTGGCTTCTTGAGTGATTCTACTCTGCTCAGTAGATCACTAACTGTAGGCTCAGTCTTCAACACTCTGCTCTTCATGGCCCTTAGGTTTCCTGTGATTTTCAATATCACATTTACTTTTATTATCAAACCTAATAGGAAAAATTATAAATGGACTTACATGTACATATGGAGAGAGAGAGAGAGAGAGAGAGAGAGAGAGAGAGAGAGAGAGAGAGATTGATTCATACATTTTATCCATGTATGGCTTGTGCTTATACTCTCATGACTTCAGAGGCCAAAGCTGCTGGAGAATTTTCCGTGGATTCAAGGTCAGCCTGGATTATCTAGTAAGTTCTAGCCTATCCTGGGCTTCATAAAAAGTATATATTTTAAAATTTTATCACATTTCAATTTTCTAATGGATTAAATTTAAGAAAAATCTGTGTATCTATAAATGTACCAATTACAAATATAAGACTAATGAATTTCTACTTAGTCATGCAAGAATGTTACTATACTGTTGAGTTTTCTATAATAATCTAAGATGCATGTACCTTAGCTCTTTCCAAGGGACTTTAAAATGAGACAGAATACAAGTAATTAAAAGGACACAACCAGTATGTGTAAAGTAATGAGAAAAATCAGTGATGAGTGATTCCCAAAGTAAGGCTAGCAATAGCATCCATAGAGTTCGTCATATTTAGAACATTTTAGATTTTTATTTTATCTTTGTAAGACAATAGATATTTTCACCCATCACTGCATTGCATTGATTCACTTGTTTACAAAAGTGTGCATACAGCCTCTAAGCACAGGTTGTTCCTATCTTTCGAAGACACAAAAGCCATAACATTCTGTTTCAAGCACACTGTAGACAACACTCCACAACATGCTTAGATCATGCTATTCCAGACCATGTCTATGGTTTCCACTGTCTGTGTGTGAAAACAAAGTGCTCTGGAGACCACTGGCTGACTTGAAAGGCACAGAAACAGAGTATGAAGGCATTGTGACTCTTTGAATGTTAGTATCCCCACTTCTAAGACAAGTGGATTTCATTTCTGAGGGATTTTTTTTTCATCTTAAAATTTGTAAGTTGGGGCTGGCATCAGATATGGTGTAGAGTTCATTAGGGAAGAAAAAAGAGACCCTGCATAAGCAGAGATGTCTTTATTATATAATTTTAAAAGGTCATATATCTACTTTACAAAAGGTTTGCTTCATGACCTATAATCAAATTTATAAAATACAGGACTGTGATTTTGAGCCAAACAACTCTTTATTGGGTGTTTGATTCAACACGTGTTTACCAAGGAAATGTTGTACACAAAGTACAGACCTGGGCCATCTGGAGAAATAAAGGAAAAATCTATTCATTTTACAAACAGTTGCTGAACATTTGTGCTAGTTTTGGTTCTTGGCATTAGCTGTGGTTATGAGCACAACAGGTAAGCAACTTTTTGCCACAGAGCACTCATTGTAGTAAATGAAGCCTAGGGCCCTTCAAAACAAGGCTGAAACTTCCCTGTAATTAACTGTGAGTTCAAAGAGCTCTTTTAGGGCATCTGAGAATAAGGAAAAAAATGTTGTTCCGTGAGACTTTTGCTAGACATGGCCCAGAAAAAACAACCGTTGTCTTTTTGTGCCACCCCTATACTCAAACATCAATTTTAGAATCCTTCACAAGTATCTGACATCTATATTCAAAGTGAGCTTCCTCAATTTACCTGTGAGTTGATAATCCCAGAAAACACAGTTACAGTTCTGCCCCACCCTAATGATATTGTAAGGTGAAATCATGACACCCACAAGATCTCCCCTGCACACATTTATGCCTATTACCTGGATTTTACATTTCTCACAAAGTGTGTGAATTTTCTAGCAAATTCTTTAGATGAAATTTCATTATAGATGTTCCATGAATTATCCTAAAATGATCTTCTCTGTATTCTAATTATAAAGAGTACCTTGAAATGATTGTCTGACTTCTCCCTTTCTGGCCAGTAACTTTCTTACCTCCTCAGGTATCTGGGCTACACTGGTTCATGTTTAATCTGCTCAGCAATTCTTTCATTTGCCCATGACTTTTTATTTTTTTCCTCCCCCATATTTGAATAAAGTTCAACATGAATTTTACTGCTCACCTGTTGTTTTTTTCCCTTCCATCCTTTGAAGAACTCCATCTGAAATTATTATCCCACAATATCACAGAGGTTTTCATAACAAGATCTCATTGACCTAAAGACTCTTGATTCTGCAGGAAAGAATCACTCCTACCTCCATATTGATAAAGGATTTTTTCCCATAAAAAATCAGAAGAGATTTTGGTGGCCATAGTTCTAGTTGAAGGAATGTGGATGAGTCTCGAACTCTTTGCTATATTTATAGAGTTTGAAATTTAATGGTGATCTTGGATATTCTAACCAGTCAGATGTAAGTAGATTAAACAATGTTTATAGACTCTGCTTATACAAGACACTTCTATAAACTCTCTGCCTCTGAGCTGTGCTCTTTGCCAAAAGCTGTGATTGAGATAAGGGCTTTTATGAACATTATTTAGGGGTATCAGCCAGAAATCAAAAATGGGTAACACATGAAAGGAGAAGGCCATGCTCAGTGTCCTACCAAGATGGTGACCATGTGGATGTCATGTGTTTTCACTACAATCTTGGAAGAAACCCTTTGAAACCCTTTGTCGTTTTTTTTAGAACTACTCATGGTTGAGAGAAAAATACAAAGAAGATTTATTGATTGTTTGCTGTTTTCTGTTAGTGGTGGTCTGGATAACTTGATTGCTCATATTTGAATTCCTGCTAATAACCCATGCATCAGCTACAGAGGAATACTCATCCAAAAACAGAACTACAGGAACGAAAGTAGCTAGTGAAGTAGGTCATATCTTTCTAAAAAGGTATTGCCCCACCAGTACCACCATACAAAAAAATTGATTGATAGCTATTTTGAGTATTTTGAGCCACAGCTCAAGGGCTAGTCAATATGGTACACATTGTTTTATACAATTTCCTGCTGTCTCATTTCCCAGTCCTACTTATGGTGGTGATTAAATGACCTAAGATGGGTGCATGACTTGTTTAATACATATTTCCTAGAGAAGCCAAAATGTAATTTAGGAAAAAACTAAAAGGAAATTAAAATGAAGAGTCAGAAGGGGAAGAAGGAGGAAGGAAAGAAGGGAGGAAGGAAGGAGGGAGGGAAGGAAGAAGAGAAGGAGAAATAGAAGAAAAGAAGAAATCAAACGAGAAGTTAGAAGAAGAGGAAGAGAAGGAAGAAGAACCAGCAGCAATAACTCTGAGCAAACTGGCAGAGAGGACTCTCGGACTGATAAGGAGGGAAGGCAATACCTGATGTGACCCTGATACCTTTGCTTTTCAGACCTAGATCTACTGTGTGCATACTGTGAAACACTTCCTGTTTCCTTCCTTTCCTGCAGTTTTATTAGTTAAATGGCTCTCTAAGTGGGGGGAGGGATGTTACTAAACTAGCAAGGAAATTTAATATATTTTATTTTCAAAAGATTTCAAATAACAATTCCCCCAGGGAGTTGCTGTTCACTCTGCCTGGCCTGTGATGACTTGCAGATCATAACTGAGTCTGCTCTGCAAGCTAGAGCCCAGTCCATACAGTGAGACGTTCAGAAAACCTGTCAACAAAGCCACTGTAGATACACTGCACTACAGGACTGTAGTCCTGCATCTCTACCATCAAACATAAAATGATTGCTTGCTATATGGTAGGTGTATGAATGTGAGCTCATCGATGCTACGACCCCCATGGAGAGGTCAGAGGGCAGTGGGGAATTGCTTCTTTCTTTCCACCTTGGGTTCAAGGGACAGAAGTCAGGTTGTTAGGTGTCATGTTAAACATGATCACCCACCGAACAAGCTATCTTACCAGCCCAGATACATCTTTTCTTGTGCAGTAATTTATCAAAGATTGTTTAAGTTTAATAAGATTTGTCTTCAGCAAGTTACGTTAGGAAAAAAAGCAGTACAATAACAAAGTGGTATTTTATTTTTTTAATATTTAAGTTTCTTTCTTTGTGTGTTCATATGGGGACAGGGTTGTAGCATGAGTGCAGGTCTCTATATAGGCCAGAGTACACTGGATTCCCAGGGGCTGGAGTTACAGCTACTTGATGAGTGCTGTAACTCATCATTTTTGTTAACCACTGAGCCATTTCTTCAGCCCCTAAATGTTGCCATTTCTGAAGTTCATTTCTCCACCACAACCCTAGAATATTATTACATTCCCATTTCTTTGACAAAATTTGAGGAGAAAAGATGGGAGACAAGGAAATGCTAGGAGATAAGTGAAGTTTTGGAATTCACCTTCAAGAATCCCCGAAGTTGGTCTGAAGGGAAATCGGTGCCATAAGAAGCATAGGGGATGAGAATGGACAAGTCTAGAAGATTCTCAATGGAAGGATGAGTGAAAATTGGGAGGTTTGAGGCAGGCACAACCATGCACCCAAAGGTTTCAGATCTATCTGTAGGTGGGACAGTTCCTTCATACTATTTCTAAGTTGTGTGGGACATCATCAAACTGTACTTCATACCCAGGAGCATTCACCACTTAAATGTTTCCAACACTTTGCAAATGTTCTTCGACTTATACTGAGAAACATTCACACATTAAATTAACAATCTGTAAGCTGAAAATTAGTTGAGAGGGAAACTCTTAATCCATCTCCATCCTAAGCAATCGCTCTGCCAGCTAGAACCCTAGAAAGCAAAGTAGTTTTGGACTTTACCCCACCCTGTTGGAACTCCATCTTCCTTCTGGTCCACACCAGAATACTTACAATTGCTAATCAGCACTCCTCTTTCTTACCCACAGCTCTGCTGCTCTAATCAGAGACCCACCAGTGAATCCCCTGTCCCAATCCCTGCACTTGCTGAGACCCCAGGAAGCCCAGTAGCCACAGACTCTGCCTGTAGGTTACAGACACAAGGTAAAACGAGGCCTGTCATTGGACGAGAAGGAAGGGAGGTAGGAACAGAGGTTTTAGAAGGAGAGGAAGCAGAAAGGAGACAGGCAACATGGAGGCAGACAGAAAATCCTCACCATGCATCTCTACATGGATACAGTTGTTATGAATATTTCTTAAGGGATGGATTTCTGTAGGTCAATTTACCTTATCTGTGTGGGTGGTCTATATCTTTATCATTTGGTTGTGAGTTTATTGTGTGGATGTATTGTAGATTGAGATTTTAACATATAAATCTGATTCAGTTACGGTTTATTGAGTCGTGATTTCACCAGGTAGTTGGGAGTTTATACTTTAACTAACAGGGGACAGTTGCTGGGAATGTGGACAGAGTCCATGGCAGACAGCAGCAATAGACCAGTCTCTGCTGGACTTGTAGAGCCCTGATTTAGGTTAGTTCCATATGGCCCACCAGTGCCAGAACTAACTCTAGGGAAATGCCTGCCGACTGCCTGGGTCAGAGAGTACCTGAGGCCAGCTTGGATCCTTGACACACTGGAACCAGCCACAGTGATAAAGATACCCCTCAGTGTCATGTAGTCCAACTGTGCTGGCACTAGCAAGGGATAAAAGATTTTTTAATATTTAAAGAATTAAAGGAAAACACAACCAAACAGGTGAAAGAATTGAACAAAACCATCCAGGATCTAAAACTGGAAATAGAAACAATAAAGAAATCACAAAGGGAAATAATCTTGGAGATAGAAAATCTAGGAACGAGATCACCAACAGAATACAAGAGATAGAAGAGAGAATCTCAGGAGCAGAAGATACTATAAAGAACATTGATATGATCATCAAAGATAATGTAAAATGCAAAAGGTTCCTAACACAAAACATCCAGGAAATCCAGGACACAATGAGAAGATCAAACCTAAGGATAATAGGTATAGAAGAGAGTGAAGATTCCCAACTTAAAGGGCCAGTAAATATCTTCAACAAAATTATAGAAGAAAACATCCCTAACCTAAAGAAAGAGATGCCCATAAACATACAAGAAGCCTACAGAACTCCAAATAGATTGGACCAGAAAAGAAGTTGCTCCTGTCACACAATAGTCAAAACACCAAATGCACAAAACAAAGAAAGAATATTAAAAGCAGTAAGAGGAAAAGGTCAACATACCCAAAATTATGGGACACAATGAAAGCAGTGCTATGAGGAAAACTCATAGTTCTGAATATCTCCAAAAAGAAGCTGGAGAGAGCATGCACTAGCAACTTGACAGCACACCTAAAAGTTCTAGAACAAATAGAAGCAAATACACCCAAGAGGAGTAGAAGGGAGGAAATAATCAAACTCAGAGCTGAAATCAACCAAGTAGAAACAAAAAGAACTATACAAAGAATCAACAGAACCAAGAGCTGTTTCTTTGAGAAAATCAACAAGATAAATAAACCCTTAGCCAGACTAACCAGAGAGTGTATTCAAATTAGCAAAATCAAAAATGAAAACCAAGACATAACAACAAAATCTGAGGAAATTCAAAAAAAATCAGTTCCCACTACAAAAGCCTATAATTCAACAAAACTAAAAAATCTGGATGAAATGGACAATTTTCTACACAGATACAAGGTACCAAAGTTAAATCAGGATCAGTAAACCATCTACACAGTGCCATAAATCCTAAAGAAATAGAAGCAATTATTAAAAGTCGCCCAAACAAAAAAGCCCAGGACCAGAAGGGTTTAATGCAGAATTCTATCAGACCTTAACAGAAGACCTAATACCAATACTCTCCAAACTATTCCACAAAATGAAGACAGAAAGAACACTGCCCTATTCCTTTCATGAAGCCACAATTATACTTATACCTAAATCACAAAAAGACCCAAAAAGAAGAAAATATCAGACTAATTCCCTTATGAATGTCAATACAAAATGACTCAATAAAATTCTTGCAAACTGAATCCACAAACACATCAAAACAATCATGAACCATGATCAAGTAGGCTTAATCCCAGGGATGAAGGGATGGTTCAATATACAGGTACCTATCAACATAATCTACTATATAAACAAACGCAAAGAAAAAAACACATGATCATCTCATTAGATCCTTACAAAGCCATTGACAACTCAACACTCCTTCATGTTAAAAGTTTTGGGAAGATAAAGAATTCATGACCCATACCTACACATAGTAAAAGCAATATACAGTAAACCAGTAGCCAATATCAAACTAAACGGAGAGAAACTTGAAGCAATCCCACTAAAATCAGGGATTAGACAAGGCTGCCCACTGTCTCCCTACCTAATCAATATAGTACACAAAGTCCTAGCCAGAGCAATCATACAACAAAAGGATGTCAAAGAATACAAGTTCAAAAGGAAGAACTCAAAGTATCACTATTTGCAGATAATACAATAGTATACTTAAGTGACCCCAAAAAGTTCCACCAGAGAACTACTAAGCCTGATAAACAACTTCAGCAAAGTGGCTGGGTATAAAATTAACTCAAACAAATCAGTAGCCTTCCTCTACTCAAAGGATAAACAAGCTGAGAAAGAAATTAAGGTAAAGAAACCCTTCACAATAGTCACAAATAATCTGAAATAACTTGGAGTGACTCTAACCAAGCAAGTGAAAGAATATGTATGACAAGAACTTCAAGTCTCTGAAGAAAGAAATTGAGGAAGATCTCGTAAGATGGAAAGATCTCTCATGCTCATGGATTGGCAGGATTAATATTGTAAAATGACTGTCTTGCCAAAAGCAATCTACAGATTCAATGCAATCTTCATCAAAATTTCGACTCTATTCTTCTTATAGTTAGAAAGAACAATTTGAAAATTCATTTGGAATAAAAAAAATAAGTTCTCTCTCCCCACTATAGAGCCTTTCATCTAGGGTTCCCCCACCCCCTTTGAGTTCTGATTGTCTCTCACTTCCCAGGTCTCTGGTACATTCTAGAGGGCCCTCCTAACCTTCTTCCTGTGATCACTTTTTCCATTCTTTCTGCTGGCCGTCAGGGCTTCAGTCCTTTTGCCCCATCCAAGTCCAGATCATGTTCCCCTCTCCCCCAACCCTGTCCCCTTTCCCTCCCCTGCCACTCCCTCCCAGCCCCTTGTGGTTACTTTCTTCTCCCTCCAAGTGGAACTGAGGTGTCCTCACTTGGGCCCTTCAGTTTGTTGACCTTTTTGAGTTCTGTGGACTATATCTTGGGTATTCTGTACTTTGGGGGGGGCGAGGGGCTAATATCCACTTATTAATGAGATCATACCATGCATGTCCTTTTGGGTGAGTTATCTCATTCAGGATGATATTTCTAGTTCCATCCATTTGCCTGCAAAACTCACAATGTCCTCATTCTTAATGGCTGAGTAGTATTCCATTCTTCTGTCGTGGGACATCTGGGTTGTTTGCAGCTTTTGGCTATCACAAATAAGGTTGCTATGGACATAGTGGAATATGTGCCCCTGTGGCATGGTTGGGCATCTTTTGGGTATATTTCCAAGAGTGATATTGCTGGGTCATTAGGTAGGTCTATTCACAATTTTCTGAGGAACCTCCCAATTGACTTCTAGAGCAGTTGTATCAGTTTGCAATCCCACCAGCAATGGAGGAGTGTTCTTCTTTCTCTACATCCTCACCAACATGTGTTATCACCTGAGGTTTTGATCTTAGCCATTCTGACTGGTGTAAGGTGAAATCTCAGGGTCATTTTGATTTGCGTTTCTGATCACTAAGGACTTGGAACATTTCTTTAGGTGTCTCTCAGCCATTTGAGATTCCTCTATTGTGAATTCACGGTTTAATTCTATACCCCATTTTTTTGATTGGGTTGTTTGGTTTTTTGGTGGTAATCTTCTTGAATTCTTTATATATTTTGGATATTAGCCCTCTATCAAATGTGGGGTTAATGAAGTTTTTTCCCAATCTGTCGGTTGTCAATTTGTCCAGTTTCATGAGGTTCCATTTATCAATTCTTGATCTTAGAGCGTGAGCCATTGCAGTTCTGTTTAGGAAATTTCTGCCAGTGCCAATGAATTCAAGGCCCTTTCCCACTTTCTCTTCTATTAGATTCAGTTTATCTGGTTTTATGTTGAGGTCCTTGATCCACTTGGACTTGAGTTTTGTACATGGTGACAAATATGGGTTTATTGGTTTTTTCTTCGTACAGACAGCCAGTTAGACCAGCACCATTTATTGAAGATGTTTTCTGTTTTCCATTGTATCTTTTTGGCTTCTTTGTCAAAGATCAAGTGTCCATAGGTGTGTGGTTTTATTTCTGGGTCTTCAATTCTATTCCATTGATTTATTATACTTTGTTAAACATGCAAACAGAAGCATAGCATAAATGTTCTCTGAGAGACTCTAACCAGCAGTTGACGAAAGCAGATTCAGTTACCCCCAGCCAAACACTGGTTGGAAGTCAAGGACTCTTATGGAAGGCTCTTATGGAAGGATTGAAAACTCTGAAGGGGATAGGAACCCCACAGGATCGCCAACAGAGTCAACAATCCTGGACTACTAGGAGCTCTCAGAGTTTGAAGCACCAACAAAAGAACACATGTGGTAGACTTGCAGCTCAGTCCCCATGTGGGCCTCCCAACCACTAGAGCAGAGACTCGCCCTAAAGAACCTTGACTGTGGCATCCTTTCCCCTACAGAGATGCCTTGTCTGGCCACCTGGGAAAGGATGTGCCTAATCCTGCAGAGACTTGCAGTGTGTGGATGGGGGCGACACCCAGTGGGGGCCCACAGTCTCAGAGGAGAAGAGAAGGGGGGGATGGGGTCAGCATCTCTGTGAGGGGAGACTGGAAGGGAGCAGCATTTGGGATGTAAATAAATAAATGTAAGTTTTTAAAAATTTAACAGTGTAGTAATATTCAAATGAATTCTAGTAAAGTTTTAACATAAACCTTGTGAATCCCCTTTCCAAAACAAACGAACAAACGAACAAACAAACAAATTAGCTTCCTTTTGTGACCATCCTTATCCTGCTTTGGCACTTCATTTCCTATCAAATGCTACTCATGTGCACCTTTGAAATGATTGCTGCTATCATCGATTTGCTTCTCCGCAGGTGGAACTGTGATGTTAGATGCACTAATCCTTTCCTACTTAAAGCAGTTAGTGCGAAGGTGCCAACTCGGTATCTAGTCTTTGGCAAGGACACGGAACGGAGGCAGCTCCATGCACTGGTGCCATTCAGGGGTTGTTACGTTATATAACGGATTGTGAAAGAGGGTCTTAAACCCTGAAAGGCAACTTTACTAGCTAACACTTAGCCCCTTGGATTTTAATCCCACATCAGTCAGAAGATAAAGTATCCTTCCCCAAGCAAACCAGGGCAGAAAAGGGACTCTTTTAAAAAAAATGTCAATTTCAACACAGAGCTTGAGACAATCTTCATTGTTATCTTTTGAGCAGGGACCATAAGGCAGCCTTTAGAGCTCCACAGACTTTAGTAGGCAAGTGTGTGAGGAGTCACTTTTTATGTTTTTACCTCTTGAATGATTTTGCAATAACTTATGTTCCTGTCTTTTCTTTTTCAGACTATAACATGATTATACCATTTCTCCCCTGCCTTTCCTCCGGCCAAACCCTCCTTTATACCTCTTTTTGTTTTATTCCAAAGTCATGGACTCCCTTTTAAATTGGTATCACATACACATAACCAGCTTAGTTTGTGTAATCCTACTTGTATATCCGTCTTCAGGGGTGACCATTTTATAGTGCATGACTGTGGGGAGAGGCCTGATGCTAAGGTCCTGTTCCTCAGCTGGTTCTTATCTGTCAGTAAAGAAAGCCATGAGCCAATTGCTGGGCAGAAGATATAGGCAGGTGTTCTGGAGAAAAAAAGACACAGATCCAAGGGAAGAAAGGAGACATCGCCATGCTTCTGATGGGGAAAAGTTAACCAGTCATGAGATTACATACAGAGTGGCCACACAGGACACTCCTCTAAGCTTCAGGGGATAAAGCTTAGGGCAGGTGGGAGGAGCAGAGCTAAGAGTAATGAAAAGGGCACCTTTTCCAGGCAGGAGAGATACTAGCGGCCAGCAATTGTGCCAAGAAGGCAAGTTGAAAATGAACAACTGTGTGTGTATCTTTGATCCATGAGTTCAAGGGAAGCTGGGAGGGGGTTGTTAGCGAGGCCCATTCCTGAAGCATAGGTGGAATGGCGAAAAGCTACACATGACACATGACCAAGTGATGTGCTCTTCCCTAGGGAAGACTATTTCTCTCACTTTCCACACTTCTGTGTTGCCTGTAGGTCTTAGTGTGGGGTGAGGCCTCCCTCTTTCCCCGGTTCACTTTGGCATGTATCCTTCTCCCCCTTCTTCAGGTCATGTTTACGTAGTCATATTGGTGAGACTGTAGATTTAGCTTCTGGCATATGGTTATTTAAAAATCTTTCATGCGTTGGCCATCCTGTGTCTTTGAAATCAATTACACTTTTTTATCAGCATCCTTCAGGTACCTATCAGAGAAGCAATTACAACAAGTCCTCTATAATGGTGCCTAAAAGTGTAATGGAACCATGGATAAGGTCTTAAATAGAGCACCTACCAGCATCCAGGCATCCTAGACACAGGTGTCAGCATTGTCCGTCAGAGGCATCCATCAGTCCTGCTAATAGAACAACTTCCACTGACTGGCCTCATAAAGAAATGTGAGTGTAGTTCTTATTTTATTCTACTCAATTAAAGGATCACCGAGAAACCTGCCCTGCATTTTCAACACATGTTTCCAGTTAGTGCTGCAGAGCAGGCCCCCGACTTGATAAGAGCATTGGCGTGACCTTCTCTGCCTGCACAATGCACTCTTTCATTTAACAAGGTGAACGAAATGCAGCTTTAAATATCTTTTTTAAATATTAACAAAAACTCAGAGGGATAAGCTTAGGGAAAGGTGAAGAGAGGGAAGGCCATGTTGTTTGAGTTGCCTGAGAGAGATTTCTAGAACTGTATTGCACAGAGGGGTTTATTTGCCCAAGTCTGCTCTGAGCACTTGCAAGCTTGTGCGCAAAAAGCATTATGGCTCCTGGGAATTACACTCTAAGGCCATTAGATGGGAACTTAGTTACCTCAGGAAACACAGCTTACTGTACAGTAAATTTGTTTCAGACGGCCCCTCTGCTCAAAAGGCAACAGGACTCCCGTTCAAGTAAATTGTTTCCGAGCCTGCCATAAACTGATTGAATAGTTGCCTGCAAGAGGGTTCTTCTGACTAACTGTGGAAGCTCAGTTTTAAGTAGCAAAATAAAGTGAGTGTCCCAGAATCTGGAAATTCAATGTAGGCAGGCTTCGTTTAGGTCATCAGGCCCTACTTTCTGAGAAAACAAAGGAAATTTGCAAGAGAAAAATGTAAGGTAGAACATGTTTTATGACTCTACTGCATGTTATGTACCCTCTACAGATCCAGGAATACTGCAATGACTTTCCACTCTGGGTCATGAGAAAGCATGCTGTCTTCATGTGATTAGTTTCTGCATAACGCATCGAGCAAAACTCTCAATGTCTGGCTTTTACGTTTCCAGATACCACTCCTCTCTGAGTCATAACACGTACACTAGAGAAGTGTGCCTACCCAGTGCCCCCTGGACACACCACCAATTGCACAATTCTGAAGTGCAGTTACTAGTGCAAGGCAAAACCAAAATTCTAAGCAGGTAAAACTGACTAAATCATTTTTTTCTCCCTAATTTCAACCAGAGAAAATGTCTTTGAAATGTACTTTCTGGGGACTTAAGTGTCAGACTGTGTGATGACAATTGCTGGTGTCCTGTTTTAGCTCTCACAACTATACAGTAGTTCTCTACTTCTACAGTAAGGGGACTACAAAGGAATGGCCAGAAAGCCAGAAAACCTGTCTTCAATCTCTGTTGTCTTCCTCTAATCATACCTTCTATTGACATCTCAACAGCATCCTCAAAAGTACCTGGAGGGTGGTACACCATATTCAGTGGTTCTCCTCTCTGCTCCACGAACTCTTACTGGGATCACTTCTCCCTTATTCTCCATTATTAATGAATATTCATCTTATTTACTGTGATCCGTTGAAATCCATGACAATGGGGCAGTCATTTGTATCACAGCACAAACAACTTCTTTGTGTCACCAAGATAAGCACAGTGCTAAAATAAGTGGCCGTTCTGAAGTCGCATCATAGTCATACTGCAACTTTGATCAATAAAATTTGGCTTCTTTGTCAAAAATAAAGTGGGAGTAAGTGTGTGGTTTACATTTCTGGGTCTTCAATTCTATTCCATTGACCAACCTGCCTGTCTCTGTACCAATACCATTCAGTTATCACTATCGCTCTGTAGTAGAGCTTGAGGTCAGGGATGGTGATTCCCCCAGCTGTCCTTTTATTGTTAAGAATTGTTTTTTATATTCTGGGGTTTTTGTCTTTCCAGATGAATTTGAGAATTGCTCTTTCCATGTCTTTGAAGAATTATGTTGGTATTTGGATGGGGATTGCATTGAACCTGTAGATTGCCTTTGGTAGGATGGCCATTTTTACTATATTAATTCTGCCAATCCACGAGCATGAGAAATCTCTGGGAATATTCTGAGATCTTCAATTTCGTTCTTGAGAGACTTGAAAGTTCTTAACATACAGATCTTTCTGTGTTTGGTTAGAGTTAACCCACGATATTTTATATTATCTGTGGCTATTGTGAAGGGAGTCGTTTACCTAATTTCTTTCTCAACCTGTTTATCATTTGTATAAAGGAAGGCTATTGATTGATTTGAGTTATTTTATATCTGGCCACTTGGCTGAAGTTGTTCATCAGCTGGAGAAGTTCTCTGGCAGAATTTTTGGAATCGCTTAAGTA
Organism: Rattus norvegicus; assembly: GCF_021556685.1. Classification (NCBI taxonomy): domain Eukaryota; kingdom Metazoa; phylum Chordata; class Mammalia; order Rodentia; family Muridae; genus Rattus; species Rattus norvegicus. The sequence continues at coordinate 22,625,969 of NC_141535.1, read as the reverse complement.
TATTATCATATCATCTGCAAATAGTGATACCTTTATTTCTTCTTTGAACTGCCTCCATTTCAATTTGAATCCCCTCCACCTCTTTTTGTTGTCTTATTACTCTAGCTAGCACTTCAAGCACTATATTGAATAGATATGGGGAAAGTAGGCCTCTGTGTCTTGTCTCAGATTTTAGTGGGATTGCCTCTAGTATCTCTCCATTTAATTTTATATTGGCTGTTGGTTTGCAGTAAATTGCTTTTATTATGTTTAGGTTTGGGTCTTGGATTCATAACTTCTCCAATACTTTTAACATGAAGGGGTGTTGTATTTTGTCAAATCATGATCATGTGGTTTTTTTCTTTTAGTTTTTTTTTATATGGTGGATTACATCAATGGATTTCCGTGTGTTAAACCAACCTTGCATCCCCCTCTGTTAAACTAGGGAAAATCTAGAGGAAGCTGATGAGGAGGGCAACCCAGTAGGAGGACCAACAGTCTCAACTAACCTGAACCCAAGAGATCTCTCAGACACTGGATCACCAGCCAGAGAGCATACACCAGCTGAGATGTGGCCCCCAACACATATACAGAAGAGGACTCCCAGGTCTGGGTTCTGTTAGAGAAGATGCACCTAACTCTCAAGAGAATGGAGGCCCCAGGAAGTTGAAAGGTATGGTGGGGTGGGTGGCATGGGGGCATCCTCCTGGAGAACGAGGGGGCAGGGTAAGGGCACAGGTAGGAGGTATGAGATGTGGAAAAGTCACAGGGTGAACCAGGAGGGGAATAAATTCTGGAGTGTAAAAATAAAAACAAATTTTTTAAATAAATATTTAAAAATGTAAAACAAAACAAACAAAGCACTCCACATTTACTAACCTTCACAATAGCCCACTTTAGCTCTTTTTACTTTCTTCTAAGTTTACTAATGCTGGTGAAAGACTCTCTAGTTTGACACAGTCTCTTCTTTTGTACATTGTCCCTGATTGGGGAAAATGTGCTCCACCTAACATTTATGTGTTGAAGCCTCTCCCAACACTGGGTGGTAAGGTCGTCAGTGACGTAATTAGTGTAGATACACAAAGTCATGAGAATAGAGTTCCTACTCTCATAAGTAGAAGAAACTATGTGATGTGAGGGTACAGCTCTGTAACTGTGGCATTTGGAAGGTGAAGTTAGCAGGACCATAGTAAGTTTGAGGACAGTCAGGGCTAACATTCTGTCTCAAGGGGAGAGAAACCTTTCAAGCATCCTTATGAACCAGTCTTTCCCATTCTATATATGGCAATTGCATTTCCCAGTTGTCGTTGATTTGTTGGTTTTTTTTCCCCTACAATCTACACTTACTTTCCAGCAGAATAAACCAGACCCTTCACATATTACTAACTTCATGGAGATGTGAAGTCAGCATCTCCCTCACTTGAATGATGACAGGAACATCCCCATTGGTCTCTCCGAAACTCCACATGGTCACAAGTAACTGAAATTTCATATTACAACCTTTCCTCAGGCTGTCGCATGACTCCTCTAGCATTCAGATTCAAGCCAGAGATTTTGCCATGGCTTACAAAGGTCTGGGAATAGCCAGCTTGTCCACCTCACTGACTTCACCTCCATTTTGTTTATGTGCCTGTTTCTCTGTGCCTCCTTTCTGCTGCAAGCACGCTCAAGCACATACGGTGCCGGCTGTTGGTGTGCGCTGTGCCTCTTAGAAGGAATGCAGGAATGTCCCTTTCCTTAAGTAACTACCTACTTCTCCAAATGTTTTTTTTTTTTTGTGTTTCTGTATAATTTCAAAGTTTGAGGAATTCCCTAGCCACCCTGTGTAGAATGCTGCTCCTCTCTGCCTATCACAAAGCTCGTCTCATTGCCCTGATTAGTAATGCTTTTCATTTCGAGTATCTGAACCTGGCATGCTAAATGGCACATATATTTATTTTTAACCATCTTTTCCCACTACACTGTAAATGTGGTCAGAACAGGGATTTAGTGTGGTCAGTTCTCCCTATAACCTCTGTCTAGTGCATCGTACAATAGATGATCAGTGAATATTTTAATTATTTCAATGTGTCTATACAATGTGTCTATACATCTATACAAAAGCATTAATATATGAAAGGTGCGTGATGTGATTTATTGTTTTGCCTCAGTGACACTTTTTCTAAAATAAGCCCTTTACTCTCTACAAATCAAACTTGAAAGACTGGGTGTGAGGACATCCCACGTATAAGCCACAGCCGTGCAAGGCTAAGGTTGAAATCATTACGTTGAAAGTTTCAAAGCAAACACTTCAGCCTGTGGGAATGGTAGGTTCTTTCATCTGTAAATCCATCCTGGTCATTTTTTTTATCATTTCAACTAAGCCATCTGGTTGGGTTTTAGGTTTCTATCCATCTCTGGGCTCCCTTCTCTGTCATCTTAGAATGTGTGGTTTTGAGTTGTTGCACCCAAACAAAAGTTTCAGGCCCCAAATGCCCATGCTGTGAACAGAGCCCACTTGGGACAAGGATGTTCTTAAGTTCTTGTCTCTTCTCCAATAACAACTGTACTGCTAAGGCCACTGGACATCCATGGTCTTGGTCATATATATAATGTAGTGGTGAGCATGTGGAAACCCAAAATGTTAGAAATAATGCAAAAACAAAGTACCACAAACTGAAGTAAAGACCAAAACCAGACTTCAGGAAAATCACCAGGAAACAAGTGGTTTGTTCCAACACATATGCACATGCACACACACATGTATGGAAGCACATTGACACAATGTCCATCAATGGAGTATCCTCTAACATGCCTGCCTCCTCTCTATAGGAGTGAGAAAATAGCTTCTCTTTTCCTAGAGCTTGCCTTCTGAACCCTTCTCTGAGTAGCACTGCCCACATCCCCTTTTCTGTAATAGTCCTGAATAAAAAGGGAAATAATAAGTTGACATTTTTTTAGGATGTTGTCAAGTTCATTGCTGTTAAGCTGTACTGCCTTCTCATTTGAACACTTTGGTCGGCCTAAATCGACCTAACCCACAGTTTACTGAAATAATCCAGTAGGATTGTTTGATTTGACCATTTATTTGGAGGGCCTAAAGTAACACAGACATTTCTTTCTTTCTTTCTTTTTTCTTTTTCTTTTTTTGACATTGTAAATCTTTTTTTTCCTTTTATTGGATATTTTTATTTACATTTCAAATGTTATTCCCTTTCCCAGTTTCCCTGACATAAGCCCCCTCTACCCTATCCCCTCCCCTTCTTCTATAAGGGTGTTCCCCTCACCACCCACCTCCCCTTACCCTCCTGGACAGTCCCCTACACTGAGGGGTCCAACCTTAGGCAGGACCAAGGGCTTCTCCTTCCATCCGTTCCCAACAAGGCCATCCTCTGCTACATATGCAGCTGAACACAGACATTTCTATATTTGCATCCACGTGCTGTACTGAGGTGCAGAGGGATGTCTTGATTCAAAAGTTTCACAGAGTTTTAAAGGCATGGCTGCTGGCCCCTATGTGTAAGCTCCTTGTGGAACTCCAATATACAAAACAACAGCCAAGGAGCTGCTGTGCCTGGGGTAGGACGCCCCAGTTCTTCTTCCTTTGGGAACAAAATCTGGAAGGCATTGGTGTGATAATTATGAAAGCAGACTCCAGAGCCAAACTCAGTTCAAAACCCAATCCTGGTTGACCCTAGGAAAATGCCGTTTACTTCCAAACTCGAGCTTTGTCATCTTTAAAATGCAGCCAATAATTCCAGGTGGTTCTGAGGACTGGGTGAGATGACCTGAGCAGTGATTGTCCTTGTGCCTCTATCAGGGATCTCCGCTGGCACTTTTGTCTGAGTACAATACTGCCCTGGGGGAAACACAGATGTAGTGGAGTGCCCTGGGCAGCAGATCCTGGTGCTTGTGACTAACCCCATCCCCGAGGATAGTGGAACAATTACTTTTTTGTCAGCAGAGTTAAGTTCCTCCCTGTGTGACTAACCATGACTAACACAGAGAAGGGAGTGGGCCACTGTCTTAGAAGATACTGTTGGGAAGTTGACCATTCTGTGTTTACAGAAATTTCGCCATAGAATAACCTCTGACCCTTGTAGATGCTATAGTATTTCATAAACGGGCAGAAATTTACTCATTTTCAGGAAACAAATGTCAACCCATAAGATACAACTAAATGTAATTTCCTTTAAAAAAAATGGTGGCAAATTGTTAAAGTAAAGTTCATTTCCTTAACGATGTGGAAACAATGTTTTCCCAAGGCAGGCTGTATTTGTGTATAATATGTTGATAGTATGTTGGTACAGTCAGAGATGTAGAAATTAATAAATGATGGACGTGATATTCAACACACAAAATGGCCCATTTTGTTCTGAATTTGTATCTCTGAAAGAACTGTGAAACGTTTCCCTGAGAAATATCAGAAATGTCACTGAAATTGGCCAAGTGTGTAGCAATGTACAGGATTTCTTGAAAGTGGCTTGAACACCTTGTGTAACATATTGCTTCATACAGTCCTCAAAGCAATGAACTTGCAAAAATGTAACTTGCACTGTAAGCCATGTGTGGGCCACAGAAAACAAAAGGAGGAAGGGACCAATGGGGATTAAGAAGCTATTAGTTTTTTCCCTTATATTTCATATGCCAGTATTTACCGCTTTATAATTTTTTCTGACATATAGAGCCCACACCTGGTCATGTGCACAGCCCATGGCAGCTCTGAGAAAGTGAAGGCCTTTAACTTTTGCATAAACCAATTCTAAGGCTTCTGTTACTTCACCATGCTTTTCTTAGTCCCTCTGATGACTGATATTACTTCTGAACATGGTAATAAGAACACAAAGTTACACGACTTTGGGTACTATATTTTTTAAAGTTTGCTTATTTAATATACCTGTGCTTTACATCTGTTTATTATTTTGTAGAGCCAAGGTACAAAGCTACGACCAAATGTGTTCAGGGATGTCCTCTGTCATTGAAGAAATACCTGTAGCTACAAGGATGTGATTTTTGCCTCAGAATCTTTGATTCCAAATATAAAGAGCCAGGAACCCAGATCTGTGTTTTCTATCTATTAAAAAAAAGGAGGTTTACCCAGGACCACAGTGTCCCCAATCCCCATGTCTCATATTGTGAGCCACTCAGATGTACTCTCTGATAAAGTTTCTAGTACACAAAATCCTTAATATTTCTTTCTTCCACTAGCTTTTTATGAACAGTCAATACCTTTCTATGTGCCTTCTGCCTTTTCAGTGTGTCTGCCTTTGGAAAACACCAGTGAACTAAAACTGAAACCACACTCTCCTTTCCACTGTTAGTGACACACATTCCTATTCGAGTACCTGAATGGCACCACCATATTGGTGGTTGCCCTAGTTATAAACTGCTAAGATCAGACGTTGTACCTACCTCTGGCTTCCAATCAATCTGCAAAGTATTGTATTTCTTCCCATGTGGCATTAGTTCAATTCTACCTCTCTCTCTCTCTCTCTCTCTCTCTCTCTCTCTCTCTCTCTCTCTCTCTCTCTCCTGTTTCCCTTCTCCCCTCCTCCATTCTTTCCTTCTTTTTCTCTTTCCCTCCTTTCTTTAACACTGAGTTTTACATCACCACTATCCATCAGTGTAGTTGTAAAGAGAGAACTGACTATTGCACATGGGAAACACCATTCTCTCCTGCCCAGTGCCTGTACAACCACTGTACAACCATTACACTACACAGAATTGGTGTGACCGCCTCCTTCAACTCATGAGCTACCTTTGCCACATTTCCAACCCTTCCTCCAACCTCAGACATTTCATCATCTAGGTTCTTTATGCTTCTACACCATTAAACACTCTAATCTCAAATTATCACACATAGCCTGCCATGATGTGATGCCACCTCCTTGCTGTGATACTTTTTCCATTCTCCTCTTTATCACATTCCTCCCAAATCTATCTCTCTCTCTCTCTCTCTCTCTTTCTCTCCCCCCCCCCGCCCCGACACTGAGCCCCTTTGCATGAGCTCTTTGACCTTCATTTTCCCTTTCACTACACTACCCCATTCTCTGAACAATTCACATTCATCTGACAAGTGTCTCTAATGAAGTGTCACCTTTCCCAGGAAGTTTCCCGAGACACTTCTAATCTTAAGAAGGTATTGCTCTTAAGTCTTATCTCAAACTGTGTTTCATCAACGGTGGTACTTACTCTACTGAAACCTCATGTTTACTTGTCTAGTTCCTCAGACTTATAGCTCATGAACTCAGCCTTTCTTTTCCTGTGTTCTATCCTGCACATGAGCAAATCTTCCTGAATAAAGGAACAAACATCCCATGGCATCAGACCAAAGGAAATGTTTACGGAAGATCAATATATACACACTACTGTAAGAGTCAGTGAAGGAGAAGTAATGAGCTAACCTCAGATCCAGATACTACATAACTTGTGATTGTAGTAAGAACTTTTTCAGTGGTTTAGTGATATAGTGATAATTTTGGAATTTCGGTTTATTTTTAAAATATACACAGAAATGTTACAAGAAAAAAAATTTTAAATCTCAGGTATGGAACATGGGCCAGTTTCACAATGTCCACAGCAACTGACTGTAATTTGCCTCGTGCTCTGAGAAGAAGAGGAAGAAGGAGGAGGAGGAGGAGGAGGAGGAGGAGGAGGAGGAGGAGGAGGAGGAGGAGGAGAAGGAGGAAGAGGAGGAGGAGGAGGAGGAGGAGGAGGAGGAGGAGAAGGAGAAGGAGAAGGAGAAGGAGAAGGAGAAGGAGAAGGAGAAGGAGAAGGAGAAGAAGAAGAAGAAGAAGAAGAAGAAGAAGAAGAAGAAGAAGAAGAAGGAAGAAGAAGAAGAAGAAGAAGAAGAAGAAGAAGAAGAAGAAGAAGAAGAAGAAGAAGAAGAAGAAGAAGAAGAAGACTGTGTAGACTGTGAAGATCAAACTTGTCCCAAGGAATGCAATACCCCTAATCAGCAGAAAGTAGTCTAATGATAATGTTGCCCCTTCCTGGCTCCTGACTTTATTCAGGGATCTTTCCTCTCTAGCCTATTTCTCTTTTTCCTAGTGTTATGAGGTCTAAAGAGTGAGAAGGAGGTGAAGGAGGGTGGAAGAAAAAGGAACCCACAAAGTAGCAAAAGGCAGCTACAGAGTGGGGCTAGGAACCAGAGCAGAGTTGAGTGAAACTGGGTGTGATACCAGTGTGCATAGGAAGCAGAGGAGGACAAACTCACAGGAACGTTGTTCCATGATAAGAGGAAAGGTATTGTTGGTGAAAAAAGCGGGAAGGCGTGAGTGCAGATACATACATGAAATATTAAAGAAAAAGATTAAGGCACTGCTGTTGGAATTTCCAACCCCAATAAGCCCATATAAAAACAAACAACCAGTTATAACTGTAAGCTGTATGCCCAGATTGGGCAGATCTAACATTATACTAACTTATTCCCCAGCTGTGAGCCCCCTTGTTACTTGTGGTTTCTCCTGGTCATGTGGTTCTTGCCCATCATGGCTTTCTTCTCCTCTACTTCCGTCCTTGTCCTCCATCCTTCCCCTCTAGTCCTCTTCTGTCCTCTACCCGCACACACTCTCAAAACCCCAGTCCCACCTTTCTCCTCCACTGCCCAATAAAGCTTGTAGCATGGCACCAGGGAGGTGTTCTCATTTCAGTCAGCCATACTCGGCAAATTCTCTAGCCCAGAGGAATCAAAATGTCTCCACCTGACTCGCTAAGTTCCCATGGCGGGGTGCTGCTATGCCAGCTCCATTTCCTGACCACCCATCTCACATTTAGCTGGTTACCTGTCACAAATACCTCACAATCAAAACTCTTGAGGCTTGTACGTTATCAATCAGATTTATATCAGTAAATTCACACCCCACAAAACATCCGCACAGTAAACTCAGAGCCAATTGATATTGATACAAATTGCCCACCTAGATAAGACGAATTGTCCTATAGTTATCCATCACTTATAAGATATTCATAGCTACTTGTGGCTATTTAAAGCCACACAGATCTGAGCCACCCTTCTCTTTCTCCATCTTCCTTCCTCCTCCATGCTCTCTGTTCCATCTCTATCCCCGCTCTGACCTGAAAGTCCCACCTACTCCTTGCCCAGTGATTGATCCCCTGAAATGTTTATTCATTCAGGGAAGGTCTTTGCCACATGTGACAGGCTGCTTGTCAGGAGCCACCCTGCTTGAAGAAGCAGAATAAACATCAAAATACAAACAATATTAGGACAACCCACAACAAGGCATTTCTGGGGGGAAATGTCAAAGCTCTACCTTGGATGAACCAAAAAGGAGACAGTAAAAATGAACGGGGTAAAAAACACAATTGGATAGATACGTATGCTCACATCTTGAATCCCAAGCTTTGACAAAGTCGACAGAGAAAGAAATTGCAGAAGGCATTGGGAAGTGAGCATGCACTGGTGCTTGGCTCTGCATTGTGCAGCATTACTGCCTTCGTTGGTAGGCTTTGGTGCTGTATTGCAGCTACAGCGTATCCATAGTGATGGGAACGTAAAGTTACAGGGCTTCAGGTACTATATCTCATCAGAAAAGTTTAGAAAAATCATGCATTAAACAAGCATATATTCACCCCCCACTTAAAGTACTATTATGCACATTTGATTTAGGTGAATCCTAAGTCAAAAATCTTTTTTTTTCCCTCTCTCGATGAGTAGATCTTCACTCAAGAAACACTGCATTTTTTGTATCAAAAATGTTTCTGCTGTAGAGAGCCATAACTAACTTGCTGAAGTTTATACAGAAAACATTTCAAGTAAACACAGCAGAGTGTGGCATTTCAAGGAGGCTGTGTGAGGGCTGGGAGGATGAAAGCCACGGAAGACTAGCAGATGTGCCCCAGGCCCTCCTCATTGTCATCAATCATAAGCCTGTCCTGCTCAGTGGTTTTCAAGCAGTAGGTCTTGGACCCCTGAGGGGAGCAGAATTTATTGTGAGGGGTCTGTAAATCCACATTCACATTCAGTCTAGGGAGACTAAATAAATAATATGTCATGCACATACATTACTATTTTTAACATGTCTATAGATGAGGTGATGGGGCGAGCACAGTTTTACTCACTTGGCTGAATGAGCTGCAGCGCCTGCCTCTTAGGTCTTCTCAACCTACAAATACTAAAGTACCATGTCTGTCATGACACATCCTCACAGTCAAAAATGACTGAGTAAGAATTGCCGCTTAGAAAGGGCCTCTATAAAATAGCCAGTAGAAGATTTAAATGCTCAGCCAGGCATTGTATTGATTTATACTTATTCTTATTATCTTGTATTTATTTGGGGTGTGTGTGTGTACCATCTCGCACATTGTGAAAGTTGGAGAACAACTTGTGGCAGTTGGTTCTTCCACTGTCTCCTAGGGATCTAACTCAGATCATCAGGTTTCAGTGAGTCATCTCACCAGCAGTGTGTGTGTGTGTGTGTGTGTGTGTGTGTGTGTGTGTGTGTGTGTGTGTGGTGTGTGTGTGTGTGTACATGTGGTATGTGTGTGGTATGTGTGTGTGTGTGGTGTGTGTGTGTCGGTGGTACGTGTGTGTGTGTGTGTGTGTGTGTGTGTGTGTGTGTTTGGGGGAAGGGTGTTCTTATGTTGACCATGCTGGCCCACAATTCGCTTAAGCTGAAAATGACCTTGTATTTCGGTTTCTCCTGCATCTACCTCCTTAGTGAAGAATTACACCTTTGCAGTCCCATGCACAGTTCCTGAGGTACTGGGGGTTTAAGGGAGGGCGGAGAACATGCTGGGGAAGCATCCTCCCACCCTAAAGACATCGGGAAAGCATCACAGCCAGTTTCTAAAGCTTTGTGTGCATTATTAAAATTCTGGATAGCGGTATATACTCCTCGAGGAACAATCGTGTTTCATTCCACCTTTCTTCCTGTAGAATACTTTTGTGCTAAAGCCAGTTTTCATCCGTACTTAAAACATTAGCCTGGTGTGAAAATGAAACCTAGCATCCATGTCCAGATCTGAAGCCTGACAGGAAGTCTCTTCCTCTTTTGAACGCCGATAGTACTCACCAAGGCAGAAAAATGGAGTTGAGGGGAGCCTCCATTACTTTTACTTGCATTCTGCCTGGACGGAGCATCCTTCGGGTTACGTTCACTTTTCCTCTGTGTGGTGTCTCGGGAACTACTCACGTAAGAGAGTAAAGATTACGTTTTGGATCACCAGCTGAGTCATCCCTAGCGCTTTACTCAATTCAGGTCAGACGTCCCTACTATCGTTTTTAAAAAGCAGTGGGTGTAAAACTTGCTGTTCCTTTCTATTTGTGAGATAATCCTGGCTCTCCCTTTCTCTCCATGGTGCTGTTGCCAGAAGGAAAAGATCCCACACCTACCTCACTCATAATGACCTCTGAGACAAGATGAGTGTTTCTTACAGCTAACCCGGAACATTTCCTTCTAAAGACGGGAAATGGCACAAATGCCTACTCCTGTGATGAGATAATCAACACAGACAGCCCTCTTTCTTTAGAAGACAGCCTCCCCAGTAGGAAGAAGAGGGATGGAGTCAATAACTGGTGTTTTTAGATCTCCCACTTAACTCTCAATTCCCCAGCTGCCCTATTGATCTCCTTTTGGAAGCCATCATCTTTGGAAACAAGACTTGATTGTTCAAGTTTTCTGTCTCAGTAACAGACATGGGCTGGCACTGCAAGGAGGGAGTAGTCATGTACAAAAATAAGATCTTCCCAGGAGACAGTTCCTAAAACTTCTTAAGTCAATCATGCATGTATACTACCAACATCAAGAGCTTGCCAGACCCCAGGTCCTGTGTTCACAACCACCCAATTTCCTTATAAATAATCACTTATGGTGGACCTCAGTATGTTTATAAAAGTTGCAGACACTACTTTTCATTATAATTGGACTTTATTAACTATCCTCTAAATTGTTAATCCTTTTGTATTTATTTCCTTGATAGTGAATTGAAATATGTGTGTGTACCAAAAAAAATTGAAAAAATATGTTTATACCCCATATATATGGTTTTTAATAAAATATTTAAATTTAAATTTAATTATTTTTATTTAAATTTAAGTTATTTTAATTTAATTATTTAACAACATATTTAATAAATAGGACATTTATAAAATGTGATTAAAATATATAGGTTTGTAGCATGAGCATGATTAGCTCAAAATATGATTAGCACATCCCCTGTCACTCATTATCTTCCTAAGTGCTACTCCAAATCCATACAAAAGAAAAATTTCTGAGCATCCCACAATAGCTTCTGTTGCAGCTGAAAAAGATTGATAGACGTATGTCAACGAATGAAAACACTTTATATTAAAAAATAGTGGCAAGATAGAAAGGTTCTCTGGTACGGGGGATCAAATTGATGACCCACTAGTTAAGAGCAATGGTTGTTCTTCTAGATGATTCTAGCTCAATTGAAATGCTCACATTGTGGCTATCCATTTTACTTTCAAGACAACCAATACCCTGTTTGGGGATCCATAAGAATACTGTGTATGTGGTGTGTAGACATACAAAAGGGGAATAGACTCATATAAATAATGTGAAATGAACTTGTAGAAGTGCTCCCCTGTGCAGGTTCAATCAGTTGTGTGTTTGAACGAAATAGAAAGCAAAGGCAACAATCATTTGAGACCATGGTATTACAGTTGGTTTTTCCTGATGGGCATTTCATACACCATACCCAAAGGCACTGTAAGGGGATCTGACTTTCCACAATTAAAGCCACAGCATGTGAGGAAAGTTTTAGTCATACTAAATGCTTCCAAGTCACCAAGCTAATTCAACTTAAACCCCTTCAGACAGAAATTGAAGCAATAGAGGATTTTTTTTGTGTAGTTCTTGTGATTATGAAAAGTGTAATATTTTCTAAAATAATTTGAGAATTTTACCTTCTGAGGGCTTAATCTGATAACTATTAAGATAAGAAGTGATGTGTGTAAAATATGACTAATAAAGTAAGGGAACTCCAAGGGGATTTTTTGTACACCAATTTGCCTAATGTACTCATTGCTTTGGCTTTTAGTTTCACATTAGAAATGATTTCCAATAAGATATTCATTAGACAAATTGCAGTGTCAATGAGTTCTCCCTTCTTCTTTATTTGAAACTGTGCAAAATATTTCTCCTAATTATTCTAATTGAAGTTCTCTGCCTGCTGAGGGTTCTTGTTTCTTCTTGACTGTGATCTGGGACTGAGTACCCAGCAAAGGGAAGCATCCCTTGTGTGGATCCCAACTTGGCTAAATAATTGGGCTCCACCCCAACAAGTCACCAAAACATCTGTGTTTAGTCAGAACACTAACTTGTCACCCCATAAAACTAAAAGCCCTTGTCTGTTCTACAGTAACCTGTTCATAGACCACAAGGAATTGAGAGCTGTGAATAAATTCATTGATGATAAAGCTAAGATTTGTGACTCTTCCACTTTTTCCATCTCTCTTAATAATGGGAGAAAGGGAGGAAAGAAAAGTTACGACAGGGAGTGGGGAAGAAGGAGAAGAGAAAAGTTTTAACTCTTTAAATCAGTATAAGGTAAATAACATTGTTGTGAGAAAAGATTGTGCAGCCGAATAGGGGCTTTTTGTGAACCTAAGGACTAGCTACATTGAGTTTCTGAAGAAGGTGCTATCTCTCCCAGTCATATGCTTTACTCAGCCCGGGATGGATAGATAATTCTGGGCCCAGTTAGCTTCATTTTCAAGATTAAAAAAAGAAAGAAAGAAAGAAAGAAAGAAAGAAAGAAAGGAAGGAAGGAAGGAAGGAAGGAAGAAAGAAAGAAGAAAGCTGATGTTGAATAATGGAAGGAATGCCTGTTAGAGTGATGGGGTGATAAAAAAAAAAGTACATGATCTCTGCTGATGGAAGAAGCTGGAGGTCATAGAGGACATCCTGAGTGGGCAGACGCCACATTAATTAAGGAAATGACAAAGACCAAGCATGATTGCAAGACTACCATAAAATGCCATAAGCCATTGCCAAACCAGACTTCAAATTGATAAATGGATGTGATTTCTGTAAGGGATGCAACTAAGACGTTGTTCCGTACAGTGGAGAAAAGGCAACATGTCACTTTTAGAAAACCACTATATCTTGTACTTTTACTCTGTTTCTCATTCTCGATATGGAAATCCCTGTAAGATACAACATTTTCTGATCGTTTATTGATCTTGAAAGCAGAGGTAGATGATTGTGAGTCAGTCTTCCCTGAGACACACTGTTTTCTGAGTCATGCTTCGAAAATTTGGATCTCAGTAATGACTTTCTTTTTCTGGGAAGAACTTGACTTTCATAGAGAGCCAGAAAAATTACTCCTTTTTAGACTTTAGAGCAGCCACTCGGAAAGTAGCTTTTTTTTTCTCTCCTAGTGTTGGGAATCTGAACCTTTGAGTAATTGACTAGCCATTCTGAACCCAAACTTAGGCATGAAGACTTTCTGTCTTCATATACTATTTCCAGGTGTTAGAAGAAAAATGAGATGTTTTCAGTCATGAGAATGTACATATAATTTTAATTCGTATTTCCATGTAAAGATTAGATACACTGACGTGACCAGTATCACACATCGAGTTATGCAAATGTCAGATATGGGCACCATATGGTGTTAGTGGAAATTAAATATGATACAAAGGTTCTGCAAATATGCAGCTAAATCCTCAAAACATGCATTTTTCAGTTCATGATGACAGACTGGCCATATACATTGATCATCCACTTCTTCCAAGAACCATTAAACTAAAAATATAGATATATAGAATATCCCTTACATCTATGCCTTTCAGAAGACAGTAAGAAGAGTCAAGTCAATAGATGTCATCACTTGCCAAAGTGTGATGTGATGTGAAAAGTCATATAAGTAAGCAACATTTGATGCTATTAACACCACTGTGGCTGGACGGATACAGGGATAAGATATTATTGGCAGACACCAGAATCAAGCACTACTAGACAAGAATTGGAATCACAAGTTGGGGGCTATGTATGTTCAGAAGGTATTTAATTGGGTAGAATAAAAGAAGGGATGGTGATTTTGGAGATGCTGCCAAAGGCAGAAACAGGTAGAGATCTGCTTACCTCCTCTCTTTTCCCTCTGGCCATTATCACTCTGGTACTTCTTAATGGTTGAACCTAGATGACCACTGGCCAGCAGTTGGTAACATGATATGACTGACAGTCAGTTCCCTGTGACAGAGAGCAACGGAGCTGTGAGACAGATGATGATAAACAAGAGCATGAAGGAGAACGCCCAACACAACAGATGACACAATCCTATGCACTCCTGAAGGTTAAATTTCTAATTAATTTTTGGACTATAAGTGTAGGAAAGATCATTTGACATGAAGATGATGAAGAATCAACAAGCAATAGAGATCTGTAGAGAAGGCAGGGAACCTGATTTTGGAATCTCAGAGAAGAACTCTGGGTACAAAATGAGTTGGCAAAATTAGGGGGGAGGTAAAATATGAAGCTAAAAACAGATTATTTAAAGTTGACAATGACAGAGTTCAAGTCAGTATCTCTTCTACAACTTGAACACATGTCTCAGAAAGGCAGCATTTTGGCCCACCAAAGAAAGACATGTGAGAAATTATTTCTACAGAAACCAAACAAATCCAGAAAAGTCTAACTTCTAAATGTGTTGGTACATAAGAGGAAAACCATAATCTCTGGAGAGTTTTCAAAACATTAGCCTAAAAGAAAGCTCCCAACATCCATCCTAAAGAAAGAACATACTGGTCAACGTTGTCTGCCCATCCCATTCCAGTAGCTAGAGGAGAAACTTTGTAAGGAAACTGTCCTGTTAATACAACAAAGCAGAAATATACGTTCATCCCTTCAGGCCTTCTTCCTTAATAAAAAGACAAAGGTGGTGCCATTTGAAGAAAACTGACAAAATTAAAAGGGAAATTCCAAAACTTCAAAAACAAAAAGTTACCTTAGAGGAAACAACTAATTGAAAAAACAAAAAGAAACATCTAAAACGTTGTTTGTTTTTTTTTTTTTTTTGGTTCATTTTTTCGGAGCTGGGGACCGAGCCCAGGGCCTTGCGCTTCCTAGGTAAGCGCTCTACCACTGAGCTAAGTCCCCAGCCCCCATCTAAAACATTCTTAAAAGCATCTTGAAAATAAGATTTAAAGGAAATCACATCTATCCAAAGAAACAGAACAATGAGAAACTGAAATTTAGTTATTGCTGCCAAAATTAAAAATGTAGTACAAAGGCCAGAAAATCATATGAAAGAAATTCACACACAAAAAAGTGAAAAAGATGATAGGAAAAGCAACACACTAAGCAAGTCAGCATCCAACTAATTAAAACCTTAAAAAGAGGAAAGAGGTAAAACATGTTAACCTTATGCAAACAAGTAATAAAATGGTAAGTACCGTAGCTAAAGAAAGATGAGAACCTTCAGCTCCAATCCTCCCACCAAGGCCAAACCTAATGATTTAACTACACTGTGGCATTTCAGAACAGACCAGACAGGTTGTTCTTTATTATTTAGGAATATGCATTATATAAGTATATAAAATATATATAATATATAATATATAATATAATATATAATTATATATAATTTATTTATGAATATTCCCAAATTGTTACTAAAAACATAAACTAAAATTTTAGCAAGAATTAAGATATTAATTAAGATATTAAGTTAAATGAAAAGAAATATCAGATCATTATATTTAGTGCTCTAGGGAGAAATTATTCTTTGTCTTGAAAACTAAAATGATAGTGTCCATTTCATGAGCTCTGAATACTTGGATCACCTCTTCTAAAGCAACTTGAGTGTCCTTTAGTCTTGGGATCTATGAACTAGTAAAGAATGTCCAAGGTGTGATAGACAAATGGAACATCAAATTCTAGAATGACTAGGACAATAAGACCCAAGAAACAGGCTTCAGGAATAAATGTGAATTCCCAAGTACCCCTGTGAAAAGGTGGCTGCATTAGCCTGTGTTTGTAATCTCAGTACTTGGAGGCAAAGACAGGTAGAGTTTAGAACTCACTGGAAATCCAGGTGAGGCAAATAGATGAACTACAGGCTCATAGAGAGAGCTTTTCCAGAACAAAAATAAAGTTGAGAGCATCCCAAGAAGACACTCAGCATAGACCTCTCGGCTCCACATGTATCAACACATGTTAACAAACTAATGAATGTACACAAGAATATATCCACATATATGCATGTACATAGATGATATTGCTTAGAGTGTGGAAAATAGGGAAAATAATAGCAGGCATGGAGATAGGAAGTAATCAAAATTTCAGGTGAAAAACTCAATGGAGAATAATTTGGTCAAAATAGGAAGCCCAATGTAATTATGAACTTAAGGAACCCGTACAAGACATTCGTTGTTGGAGAACTCTTTGAATGTGGAGAAAACCCTGGAAACCTCATACATTACCTGGTGTGGCACATATCTAATTTTGCTTTAAAGACCAAATGCTTGGAGGTCAAAACAAGCTTTTCTGAGTGAAATAACTCAGGCATAGAAAGACACATATCTCTATTGTGTGTTTCTCCTCTTTTGCAGAAGTTACCTTTCAATCTTTAGGTATTTGAGTTTTATTTGAAATATACAGAGAATCAGGAAATCGCTAAAGAACTGTGGGAACAATTTCCAAAAGAGAGTAAATAGAACACACTGGTATAAAGGGATAAAATGAAATTATAGACAAGAAAAGTATAAATTGGGATGGGGAAGGAGAGGTCAGATATTTATACACATACATTAAAAGATTAAAATGGGCTTATCCTGTAATGAGACAAAAATTTTCCTACTAAACCCCAAGGTTGACAAATAAGAATCCCAGTCTCAGGGAGGAGTTACTTCTGTTGGTGTTGTTGTCTATGGGACCCTGAAGATTTCAAACATTACAGGCCATTGTACTGCTTTTGGTTATACTCCAGAACTTGAAGATGGGGTACTATTGTTGAATATACCACATACCCGAGTCATAGAATAAGGAGAAATCATTCTGACACTGACCTGGAAACTTCATCTCTACTGCCTAGCTTCCATAATGCTGAAAGGAGCTATGTAAGTTACTGGCAGCAAAAAGTAGCCATCAATCAATACCCACCAGAGAATCCTATGAACTACAGTAATAACTGACTTAGCAAGACATCTCTCAACTGATAAAACAGTGGTATAAATGTTGTGTGGGTAACCAACCACTTTATGATTGAATTTCAGTCCCACTCAAGATGAAACCTATACCTGGCACCATTATCAGGCCAAGTACCTACAGATAATCCATTAACATAGTGTTTTGCTAAATGGACATAGTATTAAGCCAACCCCTAATGGCTTACCCTTATACCCAGGGACTAACACATCTTTCAACCCTCTCAGAGAAGCATCTGCTTGCAATAGATGGTGATTGACACAGAGACCACAAGTCGCCAAACTGTAGAGAATAAGACTATAGAATATTCAGCACTAATTTATATCTATATATCTATATATCTATATCATCTATAACTACAACATCTATATTATACCTAAACCTATATATCTATATCTATATTTATATCTATATCATCTATCTGTACCTATACGTATACCTATATCTATATCTACACACACACACACACACACACACACACACACACACAAACACCTTCCCCCAAAACTCAGAGATCAAGCAGAAGAGGAACAAAAAGTGTACAAGACTCAGAGACAATGGGGCAATGGATGTTAAAATGAAACGGTGTCTTCTGGACACAGCAGGGCAGCTACACATATTAATGGAAAGCAGTATGCACAAGACCCGTGCAAGCCCAAGTCAGAACAAATTTGTAGCATACATAAGGGAGTTGGGTATGAGTTCCACCCTTAGTAGAGGAGCTAATGGTCATTGTCATCTGTTGAGGAAGGAAGGTCTCCTGTAAGAGCATAGCCTCTGATTAAGTTCAGCATGCTCCAGTGGAAACCCACACAACTAAGAATATTCTGTCAGCACAAATCAGCAATGATGGCAAAACCAACCAAACAAATAGAGGACAAAGCTGGGTGACAATAAAAGGAGATGGGACTATCCAGGAAGAACTGGGGGAAAGAGAAGGAATGTTATGAGACACGTTGCTTGAAATTCTCAAAGAACTGAATTGAATTCTCTTAAAAGGAATGCTTGAAAGGGGGAAAGAAGAGAGGGACAGGGGAGGAAGAGAGGGTGGGGGTGGGGGTAAAGAGGAATATGATCTGGTATTGGGTGGCGGAAAAAGACTGAAGCCCTGAGGACCAGCAGAAAGAATGGAAACAAGTAACTTTGGGAGGAAGGACATTGGGAAGACCCTCTAGAATGTACCAGAGACTTGGGAAGTGAGAGACTCTCAGGACTCAAAGTGGGGGACCCTAGATGAAAAGCCCTACAGTGGGGAGAGGGAAGTTATTGAATCTACCTCCAGCAGAAAGACAGGGCATCAAATGAGGGATGGGATTGCTATGCCACAGCCAAAGCTCTGACCAATGAAAAAATGCAGGAATGGAAAGGGAGAAGAGCCTGAGGAAAAGAAGGTCCAGCAACAGGCCCAAAGTGGGATCCAGCTCAAGGGGAGGCCCCAACACTTGACACCATTACTGAAGCTATGGGGCATTCACAAAAAGGGACCAACCATGACTGCCCTCCAAAAGACCCAACAAGCAGCTGAAAAAGTCAGATGCAGATATGTACACCCACCCAAGGAACAGAAGCTGCTGACCCCTCTGGTTGAATTAGGGGAAAGGTGGAGGAAACTAAGGAGGACGGCAAACCTCTAGGAGGACCAGCAATCTCAATTTACCTGGACCCCAGAGATCTCTCAGACACTGGATCTCCAACCAGGCAGCATACAGCAGCTGAGATGAGGCCTCCAACACATATACGCAGAGGACTCCCGGGTCTGGGTTCAGTCAAAGAAGTTGCAGCTAATCCTCAAGAGACTGGAGGTCCCAGGAAGTTTAGAGGTCTGGTGGAGTGGATGGGTGGGAACATCTTTGTGAAGGGGGAGTTGTGGGGGTGCAGGGAGAAGGTATGGGATGTGGAACCCTTTGGGTGGGCGGGGTGGACCAGGAGGGGAAAAAATCTGGAGTGTAAAAATAAATAAATAAATAAATAAATAAATAAATAAATAAATAAATAAATAAACAAATAGAAAGAAAATCAGGAAAAAAGGGATTTGGATCCTATTATATGAAGTTCTAAATAAAACCAGTATTAAAACAAAATAATACGAACATTATGAAGGGGTAGTAAGGGCATGCTAAAACCTCTGCTGTCATTTCAGAGAATCCTTACACATGACCAACATGGGCGAATGAATAAAAAAAAAAAAAAAGAATGCAAGTGGCATCTAGTTCCTTAGTACTCAAAATCTTCATCTGCTTACCACACAGTTAGCATTTCCACCTGGGCAAACTGAATCAAAGCAGACTGCTGGAATGGAACTATTGTTGACAATATACATTAAAGTCACTTTGCGTTTACTGTAACCACTGATTTTTATTGCTTTTAGTCCATTATATTAGAATAAGATAACACATTGATTGATTTTTTTTGAATGTTGTATGTTGAATGAGCAACATTGAATGTTTATAGAGCCTTCTTCTAAAACTGTAATACCAAAGCATAGTTATGAGGGGTCTTTAAAAGTTACTTTCAGGGGTCGAGGCTGGCAAGGTGATTCCAGGGGAGAGAATTCATGAGTTACATCCCATAGAACTCACATGGCATGCACTCCCTCCAGTAAGTGAATGAATGCATAAATAAATAAATAAATAAATACATAAATAAATAAATAAATATAAAAATATAAAAATTCAAAGCCAATGCTGTATATTAAGTAGTTTATCTCTAGATGGCCTTGATAGACTCGACGATTATTTATGTTGTGGTTAGTGGTATAGGCAGAAGAAGATTAAAAGTTAACTAAAGCAAAGATTACTGAAATAGAGAATTTTTAGAAAGAAAACAGCAATGAAGACTGATCAAAATGAGATCAGTCTAAAGGAGTAGAAAATGTAAAAGAACACTTATTATAGAAATTAGAAAAGGTTATGAGTTTTATACCTAATTGCCAGTGAATTGTACCTTAGAGGCACAGATCTAACCCATCAAGAATGAAATGTGAAAAGCCAAAGTCTCAACAGGCGATATGTAACCTCACTAGATAAGTCTACCAGCATTAGAGAATACCAATTATTCTTGAACTTCCCCAAAAACTTCAAGAGGAATTTACAGTTACATAAAACTTTGTGTGTGTGTATGTGTGCCTCTGTGTGTGCCCCTGTGTGTGTCTTTGTGTGTGTGTGTGTGTAAAATAAAAATAAAAGTGAAATTATTTAAGTGAGCCAAAAGGATAAACAGAAGCAGGTAAAAAAGGAGCCATGGAGTACTATGGAATGGGAAAGGGTCCAATGTGCAATAAACCATGTGAAGCTTTTAACACACTGCACATTGAAAAGGAAATAAATCTTGTTCTTCAAAGCACCCAATCATCACAGTGAAAGGGAGAGACAATATTAACAATTGAACTATCTGAGGAGGATTCGATATGCTAGACACATAAAAAGTCCAGCAACTCAACTGCAAAATGTTAAATAAAAATAATCGAATTTAAGTAATAATTTAATTTAAGCTTGAATGGGCATTTCTCATAAGAAGATGCTCTAATGGCCAACAAGCATATGCAAATATGTTCAACCTTGATAATCACCAGAGGAAGGAAAATTCGAACCATCTGTAGATAACCTGATGTCCAATCAGTATGCCTATTATTTGGATGTATGGAAAGGATGTGCACACGTGCACATATGCCTGTGGATATACATGATCATACTTTGTGGGTACATGTGTGAAGAATACATGTTCACAATAGGTGCCTTTCTCCATTGCTTTCCACCATGTACTTTTGCTCCCACTGAACCTGGAGCTCACTGATACACTTACACTCGTTGGACAATGCAGTTTTCTAGGACACACCTGTCCTTCCTCTCTCTCTCCAGCAGTACTGTGATTACACTTGTACTGCTATGAAGGCTTTTCTGTGGCTACTGGGCTTACTAATTCAGGTCCCCATACAGCTTTCTGATAGAATCAGTTTTCAATACTGCTTGCTATTTGTTTTTTTAAGAACAGAAACAAATGAGTGTTGTTAGGGACCAAGGAAAATGGAATTTTTTTGCACAACTGGTGAAGAAGTATGATGGTGGGACCATTCTGGGAAATGGCACTGTATTTTCTCCAAGTTAAAAGTAGCTTTATTGAGTGGAGAGATGTCTCAGGGGTTAAGAGCACTTGCTGTACTTCCAGAGGTCCTGAGTTCAATTCCTAGCACCCACATGGTGGCTCACAGCCATCTGTAATGGGATATGATGCCCTTTTCTGGTGTCTGAAGACAGCGACAGTGTTTTCATATACATAAAATAAATGAATAAGTCTTTTTTAAAAGGTAGCGTTATCTCATGATCCAGTATTTTACTTATGTAATAAAACACCATAAGCAGAAGCAACTATGGGAGGAAAGAGTTTGTTTCATCTAATAGTTTGTAGTTGTCTATCCAGGAAAGTCAGGACAGAAACTCAAGGCAAGAACCTGGAGACAGGAACACTGCAGAAGTCATGAAGGAATGATGCTTTCTGACTTGCTTTCCATGACTTGCTCAGCTTGCTTCCTTATACCAGCCAGAGCCATCTGCCCAGGGACGGCACCATAAGTAATCATTAAACATATACATGAAATTGTACATAAATTAATCAAGAAACTGCCCCAAGCCAATCTAATAGAGGCATTTCCTCAGTAAAGATTCTCTCTTTCTGTATGTCTAAATCGGTGTTGAGTTGACAAAACCCAAAGCAGCACATCTTGTGATTCAACTGTGAAGTGATGTGCAGTAGTTTCCTCTGACACTGAAACATTTCATCTCACAAGGAAGCACCTTAAGACAGAAAGTAACTCAAAGTAGCTTCAGGAAGTCCCTGGAGCTGACCAGATTCATTAGGCCCCTTCCCTAGGCTTGATGTGTGTGTGTGTGTGTGTGTGTGTGTGTGTGTGTGTGTGTGTGTGTGTGTGTGAGAGAGAGAGAGAGAGAGAGACAGAGAGAGAGACAGAGAGACAGAGAGACAGAGAGAGAGAGAGAACACTGCCGAGATTTATTCTCAGGAGAGCCAAGCTATCAAAGACTGTCAGAGGAACCAACTGCCAAGGTATAGAGGATAGTCAATCAAAAGAGGCCAGATGTGTGGGTCAACTGATGACCCAATCCCTAACACACACTCCTGAGCTAAAGAACCCACAACACACTAAAGCATAAGTACTACCTGAAAGGATTCTGGCCAATTCTAGCTTTTCAAGCATGGCTCCAGCAGGCCTCATTTTTCTCCCCCATTTCCACTGCCTTGATTAAAAAAAATATTAGATTTCATTCCTAAGGCTGACCACCAAGGTCCATTCAAAAATGATTTAGGTACAGAGTTGTAGCTCATTAAGTTAGGAAATATGATAGAATATTTTATCTAAACTGCCAAATATGATGGACCGGATGTTAATTGTATATCATACTTTGTAATTTACAAAATTGTTGTGGTTATGCTCAGTTTATGTCTGAGAGAAGAGCTTTTTTAAAAGAGATGTTGGGGATTGGTTCCTATGCTTTGAATTAATGTGGTCCCCAGCATCAGGAATCTGCATATCCAAACTGTCCCAAGTGGTTTTTGATCAATCAATAAAGAGCCAATGGCTGAACAGGCAAACTGAGACGGGACCTTCAGAGATGTACAGGTTAGGAACTGGGAGAAAAGAAGAGAGAGAATCGCCATGATTCAGAGGGAGACAGATCAGATTTTAGAGCTGCAAAAGGAAAACCATCTGAAATGTAGGCAAGAAGGAATGCCCCGCCCCAAGAGCTGCCCAGAAGCATCTTGGGCAGCAAAGACTAGGGAGCCACCCAGAAGGAGCCAGGGCAACAAAGATAAAATGTAGAATTAGAGGGTGTTAAGCCAGGGTTATAAGAGAGAAGTGTGTGCTAGCCACAGGGAGGATTAGAACTGCTCAGCCTTTGAGCTAGCCGAACTATTTTAAAATTAACTGCTGTGTGTGTGTGTGTGTGTGTGTGTGTGTGTGTGTGTGTGTGTGTGTGTGTGTGTTTTATTCATAAATTCAGATAGCTCCTAGGTAGGTGCCTGTGTGACCTGCCAGGAGTCAAAATGTATAGCCAACTACCTTTACAAGTGTGTGTTTTATCTCCCCATAAAAAGTCTGTTACACAACACTGTACCTCTGATCATTGCAAACAGGTTCTAAGCATAGCTTTGAACATCACTGCAGTCAGTACCCTATGGAGTACAGAGGTAGAATCAACTGAAATATTACCAACAGATGAAAGGACTAAACAAACTTTTGCACAATTAATATTATGTTGCTTTACAAATGGAGAACTGCGTGTCAAATGCTATTAAAATAGCCAATCACAAAAATGACAAAGTGTGAGGCCTCAAAACAATAAGCCACCCAAAGTGGTCCGAGTTTTAGGAAATGAAGTGGTGGCTAAGTAACAGCAAAAACAGCAGTCGTTTCATACGCACAGGGCTTCAGTTCTGCGGCAGGGAAGTGCTCTAAGAGTCACCTTATAGCCATACAAACAAACATACTACAGTAGAACTGCACACTGAAAATTCAGATGCAGGGCTGGTCATGTAGCTCTAAGGTAAAACACTCGCTTAACATGTGAGAAACCTGGACTCCATAGCCAGCACATACCTTAAAATGAAATGGTATATATCTTTTCATAATGTTGACTAGAATCTGTGCTTTGGTTAACAATGTTGTGGGTATGTTTAAATGCACATTGAACTTGTAGAAGAGCAGATAAAAAAAAACAGTGCGTGGTGAACACTATCCAAGCTATAATTAAGCTTTCCTTGACTTTCTAAACACGCTGGTGTTTGTCCAGGAGGCACAAAGTAGTGTACAACTATGAATTTTTCAACAATTAAAAAAATGAAGAGAAAAAGAAAACAACCACTGGAGTTTACTGGAGTTTATGAATGACCCAGACTATGGAAACTTGTATGTCATAAAGAAGCAATCGCATTCTCCTGAGAAATTCAAGGCATCAGGCTTCTTTGGGGACCCTTATGTGGTGCTTGCCTCTTTGTGGTCGGCTGCTACAGTTCTCTAGTCTAGGGGAAAGAACTAAATGGTAGGCAGTCCTTTACCACATGGATTGGAAAATTTCTATTTCAGAGTGTCCTTGGTGTGTGTGTGTGTGTGTGTGTGTGTGTGTGTGTGTGTGTGTGTGTATAGTGTGTATAGGCTTTCTTATCTGAGTACTGTATTTACATTATTTCCATTCAACTTTCCCCCAGCCAACTCTGTGTTCTCTCCACTTCCTGTTAAATTCATGACTTCTTTAATTATTTTTATTACACCCCCCCCACACACACACAAAGACCTGGACACACACACACACACACACATTCTCGCCTTGGCTCATTAGTATTGTTTATATGTGTGTATGTTTAGGGCTGACCATTTGGAACTGGAAGACCTATCAGGAGCCTTGTCCTTACAGAAGACTGGTCTGCCCTTATTTACTTGCTATTAGCTGCCTCTAGCTCCTCATGTAGGAGAGTTTCCCTATCTGTGGAGAAATGTCACCAGTGTGGTCATTTTGCAGGTCTGCTTCCCTACAGTTGTGGCTTCATGGCTGCAGTTCATCTGTCAAAGACAGTAATCTTGCAGGAAAATTCTGGCCCTCTGGCTCTTATAATTTTTTTTACTTGCTTTCCTAATATCCCCTGAGTCAGGTTGTGTTGTAAATGTACCATCTGTGGTTGGACGACTTACAGTCGGTCAGTGGTTCTCAGTGTTGTCACCACTTGTGAGTTTCCATGGTAAAGTTTCCATATGCCACACACTGAAAAATGAGTGTCTTTGATGAGGTGTGGATGCTATACTTATCTGTGGGCATAAAAATATGTGTTTAGACTGCAGTTAGAAAATATAGTTTTAGAATAGAATAGAATAGAATAGAACAGAACAGAACAGAACAGAACAGAACAGAACAGAACAGAACAGAACAGAACAGAACAGAACAGAACAGAACAGAACAGAACAGAACGAGGTTCTGTGACCTCAGCAGCTATGGGTAGTTTGATAAGTTTACAGTAGCAGACACAGATTCCCTCCTATTAACTGGGCCTTAAATCAAATCATACCACTGTTGGTTACTAAAAATATAAGTGCCACTATTGTCCTTGGGGGATATATTGCTTTGGTTCAAAATCATACAGCTGGAAAGGACTACTGATTAGTTTTCTTTTGGCAGCAGCCACAGCATCTTTGTACACTAGGAGAGCTAGGTGGCCAGGGAGAAGACTTCCAAGTAAGTTCCAGCTAGATTTCTCTAAATCCTATGTCTGAGATATGTCTTAGGTTCAGCAAAAGAGTCTCTGTTTCAATGTCTAAGAAATTAAAAATTGTGCGGACCCTCAGAATAAAAGTAAAACATGTCTAAATAGCCCAAAGTAGTTTCATTTAATGGAAAAAATGTTTCCTCTAAACGATAGAGATAAGCTGTTTATACTGAACTTAAGATGCAATTTTCAAGAAAATAAGTCACAATGATGAAATAATTATACTTCATCATTTTATGAAGATAACAAAAATTGTTATTTTTAGGGAAGACATGAACACACACACACACACACACACACACACACACACACACACACACACACCAAATTGGAGCCTTGTGTTTCAGAAAACTTTTGTAATATCTGTAATTTGTAAAATCATTACAAAAATGATACTACATCACTTAAAAATGATGCTATATCCATTGCAGATCAAGAATAGGAGCTGCCTTAGAAAGTGTGTTGGCCTTTCTTTGGCAGAGTCAGCTGCTTTCTGACCCCTTGTGTAAATATTCAGCTTTTCACATGATTCCATGTTACCTTCTTAGGATATCATTCTGGGCAGGCTTTGATCCCTCACTAATTTTTGCAAGCCATATACATAAGCTTCAAACTGTTTGAGACAGCTACTTCTTCAGTAAACACCATTCCTTCTCTTACATACACATATATGTGTGTATGCACTTAGAACACATACTGATTATTCATACATGTACTTGGCAAAGCAGCACTCCAGCCTCAGAGAGGTCAGCAATATGCCTAAGGGTGTATGCTAGCTGCTTCTATGTTACAGAATTTTCACACATTTTACATATCTCTGCTAAAACAAACATATAACATAACCTCTCCTTCTGTGCAGTTGTACCAGCTTTTTAAATTTTTTCTATTGTTTTAAGTAGTTGAATTGAAGCATAGAATTTAGAGATTCTGTTGCATATTTTTCCACATGGATGGAAAAACATAGAGCTTATGCTATATTTATTGAAAGTCCAGGGGCCAGAATAGAAAAGGCACAGTGATCTCAATGTCCTGAAGAAATGGAGGCTTATTTGCTGCCTGATTAAGACAAATGACCCAGGCAGCTGTACAAAGAATTCCCACCAGCTACTAACCCACAAACGGTGGTGTCATTCTTCATTTTTAGAAAAGTATCAAAATAAACTTAAAATAACACCAATTACTTAGGGTTATAATGAAATATCCTATGTTCAACTTCAGAGAGTATAATTTTAACTGCTCTTTTTTTTACAGTCTCAAAACATTAAATATTCAATGTTTTACAGAAGTTAATGTTTGTTAAGCATGAATAACTTTTTAAAAGATTTGCTGTTTCCTGGTGCCTACTACATTGTAGGACGCACTGTCAGTAAATAGGGCTAAATAACATGTTCATAATCAGAACTCATGTGAAGATATAAATACTAACTTGTATCACATGCACCAAGTTATAGAAAACAAATAGGGTCTAAGCAATTTTAAATATACACTGACATTAGGACCCTATTCCTAAAGATACATAGTAGTAAAAGACATTTATTCTCTAGTTTTGTGCATGTGCCTACAAATGTGTATGTCAGTATGTATGCATGTATAAGTATCTGTGTGCATATGTGTGTAAATGCTTGTTCTCTATACATGAATGCTTGTGTGTATGAGAATTTATAAGCATGTGTGTGATTGTGTGAACACATGTGCACATGCATGTGCATGCGTGCGCTCGAGTGTGCGTGCGTGCATGTGTGTGTGTGAGTGTGTGTGTGAGTGTGTGTGAGTGTGTGTGAGTGTGTGTGTGTGTGTGTGTGTAAATCAGGTGTGGATCAGGGCCAGACTCTTCAGAAGCTGTCCATTTTTTTCCCTCACCTTGTTATCTGAGACAGTCTCTCCACGGGAGCCCAAGCTCACTGTTTAGAGCAGGCTGACTAGCCAGCACACCTCAGTGTCTGCCTGTCTCTGTTTTTAAAGTGCTACAATTGGAGTAAGACTGTGCCACCATGTTTCAACAGAGGACAGAACAGAACAAAGGTCCATAATCATGCTTGCAGTTGTGCAAGGGCTAGGTACACCATAGTAGGTGTAATTATGATCTGGTTATTGTTTTCATTTGGAAATTAAGCATCACATAAGAAAATATGATTGTGTGTCAAGTTGACAAGGGCTGAACTTGTGATGGCTACTCTTGGTTGTCAACTACAACTGAAATTAACTAAAACCCAAATGGCTGGGCACACCTGTGAGGACTTTACTTAAATGACTAGAAGTAGGAAGAGCCACTTGTAATCTGGATCCTTTGAGGTAGAAAAAAATCATCTTATACATCTTTAATCCAGATCTTTTGAGGTGGGAAGAACCATCGTCCTCTGACAGCCTATATAAAGGACATGGAAGAAGAAAGCTTGCTCTCCGTGCCTGTGCGCTCACTGTCCGGATCAAGTCCATTTTTCATTGGCATTAGAGTCTACTTTGAGATTCTGTCATATATTGTAGACCAGCTGAGACATCTAGACTCATGGACTGGTCAACTAACTCCTGGATTCTTGGACTTTCCATTAACAGACAGCCATTGTTGGACTAGCTGAACCCCGTTCCATAAGCAAGTCACACACACACACACACACACACACACACACACACACACACACACAACTGACTAATATACCAAGAAAAGGAAAAATACTGTATTGTGGTCTTGTTCTGGTAAAAATAATTTTTGCTTTGCCTTTGAAGAAATCTTTTGAAGCAAATTTTCATTGAATATGTGAAACTCATTAATTGATAACTGAATGCAATTAATTAATAAATAAATATAAGCATTAATGATTTAGCTTGTAAATAAAACCAAACAGATATTTATTTGTATGCCAACTTTCCAAAGCAGGCGCACATGATTTCCTTTTCTTCTGTGAGCAATGAGGGCAATACCGAGTAGGCAAATCATCTTGGGTCGTCATCCCAGTATTGGCAACTACTTTGTTGTTACTATGCTACTTTTAGGCTTATGCTTCATTTCTGATCATACCTTGTTTATTCCTTTTAAGAACACATAGACTGTTAACTGGGTTTGAGATGAATTGAAACAGAACTGACAGACTCTGTCCAGTACAAACCTACCTTCATGAAAGAGACTGACACCATGATAGAGTGTCCAATGGGAAAGGTCAAAGATAACCTCTGAGCATTCATTTATTATCAACAATCAGCAAGAGAGTTGGGGAAAAATATCAAGAATGTTTCTATAGAAACTTTTTGCCAAAGTCTCACTCTAGCTTATTTTAAGTCACTCAATCCATACAACCAAGCTGACTCATCTACCCCTTACCTTCCTATTCTAATTCAACCTCTTCTGAAAAACATGCTAGAGTGGGTAGCCTTGGCCACTAAGAAAATGAGAGTCAGACTTGAGTGTTGTAAACAGCCATTCAGCTGCAGAGAACGCAACACACAGCGGTAACCAGGACTGCTCTTCAGTTACTCCCTTGTGAGGGAGAGTTGGGAACCTTTCTCTTTATAAATATGAGAGGAGATCAAAAGCAGGTTCTCTTGAGAACGAAGAGAATACAACATCAAGAATTTGAATTCTTAAAGAATAAAGCTAAAGAAAAAGGAGCCTGGGTTCCCAGGTATGAAATAGGTAAGAGTTTGAAGTCACTGTTCTAGTCTCTTGAAGGAGAATCACTCACATAGTATGACATACATGCTGAGTGTCACTGTGACAATGATTTACCATGTGCCAGATGCCAGACAGTGTTCTAAATTGCTACAAATTTTAATCTTCCAAACAAGTCTACATTCTATATTATTTCCTGATGTGACTTAAATACTATGCAGAGGATTTTAAATCAAGCTTTACACCAGCTAGTAAGAGGAAAAGGCAATCATCTATGAGCTCAGATAGCATATCCAAAGCCTACCACCTGACTGTGAGTGACTCTGGGTTTTGGAGATGGTTGAGGGGAGGGCACGAGGATACTCTCCTTCGATCCCAGGAGCTGATGGTGAGAACCAGCCTGGCTGTGTCTTCTGCTCTGCAGAGGTATTGCTTGGAGAAGTCACTGTTCTTGACAACATTAGCCAGCGTTTTGCAGCCAAGATTGTATGTGCAAACAATTGCACTATTTGTTCAAACAATATTTATTGCACAGCTACTCTGTGGTGATACTGTGTCTCTGACACACACTTTCTGCGTCTGAAACAACTTTCTTTACCTCTCTGAGCCTGATGTTTTTATATTAGTAATGGGCTTTCATCCCTGGGTTGACAAGTGTGATTTGATGTGAAAATGATTACTCTCTGTGGTTTTCAGTGCACATATTCTGTATTATTGCTTTATGGTAAAATAAAATT
This sequence comes from Rattus norvegicus, assembly GCF_021556685.1. Classification (NCBI taxonomy): domain Eukaryota; kingdom Metazoa; phylum Chordata; class Mammalia; order Rodentia; family Muridae; genus Rattus; species Rattus norvegicus. Next base: position 22,596,267 of record NC_141535.1, on the reverse strand, counting down.
GAAGGTAATTTTAAAATAAAATCAGCAGTTTGAACAATATCATTTAAAAAAGAAATTCAATACTATACAGTGCTATGAATTTAGAGATTCGAATAGACAAAAATGGAAACATTACATCACAGGTACTGCCACATTGGGTTTCAGATATAAACACCTACATGGGTATTGTTGCACGTAATATGCATTTCTTACTAAGAGCTGGAGTCAAAGTTGGAAAGATTTTTTAATAGCATATGAACAATTCTTTGTGGATTCTATAAGTTGTCTAAAAGTTAGAATCTTGTTTCTGCTTCTTCGGAGAAATGGTTTTCTTACCTGTGGTAGAAATAGCATATAGAATATTTTTTCCCATCAATCGGTACAAAGCTTTGGTGAGAGGGCACAAACCTATTGCCTAAAAATTAAGTACTAGAGTTACTGATAAATTACAGTTTTCTGTGCTATTTCTGGCTGCTGCCATCCCTTTGTAAAGTCAAATTGTTTACAGTTAAGCTCAGCTATATAGATACAGTATACCTTTGAAACACTCTGCGTTAAATCTCTTTCTTCCAAGTAATGTGAAACCCAGTCTCCTGTAGCTCTTTTTTTTTTTCTTAATGTAGTGATACAGAATAAAGGAAAGAGAGCTGTCACCATTGGCTTGAAAAAACCATGAATAATTGCCCTCTTCTCAGGAGAGTCCTTTGCCCCTAAAAGCCTTCAACTCCAGATCATCTGTCTTTGGAGTCGCATGGGCACACCAGCCTCCTGTCTCTTTCTTCAAATTAAGGGCACTGAGCAGAGCTGCCACACTGAGCACTAATGAATTCTCTGAGACTAATCTACACAGTAATGAGAACAGGAATCTGTCAGTCACTGTCCCAGGAGGTAACAGTTCACACACCGTTACATCACCCTATTAAAATAACTTATTAGCTGCCTTGCTTGTCTGCTTCTATTCATTAAGAAGGTGTGACCAAAGAGACATGCGTTTGAACAAATTATGCAATTTGATTTGCATTGTACTCCACTTTATTTTTATGGCCGAATGCACACACGTTTTACATAAATTCCAGCATTTTATGAAGGCTGTAATTACCTTAGAGAAATCTCAATAAGATTATGACTTTTACTGACTAGACGAAAAATATTTGGGGAAGGTCCACATCCTGTTCAGCTTCTGAAGAAGCCTTGAGGCTGTACGTTCCGTCCTCTGCATTTCTGATTCTAGGTAATATTGGTTACCATAAAGGACTTTTTGGCACATGTGTAGTATATCTGTCACATGATGTTACTGAACCATACTGAGAACTAAACTGGAGACAAAATTTAGGCAGAGTAACCAGGATTTGGGAATATTGTTTTTCAAATCCTATGACTTCTGTAAGGATTGAGTTATTATTTTTGTAAATATAATATCATAGTGTGACCCTGGGTTTTGACCAATGCACACTACTTCCCTATGGCTTTTTATGGCTGTCAATGAAGTGGGGGACCATCTAGTACTTTTTATACTTATTTACTTCGTTTGCAGAATAGGAGTAAAAGAATGTTTTCACACACTGTGATTATGGAAACACAAAGGGGTTTTTAAAGTGTTTGTCATTGGTAAAATCCAAGATATTGTCTATTGTTACTGCCATAATCCTACTATCATTCAACTTTCCTCAAAGAAAACATCAGAACAGAAGTTACATATTTTTAATGAAAATTTTTCTAGATTGCTTTTCATGAAGCTGTTTGAAAGCTGGAAAGATGCAGTATAGCTTTAAAACTACTGAAAATCCATTTGCACGCTTTATGAAGCTCAGTTTATCAGCAGCCATGCAGTCCAGGCCTCAGGTAACCATCACTGAAGTAGAGCATGGACGTCCTGGTGCAACCTGTTGTAACCGTGCTGTGCTGAGCAGGTTTCTCCAACTCTACAGCCGCACTTTCTCCCTTCTTCCCAACAGGACATAATGCAGCGTTCCTTCTCCGGTTGTTAACGTTGTCGGATGAAGAAGCCGTCAGATGTTTAGCCTGTATGCACACTCATCAAGCTGTCCTGACTATTACTGCTCATGACGCCTCGGATCCACCAACTCAAGACCCAGCCCTAGGCTGTCTTTCTTACAGTTGCTTATAGGTTTCCCTTTCCCAGCTCCACTCATTTCTAACCTGTGTCCCCAAAAGCCCATTATCCCCATGCTGCTGCTTGGCCTAGACTAGCTCCAGAACAGAGCTTTCTGAACTAGACCAGTGCACACTTCAATAGAATTTATAAGATTGGCATGAGCTCAGATTGTTAGCAAGTTACAAGAAAGTAGCCTATAGCAATGTCCGATTTAGCTTATTCTTCAATCATTAATGATTAAATACTATTAAAGCAAACAAACTTGAGTAAGACTTGGATTCATTACCTTAGTGAATAGCATAAATGACTCATAGCTTTCCAAAACTTCTGAAACTAGAGTAATATTCCAAAAACAGCAGCCACATAGGCCTACTGCTCCCTAGTAGGTTGAACAGGATCCCAATCAATTTCTATTTTTCACAGTCAATAAATTCATAATAACTGACAGCTTGTACATGCAATAGCAATCAATTAAAAAGAGGCCATAAATTTGAAAGAAAGCAAAGGAGAATAAGGTGTATGGGAACTTTGGGAGGGAGGTAATGGTAGGGATAAATAGATTGTGTATATATACCACACGGGAATGGCAGTGAAGGTCAGTTTGTAGAGTCCTTGTCTCATAAGCACGGAACAGAGTTCAGTCCTCAGCACCACTTAAACTAAGTGTAGTAACACATGCTTCGTAGTGCCAGGATTCAGGAAATGCAGTCAGGAGGATTACTAACTGAGAGCTATCCTTTGCTCCATAGTAAGGTTGCAGCAGGCCCTGAACAACATGCAGTCCTGTCTCAAAATCAGAACAGCAACAAACTTACTAACATGCCGTGTTAACATTGGGTGGGGGAATGTCTTGCACTTGGGACCTGGTGTAGCTATAGCATCAACTTTCATAACGATAGGAATCACTCAGAATTAGCTAATCAGTTTCTACCATTGTTAATGAAATGAGTCTCTCCACATGGTGTTCAGCAGAACTAATTTTTTGACGTGGGTATTTGTGGGACAGCAGACTCTTAGTAAAAATCTTGAAATAGATACATATGAAGTAAAGAGGCATCTGTCTGCATTGATATTTTCTTGCCTAAAAGATCCCCAGCATGTAGTTCACTGCTGCAGAGTAGGGAAAAAAAAGAACTGTAATAGGATGTTAAGACATACTCCATTGTTTCTTGTCTACACGGAATGTCTGGTCATTAATCTTGCTGATCAACTTGACAGGATTCAAATCATCAAAGGTATTCACCCCACAGTGTGTCTGGAAGGGTGTTTTCAGAAAGGTTCAATTTAGGATCGAAGGCGTCCTGAGCGTGAGAGGCAGCATCCCGAGGACTGGGGTTGTAGATTGAATAAAAAGAAGTAAAAAAAAAGTGTGGAGGGTGCAAAGCTCCTGCAGGTCCACTATTTACCCGTGAAATGTTACATTTTATTACTCATGTCCTTTTATCTCTTGAGGATCATCCTGTGTGAAATACAAGTCTCTGTAAGTTCTATATTTCTCAGGGTTTGTCCAGGGCATCTTATGTGTATTTTTATCGAATGTGTCGGTGTATGACTGTCGTATGAATGAGAGATATTTAATTTATTCTCTAATTTCTAACCTAACGTATGATGCTCCATTTCTTGACTTTACTACAACCTTCTGATGTAACTGTAAATGGAAGACACTTGTTTCTCATTGTACAGTTTTGAGTTTGGAAAGCACAGCCTGGGAAGGTGATGGTCGCATATATGAGAGGGAAGCCGCCTACTGGAGCGGGGTGTCCATCACAGGTAACAAGTTCCATGATGACCCCTGTTAGTTGCTTTTAAACCCTGCCAGTTTCCAGAGACTGCTATTACTAACTGTTTCAGTCTTATCAAACAACGGAGCTGGAAAGGTTAAAAACTCAAGGAAGCCCTTCCACACAGAGTGTGCTTCGTGTGAATCCAAGATAATTTGCCAGTGTTATGCTTTCAGATATTAGCATGAGGTTATTTAACATCACCAACAAATGGAGTGCATGCCCTGATTGACCAAACACACTGTCCAGATACTTTGCAAACCTAGAGCCAGATCAGAAGGCCAAATGCAGAAACTTAGGAAAACACGACACAGATTTGCCATGCTGGCAATGACTCAGACTCTAGGTCTTCAGTAACAAGACAGAGCAGAAGAAGGCAGTTCAGTGTGCTCCAGAGAATGGCCATTCCATTCCATACTGACAGGCATAATGCTAAAACCAATCTCGTGGGATGTGGCAGGTAGAATAATTTCAATATTGAGTCTGCTCTCCATCATGTGTGTGTTTGTGTGTAGCATCGTAATGCTCAAGGAAACACCTTGAGAAACATTATGCTATGTCACTACAGAGCTCCATTTGAGTTTGGCATTCTATGTCAAAAAATAAATAAATGAAATGGAGAATAGAGAATTCCTACATATTTTTTTTAAAATATGCTGTTATAAATTGTTTAAACTGAAATGTTACTTGTGATTTAGACAGCATCAAGAAGTGTGTCTTCCTTTTTCAAAATCCTCATTTTTGATTTTTTTAAATTTATTTTTATTTCTGCGTCTGTGTATGTCTGTGTGTTGTGTCTCAGTGTGTGTGTATCTGTGTGTGTGTCCATGTCTCTGTGTGTGTTGGCTTATCTATGTACATGCAAGTGCTTGTGGCATTCAGAGGATGGTGTGGGACTCCATGGAGGTAGAGTTACGGTTATTTGAGCAGCCAGATGTGGATGCTGCGAATTAAACTAGGGTCTGCAAGGGAAGCAAGTGCTAAGTGCTCTTAACCAATGGGCCATTTCCCAGCCCCCACTCTCCTGCCTTTATCCCAAGAAGTCATGAGGTGACAATTAGAAAACTACTGCCCACTGGGCAAACCTGGACTGTAGCCTACTTTCATATGGGCTGTACCCTAAGAATGTATTTTGAATGTTGTTTGTTATGAGAAGAAAAAAGACAGAGGAAAATATATTATAGAGACCATATGTAGGCCATAAAAGCCAAAATGCCTACTCTCTGGCCCTTTATGAGAAAAGTTTGCCAACACTCAGGCTGGGTTGTGTTTTCGTGCTAGGATAACAACCACCACACATATTGCAGCAATTTTGTACAACAAAAGTTTATTTCCTGCCAATCATGACCATCACAAGGTATTAGAATTCTCTGTGTATTATAACCAATCAGAAACCCAGCCTGGCAAAGATGTCAGGTTAATATGTGCTTGACAGTCACCCTAGGACAGAGAAGGATGAAAGCTAAACAGTGGCTCTTGGAACTTGCGCCTGCGGGTGAAGTGCACCACAGCTGGTCACATTCCACTGGCCATGTAAGTCACGGTGCTTCATCTACCTTCAAAGGAGGCGCAATTCTACCTCATGCCTAGAAGAAACACAAGTCCATTTGGTAAAGGGCAGTTGTAAGGTAGACTAGATGTATGACTGACGACACACACTTGTTTGTGCATATAAAAGTTGTCAAAAAGAGAAGAGTAAGAATCCATATCCTGTGAAAACTCATTTGTTGATATTTTCATTTTTCTGTTTGTAAATATAGATATACAGAAACTAGAATGGCATAAATACAGAATTGATTTTTCTGTTATAACTATTACATTTGTAATCTATAAATATATTTATTATATATTACATGTTAAATTCATATATGAAAGTATAAAAATAGATATATTCCTATAACTATATAATTACTCAATTACATTATATGAAATGAATACTATAAAACAGAGATCTCACTCTATCTGCTTATCTGTACAGATATCTCTTATATATACTGATAATGGAGCCTTTGATATTGAGTGGTTAATATATAAGTATAAAGGATAAAAATTAAAAATATATACCAGGAATTCAAATTTCAATGGATATATATTTTGTTTGATGTATGTATATGTGCATTGTATACTCTGTATCAATGGTACTGTTAATGAAATATTTCTGTTTCTTTGACACATATATGTATATAGAGAGAATTGTGTATTGTATACACAGCAAAATCTATCATCTATAAATTACAAGAAGCATAGAAGCATCAAAATCGGTTTAAATATAATTTTAAATGTGCTCTAGTCTCAGGGTGTATGACTGCATACATCATACATCAACATGCATTCTTCAAAGTTGTCTGAAATTTTAACGACTTTCTTTTTAATTCCAAGCTGATACTTTTAAGGAAGGAAGGGAGTGAGGAAAGAAGGGAAAGAGAAATGTGTTCCTTCCGGTTGGGGGATTTGGTGTAATGATGTTCTCAAACTAGACGTGCCTCAAGTTTTTCAAACCAGTGGCAATGTTGGAAGAATCGTGCGATGATAAATATTGGCATTAGAAACAAATACACAGCTGATTCTGGTTTAAGATAAGGTTAAGACTGTGGTTACGATAAGGACATTAGGAAAGATCCAAGGTCAAGTTCTCAGGCATTTATTTGCATTTATGAATAATCTCTGAACCATATACTTTTTCTTTATACCTCTTCCAACTAAAGGCATTCGATTATTTTTGGAATTTTGTTTAATAGATTTTTTTATAGCATTTCATGCTGGTGATAGGGGTTATGACAAGGCGAAGCCTATCCCCTTGAAAAGGAACAGTCTATTTCAGTTCTAAAAGCATGGAAAGCCAGTGATCTTAAACTCCGGGAACAAGGACAAACTGTAATCTGAAATTTTCCCATTCTGCTAAGAGTGTTGGCCATGCCTTTCTTAGCTCATTGGTAAAACAGAAAGTTATGAATGATAATTCACTAAAGTAATAATGTTTCTTTTCCATGGGTCTAGCCTAGATGCACCTAGTAATGTAGAACCCAAGATTACTGTTTGTTTTTAGCCCTGTATCACTAAAAGGCTGAAAGAACCAAATAGGTAACATTCACAAATAGCCAATTCTTGGTGGTGGTGAGCAAGTGGGAAGCAGGGAAGGGGGATCCCTGACAGGGAAATTTTCTTTCCAGAAGAACAAATCAAAATATTTAAAGGGCGGAGATCTTGTGAAATCGCTTACAGTGGAAGAGTCCAAGGCTGTCTTCCATCTGTGTTTGGGGAATCGTTAACAGCAATGTGTGGGAAGTCAAACAAAAGTGGAGAGCAGAGTCTTCTTTGCTTTTAAAACAAGGATGTTTGTTTTAAGGGAAGTATGTGTGGGGCCAGAAAGGGAGAAAGCAAGGCTCCTGTGAGAGAAAGGGGACATGGAGAGGAAAGGAACACACCGACCATTCAAAGGACTTTTCTGTGCTCCTGATAGCAAATAAACCAGAGTTCATTTTCATAAGAAAAAGAAGAAGAAGAAGAACGAGAAAGAGAGAAGAAAAAGAATAGTGTTGCCTTATTATACAGGAAACAGTTTCTGGGACTTTAGACCCATTAGCTATGGCTTAAACACTAAGCACTGCTGAGCTTCTCAGTTGGATTTTCTGAATTTTGCCATCTTTTCTCTGAGAGTCTTTGTATTCCTATGGAATTGCTTCTTGAACTAACCTGTGTCACTGAAGATTTTTATTAAACTGTTTAAAAGAGAAAGAGGGCCACAGAAAGGGAGGGAGTGAGGAGGAGGGTAAGAAACACTAAGGAACTATAAAGAAACCTGATGGAAGTCTTTTGTGAGCTCATTAAAAATAAAGATATTGACAGAGATACCCTCCAAATATGGTCAAAGCTGCTCCTTAAATGAAAGAGTTATTAAACAAAAATCTGAGTTATCACCTTATATGCTATTGGTCAGGGAGGCTCCAGAAATACCAAAATAACATAGGCTATTGTCTTGTCATTGTTCTTGGCTGCCCTACTATAACTAAAATTCTGTGGTAATATCCAGCAAACAATAATACCATCATTCCCGGCAAGATGTACCCACTGCTATAATAGTGATGTGACTGTTACTGGATTTGAAGCCTGCTCCACAGAAGGGAATTCAGGCCTAGTATTGTATAGCTGGTCAAAAATTCATAGCTGGTAATGCCATAGGGAACACTTACTGTTGTCTTGCTAAATGGATGTGTTGTCACATAGTCTCCTATACAGTTATATTTATATCCAGATTTATGTTGCTCTTGGTCTGGGTCAGAGAAGATTCTTTTCGAGGTGTGTGGTAATCAATACACAGATTTATAACTGGTTGAGGCTTGTAGACTAAGTGGCAGTGAATGCTCAACCATGAACTAATATCTATATCCACATTCCTCCTCCAATGTTCAGGGGAGATCGTGGGGAAGGAGATAAAAAAGACATGAGAACTTGAGGATTGGGAGGAGTGTCATAAAATGCCATCTTCTGGGGGTGACATGCTGTGACACTCATGGACTCACAGCATCAGTGGCCACCTGCACAGGATCATGCCAGTTAAAATTCTAGCATCATGGGGGTCCTTCTCACAAAGCCTCACCCTAGGTAAAGAGAGTTGACTTCCTTAATTTATAACTAGGTATTGCTTAAGAAGAACAAGCAATACTTTTAATATTTCATCATTTCCATAGTGAACCAAATTTAATAGTGTCAGCTCCTCCCCAATTAACAGGCAGGTGGTCTCATTTTCTGTGAAGGCGTGAAAATAGAACCATTTGTTTTAAGAGGTAATAGCATCACATAGTAAGGGCTTCTTAGTCACGGGAATGCAAGTAAATACATGGATGTAAAAAGGGGTCTTGGGTAGGTAAATCCACTTCAAAGACATTATCTATGTAATGTGAAGAATTCTCTTTGAGAAAATAAAAAATTTTAAGATTCATATCCTGTAAAATATTTTTAGATCATATATAGCCACCAAAAATAGTTAAAATTATATACACACAAAAATTTAAAACAGGCCAATAATCTACAGGCAGGAAAAGGTGACAAGGGAAGCGAATATTTCACTTCTGTAAATAACACATTACTAATTCTGAAGCATTAGCGGAGCGGCCCAGCAAGCAGTCCGGGGATATTTGTTCATTTATCTAAGACAGTCTTCTTGAACTTATGAATATGTATTAGCCACAGAGTTCAATCCAGCATTATGAAAAGTGAGAGGCAGTGTCTTCTGCATGCACAGGGCACTTTTCATTCCTCTGCTTCTCCACACTCACAGGCATCTTGTCACGCTTGAATACGCCATGCAGCACAGAACTGCCGTCTAGTCTAAGTACCTGAAGGGTGAAAGGGAGAGGCAGCCTAATGCAGCACACGTTGTCTGTTCAGCTGGAGATGCAGACCCTCTAGTGTAACACAGTGAAATCAGCATGGGATTGATTCTACTCCTCAGGTCTGCTTTACAGACACGAAGCCTATGAGTTCAACCAATGTCTATATTTTTAAATGTTACATGGAACCGTCAGTGAGTTCATGATAATTGCTCTCTCATTTTTTTTCATTCTCATACACATGCAGGCTGTGTGTGTCCATAATCTACCACATAAAAAAGAATTGTGTTCAGTGCTGGTAAGCGAATTTGTGGTTGATCAATATGTCCCCACTATTCATAGGAAACAATGGCCTCTATCAGACACCGACAGGCAAGTTTTTGTAAAAGGTTAACATGCAGAAAAAGATTGTGGAAAGTACAGGCAAGGCACTGGAATTCAGCAAAAAGACAATTATTATAGTCCAATGGAAACACATCAAACACACACACATGCATATACAAACACATAAACACACAAATACACACACACTCATGTACACACATATATTCATATATGTAACAGATGTACATACTTACACATACACATGAGCACACGTGCACACACACTAGCTGTTTTGTGATAAAGAAGCTTTCATTGATAAAGAACTATATTGAATTTCTCAATCTTCTGGGTATATCCATGGGGGTGTCGTAGGCATGAAAGTCCTTGGCTTAGTCATCAGGGGAAAGGAAGCAGAAACCATAGGATTAGTAAGAATCAAAGTTATCGTTTTCCTTTTCTAATTAATTCTTCAGGAACAAAGACGTTCAAGAGCATGATACATGATACTCATTCAAGCACTTATCTCTTTAAACAATATTATACATATACACATACACATATACCCTTAGGTGTGGGCTACAAGATGCATAGTAGTGACCACAGACGAAGAGCTTCTGCATTTCTGTAGTTCATAACTAGTGATTAATGCTTGACTGCTCATGACACAAGGCTGTGTTGTCTACCACTTGTCCTTGTTCTGCTCTTCAGATTTTGTTCATAATCTCTCATGGTGTTTCATTTGTTGTGTTTCTTTATTCTGCTTTAGTTTTGGACAATTCTCTGATCTTTCATTTTCTTTGTCTTGATTCTGAAAGATATAGATCTATTATTTGTATAATGCTCCCCCCTTTGATTTCTAATGTTTCCTTACAATTATAATCAACTATAGCAGGGATAATATGACCTTCCCACAGTACTAGAAGAGACACATCATATTTTGAAATAACATAAGTAACTATAGCTTATCCCTCAGCTTTTTCCATCTCTAGATTTTACAAAAGCATCTTACTCATACTCGCATGATCTGAACCTTTTCTCTAGGTCCTAGTGCTAGAAATCGACTTGCTCACATGACAGTTCTCCTTAGACTCATAAACACTTAAAGTGTGAGCCTACAACCACAACCTTCCAGCATCAACTTCTCCCTCTGCCGTGTCTCCTGACTCAAACATTGCAGCACATCTACTTCAATTATGCAAGCTAGGATTTTAAAAGCAATGCTTAGTGGGTTGTTCCTCCTTGACTCCCAAATCAATAGACAATCAAGTCTTTCCATTTTTACACACTAAATTGTTTTGTATAACAGTTTCTTGCCTCTCATTCTTCACTCATGGCATTTTGGTAAAAAAAAATTGATTGCTACTTTGGTTGAGTCTCCTTGGCATACTCTACCAAGTGATCTTACTGAATCCACATTACTCTCTTCCAACTTTAATCCACATTTCAAACAAGGTGATTTTTTTTAAAAAAAGAATTATCATTTATTTTCTGAGATTAGAATATAATTACACCCCTCCTCCAATACACATACACACATACCCTTTCCGTTCCCTACATCTTACCATGTACCCATCCTTTATGCTATTTTGGCCAGTTTACATTTTAGGTGCCGTATCTCAGTCTTGTCTAAATTCTCTGATACATTTACATTGCTCTTAGAATAAAAGTTAAAGTTCTGGTAAATAAAAGTGAGCAAATATATCATATGTATAGTATTATGTATTAATATATATTTATATGTAATTCCTGCCTTGATGTTTGCACTCTGCTGAGGAAGACTGATATTACTCCAAAATATTCACCTTAAATGACAGAAGTATGTGTTGTGTTCAGACTCTTGTCTGCCTCTCGACCACATCTTCATCTTTTAGCCCATTTTGCCCTCTACTCTCACTATTTTAAACTCCTAAAACATCTTGCACACCATTCTGTCTTTGTGCACACTATTCCCTTCATCTGCTAAAGCTCTTCAACTCACTCGGCCATTCTCCTCATCCTTCGAATCACAGATTCTTGCTCTTTTCTGCCTAAGCTGGGATATTCTGTTACATGCATGTGTAAAGCACATTCCTTATATGGAGAATTCATGTCTCTATTTGTAATTATTTGTTATTTATTGTGATTATTGGAAAAATATTAATCTTCCCCAACAGAGCACAGGCACAGTATTTGATTTTGCTTTCCTTTCTCATATGACATCATAGCACCCAGCAGAGCACCCAGCATGCAGTAGGCTGTTTGTAAATACTTGGTAAATAATTGAGTAACACAAACTAAAGATCTGCTTCGTGTTTAATGGAATAGACCGTGTATTGCACATGAACTACAATTATCTGTTACTGCTAACTTCTGCTTACAGAAAGCAGTGCACTGTGCCTTTAGAACTCCTATGTTTCCTAAGTTAAAATATTTGTTAGCTCACACAATGAAAAGCTTCCTTCTTGTAATCTTTTGGAAACAATTTCCTGAGACATGCTAAAACATATTATTCATTTGAATTCTTTAGGGAGAAAAGTTCTCTTTGTTTTTATGAAATCTCTATTACATTGGTTCAGAAAGCCAACTTTTAAACTATTAACAATGATGGATGATACAAAGATGAGATTTTGATGTCTACAATTGTTTTGGGTAAGTCATCGGTGCTCCGTTATCTCACGATCAATCAAACCATTTCTATACTAGTCATACATCCTGGTGGAATTGACCTACACAGATTCTCTCAACAAAGCCTTCATCAAGCACATGACTTAACCTGATTATAATCTTCTCAACAACTGTATTTCTCTTTGATATGTATAGCTCTTCAGTCATAACATGGCTGCAGTTAGTTGACAATAATGAAATTTTGCCATCTAAGCTCAGGTTAGGAAGAAATGCTGACTCTTACCATTTTAAGAACTTCAGCGCAGGGACTTGCAACACCATAAAACAACAATACAAACCAACCAGATCCCCCAGAGATCCCAGGGACTAAACCTGTACCCAAAGAGTACCCGTGGACAGACTGCATATGTAGCAGAGGATGGCCTTGTTGGGCACCAATGGAAGGAGAGGCCCTTGGTCCTGCCAAGGCTGGAAGTCCCAGTGTAGGGGAATGATAGGGTGGGGAGGCAGGAAGAGGTGGATGGTTGGGTAGGGGGAACACCCTCATAGAAGAAGGAGGTGGGGGAATGAAATAGGGGGCTTATGGATGGGAAAGCAGGAAAGGGGATAACATCTGAAATGTAAATAAATAAATCTAATGATGATGATGATGATGATGATGATGATGATGATGATGATGATAAAAAAGACTCTCATCCTAGCTATCTGGAAGCCAGTATTCTGCTAGCAGCCTTCAGATGAAGATGTAGAACTCTCAACTCCTCCTGCACCATGCCTGCCTGGATGCTGCCATGCTCCCACCTTGATGACAATGGACTGAACCTCTGAAACTATAAGCCAGCCCCAATTAAATGTTGTCCTGTGTAAGAAAAAAAAAACAACTTCAGGGCATTGATTTTATTTGGAGACACTAGTTATCCTAATTGTGTGCTGAACCAAATATTTCAGTTATATATCAAGTCACATTCATAGTCATGTATGTCAGCACTAAGTCTCAGTGGCTGGGAAGATGGATTGGCAGTTAAGAGCACTTGTTCTTACAGAGGACCCCAGGTTGGAATCCCAGCTTGCAACCTTCTGTAATTCCATTTCCAAGGGATTTGACACCCTATTCTGATGTCTGCAGCACCAGGCATGCATGTGGTACACAAATATATATGGCAGTGAAACAAACACATAAAGTAAAAATAATCTGAAACTAGTTATTAAAAATTTTCTCAGTGAATCAGATTAATTTTGGATTTACAGAACATGCTATTTTGAATAATACTACACCCAACTTTCAAACATTATATTCCTGCAGGACATGATTAAGAGAAACTTTTAGGTTTATGTAGCTGAGATTTATGCAATTTTGTATAATTTGAGTCTGAAAATTGAACGTGTAGTATTTTTTTTAAAAAGCTAATAAAAGTGTTTTTAACTGAGTTAATGAGAATGCTCAGGTGGAATTCTGAAAGCTAGAGTCAGAGCAGGCTCACACGAGAAGGTCCTAAGCACCCCCAGGCCATCACTGAGAGCAAGGCGGTATCCATTGCAAGCTGAGGGTAGGGCGGGAGACTAAATGACCTTTCAGGAACTCAGATCCTCCAAGGAATATGTCATCTCAGCTCTCCAAAATCTGCCGCCCAAAATCTCTGGGGATATAGAAATGCAGTAACCACATTGGGCAGAACAAGGGACTTTTAAAATCCTGAGAGCTGCCATCACAGACTGCTGGAGCTGCCACACATTGATAAAGAAGTCTCTTCTGTATTCAGAAAGCTGGAGGGCAGGCATGGAGCGCAGAGATCTTGGTGGGTTCGTGAGCATGCTGACCTCAAGTTCTGCAAAAGGCAAGGTCTGGGGTCCAACGTTGGACCAAACCATATGGTATGACAGAGCAAGGTGTGTCATACTCTTCGTTTACTAGTAATGTTGGTCTCCAGTGATAGTTCATGTGTACCATTGAACATACAGCATGAAAATTTGAGTCAGGTAAACTTCTAAGAAGATTTCATCCAGAATCGAAAAGAGAGAGGATGAATGAAACGAGGAAGGTTATGACGTATGTTTGACTTCTTCTGCTCTTTCCCCACCATCTCGAGTCCCTTCCTTACTGGAATCTGTCCCATGAACTCTTGACTCCCCTGCACTTCCTTCTGTATTTCCTTTACCCAGTGAAGCAAAAGTGGATTTTACGTTTCCCTTCTCTCTTCTGTCTGTAAACCACTTCCAACTAGAAACTCACTCACTTGCTTTCCTTTTTCTAGTAGAGGGCAATAGTCTTATAATTCCTACTGGCTAATGTCTGAGAATTATATCTTTATAAAGCATTAATTTTTCTACATTTATTTATTGCGTGTGTTTGCATTCATGCATGTATACATGCACAAGCATGCTATGACACTTAGGGTCACAGAGGACGACGTTCCTTAATTGGTTCTTCCCATTTACCATGTGAATCCTGGGGACCAAAATACGAGTCTCAGGCGGGGCAACAAAGGCTTTTAGCCATAGAACCATGTGGCCAGTCCACATTTCACATATTTTTGCCACATTTTCAAATCATTTAGGATGGAGACTATTAGCAGGTTTTTGTTAACCATTACAGCCAAAATCAAAATCTGCAATTGTTTTTCCACAAGTAAATCTAAAGCCTTGGCATGCTCTTGGATGATAATATGCATAAAATAGAAAGTTATATGATGCGATGTCATTCTTCCATGGGGAGTACATGGAACCTGGACCCTGTGATTCGTCACATCAGTGGAAGCACGTGGTAAAGGCAAAACAAAGCAGGCAATTTTAACCCAAACACACCTGCCATATTTCCTTTTCTTTCTTTCCAGCTAAAACAGAAGTTAATCTTTAGGATACAAGTGTACCCAGATATATTCTTGTGATACCCTAAGCCTTTTCAACAGATCCTTTATCAACTTCAGCTAAGCATAGCCAGGCTTGTGTTTCCCAATGTCCCTTCTCCATGTACGGCCCTAAACTGAGTATGTTCTATAGTACACATTTGAATCTGAATGTGTCTTGGAATCTGTCCTCCCTCAAAGCAATTTCCTGTGTAACAAATGCAGGATCTGGAACAGTATCTGGACAGTAAGTGCTTGTCAGGAAGGGGACTGGTTCTGGATTGCCCCAGTCATCTTACCTGCTGTCAGTAGTCAGCATTTCTCCCCTCTTCCATCATCTGACGGTGCTCATTTGCTTTACCTTACTGAGATGGATGAGAAGGGCTACTCACTGTGCTCAGGGGTAGACCTATTTTGCCACCATGTTCTGTGCTCAACATCTGCAAAGACCCAATCACTCCAACATACTCCTACAGCCAACTGTTCATAGTGACGTCCTCACAACTGCTGTGGAACTCATAACCTGACATTATTCTCCATGGGTATCAAGAAAGCAGATTTTGATGATGCAGGAAAGAGCAGGCTGACTGCAACAGACTATTTATAACTGACAGAAAGCAAATGACTAGTGTCGCTGCTAGAACTGTAAACTCCAGCCAGTGTGTGTGTGTGTGTGTGTGTGTGTGTGTGTGTGTGTGTGTGTGTATGGGGAGGGGGTGCCTTTGAGTTACTAAATAAGTTGGTAAAATACACTTTTGAAATGGAATAGTTTGTAGTGTGCACAAGACAAAAAGAAACAAACAAATAAACAAGCTAAGTAGTGTCTCAGGTAGATGTCTGTGCTGTCAAACTTGGGAGACAGCAACAAGACATTGAAGCTGAGGGCCTCTCGTCTGTGTCACATTCACAGAAGCATTCGCATCTGACTTCTTTTCTTTACCCTTTTCCTTTTGCAATAATATAATAAGGTACTAAAGAATATATATGGTAATTGCTTAGCTATGAATAAGCGTTTAAGCAAATTAACAGCAGAAGAAAATTTGATCTATGTATCCTGTCTGCTGCCCAAGGCTTTTACAAGATAAGTAAAGACAGTTTTATAGATTTTTTTTTCAGGAAAACAGAATACTTTAAAGGTAAATTTGGGAACTCAGTTTTGCCTTTTATTACTGTAAATATATAGTATAATATATTTTTAATGTCTCAGAATTTTCTTAAATACACATGCTTTTGTCAAGAAAAGTTTTTTTTTGTGGTTCTTTGATTTCTTCCTGGCTTTACTTCATTATCACGAATATTTAACCTCCGAAATTCACTCCTTTGCTTTCTAAGAACTATTAGATGGGCAAGAAGCCTATGAGCTTAAGAATAGTTCATTCTTTGAAGCAGGAAGCAAAATTTTGCCAAGATTAAACAAGCCCAAACACCAAAGGTTCAAGGTCGGGTTGAAACAGAAACCACAAATCTTGATTGGATCTAAACTTGGCAGCGCAAACCTCACATGAATTGTTTCTGCTCTTGAATAAAGGAGATAAATATTCACAGTTGAACAAAGAGAAGCAGGGAGACCAGTCTGAACTAGCAGAATGCTCAGGAGAGGATTAAAAGCTCAGGTCTGTTTCAGTGGACATGAAACTGAAGCCTGATTGGTTCCCAAGTCTCATTACCTGCACATCTGGAGAAGGTTGGCAGATGGTCGAATGTTTTCAGAGAAGTCAGCTAGGCTCTCTGAGGTGAATGAGTAGCACAAATACCCAAATATGCCAAGTACATGTCAATTCACAGAAGGAGTGTTCAAAACTGGGAGGTGAGAGATCAAAGATAAAGCTGAAATGTAACAAAGTCAACTTCGAATTCCCATTTACTTAACTTACACCGTCTAGTCGGTGTGGCTAAAATTCCTGTATCTGTGTATCAGAAATTCAAGGAAAGAAAAGGGGTGTATGCAAAATGTTTTCAAGTCACAAATACACACTCACACACACATATACACACATTCATACATATGTGTGTGTTAAACTTTCTGCACCCTTATTTGTACTGATTCTAAACTACTAACAATATATCAACCTAATTTACACATTCACAGATAAATGGATAACATGGATAAACAATTTGTCTCTGTTTCCCACTTTATCACTCTCTCTCACACACACAAAAGTATTGTTAAGCAATAAATAGCCGTCATCTGTTTATATCTAATAACATGGCTGTGGCTCAGCATAGATACAGAGGAAATCAATAACATAACCAGGCAGGGTTTGAACTACTGATACTTCTTTCCATTTGTGGAATGTTCTAGGGCATCCCAGTGAAGAAGCAGGGATAAAGAAGAGAGGACTGTGAGCTTATGAATAGGGATGAAGGGGGAAACGTAGAAAAGGATGCAGAAGAATAGGTGTTGGGTCAATCATGTTTTCCGTTAGATCAGTGTACATATGTGTCAAAATTGATAAACTGCACTGTTTAAATAAGTGTGACTAATTATATTCCTTTTTATTTATTTTCTTTACTTATTCATTCTACATACCATTCACTGCTCCCTCCCGGTCACCCCCTCCCACAATCTTTCTCCCCCTCTTCTCCCCTTCTTCTCTGAGCAGGTGAGGGTCCCCCTGGGTATTCCCCCACCCTGGCACTTCAAGTCTCTGTGAGACTAGGCGCTTCCTCTCCCACTGAGGCCAGACAAGGCAGCCCAGCAGAAGAATGTATCCTATATCCACTCAACAGCTTTAATCATTATATGACACTGGAAACTGGCCTCATGGTGTCAATGAATGCCACAGAGCTACAGGCTGGGGTTGCTAGTAAGGCACTCTGTGTGTTTCCTGAAAGGACTTACAGAAGCAGCATCCAGAACGTTTCCTAAAACTTTTATTTTGAGGCTCTGAGGTACAACGCAGAATACATGGACAAAACCAAAACACAATGACTCATTATTTTAAAAACCCTCATATAAGTCAAGAAACAAGGTCGTGTCGGTAATGCACGACACCTTCCTAGGGTGAATAATTGCACATCCTAACTTCCAAACTGAATGTTCCATATAAGTGTGTAAACCAGCTTTATTTGAAAAGTTCTGACAAATGAATCTTTTAAAGCCAAGATTGATATTTTATTACAGGGAGACATTCCCATGCAGGAATGTAGTCATCTCTAATAGAACTCAACTTTCTCCATTGATGCTTTGTGTCAGTATGATGTTACACTGCTCGGCTCTGAGATCCCCTCAAAGGAGAATCCACTGCCTTTCTGTGATAGGAAATGGCAGGTTGTTATCATAGAAACGATGCTAATGTTAGAAAGTCTACAGGCCAAATTCATGTAGGAGCGGACTTGGCAGCCAGTGTGTAAAGTAAAAGATTCTAGTTTCCTCCGTGTTGTCCGCTCACACTGGTGTGAACACTTTGGCTACAATAACATCATCGCTATATACGGTGTCACATGGTAAACTTAGTATCTCTCTTTAGCTTTATTGGGAATGAAGGAGTGAAGGAGTGAATGAATAAATGAATGAACGAATGAATGTGATTCTACTCACGTCCTCCATTAGTAGATCCTGGGATACACATGTCTTCAAAGTACCTCTCTCACCAGTATGGTGTGCTGGAAACTCTCCGACCAGGAGAAATTGAATTCCATGCAAGATTCTTACACCCTAGCTTGGTTACCCGATCAACCGCTACTTAACATCTCTACTGAGGGAAACGGAAATGAATGTGCTGGCTTTCATGTTAAAGGGAAAAGGAGACAAAGACATTTTTATCTTTAGAGAAATCATATAAAGATGCCGTTTGCCAAAAATCCCTCCTGAGTCAGCAAATTCCTAAAAGTCAAAATACATGGTTGGGTTCTGTTCTCCTTAGCAACTGCATAGTATTAAGTTAGCTGGTCGCATACAAATGAGGGGCTAAGATCGGGCTTCTCAAAGTGAGGTACAGGTCCTACTGCAGTTAGTTTTAAAAGATCCAATGGGGATCCTGGCTGAGTGTGCTAAGTTGCTTGATTTAACAAGGATCAGCACCTTCTGCTAAGTAAAACCTTTGGTTTGGCTGAAATACTTTGGATTGTGTGTCAGTGTTCCTCGGGATTCCAGTTCCTCTCCTAACACCCATCCATGGACACTCTTATCATCTAGCCTTACCTCAGGTGCTTTGGCTCTCTCGTCTTGGATGACTCAAGGTGAATCCTGCAGCGAGCCTGCTTAATGCACAATCTCATTCTTATGGTTTCTATTCTAATCCATTTTAATGGCCCACTGGTTCTTCATCCTTAGATTGCCTTGTCTGATTCCTTGGCCGACCTCCGAACTCAGCCCCTCTCTTAAGCACACAGCCTTGCCTTACTTCTCTCAGGACCTACTCTGGTCTTGTCCTATGAAACAATCCATTTTGATCCTCAGTTAGGTAGACATCATCACAGGTCATTGTTGTTGCATGGTTCATGTTATCTCTTAGCATCTTTCTCTGACTATACAAGACGGTCTGATTCTTCATAAGTCTCTTCCTGCAAGACCTTTGTGCTCGGAGCTTTACAGTTTAGAACATAATATGGTTTGATTTTGATTTGTTGCTGGCTTTGATTGGTTGGTTGGTTGGTTGGTTGATTCTGGAATCGAACTTGTACTTGGTCATACTTTGTAAGGCCTATAATTAAGTGGTAGTCACAAAAACTTTTAGCCTAAATTGGATAATTGAGATGGCAGAATGGCTAATACTGGTTCCCAGGGATGTTAAGTGCTTACTAATCAGTGTCTTCATCAAGAACACGGGGCTGAAATGACCTTTAACATTGCTTTCAGTTCCCTTTGTCGCCTCTGGTTCACATTCAGTCTCTAGATTGTGAGTTATCCTCAAGTGATTAGATTCCATTTTCTCATGAAAATAAAGATGTTTATTATTCTCCCTACCATTAGAAAACATGGCTTGAAAATACCATTTTTTTAAGTAAGGGATTACTATTTGCTTTTGCACGTGCGCACACACACACACACACATACACACACACACATACACACACACACATACACACACACACACACACACACCCCACCCCCCAAATGCTTCCTTGATGGGAATTCTGTAATTACAAAACCAATCTAAGAGGTGAAACGCCACCTGGTGGACATGTTCTCAGGCTGCTCTAAGGCCCTTAGAACAAGAGAGCTTTGTTCTCTGGCCATGAAATCGCACTGTGGTTTTTTCCTTCCTATACTCAAATCTCAGCTTTGTAACTGACTTTGCTTTCTATGAATTACACGCAAAAATTATTTGTTAAAAGAAAATATATTGATTTGGACCAGGTTTATTTGACATATCTCTACTCGTTTCACTTTGACAATGTGGTAGGAACTTTGAGGGGAAAAAGATAACTCCAGCAAAGTAAGACTGGGTGGTTTTAGTCTCTTATCAATTTGGTTTGAAAACAGTCCTTGAGTATTCAGAGTCACCTTGGCTAGACAGATAGACAAGGGATAGGAGAGTTCACACGTCATGGAGAAGAACATAAAATAAATTCCAACCTTTCCTCTAGTTCCTAGCATTGGCTCGGCAGTTTATAATTCGCCTTGTTTCGAAGAGAAGTCATTTAGAGGACTAGCCAGGACTCTGGGTTAGCAGAGTTATTTTAGTGTGAGGTGGAATCTTTGTCTGGATAATGTTTTCCCTGAGTTTAAGGAAATCTAAATGACCTCAACTTAAAAGGAACGAAAGGATGTGATTATGCTAGATTTTCTTTCTCCACCTCAGAGAAAAATATCCATCTATGATACCCACTAAGGTTCAAACCAGCTTAGGAGAAGGTGGTCATGGTTAATTAATGAGACAGCAAGAGGATCGCTACCAGCTTCCAGCCTGCTTAGGATGCCTCTAAGGTACTTTATTTAATTTTCACAGCAGAAACTCATTCATTTAACCAAAGCTAATGATTCTTTCCAGAAACCCCAGGTCAGCCAGCTATTCATATTGTAATTTCATCTTTGTCCTTCTCTATTTCGGCCTCTTCACAAACACATTTTTCCCCCTTTTCATTAGTTTTTCTCTGCCCTAATTGCCGTCAGTCAGCTTAGGACATTATGATATTTCAATTTCTGTTTCCTGTGTCCACCAACCTAGTGCACCGTGTATTTGCTTCTTTGCCAGTTTTCATTTAACCTTCCTTTTTCAAGGCTTCTTACGATGTCTCAAAAACTTTGAAATCTCTCTGAACATTAAAAATAATTCCTTTATTGGATAGCCGCTCAAGTTGAAATGGCCTCCCTTCCCCTTTCCCACCTCGTCTTCCCTCTTTCTCATAGCTGGGGTGTAACATCTCCTTGACATCTCTGAACACTGGTGTTTATATACAGCCTCTGTTCCAACCGAGACCCTCACAAGATTCCACGAAAATCTCTACCTACTAATGCTTCTCCTTCTCTTCTTCAAAAGGTTTCATAAACTGACTCTTCTTTTCGTTTTTTCCCCAATAATTATTTTTTATTCACTTTACATCCAAATTGCAGTCCCCCGTCCTCTCTTCCCAGTCACACCCTTACAAATACCTCCCCTCAGCTCCCCTCCTTTTCTCCTCAGAGAAGGGGAGCTTCCTTTTGGTTTCCACCCCACCAGAACTAGGCACATCTTACCTCACTGAGGCCCAACCAGGCAATCCAGGTAGGGGGAACAGGATCCAGTAACAGGGAACAGAGAAGAAGCCCCCACTCTACTTGTTCTGGGACCCGCATGAAAACCAAAGTGCACATTTGCTACAAGTGTAGAGAGTCCAGGTCCAAGTCCTGCATGCTCCTTGGTTGGCGACTCAGGTTCTGTGAGCAACTGTGGTCCCCCTTTAAAAAAATCACTTTTTCTATTCTTTAAAAAACAATTTATTATTCAGTTTTATTTTATGTACATTGGTGTATGCCAGCATGTATGTCTGTGAGGGCTTCTGATCTCCTGGAACTTGAAATACCGATAATTGTGAGCTGCCATGTGGGTGCTGGGACTTGAAGCCAGGTCCTTTGGAAGAACAACCAAAGCCCTCCCTCCAGCCTAAGAAAAGCTAACTCTTCTTACATGTAACTTTTAAGAGGGAGATTGTACTGCAAAGGAAAACGCATGGGGAAAAATGAGGAAACATTGCAATCTTAGCCCCACCCCTTCATTCTCTATGGCCAAGGTAAATTACATTGTCATGCTAAACTGTCATTATTCCTATAAAACGTTCCATGCACTTATGAAAATCTGTACAGAGGCATTGACAAACAATAATATTTATATCATTTGTATCAATAAACAAGCATGGAATAAATATCTACCTGTAAGTATTAATGTATCTTGAGTGCAAAATAGGAATAAACACAATTTTACATTCTAAGAATTTATCCTATTATTAGAATTGCAGGGCTGATTTCAAATCAAACTGACTGAGGCTGTAATGCTAGCTTTTTATAGCACTGCTGATAAACAGCATGCAGGATGTTAGAAATGTTCAGATGGTACTAAGGAGCACTAAGTGGGACAGCACAGCCAGGGCCATAGTAGCTTGACTGAAATACATCCACATACTCACCACTAGAGCCTGTTAATATGACCTTATTTGGGGAAAAAAACAAAGTCCTCACAAATATAACCAAAGAGCGTAAGATGACATCATTCTAGATTAGCTGGGCAGGTACTAAATTCTAGGACAAGTGTCCTTATTGGAGACACAGAGAAGGCACAGACAGAGGACAGAACCCTGTGAAGACAAAAGCACATATTCAGGTTATGCAGACACCAACCATGGATCTCTGTTCTCATCTGAAGCTAGCAGTGCCAGCAAGGGATTGCCCTCCTCTGGAGCATTTGAAAGGCTCTACAAACACTTTGATCTCAGGACTTTAGGCAAGAGCTGTAAGAAAAGGCATGTTCTGGTGTTTTACACTACCAAATTTGTAGAACTTTATTATGGCAAGTATAGGACTCAAATACACACGCTGTTGGTCCATTCTGACTACTGTGAAAAACTACTACAGACCAAGTATTTTTATAGGAGTAGGGTTCATTTGTCACCATTCCACAGATTGGAAGAATGAGATCCCTGGTGATAGTTGCTCAGCGTCCTCTCTGCTTACAAGATGGCACCTTGCTGCTGTGTCCTTGAAAAGCATGAATGCTGTGTCCCCATACAGTGGAAGGACTACTAGAAAGGCAAAATGTCCTTGCTGGTTCCCTCTAATGTTTTTATCAGGCCGTTAATCACATTGTTGAGGGCAGAGCCTAAATGTCCTAACCATCTCCCAAGTGTCCTGTGTTAGTCAATACCATTGCTTTTAGCTGTCACCTGCCTTTCATTTTTCTCTACCTTCCCACACTGCCTTCCCCCATTACCTTCCACCATTTTCCCCTCTCCCATTGCCTTCTAGCATTTCATGTCCTTCCCCATCGCTTTTCCCCATTGCCTGCCTTTGACCATTGTCTTCCGGCAACGACTTCCTCCATTGCCTTATGTACACATGAATTTTGAATACACATTGATATCACATCACTTGGCAATGAGTCAGCACCCTTTTAGGAGTCTGGGTCTATTTTCAATGATTACCTCTTTGCCTCAGCAGTAATGAACTAGAAATTAGAAAGAGCCCCAGAGAAAAATAAACGTAATAGTATTTATGTAGAGTATGCTGGCTGACATCTTTGAAGAGATCTGAAAATGATAAATGTTAAGCAGATATATCCGGTGCGTTTTCTTGCACCCTCCCCCTTTAATAACAAGTCTAGGTAACTCAGACATTAGAGAATTTGTTGCTTGCAAACCGATGTCTGGCCAGTTGTTTGAGGTACGTCTACTTGAAAGGGGTTTTTTTTGTTATTGTTGATTTTCTCATATGTTGCACAGTTGAGTAAACATCACAAACCTTTAAGATATTCCAACAGATTCCTTTGAGTACTTTGATCTCCTGCAGTTTTGCTTCATTGCCTTGGAATCCTTAAAGCTGAGCTTAGTCTACAAGACTAAAGGCAACCATACATTGTTGAAATTTGACTCTGAACATGGATAATCAAAAGCATTTGTGTCTTACTCCTAACACTGGCTCTTTATCAAATAGCAATTATGAGCAATCATTATTTTTCATTACTAGTTCTCTTAGGGGAAATTTTGAGCCATAAGTATGAAATGAGTTTAATCCCCAAAACAATACCCAGTACACAGTAGGCACTCAATAAATATTTGTTTAATGAGTGAAATTTATTCAGAGTTTAACTTATGTAGTTCTTTGCTTATGATATGCACAAGTCAAATAAGCTTACTGAAGTGGAATATGTCTATAGAAAAGTCAAAGATGACTTATGATAAAGGGTATATGATTCCGTTGCTCAAAAGAAATGGCTGCCGCTCCACACAGGTGCTAAAAGAGCAAAAGTAATTTGGAATTAAGGAACAAAAGAGAGGCTGGGCATCCCAGAGGCTGATGCCCCATTTAAAGGAGAGATATTGCTACTCAGTGGCAGCCACTCTTTGTCGTGCAGAAATATAAAGCCAGTGTTGTGACTTGTCTCAGATTTTCAAGAAACCCAGAACCCTATTTTGCATTTTAAAGGTTTGTGATGACAAGATTTGTGTGTGTGTGTGTGTGTGTGTGTGTGTGTGTGTGTGTGTGTGTGTGTGTAAAGGTGCAGTGGCTCTGCTGCCACAGAGGTTCATGTTCCAGAAGTCTGGCTCTACATGACTTAGCATCTTTAATTTGCCTCGAATTTCCTTGGATTTCCTTTTCATTCCCCTTTGCTTCTCTCCTTTAGAAACTAGCACCTGTAGCAGATGGATGTGGGAGAGAAGCCTGAAAGACTATCCAGTTCTGAACTCTACACTAAGGCGTCCCTTGAATAACACAGGTGGGAAGCAAGTGACCCTGAGCACACGCCACCCTACATCATGATTCTTCGGCAGAAGGTTTCCCGAGCGAAAATCTTCCAGGGAATCCACTGGGCACCTAAGCTTCTGAAAACAAGTTATATTTTACAGTACACAGGTACTTAGCTTTATCTAATAACTTTAGCTATGTGTAACTTACCAACCATATCTATCAGCACAGGTACCAAAGCATAACATAAGACCATGACCATTTTGAAGATTTTAAATTAAAGAATATGAAAATGTTTTTGTCCTGAGTATTTTAAACTTTGCTTGCCATCAGTGGCAGTGTCTTTCAGTTTGAGATGCTCTCATGCTCGAACCTTTGTGATAACTATAAGCCCTTTGCTCTATCCTTATGTCAACAGCCCATATTTCCAACAGTGCCACTAATGGGTCATTATTCCTACTTAGCAAACACTAATTTAGGCCGAATGTTTAGCTGGAATTCTAGAGAGCAGTAGAGTTTCAGATTTTTGGATTTCCTTTCAGATTTTGAGATCTTTTCATATACTTAATGAGAAATACTATGCATGGATTCAAGTCTAAGAAAGAAATTCATTTATATTTCCATATTCCTTAGACACATGGTTTAAAGGATTTTTTTATAATAATTGTAATGCCCCTGATTTTTGACTGACATCTTTCATGAGGTCAGGCATGGTGGTTTCTACTTCCAGGGTTACACTTTATGTTTCAAATACTTTCAGAGTTTGGAGTTTGTGGCTCAGAATGCTCGACTTACAGTCTTGGTATAAGTGTATAAGTAAACATATGAAAACAAACAAATTCTGCAGACATCAGATTGGAGAACCACATGGATAAGTGGAAATTGTCTGTGTCCGGGCACAGATACACATATAGACAGAATATTTAAGAACATTTAAATTAGGAAATTGGAAAATACTTGAAGTAGGAATACCCCTCTAGCTAGCCCTGAGAACTGTTTGCTAAACACTAGCCTACTCTTTACAACAAAGCTGTTTAATAACCCCAAGTTGAGTTCATGCTGTCTATCACATGCTAATGGAAATTTCCATTGTTTGTACCAGTGAGAAAATGATTAATCTGATTAAGTTCAACTTGCCAAATGTTAAGGAAAGGAAACATTAAGAAGGACTAGTTTGGGATTGTCATCTCCTGTATGGGGAGGGAGTGTCTTCTGTCACCTTGACTTGTTCCCTAGCCCTCTCACTAGCCTTATGACTAAAGAGGTGAGGAGGAGCTTACCACCTTGTATTAGTTCAACCTGAAATCACCAAAGACCTAATAAAATATTTTCACTCATCTTCCATTTACTCTCTAAAAGTTGGCTTCTATTTTAAATTCAAGTTATTTATGTACCCAGAGATATTTTGGTTTTAAAATAGGTATTTCAAGAATATACTGATGATATTTTCTAGTTCTTATGGGCTTGCAACCCCATAAGAACAACAGTGCCAACCAACCAGAGCTTCCAGGGACTAAACCACTACCCAAAGTCTATACATGGACTGACCCTGGACTCCAACTGCATATGTACCAGAGGATGGCCTTGCTAGGCACCAATGGAAGGAGAAGCCATTGGTCCTGCCAAGGTTGGACCCCCCCCAGTGTAGGGATTTGCAGGGGTCGGGGAGTTAAAGGGGTGTGCATGGGGAGGGGATAGGGGACATATAGACAGGAGACTGGGAAAGGGAATATCATTTGAAATGTAAATAAAAAATATTCAATAAAAAGATTATATTGATGAAGCATTGATATCATATTGTGTAAAGGATCTTGCCCTTTATTCACTGGGTTTACTTTTTGGCATCACCCTTTACTGTTGTATTTGTTTGCCTTACTTGCACGTCTTTGGCATTCAGAAAGTTAATGTTCAAAGCTCCTGGGAAGTGGGTGCATTGACTTGGACCTTTTATGCAGCAAGAGTATTTGATTTACTTGCTCCATCTGCAGTCTGGACCTCCATTAGTGAGACTTCCCCGTAGTGAAGGTCTGCTGTGCCACAGGACACTTACTGACCACTTGGCAGAGGCTGCCCCAGAAGTTGTGCAAGCTTCTGAGAACTGTTTCCCTTCCCTGGAAGCTCTGCCATTTCCCACCTCCAGACCCTCAGCTGCACGCCTGCCAATTGTTTCGCCAACTGTAGCATGGTTCTCTCATCTACATTGACTTTCATTTGAAGAGTATGAAGACAGAAGGCAGACCTGGGGAAGGGCACACTAATTAGAAGGCTCAGAGCCAGAAACCCATGTCATCTCCCATGGCTTCCTGAAAGGGGAAGGCAGGATTCCTATCAAAGAGTTTCGAGGAATGACCTGACTTTTAGGCCTGGGCTGGATAGATGGCTACATTTACTTGCATTGACTCAATGAGACCAAGAGATGCCCTTTTACCAGATGAATCACCTACTGACGTCAGAAAAGACAAAAAGCATAGCATGGTGTGTGTTATCAGGCACAGAGTGCCTGGTGCAAGGAGGTCTTTAAACCTCCTTAATAAGAGACTTGCTTGGTGAATGGAATGAAGTCAAAGATTACTTCAAATGATCTATCCTTTGTGCTCAGCCTGTATGTTATTGGGTTTCTGCCAAGCTATTCACATTGAATTGGTAATTTTCATGTATTAAGTTCTTTTTTGTATTTTTTTCTTTATTTCTTTATTAACTTGAGTATTTCTTATTTACATTTCGATTGTTATTCCCCTTCCCGGTTTCCAGGCCAACATCCCCCTAACCCCTCTCCCTCCCCTTCTATATGAGTGTTCCCCTCCCCATCCTCCCCCCATTACCACCCTCCCCTCAACAACCACGTTCACTGGGGGTTCAGTCTTAGAAGGACCAAGGGCTTCCCCTTCCACTGGTGCTCTTACTAGGATATTCATTGCTACCTATGAGGTTGGAGCCCAGGGTCAGTCCATGTATAGTCTTTGGGTAGTGGCTTAGTCCCTGGAAGCTCTGGTTGCTTGGCATTGGTGATCATATGGGGTCTCAAGCCCCTTCAAGCTCTTCCAGTCCCTTCTCTGATTCCTTCAACGGGGGTCCCGTTCTCAGTTCAGTGGTTTGCTGCTGGCATTCACCTATGTATTTGCTGTATTCTGGCTGTGTCTCTCAGGAGAGATCTACATCCGGTTCCTGTAGGTCTGCACTTCTTTGCTTCATCCATCTTGTCTAATTGGGTGGCTGTATATGTATGGGCCACATGTGGGACAGGCTCTGAATGGGTGTTCCTTCTGTCTCTGTTTTAATCTTTGCCTCTCTATTCCCTGCCAAGGGTATTCTTGTTCCCCTTTTAAAGAAGGAGTGAAGCATTCACATTTTGATCATCCGTCTTGAGTTTCATGTGTTCTAGGCATCTAGGGTAATTCAAGCATTTGGGCTAATAGCCACTTATCAGTGAGTGCATACCATGTGTGTTTTTCTGTAATTGGGTTACCTCACACAGGATGATATTTTCCAGTTCCCTCCATTTGCCTATGAATTTCATAAAGTCATTGTTTTTGATAGCTATGTAGTACTCCATTGTGTAAATGTACCACATTTTCTGTATCCATTCCTCTGTTGAAGGACATCTGGGTTATTTCCAGTTTCTGGCTATTGTAAATAAGGCTGCTATGAACATAGTGGAGCATGTGTCCTTGTTATATGTTGAAGCATCTTTAGTGTGTATGCCCAGGATTGGTACAGCTGGGTCCTCAGGTAGAACTATGTCCAATTTTCTGAGGAACTG
The DNA here is from genome assembly GCF_021556685.1 of Rattus norvegicus. NCBI lineage: Eukaryota > Metazoa > Chordata > Mammalia > Rodentia > Muridae > Rattus > Rattus norvegicus. Next base: position 22,567,710 of record NC_141535.1, on the reverse strand, counting down.
CCAAACAGACTTCCAGAATGGTTTTACCAGTCTGCAATCCCACCAACAATGGAGGAGTGTTCCTCTTTCTCCACATCCTTGCCAGCATCTGCTGTCACCTGAGTTTTTTTTATCTTAGCCATTCTCACTGCTGTGAGGTGAAATCTCAGAGTTGTTTTGATTTGCATTTCCCTTATGACTAAAGATGTTGAACATTTCTTTAGGTGTTTCTCAGCCATTCGGCATTCCTCAGCTGTGAATTCTTTGTTTAGCTCTGAACCCCATTTTTTAATAGGGTTATTTGTTTCCCTGCGGTCTAACTTCTTGAGTTCTTTGTATATTTTGGATATAAGGCCTCTATCTATTGTAGGATTGGTAAAGATCTTTTCCCAATCTGTTGGTTGCCATTTTGTCCTAACCACAGTGTCCTTTGCCTTACGGAGGCTTTGCAGTTTTATGAGATCCCATTTGTCTATTCTTGATCTTAGAGCATAAGCCATTGGTGTTTTGTTCAGGAAATTTTTTCCAGTGCCTAAGTGTTCCAGATGCTTCCCTAGTTTTTCTTCTATTAGTTTGAATGTATCTGGTTTGATGTGGAGGTCCTTGATCCACTTGGACTTAAGCTTTGTACAGGGTGATAAGCATGGATCGATCTGCATTCTTCTACATGTTGACCTCCAGTTGAACCAGCACCATTTGCTGAAAATGCTATCTTTTTTCCATTGGATGGTTTTGGCTGCTTTGTCAAAAATCAAGTGACCATAGGTGTGTGGGTTCATTTCTGGGTCTTCAATTCTATTCCATTGGTCTATCTGTCTGTCTCTGTAGCAATACCATGCAGTTTTTATCACAATTGCTCTGTAATACTGCTTGAGTTCAGGGATAGTGATTCCCCCTGAATTCCTTTTATTGTTGAGGATAGCTTTAGCTATCCTGGGTTTTTTGTTATTCCAGATGAATTTGCAAATTGTTCTGTCTAACCCTTTGAAGAATTGGATTGGTATTTTGATGGGGATTGCATTGAATCTGTAGATTGCTTTTGGTAAAATGGCCATTTTTACTATATTAATCCTGCCAATCCATGAGCATGGGAGATCTTTCCATCTTCTGAGGTCTTCTTCAATTTCTTTCCTCAGTGTCTTGAAGTTCTTATTGTACAGATCTTTTACTTGCTTGGTTAAAGTCACACCGAGGTACTTTATATTATTTGGGTCTATTATGAAGGGTGTCGTTTCCCTAATTTCTTTCTCGGCTTGTTTCTCTTTTGTATAGAGGAAGGCAACTGATTTATTTGAGTTAATTTTATACCCAGCCACTTTGCTGAAGTTGTTTATCAGCTTTAGTAGTTCTCTGGTGGAACTTTTGGGATCACTTAAATATACTATCATGTCATCTGCAAATAGTGATATTTTGACCTCTTCTTTTCCGATCTGTATCCCCTTGATCTCCTTTTGTTGTCTGATTGCTCTGGCTAGAACTTCAAGAACTATATTGAATAAGTAGGGAGAGAGTGGGCAGCCTTGTCTAGTCCCTGATTTTAGTGGGATTGCTTCAAGTTTCTCTCCATTTAGTTTAATGTTAGCAACTGGTTTGCTGTATATGGCTTTTACTATGTTTAGGTATGGGCCTTGAATTCCTATTCTTTCCAGGACTTTTATCATGAAGGGGTGTTGAATTTTGTCAAATGCTTTCTCAGCATCTAATGAAATGATCATGTGGTTCTGTTCTTTCAGTTTGTTTATATAATGGATCACGTTGATGGTTTTCCGTATATTAAACCATCCCTGCATGCCTGGGATGAAGCCTACTTGATCATGGTGGATGATTGTTTTGATGTGCTCTTGAATTCGGTTTGCCAGAATTTTATTGAGTATTTTTGCGTCGATATTCATAAGGGAAATTGGTCTGAAGTTCTCTTTCTTTGTTGGGTCTTTGTGTGGTTGAGGTATAAGAGTAATTGTGGCTTCGTAGAAGGAATTCGGTAGGGCTCCATCTGTTTCAATTTTGTGGAATAGTTTGGATAATATTGGTATGAGGTCTTCTATGAAGGTTTGATAGAATTCTGCACTAAACCCGTCTGGACCTGGGCTCTTTTTGGTTGGGAGACCTTTAATGACTGCTTCTATTTCCTTAGGAGTTATGGGGTTGTTTAACTGGTTTATCTGTTCCTGATTTAACTTCGATACCTGGTATCTGTCTAGGAAATTGTCCATTTCCTGAAGATTTTCAAATTTTGTTGAATATAGGTTTTTATAGTAAGATCTGATGATTTTTTGAATTTCCTCCAAATCTGTAGTTATGTCTCCCTTTTCATTTCTGATTTTGTTAATTTGGACACACTCTCTGTGTCCTCTCGTTAGTCTGGCTAAGGGTTTATCTATCTTGTTGATTTTCTCAAAGAACCAACTTTTGGTTCTGTTGATTCTTTCTATGGTCCTTTTTGTTTCTACTTGGTTGATTTCAGCTCTGAGTTTGATTATTTCCTGCCTTCTACTCCTCCTGGGTGTATTTGCTTCTTTTTGTTCTAGAGCTTTTAGGTGTGCTGTCAAGCTGCTGACATATGCTCTTTCCTGTTTCTTTCTTCAGGCACTCAGCGCTATGAGTTTTCCTCTTAGCACAGCTTTCATTGTGTCCCATAAGTTTGGGTATGTTGTATCTTCATTTTCATTAAATTCTAAAAAGTTTTTAATTTCTTTCTTTATTTCTTCCTTGACCAGGTTATCATTGAGTAGAGCATTGTTCAATTTCCACTTATATGTGGGCATTCTTCCCTTACTGTTATTGAAGACCAGTTTTAGGCCGTGGTGGTCCGATAGCACACATGGGATTATTTCTATCTTTCTGTACCTGTTGAGACCCGTTTTTTGACCAATTATATGGTCAATTTTGGAGAAAGTACCATGAGGAGCTGAGAAGAAGGTATATCCTTTTGCTTTAGGATAGAATGTTCTATAAATATCCGTTAAGTCCATTTGGCTCATGACTTCTCTTAGTCTGTCGACATCACTGTTTAATTTCTGTTTCCATGATCTGTCCATTGATGAGAGTGGGGTGTTGAAATCTCCCACTATTATTGTGTGAGGTGCAATGTGTGTTTTGAGCTTTAGTAAGGTTTCTTTTACGTATGCAGGTGCCCTTGTATTTGGGGCATAGATATTTAGGATTGAGAGTTCATCTTGGTGGATTTTTCCTTTGATGAATATGAAGTGTCCTTCCTTATCTTTTTTGATGACTTTTAGTTGGAAATTGATTTTATTTGATATTAGAATGGCTACTCCAGCTTGCTTCTTCTGACCATTTGCTTGGAAAGTTGTTTTCCAGCCTTTCACTCTGAGGTAGTGTCTGTCTTTGTCTCTGAGGTGTGTTTCCTGTAGGCAGCAGAATGCAGGGTCCTCATTGCGTATCCAGTTTGTTAATCTATGTCTTTTTATTGGGGAGTTGAGGCCATTGATATTGAGAGATATTAAGGAATAGTGATTATTGTTTCCCTTTATATTTATATTTGGATGTGAGGTTATGTTTGTGTGCTTTCATTCTCTTTGTTTTGTTGCCAAGACGATTAGTTTCTTGCTTCTTCTAGGGTATAGCTTGCCTCCTTATGTTGGGCTTTACCATTTATTATCCTTTGTAGTGCTGGATTTGTAGAAAGATATTGTGTAAATTTGGTTTTGTCATGGAATATCTTGGTTTCTCCATCAATGTTAATTGAGAGTTTTGCTGGATACAGTAACCTGGGCTGGCATTTGTGTTCTCTTAGGGTCTGTATGACATCAGTCCAGGATCTTCTGGCCTTCATAGTTTCTGGTGAGAAGTCTGGTGTGATTCTGATAGGTCTCCCTTTATATGTTACTTGACCTTTTTCCCTTACTGCTTTTAATATTCTTTCTTTATTTTGTGCGTTTGGTGTTTTGACAATTATGTGACGGGAGGTGTTTCTTTTCTGGTCCAATCTATTTGGAGTTCTGTAGGCTTCTTGTATGTCTATGGGTATCTCTTTTTTTAGGTTAGGGAAGTTTTCTTCTATGATTTTGTTGAAGATATTTACTGGTCCTTTGAGCTGGGGGTCTTCACTCTCTTCTATGCCTATTATCCTTAGGTTTGATCTTCTCATTGAGTCCTGGATTTCCTGTATGTTTTGGACCAGTAGCTTTTTCCGCTTTACATTATCTTTGACAGTTGAGTCAATGATTTCTATGGAATCTTCTGCTCCTGAGATTCCCTCTTCCATCTCTTGTATTCTGTTGGTGAAGCTTGTATCTACAGCTCCTTGTCTCTTCTTTTGGTTTTCTATATCCAGGGTTGTTTCCATGTGTTCTTTCTTGATTGCTTCTATTTCCATTTTTAATTCCTTCAACTGTTTGATTGTGTTTTCCTGGAATTCTTTCAGGGATTTTTGTGTCTCCTCTCTATGGGCTTCTACTTGTTTATTTATGTTTTCCTGGAATTCTTTCAGGGATTTTTGCGATTCTTTCAGGCATTTTTGCGATTCCTCTCTGTAGGCTTCTACTTGTTCTCTAAGGGAGTTCTTCATGTCTTTCTTGAAGTCCTCCAGCATCATGATCAAAAATGATTTTGGAACTAGATCTTGCTTTTCTGGTGTGTTTGGATATTCCATGTTTGTTTTGATGGGAGAATTGGGCTCCGATGGTGCCATGTAGTCTTGGTTTCTGTTGCTTGGGTTCCTGTGCTTGCCTCTCGCCATCAGATTATCTCTAGTGTTACTTTGTTCTGCTATTTCTGACAGTGGCTAGACTGTCCTATACGCCTGTGTGTCAGGAGTGCTGTAGACCTGTTTTCCTCTCTTTCAGTCAGTTATGGGGACAGAGTGTTCTGCTTTCGGGCGTGTAGTTTTTCCTCTCTACAGGTCTTCAGCTGTTCCTGTGGGCCTGTGTCTTGAGTTCACCAGGCAGCTTTCTTGCAGCAGAAAATTTGGTCTTACCTGTGGTCCCGAGGCTCAAGTTCACTCGTGGGGTGCTGCCCAGGGGCTCTCTGCAGCGGCAGCAACCAGGAAGACCTGTGCCGCCCCTTCCGGGAGCTTCAGTGCACCAGGGTTCCAGATGTTCTTTGGCTTTTTCCTCTGGCGTCCGAGATGTGTGTGCAGGGAGCAGTCTCTTCTGGTTTCCCAGGCTTGTCTGCCTCTCTGAAGGTTTAGCTCTCCCTCCCACGGGATTTGGGTGCAGAGAACTGTTTATCCGGTCTGTTTCTATCAGGTTCCGGCAGTGTCTCAGGCAGGGGTCCTGCCGCTCCTGGGCCCTCCCCCACGGGAGCCCAGAGGCCTTATACAGTTTCCTCTTGGGCCAGGGATGTGGGCAGGGGTGAGCAGTGTTGGTGGTCTCTTCTGCTCTGCAGCCTCAGGAGTGCCCACCTGACCAGGCGGTTGGGTCTCTCTCTCACCGGGTCTGGGAGCAGAGAGGAAATAGGTTCTTTTAAAGATGGGAAGTGTCTCTGACAGAGAAACCCAGGTGTGTGTTTCCTCATCAGTCACTTCATGGGGACATTTTTAGATGACCTGGGCATCAAACATCACTCCAGAAGTTCCGTATTCAGGTAGAAAAGCCTACCCATAACCCCCCAGATGACAACTTAGCGCTGTGGTGCTTGCTTTAAGAGTTCCACATAATCTGTAGGTTGTAGCCTGCCACGTAAGGAGGCAAGGGAAGCGCCTTCTTGTCGGAGACAGAATTGGGAAGGAGAGATCACAGGCCAGAGAGACCAGGTCTACCAAAGCCAACAGAAGGTGCCAGAGCAGCAGCATGACCTCAAGCATAAAAATCACCCCAATGTTCAGGTCAACTTGTAAAAGCGAAAAAGGGAATCATCACATAATTGAGTTGGAAATTTCTGTAATATGAAAACTATTCATTAGAATAATGTAATTTCTGTAAGTTTAAACATAAAAAAAATCTATGTTTCAAACAGAAAAATCCTCTGTGGCCTCAGGTAACAAAAGCATGGTCACTCGAAGTCGTGATGTGCGACCCAGGATGGGTTTGGCATCTTTGGGTGCTGTACCAATGAAAGGACAGTCCTGAGCTGGGCATTCGTGGTGCAGGCCTTTAATTCCCATACTTGGGAGAGAGAGGCAGGAGGATCTCTGTGAGTTTGAGGCCAGCTTGGTCTATAGAGTGAATTCCAGGACAGGCAGAGCTACACAGAAAAACCCTGTCTTGAAAAACAACAATAACAACAACAACAACAACAGAATCCAGACAAGACTTTCACTGGCAAGAAAGTTTACATACCAAAAGAGTACCATGACGTTCCTTTAATAAAGAACGGAGGCTCAGAAATATGCTTGGTAAGGATTCTGTGTGTGTGTGTGTGTGTGTGTGTGTGTGTGTGTGTGTGTAAGCATATTCTCCAATTCTTTAAAAATGTGAGGAACTTCAAATATCAAATCTTGACCTCCGATTTCCCTTAAGGAGTCTTCTTCTTACTGAGTCAATGTCTTGCAAGGATATGTAAGCCTCTAATATTTATCCCTCTATTCACAATCTTTTCAGCCATCCTCTTAATCGTTCCTTGGTTTTACCTTTATAGATCATTGTTCCAATTTATAAAGATGGCATTAACTTTGGAGAAACTCCCACAGACTGTTTTCATTTGGCTTTGGCTCTGGAGGCCAGAATTTCCTGAAGATTTTGAAGTTACACTGTGTATTTATTATGACTACCTCCAGCCCTGATAAGAGTCTGAGAACATAGGCAAAGTTCTTACACAAAGTCCTACTGTGCTTACTTCAAGAACATTTCTATCTTTGGGGACTGATACCAAGGCTGGAGCTATCACGCTGTAATACTTTGAAGCATAACGGAGAGGGGCGGGGTATCAAAAGCAGTATTTGATTGAGTAAGAGTAATGGAACAAGACAACAGGCAATTTATTTTTTTGTAGCTTTACATTTTATATATACATGAATGGCATAGGAATTAAATTATCAAAATCAAAATAAAAGTTTCCCAGAACAGTGTTTATCACAGTGTCCAGGATGGAAGGATTTACAGGGCACTCAACCAAGCTGTGACCACTTGAAAGTGATAAGTAGTTAGGCCACCAACTGCTCCCCCACCCGACTTGTTAAGAGGAATAGAGCAGAGCTGTCTAGTCTGTTCTGCTTCACTCCAGAGAAGAAATGCTGAGGACGTGACACCCCAGGAAAATAGCAATAGCTTTTGCATTTTGCTCACTTTGAAGACTCAGTTGTGACCTTTCCTTTGTAAAAGATGTACTTTGTCCTAGAGAACATCCCTGTTTCCAGTAGATCATGGTAATTCTATGCTGTTTTTTAATCAACATAGATGAATTTGGTATAATCTCATTTCTGCTCTCCCAACCCCTAGACGCTTTCTCTTAACTCCTCTTAAAACAAACAAATACAAATAAACACACAAGACATATAAAGTAGTTGTGTGGGTCAGTTCAATCTCAAAAAGTAGAGGTAATTTCTTTATTCTCTCAATTAATCTCCCATAAAACTAGGACAATGATATCTATCCCCTACTATTTCAATACCACCATGAAGATTATGCTTGGTCTGTGTTAAGTGTTCAGCAATCCAGACCTGTTAGTCATATGTTTGTATTATTATTGTTTTCGTTGCCATCATAATCGTGTTTGGAAAGTGAATGATGGTAGTGTCTTTTGTAACATTTTGGATAAGCATGACCCTGGAAACAAAATATTTTGGTTTTGATAAGAAGAAGATAATGTGATGAGTGGATAGAATCAAGCAGAAGCAAGAAATCAATGTCAGCCTTGGATGTTTACTTTATCCAATTAGAACTTCCTTTTAAAACTCTAATGAGAGTTTCCCTATTCAATTAAAAGAACTAGTACTGGCAAAAGAGCATTTCAGCATTTTAGGTTATAGCTGTTGTCAAATCAGTACTTCACTGTGGTTGACAGTTATTTCTACACACTACCCCCAGCAGTAAGCTTGACATGTCCAGGGGCCTGTACCCAAACACTCAGTTTACCAGCTCCTGGAAGCCCAGGAGACAGCTTGCACTCAGCAGTGCGTAGCTACTTCAAGCATGATAAGTACTTGCTATCAGCAGTAATCCAACATATGATATAGTAACAGAGAGCCTTGTCTGTGGCAGTATAGTCATTATTCCTGTGTGCGGAAATAGAATGGGTTAAAAAACATCTTGCTTTTGAGACCATTACAATTCCTGTGGAATATCTTTTCCCAAATGGAAAATAATTTGACTTTTCAAAGTAAGAGAAAATGTTTTCACTTAAACCATGAACCCAGGGTATTTTTAGAAAAGTATTTCTTAGGGTCTGTGGAAGCTAAAACCCGACTCTGTGATTTTTAGTATTAAACTCCTGTGCTAAAGTGACTGGCACTGAAGTTCTGGGCATTGTTACTCTTCCTATAAGCATAAAATTTGACATTTTAATAGGATAGCAAAGAGATATGAATACTTCGCTGGTTAAAAAGTACATGTGTTCAACTTGTTTTCTCAACCTGAAAATTACTTTGATGTTCACTGGATATATCTACCAATTAAAGCACATTTTGTAGAAAATAAAATTAGACCCTTCAAAATTAGTGGATAGCCAAATATCAAATATTTAAAGTCTTCACTCTTTTTTGTAAAAGTTAGATCCCTAATAGAGTTATGGGATACATATTTCTATCCTCAGACCACAAGTCAAGTGATTATGGTTAGAAACTGATCCTAGCTCAGTCGCTGTGCTGGCCCATGCATGTGAAATGTGGATGGATGTTCACATGCCTTCATAATGGATGCCAGTGATGGATCTCTGTGTATAGAACTGGTGACTGATCCTCTGCACAGCTTTCTGTCCTAGTCTCTGAGAACGCTAAAATCCTTCCCGAACAAAGACTGTTTTCACGCTTGTCTTTGTTTACATTTCTGCTAAATACTGATTTTAGTACTTGTGGTATTTTTTATCTTTTCCTTAAGAGTGCTAAGATATTATTGTATCTCATTTTATAACAAAAGAAACATATTTTAACTCTTTGAGATTAACCAAGTGTCTCCTGAGTTTGTGGTCTAATCTCTTAGAGGTATCCTGTTCTGAAAAATGGACAGGATTCTGTGAGGCCATGTACATACAGAAGTTACAACATGAGCAGTCTAAGAGTTGCCTAGACCAGACAGCTGTACTGGTAGCTAAGCCCATCCATTAGAATCTAGATTCAACCAGTGCAACCCAGAGTGTTCGACCCCTTGAGAATCTATTTCTCTTGTGGTGTGATTTAAATAATTGCATGTGAATAGATTAAATATAGTCATGGGTGACTCACAGCACCAGGGACCCTTGATTCTTCTTTCTTTTCTGCCATCCCAAAGATGACCTCAGAAAGAAAACTCAATCCACATCAATGAATCAAAAGCAGCAGATGGGCTGAAGGAGAGAGGAGGTCATGCTGCTATGCTTCCAGAACATATCACAGACATTGCTTCCCTCATTTCTGTCACATTGATCAGAATTTAGTGTTCTTGTCCTGTCTGGTTCTAAGAATCCTGGAGAATGTCTTTTCTAGGTACTATTATCCCAGTGTGGTATAAAAGGGGAACGGCCTATTTGGAAAGGAATGACTAGCCATCTCTGCCAGGGTGAGAAGCGGCACTTCCATAGATGTTCTTAACCTTATACAAGATTGTACCCTGGCAAACTCAAGGCTAAGTCAAAGGTATTAAGCAGAAAACATGCTGAATACACCTAGCCTCCTGAATACTTTAGTTAAGCCACATAGAACATTGAACATAACCATGTGAACACTGAAAGAGTCATGCACCTAGCTACCCTTAGTGATACCACAAAAAGAATTCATTTCCTTTAAACCATTTCTTAGTGCTGTATTTCAGAAGCCGTACCTGTAACTGGGAAGAACTGTGGCAGAAGCTACAGTAGATTCTCAGTGTAATGCTCTTGTTGGATACACATGTTGGTGGTTAGAAACTCTAATAAATGTAAGCATGACTCCTGGGGCACAGAGATCTCTCAGTGAGTAAAGAAAGTACATGCTGTGTCCGAAGAGGACCGGGATTTGGATTCCCCGGTGCTTAGAAAATGCCCGGCCAGTATAGTGGAAAACATGTTATTCCAATGCTTGGAGTCTGGTCAGAGGATCCCCGGGGCAGGTAGACACTCTAGTTGAATTAGCTAATTTGCCTTTAATTGGGAGACATCACCTCAAAACATAGAAACTGATAGGAACCACTGACCTTCCTATATATAAGCACACCTGTGC